>NC_064629.1:388805409-390097492 GCF_023864275.1 Schistocerca cancellata | reverse complement strand
CTGACGTTTCGATGAGTGCCATTCTTGTAATCTTCTGGCAATTTCGACAGACGTTGATGACATCCTTGTAATCTTCTGGCAACTTCGACAGAGGATGATGAGAATGACACTCATCAGACGCTGTCAGATATCAAAAACAATTTTAATATTTGATGCTATACGAAGTTCTTGCAACGACACATGACAAACTGATTTTCGACGAACAGATGTAGATTCTGATATGCTCCTGTAATTCATCGTAGGAGGATATCTTATATCACCTGTATTTTATTTGATCTCGTGACTTTCAAATAAAATAAACGGTGAATAAATGTTTTGAAAAGTAACGTAATGGGACTATAAATCAGCTAGCAGAGTGCAGAAATTTGCAGAAGTTACGACGAACGTTGTTCATACGTTTGTTAAAAATTCTTATTTTTACAATGGTTTAATCTGTAATGAAGAACCAAACACTGCGTGCATGGAGAATGATCATCTTGCTGCAAATGAAAATACTGCGTTTTCCTCACACATATGCCAATCACAGTATTATATTTTTAGATGTATATCATGATTTTCATTTTATATGCGTTAATTTCGTTCCAAAATAATAAAGAAAAAGAAAGACCACTTGTCTAACACATTTCATAATGTCCTAGAATTGGCTGCATGATATTTTATCTCATAAACCAACACAAGCAACGTACAACGATCGTATCTGAAATATTTCTGCTATTGCTGTTACGTGTGTACTTTTAGAGCTTGATAACAAGAGGAATTTGTGCCAAATGCATGTCGCGTGAGTGATCAGTCAGGATCACGTCACACCAGAAACTACCATAAGCTGGAAGTAGCTACACGTTAATATTGTAAGGAAAATGGGATCTAAATCATCTGCTCTGTGTCGAGTATAGAATGTACGGAATGTACTAAGTTGTTTACATGAAACGTAGACTAGTGTTCACAAGTTACGTATTTAGTAGTAGTAATGGTAGTAGTGGTATTAGGCCAGTGACTGTGCCTGCTTTGGCCAGGGTGAGGGTCGATGTCTACATACCTGAGTTTTTCTTTTTACTGTCTGTCGGCAATGCTGACATCATATTTCGTACCTAGCTCCTTTTGTTGTCGGTGGCAAATATTTATGTCATGTTTCTTGCATAGCTCTAATGCTTTCTAAACTTTATCTCGCTTCCCTCTGGTGTCTGGTCAGATATTCCATGTACATCCCTATGGGCCAGTTTTTCAGCCGTTTCTGATTTGTAGGGGTGTTCACACCGTATAACCTTCTCGACTCGAATTTCCAACGCAGTATCGTCTGTGTGGATTCCACGCTGATGTTGACAGCAATTGAAAGGGCACTTAAAGTAGTTCGGTAGTCCTGCTTGACTAACGCGTCCACAGGAGACACGTTTCAGGCTGCAATGCAGGGCGAGTGTAGTACTGTCAGCTACTCCTCAACACACCACAAAAAGGCAGTCCTATATCTGAAGCACGCTACCTATTATACTGCTTTCACTCGACGATTAATTTCATTTGCCATCACCAGTTCCTTGCATAACCGTGACGCTGCACTAGCCTGAACTAACCTTCACACACCTCAGATGTCAGTAATAATAGCCCAGTTGTCTATGGAAATTCACTTGATCTGTGCGGTTGGGTAACATCGATAGCTTGTCTACGCTATTATCACATATCCGAGTAACACATACAGCCTCACAGGATTTGTTTATGTCTCATTTAAACGATCCGTATATGAGATAATTTAAAACTGATTAATGCATAGGTTTTGAACTTGGAGACGAATATACTGCTCTTATCAGCAAACACATGTAGTTTTAACTGGCCACGTATAGTAATCTGAAAACTGTATTAAAAGGACCTTTTAAAAAATTCGCTTAGTATTTCTTTAATGATGAGTAGAGCACTAGCAGTACCGTGTCGTTTAAAGTAATAAAAACAGCCACAACTAAAAACAAAAAAGAATTCAGTGTTGTATATTAACCGTGAATAGAGTACTACTATTTATAGCGAAGCTCTGAGACATATCGTACTGGAAAAATGCTACATCTATTAAATAAATCAAACTGCTTTTAACTGTACGAGAGGAGATACCACTGACACGTCTTAGAAATGGGAAGGTTTGGCTCATGGGAGAGAAAAAAACTGCAAATATTTGGTGTTTTTAGTAACATATAAAAATGACAAGAGGAAAACAGAAGTCGTGTACTACTGAGCGTCTACTAATAAAACACCAATAAATATTGACAATATAAACTTTAGCTAAATTATCATGTTGCCCAAGCACCTGGGGTGGCTTACAGAAGAACTGCCCGCTGTTGATATCACTCGCTATACAACTGCTCATCCGCAACAGAATAAGGGCAGGAGGCCATTTCGACCTAAGCCTCCTGGACATAAATTCAGGCTCTTGCAGCTACAAAGCTCCTTTTACTGCGTCTCAGTAAAAATATAACCCACTTTTGATATAAGCCCACATCTCTTAGGATATCCTAGGAGTAATTCCGGATCTAGTTTCTAAAGAAGCTTCTGTTTATATGATAAGCATATTCGTATTTAAGGGGCATTAAATGGAATACAACGTACCACCACTGAGTGTGTATTACTTTAACGGTGAGTAAAATTACCCAAGTAATAAAAGTGCTAATCGTAGTCTTCGAATACTTAAGTAAATCTACAGGGGAAGAAATGTTAATTGATCGACTTGAGTCCTAAAACGTGACACAGTGTGCTTCACAGTCAGAGTGTGGGGAAACTGTAGCACTGTCAGTAATGCCTTAATAAATCTTAAAGTTGAAATGCTCGGGATGAGCAAGACAGCAGTGGTCTTTCTGATCACGATGCATAAATAATAACATTGAAATAGATCGAGGTAGAGGGTTGTCTGAAGGAAATAGTATACGACGGGTTATCGGCCCCCTTAATAGTCTCAAAATTATACATTTTAAGACCTGTACCAAACAGACATCTTGAACGGATATCTGCAAAACTATGTCATGGCATGTAATGTAAATCACGTAGCCAAAGAGGTAACTGTAGTTTATGAGTTACAAAGAACACATCGTCGCTCAAACGAAATAGTATATTGTTTCTGACATATAACTCTTGTGGAAGCGTAATCTCATTAATACGTAATGATGAGCAAATAATCAATGCAGTCAAACATTTTGAATTCCTTGGACTCATGTCAGACGAGAAAAACATTGCAGTCAGTGTTACGTTCAGACAACTATGCAGATGAGGGGTGTTGCTGCCTTCGTCACAAGACTCTTCATAACTGTTACTGTCACTGAAATGTCCAAGTGTATCAACGTTGATTTATTTCTTTATATGGTATCAAATTTTGATTAACTCCGAGTTAAACATCCAACAGTCTTGGCTGAGTAGAATGTGATTGGAATAATGTGTGATGTTAGTTTGCGAGAAGAAATGAAGGCCATTATCAGCTCTTCCATCCCTGTGTGTACAATGTGCAATAATGTGATTGGTTAAGAATGATGCAGTGAACGCACTGCAATATTCATTTAGTGAACTCAGGACGGACAAACTATTTTTACTGCTGTAACACCTATCTGCAGCATAGAAAGCGGTTCACCACGTTGCCAGTTCTGCCACCTGGAGGTATGAAAAATTGAGCAATCAACCCCAGATTTTGAAATTTAAGTGGAAAAAATACCGTCTAGTATGCTGCTTTTATTTTCACAGCAAGTTAGATATTTTCCCTGTAATTTGATCTTATTTGTATGACCCATCACAAATATTGCGAGTTGAGAGATTTTTCTTTGCAGTGACTAGTACCATGAACGAGTAGCTGTAGCCTACATGTCTCCAGAGAACCCAGGAAAGAAGTAATATGTCCGAAAGGCACAGGAAAAACAAGTAAGAGAAGAACAAAATGCACCAGGTAATACAAGAATTTCGTAGATTACATGTAATATTAGGTTAATGTACAAAGAAATAAAATGTAGATCATGAAGGTCAGGACTTCTGAATACCCTTACGCAATGGACATTAAATGTGCTGTGCACGTTTGACACCAATCATTTCTGATAAGGAAGAAATTTGTCACTAATCATAGTAACATGTCGAAAGATGTAACATGAAACCAGTAAAAAAATTCCATTCTTAACCGAAGCTGCTTACAGTCCAATAGCGAGATCAGAAAAGTGTTAGGCAGTTACAATATTTTAGAGTTCCACTGCTGAGAATGTTTGACCAATGACGGTGAAAAATCTGTGTTGAGGATTAGATGAGATTACATTGTATATAATTTTCTTTCCATTCTTTCCATGAATACATAGTGAGTAAATACTCAAGGACGTAGAACAAGTCATAAAGAGAAAACTTCTTAATACATATTTACAAAAAAGAAGATATGCTGATCGTAATTCCACAGACAGTAAGTGAAATGTTGCTTGTGGATGGTGAATAAGTAAAAAATGTTAAACTTAGCTTCATTTTAGAGAAAAACTTGTTATAAATATGTAAATACATATACACTCGGGAGCATAACATAATTCTTAGGCTGTTCAGCCATGAATAATCAAACAGAAAGCTGTTTACAACACTTACCTACAGTTATCACATTAATGTCTTGAAGATCCGCAGATATAAATCAGCTGATTCTGCTAAGAAATTCGTCATTGAGGTAAAATGAGTTAGCCACGAATAAACTCATTATGTTTCCCTTAAATGGAACTTCATTAGTTGTTAAGCTTTTTATGGCTGGTAACAAGTTTTCGAAAATGTGTGTTCCTGAATAAAGGGCATCTTCCTGGGCCAGAGTAAGTACCTTTAAATCTTTATTTAGATTACTCTTATTTCTAGTATAAAGTACACTTAACTATCACAAATTTCTCAGGGAAGCACATGTCAATCCTCAGTTATTGGAATAGGTCTCCACAAGATATTTTGGAGTTCACGCCACAGATTATTCGAATACCACGGTTTTCTGCCCAGAAAACTATAGCTTGGCTTGATGAGTTATACAAAAAGATAACACTCTATGAAGTTATGGAATAAATGTTCGCGATTTATTCCAGATTTTTCTGTTTTTATGTCGACTGCATCTGACAGCACCCACACTGCGACGGAACATTTATTTAGGTACAGCAGCTACACTGAGGTATTCTCCTTCCAGATGAATCTATTATCAGCTGTTAACTCAAGAATTCAACGCTGCAATTCATTCTATTCACTTGTTTAATTATTTAAGAGAAACGCTTTGAGGGAATCCGTTACAAGTTCTCTACTGCATATATTTTAGCTTCTCAAAGATTAATAATAAAAAAATTGACTTAGAACCATTCCTGAGCTCTAAGAAAATATCATTAGCCACTCTGCTAAAACTATATTTTACTGCATCTTAATCTAATGGCTGTATCACCTGCAGCAAAACAAATGGGCTATATGGTAATGTGTAGGATGCGCTTGTGTGAATAAAACTAAACTATTAGTACGATCATTTTGTTACGGCCCTGAAATAATAAGCTATGCAGTAAAAGAAGAAAGTGTATGTCCCAGAAAACAAATTTGAAATGCTATGTGACCACATATACTTAGATGAATAGTTACAGACACAAATACTTAGTCTAAGCATAGCGGAAGTAAATTTTCCATAGCTACTGCTCAGACATTAAATAATAAGTAACTAATCACCAAGAAGCTGTGCAAAAATTGAAGTGTGTTTGCTTCTGGCTAACAGCTCCAAGAAGCGCAGATGAGGATGCTCCCTCAGATTTGTTGTCATTGCCTCTGAATTAAACCGATATTTTCCTGGACAATTAAGATCAGAACACACGCCCGTAAAGCAATTTGATCCCAATATTGGTGAGCCATCATGAAGTTACTTAAGGTAAACGTAATAAGTGAAATTTGCAAATATCATGTATTTCATAGTAGAAGGCACTCCGTTTGAGAGCACAAGATGGTGTTCGACTGATGAAGTATGGCTGACCCACCCAAATGTTACGTAAATAAAAATACACAGAATCTTACTGCACACAAAATTCTGTAACTGAAGAATTGACATTAAATACAGAAAAGCTTTAATATATAATACAGGACTGAAACATGTAGAATTCGCAATATTTACAAACGCTCCACATAGCAGTACCTCATGTCTCACAACAATAAAAACAGCAGAAAATTACCGAAACTGCTTATGGCGATCCTTTATGTGGGTATAAAACAGGTCACTAGAGTGAAACACCGACAAGGAAACATTATGTGTTCATAGGTACACTATCCTCCAGGTTCAACACCGTCCCCTACAAGACAAACTTCTCGCAGTGAGTAAGGAAAAGACATGCTTACACACACTACTTCCAACAAGATAATAACCTATTTAAAAGATGAGAAGTATGGAACTATGACACTACAGATTGAAAAGATAATAGAATATCTAATAATCTGCTACCATTTAACGAAAACCTGTTCCGTTTTGTTACATGGTGGCATATCCTCACGAGGCTGTGTATGGAGTAATCGTAAGCCAACTGTGTGGAACTTTTGAATACACTTGTGGAATAACCAACACATTATCCTAATAATAACGACAGCAGGTAACTGAAAAGATGATGAGGATCATGATAATGATTTATGGTGGAGGGCACTAAACAGCAAGGTCATCAGCGCCCTTGTACTAATGGTATACCGAAGAAAATCGTGAAAACCTATGGAAGAAGATCAATTAACTGCAAAACTACGTTTGATCCCACCACAGGAATCGTAAAGCAACTCCAAGAAGGTGAGCTTCAGAAAAGCCCGTAATAAAATCCCAGCGATACACAGCAGGATAACTAAATAAAATCATGGATAAAATACCTTTAAAGATGCTATTAAAAAAGGGACAGATAACCGTGGCTGGATGACAACTTAGAAATAATACGGGACTCAGCCACTCTGTGACACATTAAGATCTCACACCCAGTATTTTGGGAAGAATTCCGGACAACACACAAACAGCACTCGCCCCGTTATCAGTTAAAGCAGAGGGAAGGTCCTGTGGGACACCCAGTTCAACCCTCAGGTCGTCATATAAAACACACTCAGTTAAAATATGTCGTACTGACAGTTGTGTCTCGCATCTCTGACATACTGGGGGCTCCTTCCGACGTCAGAGGAAGCCATGTGGCAATGGACAGTGTCCCACTGTAAGCCGAGTGAAGGCTACTTCTTCACACCGTCGCTAGTGGAAGGAGGTAATCCATGGTCGCACTGAAGTCTTAATGGAACGCAGCTTATTATTCCTCACTTCCAGCCACTGAGACTCCCACCAACATATGGCCTCCCTGGTCAGAAATGAAGTGACAGTTCGCAGAGGGACTGAACAGCGAGCAGGAGGAGGAAGGGAGCAAGCCTCCTTGGCGGAAGCAGCAGCGAGTTCGTTTTTCTGAATGCCTGTGTGCCCTGGAACCCAGATAAAAATGATTTCCTTGTTCTACCTTTGCAAGAGAAGGAGATAGTCCTGTACCTGTAGCACCATCCGATCTGTTGGGTACATCTGTCCAACAGCGAGAGGGTCACTTTGAGAATCAGAGCAGATGACAAATTTTTGGTCACGACGCCTTCTCATCTGCTCCATTGCTCTCAGGATAGCAAACAGTTCCGCGTAATAAACTGAAAAATGCTCTAGAAGCCCTATCCTGAGGACAATATCGGGAAACATGACAGAACAACCGAAAAAATCTCCCTGCTTAGAATTGTCCTTTTAGACAGTAATAAAATCTGGATTGCTACGTAAAATCTCATTAAATTCAATTTTAAAAATATAGTCTGGGATGCAATGGTTCTTGCAAGCAGTCAGTTCGAAATACAACAAAAGAACAAGAAACGGGTGATTTTTACGCATGATTTAGCTCCAGATGGATGGAGTTCGAAGCATTTTACGTAAATCAACTACGCTATCAATTTTAATGTATTGTTCCAGTGTCTGGGGTCAGCACTAGGAGGGTATTGGTAAGAGAGAATGTAAACACACACACTCCTAAGGCTACACGGTTGTGCACTTAAAACAGGCTATAATGTTAGGTCGCTTCAGTTTCGGACCTATCAGGCATGTGGAATGCAGCGCTGTTAATATTCCAATATAAGAAATATGTTTCCAGCGCATGACATACATTGTTCTTGCAGGTTTCTCTACGATAAACTATGGTAACAAACTGTAAAACGAAAAAACTACTTCCTTAAAACAGTGGCTCTGTGTGATACATACACAATGTAGCTTTCCAGAGATGTATAGAGTGCACTGTTCTCATCAGATCATGGTTCAGAAATTATACTATGCCCACATCAGTCCATTATAAAATTACATCACAACACTTTCAATCTGTTACTATACACCGATAATGGGTGCTATCCCCCGTGACATGGTTGCGTCTGATGAAATCTTGTGCACTTCGATGGGTGAGGACTCGGCAAGCCCCATTAATTCACGAGATGCGGAATGTAGTGGTCTACTTCTGGTAAGCAGCAGATTAAATTGGTAACGGTGCTGCATAGCGGGTTGGTCAAACAAAGAAAGAGCGAGGGGTCTTTCCGTCTCTAATTTTATCCAAAGACTGCTAGAATCGTCTGTGACTCCCATCCACATAGAGATAGATCGTAAATTAAACACTATGCTCGAGGTGCTAGACGTGTGTCTAGTATACTTTGATGATATATCTGTTCGAAAATTAACAGCGAATGGAGGGTCAAAATTGGCTCTGAGCACTATGGGACTTAACATCTGAGGTCATCAGTCACCTAGAACTACGTAAACCTAACTAACCTAACACATCCGTGCCCGAGGCAGGATTCGAACCTGCGACCGTAGCAGTCGCGCGTTTCCGGACTGAAGCACCTAGAACCGCTCGGCCGCCATGGCCATCTGTGAATGGCGGAACTGCAGACTCATCTATCTACATTCGCAATGATACTCGCAAAGTAAAGAGGGGGGGGGGGGGCGGTTTAACTATGATACTGAAATTGGAAAACATGCAGTCACATCATTGGTCTGTTTTGAAATTACTGTAAAACTGTTAAAATTGTTCGCACTATCAACTGTGAATGCTTATTATTACAGTACATCGACGGTGTCTTTTCCATCCAATCCATCCACTGGTACGCTGTTGGTTACTACATTATGATTGACTGACATCGCTTGTTTGAGTTGGAGAAAGAGTTTTGGTGGAGAGGCAACACAATCTGGGATGGCTAGCACCGAAACAATGACTGTGTACACAACTGCAATATGAGGAATCACTCGAAACGGAATGCAGAGCCATCAGCTATTCCATCCAAATGAGTTTAAATGTAGAGGTCATGAATTACTTTCAGACAGCAGTTTGGAAAGTATCCACAACGCCACCAAACTCTTCCAGTTTCCTTATGGTGAAACTGTCTTTTATTTAAAATCATCCAGTGTGTGTGGTGTGTTATGGTAGCAGCAGTAGCAACATGACATACCGTGCGACGTCTAGTTTTCTGTGAGAAGCAACGAATCACAACGTCTTAACTTCAGTTTAGAACTTGACACAGACCTCGAAATCGTGGCTGAAAAAAAATGTATGGCAGTGTACAAAGCACATTACAGCAGAAAGAAAAACAATGTTTCAAACAATGACACAGGGTCATTGGCAGGGTCTCTTCGACTTATAGTATTGTTTGTCAGTTACGGTCATCCTCCTAGAGTACAGGCCACACACCTTTACACTAGTCCATACAATGGATCAATAGCTGTATATTTAATAGGATCGTCACATGTGCTCTATGCCGGAAAGCAGACGATATATGTTTTCTATATATGGGACGAGAGAGATGCGGTAAAAATCTTATCGAGTTCTCTATCGGATGAAGTTAGTCTAGCTTTTATAATTCATAATTTTTCTCTGTTATATGGTACAGAATAACGAAGATAGCATGTTTGGGAGACAGATGTGAATGTGCCCTGAGGGACGGTGATCCGTAGTACTTGTATGTAGTTTGGTGGGTCATCGCTGTGTAGTAGCCAAATCCTCGTCCTTCTCCCAGTTCCTGTTTCCATTGAATGGTTAAAACACAGTGCTGTAGCAGTAACTCAGCTTAGCCTGTTTCGACATGGGTTGTAGAATGTGGTAGATGAAGCTTTCTCCGACTTCTACTCAGTTAAAACTTACTTTCGAACGATCACATGTGCATAGCTGCGGAAACGGTAGCAGTCGCAAGATGCCTAGGGACTGACCAAAACTACGTTGGAATTTTACTGTAGCAGACAGATTCAAGTAGGTGACGTCTTCTGAGATATGAGCGTGCCAGAAATATGATTTACTAGTGGTTGTAATCTTTAAAGGACTTCTCCATAGGATCCAATGCAGGTAGGTAGTTGAATGGAAATACTTGATTCCAAATCCCAGACAGCATTTCTACTAAAAGCATAGCACTATAGATCTGAGATGCTAGTATACATTTCTTACGACCTCAATCAGCACACCATCTACTACTGTTTATGTTCCTTCCCAATTAACTATTGCCTATAACCCAGTCGATATATCGCGAAACCTCTGACACTGCATCAAGACAGAATGCGTTCCACACTGTTGGTCTGATGCTATACACTCTGGCGATCACCTTCTATATTCAGCGTCAAGGTATTTGTCTGGAAAAAACCACTTCATTCAGAGGTAATGCCATACATAGATTTTTATAAGGCCATTATAGCTTTAACATGGATACTTGTATGCACCTGTAGAACCAAGACCGCTTCAGATGGTAATAAATTTGTGTTTTTTAACATCTGGCGGTTCCTAAGACGATTATGCCTCTCTTTCTAAGACACAGTGGTACCGCTCGCAAGAAAATGTTATGAGTCATGTCCACCCATCGTTGATTCTCAGTGAATATTATTTCCTATCACCGGCAGTCATTTACTGGTTAAGTGTTATGCTTAGTAGTAGAGGGTGTGTGATAGGTTCGCCTAGAGCATGAGGCTTATAAAGTATGTGTTTGAGTTCCGACACGTGCAAAGGAAACGACTATGTCCAGTCGTAAGGAAGGTATGGATTTGACGTGGAACACTGTGATAGCAGAGGGAAGAATACGTCAAGTCATGTGAATGGTACAGATATTTCTATTTCCAGAGCCACAGCCATCAGCAGGCTGTATTTCCAATACTTGACTCATTGTCGAATGTCGTTCAAATGAGACTGTGATCGCAACATTTAATTGTAAATATAGCGATCAAATATATATGTAACTGATTTCCTAGTGTTAATGTGACAGGACTGAAGTGACTCCGCCCTCTACATTACGGCCGCCGCACTTGCGACTCCTTGTTGACAGGTTCACCTGATTCTGACAGGCGGAGCGCACATGTTTGCTACTTCGCAGTACCGCCCAGCAGCTGTATTTAGCTTCTGAGGTAACCTGGAAAAGAACAGGCGTCCCTGAGGTATGATAGGGGGAATTTAGTGTGTCACTGTTGTGTGTAGGACACGTGGCCGCGGTACACTAGGATAATTCTGTCTAGGGGTGCTTGGCGTGCAGCGCCGGTGGTCTGTGGCGAGAATGATTCACGTTTCCTATTAATGGTAGGAACCGTCTGAATGGAAAGGTCTGTTGGGAGTGTAGGAATGTAGCCGACTTTGTCGTTCTCTAGACGGCTGAACAGCGAACAAATACTTAGTATGTGTTGGGTTGTTTTCTTGATTGCGTGGAAATCTGAGAAGATTCAACATGGACATGTATTTGTAATGGGCCATTATTCATTCCCATCTAAATTGGTTGGCTGAATGCTGCTTCATTTTGTTGAGAGATCATCGATTGTGGTGCGTGTATCCAGCAGGTGAAAGGCAGGTGGAAGACACATTTCCTCTATCCCTAGACATGAGAAACACCTTACTTGAGTTTGTAAATTACAGGGATGACTTGGAATCTGTTACATCATCGACATCGGTATTCGAGAGTGGAAAAATCATTTTCCTCTATTTTTTCCGAGTTCTCACATAAAGGCCTTTGTAGACGGGATAAGTTTCTAGTTAAAAAAATGGTTCAAATGGCTCTGAGCACTATGGGACTTAACAGCTATGGTCATCAGTCCCCTAGAACTTAGAACTACTTAAACTTAACTAACCTAAGGACATCACAGAAAACCCAGTCTAAGTTTCTAGTTACTCAGTGGTTTACAGCATGCTCCACCTCGATAAAGCTTCGGGTTTGTAGAGAAATAATTTCCAGTCTACACCTTCGGAATTATTTTGTGCTAGTGATCGGTAGGATACTGCTATGTGCCAGATACCGAGATGTATCGTGTAAATGGTATAATATTATGGCAAACCATGTGAAAATACATGTTTTCTAGTAATCCCAGAGTGTAGAAAAGCAAGCAAGCGAGCAAGTCGGGTCCAGAAACAGTAACGCGTTTGTGCTGAGGAGAAACGAGCCCATCTTTGCACAACAGTTCTGAGACTGGCTTTGATCCAATGAGGACACTCTAGTCACGCGTTGGCAGTGGATGACTACAAGACCTCACGGGAAATATCTATCGCCATGAGTATACCTATGGTGCATGTGCTTAACCTGTCTGTCTTTGCGGTATATGTATGAATGACGTAAAAGGGGTGATTTTGTATGGTGCAGGATACGAATTGTATGTTTACTACATCGATACAGTAAGTGGTGATATATTGCTGAGTTGGAGATAGGTTATATGCCCTAACATGCCCTAATATTCAAGCTCAGTGGGAGAGCAGGGTAATTGAGTAAGAGTCTTTCCATATTTGACGATATGTAGGGGCACTTTGCAGGGTTTGATTCTCGGTGCAATATGGCGCTGTGTAGAATAGCTTTTTGCCGCTGAAAGTCTCGTCTGGAGGAAGAATGAAAAGGTGGATGGTGCTTCCACACCGGCGGCATAAGTAATTCGGCGGGTAGATTCGATAAGAGGCAATCATAATGCTCCATTCATTCACAAGACATCCTTTGTGCTGCAGTATAGGAGTCTCTACATAGCTGTGAGAACGTTTGCCTATGTTGAAAGCAGGAAGGGTAACACGTGATGGATGGGGTGCCATATTAGGACCGTGAGAAAGAATGCATTCGACATTAATCTCCGCTATTTTCGTAAACAGCTTCTGTTAGGGCACGAATTTAAAATCAGACGAACCAAGAGATCACGAAAGCTCCTACTAAGGCGAGCGTTAACTACTTCTGGGACACTATACGATTTCCGAGAGGTCAACTTGGTTCTTCTTTTACATAGCCATGTGACATCAGTATAACATTGAGAACCTTTTTAGATGCGCTTGCCATGGTGTGTAGATATGCGCACGCATTTTGTGGCGATGCGTCAGCCATGCTGGGCAGGTAAGCACGAGTAGACGGCTAGATGCGGCTCGAATGTCCCATTAAGATCGCGGGGAAGAGAAAGCGGCCTGTGCTATTCTGGGTAGCAATGGAATGGATTTCTGTAGCATCTGCAAGGATGAATCTCTCTGCAATTAGGTTTTCGCTCCCATCTGGTCTTCGTTCCCATCCTCAGTGGTGGAGCTGTGTAATTTAGTAAGAGTCTTTCCATATTTGACGATATGTAGGGGTCTTTTGCAGGGTTTAACTGCCAGTGCAATAAGGCGAACGGTAAAAAAATAGTTTTGCCACTGAAAGTCCCGTCTGCAGAAAACAATGGCGGATGGTGCTCCCATACCGTCAGCAGCAGCAGTTTGATGGGTAAGTTCGGTGACAAATGGGCTGCCCTGTTAGGATCGTTAGGAACAATGCACCCTGTGCTATTCTGGGAAGCATTGGAACATCTCTCTATGCTCTGGACCCCACCGCAGCTATGCGTCATCATTCCAGCAATGGTGCCTAAGTGAACACGTATTTCGACAGGAATTTCTCAGGTGTCAAGTATGAAAGGGATGCCGCCGCCTCATCCTTGCGGACCCTGAACTGACACCTATGCGTTGCTTGGCAGCTGATGACCATATCATAACTTCGCAGGTAGCACCAGCACATCCCGCCTCCTGGGGACATGTGCAGAGTCGGCGGCGTCGGCGTTGGGAGTCGAGTGGCGGGATGTGTTTTTTACTAGCAATCTTTTGTTCAAACTATATTCCATCGAAAGTGAGATTTTCGCTCTGCAGAGGAGTGTGCGCTGGTATGAAACTTCCTGGCAGATTAAAACTGTGTGCCCGACCGAGACTCGAAGTCGGGACCTTTGCCTTTCGCGGGCAAGTGCTCTACCAAATCACGACTCACGCCCGGTCCTCACAGCTTTACTTCTGCCAGTACCTCGTCTCCTCGCAGGAGAGCTTCTGTAAAGTTTGGAAGGTAGGAGACGAGGTACTGGCAGAAGTAAAGCTGTGAGGACCGGGCGTGGGTCGTGCTTTGGTAGAGGACTTGCCCGCGAAAGGCAAAGGTCCCGAGTTCGAGTCTCGGTCGGGCACACAGTTTTAATCTGCCAGGAAGTTTTATATTCCATCGATTTCACTGACCAATAGGGTGCTGTGAATTAAAGAAAAGACTGCACCATACATGTGAAGAATATCAGATTAATGAATTTCCATAAATTTATTATATCAATGTGGTGTTAGCTGTAGAATAGTTGAGGGTAGGGTGTGTGTGAGTGGGTGACATGGAGCAGAACAACAGGTTAAGTGCAGAACAATAGGTTAATTTGCATAATTTTTTTTGTGAAATGCAATACAATAGTTTAAGTTGGTGGGTGACAAAGCAGGATGCCCCACAAATGGCGTTGAAAAGCATGTGAAATTCGGAAAGTGTACTGGAAAATGGTGGTAGTAGATAACTAATTACTTAATTTGCTATGAAAAGCGGTACAATATTTTAAAGAAATGAGGGTGTCATGGAAAACCACTTAACAGAACAACAGGCTAAGTGCTGACAAAGGTCAAACATTAGGTTACAACACACAGAGTACAGTGCTGAACATTGGGTTATGCAACATGTTTGCCCCAGAGTTGTTTGCGTCTCTGCACATCAACGCACTGCATTATTTACTAGTAGTTTGCTGGTCTGTAGACTATTTACAGCGACCTCAAGCACGTCAGGGTGAGTGTTTTCTATCAGTGTAACAAATATAGCTACTATGTCAAATCTGTAGCTATATGAATGGTTCCAAAATAAATAAAGCACACTCCTTCCTCTCTCCAGCAGCCTAGAACAGGCTGAGTCATATTCCCGCCATTCTCCCCGTCCAGACCACCATCTTGGATTACGTCACAGGAGGGATGACAGTGCCCTCTGGTGGCAGTACTGTGTAGCTGTGTAGTAGGTCAGTTGGACTTTGGTCCATGTGCTGGACACACTGGGTGATGGTACTGTCTCAAATTGTTTAAATAAATACTGTTTAAGTAAAGACATATGTCCATCCTATCCAGCACAGACTGAGTTCTTTTCCCACCATTTCCTAGAAAGAGATGGCCATCGGATGACTTAGGTTAGTGGAGGTGGTCCAAGTGCCCTTTTTTACCGCCATTTTCTTAGGTTGGTGGAAGTTGCTGTGGTGTGTTGCATTGTCCTGATGGAATTTGAACTTCCCGCCATTTTCTGGGAGAAGGGGGTTAGGTTAATTAATTGATCAATTTAATTAAGTAGTCAGTCAAAGATATAAGAGTGAGAGGGACTATTCTAATAAGGCAGACCTGAAAGTGTACCTGTAGCAGGGAGAGGGAGGTGTGGGTTGGAGGTTTCCTGAGGGTTGGGGTGGGGGTTAGCCGATTGGAGTGGCCGTGCGGTTCTAGGCGCTACAGTCTGGAACCAAGAGGCCGCTACGGTCGCAGGTTCGAATCCTGCCTCAGGCATGGATGTGTGTGATGTCTTTAGGTTAGTTAGGTTTAATTAGTTGTAAGTTCTAGGCGACTGATGACCTCAGAAGTTAAGTCGCATAGAGCTCAGACCATTTGAACCATTTGACAATCGGTTAAACGCCTGTCAATCAAAAGGGGGGATCCTTTTAGCTGAACAATAGTTTAAGTACCTGTCAACAAAGAAGAACAATAGGTTTGCCCCTGAGAGCATAGGAAAATGGTCCACAAACTGCCTTGCCTCCCCCTGCCCCTCCCCTCCCTACTCTGAACAACAAACAGTATCGCCTAAGGTTTTATTTATATTACATTTTAGGAGGATTAGTAACTAATATACACTCTAGCATCACATTCACATTACTTAATACTACAGCTAACATGAGGAAGGTATCACAATCTGTCTTCCCTGAACATTCTGGTCACCACTACAAATTTTCGAAAGAATAATATGTATATCACTAAAGTTATGTAGTAAATTCAAAGTCTCCGAATGAAATTACTTTTCTTTAATCACTGAACGTAATTACGTGCATTACTTTTTATAAAACTTCTGTTCATTTCAACCTTTGCTCTTTAAAAATGTCTCACGACTCTTCTTATCGCTGCATCATTTTCATACATACGTATCCAACACTTTGGTTGCGTTAGTGTATTAGCCATATTCCGCCAAACAGCGTGCATTTCAAAGTCCTTATGACTAGTTCACATATCAGTTTCTAACTGTATGGATTTTAAACATATATTTAAGTGTAAGTTCACAGCGTTTACACTCTTCGGTTGCTACTAATCAGATAATATATACTTGTTCTCCGAAATCAGTTACTAGAGAGTCTTAGGTAGTTAAAGACAAGTTTTTAAGACAATAGCACAATTTTGAAGAATAATTTCATCTGCATAATCTGTAAGCACTCCATCAAAATCACTGTCTTGTCTGCACCAGTGATTTTCACACCTTTTGTCACTCTTTTGCGCTGCAGCAATAGCATATGTTTATCTCTTTCTGTATGAGATGTGAGGGAAGAAATGACTGCATATTTTCCTTGCAGATACCAATATTCTTTCCACTTCCGTAATACACACCTACATTCATGCTGTACAACGCTTCATTTTACGTCACTAGATTACTTACGTCTCTTTTAAATCTTTCTAGCATTATTACTCTCCACTGTTGTTACACAATGCCTCCCACGTCACTTCCTCTTCCTTTGAGTTTGCTGAGTACAGACAGACAGGGAGCTTACTGTTCAATAATGTGCAAGAGAGGACACCAGGAAACACCTGATTCAGCACTTAGACAACAGTGACGAGCAGACACTACACTCATCTGTAACGACCCTGTATGTAGTAACTCCACCTAAGGCTGACGCAGGAACGCCCTTAGGGCTGGAAACATTGCATAAAGGAACGATCCAGAGCCCTGAAGTTAAACATTAGGCCAGTCAAGAGCGCTGAGAGGCTCAGAAAACGAGAGAACAATCAGTTGGGGGGTATCACGTAATCGCCTGTTATAAACCCCTCGTCTCATTTCCATTCACTCTCAGAGGTCAGTAATTGTAGTTGCATCACCGATAGGTCAGTTCTACTAGCTGCTGTTGAATACAATGAAATGGCTACTGCCATGGCCACCTTGTATTTCACTGTTGCGAGTTTGCAGCCGTCTGGCTGTGAAGAGAAATTCGACTCCGAGGGTGACTGGCTGAACTTGAAGGCCGGGTCGATCTTCTGTGAATGAAGAACCTGTAAGGTTACAATCCATTTTAATACCTCCCCGACGAGATGATTCAAATGATATGTCACACACTGTACTTTGAGCGTGACAGTCTTAATTTGTATAGGAAGAGAGAATAAATTATACACTCACATGCAGGTGACTCTCAGATATCGTTTCTTCACGCTTGTAGAAGACAATTTTTTCCTTGGATAACTTGGTTAAAATACAGTTCCTGTTGTACTTCTACACTTATTTGTGGACTGCGGTATACAGTTCCCAGCGTATTCGTGAGCTTACTTGTGGACGGCAGTATACAGGTCCTGTAGAATGAGTGGCTGTGTGGAACACAGTCTGTTGTCACAGCTCACAGGGTCTTAGTTTGATGTGGTATTCACGTATGTGTTGATATATGACGACAGTTCTAGTTGTAGTGCAACTGGAGAGTATGGTACGAACTCTGCTGGCAGTGTGGCAATCAGTTAGATGTGTGTTTGTAGAGACCTCAGCATGACGTTCGTGGTAGTACTGTTTTACCAGGGTCATCCTGTTTGTGATGCAACAAATCACGGTTTTGCTAGAGATCGTAGGCCCTCGTTCTTGATTGTTTGCCCAGGCTTCCACTGTGTGAAGACTAGCAGCAATTCTGTGTTGACGTTGACTATTTTATGGCCAAAGTGCTACTTGTCCATACTATTGGCTGTGGAATAAGTTGAAATGTTGTGGAGTTTTTAATCGGCGTTTTGACATTTTAAAAATTTGAGTTATCAGGAGAGGATTGTGGAAGCCGAATCTTCATTCTTATAGCTCAGGTCTTGTTTCTTCTCCTTCATGGTCGGTTTTCTTTTCTTGCAGCAACTTCTGTTTTTCTTGCTTGTATTTTAATTCTTCTTGGGCTGGAATAGGGTGTGATTCCACAATATGTGAGCTGAAGATATTGTATGTCTTTGTCAGGTTTTATGCGGTATTTTGATGGGATTGAACGTATGTTCATTGTGACCTTGATAACTCCTTGCTCAGCATAATCCCGTTGTGTAGCCTTCCTGTTCCTATGTCGGTGGCCGAAGCCTGCCGTCCTCCCGCGTGGTAACATTATATGCCGCTCGGTCTTGACTTCATTCGCCTTCATACTGCTTCTTTTTGATCCATTGCTTGTATTTTGTTGCTCGTAAACTATCATGTCGTATGCTACCCACCATGAGTCAGTGACGTCTCAAACTTTTTATTGATAGTCCATTTTGTTGTCCCTCGATCGTTGCGACCCTGGCTCGACGTTCCAACAAAGTTGTCCTCTTGCTTGTGTCCGCATCTCGTGCTTACAACGTTGTATACGAAGTTTACATCTAATCTATGTACTAATCTAACTCGAAATTAAACATCGCTCTGAAAAATAAACACTTTTATAGCACTTAACTCTATCAGTGATTTCGCCCTTCATTTTAGACTTTATACATAGAGCAGTTGAAAGTTTTGCATAGCATTTAATGCTATCAGGTTTCCTCACCTTCCTAGTTCATAGTTCGTGACTGGTAGGTCTTCATGATTTATGGGTTTAGAGCTACATGTGCAAGCTGTTAGTTCTCGTTTCCTGTTTGTATTTAATTATTAGCTGTGCATGTTCTAAAGTTCTTAGTTACCCTCTGATCGTGTCTTCTCTTCATCCAGGTTGATGACCGTCTATCAGCTCTCCACCTTTATGTTTTTTATGTGGAACAGAGTATCCGCTGTTGCCCCTCACAGCCATATTAGTAGACATGGCTGTTTTTCCTTTCCTTAGGTCTGAACATCAAACTGATTAACGAATTTGTAATTTACATACTGTGTTAGTTTTATCTATTATTTAGCTACCTTCTTCTCATATTCATATACACATCCCCCTTTTTTCCATTCTGTACTACACTCATGTCCACCTACAAAACATACAACGAGTACATTTTCAGTCATTATGCATACACATAGAGTATGTATTAAATGTGGCTCATTCACTGTGGAGTCAACATGAGAACATCCCAGTGAGGAAATATTTTTCAGTTTCGATACAAATACTGACAATTCTACGCAAACGCTGCTGTCCTCGGTCGTTTTGTGAAGGCCGTCGGTCACAGCGTTGTCTGTGGTGGGAGGTAATGCCTGAAAATTTCTTTTCTTGATACATTCGTGATACTGTGGATCGAGCAATACTGAATTCCCTAACTAATTCCGAAATGGAACGTCCCATGTTTCTAGCTGTATCTACCATTCCGCATTCAAAAGCTGTTAATTCCCTTCCTGCGGCCATAATCACGTCGGAAACAGCTTCACATGAAACAGTTCAGTACAAATGACAGCTCCGTAAATGCATTCCCATTTTATGCCTTGTGTACGTGATACTACCACTATCTGCGTGTGTGCATATCGCTATCCCAAGGCTTTTGTCACCGCAGTGCATACGGAACTGTTGTGCGTGAATTTCAGAGTAAGTGACGAGGTTGTTTAAAAATCTGAAATGGCAAAGCCATGGCTGACAAGCAACTTTCTTGCCTATCTGACGAAGTAGATATGCAGATTTAGAAACGAATGCATGGCAGCATGGGAAATGTCCACTAAGAACAGATAGAGACTTTTCCAAATTTTTGAACAGTAAATCAAGATTTGAAAGATAAAAGTTTAGAGTTAGCGAAAAATATGCCAAATTGTGATAAACACGAGAATGCATTGTCTAAAGCAAGAAAGGAAGCTATTTGGACAACCCAGAACCATGGCATTAGTTCGGAGATTCAACTGAGTGAAGACTTTGGAAGTTAACTGTTGATATTCATAACATTTTCTTTTTATTTATTTATTTATTTTTGAACTGACGATGAGTCTGTCCCTAGCAAAAGAATCCGGTCGTTCGGTTGTGAAGAAGAGGAGATATTCCTGTATAAAAATGGGTCTGTTCTTATCTAAGGGACATTTGACTGATGGTGGAAACAGTTCAGACAACTGTACATAACACACGCTGACATTGGTAGCACATAAGAAAAGACGAAGGTATATTCTATTTTATTTGCTTCGCTCCCAGACGAAAGACGAAATATATATGGAAGACTTTATTCTGAATTGACAAATAAGAGGCGTGTGTGATCGCCAGGTACTACAACGTTAGATTTTGTAATGGCTGCGATGAAAACATTGTTCCCCGGAACATCCTTTTCCCGTTGCGACTTACGCTTCAACAATGTCTGTAGAAGAAAATAAAAGAACTGGGATAACGGAGGAACACAGAGATGGAGAAGAAATCTGATTGGTTTGTTGCATGTGTATTGCCACTGCACATGTTCCATTACATAGCGTTGATAAATGTGGATCATAGTAATGAAGGAAAGATTCAGTGGAGAAAAGGTCATGGAATTGCAGACTGTATTGTCAGTCAGTGTATGGATAATCCTAGCATACCAACTGAAATGCGGAATGCTATGCTTTTAACCAGCGGTACAGGGCTACGACTGTTGTAGAAGTTAGGCGTAGGGAACTAAACTCCTCAGTAAATCAAAAACATCCGAACGTGAAATCATTCTTTCTGATAAATAAGCTGTAGGAGGAATAAGAAACATTTAAACATACCCATATACTATGGGCACCCGGAATAAAATGCGTTCCCACGCCCGGGTTCCCGGGTTCGATTCCCGGCGGGGTCAGGGATTTTCTCTGCCTCCTGATGACTGGGTGTTGTGTGTTGTCCTTAGGTTAATTAGGTTTAAGTAGTTCAAAGTTCTAGGGGACTGATGAGCATAGATGTTAAGTCCCATAGTGCTCAGAGCCATTTGAACCATTTTGATAAAATGCGAAGGAGTGTTCTTAACATACGCAGTTGCACTTTCCTTCGACAGTCGAAGAACCCACGGCTAAAATAAGTGTGGTCGGGAATATCACGTTGTTATCACAGGTTCCAATGTCAACGATCCGAAAGCCCGTCACTTACTGAGTACTGCTTCATGGGATGGGATCCTTACCAGAAAAGATTGAGTGAGGATATCCAAACAACTCAAACAAGAGCAGCTCGTTTTGTATTATCAAGAAATCGGGAGAGAGTGTCACTGATATGATAATCGAGTTGTTATGGCAATTATTAAAACGAAGGTGTTTTCCGTTGCGGCGAGTTCTCTTCACGAAATTTCAGTCAACAGCTTTC
The DNA here is from genome assembly GCF_023864275.1 of Schistocerca cancellata. Taxonomy (NCBI): domain Eukaryota; kingdom Metazoa; phylum Arthropoda; class Insecta; order Orthoptera; family Acrididae; genus Schistocerca; species Schistocerca cancellata. The sequence continues at coordinate 390,075,855 of NC_064629.1, read as the reverse complement.
TCCTCCGAATGCCGACATATTTTATTCAGTTTCACTTTCATAGTGAGGAATTACCGTCGCAATAAAACAAGAGAAATCAGAGTTCGCACTGTTTTACATGTACTATTCGCGAGCGAAACGGTCGAGAAATATTCTAGAAAGTCTTCTATGAAACCTCTTCCAAACATTTAAGTGATAATTGCAAAGTACTCGTGTAAATGTGAACGTAAGTTATAGCGACGACCATCGACTATCGCTTATAGAAAATCACAGGCGATTTAAATGCCGAGCTATGACAATCGGGGAGCAGATATACCATCTGGATCCACCTCCTCGCTTTAGAGTACAGAAGCCATAACCTCACAGACGTACGTTTGCTCACTGGACGACAGACTTGATTGTAGAAGAACCGCAATCGTACACTCGAACCATGGAGGCAGGTTTCCTGGACTGCTGAGTCGCAACACACACTGGTATGAGCTGGTATGATACCAGTACGTCAAAAACCACATGGATTGATGCATCCAGTTTTCCATCCATCCATCGTGCAGACGGATGCTGGAAGTTTTGCAGTGTGTGGGGCAGTTACATTAGATGAACTGGGCCTATGAGGGAGAGATCTGTTATCATTTCTCTCGGAGAAACGGATAGATAATCTGCCAACCTATAATATGGATCCATTTTGCCCGCAAAAGGCATCTGAATGATTATTTCTACTTTTAACAAGACATTGCCACAGTGGTCACTGGGTGAGAGGTGCGATCCTTGGATTCAGAATGGCGCCCCTAAGGCTTCGGAGTCACTTGTAAATCATGTAACGCAAGTCACTGCTATTACCAGGGTGAAAGAAAAGAGTGCTGTTAGGTATATGTCTCTTATGCGAATACTTGGTTCAAATGGCTCTGAGCACTATGCGACTTAATATCTGAGGTTATCAGTCCCCTTGCGAATACTCTCGAATATCTTGTGTAGCGTCTACTACGGCACATTTAACTCCAGATACAAATGAACTGCAGTTATGGATATGAGCAACTACATCATGAATTTTTGTTTACCATAGGCGGGGAAGTATGTGGGCAGAGGTGTAGCTATACTTTCCTACAATAACGATAAATTTTCACTCTTTGCTGCTGTTGATTGTAATTGTGATGTCTTCTGACTCTGGAGAAAACTAGTGTTTAATATCACCGAAAGTAATGCATTCACAGTAATCCAAATATGTAAAAATCTGGTTTGATGTTCTCAGAGAAATGAATATTTTTTTTTTCCTGTTCGCAGAAATTATGCTGAACGTTCTGTTACGCTACTCAGACGGTCTTGTGCAATCGTAAAAACTGGAAGAGCCTGGGGAAATGCAAAGTAACCCTTAAATACTTTCAAGCAATAGTCGTCTTATTTCCGGTCTTATTTTATTTAAGGTCACTTGCAACTAACCTTGGAGAGCCCATCTTTGATTACAGTTTCAATCAACTATCTCCCGCATAAAGCTCTAATCGTGCTCAAACTTTATCTTTTTTTTCTTTTAGTCTAACTATCTTCGCGGGTGTTTTTAATTAGTAACCAATGTTACGCATGTTAAAATAAGTTAGCGAAATAACGCGAGGAGCCGGTATGTAATGGAGCACACTGTAATCTGGTACTTGCAACACCATTGGCTGGCATGCTTTAAACAAAAGAATGCGACTTTTTTCGTCGCTTGTTAATGAGTGAGCTCGTTACAGATGTAAGTGGAAGGCAGAGGCCAGCCCCGCGGCCATCCACGTTGTTACGTTGTCGCTCCGTGCTTGCTACCTCTCATGAGATGTCATTCAAGGCCACTACGCTGTTATTTGGGGCCATTTTAACATACAAGTTCGTCTCCGCGGCGGCGATTGCCTGCTGCATTCGGCGCGGCAACTGCTCGCTACGTCGTCATTATGAATCCCTTAAATAGTACGTGTGCGTTCAAGGCGAAAAAAAAGATGGATTAGATATACAAAGGCGAAGAGGGTTTCTGTTTATGACTATAATGAAATACTTCTTAGTATTTCTCTGGCTGGAGATTATGTTTATATATAGTTAAAGCAAAACGTGTTTTTATAGCACCCTGTCTCCACGCAGTTGTTCTGAGGTACAGAAAATTATACGCAAAAGCATGTCGTCTCGAAACACCGAGTGAGGTGGCAGTAGTACAACTCTGGAACCGCATTTTGAAGGAGCAGGGTCCAAATACCTGTTCCCATTGTTTCTCTTCTTTCTTAGGCCGAAGACCTTGGCCGATTTCATACTACATTCTTAACAAATCCAAACTTGCGTTAAGTTTCTGCAGACCTCTTCCTCGACGAGACGTCAAACTCTCGTTTTCCTTCCTTTATTCCTGTCTAAGGTGCATATGTCCAAATACAAGACAACTGACTATATGTGGTTCTGACTAATAATATGTATCTGTTAACTCGGATACTAATTCAGTTTAGCCTCCATTTTGACGATAGCGACGCGTCATGCCATGAACAATATTCGTCAACTATGACCCAAAAATCGGTTCTTTGTACCTTATGACGGGATTTTCTTGAAATAGACTTCTTTCATCAAGTACCTGCCAGGTCAGATGTTTCAGCGTGAATAGTTTCACACGCGACAAAATAGTTTGTAACTGTACGTTCTTTTCTTCTTGTGTATGTACTTAGATCCCATCTTAATTAGTCTGATATAAATCCTGCATCTATTGGCAATATCTGAATATAAGATGTACAGAATTTTGTAAACAGTGTCCTTCGAAGCACACTGCAGGTTCTCCGTATCCAGAAAGTAATTAGATATCTGTCATTTCATTTATCTACAACTGATCTTGAGTGTTCGTTAGCTTGACGACCTTTTGTGATTTTCCACCTCGCCGTTTTAGTGACGTGACTGAATCTAGTTATTTTGCACTGGTCGTATAATCTACTCGTAAGTCCAATGACACAGCAAATTCTTCGGTAATATTATTCGTTTTACTTAACTGTATTCTGGATGTTACTCGCCTTAAGTGAGAAACCATAAGTTTCAGAAACTGCCTTCACTACATGTTGCACCTTACCACCCTGAAAAATTCGTGATACGAAATATCCATCGTTGGGGAACGTATGTAATGGATACCCCATAGATACAGTACGAAACTGTCCGATCTCTAGTGTCACATCGGCTTACAGAGTGGTACAACATTTGCTTTCTGAAGCATGTAGTTCCTTTATCTCACTGTTTTTCTAATCTGGTGACCTAATGACAAAAACCCACAGGGGTCCTGGCAAGAGACTGTGTAGAGTGGTGAAAAACACTAAGAGGATTCCGAAAAGAATATTATGTAATTTCCTCATTGTTGTTGCTGTGGTCTTCAGTCCTGAGACTGGTTTGATGCTGCTCTCCATGCTACTCTATCCTATGCAAGCTACTTCATCTCCCAGTACTTACTGAAACCTACATCCTTCTGAATCTGCTTAGTGTATTCGTCTCTTGGTCTCCCTCTGCGATTTTTACCCTCCACGCTGCCCTCCAATGCTAAATTTGTGATCCCCTGATGCCTCAGAACATGTCCTACCAACCGGTCCCTTCTTCTTGTCATGTTGTGCCAAAAACTCCTCTTCTCCCCAATTCTGTTCAATACCTCCTCATTAGTTATATAATCTACCCATCTAATCTTCAGCATTCTTCTGTAGCACCACATTTCGAAAGCTTCTATTCTCTTCTTGTCCACACTATTTCTCGTCCATGTTTCACTTCCATACATGGCTACACTCCATACAAATACTTTCAGAAACGACTTCCTGACACTTAAATCTATACTCGATGTTAACAAATTTCTCTTCTTCAGAAACGCTTTGCTTGCCATTGGTTCAAAATGGTTCAAATGGCTCTGAGCACTATGGGACTTAACATCTATGGTCATTAGTCCCCTAGAATATAGAACTACTTAAACCTAACTAACGTAAGGACATCACTCAACACCCAGTCATCACGAGGCAGAGAAAATCCCTGACCCCGCCGGGAATCGAATCCAGGACCCCGGGCGCGGGAAGCGAGAACGCTACCGCACGACCACGAGCTGCGGACTGATTGCCATTGCCAGCCTACATTTTATATCCTCACTACTTCGACCATCATCAGTTACTTTGCTCCCCAAATAGCAAAATTCCTTTACTACTTAAATGTCTCATTTCCTAATCTAATTCCCTCAGCATCACCCGACTTAATTCAACTACATTCCATTATCCTCGTTTTGCTTTTGTTGATGTTCATCTTATATCCTCTTTTCAATACACTGTCCATTCCGTTCAACTGCTCTTCCAAGTCCTTTGCTGTCTCTGACAGAATTAAAATGTCGTCGGCGAACCTCGAAGGTTTTATTTCTTCTCCATTGATTTTAGTACCTACTCCGAATTTTTCTTTTGTTTCCTTTACTGCTTGCTCAATATACAGATTGAATAACATCGGGGAGAGGCTACAACCCTGTCTTACTCCCTTCCCAACCACTGCTTCAATTTAATGTCCCTCGACTCTTATAACTGCCATCTGCTTTCTCTACAAATTGTAAATAGCCTTTCGCTCCCTGTATTTTACCCCTGCCACCTTCAGAATTTGAAAGAGAGTATTCCAGTCAACATTTTCAAAAGCTTTCTCTAAGTCTACAAATGCTAGAAACGTAGGTTTGCCTTTCCTTAATCTTTCTTCTAAGATAAGTCGTAAGGTCAGTATTGCCTCACGTGTTCCATCATTTCTACGGAATCCAAACTGATCTTCCCCGAGGTCGGCTTCTATCAGTTCTTCCATTCGTCTGTAAAGAATTGGCGTTAGTATTTTGCAGCTGTGACTGATAGTTCGGTAATTTTCACATCTGTCAACACCTGCTTTTTTTGGGATTGGAATTATTATATTATTCTTGAAGTTTGAGGGTATTTCGCATGTCTCATAGATTTTGCTCACCAGATAGTAGAGTTTTGTCATGACTGGCTCTCCCAAGGCCGTCAGTAGTTCTGATGGAATGTTGTCTACACCCGGGGCCTTGTTTCGTCTCAGGTATTTCAGTGCTCTGTCAAACTCTTCACGCAATATCCTATCTCCCATTTCATCTCCATCTACATCCTCTTCCATTTCCATAATATTGTCCTCAAGTACATCGCCCTTGTATAGACCCTCTAAATACTCCTTCCACCTTTCTGCTTTCCCTTCTTTGCTTAGAACTGGTTTTTCATCTGAGCTCTTGATATTCATACAAGTGGCTCTCTTTTCTCCAAAGGTATCTTTAATTTTGCTGTAGGCAGTATCTATCTTGCCCCTAGTGAGATAATCCTCTACATCCTTACATTTGTCCTGTAGCCATCCCTGCTTAGCCATTTTGCACTTCCTGTCGATCTCATTTTTGAGACGTTTGTATTCTTTTTTGCCTGCTTCATTTACTGCATTTTTTTGTTTTCTCCTTTCATCAATTAAATTCAATATTTCTTCTGTTACCCAAGGATTTCTACTAGCCCTCGTCTTTTTACCTACTTGGTCCTCTGCTGCCTTCACTACTTCATCCCTCAGAGCTACCCATTCTTCTTATACTGTATTTCTTTCTCCCATTCCTGTCAATTGTTCCCTTATGCTCTCTCTGAAGCTCTCTACAACCTGTGGTTCTTTCAGTTTATCCAGGTCCCATCTCCTTAAATTCCCACCTTTTTGCAGTTTCTTCAGTTTTAACCTACAGTACATAACCAATAGATTGTGGTCAGAGTCCACATCTGCTCCTGGAAATGTCTTACAATTTAAAACCTGGTTCCTTAATCTCTGTCTTAACGTTATATAATCTATCTGATACCTTCTAGTATCTAGTATCTAGTATTGCCTCATTTTCTCCCATTATTTTCAGTATTTAAATTAATAAGAGACAGTCAATCAACAAATGTGTAGGGCTTCCTCAGTCACATCGAGCACATCTAAAATAATAGTTTAGCCGTTATTCATTACCTTAGAAGTGGTCCTCTTTATTCGGCCGGAATCTTATCTATGTACGCAAATGGAAAATTTATTACTCCACACACCTCGAGAAACTTCCATGTTCTATAAATGCACAAAAACTTTACATAATGGTTGCGAATGGTTTTTAAGGTTTAAAGCTGCCACCAAACCTCAAGTTTAGTTTGATCACATTTGCTTTAATAGCTGTGATCCTATTGCTGGTGGTTTGACTTTTCCTTCCTGCGAACGTTTAGATGACCCACACAGCCAGTTACAGGGGACCTACACTTTTCATGAACCCCGAACTACAGCGCACCTAAGCATTTTTCACATCAACGAACATTGTCAGAGGCGAAAGAAGTGGTAAGTTTCACATAACTATCCTAGGACTAATTGGGGAAAAACTCCAGACTATTCGATCCGTAGTCTGGCAGTCATCGTGCAACAAGATTTTAATAAGAATTTGCAAATCTTTGCGATATGCCACTGAAAAGTCAAACCAATTTAGCGATTAATTCACCACTGAACAATATAACAAAATACCAGGAGCTGTTTCAGAGACTGACAATACGAATACGTGGATTAAATATATTACAACATAGTCATACTTATGACAACTCCAGGAACAGTATGAAAACGCCAGTAAGAAAGTTTTCAAAAACCACTGTTTTTTATGAATCTCATTCATAAAAAAGCTGACTGCTCCAGTACATCTCTTTCATCTAGGTTATTTGTTTCAAGTATACTTAAAATACTTACTACTATTTCTTTTGTATATGTCTACCATCGTTTGCCTCTTTGAACAGCATATAATAAAGCAGGGAGATGAGGCACATTCGGATTGAATTCCCTTGCTTTATTTCTAGAAATAGCTTCAGCACTCTGGTCAGATGTGTTGTGAGTTCTAAGTGGGTTCATACACCCATTTAGATGTCCTGGTAACTAGTATCAGCATCAGAATCATCACTGATACGATAGTTTTTGTATGCATAGTTGTCATGTGGGAATCTTCTCAAAGAATAAAAACATGGCAGTTTGGTACTCGATCTCAAACTTAGTAAAATCGTAAAACTTATAAGCAGTATGCTGCAGATATGCTGCAGGAAAGATATACCGTACGTATGCGCTATACAAAGAGGACAGAAACATGAGTAATCAAATGTTCCACTGGGTCAGTTAAAAATACCCACCAAAATAAGTGTAAAAGCAACACAATATGTATTGGTTGAAGTAAGAACAGAGGGACTGTGGTCATGCTTTGGATATTAATACACTTCTAGCTTTCTGTTCCCACTGAGAATAACTGGAGAAACATTCCGCCTTATACAAGGCACAGTTAGTTTAGTTTTTCCTTGCCCAAACATGTTCCAGCAGTTGTTGTGCTAACTTCAGAAGATTAAACGAAGTGGGCTGAAACATGTTGGTGTAAAGAAAAAATCAAACACTTCTCACAAAAAGCTGAATAGCTCTCCAAATTTTCTCAGCATGCACAGAAAGAAAGAAGAGTATCAACATCCAAACTATGGTTATTTCAACGCCAAATCAGAAATTTCTTTCGGTGTCCTTCAAGAGATCCGAGATAGTAACCGTCAAATTATGAAAACAATACTTTACATAAAATTTAGCAGTACATGTTGAGTCATCAAAATTATCCCCAGCAAACAAAAAAAACTGTAAACAACATGTCATCTGCAGCACAACACTTGTAGTTATGAATGAAAAGGAGTACATCGAAAAAGCACTCGAATCCACACAGACTAACAACATTACAAGTGACCTGACGAACATGTACAAAAGAAATTTAAAAAAATCTTCGATAAACATACGTACAATTTTCACAAATACACAGATTATTAGAATGACACAAAATATTCTTAGGCTACTTTGAAATAATTATCCAAAATTCTTAAACGCAGTATCGCCAAAATGTTCGTGGTCAACTTCATTAATGCACCAGTCAATATTTTAGCTAAACACACACACATTGTTACAGACAATACACAGATATATAGACAGCAGAAGAATAAAGAACTCAGGTGCTAAAAATAAAAAATGAAAACATACCAAACACAACAACATTAAAACTCATTGTACATAATTTACTTGTACAGACAGATTCCAATTCAAGAAACTATCAACAACGTTGAAAGACACGTACAGCCGCAAGGATACACACCTGCTAGAAACAGACCAGAAATATTGATCCTTCTCAAGCTCATCTCAGAGCCAAACTTTTAGCTTTACCTGTTACATTTACTCACAGCAAGAAGGGCTAATAACAGGGTCACCTGTAAGTGTCCTCGAGTAACATATTTGTGAAAGATATAGAAAATCTAATATTTGATAGAACTGTGAAACCAAAGCACTTTAAAATCAGTTATTGGTACCAATATATGTATGATACAATTTGCCTAGTACATCAACCACGAACATGTGTAGAAGCGCTACACAATGACATACACACTATCCACTGACAATAAATACAGTTCACCATTGAGAGAAAAAGATAAAAGATCAAACTTCCTAGATCTAACCACACACAATGAAAACCACAAAAATGAGTTCACAGTATCACAAGAAACCCACCACCACACGTACAATTATTCAAAACCCATTTAATAACCCAATAACGAATAAACAATCCAGCTTCAGATACCTACTGTGCAGCCAGTAGAGAATACCTACATGACTACACGGAAAAACTAAACACAATAAGCAACAGCAGTGTAGGAAGACTATGATATGAAGAGAGTAGATTAAAGAAACAACAAAATACAGAAATGTAGTCATAAAACACAATGCAGCCATAAAACACTGACAGAAACAATACGGTAGACAATAAATCAGAAAATAGTAGGCAACAAATGGTACATGATGAGGACAACCAACAACAAAATTACAGAAAGGCAAGAAATCATACAAAAAAAGACAGAGAGACAGGTACTCACCATAACATACAGATGTAATTATCACAGTCCTTGTTGATCTATACAGAGGACGTTTTCATTGTCCAAAAACGTCGTGATACTTGAGTATTAACCTTGCCCCATAATTTTACAGCATATAGTTATGTGGCCTTCACGACCCTTCTTCAAAACGAGTATGACTTAAGATTTCTTTCAGCCACAAGGTACCTTCAATTGGTCCATAAAACTACAATAAACTGCTGCTAGAAATGGGGAAAGTATTTCCGCGAAATTTCTCTACAATAGCACAGGTATCCCGTCTAGCCCTGATGCCAATTCACCATTAAGGACTGTATTTGCCTTTCAATGCCGCGATCAGCATCACCCCTTTCGGTGTTTGTGCCATGTGCAGAGCTCGAGAGTGAATCACCTCTATGAGACATGCTTGTAGTGAACAGGGTGGCGCTCAGTTCTTCACACCTGGGTGTGGTTGCGGGCAGGCGGTGGGTAGCAGGTGGATTCCTTCCGATAAACTTAGCGTGTAGCACTGGCATACGTTCATTCACAAGTTTATAACAATAATTATGCCGCGTCCGGCGGCCAGTTGTGGGTCGGCCTTGGTGAGCGTCCAAGGTGCTGATCTCAGCGAGCAGGCTCGGGGGCACGGATGTCCCCCAACATAACCAGGCCGGAAGGCAGCGTCCCTCATGAGGAAGACGGCGACGAGGAATTGCCGAGTCAGGGCTCCGGCGCTGGCGGCATACAGGCGCGCTGAGTCGAACTGTGGATTTCAGCGCAGACTGTCGTCTCTCCGTCCGTCAGATGAGATCGTCGAGCTCCGTTGATTCTTTTCGAAAGGAGCAGCCTGAGTGACACCAAAGGCTTTTCTCTCTCTCGCATCATAAATAAGATATGCATTACACTACACTCTGCAAATACTTATTACACTCATTTACACGAGACAATTACACATAAGATAGCTGCCACATAGGCCACCCTAGAGGCGTCAATCAAAGGGCTGCAGCGGAACGCAAGCCATGCGAATTCTCCCTCTCTACTGATAGTCTGCTCAAACATAATTAAAAAACTACTCAAAAGCCAGGATTTTCGGTTTTGCAATAAATATGATCTCTTTTCTTTACATCGAAATTATCAGCAACCAATTGCATAAAGGACATTTTATTTGTTAACTTGTTCCTGGCACTCAGTGCACTTCTTTCAGAATGATTTACAGGAAAATACACCAAAAATAAGTAGAAATCAGATAAGAGTATTAAAATTAAGGACCAAAAGTTTATATGTTCTTAAAAATTTAAGGCAAAAATGGTACATACTTGTACCTATCGCATTATTTGTGACTCTCAACATTACGATGCATACAGCAAAATGCCGTTGTCCTAAAAAAATACAAGAGCAATAAGTAATACGATACTAAATCCATTAATACAATAAGAGATCATAGATGCTTACGTGTGGTACAAAGAAGCCAAACAACAAGTGCCGACATCATGCAATAACTGCAGATAATCAACTAACGGCATGCATATCTTGAAGTTGATCTCAGCTGTGGGTGAAACTACCATAAAACATTAAAACAAACCGTTCATAACTATAGTTCTCATGAGGCGCAAACAAAAAATGTATGTGGACATAAGCACCGTAATAAGTAATGTAAAAATCTGATGATAAATAAAATAAGTTAATATTAAAGGCAACTGGCGCCAAGCATGAGAAATTTGGGAACTAATCTCCAAACAACTGTTGTGAGGTCAGTAGCGTGCTAATAGGGAATCTATCGCCAAAAAGAAAGTGCGAAGTGTATCATGGGGCCGGAATTTGTGACTGGAGTAAATGGAGGAACAATTTTCAATTATTAGCCAACTTTAGGTGTCGGGAAGTGGCTATCGAGGAAAAGAAGCGTGTACACACTTATAATATAGCGACTAGTACTAGAATATATACAGGTTGCAAGTAGATATCGTGAAAGTATTGTATCTAGGGGCCTTTATACGAGTTGTATGGTATTGTACTTTTCTTTGTACAGATTGTGTACTTGAACCCCTTTTTGTATTCCTTTTACTGTTTTTACTTCTTATATTCCATGTATGTTTCTTATGAGCTATAGTTTCAGCATTTTTTCGTCATGCTAATGTATAATATTGGAATCTGATATCCTTAGCACGGTAAGAATAATAATGTGCAGTATTAAGACAAAACATCATTCCAGCAAGGAAGTTTGGGTTTCACCTATGAATACATGTTTTTAACAAGACGTGATGTTTTGCATGGTGGGAAAATGGTTAGTAGTAACGACTTCATCTTCATTATTATTACCACAGGCTGTGACATTTTTGTGTTTTGGTGTCAACGGGGATATACATTTTCGGATAAGATAATGTTTCTCAATATAGCATTTGCTTAAAAAAGAAGTAAAAAGACAGCAAAAACCAATACCTCGAACTTCTATACAAGTTGTCGTGACAAGTGCCATTAAGTTGGCTTGGCTGACTTTTACCAGTCAGCAGAAAACGGTGGCGCTTCCGTGACTGCTATCTTTCCTGAACGAGGCCATTAACGAATAAATGTTGATAAGGACACGCCTGCGAACAAATTACTTGTAGAATCGCAAAAGTCGGTATTACGTAAGGCGATCGACAAAATGTAGAAAAGTCTAGTAATTTGATTGAATTGAATAGTGTGATCCATTTCCATGGTTTTCGACCGATATACCACATACTTCAAATTCGCTCCTATTTTATCAACGTGTTATGCCAAATTTGTACCTCTGTTTTAAGAATGAATGCCATTACTGTTCCTGCTATGTAAGGTTGCCCCACGCGTCGTGTCTAACTATACTGCCGATAGCTCTGCGATTTGGTCGACAATGTACGATGAACAGTGTGCACTAAACACTTGTAAGTGCACTAGAAATGTGGTGTTTCGATAGAAATGTCACAGGTCACCATCTGACCTACTTTACAGAGCAGTGGATCCTCCAAACCCCACGACCTGTAAAAAATCGTGGGCTTCTAACCATTTAGCACCTATTGGTAGTTTCATTGTCCTTCCACCACTCTTCGTAGATGATTGCTGATACTCATTCGTAAGCTCCGCGTAATATTAACCTGCCATTTTTCAAAGTCGCTTATCTCAATGGATTTCCCCATTTGCAGTCCATATCTTCGCTAGGGTGATCCTCTGTCCATGTTTGGACCGCTAACATACTTTTGTTGCCGTGGCACTTGCCCGAAACTCCTTCATACGACATCCATCGTCGCGGTGGGGAGTGGTCATATTGTTTTGGCTTATCGGTGTATGTTGTGACAAGTAATAATAAGTCACTATAATAATTGTGTATGGCAAGTAAAATTATGTATATAGCAACGAAGTAACCCTCCCGTACAGCCTGTTTACAGTCATAAGTTTGTTTTTGCAGAAATAAACTGATAATTTTGTTCTTCATTCTTTATACCAACATATGCGTTTATGTTTCAGCTTGTAATGTCTGTTTGTGAAACAATGCATAGAGCCATAAGTTTGCTTTTACAACAAATACGATAATTTCAGATCTCCACTCTTTATATCAACGTATGCCTTGATATTTCAAGTTGTAATGTCTATTTATAAAACAGTGCATAGAGGGTGAATCAACTAAAACTTGCACCGCAGGTATAGCGTAAATGGGAGGTGCTACTGATGTGCAGTTTTCACAGAACGAATTGGTAGTCAGGGGCTCGCATTGTTAGCCAGTCAAAAGACTGTAATACGACTTAGAAGACATATTTTTTGTGCTAACATACACTTTTTTAAATGGAGCAATGCCTATTGAAATTAAAAAACCAAAATTAGGATAAATTAGAATATCAGTGGTATTTGTTGCAGTATTCTACAGCGAGTGGTTTACGAGATACCGTATTTTGAAAAGTTCCCACATCGACACTTCTACAATACCTCTGGTGGCACACACCAAGGAAGATTGTAAGGGCATACACTAGTTATCACAGGTTACGTTCAAAATGACTACCGGCAGCGGCAATACGTGCTTCCAATCTGTTACGGAACGACTGCTGCACAGGTGCTACCATTTCAGTGGAGATGTCGGAGCTGACTGCAGTAATACGTCATTGCATATCATCGGGTGTAGTTAATATGTTCTTGTAGACAGCACCTTTCAGCTTCCCCCACGAATAAACGTCTGCTGAAATCCGGGGAATGGGCCGGCTAAGGTTCAGGTCCTCTGCTACCAGTCCAACGATCTGAAAAACAATTTGTGGAGACATGGTGTAGTACTTCGCGCACTGTGGGCTGGACAGGCATTATGTTGGTATCACAAGTTGCCTCTCGACTGCAGAGGAACGTCTTCTAGCATCCGGAGCCGGCCGTTGTGGCCGAGCGGTTCTAGGCGCTTCAGTCCGGAACTACGATGCTGCTACGGTCGCAGGTTCGAATCCTGCCTCGGGCATGGATGTGTGTGATGTCCTTAGGTTAGTTAGGTTCAAGTAGTTCTAAGTCTAGGGGACTGATGACCTCAGATGTTAAGTCACATAGTGCTCAGAGCCATTTGAACCAACCTAACTAACCTAAGGACATCACAGCCATCCCTGCCCGAGGCGGGATTCGAACCTGCGAACGTAGCAGCAGCGCGGTTCCGGACTGAAGCGCGTAGAACCGCTCGGCCACAGCCGCCGGCGCGACTTCGGGAAATCACAGAAAACCTAAATCTGGAAGGCTGGTCGCGGGTTTGAACCGTCGTCCTCCCGAATGCGATTCTAGTGTGCTAACCACTGCGCCACCTCGTTCGGCGACTCTCATACTCGTTTCCATGCAGTTCTTGATGGGGAGGGATGTAACAGCGATGGAACATATGTCGATGCAGAATGCGTGGGACACTTGCCCGACTCGTTCCACTTCCTCGTGCGATTGCGCGGAAGCTAACGTGCGCATCAACTGCAGTAGCAGTAGGAACATAAATTTCCCTCCTCTTCTGTCGTCACGTGTTTCCCTCTGCTACGCTGTCTAGGTGTTACACTACCACTGTCACGTAAAGTCATGAAGATAAATAACTGCCGAGATTGTTGATGTCTATTAGGATATCTTGCCGCATACACCGTACAAGAACGAACTCCATTCATGCTACAGACGCCATACACCATGGGCATGTTGGATTTTTCTGCATAGGAAAATCCCATCGTCCACTCACGGCTTCGTTCTTGGACTGTCACACTCTAACTGACTAGCAAATCGCAGTGCACTCAAAGAACACACAAGCTCACTGTAAGCAAACATGACAACATCGTAACCAGGAACTACGCAGGTTGATTGGCACAAAGAACTGTCGACGTGGAAACTTTTGATTGTACAGTAGGTCGTAAATGACTCACACTAGAATCATGCAACAAACACCACTGGTATTCTGATGTACCATACTTTCAGTTAGTTACTGTTAATAGGCATTGTTTCGTTTAAAGAAAAGTATGTTTGCACAAAAAATACATTTTCTAAATACTGTTGATTGGCTAACAGTACGAGTGCCTGTCTACCGATCCATACTGCGAAAACTGCACATCGGTAGCACTTACCATTTACGAAATATTTGCGGTGCAAGTTTTAGGTGATTCACCTTATGTAACCATAAGTTTGTGTTGCAGCCAAAAGCTCGTAAGTTTAGATCTTGGCGTTGACTGACAGAATTTTTGGGTTTCCTCCTGAGGGATATTGTCCCATATTGTGCCCAACAATCATGTTAGATCGTCAACATGCCTAGCTGGTTGGAGAGCCGTGGTCATAATATTCCAAACACACTCAATCGGGGAGAGATCCTGCAACCTTGATGGCAAAGTTAGGGTTTGGCAAGTACGAAGACAAGCAGTTGTAACGCTTGTCGTGTGCGGCCGGGTATTATTTGCTGAAACGTAGGCCCACGATGGCTTGACATGAATGGCAAAAACACGGGGCGTGGCGTATGGTCGACGTCCCACTGTGCTGCAGGGTGCCGGGATGAGAAACAAAGGGTTTCTGAGGCACACCAGACCATCACTGAAGTTTGTTGAGGAGTATAGCCGGCGAAAGACAGGTTGGTATCTCACCGCTGTCTGGGACGTCTCTAGACACGGCTTTACTGGTAATCGGGGCTCATTTTGAAGAGGGAGTCATCACTGAAGGCAATTCCATTCCAGTCAATGAGATTCCCCGCGGAAGACGTGTCTGTTGATGCACCGAACAGCAGTGACTGCTTGGCAAGCCACCCTGGGCTTACATTTCAGAAAGATAAAACCCGCCCGCACAGCAAGTGTTTCTACTGCTTGTCTTTGTGCTGCCCATACCCTACCTGGGCCAGGAAGGTCATCAAATCCATCCCCAACTGAGGAAGTTTGGAGAATTATGGGCAGGGCTATCCAACGAGCTCGGGATTTTGACGATCTAACACGCCAATAAGACATCCTTTGGCACGATATTCCTCGGGAGCACATCCAACAACTCTAGCTATGAAGGCCAACCCAAATAACTGCTTGCATTCTGGCCAGAGGTTGAGCAATGGGTTATTGACTTTCTCGGTTTTTTTCTCTTGAATACATAATCCAAATTTTCTGGAATTGTAATCATTTGTTTGTCTCTACATGTACATCACATCCACAGTTTTCCGTTCCATTCTGACGATACAATTGTGGTGCGTGTTGAGATTTTTTAGTTGGGTGTAGAGTGCATATACGTGAACTAAATATATAGATCTATGACAGTGTCCGAAAACTGATTGGTATATGTAGAGCAAATAGATAACTAAAATAAGTAAAAACCACCACTTCCAGGACGGGTGGGTGCGCTGGCCCGGGATAGAATCCGCCCGGTAAATTAACGACGAGGGTTGTTGTGATTGCCATCCTGGATGTTGTTTCTAGGCCGTTTCCCACGTCCGACTGGGTGAATTTCGGGCTGGCTCCCAAGTCCCCCCCTTTACTACAAGATTCTCAAATGTTTCGAATAACGTTCGCATATTTTCACATGAATCACGCACACGCAGATAGCTCGGATTCCGTCCCCGGGGAAAGGGGGGGGGGGAAATCCGTTACCGATGACGCCGACCCTGCACATATGTGGCATGAATGGATAAGAAAAAGAAGCACACGTATTAGATTAATAAAAAATAAACTTTGTCTGTCCTAGACAGGCCATAAATTAATATCGAACGTTCCCTGCTTGTTATCAGAGCTACGACTGCACTCCATTTCTGCATCTACATCAGCCAACGTAGTGTTAATCTTTGGTACAATACTATTCAAACTTTGCATGTATTATTCTGAACTCAGACAAAAAATGCATTCGAATTCTTTGTGTGGTTTGGTGTTTAAGTATAGAGAGTGCAGTGGAAAATACTAAAATGTTAAAAAAATGTTACAGTTGCGAAAATGGAGAATAAAGTGTTGGGAGACAAAAGTTAATCACTTAGATGCGGAAGTAAATTATAACAAATGGGCCAAATCGCTGGGAATACCTGCATTCATAACAGCTGTGGAGTTAACGACTATTGTGACCCTTGTCCCTTTGTGTCTGTACCCACTGTCCGAGCAAAAAAGCGTAATATAGCGTATTGCCGATTGTACGGTTCACCGGCGACGTTAGTGTGTAGGAGACAGTTACACATACGTTACACTGCCCGATTACTGTTCTGCAAAGTTCCTGATATTGAATAAACTGCAGACAGGACGCGCCATACAATCACCCACACTGGTCTTACCCTGACGGGCTCATACAACCAACTGTCCTTGGCCAATATGGCCGCCACCATTAAAAAACCTTCCATCTGTCTTTGTGAAACTCAAGATACATACAATTACTGTACATGTTATTGATAAAACTAACGTATAAACATTATACATAACTCGTGCTGCCACCATCAAAATGTTGAAATATGTCAGTTGGATTGCTTTTTGGAGGCTAATCTGCCATAAAGTCTCCCTTCGCCTACGCCAGAAGTATATTTTAACTTACGAAATAAAGTTTCAACAGCTTTCACGTGGTCACACTGGTTGAAAAAATTTTGAAATTTGTGGTAAGGTCTTATGTGACCAAACTGCTGAGATCATCGGTCCCTAACCTTACGCAATACTGAATCTAACTTAAACGAACTTATGCTAAGGACGACACACACAATCATGCCCGAGGGAGGACTCGAACCTCCGACGGGGGAAGCCGCGCGGACCGTGACAAGACACCGCGGACCGCGCGGCTACCCCGCGCGGCGCCACACTGGCTCTTTGCGCGCGGAATTTGTAAGGTCATTATGAGGACGTGGTCACAATTACCATTACTACCAATTAACTACTTAGACTCACGGAGAATTTTAAATCTACCCGTAGCTATTTGAAATTATTATTCTCTACTCCCTCTACACTCGTTGGTTTTCAAATTATTTTATACTTACAGGCGTTTTTAATCATCGGAATTACATTATGCTGCTATAATAAAAAAATATCTGGTACTGACATTCGACGATGCTATTCAAGTACTATCGATGGACACTTTGTTATGATCGCGTCAAATGTTTTGAGTTACTGTTTTAAAAAGATAGCATGTACGTCAATATCGCCCGTCTTCACTACGTAAGGTACAATTCCACTTACAGAGTGATCCTTTAATATGCTTCCGAACCTTGTTTTGCTGTTTCATTTCATGCTATATTTTCCTCATGCGACTACCGTGGAATAATTTGCAGCGTACGAGTTCACGCCATAACGACTTCCTCACACCACACTCCCGTGTAAACCGCTTGCCGCAGCCTTTCAATTTATGTGTTTCTTTCTCACACGCTATGTTTACATGCGCCTCCAAACCGGATTTCATAAACAGATTTATCAATACTGCATCTAGTTGATCACGTGAACACTCGAAAATCGATTCTCGAAATCCGTTTCTAGGTGCCGGTTTTCCACTTCTACAATCGATTTTCTCTCCCACTTGAACGCGCAACCGTTTTTGAAACGTACTTTGGCTGTCAGTTTAGGACTTGTTTTCAAAATGTTCTACTAATATTGACGGAGTGGCTTATTGCGCAATGAAGGAGAAGTAGAAATACAAAATCAGACTGAGCATGAAGCTGTCTACCTCTAATATTTAAGCGAAGAGCTTGCCTGCAGCAACTGTATGAATGAATCAGAAACTGGAACAACAGTTTCCCAGACGCCATATTTAACTGGGCTAACAAATCCGCTTCAGACTTTAACATGTATACAATGCACCAAAGAAGCGGTTTCCGAAATTCGGTTTTCAACTTTCGGAAGAGGTATCGCATGTACACGTAGCGACAGTCGCGGTTTATTCCGTGGCTGCAACATCCCGCCAATAGAAGAGGCTCAGGTGTCGCCTGCTCTAAATTGCTACTTGTCAGACTACGCAGCCTGTGTGCAGATCCACACTGTACCATGCCACTTGGCAAAGCGCAGCGCGTTAAGCCGCGCTCTCTGTTATCTCAAGCTATGCAAAGCGGGCAAGATGTATGTGCAATGCAGGTGCATCAGTTTCACTGAATCTCCCCTTAACTTCTACGTTTAATATTCAATCTCTGTGTATCTATAAAGAGTGTGTTGCCCCTATTTAGTGCATGTTTCAACACGTTTCATCGGATGTATGTCCAAAAGAAGAAAACTTTTATTTCGTGCAAGTCCGTGTTAACCTATTGTCGTATAAACAGTGACGTGCAGAACAAGGAACCGTGCTTTACGTCCGTCTTCATCGGTTTATGCGAAATGATGTTGGAACTCAACTGGGGAAAATCTGATTTCTGTGTTACTGTTCCCGTTTGAGTGTTGGTAACTGTTTCCCGTATTTAGGAAGAAATTATTGAAAGGGGTGATAGCTCAGTGCATAGTTTAACCTATGATTGCGAGAGGAACTCACTGAAATACACTGAGGTGACAGAAGTCGTGGGAGACCTACTAATAAGGTATCGGACCTCCTTTTGCAAGGCCTAGTGCATCAACGCGATGTGGCATGGACTTAACAAGTCAACGAAAGTCCACTGCAGAAATACTGAGCCATGCTGCCTCTATAGCCGTCCATAATAGGTAAAGTTTGCCGGTGCAGTATGTTGTGAACTAACTGACCTCTCATTTATATGCCACAGATGTTCGATGGGATTCATGTCGAGCGATCTGGGTGGCTAAATGATTCTTTTGAATTGTCCAGAACGTGTTAAAAACCAGTCATCCATAAAAATGTCATCGTAACTTCGTAACATGAAGCTAATGAGTGATCGCAAGTCGGCTCCAAGCAGCTTAGCATAAGTATTTCCACTCAATTACAAATTCAGTGCCGGTCGGACTGGCCGAGCGGTTCTAGGCGCTACAGTTTGGAACCGCGCGACCGCTACGGTCGCAGGTTCGAATCCTGCCTCGGGCACGGATGTGTGTGATGTCCTTAGGTTAGTTAGGTTTAAGTAGTTCTAAGTTATAGGGGACTGATGACCTTAGAAGTCAAGTCCCTTAGTGCTCAGAGCCATTTGAACCATTTGAACAGATTCAGTTGGGTCAAAGGATACAGTCTGTTCCCCGTAAACACAGCCCACACAATGTGGAACCATCACCAGCTTCCGAAGTCCCATGTTGACAGCTTGGGTCTGTGCCACACTCGAACCCCACCATCAGCTCTTACCAACTGAAATCAGGACTCATCTAACCAGGCCAAGGTTTTCAGTCGTCTAAGATCCAACCGATATTGACACGATCCCAGGAGAGGTCTTGCTGTTGTAAGTAGGCTGTTTATGTTTTCTTTATGTAAGTAGGCTGTTTACGTTTTCTTATTGGCAACGTTACGTAGCGCTCTATATGAAAATCACTGGCTGTGCCGTGTGCAGTCTGTGGCTAGTTTGCATTGTTGTCTGCCATTGTAGTGTTGGGCAGCTGGACGTGAACAGCGCGTAGCGTTGCGCAGTTGGAGGTGAGCCGCCAGCAGTGGTGGATGTGGAGAGAGAAATGGCGGAGTTTTGATATTTGTAAGAATGGATGTTATGAACTCCTATATATATTATGACTTTTGATGATATTAAGGTAAATACATTGTTTGTTCTCTATTAATATCTTTCATTTGCTAACTATCCCTATCAGTAGTTAGTGCCTTCCATAGTTTGAATCTTTTATTTAGCTGGCAGTAGTGGCGCTTGCTGTATTGCAGTAGTTCGAGTAATGACGATTTTTGTGAGGTAAGTGATTTGTGAAAGGTATAGGTTAATGTTAGTCAGGGCCATTCTTTTGTAGGGATTTTTGAAAGTCAGATTGCGTTGCGCTAAAAATATTGTGTGTCAGTTTAAGCACAGTCATGTTTAATTGTTCAAAGGGGACGTTTCACTGTTAGCAAAGGCACTCGCGTCGATCGTCTGCTGCCATAGCCCATTAACGCCAAAATTCGCCGCATTGTCCTAACAGATACGTTTGTCGTACGACCCACATTGATTCCTGCACTTATTTAACGCCATGTTGCTTGTCTGTTAGCACTGACAACTCTACGCAATCGCCGTTGTTCTTGGTCGTTATCCGCGAGGGGTAGGCGCGCGGTCTCGGGAGTCTTGTCATTGTCCGCGCGGCTCCCCTCGACGAAGGTTCGAGTCCTCCCTCGGGCATGGGTGTGTGTGTCGTCCTTAGCGTAAGTTAGTTTAAGTTATGAGTGACTCCTGAAATTTTCCCGGCGTATCGAATATTCCACAATGGAAAGGGCTGCGCTGCCCAAGTTACGGGAAGATCCTCAGACGGTGGTCCTTCCGGCGGATAAGGGGAATGCTACTGTGCTGTTGCCACGTGATATGTATGATCAGAAGATATATAGTTTGCTGAGTGAGACAACGTACAGGAAGCTTCATAAAGACCCTACTCGGAAAGTAGAAAGGAAAACGTCAGAGTTACTAAACTCCTCTTCTCTGCCGCAAGAAGTTGTGAAAAGATTGAGACCTCACAGTTCTGTTCCACCTAGGTTATATGGTCTTCCAAAGATCCATAAGGATAATGTGCCCTTACGGCCATAGCCGAGCATTGTATTTCCACAGGACATACTATGGATTATTCGGCCACGAAAATCTTGGCCCCAACGAGATCCTTCTGGGATTCAGTTGTGAAGGAATCCGTGGAAATACGTTTAGCAGAAAATCTCATTAATCGTGATGGCGGCTTTTTATTGAATAAGGCCTGGGACCCGATGATTTCTTTAATTTCAACCAAAAGAAAACTTTTTATGGCTTCTGACATGTCGAGCGACAAGTAATTTTAATTCTAATATTGAAATTTTGCATTTTATTGTTTTGAACACGTCTGCGTGCATGTTTTACTTTTTTCACGCATTCGTTGGCGCTCCATAGATGCAATAATATTGTAGAGGGCCTTGGAATCGACAGGTGGCGCGCATGCTACGGTAACTTGCGCATGCGCGCCTGCGGCACTTTTACGTATAAATAGAGCGACTTGCTCTAGCAATCTCCCCTCTTCCTCCCCCCCTTCCATCCTGTGTTTTCTCCCCACCTACCCTCTCCCTATCTCTTTTCTCCCCCCCCCCCGCGTCCTTTTAGACTCCCCTCCTCTGCCTTCCCCACTCCCAGGCACGTCTGCTCAGCACCCCCCCCCCCTCTTCTGTATCATCATCTTCAATTGGCTCCTTTCCCCCCTCCCCCTTCACTTTTCCTCTCCTTCCTCCCCCATTTATCCCGTCATCTGAACAGTTTTCCCCCCACCTGCTCTCGGGTGTGGTATGTCATATTTGGGCCATTTTTTTAGTGCAGTGTTTACGTGAGTGTTCAGTGTTGTGCGTCTTTCCACAGTGTTGCGAACAGAAATCATGCTGTCGCTGGGTGTGCATTTTATCTCTCTTGCGAACAGAAACCAGACTGTCGCCGTGTTTTTTAATTGTCTGTCTCTTATTTTTTCTGCTTCCTGTGTATTTTATTAGCATCATCCACCCTGTGTTTTTATGTTTTAAGCTCCAGTATTTTTCTGCCATTTTACCTTTAAGTCACCGATTTTATCGCCAACTGTTATTATTTTCATTATCTTCCTCTTTTTAAAACAACTTCTGTAGGCTGAAGAGCGGCGTAATAAGCTGCTGCCAGCCCGCCCCCTTTAGGGGGAATCGAAACTCAATAAAGGAAAAAAAAAAACAACTAGCAATCTCCAGTGTCAAACACTCGCCTGAAGATGGCTGTAAGGTTGTCAGCCGAAATATCGTGGAAATAAGTCGATGAGATCCGGCTGCAATCCCGAAATCTTGTGGAATAGTTTAAGTTAGATTAAATAGCGTGTAACTAGGTCTACTGCTTATGCTAGTCTACTCTACCTGCAGCGTTACAGGTGTGCCAGCGTATATAAACCTACATTAGTTGGCTGTGCCCACCGAGCTAATCCTGATGAGCATGTCCCTGGCACCGGGCTGGCCCAGAGTAGTTAATCACTGCAGTACTACTCTAATGTTGCTATCCTAGCTTATCCTACATCTAACCTAATACTAAGTCCTATTTCAAGTCTGGTGAATATCAGAATCGGGTAAAAGGTGCACACTCCCCCTAATCCCAGACGTGGCGGATTCCAGCCATGAAGTGGCTGGCCAAGTCCACGCCTCGGCGGAACAGGACAGGTGCACGGGGTCTAGCTGGTGATCAGATATGATCTATTAGTGATTGTTCCGTAAAAATCCATTTGTGACTTAGTGTGATATTTCATTAGCTAGTTTGTGCAGGATTTGGACGTGGTCCTGTTGCCTCAGCAGGTGATATGGGTCATGATTTGGTAACTGGTGTCGTAATTGTGCCGCTACGTCGTCGAAGAGGTGGCACTCATACACCACATGGTCTGGGGTGCCTGGTGCGGTCCCGCAGTCACGCGTTGGTGTAACCCGTTTCCCAAACCGGCATAGATATGTTGGGTAGCGTCCATGTCCAGTAAGGAAGTGCAGCAGTCCTCTTGATGGCTTGAAGTGTTTTAACTGTGATCGCTCCCTGATGTTGGGCAGTAATTCGTATGTTCTGCGATCTGTGTCTTCATTATCCCACTGTTCCTGCCAAAGCTCCTTCCCCCTACATCTAATTTCTAGTTTGATCCTCACGTGAATCCCCATTAATTCAGTTATGTTGTCCCTGTTTTCCTTTTTAACCAAATGCCACGCCGCCTGTTCCCTGATCTTTATGTCGAGAGAACAAAGCCCCCTTAATACTGTTAGTGCTCCCCCTGGAGTTGTTCTATATGCCCCTACTGGCCGCAGGAGCATATTTCGCACTCTTCTTACGGACATGGCAGGCATCACCCTCGTGAGCCTGTGAGCCCAGACTCCTGACCCTTATCCTACAACTGACGTCCGAATATTATTGTGATATAGTTTTATTAGTTCTGGTGGCAGGTGGAATCGTTTATGTCCAATCCCAATCAAATTGTTGAGTGTTTCCAAGGATCTTTGCGTTACGGTGTCAATGTGTGATGTATAACTCCACCCCTCGTCGATGACTACATCCAAGTATCGTGCCTCGTGCCGCCGAAGAACTGGTGAGCCGTCTATTCTTACCGTCGGATTCCTAACTTGTTGTCCCTTCAGTAATAGGTATGTGGACTTACTTGGTAAGATCTTCATTTTGACAATGTGGCTCCATGTACTCAGGATAGATATGGCCCTTTCAATTTTTGGCTCCAGGTCTTTGCGGCTACGACCACCAACCAGCAGGAGGAGGTCGTCTGCATAGGCTATGCCCTCTGGCACATCATCGCTATTCTGCAGGTTGTCCAAGAGGTGTTCCATGTTGATATCCCAAAATAGTGGCCCCAGTACAGATCCCTGTGGACACCCCTTTGTGATATTTTTACTGAATCTCTCGCTAGGGGACGATAGCCAGACCTCCATGTCCTCACAATAGCTCCTAAGACATCCATATAGCGAACCTGGGCACTCTTTCTCCCGCAAGTGGGAGAAAAGCGTGGGCCACCACAGGTTGTCAAAGGCGCCACTGATATCCACCATGATGCCAACCACGTATTTGTGTGGGACTGAGCCACAGACCTCCACGGCTAGGGCGATGGCGTCAGACGCCGATCTTCCCGACCGAAAACCGAACTGCTTATCACTCATCCTACACAGTACTCAGTGCGCTGCCAGTCTGTCTGCTAGGAACCTCTCAAAATGTTTCCCCGGTAGGTCCAGTAGACAGATGGGTCTGCACGATTTGGCTTCCTTTGGGTCTTTGTCTGGGCCCTTCTTAATTATCATTACATTGGCTTTTTTCCAGATTCGGGTGAATTTCCCGAGCCTCAAGCACTCGTTGTATAGGTTTGTGAGAGGTGCCACCAGCTGGGGGGCCAGGAGTTGTACCACCGCCGCTGTGACGCCGTCTGGGCCAGGAGCCTTTCCCTTCTTAAGGGCCTTTATCTGGGCACCTACTTCCTCATCGGAGAAGGCATATACCATGCTGTTATTCCTATATTCCTCATGATCTTGTCTTCTGATTTGCTGTTGGGCCTCGGAGTCATCTTCCTCGCTATTGTCAGGCAACAGGACCCAGAGGAGGACCTCAGCAGTTTGCTGCCATGTTTCCGTCATCCGGCCCTGGTCCCTGACGGTAGGCAACACCATGGATGATCTGATCTTATCCCGTACTTGGATTACCTGCCAATATCCTGCTGGAAATGGGATTCGCCCGGCTTGGGAGTATGGCTCCTGCAAACATAGCACATCCAGACTCCTCTCCTCCACGACTCTCCGGAGTTCCTGCATGACTAACTTACTGTTATGTGAATTAATCTGTCCTACTTTTAAAAGGTTCACGTGCGAAGTATGTTATGATGTGTGATTCTAGCCAATTTTTGCTGCAGTCGTGCGCTATTCTTCCATTTGTGATGACAGATTGATTGCAAATTTCATTTAGATCAAATTTCTCATTTCTTCTTTCAAATACTTTTTTAACTACGTCTCGCAGGGCTCCGAAGTCGGTGGGTAGGTTCATCGTCTGTAGCTGTATTCTATCTACAGCCTCCATTACCGAGAAGGTGACGTCCCTACCGTACGCTAGGACATAGCAGTAGTGCCCATAGTGGAAGAGTAATAGTACTAACATTCATAGAACAAAAAAGCTGCATTAGTAATAATTGTGTTAGTATCAAGTAGGACCCACTAATGTATTAGGTGGAGGGTTGCTTATGTATCATGTATTGAAGAATAAAGAATCAAAAAGAAAATAGTGTGTAAGATTAGGGAGCGATGACCTTAGCAGTCTGCTCCCATAAGAGCTTACCACAAATTTCCTATTTCTAGGTCGTTAGGTGAAGGCTGTCGGCCACTGCGTTGTTGCTGTGAGAGATAATGCCTGAAACTTGGTATTTTCGGCACACTCTTGAGACTGTAGATCTCGGAATATTGAATTCCCTAATGAATTCCGATATGGAATGTCCCATGCGTCTATCTGGAACCACCAATCCGCGCTCAAGTCCTTAAATTCCTTTGTGCGGCCATAAACACATCGGAAACCTTTTCACATGAATCAGCTGAACCAAATGATAGTTCCTTCAATGCACTGTCCTTTTGTGCCTTTGTACTCGATAATACCGCCATCAATTATGTGCGTATCTCTAACCCATGACTTTCGTTACCTCAGTGTATACTGCTTCTTTCTGGTAACATTCGGAGTTTTATCGCTGATTGTTTACTCACCCCATATCAATCGTTTTTTGTCTCTGTATTCAGACAGCAGTAAAATGCCTGCATCTATGAACCTAGACTATTAACTGAAACTGTATATTCATGAGCGGTCTATTGTTCGAAGGAGCATGCTAACGACGTCTCACTCTGTGGATCGTATTCGGGAAGCTCTAGAAATGCACTCAACCTCCATCCAGTCGATACTGACTTCATACAAAATTCACATAATCCTTAGTTACTGACAGTTATTAGATGGATTAAACTGTTACTACAAACATCAGCCTACATACAGCGACCCGCAGTTCGGCATCTGTAAGGAACTTCGGTTTTCCCGCTTAACACACTATAACATAAAAAAAAGATAATAAAGAAAAGCAGAATAGGATGAACATGCTTTGCTTATACCATTCTAGCAACATATTTGCAACTGCGAAACAACATACATAACTATGAAACACATCACTTAAAGAGTAATTTACTCGTGTACATATTGTTTTTAATTTGTCTTGGTCACAAACATTTTTGAATAGAATTACCGGTTACGGAAATGCAGTAACTATCTTCAGAATCTATAATGGAAGTAAAACAAAGTTCATTTCTAACTACTATATTAAGATATTAGATAAAATCAGAGAAGCTATAACGAAAACATGATACACCTCTCATACGCTTACACTGGAACAGTTCGTAACATATTGCAATAACACGAGTCAAAATTGTCATACATTCTTCAACCAGTTATAGTATTAGGATGGAAAGATAACGTAGGGGTCGTTGGTGAATGCATAACGTACAGACAGTTATACAAGGTAATTAAAAGGAGTTCATTTAAAAGTACAGTTCTTTAAAATATTGTCTGTTGTATGTAAAGAAGCAAAATTTTTCAAAAATGTTTAACCATATGAAAAATGTATTCGTCTTCTGACAACTTAAGGGTGGTTAGAATTTAACAAAGTATTCAAAGAATTGATTACAGAAATCGTTATAAAACTGAATAGGATGTGATTTCTTTTCCTTTATTGTTGTTCCATCCCCCTCATCCCATGTTGACGGGGTGGAACGGGGGGGGGGGGGGTTGTCACAGGTACAATATTGAACTCTTCAGCTAAGACCATTTTTTTAAATATTACAAGAAGAGTCCTTACCGCCATCCACAATGTAAACCTTGCCACCAACTTCTACCCTGACCTGTGGAAAAGCTCCTGTATCCTGATGTTCCCCAAACCTAGGAAGTCTATGTCTGATGTCTCTTCCTATCGCCCTATATGTCTCACATCAGTGTTCAGAAAGCTCTTAGACTCCACCTTTACCGGTCGCATCCATCACCACCTCCACCATCACCATCTCCTGCCCAACATGCATTGTGGCTTTCGACCTTCCTTCTCTGCCGACGACCAACTCCTATGCCTCACCCATCTCCCCTCCCTCGCTCCACTATTTTTGTGTCCTTAGACCTGGAAAGCGCCTATGACTGGGTATGACATACCAGTCTCCTGTTTAAACTCCAGACCTACACCCTTCCTATCAACTATGTCCATCTGATTGCCTCCTTCCTCTCCCACTTCTCTACCTATGTCACCGTCCATAACACCAATTCCTGCAACTTCTACCCCTCTGAGGTTGTGGCCCCAGGCTCTGTCCTTTGCCCTCTCCTCTCCCTCATGTACACAGCAGATTTCCCCCAACTCCCACTTCCAGTCTACCTCCTTCCATGTGCCAATGACATTGCCATCCTTGCTCTTACGAATCAGCAATCCCAGTGCTTCTCCAGGATCACCTTGGCCTTTTTGACACAAGGGATAACCAGTAGCTCCTAAAAATCAATCATTCCAAGAACCAAGCAATCATCGTAGGTCATACCACTCCCTCCATCTGGCTCCTTGATTTTTCCCTTACCATCTGTGCCCATTCTGTCAGCCTCTCCCCCACCCTCACCTACCTTGGACTTACCATTGACTGTCACCTTTCCTGGACCCCACATCTCTACACTATCCAATCCTAAGCCCACAACCGCTTCCATCTCCTTAAACTCCTCTCTGGCTGGACATGGGAGTTGAACCCCCCTATCATCCTCCACATCTACATATCCTTGATCCACTCCATCCTCTGCTATGCCTGTCCCTCCTGGATCTCCACACCCACCCAAATTCTATAACTGCATCCAGATCCTCCAGCGCCATGCAGTCCCCCTCACCTTCTGTATAAGCCTCCCATCTCCCACGTGGATCTTCTGTGACCTGATTCCTTCCCCCATCTGCTCCTTTTCCTCAAACACATCAGAGTCCTCTACACCTCCCACAGACTTTCCCCCCAATCCCCTGGTTGCTCCTCTCTCTCCAACCCCCACCCACTGCCGTGTCTTCACTGTTGTGTCCCATCTACCCTCAACCTCTATACTCTTCATCCCCTTTCCCAAGGTGGCTTCCGTGAACTACCCCTCCTGGATGATGCCCTTTCTCTCTCAATTTATCTCTCCTATCAACTCGAGTCCTCACCTCCTTCTCCCTACCTCTGTCCTCCTCCCAGGCTCCCTCGTCCCCCCCTCCCATCCTCCCATCCTGTTCCTCACTTTTCCGCACCTACCCCCTCTTTGACTCCCTTCTCTCCCCCGAGTCCTTTTGCATTCCCCTCCTCTGCCTTTCGCCACTCCCTCTCATGACAGCCCTGCCCCCCTTATGAGTCCTGTACCTCCATTGGCACCTCCCCTCCTTTGATTTTTCGTCTCCTCTCCCCCTTTTCCCCCTTTACTTCCCCTCATCTGTCTGGGTCAGTCCCCCCCCCCCCCCCCGCCCCTGCCTTCTGCCCTAGGCTGTGGTGTGTCATCTCCATGCCAACTTTTTAGTGCAGTGTTTTAAGTGAGTGTTAAGTGTTGTGCGTTTTTTCCGAAGTGTTGTGAACAGAAACCATACTGTCGCTAGGTGTGATTTTTTTCTTCTTAACTCTTGCAAACAGAAACCAGATTGACGCCGTGTATTATAATTGTCTGCCTACTTTTGTATCTGTCTGCTTACTGTTTTTTTTAATTATTATCGCCAACTCTTGTTTTGTATTTTAACTTCCACAAATTTCCGTCTTCTTACAATTTGAAAGTCACCATTTGTATCGCGTGCTTTTATTAGAAGACTAAAGGGGGAAAACGTAACATTGTTACTAAACCATCGTAAATTTTCGTACTCCATACTTTATTCAAAGTAAATCTTAAGTTATAGTTTACGTATTAGTTAATTACAATTATAAGGTCTCCAGTGGTATGTAACATACAAAATAAGTACAAAATATCTTGTTTTACACCCCATACAGAAAATACCAGAGTGGCGTGAACGGAAAATTGGTACCAAACTGCAATCGTAAATTTTACGGGCATTTAGTAATCTAGGGTTAAATCTTGTATCAAGCGTACGTCCCATCTGTCCAATACAAAAGCAACTGCAGTCGTCTTTTACTTCCACTGTAGATTTTCACGATGGTTACTGCATTGCTTAAACCGATATCTCTATTCAGAAACCTTTCAGATCAAGAGAGTTAAAACAAAATTTTGCACATCGTGATCGCTCTCAAGATGGTTATTTTATGCCAAATTTTGTTAGTCTTACATCACTCTCAAGTATAGTCTCAATCAGTGGAATTTGACTAGCGAGGACTGTATTTAAGTCAACAAAATAGTAATATCAGGGGTGGTCACGAAGTTTTAAGTAAAACCTAGAGAAAATAAAGTTAAATAATTAATTTCCTGTTCGTCCGCAAAGAGATATGTGCAGTTCTAGCAGGTACCGATATCCCGGCGCCACGGCACGTAGCAGGCCGTTAAAGGCGCCAAAACAAAATGGCTCAGTCCTTTGATGAACACAAGTATCGAACAGTATTTCGTTTTCAGCAGCATCCATCTGGGTTGTCTCGACAAAACTGCAACAGCTCCGGGGCGCCCGAAAACGAATTACCGCACGATACTCTGTTTTATTAAAGGGACGTACCATTTTGTTTTGGTTTTTCAGTGGCATGCTACAATATTGTCGCACAGGGATCTCAACATGCACTCGTATTGTCATAAAGTGTACGTAGGTAGTGTCCAGAAATATGGGGAGAGTTTTATCAGTCGGGATATTCAGTTACCAAGATAAACGTGAACTATTCCAGGAAATGAGAAAACAAATATTTCGTGTGTTTAATATTATGTAATGAAACTTAAAATACGTATAATTTTGCTTCTCCAAATATGTGCAAAAAGATTTCAACTGAAGAAATCGGTTCCTAGAGATGGAATTTATTATTTCAAGAACTGAATGAAATGTTGCTCAATATCTCTCACTTTCCTGGCGATATACCGGGTGATCAAAAAGTCAGTATAGATTTGCAAACTTAATAAACCACGGAGTAATGTAGATACAGAGGTAAAAATTGACACACATGTTTCGAACGACATGAGGTTTTATTAGAAGCAAAAAAAAAAGTTCACTAAATGTCGGACAGATGGCGCTGGACAGCAAAACGTCTGTGACTGCGCATGACAATCGCGTATAAAAGGAGCTGTAATGAGAGAGAGAATCAGATGCGCCAGCAGTCGCAGCATGTTGACTTTACCTGAAAAGGCGTTTTTAGTGAAGCTGTATTATGAGAATGGGGAATATGCTAGTTCAGCGTCACGATCCTTTCGCCATAGGAAGGGAATTCGAGCGGGTAAAGGTCGGTTGACAAATGCAGCTGTGGCGAGAATGATTTCGAAGTTCGAAGCCACGGGTTCTTTAGACGGCAGATCCCGTAGTGGCCGACCGAGCACAAGGCGTAATGCTGCTGAGACAGTTCAGGAAGAAATGGAGACTGTAGCGGGTTCGTCTATGCGCGGGAAGTGAGCGCTCGTGCAGTCGCATGTCGCAGCGGTGCACTACTGTTGGGTTGGCACTTAGGCGTACCCTCCGGTGCTATCCGTACGAAATCCATCGACATCATGAACTGTTACCTGGCGATTTAGTGAAGCGGAAGGCATTTGCGGTGTGGGCGTTTCAAAAGATTTCGGAAGATGACGATTGGTTGAGTAACGTGTTGTGGACCAATGAAGCTCATTTCACGCTCCGAGGGTCTGTCAACGCCCACAACTGCAGAATTTGGGCTACCGAAAATCCTAGAACTGTCGTGGATACTCCATTGCACGACGAGAAAGTCACGGTATGGGTTGGATTTACCACATCTACTGTCATCGGGCCTTTTTTCTTCGAGGAAATGCGTGATTCTGGTTTTGTAACTGCTACCGTTACGGGTGAGAGGTACGCCGATATGTTACAGAATCTCATCATCCCCAGCCTGGCTGACAAACACCTGCTGGAACGTACGATGTTTATGCAGGATGGCGCTCCACCCCATATTGCTAGAGGCGTGAAAGATCTCTTGCGCGCGTCGTTTGGTGATGATCGTGTGCTCAGCCGCCACTTTCGTCATGCTTGGCCTCCCAGGTCCCCAGACCTCAGTCCGTGTGATTATTGGCTTTGGAATTACCTGAAGTTGCAAGTATATCGTGATCGACCGACATCTCTAGGGATGCTGAAAGACAACATCCGACGCCAATGCCTCACCATAACTCCGGACATGCTTTACAGTGTTGTTCACAACATTATTCCTCGACTACAGCTATTGTTGAGGAATGATGGTGGACGTATTGAGCATTTCCTGTAAAGAACATCATCTTTGCTTTGTCTTACTTTGTTACGCTAATTATTGCTATTCTGATCAGATGAAGCGCCATCTGTCGGACATTTTTTGAACTTTTATATTTTTTTGGTTCTAATAAAACCCCATGTCATTCCAAGCATGTGTGTCAATTTGTACCTCTCTATCTACATTATTCCGTGATTTATTCAGTTTTCAAATTTATACTGACTTTTTGATCACCCGGTATATTTTATGCACTATGAGATAATAAAATGTATAAGGGGCAGTCAATAGTTTCCGTTCGAAAGCCATACAGTTCACAGTCGGTATGTCAATCAGGCAAAATCACTGTGAGTACGGAAGCAAGCATTCCATCCAATCACCAGGTTCAAGAGACACGTTTGGTAAAACACCTTGTCTAGCTGCGTGACGAAGTCCGTTACCACCCGCTGCAGATCCTCATACGACAGGGATTGTCGATCTTTCAAGACTTTTTTCAAAGGTCCAAAGGTGTAATAATCTGTATAGGGAGACATTAGGGCTGTATGACGGGTGCTAGAGTGTCTCCCACACGAGTTGGCGTAACTTCGCCGTTTCGACATTTGCGATATCGGGAAGTGCGTTATCATGAAGCAGCAGCATCCCTTGGTGCATGTTCCCCGGACGTTTCGCTTTGATTGCATACGGTAATTTCTCCCATTACCCATTTTTAATTCTCCAGTGGACGTCTACCGGTGTCAGTATTCGGCCGCCAAGAACATAACAACAGCGTTTGCCGGACTCACGTTGAAAAGACACAAAAGTTAGCCTACACTAATCCCTTGCCTACATATCGGTGCTATCCGCATTTAGGTCGCACTACGTTCCATATACACTGCATCATCGGCCTCAAACCAAAAATTTGTGATCGTCCCTCACACATGTCTTCCATAGTTAGAAATTTACTAGGGATGGTTCAAATGGTTCAAATGGCTCTATGCACTATGGGACTTAACATCTGAGGTCATCAGTCCCCTAGACTTAGAACTACTTAAACCTAACTACCCTAAGGACATCACACACATCCACGCCCGAGGCAGGATTCGAACCTGCGACCGTAGCAGCAGTGCGGTTCCGGACTGAAGCGCCTAGAACCTCTCGGTCACTGCGGCCGGCTACTAGGTATGTTCCGGACTATATCAACATAGTTATTTGGTTAGTCCAAATCGCGATCAAAAGTTGTAAAAAATCTTGTAAGTCTGCGCTCTTTCTTCGTAATAACGATTTTATCATGTGCAACACCAGTAGAGATTTTTCAAAAAATTCACTGTGAACACGAATTTATAGCGGAAAAATCTAAGTTTTGGTTATGCCTTAAAATAGTGATACTAAAAATTAAAGATTTTTTCGAAAAAGGTCATATTACCGCCTAGAGTTGCTGGTAAAATTCTTTATTATACCACCATTTTCAATCGTATGACCATCATCATGATCAATAAGCATTCGCAGAATCATGTTAGATGATATATAAAGTGGTAACATGATGCTGTGAATGTACTTGATGATGATCAGACGACTGAAACTGATTGCATAAAAATATATTCGACCAGCAGCTCAATTCGGTAATATGACATTTTTCGAATATGCGCTCGTATATGAGCTGTCGTGCACCACCTCCCAAACTAGTTTTTCGTCTTTTGCTGAGTTCTTATCCAGAACTTCAAGCCAATAGCATATGATATGTTGGCTAGTCGTAGCCCAAAAAACTGTATTCTTCCTTGAGACGGGCCCAGAGTACAGCCAAGTTGATGCAACAGAATCCGTACCTACGATACTCCTCATACAGGCAACAAGAAACAGAATAACATTCATGGTGGATGCTTCTCTCGCTTATCGAACGCTTTGCCAATGTTAGTGGTCAATACGAGCAATCTGTCAAAGATAACTTTGATTTCGTAATTATAATAATATCAAAAGAGCCTGTAATCGACCACCGACAACGACCCTAATATTAAAGACCACTGCATCGCCAAGGCACTCCTTCATTAGCCAGCTGGCCTCTTCGATTTAGGTATCTAAGAATCGCTTCATGAAGAAAATATTTATTCTTCATTTAGACGCTAGTAATGTATTAGGCGTTACCAAACTATTATGGAACCTTTAAGACCATTTTCAGAGTAGGAATTGAGTTCACTCTTCGCCAAGTTTATGAAAGAATCAGCGATGTCGTTGTAGACGGGTGTGCTTTATACTGTGTATCTCAATTTACATTGTACGGGTATTTGTCCGCGTATGCACGCTGAATTAAAACTGATTTCATCTTACATGTGGTGTTGTAAAAGAGCATACAATATAATTAGAAATAAGTTGTCTGGAGGATGACTTGACTCTTCTTATTAAATTCCTGTCGGGAGATTATTCGACAAGCAGAACAACATAGGGCGTCAAACGAGTTGAACAGATCGTCACTACCGTTGAATTCTGGCAGCCATTTTCTTATTGTTGATAATTAAGTACCTGGCTCCTTATAAGGAATCGACGAATGCACAATGGCAATAAACAGCTTGGCGAGGGGGGCAACGTACTGTACTCAGAGCTGATGTCTGTGAGCGGCCAATGTCGTAAGATTTTCCGTTATTTCCCGAACATAAATGCTGGGATAATTTCTGTGAACAAGGAAATGAACTGATTGTTCTGCAGTACGGGTCCCGGATGAGACTCCCAAGGACAACATCAATACACAGTTATCAAAAGGTCTGTGGCTCAATTTCCGTGCGTAGTCAAATATTCTGTATGCAGTGAAATCTCTAACGAACACCTCATGATTTACGTTTCTTTTAGATTTTTCTTTTTTTTACTCGACAATCATTTAATGTGTTTTCTAACATAGTAAACGTAGTTTTCATTATGCTAGGAAGGTTGCGACCCGCCCGGAGTGGCCGTGTGGTTTGAGGCGCCATGTCATGGATTGCGCGGCCCCTCCCGCCAAAGGTTCGAGTCCTCCCTCGTGCTTGGGTGTTTGTGTTGTCCTTAGCGTAAGTTAGTGTAAGTTATTTTATGTAATGTGTAAGTCTAGGGACCGATGATCTCAGTAGTTTGGTCCCTTGGGAATTCACACACATATGAACATTTGAAAGGTTGCGAAAATGTGTTTTTGGGACTACAATACGAATTTACAGGGACATTTCTTACAAGGAAAATAAAATTTTTGTTAACATAAATAATATAATTTTGTGAAGCAAAGAAAGTGGCGTATTATTGCATGTGTTACCCTGTTACCCTATAAAAGTAAGGCATGACACTATTTGAACCGTGAATCTTCTCTCTTGAAGTTTTCCTTAATTTCAAACAATATTTTGTCTTAATTTGTAATTACATCCCACATCCTACAAATAAAAGCCTTTGTACGTGTTATACATTAAAGACTGTAGAACTCAGTTGTGAGAGACCGAGCAAGGAGGCACAGTGGTTAGAACACTGGACTCACACTCGGGAGGATGACGGTTCAAACCAGCGTCCGGCCATTCTGATTTAGGTTTTCCGTGATTTCCCTAAATCGCTTCAGGTAAATGCCGGGATAGTCCCTTTGAAAGAGCACGACCGATTTCCTTCCCCACCGTTCCAACTGCGATGGGGCCGATGACCTCGCTGTTTGGTCCACTCCCCCAATTAAGCCAACCTTAGTTGTAAAACATCATGTAAAGCGCTACCCAGAGAACAGAGATACTTTTTTGACGTTTGCTATCGATGAGTAGTGTATATTACACAAATACTTCGCGTTTCTTCATTTCCAAGAAAGCGAGAAAGCTTTATAATTACTTGTGTAGTTTTAATCACAGGCCGAACTACTGTCGTGGGGGCTCAATTCGAAGTAGGACTCTTGCCTTAAGACAATTCTGCAGTCAATGAGATCTCAGACAGGAGACGTTCCTGGAGACAGCCGAGACACCGGTGGTATACCAACCTGACTGTCGCAAGCCATATGGCCCGACAACTAGCAGCAATGGCGTAGGGTGCCAATTCATTTCACAGCAGGACCCCTTTGGTTGTCATCAGCGCCATACTTACAGCACAATGGTACGTCGACGACTTTTTGTTCCCCGTTTTGTTGCTCTTCAAGGCAAGCCGTCGCGAACTAATATTTCAGCAAGATAATACCTGCCGCACACGGTGAGAGTTTCTATTGCTTGTCGCCAAGCGCTACCTTTGCCGGCAAGGTCGCCGGATTTCTCTCCAATTGAGAACGTTTGGAGAGTTATGGGCAGGGCCTTCCCACCAGATCTGTATTTTGACGACCTAACGCGCCGGTTGGACAGAATATGACATCCAACATTTCTATCAAACAATGACAAGCCGAGTAACAGCTAGCATAAGTGCCAGATGTGGGCCAACACGTTACTGACTTACTAAATTGTGAAGCTCAGTCTCTTGAATGAATTATCTGATTTTCTCTGAAACTGTAATGATTTGTCTTTTTGTACATGTACATCAAATCTGACGATTTCGTACCATTCAGATAATTCCTTGACGGTGCGTCATTTTTTTTTCTTTTTTTTTGTCTTAGAGTGTATTAAACCCCCAGATGAATGCAGCTGAGCTTACATTTAAACCAAAGGATCCGTTACAGAACTGGCCATCTCCAGAGGTGAGTAGTCAGCGCGGCAAAGAGCCATTGAAGAGCCCCGATTCGACTACCGCCAGAGTCGGTGACTTTCTTCTACTGAAATTGGGTGTTGTGTTGTCCTCATCATCATTTCACCCTCATCGACACGCAAGTAGTCGAAGTGGTGTGAAACATAAATACTTGCACCAGGCGACAGTCAACCAAATGGGAGGCCCTAGCCTCACAAACATCTCATTGTTTTTCTTTTTACAGAACTGCTAAGGACAACTGAAACATATGAATGCTGTATATTTCCTCCACAATGTATGTAATTTTATTTGTCAGTAAATGGCTCTTATATCATTAGTGGAGAATACCTTCACACCACGGAATTTTTGCAACAGTTTCTCCAACGTTATTGGCCTATCAGTCTCTGGTACAATTATCATATTGTTCTGTCTGTAGTCCAGTACCAAGGGAAATGTCACCATCCTTTTTAGTACAACCAGAACGAAATGTTGTAAGATCTAACTGCTGGTCCTATTACTCTTTGTTGTAACATTCTTTCAGTTCCAGTTCCACTTTGCTTTACATACAGCAGGTACTGAAAATGGTTAAACAAAATACTTCTCATATTCCTTAACACTACATTGATTAAAAGAATGTGAATACTCCCAGGACAGTCAGAAAATATCGTGGAATGGTGTCACAAGACCTCATATAAATCTCCATACTCCAAATTTCTTGTTTGATGCTACAGTGCTTGCTACTGTTCAATAATAGAATGGAACTGAGCAGGTTCTCGCCTGTCATGTACCTACAATCGGACAATGTTCTGAACATAGATATAAGATTAAGACCATTAGATCTTTTCTTTTCTCTTACGTGTATTCATCGAATGAGACGTTGGAAACTGACCTCTGCTAATTCAAAATTACTTCCCCACTACCAAAGTCCATCACTGCTTGGTGCTTAGACAAAAATTCTACGCCTAGGATAGAATCTGCTATCAAGTTCAGAATTAACAAAGAGCTTCTTAGGAACCATTTACCATGACATTGAAAAATAGTACATATTCGTTTTCTTACTTCGACACTTTTTCCTACAGTAACTCCCTCAGTTTTTGTCCATTGTAAAGGAAGAAGTGACTAAAACCTTCCTCTAGTACATTTACTAAGTGCTGTTTCACTCATTGCTGGCACTTGACTACTAGTGTCGAGCATACATGTTATAATAACACCTTTTACCAGCACAGGGATCACAGTTGTATTCGTCATGTTAATCCTTTCATCCAGTAAAATCTGTCCCCTATCTCCATAATCTATCACCTTAACTATAACAAATTATTTGTGGGGTCAGGAGATTCGACTTCTACATTTCGTGGACCTGAAGTGGGCCCTCTCTAGGGTCCTGCTATATTTTCAGCGTCTGAATCTGGTTTAAGGAGATGCCTCCCTCATCCTAACGTGTTGATTTCTCTCTAGTCTTGCTAGAACCATTTATATGGTTAGCATTTCACGAATAAGGTGCCATCACTATTACTGCTTTCCTCTCGAAAATCTGGTTTCTAATTCCTATTCGTCCTACTTCTTCTGTCCTAAGCTTCTTTATCCCTAGTACATCCATTACCCGCTGACCTGTTTCTTTTCCCAGGATCATGATTCTGTGTATCACTTTCCCTTTTACCTCCATTCTTCTTTAGCAAGACCATGAATTTGAATTATGATTATAAGAATTTTGTGCATTATGTCAGTGTTGCTCTCCTATATCATGTTCTAACTCCTCCAAAAGGAGCTGCGCGGGATTAGCCGAGCGGTCTAGGGCGCTGCAGTCATGGACTGTGCGGCTGGTCCCGGCGGAGATTCGAGTCCTCCTTCGGGCATAGGTGCGTGTGTTTGTCCTTAGGATAATTCAGGTTAAGTAATGTGTAAGCTTAGGGACTGATGACCTTAGCAGTTAGGTCCCATACGATTTCACACATATTTGAACATTTTTTTTCCTTCAAAAGGACTGAAAAGCTTCTAAGTCATATTTGACTCTGTGTGCTAGAATGATCTGACGTAATTGTCTAGGTAGCTTCAACAAGCAGATGCGGATTAACTCACCGGGACGGAAAGAGACATACAGCAGTTGATTCATTTGCATGATTACTTAAAGAATTCGGAGTGGTCTGTCAAACTCAGAATTATTAAAATCTCTCATCATTAATATACAGTATTTGACCATTTTGTGTTGCTTCATACTAATAAGCTGGCAGGAATACTTCTCTGAATTCTTCATGTTGCTGTTGCTGTTGTTGTGGTTTTCAGTCCTGAGACTGGTTTGATGCAGCTCTCCATGCTACTCTATCCTTTGCAAGCTGCTTCTTCTCCCAGTACGTACTGCAGCCTACATCCTTCTGAATCTGCTTAGTGCATTCATCTCTTGGTCTCCCACTACGATTTTTACCCTCCACGCTGCCCTCCAGTACTAAACTGGTGATCCCTTGATGCCTCAGAACACGTCCTACCAACCGATCCCTTCTTCTAGTCAAGTTCTGTCTCAAATTTCTCTTCTGTCCAGTTCTATTCAATACCTCCTCATTAGTTATGTGATCTACCCATCTCAGCTTCAGCATTATTCTTTAGCACCACATTTCGAAAGCTTCTATTCTCTTCTTGTCCAAACTATTTATCGTCCACGTTTCACCTCCATACATGGCTGCACTCCATACAAATACTTTCAGAAAAGACTTCCTGACACTTAAATCTATACTCGATGTTAACAAATTTCTCTTCTTCAGAAACGCTTTCATGCCATTGCCAGTCTACATTTTATATCCTCTCTACTCCGACTATCATCAGTTATTTTGCTCCCCAAATAGCAAAACTCCTTTACTACTTTAAGTGTCTCATTTCCTAATCTAATTCCCTCAGCATCACCCGATTTAATTCGACTACATTCCATTATCCTCGTTTTGATTTTGTTGATGTTCATCTTATATCCTCCTTGCAAGACACCATCCATTCCGTTCAAGTGCTCTTCCATGTCCTTTGCTGTCTCTGACAGAATTACAATATCATCGGTTAACCTTAAAGTTTTTATTTCTTCTCCATGGATTTTAATACCTACTCCGAATTTTTCTTTTGTTTCCTTTACTGTTTGCTCAATATACAGATTGAATAACGTCGGGGAGAGGCTAACTTCATAGGTTGCAAAAGTTTCAATTAATGAACAAATTCGCACTGTAAGTCTCCCTATATGTGCCCACATTCAGACTCAACCCTAAAACTGTCTGGCCAATTTGGAGGGAGACAATAATCAGACTGGTCCTAGTAGGCGTAGGGATGTATGCTACTTTGTGTGTTCCTGAATGGCTGAAATTTCTTTACTAATAAGAAACTATTACAGTCCACAGGAGATGTTTCCTCAATACAAGCCTCATTTCTACTTGTATTATCACATCCAAAACGAAGTCTATTATTGCCACAGTAATCCACAGAATCAGTCATCACCTGACGATCTGTATCCTGAATGTTATCAGGTACTGAACCCCTAAGATCTCGTGGATTTACCGTTCAGGACTCATTGATTTACAGTCTTTCACAGTCTTTCAATTGATCTTGATAACTCTAATGCAAATTTTTAAAATTATCTCTTTAGTTCTAAGTATAATTGGCTCAGGGATTTCCTTAGTGTAACAACCTTGCTCTCTAAAATGACACATTTATCCCAGAATACCTATTGTAGCCCTTTCGTCATTATTGCATAAGATTCGGAGTTAGGTAAGATCCCCTTTATTTCTAATGACTCGACCTTCTCTTCGTTACTCCTTATCCGTCCTATTAAAACAGTATTGTCTCTACTGTCCATTGTCTCTACGTCAGCATTTTCGAATTTATGTAGCATTAAATCACTATTCTCACTTGTTATTTCTCTAACTCATCTAACTCAATTAATTTTAATAACTCATGTTCATTTTCCCTTCACTAGGGAACTGTCACATTTAAGGGTCGTTGACATATAGCTTGTGGATCATAAAGTTCGATGTCTCTACGTAAGCTCAATGGTTCTTGCTGTTAAAATCATTCGTAAAGGTATTCTTCACTTGTCTTCTGCTTGTAGGTACTTCCTAACGGTTCTCTCATCTCACTGCTCTTCACACCATGTGCTTTCCTGCATAACTGACCAGCTGATGGTAGTCATAACTGTCATTGGTTAGGCCAGGCGCCAGGCCTCTATCATTACTAGGTTAATTTAGCACTAGCCCCAAAACACTAGCAATTTCCCTACTACTCTTAATATCTCCCTGATTTGTGATTGGTAAGTTAGTAACTGATATCTTCATTTTATTCTTTGCTTTCGTCTTCAATTAGTGGTTTTTAAATGTTTAACCTATTAACCACACAATAGCACTTGCAACAATACTCTAGTAATCTTTAAATCGACACTCCTTTTAGCTATGACAAAAATTTGAAAACATTTGACAAGACTAAAACACACACACACACACACACACACACACACACACACACACACACACACAGGAAAACTAAGAATAGGAGATTAATACAATAAATCGGAAACAAACAAAACAGTTATAACACTAGCGTGCTACGGTAAGAGCAAAAAAGCCATCTGAATAAATAATCCTTTAATCACATAAGAACAAATCTAACCAACCAAGATATACTGATACTGATCATAACGGAGCAAGGATTACTGGCACACGCCAAAATTAAAAGGTCGTCCTACTACATGGAAATGTAGCTGAAGCGGCAGGTCTGAACGTGCTGTGGAGTCCATGTAGGTTGCCTTAAAAGGACCAGTCGCGAGACAAAGCTCTTAATCATCAATATTATATAGGGGAATTTATGCCATACCAAGATGTACGTCGTATTTTCTGTTTTTCCACGTTTACTTCCCATCGTGCCTTTTTCTCACTTTTTCGTTTCTTTCTTTTGGGCGCCAGGGGCTCCTTGTCCTCGGGGTCCGTGGAGTATTGCCAGCACGACGAATTTCTTTTCGAAAGTTCCTCTCATTAAAAAAAAAATTGGCTCTGAGTACTATGGGACTTAACACCTCTCATTTTACTTTGGAACTCTTAGTCTAGTCAACGAAGGAAAATTACAGAAACAAGTTCATGAAGACGCAAATTTTTGTAGAGTACAGGGGTCAATACCATTAACAACATACCAAAAATCTCCATGTGAACGTTGGAGAGGGGCGAGGGGTATTTCTTGAATAACTCGATAACCAAGGCTTTTAGCGAAAACATTTCTAGGCAAAAAATTTAACCTGCAGTAAATTTCCTACAATAAAGATCCACATAATTTTTATCTAGGACTAATAGTTTCTGCGTTGCAGGGAATGAAAAAATCGCACATTATTAAGAGTAATCCCTTAATGGAATAAAATTTGTGTTTATTGTTAAATGAAGTGGATTAAGAACAAATAAAGAAATAGGTGTACCACGTCCAAGTGTTGCAGAGCCCTGTTAAGAGTATGAAAAGTCCCCTTAGAACAACGTCCCCTTAGAACAATTATACACGACTGTGCTTAAACTGACACACAATATTTTTTTTTTTTTTAGCGCAACGCAATCTGACTTTCAAAAATCCCTACAAAAGAATGGCCCTGACTAACATTAACCTGTACCTTTCACAAATCACTTACCTCACCAAAAATCTTCGTTACTCGAACTACTGCAATACAGCGAGCGCCACTACTGCCAGCTAAATAACAGATTCAAACTACAGAAGGCACTAACTACTAGCAGGCATAGTTAGCAAATGAAAGATTTTAATAGAGAACAAACATTGTATTGACCTTAATAGTCATAATATATATAGCAGTTCATAACATCCATTCTTACAAATATCAAAACTCCGCCATTTCTCTCCCCACATCCACCACTGCTGGCCGCTCACCTCCAACTGCGCAACGCTATGTGCTGTTCACATCCAGCTGCCCGACACTACAATGGCAGACAACAATGCAAACTAGCCACAGACTGCACACAGCACAGCCAGTGATTTTCATACAGAGCGCTACGTAACGTTGCCAATAAGAAAACATAAACAGCCTGCTTACATAAAGAAAACATAAACAGCCTACTTACATAGCCCCCATGCTCCCCACAAAAAAAATTTTACAAATTGTTTTGGGCAGTGGCCAATAATGATTTGAAAAAATTTTTCATAATTACAATAACAAAGATATCAAATGCACACACTTATTTATACAATGTTGGTCAAAAGCTAAAATTTTCTCACAGTCCATAAAGACAGTCCAGATTGTTCGAAATGTTTCATCATTATGATGCTATGTTTTACTCGGTCTTGTGTAGCTTGAGACCAATGTGCTGAGAGGAAGGCATGGTAAAATTCTCCTTCACTGTGACAATCGTGAATGACCGATCACATTCTTACAGCTGGTTCATTCTCCAAGTAGCCACACATAAATTCTAACCTGTGCTCCAATGACCAGTTGGGAGGGAAACAATGAGAGAATTGATGGAGCCACGCTTGTGGATGAATGTCATTGGCAGAATTCTTAAATGTTTTGAATTTACGTGTAGTAATCAACAGCTTATAGCCAAAATCATCGTGTCGGCGAGTAGCATATCGGTCATTGTTACGTCGTGTCGGAGGTTCCATCTCAAAATTCGGTGTACCTGGCCAATTTCTTTCATAATTTCCGAAGTGCCCTGAGTTATTATTTTGTGGCTGTTCCGTATTTCTATGTCCCTCTTCCCGTATTGCAGCGCGAGTGGCCTCTGAAATACG
Organism: Schistocerca cancellata; assembly: GCF_023864275.1. Lineage (NCBI taxonomy): Eukaryota > Metazoa > Arthropoda > Insecta > Orthoptera > Acrididae > Schistocerca > Schistocerca cancellata. Next base: position 390,033,385 of record NC_064629.1, on the reverse strand, counting down.
TAATTCTTGTATTACCTGTGTCAGCTGATCTTGTACTTCCCGGATTTCTCTTTGGTGTTGCGTATTAATTTGATTCTGATTTTGTTTGAATTTCCTAATTTGTTCGCACTCTTCTGTGTCAGTGATGGCTACAGGTCTTGTGTCATTCAGATCATCATCTACCTTTGTAGATAAGTTAGTGACCTGATCCGAAAGTTCGGCTACTTTCTCCGATAGTGAACACATTTCCTCAGTGTGTTTTTCTGAACCAAGTTTCAGAGTGTCCATTTGTGTTGAAATCGAATCTACTGTGTCCTTTAAGTTTTCCTGAGTTTTTGCAAGTTGCGTAACCGAATCGGTAGATGCAACTGAGTCAATTTTAGCCCACAAGGTCTCATGATTTTCATGAACAGTGGTTTGCAGTTCTTTTATGGCTGCTTCGTGATTCTGTAATGCATTTTCATGCCGCGAAAAAATAGGTTGAAAATGCTCACAAATTTGTGTTTTTACGTCATTACAGACTTTTTGACATTTCGATTCAATGTTATGTAACTCAGTAGTTAAATCTTCACGTGTTTGTTCAAGTGTGGTGTCTAACTTCCGAAGATTTTGTTCCATTGTGTCTAACTTTTGAAGATTTTGTTCCATTGTGTCTAGCTTTTGAAGCTTTTGCTGTGTTTGTCTCTGATTTTGTTCCATTGTGTCTAACTTTTGAAGATTTTGTTCCATTGTGTCTAACTTTTGAAGATTTTGTCCCAATTGTAATAACAAGGCATTAGTGTCTGGAATCTGTTGCTCTACGCTTTTTGGCAGTGCATTTGCACCAGCAACATTCACATTTTGACAAGCAGAAAATGTGTCTTGACTTATTTTAGAAAACGGTGAGGACGCAAAACCTGAATCTACAGTATTTGCAAAATTGTGTCCTGTCATTTCGGATTCCTGAGGCGAGCTGTTGCCAAGCGATCGATCGATAATGCTTCCCTGTTCACTAATTGTTTCACTGCCTACGCCATTGTTTGCCGCCCGCTCCATTTCCCTATGCACAATTACCAAATTACTATGTTGAACATTAGTTAATTCATTACACGGTGGCGCTAACACACTACTTTCGTCTTCACTGTCATTTCTCAGTTTACTTTGGAGCCTAGTATTACGTTTTTCACACGCCATTATTGTCACAATATTTCACAAGACAACACAGAAAGACACAATTTGAAGAGCCAAAATAGGGGAACACATTAACATAGCACTGAAAATAATATCTAGTTAATTGCAAGCGCAGCTGCGAAATACTTGGTGCAAATCTACATGTATGCCACAACTGTTTTACTGTACAAGAATGAAAGACTACAACTACAAAGGAAATTCCCTCTACAATGATGTGCTAGCAATAAACAAAAGCTACACTAATTACACAAACTAGAAGAAAATATCAGAAGATTCCAGTGAAGTATCCTCGGGTAAGGGTCGCCATATGAAACGTCCCCTTAGAACAACGTCCCCTTAGAACAATTATACACGACTGTGCTTAAACTGACACACAATATTTTTTTTTTTTAGCGCAACGCAATCTGACTTTCAAAAATCCCTACAAAAGAATGGCCCTGACTAACATTAACCTGTACCTTTCACAAATCACTTACCTCACCAAAAATCTTCGTTACTCGAACTACTGCAATACAGCGAGCGCCACTACTGCCAGCTAAATAACAGATTCAAACTACGGAAGGCACTAACTACTAGTAGGCATAGTTAGCAAATGAAAGATTTTGATTGAGAACAAACATTGTATTGACCTTAATAGTCATAATATATATAGCAGTTCATAACATCCATTCTTACAAATATTAAAACTCCGCCATTTCTCTCCCCACATCCACCACTGCTGGCCGCTCACCTCCAAGTGCGCAACGCTATGTGCTGTTCACATCCAGCTGCCCGACACTACAATGGCAGACAACAATGCAAACTAGCCACAGACTGCACACAGCACAGCCAGTGATTTTCATATAGAGCGCTACGTAACGTTGCCAATAAGAAAACATAAACAGCCTACTTACATAAAGACAACATAAACAGCCTACTTACAAGAGATACATTGTGTTCAGGTTCTGTAACAGAGTGGAAATAAAGGGCTGGGGGGGGGGGGTGAGTACAAGAGCGAGGGTAGTTGGTTGTTGCCAGAATGCGGTCATGCACTTCCTTCCATCATACATCTGCAAACTGAAGAGGGAGCAGTTCATTAGTCTCCCATACCACGTCACAGGAAGCAACTACGGTGTGTTTCACAAAGGTACACCAACACTCCACAGGGCGCATTGTGAATCACTGGCGACACAGTGCACAGACATACCATGGAATGTTTTATATTTGCCACAGTGTACGTTCGCCGGCCGCCGTGGCCGAGCGGTTCTAGGTGCTTCAGTCCGCAACCGCGCTGCTGCTGCGGCCACAGGTTTGAACCCTGTCTCGGGTATGGATGTGTGTGATGACCTTAGGTTAGTTAGGTTTAAGTATTTCCAAGTCTAGGGGACTGATGACCTCAGATGTTAAGTCCCATAGTGCTTAGAGCCATTGGAAACATTTGAACAGTGCAGTTGTCATGACATACAATACAGAATGAGTTACTAATAGTACTAACTCAAGATGCGCACGTGAACAGATTCTACGTAAATGTCTGCACACTGTCCCACCGTGTTACAGGGAATATTGATTCTTAGTCTCGTACGGCTGCTGTAGCGTTCTTCTGGGAAATGCTTTACAGGGTACAGACAGACTACACCTCCTCAGCATTTCGTGTCCAGCTCTCTTATGTGAGTAGCCAAGTTTAATTAACTGATCTCGTGTTTAGACGGTGGAGTTATTTTCAGTTGATTAAATTACTTACTTACTTGCGGTTGTCAAGTGAGCTATTGTGTAAGAAGCTTCAATAGCTTGAGCTTTCAACTGTATACCGCAACGAAGAGCCTGTCCCAAGTGTAACATGCTGTCAATATATATTCGACAATGACAATTTCATTGTCTCCACTATCACAGGCTGGACTGCTTTTCACAGCATGAACGGTACCAAATGCATTACTCCAGCCTCAGATCTCATAACATCAGAACTGGTCTAGTGCCTTAAACTGGTTCCCTCTGCAACAGAAGCAGATCACGTAGCACTTACAAAACTTCAGATATTTCAGCTTAAGTCAAGCTATGCATAACAGCAGTTTACTGTTCTAGACTTGGAGATAACCAGTCCATTTCGTCGCTCGTATTCATACCCACCTTGGAAGATACACTGTTGATGTTTGGTAAATGGCTCCACTGAATTCGTGTGGCATAAATGGCTGGAAGACTCCGTAGAGCAGGTTCAGCCTCGCAGTTCGAAAGATTTCCCCTTTCCTTCGCACTGACAGGCATCTGTCTTTCGCGACGTATGGGGGGTGTAAGTGTATCTGCTAAGGGTAGGTGACTGTAATAGTATGTGTGTAGTGTAGCGTCTTTTTCCTGTTGGGGATGATGAGAGGATTGTGAAGTGAGGCTGAAATCGGCTGCCGGCACATAGCCTACTCCTCTCGAAGAGCGCCGAAGGGCCCTCCGAGCTTAACGTCCCCATACGGCGGAAGAATCACCATCAACAGTGTAGCATGCCCTCAGTCCATGAGACACTGCGTAGGGGTTTGAATCAGGACGTTGGCACAAAGACTGCTAATTAGAGACTTTACGCCGCCACACCTCCTGTCCCATCTGCTTTAAAGTCAAAGGGGAAACCGTCGACAGTACACAGCATACACGGACCATCAACCATCCAAGCACTGGCCACGCCCGACGGTGCTTAACTTCTTTGATGTAACGGAAACCGCTGTATCCACCCCGGCACGGTCGTTGACACTGTCTCCACTCAACGCCACCAATTGTTTAGGTGAGACAAGTTCCTGGATGGAAGAGGATTATACACTCTACCAATAACCGAAATAACAGCGAGAGAAGTGCAGTAAAAAATGAATCTGAGCACTATGGGACTTTACTGCTGTGGTCATCAGTCCCCTAGAACTTAGAACTACTTAAACCTAACTAACCTAAGGACATCACACACATCCATGCCCGAGGCAGGATTCGAACCTGCGACTGTAGCAGTCGCGCGGTTCCAGACTGCAGCGCCTAGAAGCGCTCGGCCACCCTGGCCGGCTAGAAGTGCAGTAATTTTATGGTGAATAAAATTCCTACAAAGCGACTACAACACAAATACACAGTTTTAAAATATGCTGTCAACGAAAGATGGCACTTCTCAGCCTTTGTTTATAAAAACGTATTTTACGTGAAAGCTCTATTAAAAACGGTAAATAAGTACTCATTTAATAAATTGAAAATAATTTCACTGTATTAACGAGATCAGTGAAGTTATTTTCTCTACTCACGTAAGAGAACTGGACAGGAAATACTGGAGAGCTATCGTCTGTAAACAAATAGAAAAGCGACCACCGCTCGTGGTGGGGGAAGGTGCCTTTCCTGGAAGAACGCTACAGCTGTCGCACGGGATGATAAGAATCAGTTACCCTTCTTCTGACTTTTATGATGCCTCTTCATCTCAGAGTAGCAGTTGCAGCCTATATCATCAATTTCCTGCTGGATATATTCCAACCTCTGCCTCCTTCTACAGTGTATAACAGTGTGCAAAGATTTAAGACAAGTCAGTCCACATGCGTTAGTATTATTCGTAAATCATACCTACTCCTTGCTGTGTTAGTTAATGCAACCTGTGCATGTGCGCGCGGGATGTACCTGTGTGAAATACCCCTTAGTTGCTTCCTGTGACGTAGCGGGACAGAAGGAGTGAGGAGTCACTTTCTCGCTCTTCAGTTTCCAGACCTATGAACGAGGTAAGTACATCACGACCATCAGGCGACCTATCTTCCATCGTGCTTCTACCCTCTACCCTCGCCCCCCCCCCACCCGCCTCCACCCTGTTACACTCGCAGAACCCAAATCATCCCTTAATACGGCTATTCTGTACTTAGACGTGGAACATACATTTTATACTAGTTCTTCAACAACATCACTTAACAATAAACATTACTTTACACCATTAAAATAAAATGTTTAATAATCCGCAGATCTCCAATTCCCTGCAACGCAGAAACTTTTAGATCTAGAGAAAAATGTGTAGGTTCTGTATTGCAAGAAATTTAACGCAGTTTATTTTTGTACCGAGAAATTTTAGCTAGAAGTCGTGGCTTTAGATTTACTCAATAAAAACGTAAGAAAGTGGTCTTTCATTACCCCCTCCCCCCTTTCCCCACCCACCCTAGCCCTCACACCCCTAGGTGAAGATTTTTAGTATGTTGTTCAAGGTGCTTTCGTTAACACTGTACAAAAATTTGCACTTACAGGGAATTTTTTCCCTTATTCTCCCTTTTTTGATCTGGATTGATGGGCTTTCTTGTTGAGGTGCAAACTCTATAACACAGAATGAGTTAATCAGCTTAGATTTTCGTTTCCCTTACTACAGACAAACCGAAACTAAGTGGCATGGCAGCTGTTGCGAGTCAGTACTTTAATTTCTCCAATTTAGCAGTTCAAACAGTACACAAAATAGCATAAAGACAATGTTCTGCATGAAGAACAAAACATAGCTTATTTTGTTAAAAAAAAAGGATGGTCCTGCGCATAAAAAATGCTTTTGGCTATAACTGGCGTTTTCCTATCATCAAATTACCTTATTATTAATTATTTGTTTAATGTTAATAATTTCAAGGGCATAACGAAATGTTTAAGCTACGTATGAACATTTGCAAAGCCTTGTAATTCTTTTACTTCATTTCAATAAAGGATTTAATTAGAGAAAAGAAAAGTTTCCCTAAAAAGCACATGACAGCGAGTGCAAAACTTAGGCTAAGAGTAATATTTGATACCTGTAATAGAAAATTGCATTACCTTTTTTTAGTAAAGAAAAAAGTACACGAAAATTTTCATTTAGATGACGAGGTTTTAGTCCTTCTGCAGTCAATGCTTGAAGTTCAGTCTACTCTGTTTTTGCACAGCAACTATGAACTATTAACGCATTACGGTCAAAAGTTTGGGCTGTAAAACTGATTACATCCGATTTTCATTCAATACTCTCCTTGATCGATGGACGTACGTATTTTTAAAAGTACTTTCATCTTAAAATGATATTTCCCTCACCGAGTAAGAAAACACCGAACACGGTCAACGTGGCACTTCTGACTATTGACGATCTTCCACTGCTTCCCCTTGACTTAAGAAGAGAAACTTGGCCTCTCTCCCTTGTGCCTGCAATACTCACTCACAAATTGCATTTGCTTGTTTCCCCCTAGAGCAGCTGGCGTTTCGCTGGAGAGAAGATGCAAAGGACCTGGGGAAAATTGAAGCGGAAGTGAAAGCTGAATGAAAATATAAACGAGCGTTTTACTCTCCGAACATATTTTCACCCTTCTTCTATCCAGGGAAATCTACTGAGAATTGTTCTAAGCAATATAAGCAACACGTCTTGTAGGACAGTGGCATAGGCATCAAAAGTCGTGAAGCCGAAGGAAGTTTCCAAGTGCTGTGATGCGACTGTTAAGAGTCTTCAGTCGACAGATGGTCCTCACTATACGTTACCCATTTTAGTGCGTGCGTTAACGGAACATCTTGCCTTCCGCAATTACTAACATTCAAGTATTTCAGTTATGAGAGGCTTTGGGCTGTTGTCGAGCAGCCTGATATTTTGAAAGAGAAATTAGCTGCAGTGTAGTGGTGTTGGCCATATCTCTGATGACGACTCTGTTATCCGTATTTATTTGCGCGTTTTTTAACTGATGTACTGTATTATTATTATTACTATTATTTATGTATGGGCCCAATAGGACCACACGAGGTGCAATCAATCAATGTCATTTTTAATGGTTGGCCTTCCTTTGTGCCCAAATCTGTTTCATCCTTTCAGAACGAAGTCTCTTTCTTTCATCAGACCACGGTGTTCCAGTTCGTTTTCTAATTTCCCTCTGACCAATTATTCAGTCAGATATCTTTTTTCTGAATGTTTTTATGTCTGTAACGTCTGCCTGAGTTATACCGGCTACTTTAAGATCCTCTTTAACCGCCGCGATCCATTTAACTGGCTCAGTTTTGGCCTTACTTCTCTTTTCGTAGAATTGTACTGTTTGTTTTGTCAATCTAGTGGGTACCATTCTTTCAAAGTGTCCATAACATTTAAGTCTTCGTTTTCTCATGTCACCATGTATCTCTGTATATTCTTCTATTTCCTTATTACTTCTCAGCCTGTAAGTTTCTCCATCAGTAATTTTGGGGCCTAATACTTTCCTAGTACTCTTTCTTTCTTTCTTTTATAGTTTTTCAATATCTCTTTCAATTTAAAATTAAAGTTTCTGCTCCATAAAGACATTCAGATTTAATTACAGTGCTGTATTGCCTAAGTTTACTGAATTTAGAAGGTGGTTTTTTATTACAAATATTTTGTGTTACTCTGGATGCAGTTGCCATATTTTTTATACCGAACTTCGATTGCTGCTTTTCTCAGACCGTTTTTTTTATGATTTCCGCAAGTATTTAAACTGAGAAACCCTTTTTATTTTACCATATTTCATGTTCAAAAACATTGGTGCTTGTTTGTTGCATCTCATATATTCCGCCTTTTCAAATGATGTTTGTAATCCTACTTTTTCCCAGCTTCTTTAAGAATTTCAGTTTGCTTTTGAGCTGTGATAATATCCCTAGTTAAAGTTACCGGATCATCTGCAAAGGTGAGGCAGTCTACTCTAATATTACTTGTACCTAATTCGATCTATATTTTAACTTGACTTTTGCTCTCACTATTCTGCAATTACCATTTCCAAAACACAGTTAAACAGTAACGGAGGGAGTCAGTCTCTCTAACACCAGTCTTTACATAAAATGGTTCAGAGATTTCTCCCATGAACTTAACTTTAAAGCTAGTGTCGGTTAACGTTTATTTAATCATTAATTGTCGAGCCCTAGTTCCTTTAAAATTTGGAAAAGAGTTTCACGATCAACTGAATCGTAGACCTTTTTTAAAATCGACAAATCTACATACAGTACGGTTACGTGAAAATCTTTGGTGCCTAAGGATTAGTTTTAAATTAAGAATTTGTTCCGGACGGGATCTGTTTGGTTTAAAGTCATGTGTGACTGGGAGAAGAGAGATTCTTCGGTAATTATTAACATCGGTTCTATCCCCTTTTTTATGCAATGGATGAATTAGTGCAGTTTTCCAGTCCTCACATATTTTTTCAGTTTGGCAGGTATGTCGGTTTAGTTGAGTGATCTCTTTTACAGTGTTAGGGCAAGCTGATTTTAGTAGTTCTGCGCTTACACCGTCTTCTCCGGGTGCTTTATTATTTTTAAGTCTCTTAAATGGTTTAGTTATTTTGATTTCGTCCTGTTCTTTAGACTTAGGGCTGGTATTATTCGTTTGCTGTGGTTGGCATTTATACGCTGGTTCTGGACAGTTTAACAGTTTTTCAAAATAATTAGCAAGTACCTTACAATTTTCCTGGTTGTCAAGAGCCAAACAGTCGTTGTCACTTTTGTAGCAAAGACTTTGAGGTTGGTTACCTGTTAGTTTTGTTTTGACTGTTTTATAAGTTTTTTCTGTTATTCTTTTGCTAGTCTTTCTCGATTTCTAAAAGTTGGGCATTTTCGTAGTTTCTTTTAGTCTGTCGGATAATTCAGATGTTTATTATCTTACGGAACGAAAGGTTCTGTATGTATTTTCAGTTGTGTTACTATTTCAATTTCTGAATGCCTCATGCCTAGACTTAACTGATGTTTCACAATCTGCGTTTCAACAAAGACGTTTTTATTTCTTTCAAAGGGAAATTAAATTTTGTGCTTTTTTGATGAACTTTTCTTTTAGGTTTTTCCAGTTGTTGGATTGTTTTTTTGTCAAGATCGCTTGTTAGAGTTGGGGTTTTTTAGGAGTGTCAAATCTGTGAAAATATTTTTTGTTTTGAAGAGTTTTTGAGGTTGCAGTTTTACTTTCATTCTCGTTAAATTATGGTCAGAATCAATATTAGCCCCTTTCCTAATTTGGACATTAAAAATTTCTTTGTAGTTAAGGTATGAAATTGCTACATGATCGATTTGAAATTCCGCAATAAATTGATTGGGTGCCAGCCAAGTTTTTTTATTTAGAAGGTTTCTTTTTAAGATGCGTTGACATGATCTTAAGGTCAAAATTTTTGCACGTTTCAACAAGTCTTTGGCCGTTTTGGTTTGCCCATTTATGCGCAGGAAATCCACTCACCGTTTTCTTATATTTTTTCTCTTTACTTAATTGATCATTCAAATCACGCATTAAAATTTTGACATGGTTTAAGGGAATTTTCGAGATGATGCTTTCTAGCGTTACCCAAACTTCATTAACTGCTTCGGTTTTTTGACTGTTATCCTCATTGCCTGGCATATGGGCTTCAATTAAAGTGTATGCTTTATTTGCGCATTTAAGAGAAATTTTCATTAGTCTATTATTAATGGGGTATACCTCGGTTATTGAATGTAAAATATTTTTTTAGACTGCAAAAGAAACTCCCAGAAGTGGTGTACTATTAAGTTTTGCTTTTAAGAAGTCGATAATTGCTGAAATCCATGGTTTTACTGTCCGTCATCCGTGTTTCTTGGAGTGCCATAATTTTAATATCTTGTTCTTTTAATGTATCTCCCAGTTTATGAAGTTTACTTGGTTGCAAAAGTGTTTGCATTTTAAGTGTGGCAAAAAATGTATTTGATTTGGTTTTAAGTTGGCCAGAGGACATCGACATCTTCTGTTGAATCACATTGCATTTTATCCTGGCGCCCCAGAATCCGAAAGATCAGTTGCGCCAATAGTTCTGGCGATTGATTGGCGACCTTGGGTAATAGTGTGATTATCGAAATGCTCCATGATGGTTGTATCCGGAATCAGGTCGATTTCAGTAGACGCAATGAGTGAACTCAGCGTGTTAAGGCTGTTGAACAGACGTTGACCACTTTTCCACTTGCAACAAGACAGACGCAAATTGATACACTATAAATATTTGCTCTTTTCAAGTTACGTGTTTGTTTTCTAGTTAAAAATATAGGGTGATATATTCTCATCGTTTCACGAGCAGCTTTTCATACTGTCGTTCTGCTGCTTTTCTGCTGCATCTTGTAGAGCCATACCATAAGTGTATGATGGGGAGCTCGTACTTCACAGGTATGGATTTCAACTATCCAGCTATTCTAGAAAGGGATGATACAACTACTCTATCTTCACACAGCTCTTCAGTATCCGGGACATGAAAATTAAATGTCGTGTGGCTAGGGCCTCCCATTGTGTAGACTGGCCACCTGGCGCAAGTCTTTTTAGTTGACGCCACTTCGGCGACTTGCGTGTCGGTCGGGGTGATATGACGATGTAGGCAACACAACACCCAGTCCGTGAGCGGAGAAAATCTCCGACCCAGCCGGGAATCGAACCCGAGCCACTTACATGGCATTCTGCCGCACTGACCGCACAGCTATCGAGGCGTACTCTGGAAGACATTTGACAGTACTAAGTATGTTGATAACATCTGATGGCAAATAGCTAACATCTCTAAAAAAATCAGAATGAACGTTAGTGGAAAAAAATAATACTCCATGTACTAAATAAACCAAATAACACAAACAAATAAACTGTCATAACTCCAGTCATTTCTGTAACAGGCACAGTGGTAGAAATTTTATATTGAGGGTAAAAGCACACTTCGAAATTTTTGTCCATAACGACCGAATGAATCAGCAGTAGCTACCTATTATCTTGAAACTGAGCGCCCTGTGGACAACAATGAAAATGACTTAAAGGTTCTGAATTGGTAACACAAATGCCGCTAACTACACGTTCTAGAAAAGCCAGGAATATACAGACATAAGATTACACAATCAAACAACATGCTAGATGAAACGACCGAAGTGGATATGCTTTTAAGGAACTACAATTTAAAGAATACCACAGACTGTATCCAACTGTTTTATATTTTTCTTTCCTTCTTCTGGCCTTCCCAGTATCAACGTGTCCTTTTTAGTAAAAGCTCTCGCCTTCGGAATCCTTTATAGCTTCATTTCATTTATGATTGACATGATTACTCGTATTTATAAGAAAATTGTAAAGCATTTGATAGCAGTTCTGACACCACAATTCTGGGTATGTATAGAGTAGAAATATTTTAAGTGAGTTTCTTTGTAACTTAATAGCCCATGAGAACAATATTTCATTGCATCGCTCTGTTATGGAGCTATATCAGGTATAAATATAGACTACTGTAAAGAAAATTCTGGGTGGGCGAGTAGTATTGTAGATTTTCTAACAATTCGTTTATTTTTAGAACTGTGGTTTTCTTTTCATTGTGGTATAAAATATCAGTATAATTAACGATCATTATGATAAATATTTACGTTACTATCGTAGTCTTGGTGGTACAATTAGTTTATTTGACGTCAGATGACACTTTTCAGTGTGTTCAGCGTCTTAAAAATGTACCACATATTCTGGTGATGGTGAACGTACGGGAACGTTTAGAGTGGTGTCATAATAAACTTTACCACAATACAGCAAGTCCCGAGTAGATTGTTGTAGAACCACAAGACGGTTGGAATCGCCAGACAGACCTACTGACGATGCGATAGGCAAATTACGAAGTCTAAAAAATTATTCTTCACGGGATCACACTAACATAATAGGAAGAAATATCATACGTGGCTTCGTAAAATATGTTATGTTCTACGACAGTTGCACTGGAGACATCTGCTGTCATCTGAGCTCTACATCATAACCTAACGCCAAAAACTTGTTATCAACACACAGGTAAAACTCTGCCACAAATTAAATGTGTGATCCAATTTTCTGATCCTTCCAATTAAAATGCCTCTGGAACACCGAGATAATAGCAGTGAAATGAAATCTCGGCAACTTCTATAGATAATCCACTAACAGTGGTCTTCAAAAATTCCAAATCAGGTATTTGAGATGTTTGCAGTTGTATCGGATAAGGTGCCTCTGTAATCCCACATTCCACGTCCACTTATGTCAGTGTCTGGTATAGCTGCAAGACAGTTCTAATCTCACTTTAACTGTCAGTCGCTTCGAACAATTTTTGGTAAGCAGGGATGGTCAAGATCTAGTTATAAGAAGTTAGACTGTATTGAGAGTAATTTCATCAAACAATAAATCTGTGTGCACATTATTTTGGATACAAGTATGATTCAATGACCACACAACGTCACATGCAAGGCATTATACTATCTGCTCCACTCAGCAATGCCCACTATTTCCAGTAATCCAAATTGCTTTTTATTTCGTTCTTTTGCATTTCGTAATTTTAATTTGTCTTTCACAGTCTGCCATATCTCATTACATGTCTCACCATGTCTTGATAATTGATTTCAAGAAAGCTGCAATCAAATAGCTGTGTAAATATCTCTTAGGTAATGCTATTAAAGTCGCTCTACTTCATTTACTGCGTATACGTTTGACTGCTATAAATTTTACTGAACTGCTAGCCTTCAAAAACTGTTTGCAAATGCCAGTGCTAGCAGAGCAGTGTTTTCATGAAATAAGCTACTCACAGAAAAGAAGATAAGAAAATAAAAAAATAAGTATTTAATTGGCATATATAAAATGGTTTATGATATATATATATATATATATATATATATATATATATATATATATATATAATGGCTCCAGAGCAGAATCTCAGGCATGGTCAGAGTAAAAAATAACTGTATGGGTGGAAGGAATGTTATGTCAGCAACATTCTCACATAGCCATTGACAGAAATCTCTGGCAACTTTAATCTGAGCGACTGATCAGGGAATCGAACCCTTTTCATATTAAAAATGTTTTCACTGTCTTATCATTACACCTCTTCACTAGATTAAAATGGCAACTCTTCTCTATACTAGAAACTAAACAGATTTTTAAATTTTTAGTTTCCTTGTTTCTTGAAGTAACTTCTTCCAGATGCATTAAATACTAAATACAGTATGCGATACACATCCATTCCCATATGGTTGTAAGTATCAATCATTGTTAAATCTTCAAGTCAAACGAATTCTCACTGAACTAATCGTGAGTGAAATTCGTTTTTAATTCTGAATAACATCTACATCTACATTTATACTCCGCAAGCCACCCAACGGTGTGTGGCGGAGGGCACTTTACGTGCCACTGTCATTACCTCCCTTTTCTGTTCCAGTCGCGTATGGTTCGCGGGAAGAACGACTGTCTGAAAGCCTCCATGCGCTCTCGAATCTCTCTAATTTTACATTCGTGATCTCCTCGGGAGGTATAAGTAGGGGGAAGCAATATATTCGATACCTCATCCAGAAACGCACCCTCTCGAAACCTGGCGAGCAAGCTACACCGCGATGCAGAGCGCCGCTCTTGCAGAGTTTGCCACTTGAGTTTGCTAAACATCTCCGTAACGCAATCACGGTTACCAAATAACCCTGTGACGAATCGCGCCGCTCTTCTTTGGATCTTCTCTATCTCCTCCGTCAACCCGATCTTTGTTGCTTCTCAGCCTTGGTAATTGAGTAGCTGAAATCCAAACTCGGTGAGGGGAGGAAATATGGTTTCAAATTAAAAGATTGGTTCGCTTATGAAGCTATGAGTAATTTAAAATGAATTTAAGTTGTAGCAAAGTTTGTACACACCATCCGGTTCTGATGTAGTAGCTGTTTTTGAACTGAAATGGTGTTAACCGCACAACGAGTTTTCTGTCCGTTTTCTGGTAGGTTCTGATAAGTCTGTAACAGATTTGTCACCCACAAATAATGAAAATGCTCTCAAGAATTTCTTGATAACACAACTCGTACATGGAACTATGTATCAATTTGTAGCTTTTATAGAGTGCATTATCACAGTGCTGCATTGCCAGAAATATTTATTATTCCATTGCTTTTTCGTCACTTTTACTGCAGTATCCAAAAATACGAGAACGGAGAAAACTATTTACATTTACAACTTTCTTATTTTCACGTGGCTGTCAAGTTTTAAATTATGCTTCGACTGAGGGGTAAAAATAAAAATATTAAATCACGTCGTAACACTTTTTTGCCTGCATTGCTGGCAGAAATTTCGTTTCTAGGTAGGTCGAGGTATAAGTATCAACATTTTTACCTATCTTGCTGTAATTCGAAAATTCTAATTATTAGTCTCATATAAGGAAAATCAGCAAAAGGATTACGGATAAATCGAAAATACAACCTCCTAATTTGCAATCATGTGTCTTAAAAGCAGCAATTCTGAGAGTATCAAGCTAGTAAAATTAAAATATCCACGGTGGATTATACGCTTTATTTCTGCGAACACGTAGAATGATATGAGAAAACACTGTGTGTTACATAACGCAGTTTGACACGACTGTTGCGAGCATTAGATTGATTTCAGAACTGTTATTTCCTTGCTTTAAATACACTCCATTCTTTGTGTAATTTTAGTAAGTGGCTCTCCATATTCCATCCTCTAACTGTCCGAGATGACGAGCAGCCGAAAGAAGCTTCAAACAGCGCTCCGCTATCCTGATTTACGTATTCTGTAGCTTCACTGTAGCAATTAAAGCATATGTATGAATCATTAGTTTCTCCTATCCGGCCTTGTGCTTCGTCTTTAATTCGCTCGTAGTAAGTGGTAATTTTGTGCGTACTGTGCGGTCACGCTAAACTCTAATCTCTTGGCCTCCATTTTTAAACCCTGTAACTAGTGAATTATTGTCAGTATTTCATTGAACAAATAAACCATACAATTCCTACACACAATGTGTGGGGTATTTATGACCCATACATCAATCGTAGCTACGAAGTTATACATCATTACTTTACTGTGTATGCAGTTCTCTTAACTGTTGACGGTGCAAAAGTAGGTCGTTATGGGAGTCACTACACAGATTTATACAAAAGTTTGAAACGTATAGTAATTGAAGTTTCCAATACTGTCTGTAAATGATGTACTGTGAGAATGATTCATCGCTGTCGTCTGAACAGAGCTGCCATTTAACAATATTACAAGCAACAAAAGACATCACTGCATGAAATAATATCAACGAAAAGTGTAGATCATGCTATATTCCAAAAATTTATAATTTTCTTAGTAAGATATCATTCCCATTGCATGAGTCCACTCCTTCGTAGAAAGAGATAAAAACATACAATTACAGATAAGTCGATCTCTCGTTTTCAAATGACTTCAAAGGGCACGCTAAATAAAGAGTAACATCTTGGAGTTTTTTAGATATCCATGTAAGAAAGGTTCCAATAATACAGTAAACAAATAGAAACCTCATTGCGGAGACATTTAATGAGCAGACTCATTTACAGCTATAGAACGTCTGGCGTAAATCACTAATAAACGTCTCCCGTCGCATCTGAAGGCCTCCGCTTGGCACCAGATCAAAGTGAGCAAAAGTTCTCGGCCACTCTGCCGTCTCTTATTTAAACCTTGAACCTAAGAAATGCTCTAAGGACGAACTTCTCCTTCCCGGCGCCCAGTGAAAAGAAAATCGATCTCGTTAGGAAATAAATACAAATGAACACGCGATCCCCTTATTTGTATCTTTCACTAGCCTCGTGATAAATTGAGCTTTGCTGCTGGAGAACACATCACGTTAATGAACTTAACTTTGTGGCAAGAGGACGGTAAAGTTGGGGATGGTAATCGATGCGGGTTAAGACGTGCTGGACACTCATTAGCACCGGCACCGCCATTAGTTACGAACATTTCTCGAAGGTACATAACGAACAGAACGTTCAGGTCTTCTGCCTGATGCTTGTAAAACCCCCAGTTAATTTATAAAAACTGTTTAGTAAACTGTAAAGAAGCAATTTCACTTGGCTCGCTATGATATTTGTCTTTTAAGTCAATTTTAAATAGATTTCTTTGCACTTGGTGACCACTACCTTCTGGTAAAGGAGACCATAAAGAAAACTACACTCACTGGCTGTTAAGAGATGTGATACATCACTTTTGATGGGTTAATCGTAGTTTTAAAACTTTGCCTTAAATACACTAAACTCATTCTACTTACTTAAAATCATTTCACGTTAAGTTAGTGAAGTTAGTGGTCCTCGGTCATCATGGACAGCAAAATGAGTTAATGGACAAACGAGGAAACTGTCCCTTTGAATAAAGCGTGTCCGTCTACCAGAACGATTAATTCATCCATGTAGTTGAAACTTCAGTTGTTTCCCACTGTGCAGCATTTGACGACGCAAAAATTAAGTTTAGAAAGCTGAAAATTGTCAGATGAATTTCATATGAAGAGCTTTTACCTTACTGATGCCAAAATTATAGATCAGTGGAACGCCACAAGAGAAACAGATAAGACAACAAAGAGCTAAATGTAATATCAAGAGATTAGCCGCTGTCTTACTGTAAGAAAAATCAAGTATTTCTGCTTGGGCGGATAGCTCAGTTGCCTAACACGCCGTGTGTCTACACAGTTTGGAATAAAATAATCTGCATAAGCCATCTGGAGGAATTCTTCTGAAGTCAAACATACTGGCACAAGTCAGAATTAGATAGGCTGAGCTGTCACACAAAAACTACGACCAATTCCGTCTTATGGATGGACGAAGATCACCTTTTGAAGTCAAGAATAATAAAAAGTTATCTTTCTCAGGACGACGTAATCTATTTAATATCCTCTCAAAAATCACAATTGTAGCTTGATGTACAGGTGTCTGGGCTAGACGTTGCTGGGTAAATACGCAATCGACAGATACTTTCCAACATGTAATCCTCACCATTTCATGAACAGCGCTGAATTCCATGGCGAACTATGCACGTCTCAAGATGCCTCCTCATGGGGATGTTACGTCATTTCTCCAAGAAACGTTTCCTAAGCATCGGATGGGAAACGGCCGGGGGGGGGGGGGAGGCATGCATTGCCTGACGACCTCCGTTTCCCAGTCTGACTCCACTGATTTTCAAGGACATTGTTTACACAACAAGGATTGGAGATCTCGTAGATCAGATACAACGGATCTACGCCACAGTAGGGACCACAACACGTGTAAGGGTTATGAGCTTTTGGCTAGAAGTGGATATCGTTTTGATGTATGTCGAGCTGAAAACGGTGCCCACACTGAACTGTGCCAACATGCATAAAATTGTTTGAGCTCCTATGTACAATGTTGGGCAAAAAGTTATAAACATGTATAGGTACTGAAATATATACAAATGTTTTTTGTGTACTTCTAGGCTGGATAGCCTATAGTTCAATAGCGTCACATAAACACGTGAATCTCAAGAAGTTACTTTCTGATGGCCGCAACCTGTGCTACAGGACGGGTAAGGCATGTAACCGAATGAGGACTGGAATGAAACATGTGAACCTATGCTTATGCAACACTGGAGAGACACTGTGTGAATCTAACGAAAGAAACATACACAGCGCCATCTTGTCAGCGAGAAACAGCGAATGATCTGCTCCAAACTAAACAAACAGCTGCTCGCGCTTCGGAACTTTGAGCTCTTTATTCGATTAAAGATTTTTCTGAATGTATTTTTCCGACTTTGTCTTTCTTAATAGTAGCACTAAATATTTTATACGCTATTATATTTCTGTAATTTAACAAAATTGTTTACTGGACATGGAAATAATAAATATGCCCGTAAATGATCACACAAAACTATTTTTGTTATTAATATCTGTAGTATTTCTTCATTAGTTGCTAGTTACTTCTCTTTTGAAACTGAATTTTGCTTTTGTTTTTTAAGCAAACGTGTTAAATAGGGTGAACCTTAATAAAGCCGACAGACGGCAGGGACGAATTCCTGACTGGAAAAAGAGGAAAAAAGGTCCCATGAACATATGTGCGGAAATGAATCATTACCACCACGATTGACAGTTCCTCTGAACACGTACCGTGTGTCCCTTGTGTGTTGCAGCAGAATAGTCCGGTATTCATGTCGGGAACAAGCCGAGATGGTGTTGGTGTTTGACCAAGCAGATGGAAACGGTCGAGAGGCAGCACGACTATACCCATAAAGTATCCACATGCACACCAACCACATTACACAATATTTCAAGCCCTTTTGGGTGTTTATATAATCATAGGTCCTTTCAGACAGACGAATGTGCAGGTCCTACAGGATATTGAGGTGAACCGTAGTACAGTCTCCAAATCTGGTGTACGACCAGTCCGCCGCCTCGCTGCACGTTCGTCTGCCTGAAAGGGCCCATGATATCACAAACGTCCAAAAAAGGCTTGAAATGCTGTGTGATGTGGTTGGTACATGTGAGGATACTTGTTTTGTTATAGCCGTGCTACCTCGCGACCGCTTGGACGTACACGAACACCACCTCGGCTTGTTCCCGGCAGGAATATCGGGCCATTATGTTGCTTACAGCATGCTGCGTCAGTCACACAGCCAGCAACACACAAGGAACACACGGTACATGGTCAGAGGACATGACAGCATTAAGTTTATATAGTGCAACAACAACTGTGTTCAGCATGACTGGAACTTTACTTAACCAATCGCGACAGATACTTACCATTCCGAATGTATTTACCGGTTATTAATTTCTAATGCTGTGGTACAACATAATGTCAGTAAAGGGTAAAGTTTATTATTAAATGAACTGTAGTCAGTCTGCTGTGAGTTGTGCAGATTTAGATATACAGGATAGCCAGAACAGTCTAAAAAGTTTTAGAGGTTGTTGCAGCGTAGGTGTGCTGAGAAATGTTTTTTTACAAAAAAGCTCGATACGTCGCGCCCTTTCCGAGATAATTAGCTTTGAATTTAGACAATCAGGCCGCTTCGCAAGCAAATTAAAGCAACCCGCCAGACAGACTTAGTGTCAGTGGTCCTCATAGCGTACATGATAGTGCATGAGACTGCTAACGCGTTGGCTCCGGTTCGATCTTTACTTCCGTCCCATGTGCAGATTTTGTATCGGTCTCTTCTTCGGTTATAGGAAACCAGACGAAAAAGACGGTAGACGAAACCGTCTCTGGCGAACAGCATGAATTTCCGCGTGCAGTGGTCTGATTGACTAACTTCAGTGCTAACTAACTCAGAAACGGCGCAACGTATCGAATTTCTTTCTTGAGAATAATTTATTAGCGCAACCTACCCTGCAACATTCCTTCAAGCTTTTCAGGCTGTCTGACCACTTTGTATATTGTTCCATGGCAGTTCTTTTAGGTTAACTCATAATCTATATTAGTTGTTGAGTACAGAGCGCTTACTCTTTATCTTTCGTGGGAAATGAGAATGATATGAGCCCAGGATGGTTTGCCATGAAGAGCAACGAAATGGGACGTAGAATATCGTCGACGTATCGCTGTGCTGCAAGGGTGCCGAAAGTGACAAGCAAAAGGGTTCTACTATGGAACGGAATGGCACTCGAATCATCACTCCCGGTTCTCGGGCCTTAGGCAGGCGACACACGGGCCGATATCCCACCTCTGTCGGGGGCCTCTCCAGACACGACTTCGGCGTTGATTCTCAGTGACTAGAGTAGAATTGTCTTCAGTGATGAGTGCGGCTTCGAACTGAGTCCCGACGACTAGCGACGGCGCTGTACCAGTACCGGTGCCTAACGACAAGTCATGACAGGAACACAGTTAACGACACAAATCATGCAGCGCACCGTTTCAACATCAGTTTTGCGTCTACACTGGCTGAAGTAGCAAAAGTTTAATTATAACCGCCCTGTATTTTAAACCATCTTTTTAGTTTGTGTATCCTCTGGCTGAAGTGCGGTTTTATCCGCTGCCAGAACGTCCCTTTCTGGTAAATGAAATACTACTAAAACAAACAAAATCAATACCGTGAAACATTGTCAAACAATGCAAAAGCGGTGTTGGGTCCAAAGTCGCTCTGCACGTTGACCACTCTTGCTGGCTACTATTTTTTGCTTTTGTAAGTAATAGTTTCTTCTAACAAATCGAGAGCATGACCTTTTTGTTCTCTCTGGAGCATGCGCATACTGTTATCATTGCTCCCTATAGTATGGCCAGTTTCTGTTAAATTCAGCTAAAAGGCAGTTTTTTTTTGCGTGGCTGTAAACGCTTCTTAATCCTTAGAATAAAAAGAGTGACCGATTTGGCCAATATATATTACATGCCATAATTATTAAATCAATCCTGAATGCCCCAAAGCCATCAAATTCGTCGTATGCACTTCTCAACGTATCTTTTACACGCAGTTTTAGGGAGTTGTTAACCTGAGTACCACATGTAACATTCTATTTTATAAAACTTTTCCTTGTTTCCTGGATCAGAATCCCGTGAAATTGTACTGGAATGAATTTCAGTCTTTGTTTATTACTTCTGTTTTCTGGGTGAGTGTTTATTTTCTGTTTCCTTAGCCTGCTGCACGGGCACATAAAATTATTTTCAAAAATTTTTAATTTGGTTAAAAAATTGTTTTCTTAACATATTTCACTGTCCGCCAATGGATAAAGAAAGATCCGGTGAATAACTGAGATGAAAAATACCTGTTTGGGTCCTGCTTAATTGAACGAACTGGCAGAGGTGACAATATCTGTATTTTTAGGTTTTCTGTAAATCGAAAAATTATGTCTGTTGTTAACTTTCTTAATAGCAAGATCTATGAAGTTAATAGAATTCCCTCCATCTAATTCCTCAGTAAAAGTTATTTCTCTGGCGCATAATGCCTATTGCTTGGGCAAACAGATTATCATCACTGGTGTTACCCTCTAGCATTAATAAAATATCGCCGACGTAACTTTTATAATAAGTAGTAAAATCCCGATAAAAGATACTATTGAGATTTTTAGGCGTAATCTGCTAACACATGACAAGATTTGTACTGCAGAATGTACAGAAGAAATTTAATTTTTAAATGTTGCTTTAACTTATAATTTGTTTAGCCTTCACTGACCAAATATATTATCTAAAAATTGGTTGGCTCTGAGCACTATGGGACTCAACATCTTAGGTCATAAGTCCCCGAGAACTTAGAACTACTTAAACCTAACTAACCTAAGGACATCACACACACCCATGCCCGAGGCAGGAGTCGAACCTGCGACCGTAGCAGTCCCGCGGTTCCGGACTGCAGCGCCAGAACCGCTAGACCACCGCGGCCGGCTCTAAAAATTGGTCTTGGGACGGGTAATAGTCAGGCTGGTATTTTAACAGATGTTTTTGTGAATGATTTAATACGTAGTGTTTTCTACAAGTTTCCACAACGAAGAGGAAAATCTGTTACAAACGTAATGCTGAAAATTTTTTCAATATCTTATTACTGACAGACCGATAATGGCATCGAACAATAAAATGTGTTGAACAACAACGCCTTTAAGTCAGCGATTGATAGCTGTTTTTATAACATGTCTTATAATACAACCATAGAGACCTCACAATGTCAACTACTGAAAAAATAGCTTTAAAAGTATAATATCTAGTGACAGAGCGTGGGCGTGGGTATATAAGGAACGGAGCTCACCATGAGAGAGACGATGTAAACTAGGGATAACCTAAGTGGGATTCGCGTGTTATTTGAGTCGGAAAGTTTAGCAGAAGTTACGGAGACCTCATTGAACTTCGTAAAATTCGCTGCGTAAGAGCAAGTTTCACACTTAATAAAAACAAACGTGCAGTGGCACGGAACTCTGAATTACTCGTGCAGCATATCGTGGTGAACTTCGCAGTGACACTGAACTTAAAAGATTTGGAGTGAACAGTCGGAACAGTGAATTTTACTGCTCAGCTGAGTGTATAGTGCAGAGATATGTGTAATTATTTCTCGAAACCCTGCAACTTAATTCTGAAACGTAACGTGACTTTCTCTCACTCATTTGATGTACTTGATACACAGGTGACTATTACGAGGAATACACTGTCGATATTTATTTTCGAATTCTGTTGATTAAACGGAACATGAAAGAAATTTTCGTGCATTGCTTGGAGTTATTGATTATCCCTTCAAAAATGGCTCTAAGCACTATGGGACTTAACATCTGAGGTCATCAGTCCCCTAGAAGTTAGAACTACTTAAACCTAACTAACCTAAGGACATCACACACATCCATGCCCGAGGCAGGATTCGAACCTGCGACCGTAGCAGTCACACGGTTCCGGACTGAAGCGCCTAGAACCAATCGGCCACCGCGGCCGGCTTTATCCCTACCTATATTTTCATAATCACTAGTTTTATACGTAAAACTGCGAATATGAGCGGAGCAAAGAACGACCGTGCATGGTCATGCTGCAAGACATCCAAGAACCAAACAATTCAGCGGCCACACTTCGTTTCGTCAGCGTTGGTGGTAACAGGAAACGTTCATTCCCCTTACGTCCCAGTTCCATAGATTGTTAAGATATTAAAGTATGTATGATGAGATAACAATACGAATTATTTAGTTCGTTATAAATGACGAACACTTAATTTTGGTGGAGGTTAGTTCTGATGGAGGACGGGAGTTCGATAGCAGGAAAAGGGGGAGAAGGGAAATATAGAAGAACTTGAACTCGGAATGAAGGGAAAAGCTGTCAGTTAGGGTTTCGCGGCGGACTGGGATGAAATGATCATGAAGACAGCACAACGCCCAGTCCCTGAGCGGAGGAAATCCCCGACCCAGCCGGGAATCGAACATGGGCCCATAGGAGAGCAATCCGTCACGCTGCCCACTCAGCTACCGGGGCGGACAGAAAAGAAGGTGAGGTAGATCTAACAAGCCTGACTCTCAATTCAGAGGACCATACGAAATAGCAAGGGTAGCACCGCGTAATGTAATCAAGACAAACAGTAGGCAATTGTTGTCGCTTTCTTTTTGAGGACAGTTGTAGAGCCTTCACCAGAGACACCAAGATTGTCGTTACGAACATGAGAGATAGAGAGTGACATATGATAGACTTCGTAGAGGAACAGATGGTCAAGTAGTCATAACAAACAGACTACAGTACATAAAATGTAATTGATTTCCTTTAGGCTAATATAAGCCACCTATCTAATTTTTACGGCACTTTGTGTAATGTACATTCACTTATTTTTGGGGGAAGTTAAATGTAAGAAAATGAGTCGAAGAGTTCAGATGGAGCTTTTAGGCAGATGTTCGTGGGTGTGGGCCGCCAGACACCACCAGTGTGTGCAAACCTGAGTATTTGTAATCAATAATGGCTTCGGAAGCAGCTGCACCCACTTATCACTTGACGGCTTGTACAGGCTACATACATGGGTAACAATTGTCAACCCGCTAAATGAGTCGAGGGTAGAGGCCAAACTCGTGACAGGAACATCCACCTCTGGATTTTGGCTGCTAAGTGGGAAACAAGATAATAACGTGTAGATGGAATATTTCAGAAAAATTATGAAGAGGGTGACGTGCTATCAGATCTGAGTGTAAGAAGTCAGGAAACATATAATGGGTCAGCCATGAGCAGTAGTGCTCATCTACAGATTCAGTGAATAGTCAGTGGAGTTAGCAGAGTACCAGCTAAGGCACCAGCAACTTGAACGATAGCAGCTACTGATGAAACGTAGTACTTCATCCACGAGAAGACAGTACTACTCAGGGTGAAGTAATAACAGCTGATAATTAAACAGCTATTTGGAAGTATCTTACACATCTTTCATTGAATAGTGTTGCACAGAGTCAGTATGTCTTTGGCTTAATTAGCAGTGTAGCGAATTTTATTTCCTAATAGAAACAAGTAGCTGAACAGCACTTGTCCCCTCCGAGTTACAGACAGGGACCAGTGATAAAATAGTTCTGCCAAGTGACCATTCAGTTAGTAGTTCGTCCAAATGCTCATTGATTCAGTAGACGACAGAACAAGTGGAAACAATAAGGTGCTCTTGACACTAAGCTAGGCACCACAGGTAGTGTATTTTATATTGATTAGAAAAAGGGTCCAAGTGGCTCTTTTCTCTTGGTAGTAAGAAGATCATTCGTAGTAAGACGGAATTATAGTGAAAGGAGTTTTGATAGTAGGTACTATATTTTATATTGATTAGAAAAAGTGTCTAAGTGGCTCTTTTCTCTTGGTACTAAGAATATCATGCGTAGTAAGACGGAATTATAGTGAAAGGAGTTTTGATAGTTAAACATTGTTACCAGGTATAGCTCATGTATACATGTTAGTTTGCCAGACACTTCCCATGCAGATATTTCTAATGATAAACGAACTTATTTAACAACTTCATATCATCTTGCTACTTTGGCAGATCACAGTCACTGTTAAGAAACCTCTGTTCCCCAGCACCGTCCCTAAAACAACCAAGGAGGCTCTACTTCTCCTCGACTCCGTTATGAAGGTTAAATAGGGGACAACACAACGTACAATACTGTCGTCAACGTCCTGACTGCACCACGCAGGCCACACCAAATCTATATTGGTAGTTTGGATCTGCGCCAGGACGCGACGAAGGTGGGCTCCTCACTACGTCAGATCAAAGGGAGACATGGGAACTGATCACAGGCGGGCTGCTACATTTGTTGCCGATAGCTTCGATCAAAAGGCGAGTTCGTACTATGGAGTTACTTACTGAACTCAAGAGGGAATCCCTGGTCGGAAAACGATGTTCTTTCTGCGAAACGCAATTGGGAAAATTTAGAGAACAGGCGTTTGAAGCTGACTGGAGAACAATTCGAATGCAACCAATTAAAATTCCGCGCAAGGCCCACGAAGATAAGTCAAAAAAGGTGAGAAGCATATAGGTAGTCGTTTTTCCTTCGTTCTGTTTGGGAACAAGAAAGAAGTGACTAGTTCTGTTGCAAGGTACCCTGAGCCAGGCACCGTGCTGTGGTTTGAGAAGTATATATCTAGACCTGGATACGAAATTTTTGCAGTTTGAGAGTTCAGATGGCCTGACATCTCTGCATATTTTCACTGTATACAATATTTCGAGATGCGTATAGAAGAAATTCCGTAATTTTAGATCTGTTAATAAGAGGAAATATTGCACTTTATCAGATGTCTCTTTAAAGTGCCAACGTTTGTTTCTCTGTAGAATGATATTCTCTGAAATATAATCAGGTGAAACAGTGCATCTAGCAGTGCTTAACACCAGCAAAAATTTGAAAGTAACACATCCACGAATGGCACTATGTACGTCTCATGATATCATACTTTACTATTACGATGTTTATGCAATACTAAAAGTGAATATCTGAGTATGAGAGTACACATGTATAGACTCAGAATTTCGCCGAGACCAGAAAAGGTTACTAGATTTTTTCGCGCCATTTAGAATGTGTTAAAACCCGTCTTCCTCGCGTCTGAAAAACCAAGTCCCTGGAAAACTGGCATATAGCTACTTATTTTTCAAGCTGTAGAAGTACTTGGATTCATCCCAATAAGGTAAAGAAGTGGTATGCTAGACACGATCCTGCCACCAGTTCTCCGAAATGCTGTGGCATCCCACCAAGTCCCTCTACGCCGCAACAGGAATCCATTTACTTTTAGTGTTGTTATATAAATTGACGGTGGAGGGGGAGAAAGGGAAGGTACTATTGGCGTCAGATGCTTTGGGACTATAGGTGGAATCAGCGGTGACGAGTGAAAACGTGTGCTGAGCCAGCATTCTAACACGTGATCTCCAGTATACTATGCATTAACCAGTACACCAACCGGATACAGTGTTTATCGCAATTGCGCGGACTATTTCGGTGCGTCTCTCGACCGACCCATATCCCCACCTAGCACCACTTATCCGCTGTCGCCGTGCATGTCCTCCATGCAGACTCCTGCAGGAGGTGGTACATCACTGTGCATCCTCACCGAAGGAGGTGGATTCATTTCCCATCGAGGCGGATCAGTCACATGAATGCATGGTATCTGCTATTTCGGGCATGTCCGAAAGAAGAGGCACCATCCACGGTTGTAATTAACGTGACGCGTGTGAGAAATCGCGTAATGTATTGCACCAATGATCAAAAAGCCAACGTTTTGACGATGAATCCCAATCAATTCTCAGCAACTGTCTTCATAAAGGCCACCAGCCCCGATTTCCTTCTTGAGATAGGGTAGAAGTTGCCATTATTATAATAAATGAACTGCAGTAATTTTTACTGTATTCAGAAATGAAATGAGCGGATGGCATTGTTGGCCAGGAGGTTCCACCCGGGGAAGATCAACCGCAGAGTGCAAGTCTTATTTCAGTCGACGCCACATTGGGCAACTTGCATGGCGGAGATGAGAATGAAATGATGATGAGGACAACACGACACCCAGTCCACGAGCGGAGAAAATCCCCAACCCCGCCGGAAATCGATCTCGAGCCATTTGCATGGGAAGCCAGCACGTAACCACCCAGCTAAGCAGGCAGACATTGTATTCAGAAAGCTTTCGAGATTGGATCCATGGACATGGTGAACACCTCAAAGTCAATACGCCACCTCCAAGTACGCAGAAATCCCCACAAAGGTAAAAAAGATAAGAATTCAAAGCTACATACGTAGGGACTTCAGAAAGTAAATTATACATATCGCCCCACATTGTGACACTTGCGCAACAAGAGTGGCACATCGTCAGAAGTGTGTAAAAGTTCCGGGTTTTCTGCAGACACAATTCTGCTGTGGTGCAGTAACAGGTACATCACAGAATGGTAGTTAAATTTTGGTATCAAATTGATATCAAATTAACTATGGAAATAAATTAATTGTTCTGTTAATTAGCCCCTAATGCCAGATAACGTCATAGGTTTTCCCCAGCTGGCACATGTGTGTTCCTCAGGTAACTCCCAGCCGCTTCACTTTCCCCACCCCCTCAACCTGTCATGTAAATCAAGATGGTGGAACGGGAAAAAAATGCCAAGAAATTCACTCAGTCTGTATCGAGGTGCTGAACTGGGAGGACCACACGTTCCCCTCCCCTCCCACCACCCTCCTGAAATCGTGTGAAATTGAAATTTTGATGGGAAATTATAAAATGGTGGGAAATTTAAATTTACTGGTGACAATATCAAATTTTGTGTGTCCTCGTTGAAGTCTGGAGACTAGATGACCTAGTTCACAACCCAGTGGGTGGAGCTGGCCATCCCCAAAACCAAAACCACCACCACTCCTAACCCACTACCCCAAATCCCCCACCCTCCTCCATTTGTGAGGGTTCTTCAGTGTGTGCTGGGTTGCCAGACAGGACAGGTGTAAGTCTTTATTATTTTGTACATAGTGTGGAATATTGTTTATTTAAACAGTTTGAGCTGCCATTGAGTGATTACTGGACAGTAGCTATATCCAGTTTCGTCAATAACAGCTGGAGAATTGCTCCATCCTGTCTAGCCAATAACCCTATATGAGAAGGATAGGTGGCAATAACAATAGCATAGCAACCTATCACTTAAGTACAGGGGAATAGCCTCCTCCCGATCTACAAGTACATAACTGCGCGAAGTGGCTGCGCAACCCTATCGTGACTCCTGCCACTGACAGCTGCACGTATGAGTCAGGCACCAGTGGTTTGGACGTATGCAGTAGTTCCATCCCTTACATACACCCCTCAGATTAAAAAACCTGAATTGGGGATATTCTTTTGTCAGTAATCTCGTATTTCTCTTCCGAAATGTAGATTTCTCAATTTTATACTAGTTATTTTCGAAGACAGAAGAAATTGGACTATACACGCGATTTCACATTTCTAAAATATCGTTACTTGTTGTGAAAATGCCGTACAACACTATGGCATAGGCTGTATTTCTTCTAAGTATTTTCTCATCAGGTAGGAAAATACGTTTTCTTAGCTGTTATGTCCTGCATCACAGGACTAGAATAGTAAACTCAATTTTGGCTCATGGCGATGTGGTAAGAGATTGCTCTGCTTCAGTCACACGATGCCTCTTCACTTATGAACTCTCTCTTAAAGCAAACATATGTCTCGTCACATATGAAGTCTCTCAAGATGACAGCACAGACAAGTTGTAATTATTAGGTTTATACTACAGTAGAACCCCCCTAATCCGACCTTGGATGGTCCGTCACTCCGGTTAGTCCGACCATGCTTAGGTTCATGAGCCCGTGCCGACTTGTCACTGACTGAACGCCTGTCGGGCCATTGTTGCGGTGTCTATCGCTGTGTATATTGTTATACTGTACGTTATTGTGCAGTTTTATCCTTTGTTGGGATTTAAAAACGTCGTTGTTTGCTTTATTCCGTGTTCTCTACAGCACTTATTACTGTAGATTGATTGTGTGTACAGCTGTCTGTTTTTCAACATGTCTTGATTCAAACGTAAACAGGTAACTCTTTCACTAAATGAAAATTTAGCAGTGCTACAAAGACTGGACGAAGGAGAATCGTTCCAAAAAATTGCAAAAGACCTGAATGTAGGTGTTACGACAATTAAGGATTGGAGGAAGAATCGGAAAGACATTGAATCCTTGACAGTTGCGATTGATGGTGAAAACACTCTGAAGAATCGCAAAACATTCAAAAAGCCTAAACTTGAACGGTTTGATAAGGCATTGTAGATGTGGTTTTGTAAAGAAAGAAGGAAAGGAACTCCAATATCCGGGCCAACTCTCAAAGAAAAAGCGATAGTTTTGCACAAAAAACTGGAAGCTGAAAGTAAACTTTCTGCCAGTGAAGGCTGGATTGATCGTTGTTAAGTTTCAAGAAATTGTATAAGAAAATGAACTTTTACCCTGCCAAGTGTATACATTGACGAGACAGGGCTAAAATTTAAAATCTTGCCAACATAAACGCTCGCAGCTTCAAATGAATCCGTGGTAGGAACAATACTTATAAAAGATAGAATAACAGCAAAACCTTGTAGCAACGCAGATGGTACTCACAAGCTCCCTTTGTTCGTCAATGGGAAATCTAAGAAGCCAAGGGCGTTCAAAAATATAGACTTATCTTCCTTGCCGGTTTACTACCGCAATCAAAAATCGGCTTGGAGGGACTGCAACCTTTTTAAATTCTGGTTTTTCGACGAGTTTGTGCCATCATCGAAAGAGACTTTAAGCAAAAAAATATGTCTGTTCGTGCTCTACTGCTGTTGGATAACGCACCATCACATGCATCTGAGCAAGATTTGGTGAAAGGGGACATAAAAGCTCTCTTTCTCTCTTTCTGTCTCCTAATGCGGCCTCACTCATCTAACCAATAAATCAGCTCAATCTTGGAAAAATCTGAAGGAGGTCATAACTTATTTGAGGCAATGAAATCCCTGAACATCAAAGATGCTGCCTACACAATTGCTGCAGTATGGGATGAACTGAAACCTGACACACCGCGGAAATGGTGGCGTAAGCTTTGGTCACAAGTTGTGACTGAAAATGAGCATACCGAAGATGAGCAAAACAACGACGCACTGGAAATCGTTAAAGATCTACAAACTCAGGAGCCGAACGTCTATGCCAATGAAGTTGAAGAGTGGATCAACGAATGTGACAAATATTGTGACGCCTTTGAAGAGCTAAATGACCACCAGATTGTTGCCGCTGTTAGACAGGAAACTGTGAATGAGGACTCGGACGGCGAAGACGAAACCCCCACCCGGATTTCACACAACGATGCAAAAAACGCTATTGACATCGCCCTTCAATACATCGAGCAGAATCCGACTACAACTCCAATGGACGTTTTGTGGATAAAAAATGGAGGGACACTGCAGCTAAATCTAGAATAACATCTGCTAAACAAAAATGTATAACTGACTTTTTTCCAAGTAATTTGTTTTCGTTTTTACTGTAGAAATAATGCATACAGTATAATCATTTCTTAGTTTATACATACAGTAGTTTATTTCATTGTGAGACATTTCTTTTTGTATACAGTGCTATAAACATTTTTTAGTTTACAGTTTATATCGTTTATAAGTTATTAAGTACAATACAGTACTGTAATTTGCTTGTCGTTTTTCGTTTTCAAACCGATACATGTTATAATGTGTGTAGACGTTTCTCAGTTAATATATTGTTTAACACTGTGTAAAAAACATCTTTTTATATTACTGTAGACGTCTTTTAGTTCTTAAATCGTTCAATTTTTTGTACTAAATGTCTTTTTATATTATTTGCAATAAATATTAGATTTTTCGGATAATCCGACCTTTTTTTCGTTCCGACCATGGTCCCGGTCCCGAAGGTGACGGATTAGAGGGGTTCTACTGTACATATCACTTTATAAATTTTGTAATATGGCTGAAATTATTACGATGAACATTTCCCCACTTGTAGGTAGGAGACTGAAATTCCGTTAAGAGATATTATGCAACGAAAAAACGTCTGATGACTGCTACAACCTCCAAGTCATGTCCATGGTACTCTCGCCCTTGCTTCCAACCACCCAGCAGCACGTCAGTACTGGGAAAAGGGCAGCTCAGTATCACACTGCATTGTTGCCAGATTTATTCAAGATAGTGGATCCAAGATGGCGGCAATAGATTTGGCAATGTCGCAGTGACATCATCGATGAAAGTTCAAATTTTTGGGGAAAATTGATCAGGTGGGCTACCTCCACTAACCTAATCCCAACACCTCCCCCTCCGCACCCTGCTCCCCACCCCTCCTTACCACCATCCGGAAACTGGTTGGAAAAGTGCTCCTCTCTGCTGGCCTTTTTGACAGGACAGACGCAAGTCTTTATTTTGTATGCACTGCTCCCCTCCCCCATTTGGAAATTGGCAGGAAAACGACTCAGTTTCTGCTTGGCTGCCAAGTAGGATGGACATAAGTCTTTATTAAGAATGCATTCTTTATTTAAACCGTTTGAGTTGTCATAGATAGTAGTCCCATTCAGTGTGTTCACCATAAGTCCTGGAGTCCAACTGACGTTGTTCACAATACCGCTACCAAAGGGCGTTGATGGCCCTCCCCCCCTCCCCTCCTGTGGTGTAATCCTAGTTGGTGGCCTGGAGAGAAAATGGTGGGAAAATGACTCAGTTGATGTCTGTCTGCTGGACTGGGAGGATGGATATAATCATATACTGTATGAACTATGTGTTCATGAAGAAGGAGGACTTCAACGGGTATATGAGCTGTAACCATGCAACTGAGGACTGCGTCCATAGCCACCTGAATGATGTTTGGAAAGCAATGATATTTGGTGAAGATGAGTAAGATTCATCAAGTAATGAAGATGACACAGGATGGGGCTAAGTTACAGTTGACATCCCATGCTGATCAATGCATGTGGTATAACTGTAGATCATTTGAAAAAACTCCATTCAGGCTTCCTAAGTGAAAGACACAAGACGTTCATCCAGTCTGGTACAAGCATCTATGTGTACACTGGAGGAAATGCTGGTGATGAGCGGGGATGAATATAGTAAGTGTAATATGTACAAGCACACAGCTGAAGACTGTATCCATAGCCTCCTACACAACAAGTGGAAAGAAAAGATAATGGATGAGCATGTGGCAAATATTTTTCGACAAATTATGGCAGTACAGTCTGATGGAATGAACGTGCATTTCAGTATGCATACAGATTGAAGCTTGAGCTAGAACTACCTATCATTTTTTGAATAGCCTGACACCCCACATTAACTTCACCCTACTCCACAATGAGCTATATGTATTCACCTTTAGGTTTGAAAACCAACTGGCCTATTTCACAACACCGCCACCATAGGGAGCTGTTTGCCCTCCCCTTCTTTCCTCAGGTGACATAATCTAAGATGACAGTCTAGGGAAACTATGGCAGGCACCAATAGGAACTCTGTATCTGGTCATGTGACAGGCTCCAGCCAATAGGATGGCAGTATCTGGTGACATCATCAGAGAGGATATAGGGCAGCCTCAGCAGCTCTGTGGCCTCAGTCAAAGAGCAGCTGCAGCAGCAGCAGCAGAAGAAGAAGAAGAAGAAGGAGAACCATGAAGTGCCAAAAGCAGTCACAATCCAGCACAGCCCTGCACATCAGGAAGAAACAGAAAATTAAGTATCCCATATCACATCTTTGTCTGTAGTTAGTATTATTATTGTTATTATTGGTTGTTTTCGTGTCTTGGTCCGTATGTAATTCTTCCTCCCCTTTGTTCAGCAGTAGCTTTCGACACATCCATCCAGCAGGGACGAGTGCCAACATGCAGACCTCTGTCAATCTGGACCTACAGCAACATTCACTGATCTGTGGACCTGGGGCAGCCACAATTTCCAGCAAGACCTAACCTGTAACGACCAAGTGGGATCCTGTAGCGCACATAGTCCACTCGCTGGAGCAGGAAACGGAGCTGTTATTGTCTGTCCCACTCATCGATTTGTGTGACAAGGGTGCGCAGTCTGCTCCCAGCACATCGAATGCTACTGGTGGACCTATACAACAGTAACATGGAGGACAGTACTAGGCACCGACATACAATCCACCCCAGCAGAACATCCCTGTGCTAGTGCAGGGACAGAGTGCAGATGCTGTGGATAAGAAAGTATCAAGTGTACCCCTTCTTTTCAGTTTTGCATAGAATTTAAATCCTAGTGGAACAAAACGTGTAAATGTAAGTATAGAAGCACATCATAACAAGGGCTTGCATGTGGGAATAGAAACTAAAAACATTTTGAAGGGAGTGAAAGTGCCTATATCTGAGTTTGAGTGGGATGAAGTATGTATTGCAGGGTGCAACATCAATGAGCACATGAGCACCGATTATTATCCAACTTGTACCTCCACTCCCACGACATCTGCCTTACTGTGTGACACCATCTATTACAACCGTGTATGATGACCCTGCACTATGTTTGAAATCAGATGAAAAGAGTGTTTATCCATGGCACTCCTCAGTTATGAACTTATACAATGTGGATATCGCACTACGCCCTGCATTGGAGAGACTGAGTTGTTTGTTGCCAAGCGTAGACTCCACATACCATGCTGTTGTAAACATTCTACGTGCGCATAGCTTGTATGTTGATGCCTTGGAGCAGTACCTTTGTTTGCGCATGAATGCAGAGCCCAAAGAGAAATGGTTTAAGTCTGCATACAAAAAAAAACAGTATTCTGAGATACCCATCGGTTTGAAAGAGATGTGTGCGGAATTTATTGCATATCAAAGAGCTTTGTTTAACAGATACTGCACAGGTGCGAAGAAAAAAAGGACGAGAGAACCAGATGTTTTGAAATACCACATCTGACTTATGACATTGAAATAAATAATATGTGAATATATAATCTCAAACTGTGTTTGTGTTTTATTCCTTACCTCTCTCATTGTAGTACAAGTATTACACCTGCTGATCTCATTATTTTCAATGCTGCGCCTGTCATGCAGCAGCAGACAATTACGTGAAACACCTCCTCACCAGTCATTGACAAAATGAATGATGAAGTTACTTTTCATGGGTAAAATATACAGGGTGTTACAAAAAGGTACGGCCAAACTTTCAGGAAACATTCCTCACACACAAAGAAAGAAAATATGTTACGTGGACATGTGTCCGGAAACGCTTACTTTCCATGTTACAGCTCATTTTATTACTTCTCTTCAAATCACATTAATCATGGAATGGTAACACACAGAAACAGAATGCACCAACGTGACTTCAAACACTTTGTTACAGGAAATGTTCAAAATGTCCTCCGTTAGCGAGGATACATGCATCCACCCTCCGTCGCATGGAATCCCTGATGCGCTGATGCAGCCCTGGAGAATGGCGTATTGTATCACAGCCGTCCACACTACGAGCACGAAGAGTCTCTACATTTGGTACCGGGGTTGCGCAGACAAGAGCTTTCAAATGCCCCCATAAATGAAAGTCAAGAGGGATAAGGTCAGGAGAGCGTGGAGGCCATGGAATTGGTCCGCCTCTACCAATCCATCGGTCACCGAATCTGTTGTTGAGAAGCGTACGAACACTTGGACTGAAATGTGCAGGAGCTCCATCGTGCATGAACCACATGTTGTGTCGTACTTGTAAAGGCACCGAAGTCAACATTACCTTCCTTCAATCGGGCCAACTGGCGGTGAATCGAGGAAGTACAGTACATACTGACGAAACTAAAATGAGCTCTAACATGGAAATTAAGCGTTTCCGGACACATGTACACATAACATCTTTTCTTTATTTGTGTGTGAGGAATGTTTCCTGAAAGTTTGGCCGTACCTTTTTGTAACACCCTGGATAGCTGAATTCTCTGTGTAGCCAAAATATCTCAGCTGATTAAGAGATTAACTATAGTGGCCACACATACTATTACCACCCTTACAAACAGATTTTTCTATATATGCCCACCTGACGTAGTCCGTATGATGACGGTGGGAGTGAAACATCTTTGTCACATGGGTTCTGTTGTTGCTGATTGGTTCTGAGAAGATGCAAAAGAAGACCTGAAAAAGAAGAAGAAGAATCAAATACTTCCTAGTGATAATATATAAGTACTTATTGTAAGTCCACCCAGTTGTGACAAGAGTAATGCCCCCATTACACTGCTAACACATGTAGATGGAATCCGATTTTAACATGTTCCTGTATTTTCAAAAACACTGTTTCAGGCGAAGTGTCAGTTATTGCAAGAGATCCTGTGTGGTGTAAAAAACTTTACATACACGACTTTCAGTGAAAGCAGTGATATCTGCCCATCTGAAAAAGTAAAGCCAATACCGTCTTCTTATCTGACGATACTGTTGTGGAAAACCAAGACCACATTCTAAAATGTTTCTGTTTCGTTCGTCATATGGGTGCTGATGCATTTCAACTAAGCCGTACACATTCCAGAATCCCGAAACAGTTGGTTAGGGATAATGTAAACCTCATAATAGCCTTCAGACAAGACAATCTGAATTTAAAACACTTTTACCACACAAATGTAGGAACTGACATGTCTTTCAACGGTTTTGTAGAGATAGGTGCTGATTGCTGGAATCATTCACAGTATGGGTTTCTCGTTATTGATTAAAGAAGAAAACTAAATGAAGGTAGGTTCCGGCAAAACTTCCAAGAGTTTCTGTATATATAGCCTGCACAAAAATATTAAAATAAGTTCTTAAAAAGGCATCAACAAAAATATATATGTATATTTATTATACCATACACAGAAAAATTTATTTATATGATACCCGGTGGGTTCCGGAACCTACAGCAACATCTAAATTCACAATATCACATTCACTAGTTTTCCACACAGCCTTCGGTAATGCATCCTGCATCAATACAACACGAAATCTTGGGATGTTGAATTTCTTTCTAACTTACTTAAGAAGATCAGTAAGTGGCCGGTCCCGTAGGATTGCTAATAGGCTTTGTTTTATTTATGAATAGACCAAGCCCTGTCGTGTACGGCTTCAGTTATCGTCCTTTTCCGATGGATGCGGCTTCCATCATGCTGTTATGTCTTCTTGTTTCTTGAACAGCGCTTGGGAGTTTTGTGCGTTCTTGACTGTTCCAGCAATAGTTGCTACAACACCAGCGAGGGACCTAACCACCGAAAGAGCAGAGAGGGCTGGGATGAGGAATGGAAGAAAACCACCAGACTCTTGGTACTGTTAGAACTCTAGGTGCTTTAACCGTTTCTCTTCTTCTTCCCACACCCTTCTGTTTCAGAACATTTTAGCTGGATACATCGCTGTCAGGATACAGTTCGTCAAACACCTCTGATTCCCATCTTACGTCTTCTTGTCTGGTGCACAACGTGCAACATCCATAACTCTCTCGGGCTTCATCACTCCTAAACACAACTTAATTTTTTCATACATGGCTTTATCAACTGTAAATGCTGCGTATCGCCTTTTACTTATCAACTAAAATCCTATCTGCAATCCGCGCGGCTGCTACGGTCGCAGGTTCGAATCCTGCCTCGGGCATGGATGTGTGTGATGTCCTTAGGTTAGTTAGGTTTCAGTAGTTCTAAGTTCTAGGGGACTGATGACCTTAGAAGTTAAGTCCCATAGTGCGCAGAGCCATTTGAACCTATCTGCAATGTAACGACTTGGGAGACCTTTATTTGCAGCGTAGGCAATGTCGTGTTCCATTCACGCTTCGTCGAGCAGATTAAACCCCTAATCACCTCGTGCCAAGCTTTTCTGAAGCTTTGTTCCAAACACACAGTAGTTATATCCCGGAATGTATAATTCCACTGGCAGTTTGTCTACAATACCAGCACCTTCTCTAATTCGTCTCCTAGCAAACATGTTATGTTACTGCGGTGATTGTGGTCTACGCACCCCATTATATAGCAGTTGGTTAGCATCAATCCAACTGCTTTGTGCTGTAGGAAAACCAAGCCATTTAACTAGCATTCTGTTTCCCAAACGTCTTATGACTCTCTCCACGAGAGACACATCCGGTTCTGAGAATTTCTGCAACGCCTCGGTGTAGAAGCTACTTGCAATTACCTCAACTTTACTATCCTTCGAGATAGGATTCGTTCTCTGAACCTTTGAAACAGAAAATATATTTGTTAAACAGTTAGGTAGATGCGATGTCTCAAATCCTGCCTTGTATTTTGAGATACATACCAAATCACCTACACTAAATTTGTTTGCACTTTAATGCGGTAGTACACCGTACTGACGAGACCATTGTCACGAAAATCGATTGGTCTCCTTCTTAATGTGCTATGTCTGGTTCAATTATAATGAGCAGTTATTTGTGGGAGGGTATCTGTCCATTTGTATGAGCCACGTAGATTAAAACGCATCAACATTTGACATTTTAATGTTCTGTTCAGACATTCCACGATAGTCGCCTTCAGGTGGGTGAATGTTGAGAAGTGATGTATTCCATACCGCTACACCACTGTTTCGAAATACCTTTTGTAAAAGTCTCCTCCGCAGTCGGTTTGGATGTTGCCCGGCATCGATTCGTCTCTGTCTGCAGCAAACGCCCAAACACGTCCGCAACATTTCTCCCTGTTTTTAACAGGTAATGCCCAGGCAAATTTGGAGTATGCATCAATAACCATAAAATGTATTTGAATCCATTATTTTCATGTGAGTATTCCCTCATATCTACAAGATCAGCCTGTCATAAGTCATCAAACCTTTAATCATAACATGCCTACGAGAGTATGTCATGCGTGCAATTCTCGAACTACCGTCCCCATACTTTTTCGATGACACCTCTCTCCCTAAGCTCAGAGTTTACTGAAACAGCCTAATTCGAATGAGCTGCATTACCTGTGGCAGCTGATGCCATGAGCAGACGTAGTCGATCTATTAGCTCACTGGGGTCGTCATATATACTGATGGATTCGATTGTTCAATGATTTATGCTCAATGTCGATACTGTCACCGCTGCTGCCGTTGTTGTTGTTGTTGTTGTTTTCACCATCAAGCATTGGTTTTATAATAGTTTTATGTTTCTTGCTGCTCTGGCCTTTTGCAGTCTTATGTACATCAGTCAATAATAATAACTGAATAATATATGGTTTTATCTATGGTTCTTAGGAAAATAATATTCATTAAGCTAGGTGTTCTGTCAAATCGCTTATCACCAATCTGTATTGTGTCATCAGTTACATTTATAGGCTGCCAACGCAAAATGTACGATCTTTCCCTGCTGAAGCGGAATGTCCTATCTATCTGGCCAGAGGCGTGACGGATAATCAATTCGTCAATGGCAACAACATCGTTATCGTTTGGTTTGTTTTTGCTGAGAGCTGCCTGAGAGATTCAGTAATCTGCCTAAAGATCTCTCTTAGTGTTTGCTGTTGATCAATATGCCCTAACCTTAGCACCCACAATTTCTCTCGAACAGCCTTCCGCACCTGATCGACTTTCTGCCTCGTTGACATGTCGGTGTATACTAATCAAATGTCTCTGCAGCGTGAGGATATATAAATCCGCTCTTCTTCCACTTATTATGTGCCCGCTTCCCCTTCTCAACAATAAGACTTCTACATCTATTTTCCCCTCATTAACCTCAACATTTTCAGTTAAGTCGGTTACTTTCTTATCGATTTCATTAATTAACTCAATTAATGCGTTTATCATTCTTAGAAGAGTCTGGTAATACGTCTCTAGCTCCCTGCGCGTATGTCAGACTTTATGCACGATAGCCTCAATTTTCGCATCCATGTACAAGCAATTGTTCAGTCTATGTACACCAATTCTCTCGGGTTGAGAGGTAGACATGGGTGCGAATTGGTCCGTGGTTCAGCGTATACTTATATACTCACTCCTGTTACTGTGCTAAATGTACAGAAACTTTTGGAAAATTGGCTTGTACCGACCGTCATTCATTTTTCTTCTTTTATTAATAACGAGAAACCCATACTGTGAGTGATTCCACCTATCCGAACCTATCTTTAAAAAATCATTGAACAACATGTCAGTCCCTATACGTGCGTAGTAAAATTGTTTTAAATTCAGATTGTCTTGGTTGAAGGCTATTATGAGGTTTCCATTATCCCTAACCAACTGTTTCGGGATTCAGGAATATGTACGGCTTAGATAAAATACATCAGCACGCATATGACGAACGAAACGAAAATATTTTCGAATGTGCTCTTGGTTTTCCACAGCAACATCGTCAAATAAGAAGACGGTATTGGCTTTACTTTTTCAGGTTGGCGGATATCACCGCTTTCACTGAAAGTCGTGTGTGTAACGGCTTTCTCATCGCACAGTATCTCCTGTAATAGCTGACACTTCGCCTGTAAGTGTTCTTGAATATACACAAACACGTTCAAATCTGACTCCATCTACATGTGTTAACAGCGCCGTGAGGACATTTTTTTCTTTAATCTAATTGTGTTCGTTTTCGTTCGTTGCTTCTGCTCGGAGCGGACGTCGCAAGACACCCGTTTCAGTTCGTCGTTGATCCATGAACTCAGTTTTTTTATTACAGAGGGCGAGAAGCCTCTGACCGAACACGCTGAGCTACCGTGCCGGCAAAGAGGACATTAGTCAGGCCACAATTCGATGGACATACTATGACTGCTTGTATATTATCAGGAAGTAGTATTCTATTCTTCTTCTTCTTCCTCGTCTTCTTCTTCAGGTCTTCTTTTGCATTTTCACAGAACCCATCACCAACAACAAAACCTGTGTGATGCAGATGATTCACCCTCGCCGTCATGATATGGACTACGTCAGGTACTGACGAGTGGTGGGTATATATAAAAAGATAACTCGTAACTATGGTAATAGCCACTATATTCCATCACTTAACCAACTGAGCTATATTGGGTACACAGAGAATTCAGCTATTTATTTTACCCATGAAGAGTAACTTCTTCATACATTTTGACAATGACTGGTAAGGAGGTGTTTCAGACAATTGTCTGCTGCTGCATGATTACAGGTACAGCATTAAAAATAACGATATCTTAAAAGTGTAATACTTTTACTATAATGAGAGAGAGGTATGAAATAAAACACATACACTGTTTGAGGTTATATATACACGCATTATTTACTTGAATATCATACATCGAATGCAATATTAAAAAAAATCATCATATTCTTTCTTAATCTTCTCCTTTAACAGTATTTCCCAAAGCTTTCTGATAAGCAATATATTAGGCATCTTTGGGTACCTCACAGTACTCTGGGTTTTCACACGCTCATTTAAACTGTGTTCATGCACAAAGTTACTCCTCCAAATCATCAACATGTACACTATGCACACGTAGAAAGTTTACATAATTCAATGCAGAGGCTATCCTCGGCAACCAATGACTCAGTCTGTCCAATGCAAGGCGTAGTGCAGTACCCACATTGTGTCAGTTCGTAACTGAGGCATACCACAGATAAACACGTTTGTCACCCGATTTCACACATAGTGCAGTGTCACCATGTACTTTTGTAATAGATAGTGCCACACCAGTGGGCGGGGGGGGGGGGGGGGTACAAGTTGAATAATACTCTGTGCTCATCTGCTGATTGATGTAGTGCTCTGCACAACATATTTCGTCCCAGTCGAACTTAGAAACAGGTACTTTCACACTTATCGAAACATTTTCGGTTTCTTTCTCACATGCAAGCCCCTGTGATGATGTGTTTCTATACGTACATTTACACGTTTTGTTCCACTAGGAGTTAAATTCTATGCAGAACTGAAAAGCATGGATGCACTTTATAATATCTTATCCACAGCATCTGCACTCTGCCCCTGCACTAGCACAGGGATGTTCTGCTGGAATGAGTCGTATATCCGTGACCAGGACTGTCCTCCATGTTGCTGTTGTTTCGGACCACTAGCAGCATTTGATGTGTTGAGAGCAGACCGCTCATCTTTTCACACAAATCGATGAGTGTGACGAACAATAGCATCTACGTGTCCTACTCCAGCAAGTGGGCTACTTGTGCTACATTATCCCACTTGGTCACTACAGGCTGGTTCAAATGGCTCTGAGCACTATGGGACTTAACATCGGAGGTCATCAGTCCCCTAGAACTTAGAACTATTTAAACCTAACTAACCTAAGGACATCACACAACACCCAGTCATCACGAGGCAGAGAAAATCCCTGACCCCGCCGGGAATCGAACCCGGGAACCCGGGCGCGGGAAGCGAGAACGCTACCGCACGACCACGACCTGCGGACGGTCACTACAGGTTCCAACATTCTGGAGTTTGTGGCTGCCACAGGTCCAGAGGTCAGTGCACGTTGCGGCACGTCTCGACATGGCAGTAGTCGACATGTTGGCGATTACCTCTTCAGGCTTGGACATGTTGAATGTTACTGCTGAATAAAGAGGAGTAAGCATTACATACGAACCAAGAGACGGAAACAACCAATAATAATAATAATGCTAACTACAGACAAAGATGTCATATGGGACACATACTTTTCTGTTTCTTCCTATTCTGCAGGGCTGTGCTGGATTGTGACTGCTTTTGACACCTTCTTCTTCTTCTTCTTCTTCTTCTGCTACTGCTGCAGCTGCTGGCTGGCTGAGACCACGAAGCTGCTGAGCCTGCCCTATATCGCCTCTTATGATGTCACCAGATATTGCCATTCTATTAACTGAAGCTTATCACATGACCAGATTCAATGTTCTTATTGCTTCCCACCATTTCTTCCCCAGACTGCCATCTTGGATTACGTTACAGGATGAAAGGGGGGAGGGCCAAGAGTGACCTCTGGTGCCCTTGTTGTGAACTAGGTCAGTTGGTCTACAAGCCTCAATGTGAATACATATGGTTAATTGTTAAATAGGGCAAAGTTAATGTGGCGTGTAAGGCACATTCAAAAAAGGTATATAGTTCCAGCACAAGCATCTGTCGGCGTGGTACTGAAAAGCATGTTCGCACCATCCCACTGCATTGCCAGTATTTGTTGATAAGTGTTCATCACACGATCGTCCATTATCTTGTCTTTCCATTCATTGTGTAAGAGGGTATGAATACAGTCCTAAGCTGTGTGCTTGCATGTAATACACTTACAACATTCATCGCTGCTCATCACCAGCATTTCCTCCTTTGTACACATGGATGCTTGCACTGGAGTGGGTGAACGTCTTGCTTCTCGCCCTTCGAAAGCCTAATTGGACTTTTACCAAATACACCATACACATTTACCAACATGAGTTGTGAAGTGTAACTTATCCCCATCCTGCTTCATCGCAATTTTTTGATGAATCGTATTCGTCTCCACCAAATATCTTTGCTTTCCAAACATTGTGCATGTGACTACAGATACAGTCCTCAGCCACATGACTACAGTTAACATACCAAGTCCTCCTTCTCCAGCACAGACATCTTATCCATTGAACACATAGCACACATAGTAAACAATTATGCCCAACCTCCTAGTCCAGCAACTAGACACAGAATGAATCTATTTCCCGCCATTTTTCCCTACACCGCCATCTTGGATTACGTCATGGGAGGGGAGAGGAGGAAGGCCATCAGCTCCCTCTGGTGACAGTGTTGTGTTCAAGGTCAGTTTGGCTCCTGGCCTCATGGTGAACACACTGGATGCAGCTACTATCTATGAAAACTCAAACTGTTTTAATAAAC
Source organism: Schistocerca cancellata (assembly GCF_023864275.1). Lineage (NCBI taxonomy): Eukaryota > Metazoa > Arthropoda > Insecta > Orthoptera > Acrididae > Schistocerca > Schistocerca cancellata. The sequence continues at coordinate 389,991,613 of NC_064629.1, read as the reverse complement.
AATGCATACGAAATAAAGACCTTTGTAGCTTCTATACAGCAGGCCAGCCCAGTCGATTCCTTTCCCTGTCAATTTTCAGATGTGGGAGGGAAGGGGAGGAGAGGAGGGGGGATGGTGGGGATGTGGGTGGTTAGTGGAGGTAGCCCAATTGAACTATTTTCCCGCCAAAATTTGAAGTTCCCGTCATGTTACTGCGACATTGCCGCATTTATATCCGCCATCTTGGGTCCTCCCTCTTGAATAAATTTTGCAAAAATGCAGAGTGGGTCTGTGCTTGCTTTGTCCAGCCACTCACATCATTGATATCAAATCAGTAGGCTAAGTAATTAAAATGATCACGTGAATTCCTGAACAATATCCTTCCCCTCATCTCTCCCACAAACCGAAACTATGTGAGATGTGTTTTCGAAATATCCTTGAAAGGCTGAAACAGTGAGAAATAAGAAAATATTGGTCTACTGACTGCCACATCTCAAACGTGTACGAGTCTGCAGACCTAGCTTTCCCCAAGAATACAGCCCTCTAGAAGCATTCCTATTGGCAGATGATTCGGAAAATCGAATGGGAATCCCTGGAGTAAAGACGATGTTCTTTCCGAGAGACACTATTGAGAACTGAAATTTGAAGTTGTCTGCCGCACAACATACATTTCGAATAAGGGTTATGAAGATAAGAAACGAGAAATTAGCGCTCATAAAGAGACATATAGATAGTCCGTTTCCGTCGCTGTATTTCCTTGCGGAAGTAAGCATATTAATGTAAATTTAGTCTGCCTATTAAAATGACAGTTCATCCACTTAAAGGTATACTAAACTCACCGAAGAATGTTGTCTTTTATTAATCGAGGATACAAAGGACGGAACTTCTGCTGCTGATTGTCTCTGTGTAGAAACCTTCGAATTAACCCCTAATTTTCTCACTGCAGTCACTTCGCGAGATGTATGCGAGATGCTGTAACACTTGCCCACAATACTTGGAAGAAACGGAGTAGAGATCACCTCTGATTTCTCCTTTCGTAACAGTATCGCTTACCTGCCGCATTCTCATGAATCTTCCAGTCTTCGATATATAGCATTTGAATCTACCTGATTTCGACGAATACGAGATGTCTCTCGCCAAGTTACAGACCATCGGTAATCCCCTCGAAAACCCATCACTCTCTGGCAGCACTGTTCCACTAGAAGACCGTCTAGTCCTCCGCCCGTTACTCACAAGGTAGAGAGTTATCACAACGAGAAAAATAGCACACTAACGTACGATAAGAAATCCACAACCATGCATCGTAAACGCGGGCTGTACACAGAAATTCAGCAGCATAACACCTACAACTCATCGGTATTAATTGACGTTCTATAAACATCACTCTGTACATGTCCTAATCTCCTTTATCACGTTCCTATGATCACCACGCCAGAAGTGTGCCAGTATAACGGTGATCGAGTCTTCGTTGACAGCACAGTGTCTCTCTCTCTCTCCTCTCTTTATTTTTGCAACATCAAATGGAGTAAAACTACGAATAAAAAAACCTTCGCTAACATTACAGTGTAGAGAACTCAGTAAGATTTTACCTCATCTCCCTCTTCCGATGTATTGGGGAAACAAATACCGTCTGCGTGTTGACATCGACCATATTTGGTGAACCCATTAAATATATATGTATCGGACCACTTGGGGCGTGTTGGAGCTGGCTCAGTAAGTGTGCATGCGAAAGACAGGCAGTTATCATTTATCAGATCTAGGAGGTCTTCAGTAGGCGGCGGTAGTGCTTGACGGAAGAAAAAGACTTGATGTGCTTTAATTAGCGTTAGTAAAATGTGTTTCGATACTGGAGTATTTCTAGATCTAAGAGGGAACTTCAAAGAGTAACTTACACATTATTATGGCAGGCCAAGTAAGTTTTTCGGAATTCTGCGCTGCACGTAATACTGGCACAGGTACACGACACTATTTCTCAAAATAGTCGCCAAGTCTCTGTAAACGACCCTCGGAACGTTCTACAAATCGTTCAGTTGCTCCACGATAGAAATTCGCCCCCCTGGTCAAGGAGCATTTCGAAAACCGCTGCGTGAACGTCCCCATCACAGGAAAATTTCTTCTCCTCTGATGTTCTTTCAACTAAACCAAAATGATGGAGATCACACTGTACATTATCTGGACATTCCGATCAGCCTTTGTGAAATTTTTGACACCATTCCATTACGGCAGGGTGCAACACTGCATTTGGTCCATATACCGCCTGAATTACTCGTTGAATCTGAGTGCAGTTCAGACATTTTGATCACAAGAGTAGTGCTATACCACGTACGTCACCTTTGGAGTACGTTTCCAGTTGCCACGAGGTATGGGGCAAAGGGCCTGCTGGTGCAATTGTGGTATCAGATTGATATCACATTAATTATGCAAATTAATTAATTGATCGATTAGTTGCACCCCACCACCTGATGACGTCATGGGTTTCCGCAGTCGGACATAGGCCCCCCTCGGGGAACTCCCAGGCCCTTGTGGAAAAAATATGAAATATCACATAAAATCGGTAAAACTTTAGGAAAACCTGGTCGAATCACGAAAAATTTATGTGAAATACCTAAAGACTGAGGGAATTACGATGAAATTTGAACCTAGTAAAATTACAGAAATTGCATGAGGATATATAAAATTAGAGAAAATATACCATGAACTGAGTCCTGATTGAAATCAATAAGAGTTCGTGAAACTTCCTGGCAGATTAAAACTGTGTGCCCGACCGAGACTCGAACTCGGGACCTTTGCCTTTCGCGGGCAAGGGCTCTACCATCTGAGCTACCGAAGCACGACTCACGCCCGGTACTCACAGCTGTACTTCTGCCAGTATCTCGTCTCCTACCTTCCAAACTTTACAGAAGCTCTCCTGCGAAACTTGCAGAACTAGCACTCCTGAAAGAAAGGATATTGCGGAGACATGGCTTAGCCACAGCCAGGGGGATGTTTCCAGAATGAGATTTTCACTCTGCAGCGGAGTGTGCGCTGATATGAAACTTCCTGGCAGATTAAAACTGTGTGCCCGACCGAGACTCGAACTCGGGACCTTTGCCTTTCGCGGGCAAAGGCAAAGGTCCCGAGTTCGAGTCTCGGTCGGGCACACAGTTTTAATCTGCCAGGAAGTTTCATATCAGCGCACACTCCGCTGCAGAGTGAAAATCTCATTCTGGAAATAAGAGTTCGTGTTCTGGAGGAGGAGAGTGGACTGATGCTACAGATACACAACAAAATAGTGGAAAGAGGAGGCATTCGAGAGACGTGGTGTCAAGGCGAAACGACAATATTATCCCACACATGAACAATACAGCCTAAAATCGGACCATGAGTTCTGTGTGCAAGAGGAAGGTTACCAGATGCGGTGGTAAACTGCGATAACACTATTAAATCTCCTCTGGCTACTGATCGTGATGTTCATTTCCTTGTAAGATGTCACTGTTATTTCGTACGCATTTTCAACTGCCGACGATCATTTTATAGGACCGTTGTGAACATATCATAATTTCTCAACCATAATCGAGCTTGAAATTCGTAGACAGCAGGCGTCATACACCTCCAGAAACGTATGTAGTGTTTGTGTTACAAAAAATCGATGCTTTCTTTGGTGTGTAAAGCAGCTGTTTTATCACATTGCACTTTGTCACCATAGTTTATCGGAGAGAAACTTGCCGGGAAGATGTATGTCATGTAGTGGAATTATATTTCTTACAGTGGAATATTAACAGCATTGTGTTTCACACGACTAATAAGTGGGAAACCGCACAGATCTAGCATTATAGCGCGTTTAAGTACAGAACTATGTAGCCCTTGGAGTGCGTTTGTGCTTAGCGATCATTTCTCTCTTTCCAGTATGTTCTCAGTATGGACACCAAACACCAGATCAGTACTTCCGAATTGTTAGCACAAGTGATTTACATAAAAAGTTTCAAACACCTTTTCCAAGTCACTAACAGAGGTTTGTGAGGTACTGCAAACCCTGTGTGTGTGTGTGTGTGTGTGTGTGTGTGTGTGTGTGTGTGTGTACATTTACTTGACAGTTGTCCTACTTACGGAGATACAACAGCACGTTGTGTAATTTCATATGTCAGACAGCGTTCCTACGCATTTGTCTGTTTCCTCATAAGATCGCCCACCGTTGTGGTCGAGCGGTTCTAGGCGCTTCAGTCTGGAACCGCGCGTCTGCTACGGTCTCAGGTTCGAATCTTGCCTCGGGCATGGATGTGTGTGATGTCCTTAGGTTGGATAGATTTAAATAATTCTAAGTTCTAAGGGACTGATGACCTGAGATGTTAAGTCCCATAGTGCTCAGGGCCATTTGAACCATCGGAACCTCATAAGATCTATTTTCCATTCCTGGCGTTAATTTTATAGGACTGAGGGCAGCACAGTATGATTTCTGAACTGTAATCGGATGTGGGCACTGGGTGCTATACACGTCCGGGAAGAATACAGTGCATGTATCACAAAGAATCTATGTTTTTCTTAGGTGTAGAAGGAAGTAGTTTTATGGTTTAGACATTTGTCACCATAGAACGTGGCACAGGAAACATGTAGGGTGGATGTCTCTGGAGACATCCCACAGGCTAGGTAGTCACTTCCTCCGATACCAAAATGGGTAGTACCCATTGTCAAATAGCGGAAGACATTCAACTCCATTTCCGTTCTGTCTCTCGGTTGTCTTGTTAAGCTTATGGAAGTAAGTCACTTAGCAGTCAGGTATACTCTGTGAGTCCCATCCATATAGGGAAATATGGCCAGTTGTTATCTTAAATTCCGCATCATCATCAAAGTGCTAGAAATATGTAGACAGCCTGACTGCATTGGCATAGGACGCTGTCTGGTATACTTTGGCGTATATGTCCGAGAATTATCAATGAATGGGCATACTGCAAGGTCATCGATCTACATTCGCGATCTAGTATCTAGTACTCGCAAAGTAGTGGACAGGTGGCTTAGTGACTACACAGAAACTGGGATGCACGCAGCCGCGTCATTGTTTGGTGTCGGAATCACAGAAAAACTAGTAAAATTGATTAAATTAATCGCACTATCAACTGTGGAGCTCAATACACTACGTCGCCCCATATTGACGGTGTCTTTTCCATCCCATCCGCCCACTGGTACGCTGTTGATTACCACAAAATGATTGACTGACACCACTTGTTTGAGATAGAGGGAATCTTGATGTGAGGAACACTTTCTGAGGATGGCCAGCAACGAAACAGTGATCGCCTGCATGACTGCAGTATGAGGAGTCAATGCTCTTGGTCTCTTCGAAATGGAACACGGAAACCCAGAGACATCTGATAGTCTATCACTGTAAAATATGAGATTTAATGTAGAGGTCATCACTTTAGGACAGCTGTTTGGAAATCCTCCACAATGTCGCAAACTCTTTCAGTTTCCATACGTTGTGATGCCTTCCACATTTTAGTCAATAACACATTTCAACCATCCTGTGTTGTGAGAGTAGCATAGTTTACACCATGCGACGTCCAGCTTTCTATGAGAGCCAATGTATCGAAATGAGTTAATGTCAGTGTAGCACTTGACACAGACCTCGAAGTCATAGTAGAAAACCAAAATGTATGGCTGTGTTCACAGCTGTAGTCATACACTGGTTCGATATGTTACAGCAAAAAAGCAATGTCTCAAACTGCTTATGAAACAACAACACAAGAACCTTCTGCTTGCGGTTGATAGACGATTTGGTCCTCGTATTGGAAGACCACCACATCAGATACAGACAGCGACATAACGATACCTCTAGCAACTATCGGTATCATATCTCCACAACCAGGTCGCCTATTATGGACAGAAAAGATTGGAAGTGACATATTTCCCTCGACTAAAATTTGTAATTTAACGATAACAGAGCTGGAGCTAGCTTTAAAGCCACCAATAGGTTTTCAGCTACTGGTAGACAAATGTGTAGATAAATATAATGGGAGCGCCAGTTCAGTAGGACAAGGACTTGTAACCTCCCCCTCACTTATCGACCTTAATGACAGTGAAAAATTAAACCGCCTGTACCTAATGGAAATTTGGGAAAAGCAATCGTCACCGAAGTCAATTTGTCGGTAAAGAGGGAAGAAAGGGTTACATCTAAATGAAAGGAAAAATTCAAATGAAACTGGTGGAAATTAATTTTGAAAAGGGGTAAAATTAATAAAGCAAGTAAATGTGCGGCCGTTACGTTAACAATTAACTAGCAGTAATTAGATATTTGGGATTTGGGAGAAATTACAGTCGCCAGTCCTAAGGACAATTACTATAGTAACTGAAAAAGAAAGGTTATTACACATATAAGTAGCACTAGAAGCGTGGCAACTGAAGGTTGACACGTATAGTGTGAAAACTGAAAGTTTGTCAGAAGTAATAAATTTCGCTACACTCTGACTTAATTTAGCAAAAGAATTAATAAAACGGGAAAATCGAAAGTTAATTTAGTGACTGAAATTAATAGTGAGCTTTGTTTCTGAAGCACATCGAAATTAAATAAAATAAGGTTAGTCTTGGACTACCTCAACAATCATTTCAAAAGCTACTTGAGTCTACGCAATTTAGAAATAAGAGATTTAACTTTGTACTTGAAATAAATGATTCTGAACAATTAACAATAGTACAATTTAGTACGTACCAAGCTGAGCTGCAGTCACAGGTAAGCTAAAATATGGTAACAAAACTCGCACTCTTAATTTGTGCTTGTGTAATCTAATATTGTAGCCAGCTATGAATACTTTAACTGAACTTTGAAATTAAAGCAGTGAAATCGAATTATATTACTTTAATGCTGGCGTTTGAATTTCAACGACACTCGGGTTGATTTCGGAAAAGGAAGGGACCCTGCTTGGCAATGCAATTGGGACAATAAGCAACAAAGGTTCATGCTACGTTGCTGTAATTTTGTGATTTGAACAGTTTTAAAAGCTGAGGTCTGCCATACAGTTCTAAAACTTTACGTGCTTCCAGTCTTCCTTGTTGGTTGATTGAAGGTTTGAAGCCGTCGATCGAGGAGGTGGCGACAGTCACTCATTGTCGGTCGTCGCTGTTGCAGAAGCTAGATGTTGGTGCGCCTTCTTCTCGACACGGTCACCAGGCGAAACGGGCTCTTGTTGTGCGCCAGCTAATGCTTCCCGGCCGCGACACCGTGTCCGAAACTATCACAGCAAGTCGAGCGCAATTACATGCTGCCAAACCCCGAAAGCGCGGCAACTCGCGGGAGCGTCACACAACGCATCTGCTCCACTCGCTACTCCAGCCAGACTCCTCCTCTGCCCGCGCTCCACGCGACAGAGTTAACACTACCAAAGATCCTCAACACTTTGGTTCTCCACACGACCTATCGATGTATTCGTTCGATAGCATAGTTTTCCCTAGGCCAGACCCAGCGTATAAATACAAATAATATTCACGAAACAAACCAACATAAATGCATATATATATATATATATATATATATATATATATATATATATATATATTCACGAAACAAACCAACATAAATGCATATATATATATATATATATATACAAACAGTAAAACAATTACAATATATAATGAGACAGAAATGTCATATCTTGAGGTAACAAAACAAGGAAAAAAATTATAGTACAATAGATGGAAATAGGAGGATATGCATTTCCGGCGTTACAGACTGATGAATGAATCGGTCATAATCTTAACGAAAGAACATCAGGCGTTTTTAGAAAAACCTGATAAATATAAATTACGATGACTACATTAGGAGCAGGAGTCTCCCCTTAAGGCACATACATTTTTTATGAATTATTTTGTAATATTAGAATGATGAACCTTTGATAATTATAAATGGTTTCATGAGAAAATGGTTCAAATGGCTCTGAGCACTATGGAACTCAACTGCTGAGGTCATTAGTACCCTAGAACTTAGAACTAGTTAAACCTAACTAACCTAAGGACATCACAAACATCCATGCCCGAGGCAGGATTCGAACCTGCGACCGTAGCGGTCTTGCGGTTCCAGACTGCAGCGCCTTTAACCGCACGGCCACTTCAGCCGGCTGGTTTTATGAAATATGTAAATATATACGTGGGTGGAACAACAGAGAGTGGCTAATGTCAATATGAATAAACCAATACAACAAACTGCACAGTAATATTTGGAGTATATACGTAAAAAACTGTAGCAAGGACTATTACTTAATTTCGAAACATCTCTTTTCGAAATGCTTTAGACTTACTAAGCATTTGACGTGTTTTACCGATAACTGTCCACAGTTCCTCATTATTGCATTAGCTGTAAGATAATTTCCATCTATATTAACTCTAACATATTTATTTCGCGCAGGAACTGCCATTAATAGTCTAGAGTGAGATATAAATGGTCCGTATTCAACATTAACTGAAGCTGTATTCGTGGCCGTATGCTTACAGTGCTCTTCACACAGACTGTCTTGGCGTAAAGTGTCTTTTCAGTTGTGCATTGTTTGCTCATAGAAATATTTACTTGTTCTTATTTATATATTTATTTAGTGAACCTGACCTGATCAGAGCCATCTGGCTCTCTTTTACATCGAAGCAGATATCACGATCTAGAGACACTGGAGACTGAGGGCAGTTGCGCTAAAATTCTTCAGGAGTTGATTTGTTTTCGATTTTCTGTACAAGACTTCAACGTCGTCGCCGTCGAGGTCGTCAGTGATGGCGCATTATTTCAGTGCGATGGGAAAGAATTGGTTTTGGCCTTGCTCAAGACGCCATCCCCTCATTCAATTGACGTCATTTAGGGAAATTACGGAAATCATGTGGCAGTGTAACTTGATGGCGATTTAAAACCGCTTTTCTCAATATGAGTCGAATTTCTTCATCGCTGAGTCTCTTCAGTCACTGAGAAGAAGGGCTGTGAATAGTGTGAGGAACACAGTCTTCACATGTGAAAATGAACAAGGAGTCGGACGAAATTGTCGTCGTCAAAAATGCAGCAGAATATTTTCGAACGCAAACAAAAGAGAAAACACTATTCGAATTTCGCCACGTGTACCGGAACTTGAACCATTGCGATGTAACAGAGCTTTGTATGTCGCAGTAGAAAGATGCTAAATTTCGTGATTGTGTACTAGAATTTTCTTGCAGTGGAGGTGTAATTGTTTCGATGGCACCAGGTCATCTAAATTATACAACGAACGCGTCATTTCTGGCATGGTTTGTTACAATGAAATGATGGAAAATGACATATGAGAGCGAAATTGATGGTTTGCTGTACAAGCCTCAGCAGATGTTTCACTCAAGAAATTTCTGTGAGAATATTAATTGGTAACTGAGACTGGAAAGTCCGTCTTAAATGAACGTGAAAAATATAGTAGGAAGACAAATTTTAATGTGCAAATACTGTAATTGGTAACATATACGACTAGAAATTCGGCAAGCTACGTTCTATCACTGGTCGCCCATAATACCTCAATTTATCACAAATATTTTAAACTGATATTGTATGTTGTCAATAATATTTTCTTTAGGACAAGTGGAAAAATTTTAAAGCCATCATTACATCCTCCTAAGCGTCTCATTGACACCCCAGTAGCGTTCACCGGGATTATCTGCACCTATTTTCAAAAGTAGCTAATACAAGGTGCATTCAAGTTCTAAGGCCTCCGATTTTTTTTCTAATTAACTACTCACCCGAAATCGATGAAACTAGTGTTACTTCTCGATGTAATCGCCCTGCAGACGTACACATTTTTCACAACGCTGACGCTATGATTCCATGGCAGCGGCGAAGCCTTCTTTAGGAGTCTGTTTTGACCACTGGAAAATCGCTGAGGCAATAGCAGCACGGCTGGTGAATGTGCGGCCACGGAGTGTGTCTTTCATTGTTGGAAAAAGCCAAAAGTCACTAGGATCCCGGTCAGGTGAGTAGGGAGCATGAGGAACCACTTCAAAGTTGTTATCACGAAGAAACTGTTGCGTAACGTTAGCTCGATGTGCGGGTGCGTTGTTTGGTGAAACAGCACATGCGCAGCCCTTCCCGGACGTTTTTGTTGCAGTGCAGGAAGGAATTCGTTCTTCAAACAGGATGCACCTGTTACCGTAGTGCCCTTTGGAACGCAATGGGTAAGGATTACGCCCTCGCTGCCCCAGAACATGGACACCATCATTTTTTCAGCACTGGTGGTTACCCGAAATTTATTTGGTAGCAGTGAGTCTGTATGCTTCCATTGAGCTGACTGGAGCTTTGTTTCTGGATTGAAAAATGGCATCCATGTCTCATCCATTGTCACAACTGACGAAAAGAAAGTCCCATTCATGCTGTCGTTGCGCGTCAACATTGCTTGGCAACATGCCACACAGGCAGCCATGTGGTCGTCCGTCAGCATTCGTGGCACCCACCTGGATGACACTTTTCGCATTTTCAGGTCGTCATGCAGGATTGTGTGCACAGAACCCACAGAAATGCGGGCGATCTGTTCAACAGTCATTCGGCGATCCCCCAAAACAATTCTCTCCACTTTCTCGATCATGTCGTCAGACCGGCTTGTGCGAGCCCGAGGTTGTTTCTGTTTGTTGTCATACGATGTTCTGCTTTCATTAAACTGTCGCACCCACGAACGCACTTTTGACACGTCCATAACTCCATCACCACATGTCTCCTTCAACTGTCGATGAATTTCAATTGGTTTCACACCACGCAAATTCAGAAAACGAATAATTGCACGCTGTTCAAGTAAGGAAAACGTCGCCATTTTAAGTATTTAAAACTGTTCTCATTCTCGCCGCTGGCGGTAAAATTCCATCTGCCGTGCGGTGCTGCCATCTCTGGGACGTATTGACAATGAACGCGGCCTCATTTTAAAACAATGTGCATGTTTCTATCTCTTTCCAGTCCGGAGAAAAAAAATCGGAGGCCTTAGAACTTGAATGCACCTCGTATAGTAATATTCCATTTTCGAAAACAATGCTTGTACGCGTAAACGGAGCTTCAGATTATACGAATTACAAGGAAGGGATTAACAACAGGACAAACCACGAAACACCTTGTAGCATAAAAGTCCTACATCTACACTACTAGTAATACAATACAGAGTGACACAGACCACCGATGGTATATGGACGTAAGTACCAAGTTTGTATACCGGATAATACGCTTCGCCAACATTATAATAAATATAAAAAATGTTATATACCTTGCACAGATGATCTGAAGATGGCAGTGTAACTGAAATGCATTCATCAAAACAAATACATCACTAAACTACTGCAGCAACAATCTGTATTTTGTTATATAGTGAAAACCGCGTTCATCTCAGAACATGCCTTCACGTCTAGCGTGAGGACAGCTTAATGTGTGCTGTAAGGGAAGGTCAGGTGCATCAGCTACACTACTGGCCATTAATATTACTACACCACGAAGATGACGTGCTACAGATGCGAAATTTAACCGACGGGAAGAAGATGCTGTGATATACAAATGATCAGCTTTTCATGGCATTCACACAAGGTTGGCGCCCGTGGCGGCACCTACAACGTGCTGACATGAGGAAAGTTTCCAACCGATTTCTCATAAACAAACAGCAGTTGACCGGTGCTGCCTGGTGAAACGTTGTTGTGATGCCTCGTGTAAGGAGGAGAAATGCGTACCATCACGTTTCCGACTTCGATAAATGTCGGATTGTAGCCTATCGCGATTGCGTTTTATCGTATCGCGACATTGCTGCTCGCGTTGGTCGAAGTCCAATGACTGTTAGCACAATATGGAATCGGTGGGTTCAGGAGGGTAATACGGAACGCCGTGCTGGATCCCAGCGGTCTCGTATCAGTAGCAGTCGAGATACAGGCATCTTACCCGCATGGCTGTAACGGATCGTGCAGCCACGTCTCGATCCATGAGTCAACAGATGGGGACGTTTGCAAGACAACAACAATCTGCACGAACAGTTCGATGAGGTTTGTAGCAGCGTGGACTATCAGCTCGAAGACCATGGCTGCGGTTACCCTTGACGCTGCATCACAGACAGGAGCGCCGGCGACGGTGTACTCAACTATGAACCTGGGTGCACGAATGGAAAAACGTCGTTTTTCAGATGAATCCAGGACATGTTTACAGCATCATGATGGTCGCATCCGTGTTTGGCGACATCACGGTGAACGCACATTGAAAGCGTGTAATCGTCATCGCCATACTGGCGTATCATCCGGCGTGATGGTATGGGGTGCCATTGGTTAAACGTCTCGGTCACCTCTTGTTCGCATTGACGGCACTTTGAACAGTGGACGTTACATTTCAGATGTGTTACGACCCGTGGCTCTACCCTTCATTCGATCAAAAATGGTTCAAATGGCTCTGAGCACTATGGGACTCAACATCTTAGGTCATCAGTCCCCTAGACTTAGAACTACTTAAACCTAACTAACCTAAGGACATCACACACACCCATGCCCGAGGCAGGATTCGAACCTGCGACCGTAGCAGTCCCGCGGTTCCGGACTGCAGCGCCAGAACCGCTAGACCACCGCGGCCGGCGTTTTCATTCGATCCCTGCGAAACCCTACATTTCAGCGGGATAATGCACGACCGCATGTTGCAAGTCCTGTACGGGCCTTTCAGGATACAGAAAATGCTCGACTGCTGCACTGGCCAGCACATTCTCCAGATTCCTCACCAATTGAAAACGTCTAGTCAATGGTGGCCGAGCAACTGGCTTGTCACAATACGCCAGTCACTACTCTTGATGAACTGTGGTATCGTGTTGAAGCTGCGTGGGCAGCTGTACCTGTACACGCCATCCAAGCTCTGTTTAACACAATGCCGATGCGTATCAAGGCCGTTATTACGACCAGAGGTGGTTGTTCTGGGTACTGATTTCTCAGGATCTATGCACCCAAATTGTGTGAAAATGTAACCACATGTCAGTTCTAGTATAATATATTTGTCCAACGAATACCCGTTTACCATCTGCATTACTTCTTGTTGTAGCAATTTTAATGACCAGTAGTGTATTATATTCCACCCGTAAGCATTACATTAGAGACCTGTTTCCCTGATGAAACTTTTTCAGAGCATCTACCGAGTGGCAACATTTAAAAAGTTTCCTACCTGTTTTCTTTAGGTGCGGTTGCTTTCCTCACTGGATGTTAGATCGGAAACCATACCCACGAGATCTTCTCCTTCATTAATTCACTGCGCACTGGCAAAGAAACCACAGTGGCACTGGGCGCTCCCTCGAGGCAAGGCAAGTGCGCGCGCAGCTGGGGAGGAAAGCGAGCCCTCGGCAGCCTGGAAAACCTCCCCCGGAGCACGCTCAGGCGACACCCGGCAGCGCTGTGCTTCCCACGCCAAACCGCAACCGACGGCGTGCCAGGCTTGCGGCCTCCGAGGCGGGGGAGGAAATCTGCCAGGGAAACTAAACGGGAGTGTCGTTCTCATTTGCAGAAGTGGCCGCCAGAGCTCCGCCACTCGAGGCGGCGGCAGTGGTCTGGCTCAAGTTTCCCGTCGGCTGCTGGCGGACGGGAACTTGTCCCCGAGTGGCGCGCTGCGCTGCGCGAATGGAGACACGCGCTCGGTGGAAGAAGAGGAGCGGGGGAGAGAGACGAAAAAAGCTAACATCTCCGGGTCGCCGTCGCCGTCGCTTCAGTTAGCCACTGGTGCGGAGAAATCGTGGACGGCGTGGCCGCGCGCGGACCTCTCTGAAGTCGCTTCGGCTTTGGTCCGCGCGGCCGCACTCCCGCAGCCACCGGACAAACATCTCGTCCCGGAGCGACCGCCGATCTCCGATCACGCAGCTCCTCCAGTCCCGATAAGCCTACTACAGGAGTGTCTTTCTGCTCGAGATCTGTCTGCAGGATTAGTTCGGTACCGTGGAAGGGCTTGGCCCACGTCGCCGTCGCTAACGGGAAGAAATCTATCGTGCACACAGTCGCCCTTATACGATTTTATGTGACGTATGAATTTCGTGAGACCAGTCCTTCACTGTAGCTGCAGTTGACAAAAAACTGAGCCCCCTGACACCATTTAGAGGAAAAGGGTGGTAGAGAGACTGAATAGAGTGGACTCAGTAAATTACATGTAAACTTAGTAAAGTGAGAGGTGATTTTCCAGAGTAGTTTGGAACGACTTAAGCCTGTATCTAAGTCTGAGTGAGGTCTTATTCTTTTTTAGCAACTGGGCTAAAAATGTCACGCTGTCACGCAAACTCGTTACACACCAGTGATCCTTATCTCTACACAACTTTGTTTGTATATGATCTGCTGATAATAACTGCTGATGATTAAGACACAAGCTTATATGACACAGAAGCTTAAAAATGACGCCTTTAAAAAAATATTGCAAAGATTGAATATTTCATTTTAGGATCTAACGAAGAAGACTTGGACATAGACAAGAAAATCGTTAACGTTTGCGAATAACTAAAAAAAAACTTGAATCTCTTGTTAAGAATGGGATGAACCAGACACCGAGACCCTACAAAGGTAACTACAGTATCCTGGGGAAAGTCCACACGAAATGACTTTAAGAAACTGATGCTTCATATAGTTACTGAGACTTTTTTTGCTACAGGCCAATCAAGGACAAAATAACCATTTTTTTTTTAATTCATCCTCCTTCATCTTCTCAGAATAAGCTCTTTCCTCTCGTCTGATCATATGATACCAGATGTTTTTCCGTATGTTTCATTTTCCTGAATTAGTCTTTGGTGAGTAATGTGTCCTGTTCAGTCTGCACGTCTTCTAATTCCTTTATTTGTCTTGTCCCTCCTCCCCTCACTCATTTTCTTTGCCTGTTTTCCTGTTCGGGAGGAATGCGTGGATCTTCTTTGCTAACCTGTCTTCCTTCATTCTCTCCAGATCTCAGTAGCGTGTAGCACTTCTGTTCCTCACCTCATCTGTTACTTTAGGACAGAAGGTGGATATTTCCTTATGTGCTCCCAAAATCCAATTGCCATTTTTGTTCCTGACTGGACTGCATGTTTTTCGCAGTACTCTTATTTCTAGCGTTCCCGTATCTTCTAATGCCATTTTGTATCCAGATAAAAGTAATGTTTCCGACCCATAGACGACTTCTGGTTTTACAACCGAATTACAGTGCAGCAATTTAACATTCGTAATAAAACATTTTTTATTGTGCAGATCTCTCACTTTCATGTATGTTCTTCTAATTTATTCAGTTATGACTGTAACTGCTTCCTTTTAAATGTTCGAGTTTATACTTCCACCCAGAAATTTAAAGTTGTCAGTTTTATTGCTGTTGCAACACTTGGTTTTCAAAATTCATGATATGTTACCCTAATTGGTCCTATATTATGTCCTTTCTAACGATATTTGTAGACCTACCTTTTCAGTTATTCCATTCATAATTTCTAGTATTTCTTTCGTTCTACGAGGCCCCATCTATTATCACGAGATCGTCAGTAAACGCTTCTTTGATCTATCTAACTTAATGTAGTTATTAACATTTTGGTTTTCTTCCTGTATTTTCGATTCGGTTGTAGCTTTTGGAGGAGATTGTGTCCAGAGCAAATTCTAAACCTTAAACACGGTAAATAATACTGGTAACAAACGGTCTCCTTGTCTGACTGCTGATACTATTTGGAAAGGAAAAGATGTTGCTCCAAGAAATTTAACTTCAGATACGGTGTTTGGGAGAGTTCATTTGTTTCCAGTGTTTTTCATATCTGTTGCAAATTCCTCCAGGGTTTTTTAAGAGGTAGTCTCCGCCTATTTTAATATCAACAAATATTAGCACTGTATTTTTACTTCATATGTTCATATACGTAATTATTTGTTTAAGGTTTAGAATTGGCTCTGGACACAATCTCCTCCTAAATCCAGCCTGATTTTCTCCAACCCGTTTACTATCTGCGGACTCCTCTGTAATTACCGCCATCTGCTTCCCCCTTCCTATACAGAGGGTGAATTAATACAAACTTCCAGTTTTCTGGAATTGTTTTAGTGTGGTGGACTTCATCCAGTATTTCTTTTATAAGTGGGTTGATCATCTCGCCAACGCTCAGGAAGGTTGCCAATGCAAAATAACTTGCGTAAGGCAAGCACCAGAGGTTGTTCAAATGCTTTTACAGACCACTACCTCAGACGTTGCAGAGACAAACCGCTTCTGATAAATCTTGGAGAAAGTCTTAGATATATTTTCTGACCATGCTGTGGTAATAGGATGAGATTTTTACTTATCAGCTGTCATCAAGGAGATTTGTGTTATTAGAACAGGTAGCAGAGATTCATGTGATGTGCTAAACGTCTCATCTGCTAATCTCCTTGAGCTGCGAGGGGAAAGTCTCTCAAATGTAGATTTTAGGTTTCCTGTTGATAGGCACAGAGAAACTGTTTAATTCAGATAACATAAAGGAGTGGATAAGTGACCATATAGCTGTTGTAGTACCAATAACTGTAGTTGTTAAAAGGAATGTTAAGAAGCGTAGGAAATAGTTACGCCTAGCATGGGTTACTCGTCTGAGCAGCGAATATAAAATTTCTCCTGTTGTTCTGAAAGAGATGAGTAACTATGGATAAAATTTCAGAGTATTAACAATACGTTTCATACAAGTACGTGCAGAATAAGGTTGTGATGGATTATAAATACCGCGATCCAACAGGCTTGTTAGAAAGTAAAAATGAAATAAAATTTCAGTGAGAGCCTCAGTGACAAAAAAAAAAGAAAAGAAAAGCAGAACGGCATCAAAATGAACGTAAGGACAGCAATGAGAGAAGAAATTTATGGATTCTAAAATAAAATTCTAGCTATAGAGCTGACAAAAAACCTCTAGAAATGTTGATGTTACGTAAAGACAGGAAATGGCACAAATGCATCCATTCACTCGCTCTGGGATCACGCCAGTACAGAATCGAATAATTACAGAGAGAAGCCTGAAATACTTTGTTCTGTTTTCCGAAATTGTTTCGCTGAGGTGGATAATACTTCGATTACTCTTTTGAAACAGCGCACGAATATCGACGATCACGTAGATTCGGTCTTACTACGTTCCGAAAGGCGTTCGTACTGTACCACATTATGGAGTAACAACAAAGATATGATCATTCGACGTATTTTAACGGGTATGCGTTTGGCTCGATAAATTTTTGACTAGTAGAGGTCGTTACCACATAGCGGGTGGCCAGTTCCCTACAGAAACGAGAGCAACATCCGGTGAGCCTCAATGAGGTGTAATGAGACCAACAATCTTGTGAACATACACAAATTGTTTTTCAAATAGTGTTAACAGCACTATAATATAATCCGCTGACGGTAATATTACCTACATGACGGTAGTTGAATGTCAGTTCTCTTCATATGAGGCTCAATGGAAGATAATACTCATAACAATGAGAGATAACCAATCAAGATCCGATTGAAAGATTAGCGAAGATAAAATGTAGCCCGTCCCTTCGTCTAGAAGATTTGGGATGAGACTCAGAATGGGTATAAAATGCTACGAACATGTGTAATCGGTAGTAACGTAAAATGTCGGTTTGTTGGAAGGTACCTGAGAAGGGTCTTCGAAATGTTAAGGGCATCTGTAAAGGAAATTACATATCTAGAATACTCTCCAGTGTATGGAGATCTCAGCCGGTAAAAATGGTAGCCGGCATCGAATGAAGTGAGGACCGCGGTGCTGGGACTATAACAGGTCAATACAACCCATAAAAAAGGAAGTCGACTTTTGTAACAAAAACGAAGTTGCTCCGTTGAAACTGTTTTGGATAAACTTAGTGAACCGATGCTGAAGGAAGAATGTGCAAAATTTCCGCTGCCACTATCACATATTTCGTGGCGATGTCACAAGGACAAGACGGATGAGGGTGAATACAGAGGCATATCGAGAATCATGTTCCTCTGACTCAGTACCTGAATATAACAGAACACAGAAGCACTAATATTAATACGAGGAGCCCTCTGCCACGTTCTGTAAAGAGGCTTGTGGAGTATTTATGCATATGTCGATGTAGGTATAGTTGGGGAATAACGAATGATATATAGTCAGAGATGTACTTGCGGAAAAGAAAATTATCCAAAGTCGCTCAAAGGAGGCTGTACTTGTGGGGTATCTGTATGACCCTATTTACACTCATTCCTGTCCCCTCCTCTTTCCTGATGCACTTTATCGTTGGACGCCTGATAAAGCAAGCGTTTCAGCCGACTGGAAGAAAGTTCTCAGCAATCCCGAGTTAATGTAAGAGCATCGGACAAATGTACGTTACTAAATGAATATCTCGCCAATTTCGGTCTACTGTAAGAGGGCGTGCTGAAAAGCAGTGCCTCCCAGTTATTTATATGAAAACTGTTAAAGCATTTTAAATAAAAGAAACATTACTAATATTCTACATCTTTGATGTTCATGTCTACATATTTATTTCTCAACATAGTCACACTAACGATGACAACATTTCCCAACGAGAGACCATTTTGTTGATATCGTCAGAATAGAATGATTGACTTTGTTGACGGAGTCACAACCTCGCCTCTGCTTCCACCGCCTCATCACTATCAAAGTGAAGTACTCGAAAGTGTTCTTTAAGTTACGGAAACAGATGAAAATCGGATGTGATCAAGTTGAGACTGTGTGGAGGATGAGCGAAGACACTGAACCCAAGGCGTCGGATTGTTGTAGATGTCGCAGCACTCGTGTTTGATATGGCTTTGTCATGCTCAAAGGGAGAGTGCTCCATGTGTGGACGAACTTATTATTCGATTTAGAAATCGAAATTTGGCAGAAAACCCAGTAGATTCTGGTCGTATGTGAAGTATGTTGGCGCCAAGAAACAATCAATGCCTTCTCTGCGCGATAGCAATGAAGGTACTATCGAAGACAGTGCTGCCAAAGCAGAGTTACTAAACACAGCCGTGCGAAATGCCTTCACAAAAGAAGAATAAGTAAATATTCCAGAATTAGAATCGAGAACAGCTGCCAACATGAGTAAAGTAGAAGTAAATATCCTCGGAGTAGTGAAGCAACTTAAATCACTAAATAAAAGCAAGTCTTCTGGTCCATATTGTATACCAATTAGGTTCCTTTCGGAGCATGCTGTGGCATTAGCTCCATACTTAACAATTATATACAACCGTTCGCTCGACGAAAGATCCGTAACCAAAGACTGGAAAGTGGCACAGGTCACACCAATATTCAAGAAAGGTAGTAGGAGTAATCCACTAAATTACAGGCCCATATCGTTAACGTCGATATACAGCAGGATTTTGGAACATATATTGTGTTCGAACATTATGAATTACTTCGAAGAAAACGGTCTATTGACTCACAGTCGACATGGGTTTAGAAAACATCGTTCCTGTGAAACACAACTATCTCTTTATTCACATGAAGTGTTGAGTGCTACTGACAAGGGATTTCCGCTCGATTCCGTATTTCTGGATTTCCGGAAGGCTTTTGACACTGTGCCACCCAAGCGGCTCGTAGTTAAGTTGCGTGCTTATGGAATAGCGTCTCAGTTATGTGATTGGATTAGTGATTTCCCTTCAGAGAGGTCACAGTTCTTAGTAATTGACGGAAAGTCATCGAGTAAAACAAAATTGATGTCTGACGTTCCCCAAGGTAGTGCTATAGGCCCTTTGCTGTTCCCTTTCTACACTCCTGGAAATTGAAATAAGAACACCGTGAATTCATTGTCCCAGGAAGGGGAAACTTTATTGACACATTCCTGGGTTCAGATACATCACATGATCACACTGACAGAACCACAGGCACATAGACACAGGCAACAGAGCATGCACAATGTCGGCACTAGTACAGTGTATATCCACCTTTCGCAGCAATGCAGGCTGCTATTCTCCCATGGAGACGATCGTAGAGATGCTGGATGTAGTCCTGTGGAACGGCTTGCCATGACATTTCCACCTGGCGCCTCAGTTGGACCAGGCGTGCTGGACGTGCAGACCGCGTGAGACGACGCTTCATCCAGTCCCAAACATGCTCAATGGGGGACAGATCCGGAGATCTTGCTGGCCAGGGTAGTTGACTTACACCTTCTAGAGCACGTTGGGTGGCACGGGATACATGCGGACGTGCATTGTCCTGTTGGAACAGCAAGTTCCCTTGCCGGTCTAGGAATGGTAGAACGATGGGTTCGATGACGGTTTGGATGTACCGTGCACTATTCAGTGTCCCCTCGACGATCACCAGTGGTGTACGGCCAGTGTAGGAGATCGCTCCCCACACCATGATGCCGGGTGTTGGCCCTGTGTGCCTCGGTCGTATGCAGTCCTGAGTGTGGCGCTCACCTGCACGGCGCCAAACACGCATACGACCATCATTGGCACCAAGGCAGAAGCGACTCTCATCGCTGAAGACGACACGTCTCCATTCGTCCCTCCATTCACGCCTGTCGCGACACCACTGGAGGCGGGCTGCACGATGTTGGGGCGTGAGCGGAAGACGGCCTAACGGTGTGCGGGACCGTAGCCCAGCTTCATGGAGACGGTTGCGAATGGTCCTCGCCGATACCCCAGGAGCAACAGTGTCCCTAATTTGCTGGGAAGTGGCGGTGCGGTCCCCTACGGCACTGCGTAGGATCCTACGGTCTTGGCGTGCATCCGTGCGTCGCTGCGGTCCGGTCCCAGGTCGACGGGCACGTGCACCTTCCGCCGACCACTGGCGACAACATCGATGTACTGTGGAGACCTCACGCCCCACGTGTTGAGCAATTCGGCGGTACGTCCACCCGGCCTCCCGCATGCCCACTATACGCCCTCGCTCAAAGTCCGTCAACTGCACATACGGTGCACGTCCACGTTGTCGCGGCATGCTACCAGTGTTAAAGACTGCGATGGAGCTCCGTATGCCACGGCAAACTGGCTGCCACTGACGGCGGCGGTGCACAAATGCTGCGCAGCTAGCGCCATTCGACGGCCAACACCGCGGTTCCTGGTGTGTCCGCTGTGCCGTGCGTGTGATCATTGCTTGTACAGCCCTCTCGCAGTGTCCGGAGCAAGTATGGTGGGTCTGACACACCGGTGTCAATGTGTTCTTTTTTCCATTTCCAGGAGTGTATATAAACGATTTGGGAAACAATCTGAGCAGCCGTCTTCAGTTGTTTGCAGATGACGCTGCCGTTTATCGACTAATAAAGATATCAGAAGATCAAAACAAAATGCAAAACGATTTAGAAAAGGTATCTGAATGACGCGAAAAGTGGCAGGTGACCCTAAATACCGGAAAGTGCGAGGTCATCCACATGAATGCTAGAAGGAACTCGTTAAACTACGGTTACCCGATAAATCAGTGTAATTAAAAGCCGTAAATTCAACTAAATACCTTGGTATTACAATTACGAACAACTTAAATTTGAAAGAACACATAGAAAATGTTGTGGGGAAGGCTAACCAAAGACTGCGTTATATTGGCAGGACACTTAGAAAATGTAACAGACCTACCAAGGAGACTGCCTACACTGCGCTTGTCCGTCCTATTTGAGAATACTGCTGTTCGATGTGGGATCCTTACCAGATAGGACTGACGGAATACATCGAAAAAGTTCAAAAAAAGGCAGGACGTTTTGTATTGTCGCGAATTATGGGAGAGAGTGTCATCGAAATGATACAGGATTAGGGCGGGACATCATTAAAAGAAAGGCATTTTCGTTGCTATGGAATCTTCTCACGAAATTCCAATCACCAACTTTCTCCTCCGAATGCGAACATATTTTGTTGACACCGACCTACATACGGAGGAACGATTACCACGATAAAATACGGAAAGATATAGATGTTCATTCTTTCCACGCGCTATACGAGACTGAATAATAGAGAGTTGTGAAGGTGGTTCGATGAATCCTATGCCAGGCACTAAAATATGATTTGCAGAGTATCCATGTAGATGTAGATGAAATCTGGTTATAATGCGCTGCCCTTGACGCACCGACATAGTAAGATTACACACCGTCATGTTACAGGCTACAGTTTGGAACCCTCTTGCGGAATAGGGCTACAAATGTGTAGATATGAAATATAAAGATGTAGAAGTTAGTAAGGTTTGTTTTATTTAAAAAGCATTCAGATTTTTCACATAAAAATTTCCGATGCATTACTTTTGAGGCAGTCCTCGTAGGATCATGAAATATGTTCTAATAACTAATCTCCACCCGAAGAGGCCATGAAGGCCTAACGGTACTGACCGGCCGCCGTGTCATCCTCAGCCCACAAGCGTCACTGAATGAGGATATGGAGGGGCATGTGGTCAGCACACCGCTCTCCAGGCCGTATATCAGTTTACGAGACCGGAGCCGCTACTTGTCAGTCATGTAGCTCCTGAATTTGCCTCACAAGGGCTGAGTGCACCCCGCTTGGAAAAAGCGCTCGTTGGACTGGATGGTCACCCATCCAAGTGCTAGCCCAGGCGACAGTGCGTAACTGCGGTGATCTGACGGAAACCGGTGTTACCACTTCGGCAAGGCCGTTGGCAATTGAAGGTGTTCTACGTTCGAATATCATAACCATTTTGGAGCATATATATCTCTTCTTAAGAATCATCATCGATTCCACAAACTGCGGCTGTTTGAAACAGCCTCCTCTGCTTGACCATGACAGCCAGAAGGCATTAGACAGCAGATGCCTACTTCCTCGACTAAGAGGCGTTTTATTAGGCCGATACTGATCATGCTATATATAAATAAACTGAAGAAGACTTCCGTAGCTCCATATGGCGCATAGTGTGGCTGTATGTAGCAAGTCCAGCTCCAGATGGTTATAGCGAAGTGCAGGAAAAACTTCAGAGAATTGATGAATCATGCAGGGATGGGGAGCTGACCCTAAATATGAAACAGTGTAGCGTATGTTGCGTAAATAGGCGGATATATTAAATCCTGATTATACGAGTAGTAAGTAGTCATTGTTAAGTACACATTGTGTAACATACATTCAAAAAGGAACGAGCCAGATGCTGTAAAATGAAAACTGCAAAAGGGATCGTAATACCATTGCTTATGGAAGAGAGTGTGATCGTTACCAGAGCACTGAGGCTCATAACTCACCTCTAGAAGGATATTGGCACACACACAGTTGTCGAAAGAGCTATTACGTGCTGTCGTCGACACTCAACTGCGTTCAGTCGAGCTTAATGTGAGGAACTGGAAGTTTCAAAAGAAGAGTAAAGGGGTGTGGTGTGTTCCTTGACAGCGGAAGGAGTGCGGGGAACGGAAATTCATTATGGAGTGGTACAAGTATACGAAGAGCACTGCATGTCCGTTAGAAACGCTAATGTGTGGCATAAGTGATTGAAGAAAGGACGGATGTCGTTGGCGATGACGAACGATCTGGAAGGCCACACTGCATTGATGATACCTTTGCCTACCAGATGGATGCCCTCATTAATGAAGACACGGGAGTTAACGGTGGTAACCATTGCCCCAGAGGTCAGACTGAACACCGGAAATGCAAGGAAATGTTCAAAGTGTGTGAATTCCTAAGGGATCAAACTGCTTAGGTCATCGGTTCCTAGAGTTACACACTACTTAAAGTAACTTAAACTAACTTATCTTAAGAACAACACACACACACACACACACACACACACACACACACACTCACACACACACACACACACACACCCATGCCCGAGGGAGGACTCGAACCTCCGGCGGGAGGGGCCGAATTGCAAGGGACATGTATTGCTGTCCATACACTTGTACCATTATTTTCAGCACTATCGAGTGGAGTGGATGGTCGACCCGTGTACGTGCTCGCTCTCTCGTCTGGTGGGTGTGCGACCATGACCCTCTAGCAGTGAGTTTGAGGTCTCAGTGCTCTTATAGGGACCACACCGTCAACCGTAGGCAGTGGTGTTAGGATTCCTTTAGTAGTTTTCTTCATTACAAACTTTCGGCATGCTACAGTTCTCCAATGCCTGTCCTGTGTGGTCTACTTACTGTAGTTGAGTCGGCCGTAGTGCCGCTTTGATATTCAGTGTTGGGTCAGTTTTTGTACAAAGACTTTCACCTGCAATGTCACACTTACGATACGGATGGTTTGGAAACACACATAGGTGTTCGAAACTATACTTTTTAATGAAACTTGCGACGGAGATACAAGCATTTATTTCACTTTTCATTTTACTGCATCCAGCTCATTTGTTTTGAATGCACCTTACATGTTTCACACTCACATTAAAAGTATCGATAAGAAACAAGGAAGTATATTGTTTCGTTGTAAGTGAGGTCAAGCTCATTTAAACTATAGTTGTACGATGATGATAGAGTTTTACTGTTTCCATACAACGCATTTCTGGTCGATAGAGACGGAATAAAAACTCCATTTGGAAAACAGGACAAAACGTCAGACATCGCCTCTTCAATGAAGCTGCCCTACCATTCACATTAAGTTACTTACAAAAATGATGGAACACATATGCCTGTATGACCATACGCTGAGTTGAAATCTGTTCGTTCTGAATGCAAGTCTGGTGCTCTGAACACTAGTTAAGACTCTCGGTATGGAAGTGTGGAGTAAAAGTAATTGAATGGTTCGTCTGAAGTCCGTGAACTGACTAAAAAGAGGATTAGATATTTACTTTCTAGACTTACGCCTGTCTGTAACTTCTCTAGTATGATCACTCTACTTGTACACATCATAATGGTTTAAGCTATTCGCCGTTTCTTCTAACATACTTTACTTTCCATTTGTCTTCACCATACGTACCAAAAACTACCGCCAGGTTCATTTCTGAATTTTCAGGACGTCTTCCTATGATCTATGCTCAAAAACAGTTGTTTCCTTAATGACCACTATAAGTTTTGCTGCCTTGAACTAGTGTTGGGAATGGGCTTGTACGGAATGAAAATACCTACATTTACTACTTATTAAGAAGTTACCAATACCTAAAATGTCTTTCGGAGTTGTACTGAGTCCGTAACAACTTCTATATACATCAGGAGTTGCTAGTAATACCACTACATAACTCATTTTCTTTTGATAACTTCCAGAACATCATCGTGTATCTGATACCGAGAGCTGAAAGGCTGTTAACGTGAGGTAAATAAAGATTGGAGCTGGCATTTCAGAAAATAGATCCCTGGGTCGTTAGAGGCCACAGATTCAGTTTTTAAGTGAAGCAATCGTAAGGATAAGCTATCTCCACAAGCGCTACTCGTGCAACTTAAAATTTTGATGCCACGCTCGTAGGCCATATGCTAGTAATCTGATGGTCAGCCATAATGAACTGCATGTTGAGGATTACATGCTAAACGTGGGACTTTATGAACATAGTCATTCTTCAGGCGTGTACGGCTTCATAATTCCTTCTCATTAAATTAATTACCTTCTCCTCAGTAGGTAATACAATCAAGTCAAGCAAGTTGTTATAAAAGAACCCGGTGATTTATATGGTTTCAGCAACAGCATTTCCCCATAGTTGAAAAATTGTTACTGTACATCGCTGTGCATTGGCATCTGAAGTCTTTCTGCACTTGTATTCGTGAATACAAACCCATAAGGCTCTATACAAATTTTGTCTGCGTTTTAGATTTCATCTCCTATAGCATAGAAGAGGAAGTAGTAGGTTATATTGGAGAGGAGAATCTACAAACACATTGAGAATGAACGCAACGACGAAGCTTAGATACCGCTGAGAGTCGTTTCTGAGAGCTTTAATTAATTTCATAGGCTCTTCGATTGGTGATGTCCACATATGGATTCAGAACAACCAAAAGAATTGGGAATTGTAGGCGATGGCCCTTCAACCGAACATCACAAGTCTGCTGAAATGATATAAGAATGAGATACATTTCTTGCAAAACTATGTGTTCAATAATTTGCATTTGTTTCAAGGTAAAATGTTAATCAGAGAATCAGATAAAATTAGCGGTATTGTGCGGAATAGTGCCTTATACAGGAAATCTCTACGCTTCACCGTGTCCCTCAACAGAACCACTAGTGCACGATGTCTTTTTGTTAGTCCTAATTCCGAGCTCTGTAGGAAGACCAGAGTCACGTTGCTTTAGTCAAGAAATGTGGAACGAAAGGGCTTTTCTGCCCACTGCGGAGCAGAGTCGAGTGGGTATCCAATCCCAGACCACCATACGGCACGCAATTAAAATTCACTTTCCCAAAAATAATAGCTACTTATATTGCCTCTGCCTGCTGTAACACTCTGCAGTCCCCCGAAAACCGGGAGATATATTGAGCCAATTTACTTAAAATCCTAACTGCAGTCCATTTTGGCTCCACATGCCGTCATTCCGTCCTGCTACCCTCTCTTCCCCCTCCCTCCCTCTCTCTGTCTCTCTCTCTCCCTATTTCTCTCTCTCTCTCGTTTCTTCCCATTCTCCAGTTTGCTGCTCTTTTCCTTTATTTTCACAGACTTAGAAATAAATTTATGTTATTTCGTCAGGACGAAAAAGAAATATTTTCGTTAATAGCAGTTAAAATAAGTTATTTGCTAACAGTATGAAATGAATAAATGTGCAGTCAGTTGTGGAGAAAGAGGAACATAATATTAGATGAGGTAAATTCCGTCCGCAGCTCGTGGTCGTGCGGTAGCGTTCTCGCTTCCCGCGCCCGGGTTCCCGGGTTCTATTCCCGGCGGGTCAGGGATTTTCTCTGCCTCGTGATGACTGGGTGTTGTGTGCTGTCCTTAGGTTAGTTAGGTTCAAGTAGTTCTAAGTTCTAGGGGACTGATGACCATAGCTGTTAAGTCCCATAGTGCTCAGAGCCATTTGAACCATTTTTTGAAGGTAAATTCCCTAGTCGCAAGCACCGGCAGTAGTAGCAATAAACAGCAGGCTGCAACATTTTTGTGTATTGTATCAGCAGTAATATTTATAACTAGAAGAACCGTTTAACTCTTCTTGGCTTTAATTCACAAAGTAAGCAAAATAAACATAGCTGATTATCTTTTGGACAAAACCAGCCAGAACTATTATTAATTTGTGGTTGCCCGTTGTAGTTAAAATCGCGTTACAGTCTCACGAGAACCTTTTTTTATTACTGAGTGTAAGTTGCGCATTTCGTAGAAATAAATTTTTGTTATCATTATTTTCAAAACCACCATAATTTTTTAAGCTGTTCTTCTGTTGTAAGTCGTTGAAACCTAGGTACTGTTCATCAGTAAACTCAGGACAAGTAATTCAGCTGTCGATATCCGGGAGATGTGTAGGAAGGTATCGTTTATCTAGCAACTCAGCAAAAGTTTCTATAGCACATAAAATGAAAAAAAAAACTAAGGGGCTGACGTGTTACTTGACGGTGCATTCAGGTCTATTAGACAAATATGTATCTTCCTGAATTTAGCATTGCCTCAACTGTAGTTCTACGTTCAAAATCTAGCACTCCGAAAAGGTCGTCGTTAGCACCAATACTACGCACCACTTTAAATACTGCGGGGAACAATAATTCCCTTTTAATGGTATATTACTAGCTCCAGATTAGCGATCATCATCAGGTAAAATTCAATACATAAACTACAAATTAAAAATATATAAACGAACTAAAACTAATGAATCTTTGGGAAAATCGCTGTTTCTGTAAACCAGTCCACTCAGTAATGCACAAAGTTGCTATTCATGTTACCCTCAACACTTAATAGCTGAAAATGAGTTTTATATCATATGGTACACAAACAACGGCCGGCCGGATCGGCCGAGCGGTTCTAGGCGCTACAGTCTGGAACCGCGCGACCGCTACGGTCGCAGGTTCGAATCCTGTCTCGGGCACGGATGTGTGTGATGTCCTTAGGTTAGTTAGGTTTAAGTAGTTCTAAGTTCTAGGGGACTGATGACCTCAGCAGTTAAGTCCCATAGTGCTCAGAGCCATTTGAGCCAAACCATCAAATCTGACGTTTATCCAATATGTCATTCAACAACAAAGACTGCGGTAACTTCAGTGGTGTCTAAAACGCTGTGGGTGTCTCTGTACTACAAGTAAAATCCTAACTCGTCCTAAGATATTACGTTTTGGCACTCAGAATACCACCTTTGGCGTATACGTGCCAATTACAACATAAAAACAGTTTTGGTTACTGGGCCGATGGGCAGTGGAAGCTGGCCCATTCTCACTAGTTCAACCCACGCCGCACAGGGTTGAACCGTCTGTAACGACTGGTCGACGCTGTTTGCAGAACTCCAGTGTAGAGCCAAAACTGTGGGTGAAATAGTACGGCCCAATACAGCTATGTGGACTTAACGATGGCCATCCTTTGGTGTTGTGGCAATGTGTGGTCCAGTACCCTCTTGTCACTGTGCAAGACACTATTCTATCCACTGGTTCTATCCCCGCCCCCTCCGCCCTCCCTCCCCCCCCCCCCCACACACACACAATCACCTCTCACTGTGGTTCTGAACTCTGAAGACTAGCATCTTAAAGTTCTACATTTATTAGAGGTTGATACATACCGGAAGCTTAGTTGCAGTCCAATACAGGCCATCGCCAGAAAAGCTGGGATGGTGTTATAGGGCTCTGGTATGCCAGACGAAGTGCTGAAGAAACAAATGCCATGTGCTGCCAGACCTCTCAAATACACAAGGATGGAGTCTCTCTTGGTTCCATTGTTAGTGCAATCAGTTCTGCCACCTACAGATTGGCACAACATCTGGTATGGTTGTTAGTACCCAAATTAGGACGTTGTGAACACCACATTGTTAACTCGCAAACCTTGTTTGAGACACTCAAGAAAATGAGGATAGGCCAAAACAACACCATGGTTAGTTTGCATATAGTATCAGTTTTTACGAGGGTGGCAGTATAAGACATGCTGGAACGTTAGACACAACAGTTTCCACTCGGTATTGTCAAGTTGTTCCATCATGCCCCAACGACGACGTACTTCTTGTACCACCACGAATATTATGAGCTGATAGATGGCACGCAGATGAGGTGACAACTTTCTCTGGTCAACTTCTTTATGGAGTACTTTGAGGAACATGCTCTGAATTCTGCGACGTTGTGCCCGTTTTCCTTCCTACTGTATGTCAACGGCACTTTCATGGTGTAAATACACTGCAACAGTTCGTCGATCACATGATCGGCGTCTATAGCAGCATTAAATTTACTATTGTGACGGCGATTGAAGTTAAGCTACCGTTCTTGGATGTTTTAGTTAGGCAGAAGGCAGGAGGCTAGTTTGGTTATTCGGTGTGCAGGGGACCAAGGTGCACTACCTGCTACTTGGACGCCAATAGTATTCAACATTCTGTACACAAGAAAAACGGCACTGAAAACGATAATACAAAGTGCAAACATTGTTTATGACGACATCCACAGTATGAATTGCAACATTTCAGATTCGAGTTCAGAGAGAATAGTTACAACAATGGAGACACTGCACATGATTTCAGATGCCACAGACAAAAAAAGCCTCGTGAATCGCCCGAAGAGGCCAAGTTGGTTGCGTTCCTGTCATACTCATGGGCAACGGGCAGCATGTTATAACGTGAGCTACAGAGACATAGGCTGAGACCAGTGTCCTGTCCCGCCTCTGTTACGCCCTCTTAATGATGATATAGTTCTTCGAGTGCTTCGTGAGAATGGTGTCCCCTGCGAATGCAACGGTACCTATAGAGATCAAACTATTCGTGCTGTTGTTCAATGTTGTACTGAGCACAGGTAACATTTTAGAAGAAGAGAGCTCGAGAAGTCGTCCATAACTGAATATTACCAGAAAACTGACATGAAACGGAATGTGAAAATACGATAGCCTTGGCCCGTTGTGTCACCTCATTGGAATTCCAGTATAAAGGAGGGAATTGAGGTTAGAATAAACCGCAACAATTTTAATAGAGCGATCAGGGGTTCAGCATTCGCTTACTGTGCACAGGCTTTCCGACCCTGGAGCTCCTGATCTGGGGGCTGGTAA
This sequence comes from Schistocerca cancellata, assembly GCF_023864275.1. Classification (NCBI taxonomy): domain Eukaryota; kingdom Metazoa; phylum Arthropoda; class Insecta; order Orthoptera; family Acrididae; genus Schistocerca; species Schistocerca cancellata. The sequence continues at coordinate 389,961,818 of NC_064629.1, read as the reverse complement.
ACGCCGCCAGTCCTCTGTCATCGTAAGCTCTGGGCGTGCTTCGGCGACCAGTGTACGGTGCGGCAGGGGAACGATGTGTTCCACAGGAAATGGGGATCTTGACGTGACAGCCAGGATCGTGAGGATGGTAAAAACCCCTACAAAAAAACCGTCAATCTCAAGGTGGGCTGCTCACCGATGAGATGCGTGGCTATTAAGGTGGAATTGTCGTTAGCGAGCAACCTCGAGGGAAACTGTCGAACCCCGGTTGTATAATGCTTACCTATGCATGCGTGACTCCGTCTAGGTTGACCCATATTTTCCTAACTAGTCATTGGACTAAGATGGAACCCTCAACATTTTCTCCTCCTCCTCTCAGGGGAGTAGGTGGGCCACTGGTGGCTACCAACACACAGTCTAACAAGAGGACTTGTTTAGCCATTCCTCCTGATTCACAGATTATTCAGATTTATTCAGTTTATTTGAACAGGACTCATGATGCTGCGCAGATTGTGTTTTTGATTGGTAGAAGGAAAGTAGACGGCTTCGAGAAAGTTTCCCCCTTTTATATTCAAGAAGGTTTAGAGGGCACTGTTCGCGCTTTAAAATCAGTCAAGCGATTGCGAAGTGGAACACTGTTGCTTGAAATGTCTAGTTCCCAACAACCAAAAAATCGCTAGGAAACGAAATGCATCAGGAAATATCCAATCGAAACGGAGCTCCACAACACGTTCAACTGCAGCGAAGGTGTTGTGTCATGCAGGGGTCTTGCATAAAATTATTTGTTTTTGCTTTAAAATTTTCGCATATTGGTACTATATTTTCTGTAGATGTAAAGTAATATGTACTGTACTGGAGTCGGAAGTTCTTTGCATTGTGTGTGAGTTATGTATGAAAAATACTATCTAAATTGTTTATTGTGCTAAATAATTTTCTGATGACATTTTGTATTTAAAAATATTTGTGTGTAGAAACTGTGCATGTTGATGTAAATTTGACAATTTAGAAATGGTCACACATAGGAACAATGGAAGAAATAGGTCTTATATAAGAGCCAATGTGCTTTTGTTTGGAAAGAAAGTGGCTCTGGGGAGAGGAAAAGGTGGCAACGGCAAATTGACGCGCTACCTACACAGTCTGTAGGCAGCAGTGATTGAGGAAACATCCTTGTGGAGCAGGAGAAGCTTTGCCCGCAAATTTGCTCAAACATTGCTTTGGATGAAGATTGAAAATGGCTTACAGCATACCTGCGAGTTGTTAACTACTGTACGTAAAATTGAACGACGCCAAGAAGAGAAATTAAGCCCATACAGCAAGATACTTGCAGGCCGTACTGTGGGTAGTGAAGCCGTCATAATTGTTCGCCATACCCAAGCCTACAGCCGCCAGATAAGACTTTTTTATATTTTACTCTTGTACAGCGTGAACCATTAATTTGAAATCTGTTTTAATAACCATTCTTGAACTTTGAAGAAACTAGTTCACCCTGTTACTTCATCCTAATCATACACCTATATAGGGTTCCTTGCTGGTGTTTCATTAATCCGAGTATCCTGTTTTACAGACTTATGAAGCGTCAAGTTAATATAAAAAGGTACCATTTTAATTGTTTCTTTGTACAAACAACGAAAAAATTTTCTTAACTATTGCAAAGTGTATTAGCAAAAGTTTGCTTACGTAAAATTCAATCAGAGTGAAGTCTAGTTACTAGAATGTGTTAAATGACTATACATAGTTAGTTCAAAGAATAATAGCTTCTGAAAGTAAATTACAGTAATAAAGAGGTTTTCTTGAAGTGGAATTTTCAGCATTAAAAATGTGAGCTTTAGTATCTAAGTATTTTAGTATTTAAGTTTGTTTATTATGGAAAGTGTTTTTCTAAAGCTCCCCCCTTGCCAAATTGTTTAGCTTCCTTGAAGTTATCTACTGGGTTTTTTCTCTTTCAAAAACGTAATGTATAATGGAGTAGTCCAACACTGTTTACGTGGAATAATATCTATTTGAAGAAGTAACTTAAACAGTAGCAAGAAAGTAGACAAAATTCGTACTTCGCCTTTCCAATACTTCACTTTTCATTGCCTGGATAGGCTGGCGACCATTAGTACATGTTTTAAACCACTAAATGAACTTGAAACTGAGTTGTCCTAGCTTCAGAATAATATTGTTCATACTGGTTTCTCTCTAACCGCTGGGTAAGATCTTAGGAAAAGAAGTGAACAGTCTGATTTACTTATCCATTAGACGCAACACATGGTCAAATACTGTAAACAGGATAACTCTATCGATTAGCTTTTCCTATTAACATAACTACCCTCCCACAGTGTACTTTATTTGGAAAATAAACTAAATTTAGTAAGAGGATTGTATGTGGCAATAAAGAGGCAGAGTTTTCTGTTATTTAGGTAAAAGCATACTAAATTATAATAGTAGTAGTAGGGTTGTACTTGCTGACATTCCCAAAGTAGAACTGAAAGATGAGTGGGCTCAAGAGGTATTGTCGACGTGCAGAATGTCATAAAAAGGGTGGATGGGGATCTGGTAAAATCTAACTGCTTTATCCTTACTTCCAATAGCATGAAACTCCCAGAGCCTACCACATACAGCCCTATGCCCCCAATCCAATGTGCTGCTTTAAATGCCAGTATTTTAGGCGCTCCGCTCTAGGATGTGAGGGGGAAGCAGCTTGTGGAAAATTTGGTAAGGCCACCCAAGAAGGTGTTATTTGTTGACCCCCATCCCCCCAAAAATGTGTCAATTGCTTTCGGCACCACCCTGTCTGGAATAGAGACTGCAGCATCTATCGTGACGAGCGGAACACACAAGAGATTGAAACAATAAAATGTATTCCATATGAAGAGGCCATCCAGGCTCTCATATTCATGCATCTTCCGCTTCAGACCTCAAAAAGTCTATGCCGACAGCTGATCGCTTTACGCAGACTGACATTGCTAGTATCAGCACCACTACTGCGTCAGCCACTGCAAAAGCGGCAGTTGTTTCAGAGCCTATATCTGCCGCACCCCCTTCCCTCTTCCCAAGAACTGCAGATAAAACCACAGTTGCCAGCATCGGGAATCTCTTGGCACCTCCAGAGGCAGAGTCTTGTAAATAATCCAGCAGTGCCTCTACTGCTGCTGCAGTAGTTCCCACAAATCTACCCAAGACGAAAAATGCAAGCAAGAAGCTTCCAGCGCAGGCAAAACCGCGCAGTAAGCCGTCAGATTGTGTCGATGTCGCTCGATCTGAAGATTCTACTGCTTCTGCTTCACAGTCAATGGAATGTGAAGTCTGCTCGGGCCAACCATCTTGTTCCAATACTCAACATCCACCAGATGCAGGCTTCCCACTCCAGTAGAGATATGGGGTGAAAGTGCAACTCCTATGATAAATGGCTCCTGTACTACAGTGGAACATGCATTCAGGATTCATGTGGAGGAACTGAAACTCCTAACACAAGCACATGCCCTGTTCTTGTATTTTCATGAAATTCATTCTAAAGCCACTGATGCCCATGTGCTACTGGGCTATACCATCCACTGCCGGAATGACCTGACTGAGTAAAGAGCTGAGGGAGGGATTGCTGTGTTTGTCTATAAAGCACACCACTCCTCTGCTCTTTCCATGGTTTCTGATCTATGAGCAGTAACTGTTGAAGTGCATGTGAAGCACAAGATCGCTATCTGCTCACCGTCTTTACCTCCCCTGGCAGCCACAGACTCTGAGGCTCTCACAGGTCTTCCCGCTAACTTCCTTGCCCATTTCTCCTACGAGGTGACTTCAATGCCTGCAGTGTATTATGGGGCTCGAACTCAACTTGCGCGAGGGCTCGGATTTTGTAGAGCCTCATTATGTCTCAGGAGCTGTGTATCCTCAACACAGGCAATCCTACACATCTTTTAGCTGGCGCTGGTTCACCCTCAGTCATAGATCTCTCTTTCTGCTCTCCAGCCCTTAGAGACTCAGCACAGTGGGAAGCAAGTGATGAGCTTCCTCCCACTGACCACCTCCCACTGAGGATCCACTTAGTGGATGTAGCATTAACTGAAAAGCAGCCACCGAACTCGATGGTCAGTAGGGCTATGCCTGGTGAAAAGTTGTTTTGTTATATATTTTATCGCACTGTATAGCGAGTTCCCACAACCAGGGAAACTGCGACCAAGAATGAAAACAAAATATCACTGACAATTACCAAAATGACAGAAGTGTTACATCTTTCCCAGCCATTTATTACATAGAAAGAGTTTATGAACAAAATCAATATTTTAATCTGGACATAAAAGTTGGAGTGCAATGAAATAAAAGAAATCGAAGTTCTCCAGTTCTTCCAAGGATCATGTGGGCTAAATGATCCTATGTTGTGTATATTAATGTACCGACATTAAAGGAGTAGGTAGAAGAGAATAAATTTTCACATATTTCTGTGTTCTTTCGCACTATAAGGCCGAACTCTAAACAACTTAAATAACTTTTCGCTTTGCGTCCGCAGAAAGTTGACGTAAAAGAGGTTCTGAGTATAGCATTTCTCATTTTAAGGCATTCCCTGGACCAACTTCTTGTTTTCTTCTTCTTCTTCTTCTTCTTTAAACAGTCCGCCCCATTAGCTGAATGGTCAGCGGGTTGGATTGCCACGCACGAGGCCCCGGGTTCTATTCCCGGCTGGGGAAGAGATTTTCTCCTCTCAGGGACTGGGTGTTGTGCTGTCGTCTTCATCATTTCATCCCCATTGTCGACGCGCAGGTCGCCGAATGTGGCGTCGTACTGAATAAGACCTGCACTTGGCTGCCGAACTTCCCGACTGGGAAATCCCGGCCACTGACGCCATACGCTCATTTCCGTTCTTCTTTAAACACAGTAACAAAGTCAATGCTGGGACTGCTTTGTGTGCATTTCTGGTCATTCTCACTACCGTCAACATACTAACACGAAGAGCGACTGCTTCAAGATAAGATTAAACTGACAAACTTTATTTGTACGTGTACAGGCTTGTTTGACATAACTGCGACTAGGCAATGGCTCATTTGAAAAACACGTTTGCTCGTTTACGGGAGCCTTTAGCATCACTGCGTATACTTGTGTTTGTGTGTGTGTGTGTGTGTGTGTGTGTTGTTTTTGGTGACGTTTTCGTGTGTGAAGAAACACGAAATATAAGGGCCAGACCCAGAATTCGGGCTCCAAACACAACAAGAAAGAAAGCAGGACAAGGAATTAGAAGTAAACTGACTAACTTTTGTGGCACTTTGGCAATGGCGAACGGTCCGCACAAGAAGTTGAGCACTTGGATTGGAGGAAACCAAGTAAAACGCGTAAAGTGTTAACTGTGAAGTAATTTTAATAGGATTATAGTTACGATCACAGCTCAGTTCACTAGCGTTTAATGAATAAGCGGTGGGATTTCACAACGAACCCAGCATCGAACATGATTCAAATGACCCTCCCGTTACCAAAAATTACAATTGCTTCGAAGTTTTTTCAATTGCAGATTATTATTACTCAGAGTCCGTGAACGAGTATCTCGCAAATGGCGAAGCTGGTCGAATGTTCACGTGCTGCTGTCTTGAGTTTCTACGGAAAGAGGTAGAAGGACAGTGAAACTAGCACTATAGTTGCAGTCGCGAACGATGGTGGTTGAGTTTAGGCTTGTTCTGCGCACCTACGTCACGTATGCTCCGACAGCCACTTAACGTTCGTTATGTTCTGAGCTCTCCGCTGTGAATACCGTAGCTAATGGGAGCTTTAAACGTGATCGTAGCGAGCTGTTTAGTGAATTTCGATTCCATTTATAGCGAGTTGTCATCGCTGATTGTGGTGTTAAGTGATAAATTCTGCCTAAGTAATAGAGTGACATACGAGGGCTATTCGGAAAGTAAGGAACGATAGGTCGTGAAATGGAAACCACAGTGAATATCCGATGAAGTTTTGCACAGTTGTGTTGGGCAGTGGCTCTAATATGACCGTCGATCCCGTTTCGGCGTTCTTTTTCGTTCTGAGCACACAGGGATCACATAAAGATACCTAGAACAATAGTGTCTCCCCCCAAGTACGAGGGCATGGTGAGAAAACTCGAATGAAGCAATGCAACCAACTTTACTTAACTGTCGTGCGGTTTCTTCTTCAAGACAATCCTCAGCCACATTCTGCAGGGGCAATGAAGATTCTCCTGCATCGTTTTCAGTTGGAAATGTTTGATTACCCACAATACAGCCCGTAATTGTCTCCCTCTGAGCTTCATCTCTGCTCACATGAACCACTGGCTCTGAAGACAACATTTTGGCACAGATAAAGAGCTGTAGGCCAGCGTAGAGAATTGGCGTAAAGCACTGGCGGCTGCCTTCTATTATGAGGGTACTGGAAAGTTGGTATAACGCTACGACAAACGTCTAAGTCGGATCGGCGATTATGGAGATAAGTAGCTGGAAGTTGTAGCTAACTGTTTCAAATAAATCAGTTTTGATTGTCACTGTGGTTTCCATTTCGCGACCTATCGTTCTTCAAGTGGAAAACACGCGCATGCGCGTACCGCACCTGTCGCCTGAAATCGCAAAAATGTTATCCTCGCTATTCCTCGACATGTGCGAACCGCCATCGTTCATGGATCGGACCATAGGCGCTACATGGTTGGACGTCCACAACTCTTCACAGAACGTAGGATGCTCTGTAAAGCAACACAGATGGTGGTCTGTGGCATCTAGGCCGAAACAGCACAATGCTGGTGCACTCACAAGTGTTTCGGAGCACACCGTTCAGTATATTCCCTAGCAGAGAAATCCTGCATGTTCATACACTGACCCAACGACGTATCAGCTACCACTGCAGCAGGCGCGGAACCATCAGAATTAGACCGTCGATCAATGGAAACATGTCGGCTCTTAGTGTGAATCACATTTTTGTTACACTAGGTCTATGGTCGTCTCCACAAACTCCGTCACCGAAGTAAACGGCGGCTCGAACCCTGCAGCGCGCTACGAATGCAGGCTGGTGGGAGCAATATTATGCTATGGAAGACATTCTTGTGCCCTTGCGTGGGACCCGTGGTAGTAATCGAAGACAGGCTGGCAGCTGCAAAACCTGCATCCCTTCATGTTTGATGTATTTTACCGACAGCGATGTCATCTTTAAGCGGCATAGTTACCCGTGTCTCTTAGCCGGCACTATACCACATCGGTTTGAGGAGCATTATAGTGAACTCACTTTGATGTGTCCGTGACCAAATTCGCCTAAAGTCAATTCTATGGAGCCCATCAACAGTGGGGAAAACGGATTTCTGGCGCAGTCTTGATATCAAATTAATTACGCAAATAGTTTAATTGATCAGTTAATTAACCGACCACCCATTGATAACATCATGTGTTTACCCAAGGTGACACGTGACCCTTCCTCCACAACCCCTCCCCCCAGCCTGGAAATGGGGCGAAATTCGCATTTTTGCGGGAAAATCAGAAAATATTTGAAAATTCTAATTTATTGGTGGGAATACCAAGTTTTTTCTGTTCACGTTGAGATTCGGAGACCAACTGGCATAGTTCACAGCTACACCAGCTCCGCCACCACCACCACCACCAGAGAACACTGTTGGTATGTGAGAGGCTGTAAAATATTGGCCCACAATGCTTAAAAGAAACACTATAGAGCTCGCCTCTCAACTCGCCTTTCGTCACAGTGTCAACTACCCACCATATTCTCATGAATCTTCCAGCCTTTGACATATAGCATTTGAATCCACCTGATTTCGATGAGTAAGAGATGACCCCTGCCAAGTTACACACCCTTGCTGGTAATTCTTTCGAAATCCCATCACGTTCCGACACAACTGTTCCATTCTCTAGGAGGCTGACGGGTAGGAAGCTATCATAATGAGAAAAATAGCACACTTCCGTGCAGGAAAAATTAACTACCACGCAGCTTATACAGAGGGAGTGTTTCTTATTGATAAAAATGTGGAAGGCATCACAATATATAGAAACTGGAAGAGTTTCGGGTACTGTGGGGCATTTATAAACAGCTGCCCAAAAGTGAGAACCTCTACATTTAATCTCATCTTTCACAGTGACAGGGTGTCAGTTATCTAGGCATTCCATTTCATAGAGACCAAGAACACTGATACCTTACATTGCAGCCAATAAATGAAATCACTGTTTCAGTGCTGGCAATATCCGGAAGGTGCTGCTTCCATCAAGACTCTTTCCATCTGAAACAAGTGGTGTCAGTCAATCATTATATGGTAATCAACAGTGTTCCAGTGAACGGATGGGATAGAAATGACACTGTCGATGTGAGAAAACGTACTGTAATAAGCACCACAGTTGATAGTGCGACCAATTTTAGCAATTTTATCAGTTTATCCATAACTCCAACGCTGACCAATGACATGGCAGAGTGCTTCCCAATATGTGTTTCTGGCAGTGGTAGTAGACCCAAAAAGCTACCAAAGTAACAAATTATCTAATACCACACATATTTCAAACAAACAGTGCATTAACAAAAGCCGGAAAACTATTTCGGTATAACCAAAAAACATGTTTTAACAAGAGTGCGAAGACGCAGTTTCTTAAATATGTTACCTTTATATCAAGGGGAGAGTAAACCAAGATTGCAAGAATTTTTTAGGTGGAGAACTCTGGAAGCTTGCAGCTTTACTAGGGAGAAAAATGAGGAAAGAAGTTGAAAACAGTGTGAAACAAGACTCATCCGACCAAATGATTTTCTTCCATTGCTCCACTGTCCAGGCTGTATGACTTCAGTGCCACATTTTTCCCTTATGGAAATTAGCATAGCTGATAAGTGGATTTGGAGTTGCAGCTCGCACGGCAATTCACTGCTTACTGAGCTTCCTTCCTGTGCTTTTGGTGCTAACAACCTTAATGAATGCGACATTCAGATTTGCAGTGACTTTTGCCGCTTCTGTCCTCTTATTCTTCGTCACAGTTCTCTTCAAAGACGGTCTGTACGATCAATCGACATAGACTTTAGTCCACGTTGTGACTTAGATGGTGATATCTTTCCGTTTTCCCTGAACGCGGTATAATATTCTATACGGTGCCTCTTGAAACACACAACACTTCGCCGTCGACTACAAGTGCCAACAAACTGTCTGCTTTTGAACTAATTTAGCTCCGACATTATGATCTAAAAACTAAATGGAACACTGCCCTGAGTACGAATAACACTTGCAGCATATTAACCACACTACACAGGTGCCGTTCGTGGTCAAATATTACATCGCAACCTGCAGGGTTAGTTATCATGTGCATTTACACTATGTGATCCGGACACCTGGCTGAAAATGACTTACAAGTTCGTGGCGGCCTCTATCGGTAATACTGGAATTCTGTATGGTGTTGGCCCACCGTTAGCCTTGATGACAGCTTCCACCCTCGCAGGCATAAGTTCATTCTGGTGCTGGAAGGCTTCCTGGGGAATGGCAGCCCATTCTTCACGGAGTGATGCACTGAGGAAAGGCATCGATGTCGGTCGGTGATGCCTGGCACGAAGTCGGCGTTTCAAAAAATCCCAAAAGTGTTCAATAGGAATCAGGTCAGGACTCTGTGCAGGCTAGTCCATTACAGGGTTGTTATTGACATGTAACCACTCCACCACAGGCCGTGCATTATGAACAGGTGCTCGAAAAAAAAAATGGCTCTGAGCACTATGGGACTCAACTGCTGAGGTCATTAGTCCCCTAGAACTTAGAACTAATTAAACCTAACTAACCTAAGGACATCACACACATCCATGCCCGAGGCAGGATTCGAACCTGCGACCTCAGCGGTCTCGTGGTTCCAGACTGCAGCACCAGAACCGCGCGGCCACTTCGGCCGGCGAACAGGTGCTCGATCGTGTTGAAAGATGCAGTCGCCATCCCCGAATTGCTCTTCAACAGCAGGAAGCAAGAAGGTGCTTAAAACATTAATGTAGGCTTGTGTTGTCATAGTGCCACGCAAAACAACAAATGGTGCCAGCCCCCTTCACGAAAAACACGAACACACCATAACACCACTGTCTCCGAATTTTACTGGTGGCACTACACACTCTGGTAAATGACGTTCACCGGGCATTCGCCATACCCACACCCTGCCATCGGCTCGCTACATTGTGTACCGTGATTCGTCACTACACACAACGTTTTTCCACTGTTCAGTCGTCCAATGTTTACGCTCCTTACACCAAGGGAGGGGTCGTTTGGCATTTACCGACGTGAAATGTTACTTATAAGCAACCTCTCGACCACGACAACCAAGTTTTCTCACCTGCCGCCTAACTGTCATAATACTTGCAGTGGATCCTAATGCAGTTTGGAATTCCTGTGTGATGTTCTGGATAGATGTCTGCCTATGACATATTACGACCCTCTGCAACTGCCGGCGGTCTCTGTCAGTCAACAAACGAGGTCGGCCTGCACGCTTTTCTGCTGTGCGTGTCCCTTCACGTTTCCAGTTCGCCATCACATCGAAAACAGTGGACCTAGGGATGTTTAGGAGTGTGGAAATCACGCGTACAGACGTATGACACAACTGACTCCCAATCAACTTACCACGGTCGAAGTCCGGCAGTCTAATGAATAATGAGGTCGCTGGTATGGAGTGCCTGGCAGTAGGTGACAGCATAATGCACCTAATATGAAAAGTCCGGATACTTTTGATCACATAGTGTATGTTGAAGCATGAATTTCTCGCAGTGTTTCCATATTTTTGTCCAACCCCTGTATTTATGATCCGAAGAGATTTGCCCAGCTGTATTTTAGCTGTGGAAATGCTACAAAAACTGCACGTCCCATTCGCGGGCGTGGAATCACATCAGCAGTTTCCTGAAACTGTATCTTTGCTACGATTTCTGATTAAATTGCAGGTTGCTAGTTGGGGGTAATGAGGAGACTGGATGCATTACATGTGTCTGGTTTGGTAGAACAAATTTTACTCGGACTTGAAGGCAATTCAACTGCTACAGGAATTACGGTAATGTAGAACTGATGAAGGAAGAAGCCAGGTAGATTAGAGCTCTACTTTCTGTTGACTGCGCGGTAATTAGAGATGGAGCACAAGCTCCGCTTGCGAAAGGAACGAAAAGGAAATCGGCCATGGTGTTTTCACAGGAATGATCTCGAGATTTTCCTGGAGCGATTTAGGGATATCACTAGAACTAATGTCTTGCTTATCCTCGCCGCGTGTGTGAAGGCGAGACTGTTGAGCCTTCTTATCGGAAGGTTAGTACCAAGGTATGCCGATAATTTTTTCCTATAATGGCATAACTGTATCGCGTATTGGGGTCGCGTGCAGCATCGCACAGAGGCTCCAGCGACAGTATTAGTAGGTGGCGGACACTCCCCACCGCAACCTGTTTTCACCAAAGTATGTTTCTAATAGAGAACTTCAGTGACGGGGTTCGGCTTTTCAAAAATGGTTCAAATGGCTCTGAGCACTATGGGACTTAACATCTGAGGTCATCAGTCCCCTAGAACTTAGAACTACTTAAACCTAACTAACCTAAGGACATCACACACATCCATGCCCGAGGTAGGATTCGAACCTGCGACCGTAGCAGTCGCGCGGTTCCGGACTGCAGCGCCTAAACCGCGTGGCCACCGCGGTCGGCGGTTCCGCTTTTGTTCACATTGTTGGGGACATTTAATCCCTGGTGTCCTTACGGAAGCAAGAACTAAGATTCATCTCGAAATTTTTAATTTATGTCATCAACCTCATTGCATCTAAAACCGTTGACTTACTAACTTTCGAAGTTTTCAAGTTGTTTCTCGGTGATATCTTGATTTACTACCCCCTTGATAGAAAGGCAAAAAGTTTGAGAAACTGAAACTTGGCACCCTTGTTAAAATGTGTTAGTCTGCTTACACCGAGATAGTTTTCAGATTTTTGTGAATACACCGGTTGTTTGAAACATGTGTGGCATTACGAAATTTGTTAATGCTTTTTTCTTTTGGGTCTACTGTCACTTCCAGAAACACATATTTTCGTGGTAGTACCCACTTGATTCTTGGGTAGGACATGGGACTTCACGTAGACGAAGAGGACACTGAGGCCAAGAGCGTTGAGTTTCGGCCATGCTCGTATTACGGATACCATTTGTTTTATTAAGCTAGGCTTTAGTCATGAGATTGTCATGATAAGATGTAATTCATTTGTATTAGAAAAGTATATATTTTTGCAAAGATTCTTATTGGTTTATTGAATATAACAGAGTCGTGTAAGAGAAAAATTAATCATTAACAGTATATTCTCTCACATTAAGCTACAACAGTCTGATAATGCTTAGATAATTTTTAGATTCCACGCCTATTCAGAGAAAAATATTTTCTCAATGGAAGTACATTTTCGTCCACAAAGAAAATTTTTTGATGGTAGTTCCGTATGGAGCGAGAAAATTACGCGTTTCATGGCGAAAGAATAAATGTGGTAGGGATTGCTTTCCACCTACGCCCTTCTATACGTTCTGCAGCGAAATCACCAGGGTGCAGACGGGCGTTCTCGTCCAGCAGCAGCTCCTGATGCAGTTTATTTAGTCGCTTTTCTTTTATGGTGACCGTATTTGTAGGAAATAGGTGCCACCTATGATGGACAAACCCCTGGAATACAGTTCTGAACAACTTCTTTGTGCCAGCAGATGCATAAAATCACATTTTTCGTACTCACACTGCCCCTTTGCTTCTGATTTTTTTTTTGTTTTCTTCTTCTTTTTATGAAATTAATAGATAGTTTTACAAATGTCCATCTGGCCATGTTGATTGAAGTTTTCCGTTATTTCCTTAAATCGATTAAGAGAAATAATGGGGTATTTACTGACGCAATCAATTTGCTTCTCCACCCTTCCTGTCTTTGCTTCTGCTTCTTCCCTTACGACCTCGTCGTCGGTGGGATGAATAACGTTAATCAACCTTCCTTTCATTTTTACCTGCCATTTCCCTCTGAATTCAGGTGTCTCATGAAGGTTAAATGGTCGCAGTTTTTCACACCAGTGATCGGGTAAACCATAGCTGTAAGCCGTAATAGGTTCATTCGGCAAAGCCCGTTGGTTTTCTTAAACGTGGAAAATAATTCTCCTCGAAATGGTCTTACCTGAAACGAAAAAAACGACTTATACTTTACTGCGCAATGCTTGCCACCAGACTACTAATCAGTACAAGACCACAGCAACTCAAATGCAAAGAAATGCTTTATACAGAAACGTCCGTGTACTACAGTTTTGCCAGTTTGTGCAGACGGCCGTTTCGTTATTTTATTTCAGTTTTTACAAGATCAGGTCCAAAATACACATTAGGTAGACATGGCTGTCGGTGGATGCCGATGCAGACGAACAAGGAAATGAAAGTTTTGAACAGGCTACAATTCACTTCCAGGGAGTCAAAACTCTTATCCTATGTGAGTACTCTTCATAACGAGAAAATCATTTGCCAGTCATATGTGTAGTCTGTTAGTCTGTTCGAATGGTTCTAGCTTTTCAAGTTGTGAGTTCGATTTACTCTTCAGATCACGATTTTTAACAATCATGAAAAGACCCAGTTCACCTCTGGTGACGCCATCTGAACATCATAAGTTTGCACCGTTGTCTTAAACCCACATTAAACAAGATGTCCGTTCCCTACCAACTTCATTGGAGTTAGTGTAGGCTGGGACAAGACAGAAGCGGAAGTCACGGCAAGCATAATCTCTCTCACCCGTAAGCATTCTCAAACGAAAAATTTTATGTTACAATGAACCAGTTGTAGTGTAAAGTAACAGGGCATTTACCTCTTCTTGTTGAAAATATTGGTGCTCGGCTGGGATTCGAACTCATATCTCCCCTTTCGCTGGATCTGATCTCTTCGGGATTAGATTGGATTATATTACATTATTACTTGTTCCATAGATCATGAATACGATACTTCGTAATGATGTGGAACGTGTCAGGTTAATAAAAGGTGTCTATACAAGATATTACATTAGACAAAATATTACATATGGGGGGTGGGGGGTTGGGAAATTACCCACTTACTATATCCAAAAATTCATCTAATGAGTAGAAGGAGTCGCCATTAAGAACTTCTTTTAATTTCCTTTTAAATGCTATATGGCTATCTGTCAGACTTTTGATGCTATTAGGTAAGTGACCAAAGACTTTTGTGTCAGCATAATTTACCCCCTTCTGAGCCAAAGTTAGATTTAACCTTAAGTAGTGATGATTATCCTTTCTCCTAGTGTTGTAGCCATGTACACTGCTATTACTTTTGTCCGCAGCTCGTGGTCGTGCAGTAGCGTTCTGGCTTCCCGCTCCCGGGTTCCCGGTTTCGATTCCCGGCGAGGTAGGTTAGTTAGGTTTAAGTAGTTCTAAGTTGTAGGGGACTGATGACCATAGATGTTAAGACCCATAGTGCTCAGAGCCATTTGAACCATTGCTATTACTTTTGAATTCGTTCGGATTGTTAATAACAAATTTCATAAGTGAATATACACTCCTGGAAATTGAAATAAGAACACCGTGAATTCATTGTCCCAGGAAGGGGAAACTTTATTGACACATTCCTGGGGTCAGATACATCACATGATCACACTGACAGAACCACAGGCACATAGACAAAGGCAACAGAGCATGCACAATGTCGGCACTAGTACAGTGTATATCCACCTTTCGCAGCAATGCAGGCTGCTATTCTCCCATGGAGACGATCGTAGAGATGCTGGATGTAGTCCTGTGGAACGGCTTGCCATGCCATTTCCACCTGGCGCCTCAGTTGGACCAGCGTTCGTGCTGGACGTGCAGACCGCGTGAGACGGCGCTTCATCCAGTCCCAAACATGCTCAATGGGGGACAGATCCGGAAATCTTGCTGGCCAGGGTAGTTGACTTACACCTTCTAGAGCACGTTGGGTGGCACGGGATACATGCGGACGTGCATTGTCCTGTTGGAACAGCAAGTTCCCTTGCCGGTCTAGGAATGGTAGAACGATGGGTTCGATGACGGTTTGGATGTACCGTGCACTATTCAGTGTCCCCTCGACGATCACCGGTGGTGTACGGCCAGTGTAGGAGATCGCTTCCCACACCATGATGCCGGGTGTTGGCCCTGTGTGCCTCGGTCGTATGCAGTCCTGATTGTGGCGCTCACCTGCACGGCGCCAAACACGCATACGACCATCATTGGCACCAAGGCAGAAGCGACTCTCATCGCTGAAGACGACACGTCTCCATTCGTCCCTCCATTCACGCCTGTCGCGACACCACTGGAGGCGGGCTGCACGATGTTGGGGCGTGAGCGGAAGACGGCCTAACGGTGTGCGGGACCGTAGCCCAGCTTCATGGAGACGGTTGCGAATGGTCCTCGCCGATACCCCAGGAGCAACAGTGTCCCTAATTTGCTGGGAAGTGGCGGTGCGGTCCCCTACGGCACTGCGTAGGATCCTACGGTCTTGGCGTGCATCCGTGCGTCGCTGCGGTCCGGTCCCAGGTCGACGGGCACGTGCACCTTCCGCCGACCACTGGCGACAACATCGATGTACTGTGGAGTCACGCCCCACGTGTTGAGCAATTCGGCGGTACGTCCACGCGGCCTCCCGCATGCCCACTATACGCCCTCGCTCAAAGTCCGTCAACTGCACATACGGTTCACGTCCACGCTGTCGCGGCATGCTACCAGTGTTAAAGACTGCGATGGAGCTCCGTATGCCACGGCAAACTGGCTGACACTGACGGCGGCGGTGCACAAATGCTGCGCAGCTAGCGCCATTCGACGGCCAACACCGCGGTTCCTGGTGTGTCCGCTGTGCCGTGCGTGTGATCATTGCTTGTACAGCCCTCTCGCAGTGTCCGGAGCAAGTATGGTGGGTCTGACACACCGGTGTCAATGTGTTCTTTTTTCCATTTCCAGGAGTGTATATATATATATTGTGAGGCTTCAGTGAAGATTCCTAGCTGTTTAAATAGGTGTCTGCAGGATGATCTTGGATGAGCTCCAGCAATTATTCTGATTACACGCTTTTGTGCAAAGAACACTCTTTTACTCAATGATGAGTTACCTCAGAATATGATGCCATACGAAAGCAGAGAATGAAAATAGGCGTGGTAAGCGAATTTACTCAGATGTATGTCGCCAAAATTTGCAATGACCCTAATAGCATAAGTAGCTGCACTCAAACGTTTTAGTAGATCCTCAGTGTTTTTTTTCCAGTTCAACCACTCATCAATGCATACACCTAGAAATTTTGAATATTCTACCTTAGCTACCAATTTGTGATCGAAGTCTATGTTTATTAATGGGGTCATTCCATTTACTGTGTGGAACTGTATATACTGTGTTTTGTCAAAGTTTAATGAGAGCCCATTTGCAGAGAATCACTTAATGATTTTCTGAAAAACATCGTTTACAATTTCACCAGTTAATTCTTGTCTGTCGGGTGTGATAGCTATACTTGTATCATCGGCTATAAGTACCAGACGATACAGTTCCATTATTTAGTTGTTTCCCCAAGACTTAAAACTCCTCTAGGTCTTTAAATGGTACGTGTCAGTATTTGAGTGCTGGTCTGACGCAATGCCTTTCTTCATGACATTTTAATCTGTAATACGTGCACATCAGATTATGACTGGAAAATAGTTATGATTTTTGACGTTTCTCTGTGCGTTGTCAACAAAAAGTGTTGGTGCCTTTTCCGACTACCAGTCAGCACAGAACTATTCATTGCGTTATTTCGAGTTCAAACACACGCACATCTTACTTCCAGTGAAACACAGCAGTACTTAAAGTTTGTTCGAGACTGGAGAAACAACAGCTGTAGGTGCCGGATTCGAGCATCGGCGAGGCAAAACTTTTTCGTGTGGTCACTTCTGTTTCAATCATCTCGCTACTGGTAAAAAACTTCGGATTCCGACAGCTGCTTCTGCTTCGATGACAATCGATTAGGTTGTTAGTGGTGATTGAAACCATATTTAAGATATTATGTGGTTAATTAACAGGGAGAATAGTTACTAGACAGGACTCTCAACTCCTGAGTACAAAATTTTCGTCGAGTAATTTCAAGTGGAACCTTTCTTGTTTAAACGTTGTTTATTGTAATAAATCTAAGTTTACAAGTGTTAAACAGTGTGTCATTTTCATCCTGATATTTTGATTATCGTGGCATTAATTTTCACATAGGCTGATTATCATATAGAGCGAAGTTCTCTAGTGGTTCTCTTGTAGTACCTAGTTTGAATAGTCAAATGGCTTTACCTAAAAAGAGTTTAGAAGACCTGCTAGATGTATTATGCATACAAATCATGAAAATTGCAATTCTGTTCGTTCGGATACTTTTGAGTATGATAGTACATACATCTGTTCATGGCCTTCTAAGACTGCGTTCCAAGTTAAATAACCAAACACATTCTCAGCTAATAGAGACATATTTGTTTGGCATGTTCACAACTGTTTCTTCAGCATATTATTACCTCAACGAATGTTACCTATGTCAACTTATTCCAACTTCAGTGTAAACATTGAACAATCTGGGAGGAAGATTGAACTACTACAAATCTCGCTTCACAGTTTATTGTTCTGGCGAACCGCTTTCTCATTCTTTCAGTGTCGGCGAATTACTTTCCTTTGTCGCTAATACAGCTTAATTTGCGATACAGTATCTTTGAAGACATTTCCTAAGTGAAGAGGCAGGCACTCTGTCTTCAGGCCACGAGTGGCCTACTGGGACCATCCGACCGCCGTGTCATCCTCCGACGATGCGGATAGGTTGGGCGTGGGGTCAGCACACCGCTGTCCCGGTCGGTATGATGGTATTTTTGACCGAAGCCGCTACTATTCAGTCGAGTAGCTCCTCAATTGGCATCACGAGGCTGAGTGCACCCCTAAAAATGGCAACAGCGCATGGCGGCTGGATGGTCACCCATCCAAGTGCCGGCCACACCCAACAGCGTTTAACTTCGCTGATCTGACGGGAACCGGTGTATCCACTGCTTTTTTTTTTTTTTTTTTTTTTGTTTTTAATCTCATTTTGCTCTATATTGGTCGATGAATCTGTTCGTGGCGGACGTCCGATGACAGCCGTTCAGGTTCTTTGTTGATCCGTTCACTCAGTTTTTTATTACAGAGCGTAGCTAACCTTCTGACCGAGCACGCTGAGCTACCGTGCTGGCTACTGCGGCAAGGCCGTTGCCTCGTAAGTGAAGAGAGTCTTCAAAATTTTGTTTGTCTGATTTAGAATTTTTTGTTTGCACGATACACGTACGATAGTTACAGGTACTATGGTTTCTCCGGCCATCATAGACGGTCATGAATTTGTGTATACAAATACGTGTGAGCTGAAAAACACGAGACAATCGTTCCATATATATTTGTGGCTGTCTTTTTCCCAGAACAAGCGATTACCAGACCATGTTTCTGATAAATTTAGCCAAGGATAAACGGCTGATTCCCTTTTGGTGTTGAAGAATAGGAGCTCCGGAAGAAGCCTCCTTAGCATTTTAGGCTTGCAGATCTGAAACAAGCATGTGCCTGTCGTCCAAATACAATAACGGCGTCTACGATATCTACAGCGTTTCCCCCACCCTTTTTTTATTTTCTGATAGCTGTTTCTACATCTGAGGCAGTGACAAAGAATAGGGAATTCTCGAAAGGGGCCATATATTTCGGACCTCGGTCGAGGATCCAATTTGGTGTTCTTTGTTGAGTGTCCGATTGAAGCACTTAGCGATTCCTTGTTTTTTTAGTTTCTTTTTTACTGACCTATCATCCGTTGTATCGGGACCTCAGGGCCGCGCACCGAACGCGGGCAGGGAATGGCTCCGAGTGGGTGGGGGAAGAGGGGCGAGGGTGGAGAGTCGGTAGGCAGGCTGCAGCCGTCGCATCCCGGCGCCGGCCCCTTCCCAGACACTTCCTAAGGTTTATGGCGGCTCACTTCGACCCTCGCTCTTTCACAAAATAATTTATTGCCCCTGTAATCTTTCGCGCGTTAAAATTCCATTTCTAAGTTAAAAGTTTCCCTCTGAAATATGTCCGTGAATGTTCAAAGGGTCTCGTGCTGAGTCGGCAGGCATAGTGAACGCATTTCATGCTCCCACACTTTTAATATCGGCCTTACTCAGTTCCTGATTTATCTGCGCTGGCGGAGGCAGCGCTTCCCACATGGCACTCGGCAACGAGCGTTTTCATAGACATTTGTGATATCGATACGTGTGCGCTCTTCCACTTCTTTCAGTAGTTGGTAACACAGTCTACAAAGATTTTGAATTAATTCCGCCCTTAGCCTATACTTGAGGTTAACTTAAGTTCATACATAGCACTTAGTGAGTGGATTCATTTTCTGTAGCAACTCGACGTGCTCGTGCAGCACAGCACGTGCAATGCATGCTTCTGCAAAAGTGGAGGAGAGCAAATCAGCAATCTTATCTCTCTACAAATAACTATCTAAATTCAATCTGTACATTTCTGCTCTCTGGGAGTGGTATCTATTTGGTAATGCACACGGACTTGCGATAAATCTCTTCGACCACAGTATAATATTCCTGAAGCTTTTATTAATTGTGACAATTCCGGCCGTACAGTGTACATTTTTAGGTTCAGATATCGGCTTCCAAAACAATGTCTGCTCTCAGAAATACTTTTTAAAAATCTATGTTGCCTAATGATAATCTCTATTGAGCACAGCATGGGGGATATTTAAAAAATAGACGAGAACTGACTATTATTTAAAAACCCTCTTCAACCACAATCAGCAACGTTCGATGTACTATTCGCATCCTCACACTGAGAGAAAAGCAGTAAACACATCAGGCATTTAAAACAAAAATAAACTTTATGTACCATTTCATTTAACGTGAAAATAGAGACAGGAACTCTTTTAAATTTATAATTAAACATTTTCGTACAACAATGTTTCAGAACATACACTGAAGATCCTTTTAAGTAAATGCGTCATTCTCACGTACATGTATTTTTAAACACGGAAACGACAACTGTGTTAATTACAAATGACACACGTTTACTGAGAATACCGCAGAGATTTATTTATTTTTTATTTATAGTATAGTAATACATATACAAAGGTAACAAAACTACAACACGTCAAAATTTAACCGCAGCTCTCCAGCATAAAATAATACAAATCACACCGACTATATATGGATATCAAGGTCCTCTATGTATTTTATAACATCACTCATCGTTGTTAGGAAATCTTCGAAGGGACACTTACAGGCACGTGCGGGACACATCGATACAACATGGGAACTCTCTGTCGTTCCGCACCACTGCCACACTATGGTGGTGAATATTTGCTCCACTTGGGAAGAGTGTCTGCACATCGTCCATGGCCCGTTCGGATGCGGTTCAAGATACCCCAACTTGACCGAGGCTGGTCGAATCCAGGGGGTTTCTCCTGAATGCAAGGCAGCTGTAGGCATTGTGGAGGACAGTTCTGTTGCCAGCAGAGTTCCCATTCATCAGTGGTATTGAATTCAGTTTATCGCTCCTCAGGGAATATGTCGTCCGTTACTGGAAGGTCGATGTTATTAGCAAGCTTCTGGTATTGACGCAGTAGTGCCCAGTTCCGTCTGATATCAGGAGGTGTAATGCGGCTCAAAATAGGCAGCCCATTTGTGGTAGCAGATCGTGTTGACCCACTAAAAATACGCATGGCCTCGTTAAGATTACGTCTATCTTTTGTACGTGTGGAGTAGTAAATCAGACAGGCGCGCAGTACTCTGTTGCTGAGTATACCAATCCGAGAACTGATAAAAGAAAAGTGTCTGCTGACGATCCCCAATAAGAGCCACAGAGCTTATGGAGAATGATGTTTCTGGTTTTGAGATTAGCAGATGTTCGTGTCAAGTGCTCCTTACAAGAAAGCGTCCTTCTAACGTGATTCCAAGGCATTTTGGATGCATATTATGATTAAGTTTGTCTCCCTCAAAACAGACATCGACGGATCAGTGTGCCAATCTATTAGACAGGTGAAAAAATGAAACTTCTGTTTTATTCGAGTTTAGTTGTAACTTCCATTTACGAAAATAGTGGCTTAAGATGTCTAGATAGGAAGTTAGGATTTCTTCAGTTGTTTCAGAGGTCTTGTGTTTGGTAGCTATTTCCCAGTTGTCTGCATAGTCAAACTTTCTGGACAGTGTTGGGTGAATATCGGATATATATATACAAATTAAACAGGAGAGGAGCAAGGACGGATCATTGTGCAAGCCATTATTCAATACTTTTGGGGAGCTAGTGTCTTTTCTGTAGTTATTATAAATGTCCTTCCAGCTAACATCTTGTTAGTTAGTGTTGTTGTCCGTTTTCATGAGTCAAGTTGTAATAAATTATCAAGGCAGTCCATGCCTCCAAACCCTAACATATGCTGCACTTAGGTCACCGAAAGAAATTGACGTTTGCTGCTTATTTGGTATCGACCTTCAATAAATGATGCTAAAGATAACACTTGCTCAGCGCAACTTCGTCCTAGTCGGAATCCAGCTTGCTCAATAGGAAGTTTCTGAAAGATTATTGAGCTACTCCGATTGTATAGAGTTCTTTCAAGGAACTTATAAAGAGTGCGATTGGGCGATAGTTCTTAGAGTTGTCTGATACCTTGCTGGGTTAGCCACACCATAACTCACAAGTGTCCAGAGGATGATGCTAGAGAACAGTCACTTCAAGGCAAATATCTAAGGTCAAGAAGCAGAGGCAGCCAGATGTTATGTTATGTTAACCACGGACCTAGAAACGACGGAGAGGCTCCGTCCCCGCCGCAGCCGCAGTGGTCCGCAACACCCTGACGACTACCGCAGTCCACTTCAGCCCTCCACCCCCCCACACCGAACCCAGGGATATTGTGCGGTTCGGGCCCCGGTGGACCCCCCAGGGAACGTCTCACACCAGACGAGGGTAACCTCTATGTTCGCGTGGTAGAGTAATGGTGGTGTACGCGTACGTGTAAAACTTGTTTGCGCAGCAATCGCCGGCATAGTGTAGCTGAGGCGGAATAAGGGGAACCACCCCGCATTCGCCAAGCAGATGGAAAACCGCCTAAAAGCCATCCACAGACTGGTCGGCATACCGGACCTCGACACAAATCCGCCGGGCGGATTCGTGCCGAATCTGAACACAAAAATCCTCTTAGGCCGCGTCCTACGTAAGCGACACGAGCGACCGGCAGCGCGCGACAGCTTCAGACGACGAAACATCACCGCAGGTACGGTTACGGAAGTGTCCTACGCGCATCAGTCTGGAACCGCGCCATCGCTACGGTCGCAGGTTTGGATCCTGCCTCGGGCATGGATGTGTGTAATGTCCTTAGGTTAGCTAGGTTTAAGTAGTTCTAAGTTCTAGGGGACTGATGACCTCAGCTGTTAAGTCCCATAATCCCCAGAGCCGTTTGAACCATTTTTGAAGTGTCCTGCCGGCCGCGGTGGTCTAGCGGTTCTGGCGCTGCAGTCCGGAACCGCGGGACTGCTACGGTCGTAGGTTCGAATCCTGCCTCGGGCATGGGTGTGTGTGATGTCCTTAGGTTAGTTAGGTTTAAGTAGTTCTAAGTTCTAGGGGACTTATGACCAAAGATGTTGAGTCCCATGGTGCTCAGAGCCATTTTTTTGAAGTGTCCTACGTGGGCGACGTCCATGGCGTTGCCTGTTCCCTGCTACAACAAGCGACGTTTGAATTCAAACGTGTTTGAATCTTGTTTCCGCAGCACGCGCAACAGTGAGAGCGACAGCCACGTGTCTTCTCGGCAAAGCAGTGGAGCGGACGCGCCGGCAGCTATGAAATACTTATCATACGATTTTAAGAAAACTATTTGGTGACAAAATTTCATTTTTCCGCATCTTACAGCTTGACATCTCTGCTCGATACAAATTTGAAATTATTTTCATTATTCGTCATAGGTACTGTGCTGCACGAAACTGAATACTCGGCCGCACGAAATTTTTAAGTGTTTGCGGAGGTAAAATCTTACTGCGGCGACTTTCCGTATAGTTCATTTTAGGTTATCCATTATTGTGTCCGAAATGTAACTAATATATTTAAATTCAATTTAAAGTTGAGAGTGGAATGATATCTCTTTTCATTCTTGAGATATTGGTTGTTACATCCGCGGACGGGTCGCTCGCACCACGTCCGAATTCTTTCAGGCGCTTCCGGAATCAAGTGGTCGTAAAAATCGTCTTATCTCATAAACGGTTAAAAATATCGAACCGATGGTTTTTTGAAATGACAGCACTCAGAAACGGCTAATGTATCATATGATTAACACTCGATACGTTTTTGTCAAACGTGTGAGCAGAGCGAAAACAAGACTCCCTATAAATTACACCATGAGGTTATTTTCCAAATTTTCATAGCCAAACAAAGAGAGAGAAACAAGCAAACGGGCTATCAAAGCGAGCAGCGTGAGGTCCAGTTTTGCATAAAAATATTAAATTGCTTGAAAGTAATCAGGGTAATTAAAGAAAACTTAATTACTGAGCTGAAGAAAAATTGAAATATTTCACGATAAGGTGCTGCAAAGGAATGTAAATACCAAAACGTTTATCTGTTCATGGCCTAGCTATTTTGCACATAAAACGATTCATTGGTGCGGTATTTAAATGGCAAAAAGGCTGCCTTCGAATCGAGTACCAAAGTTAGAATTTTAGAGAGTAGAAGACGTTAGGAAGGCAAATGAGGTGCTTTCTGAATAAAACTTGAAAATAAAGAAGGAAACAAATTGGTCAGACTTTCTGTGGCCGGCCGGGTTCTAGGCGCTACAGTCTGGTACCGCTCGTCCGCTACGGTCGCAGGTTCGAATCCTGCCTAGGGCATGGATGTGTGTGATGTCCTTAGGTTAGTTAGGTTTAAGTAGTTCTAAGTTCTAGGGGACTGATGACCTTAGCAGTTAAGTCCCATAGTGCTCAGAGCCAAACATTCTGTGAAATCATTTGTGTAAAAGAAATAAATAGATCAGATAAACATCATATGGGCCTTTGAATGGTGCTCGAAATCATGAACAGAAAATAAGGTGCATCTAATCTTTCTCTAATATTTTTTATTTTATACTTTTATACAATTCATTTCACAAAACGTTTGAGTTTGTTTTCAGAAATTTTGCATGCTGTGCTTTTACAGACTATTTGGATTAACTGACACGCTTAACCTTCACATAGACTTTATTAATTATTTAATGTGTGTGATATACTGAGATATGTTTGTGTACGCCTAAAGATCAAGTGCTTTGGCAAGAGCTTAAAAATACACATAGCGAAGCATTGTAAACAGTATACAAAAATCTTAGTGTAGAGAATTATAGCTGAGCCACTTAAAATATAGCAAGTATCCCCGACCAAACCCAATTTCTTCTATTAATTACGATTTCTAACCGGTGACGCTACTGTTAAACCACCGCTAATTAACCAACGCTTAGCTCAATCTTAATTTTTACACTAGCCAATCATTCTTCCTCATTTATCTACTTTTAAAAGTTCTTGATCATTTAAAGAAACATTCGTCTTTAATTTATTGACAAGCTAGTCGATTACTCCTCTGCGCATTCACTTGTATTCGAAGAATTTGTCTGGTGATCTTCGTAGTTGATGATTTAAATTATAATGTTCTCCATGAAGATTCCTCCCCTTGTAAAAATCATGCAGAGGGTTCCTTCTCGCTTTATTTTCCTAAGTAAAGCTATTTTTGTGGCCTTACTCTCCAGCTACGGTATTCTACAGTTTAAGGGCGTCGTTTTATAGAAACAGCCGGTCGACTATAAGCAGCCATCTTGCACCGGGAGATGGCCGCTCGTACAGGACACCCGAGCTTTTCACCCGATGCTGTTGCTTGTTGCTGGAGTGTCGCGTATGCAGATGTCGCTCGCTGTCGGTCGCTTCTGACACTTACTTAGGACACGGCCTTATAGGCAGCACATAAAGGGCTGTCAAATGAAAGCAGGATATATGGAAAAATAAGTAAATTTTTTGTTATTTCAAAGGGAATCGCCATGATGGTTGATAAGGTTATCTCACAAGCAAAACTTTCGCAGCACAGTCGAAACAACCTTGGTAACATGTGGTGGGTAGTATCCTGTAACTGAATGATGCCGTCCGACAACATTACTGGCTGTTTG
Organism: Schistocerca cancellata; assembly: GCF_023864275.1. Classification (NCBI taxonomy): domain Eukaryota; kingdom Metazoa; phylum Arthropoda; class Insecta; order Orthoptera; family Acrididae; genus Schistocerca; species Schistocerca cancellata. The sequence goes on along the minus strand of NC_064629.1, from coordinate 389,936,797 downwards.
GATCCGATGGCGTTCTTCTATTTTTGAAAAGTGGGCACATGCCGCTTGAACTGTGGGGGGCTTGAGATCTATTTCTCGTGGCTTCATATCGGGCATTATTCAGTAGTTCTACTACTAGTAGCGCGAATCGGTTGTAGTTTGTCGCTGGTTATCTCTGGCAGAGCGAGTCCTAAAGTAGACCTTGAGCAGCGTTGGTGGGGCAGTAAGATTCAGACAGCGAGTGACAGCGGACAAGAATGCATCACAGACCGAGTTGTGGACGCAGTGGTTAGCTCTGTTTATGTCAGGACTTGATGCAACTGGTGAAGTCAGTATTACGACACTGAACTGAGTACGGCGTCCTTCTGTCTGCGCCTGCTGATTTGTCCGGCCTCGATATTCCATGCTGTGAGGGACTGGGTGCTGGGAGCTGCACTCGGTATTTCCAGGAGTATCAAATATCTGCCGCATCGTGCATATATGGTCAATATTTCTCACACTACGATACGACCACCACTATTGCCTGAGCGTGGTGGCTGGTTCAGATTATTTATACAGGGTCTTTACGTAAGAGCATGCAAAGGTGTGACAGGACATAGAGACTGCTCCACTGAACAATTTGAGGCAGGGAACCTGTGGTTGGAGAAGCCAGCTACATTGTCTAGCATTACTATTTTCCACCTTATTTACAACTAACATGCGTACAAGCTTAAACGTACTGTACTATTCATTCACATATACTGTACTTTCTGTATTACCTGCAAGGCCGGCCGCTGTGGCCGAGCGGTTCTAGGCGCTTTAGTCCGAAACCGCGCTCCTGCTACGGTCACAGGCTCGAATCCTGCCTCGGGCATGGATGTGTGTGATGTCATTAGGTTGGTTAGGTTTAAGTAATTCTTAGTTTAGGCGACTGATGACCTCAGATGTTAAGTCCCATAGTGCTCAGACCAATTTGAACCATTTTTTACCTGCAAGGAAACTAGGAGGGAGAGCCTGATTGCCACGAAGTCATGATTCAGGTTTTTTTTTTTTTTTTTTGCTTTACTTGTCCATAAGGTGGGTCTATTGTATCGTATTTACATTGCCCCATGACAGAACGTGCTATGATTCAACGACAGAGGCATTCATTACTCAATGCTATTCAGAGGCGTACAGTACAGTACGATGGAGCAGTACCGGTACAGTACTTCCTGGCAGCTGGATTGGAAGGGGATGTCCTAATCCATAGCCTGCGAGGTCACCTGACTGAATCCCTTGATCATTTCCTATGTGCATATCTAAAGTCACTTACGTACAAGACCCCAGTTGATATGGAGATGTAATTAGTTGCCAGAATTTTAGATGCCTGTGATGTGTTTCGAAATACACCGGGGATATTTGTCAGAGTGCGTCAGAAACTTGTTCGCCGATGTCACGCTTGCACTGAGGTTGACAGTTTGAGCTCATTTTGTAAGGTACAGCACAAACTGTATGTTCATTGTGTCAGTGATGGTATTTGCAGTTAACTATAGCTAATGTAAGAAACAAAGTACACAGTAATGTGATTTTATTCCTATTATCCCCAGGTTCGCTACCTCAAATTGTTCAATGGAGTATCTTCTATGTAATGTCAAATTTTTGCACAGTCTTTCGAAAACACCTTGTATTTCTGATCAGTCGAGTATTTGGCTGTATATGTAATTGTGCCTGTATCCGAGATTTCTTTGTACCACTGAGATCTTCATTGTAGGGTACCTGTGTTGCCTATACGCAGTGTGAAAGACTAAATTTAGTTGTTAACCTTAGTGTTAGAGTTTCCAATTTAGATGGCCGTCAGCTTTCTTGTGACATATTATTCTGGGAAGGAGTTTTGGCAATTAGCCACAGCAAAAACGTTGTAGGTTAAATTGTTATCTTAAGCGTTTTTAAGGACTTTGCGCATAATCTTTTATTTTATATTTTGTTTGCTTTATCCGAAATTTTCTGTATTTAATATATATGTTAAAACTGTGTTGTAGATTTCCATATCTAAATACCACAGAAGGAAACATTGCTTGTAAGATATAATTATTAAATACCACCTCGTAGAGGCAAGCTTGTCATTTTCCTTACATAACTTGTTCAAACAAGGTTCCCTGTCATGTGGTTTGGCTAAATTAGTGTCAGATCTTATTCCATGGGCATTTATAAAGTTTTCCTGTACCAAATTTTCTTCAGTCAAATGGTTTAAGACACATTACCTTCGCCACTACCGCCACTACTATGCATTCTTGATATTTCGTGAGCTTGGTTAAAGATACATTTTTAAAATTTGGTGGCTTATTAAGAGGCATTATGGCGACCATTTCTCGAGAAGGTTACCATTGATATTTGCTTAACTTGTTCGTTTGACCTCTGTTTCACCCAGTTGGTGTTCGTTAACAGTCCTACTTAGTCTTCTATGCTCCGCGGTCAGTCTTTCAGCAGCTGGTGGCCGTAGGGGCTTTTGTTGCTGTTATGCACCGCCTTGGTGTTTATTGGCTGCCTTCGAGGTGTGCCCGCGATTGCCTTAGCGCACTGCTTCATGCTTCCTGCTAAAAAAATTTATGTTGAGTAGTAGCTATATTACTTAGTGGTCTGATCTATGGAATTTCCTTCAAAGTTTTATTTGAAGCTGTATATATCCTTTGGAATATGCTTATATTGCCCAAGTTATGAATTTCGGCTAACTTTTTTCTAAATTTGCTTAAGCACAAGGTACTGACTTGAATATTATGTTAAGCAAATATTTCCAAACAATTTACCCATAATTACAGGCCTGAGCCTAAAGTGGGACTGTACTTGCCTCACGTGTGGACAACCTTAATCTATTTTACTGTTTTGGCACTTGATAAAATTTTGAGCAGATTTTATGCTGATTCTAGGAGCGTGGTTCAAATGGCTCTGAGCACTATGGGACTTAACATCTGAGGTCATCAGTCCCCTACAACTTAGAACTACTTAAACCTAACTAACTTAAGGAAATCACACACATATATGCCTGAGGCAGGATTTGAACCTGCGACCGTAGCGGTCGCACCGTTCCAGACTGAAGTGCCTAGAACCGCTCGGCCACTCCGGCCGGCTTGAGCAACGTGTTTGATTTCTTCTGTATTAAGAGCTTGTTTCATTTAAAAAATTAATTGTTTCCACAAAATACTTTGAAGGCCAAAAGTGACCTTTTCTTAAGTTGTCTTAAAAATATCTTTGCTATTGCCCTTTAAGCAGCTTCTGTTTCTTTTACAAAAATTCTACTGTGTTATATTTTTTCTGGCACTGTGTTTTGTGGCTTGTTGAGGTAAAATTTTTTGAAGGCGATTACTATTGTAAGCGTCTAATGATCCATACCCTGTCGCTCATAATTATTTGCGATTCTTGTATTTATTTATTCATGCTATTACCTTGTTGTTAAATCAATGTAACCATTCAAACGACAAATGACACTGTTGTTCTGGGTTCGCCCTTCCGTGCTTTCTTTGTTCTACCACACCCTGTGTTTAGGGATTTCTCTTGTGTGCGTTAATTATGACGCCGTGTTCTAGGAAGTCATTGAGCAGCGACCCATTGCGGTGGAAGAAAAAGATCATCATGACAGTCGGAACTGGCTTGTCTGTTGTTTCGACTAATCCGCAGAAGTTTCGCCGTGAAACCATTGAACATCCTCCACAGAGTCTGATCTCTCTCCATGCGAGTTCCGTATTTCTGTGGCCGTGAAGTAACACCTTTGTCGCCGTCGATTTGCTGGAGACGAAGAGGTATATGCCTAGGTTCAAATGGTTCAAATGGCTCTGAGCACTATGGGACTCAACTTCTGAGGTCATTAGTCCCCTAGAACTTAGAACTAGTTAAACCTAACTAACCTAAGGACATCACGCACATCCATGTCCAAGGCAGGATTCGAACCTGCGACCGTAGCGGCCTCGCGGTTCCAGACTGCAGCGCCTATAACCGCACGGCCACTTCGGCCGGCTATATGCCTAGGTACAACCGCAAATATTTTTCCATGATGGCAATGACGGTCTTGCCTCACAGTGGGATAAATATATCAACCATTATGACCACTACTTTTGAAATAATAGCCGGCTGGAGTGGCCAAGCTGTTCTAGGCGCTACAGTCTGGAACCGCGCGACCGCTACGGTCGCAGGTTCGAATCCTGCCTCGGGCATGGATGTGTGTGATGTCCTTAGGTTAGTTAGGTTTAACTAGTTCTAAGTTCTAGGGGACTGATGACCTCAGCAGTTAAGTCCCATAGCGCTCAGAGCCATTTGAACCATTTTTGAAATAATAAACAGTTTACATACCTTCTTTCCATCTATGTCGTTTTCATTTCACTGTCTGCTATACATCTACATACATCTTCATTTGCAACTTATGTGAACCGCATTGGTACTATAGAAGCAAACAATTCTCTTTAAGGCTATTAAAATTTTATAATTCATGTTTATTCACTTTGTCAAGTTCCTCATTGTACAGTGAGGACGATGTTCAAAGAACACCACTAAGCATTTTGTGTGTGTGTGGGGGGGGGGGGGGGGGGGGGGCAAAGGCTAGTACTGTGTTTCATATTACCCTGTAGCTTACAGTCAGTTGCATTTTTTTTGCACCTCTCACTCGGTGTTCCTGTTCGCTGCATCTAAGTAACAGTGTCATAATAATGAGAATACCTCTGACTGGATGCCTATTCTCAATTTTTAGCTCTGAAGAGAAATTACACGTTAAATGTTTTTTCTTCACTTCTGTAATATGCGGAAAACTTTTTCTTTCATTGTGGGTGATATCAGTATAAGCAAAATACAGAAGTAATAGCACTGTCCACGGATTTGAGATCTAAAGACTTTTAATTCATTTAAATCTACAACTTTCATGTAAAACACGGAACTTATTCCGCAGTATTCCTCGTCTTCTGACGTTCTCTTGTGGCTGTTTCTTGCCTAAAAAGAGTGAGTAGAGAAAAACTTGGTGGGAGCGTCTTTTGCCTGCTTAGAAATCGGATTAAGCGAGATAAGCGCTGCTCCTTTACGTCGGTTCTTTCAGGGGCGCGCGGCCGACATCAGAGGGATCCGCTTCTGTATATCTGCCCCCTCAGCGCACCTGTGAGCACACCAAATACCGCCATCCTTCTCACAGAGCTCGCTCTGTACCGCCCATTAGCTTGTCTCTTCGAGCGTGAAGTGTTCTCTGCTAGTACCGAGCATCGCGCCCTCGTGTCATCGCCGTGCGAGAGAAATACGAGGCGAGTACGCTCCTCAAACCGAGCAAATCTTTCGCGAACATGATAAGCGGACTCTTCCAAACTCTTGGAAACTCTTTCTGCTTTCTGTGTCGCAACGCGGAAGGTTGTTACGAGCTGTAGGATACACACGCACACACACACACACACACAGACACACACACACACACACACACACACACACACTCAAGTATGAGGGCAGATGAAAAAGAAATTCCTCCAGTGTCATACAACATTTAATAATGAACATATAACAGCTGAATTAGTACTCGTCAGGGTCTCAACTGTACTCTACTAAACATTGCTGTTCTACATATACATCTATACTCCGCAAGCTATCCTACATTGTGTGACCAAGGGTACTTTGCTTATCAGTGTCATTTCCCCCTTTTACCTTTCCAGTCGTGTACGGTTCGCGGCAAGAACGATTGCTGATAAGCTTCTGTGTGGGCTCGAATACCCCAACTTCTGTTATCATCGTCATTTCACCTTATATACATAAGAGAAAGTAATACGTTGGTTGACTCTTCTAGGAACGTACGCTCTCGGAGCGTTAACACTAAACCACTCCATGAAGCAAAACGCCTCTCTTGCAGCGTCTGCACTGGAGTTGACTAATTATCTGTGTGACGCTTTCACGCTTACTAAATTAATCAATAACGAAACGTGCTGCTCTTCTGTGGGTCTCCTCTACTTTCTGTATCATTCTTATCTGGTACGGATCCCAGGCTGGCGAGCAATTTTCAAGTATTGGTCGAACAAGTGTTTTGTAAGCTACTTCCTTTGACAACGGACTGTATTTCCTGTGCATTCTTCAAACGAATCTCAGTATGGTGTGTGCAGTTCCCGCAATTGATTTTATGTGGTCGATCTTCTTCAAACCGCGCCACATGCGTATTCCTAGATATTTCATGGAGGAAACTGCTGCCAGTGATTGTTATGCAATTGTGAAATCATACACTAAAGGGTCTTTATATGTATTCGAAATACGATACATTTGCTTAAATTGAGGGTCAGTTGCCATTCACTGCATCAAACGTCGATCCTGATGGTGGTGGTAAGTTCCAATGGAACCAAAATGCTGAGGTCATCGGTTCCTAGATTTACACACTACTTAATCTAACTGAAACTAACATAAACTAAGGACAACACACACACCCATGCCCGAGGAAGGATTCGAACCTCCGACGGGGGGAGCCGCGCGAACCGTGACAAAGGCGTACACTCTCCACTACTCCACGCGGTGAACGTCGATACTCTGCTAGTCTACCTGCATTTCGCAACAGTTTTCTTGCGCTTCGATTGCTCTCTATAACAGCACCTTCCTCGAAAACCCTCATGAGGCTTCCGACTTTACGTACTAGGTCATCTATATACTGTAAAAATTAATGGTCCTGTAGCACTCCCTCGGAGCACGCCCGAAGTTACTTTAACGTCTTAACGCTACTCACCGTCGGGAATGACATGCTGTGTTGCGTTTGCTATAAACTCTTCCGTCCGGTCACACCGGTGGTTTGACACTCCATAAGTGTGTACAGGAAGCCTTCCAGAAGTCAAGAAACACGACACCTACTTGGGCGCCTTTGTCAACTGCTTTCGTCTCATGGACGAAGACAGTGAGCTGGGTTTATACGATGGTTGTTTTCGGAACCCATGTTGAATCCTACAGAGAAGATTTTCTGTCGCCTGAAATGTCATAATACGCGAGCATAAAACACACTATGTGAACAAAAGTATCCGGACACCTGGCTGAAAATGACTTACAAGTTCGTGACGCCCTCCATCTGTAATACTGGAATTCAATATGATGTTGGCCCACCCTTAACCTTAGCTTTCACTCTCGCAGGCATACGTTCAACCAGTTGCTGGAAGGTTTCTTGGGGAATGGCAGCCCATTCTTCACGGAGTGCTGCACTGAGTAGAGGTATCGATGTCGATCGGTGAGGCCTGGCACGAAGGTGATCTGTGGGATTCAGATCAGGACTCTGTGCAGGCAAGTCCATTACAAGGATGTTATTGTCGTATAACCACTCCGCCACAGGCCGTGCTTAATGAACAGGGACTCTATCGTGTTGAAAGATGCAGTCGCCATCCCCGAATAGCTCTTCAAGAGTGGGAAGCAAGAAGATGCTTAAAACATAAATGTAGGCCTGTGCTGTGATAGTGCCACGCAAAACAACAAGGGGTGCAAGCTCCCTCTACGAAAAACACGACCACACTATAACACTACCACCTCCGAATTTTACTGTTGGCACTACACACGCTATCAGATGACGTTCACCGGGCATTCGCCGTGCCGCGCGGTATTAGCCGAGCGGTCTAAGGCTCAAAATGGTTCAAATGGCTCTGAGCACAATGGGACTTAACATCTATGGTCATCAGTCCCCTAGAACTTAGAACTACTTAAACCAAACTAACCTAAGGACATCACACAACACCCAGTCATCACGAGGCAGAGAAAATCCCTGACCCCGCCGAGAATCGAACCCGGGAACCCGGGTGTGAGCGGTCTAAGGCGCTGCCGTCATGGACTGTGCGGCTGGTCCCGGCGGAGGTGTGTGTGTTTGTCCTTAGGATAATTTAGATTAAGTAGTGTATAAGCTTAGGGACTGATGACCTTAGCTGTTAAGTCCCATAAGATTTCACACACATTTGAATATTTTTGAGCATTCGCCATACCTACATCCTGCCATCGGATCGCCACATTGTGAACCGTAATTCGTCATTCCACACAACGTTTTTCCATTGTTCAATCGTCCGATGTTAACGCTCCTTACAACAAGCGAGGCATCGTTTGGCATTTACCGGCGTGATGTGTGGCTTATGAGCAGCATCTCGGCCATGAAATCCAAGTTCTCTCACCTCCCGCCTAACTGTCATAGTACTTCCAGTGGATCCTGATGCAGTTGGGAAATACTGTGTGATGGTCTGGATAGATTTCTGTCTATTTCTCATTATGACCCTCTTCAACTGTCTGCAGTCTCTGTCAGTCAACAGACGAGGTTGGCCTGTACGCTTTGGTACTGTACGTGTCCCTTCACGTTTCCACTTCACTATAACATCGGAAACAGTGGACCTAGGGATGTTTAGGAGTGTGGAAATCTCACGTACAGACGTATCACACAAGTGACACCCAATCACCTGACCACGTTTGAAGTCCGTGAATACCGCGGAGCGCCCCATTCTGGTCTCTCACCATGTGTAATGACTACTAAGGTCGCTGATACGGAGTACCTGGCAGTAGGTGGCAGCATAATGCACCTGATGTGAAAAACGTATGTTTTGGGAGTGTCCGGAGACTTTTGATCACATAGTATATGTTCCAAAATATTAGAACAGACCAACATCAATGATGAAGCGCTATATAGTTTTGGGCGTCTGTTCGACTCTTCTTGCGAACGGGAATGGCTCATGCTTTTTTCCAATCATTATGGACGCTTCACTCCTCAAGAAACCTACGCTACACTGCTCCTTGAAGAGAGGCAAGTCCTTTCGCATACACTGTGTAGACTCGAAAAGGTATACCGTCAGGTTCAGTGACATTTCCTCTGCTGAGCGATTTCAGCTGTTTTCATATCGCTGGCGCGATCGTTGAACACAGGCATCAAAAGCAATTTTTAAAAATTCAGGGTCCTGTTCCTTAAGATTTTTTAAATGTGGTTACATAGGTTTCACTGCTGGTTGTATCTCCTCGAATTCGTTCATCAACATGCCCTCGATTGGCATCTGTGAGGGATGTCGTTCTCCAGGCACTGCACGGTTTATCTGCAATGTCCGTTTCTCCTTACCAAACGTCTTCACCTAGCGCAGCACAATTTTGATGTCCAGTGCAGCGATTTCACATGCTTTCTTCATCGACGACGTTAAAACAGCTTTAAAATCATGGGTCCACAAGGAAAAGCCTGAATTTTTCCAAACTGGTTTTGAAGCCTGGGTTCAGGGATGGCGTAAATGTGTACAAATGCATGGTGACTATGTAGAGAGGACAGTTTAGAATACGATCTCTACTAGTTCCGCTGTAATATGATAATTATAAGACAGAGATTTAGGAACCAAGTTTTAAATTGTAAGACATTTCCAGGGGCAGATGTGGACTCTGACCACAATCTATTGGTTATGACCTGTAGATTAAAACTGAAGAAACTGCAAAAAGGTGGGAATTTAAGGAGATGGGACCTGGATAAACTGAAAGAACCAGAGGTTGTACAGAGTTTTAGGGAGAGCATAAGGGAACAATTGACAGAAATGGGGGAAACAAATACAGTAGAAGAAGAATGGGTAGCTTTGTGGGATGAAGTAGTGAAGGCAGCAGAGGATCAAGTAGGTAAAAAGACCAGGGCTCTTAGAAATCCTTGGGTAACAGAAGAAATATAGAATTTAATTGATGAAAGGAGAAAATATAAAAATGCAGTTAATGAAGCTGGCAAAAAGGAATACAAACGCCTAAAAAATGAGATCGACAGGAAGTGCAAAATGGCTAAGCAGGGATGGATAGAGGACAAATGTAAGGATGTAGAGGCTTATCTGACTAGGGGTAAGATAGATACTGCTTACAGGAAAATTAAAGAGACCTTTGGAGATAAGAGAACCACTTGTATGAACATCAAGAGCTCAGAAGGAAACCCAGTTCTAAGCTAAGAAGGGAAAGCAGAAAGGTGGAAGGAGTGTATAGAGGGTCTATACAAGGGCGATGTACATGAGGGCAATATTATGGAAATGGAAGAGGATGTTGATGAAGATGAAATGGGAGATACGATACTGCGTGAAGAGCTTGACAGAGCACTGAAAGACCTGAGTCGAAACAAGGCCCCCGGAGTAGACAACGTTCCATTGGAGCTACTGACGGCCTTGGGAGAACCAGTCCTGACAAAACTCTACCATCTGATGAACAAGATGTATGAAACAGGCGAAATATCCTCAGACTTCAAGAATAATATAATAATTCCAATCCCAAAGAAAGCAGGTGTTGACAGATGTGAAAATTACCGAACAATCAGTTTAATAAGCCACAGCTGCAAAACACTAACACGAATTCTTTACAGACGAATGGAAAAACTAGTAGAAGCCGACCTCGGGGAAGATCAGTTTGGATTCCGTAGAAATACTGGAACACGTGAGACAATACTGACCTTACGACTTATCTTAGAAGAAAGATTAAGGAAAGGCAAACCTTCACATCTAGCATTTGTAGACTTAGAGAAAGCTTTTGACAATGTTGATTGGAATACTCTCTTTCAAATTCTAAAGGTGGCAGGGGTAAAATACAGGAAGCGAAAGGCTATTTACAATTTGTACAGAAACCAGATGGCAGTTATAAGAGTCGAGGGACATGAAAGGGAAGCAGTGGTTGGGAAGGGAGTAAGACTGGGTTGTAGCCTCTCCCCGATGTTATTCAATCTGTATATTGAGCAAGCAGTAAAGGAAACAAAAGAAAAATTCGGAGTAGGTATTAAAATCCATGGAGAAGAAATAAAAACCTTGAGGTTTGCCGATGACATTGTAATTCTGTCAGAGACAGCAAAGGACCTGGAAGAGCAGTTGAACGGAATGAACAGTGTCTTGAAAGGAGGATATAAGATGAACATAAACAAAAGCAAAACGAGGATAATGGAATGTAGTCGAATTAAGTCGGGTGATGCTGAGGGAATTAGATTATGAAATGAGACACTTAAAGTAGTAAAGGAGTTTTGCTATTTGGGGAGCAAAATAATTGATGATGGTCGAAGTAGAGAGGATATAAAATGTAGATTGGCAATGGCAAGGAAAACGTTTCTGAAGAAGAGAAATTTGTTAACATCGAGTATAGATTTAAGTATCAGGAAGTCGTTTCTGAAAGTATTAGTATGGAGTGTAGCCATGTATGGAAGGAAACATGGATGATAAATAGTTTGGACAAGAAGAAAATAGAAGTTTTCGAAATGTGGTGCTACAGAAGAATGCTGAAGATTAGATGGGTAGATCATGTAACTAATGAGGAAGTATTGAATAGGATTGGGGAGAAGAGAAGTTTGTGGCACAACTTGACTAGAAGAAAGGATCGGTTGGTAGGACATGTTCTGAGGCATCAAGGGATCACAAATTTAGCATTGGAGGGCAGCGTGGAGGGTAAAAATTGTAGAGCGAGACCAAGAGATGAATACACTAAGCAGATTCAGAAGGATGTAGGTTGCAGTAGGTACTGGGAGATGAAGAAGCTTGCACAGGATAGAGTAGCATGGAGAGCTGCATCAAACCAGTCTCAGGACTGAAGACCACAACAACAACAACAACATGTTCGTAGATGGCATTGCATCCCTCAAATATTCAACGCCAAAATGTTTCGTTGGCAGTGTGCCTTTTTGATGAAAATAGCGTGTCAACTGTACACTCATTATTTCAAAGAGCTATGTTCCGTAGACAGTACAGAATTTCTTCAGATTACACTGTCATGATGGAATTATACGAATGATGATTCTCCTAAGACTGGTTGTTGCCTCACGGACCAGTTCCTAGAACCAATACGCAGTACGGTGACGCCGGTATCCAGTATTTAAAATTTTTTGCCATGATCCTAATGCACTGTGGTGCATGTTATGATATGCCAGTTTCGCATGTCTTAGACTCAGAAACGAAACTGGAAATAATATCCGACTTAGACATGAGATCTCTGTTGTATTCGTCTTCCGTGTAAACGATTTGACGCATTACTGCAGGAACCCCTGATGAACAAATTCCTATAGGAATTTACAGAACATTCACGAACATGCAAATTAACTAGTAACCTCCCAGAAGGATTCAAGTGTTTTACTCTATGAGGGCATGCTGAAAAGTAATGCCTCTGAAATTTTTATTCTGTGCCTCAAACGTGAGGTATTACATGTCATGTAGATTACTCGACCGACTTTCCCGCTTTGCTGATACAAGTGTCAACCATCTGCCGCAAGAGGGCTCCGAATTGTAACGTGTAGAATGATGGCAACTGTCGTAACTATGTCGGTGCTTGAGAAACAGCGTGCAGTAATTCAGTTTCTAACAGCAGAAAGCGTGCCTCCAATTGAAATCCATGGAAGAATGAAAGCTGTGTGTGGTAATGATGATGCCAGAACACACTCGAACTCTGCGACTTCCGTGTACTGACACCTTGGTTTCAACGTCATCGATCATACTCCATACAGTCCAGACTTGGCCCCATCTGATTTCAATATGTTTCCAAAACTTAAAGAATATCTTCGACGACTTCACTTTGATAATGATGAAGTCGTGCAAGCAGATGTGAAATTGTGGCTCCGTCAACAAATTGAAACACTTTATAGTGACAGTACCAAGAAAGTGATCTCTCTCGTTCGGATAAACGTGTTCGTCTCCAGGGTGACTATGTCGAGAAATAAATATTTAACATGAAGAATAAATATGTTTACTATTAATAAAGTTTAATTTATTTAAAAAGGTTTAAGAGTTCTCACATAAGAATTCGGAGGAATTATTTTTCTGCGCATCGTCTTATACTGAAATTTACGTGTCTTAATGCTCACTGAAAGTTTTAAGTGGATGTGATAAACGTAAAGCACTTATTGTTAAAGCCAATGAGTTCACTGCAAGTGCGGTAAACAGTGAGGTAACCTGAATTTACTCAGTTTGTGAAGAGATGCCTTAAAACAACCATTTGATTCCGTACGCGTATTTTAAATTGTCGTTGAAGGATAAAAATGGTTTGAAACACTTATATACAGGGTGGTCCATTGATAGTGACCGGGCCAAATATGTCACGAAATAAGCATCAAACGAAAAAACTACAAAGAACGAAACTCGTCTAGCTTGAAGGGGAAACCAGATGGCGCGATGGTTGGCCCGCTAGATGGCGCTGCCGTAGGTCAAACGGATATCAACTGCGTTTTTTTTTTTTTTTAAATAGGAACCCCCATTTTTATTACATATTCGTGTAGTACGTACAGAAATATGAATGTTTTAGTTGGACCACTTTTTTCGCTTTGTGATAGATGGCGCTGAAATAGTCACAAACGTATAAGTACGTGGTATCACGTAACATTCCGCCAGTGCGGACGGTATTTGCTTCGTGATACATTATTCGTGTTAAAATGGACCGTTTACCAATTTGGGAAAAGGTCGATATCTTGCTGATATATGGCTATTGTGATCAAAATGCCCAACGGGCGCGTGCTATGTATGCTGCTCGGTATTTTGGACATCATCCAAGTGTCCGGACCGTTCGCCGAATAGTTACGTTATTTAAGGAAATAGGAAGTGTTCAGCCACATGTGAAACTTCAACCACGACCTGTAACAAATAATGATGCCCACGTAGGTGTTTTAGCTGCTGTCACGGCTAATCCGCACATCAGTATCAGACAAACTGCATGGGAATCGGGAATCTCAAAAACGTCGGTGCTCCAGGAACCGCACAAAGTGTGATACTGAATGGACCGATTTTTTTCCGTGGATGTCGAGTTAATTTTAGTCTTGACGTTGCCACAGGGAGTACTGGAATTGGATGGTTTACCCTTGCTATCGTCCGATGTGAGAATGCCTCTCTACCTGGATTGGAATCATTTGCCGACCGAGATGTTATCGCTTACAAGACCTGGCGTTGTGGAATAGATGCTAAGACCCAATCTAGACCTAGTTATGTATATAGTAATATGCCTTTTACATTGTATACCCGCTCCTGCACCAGTGCACCAGCAATTTGCCACTGGGCACAAGACAAATTACGGGACGATGACAGATTTTTTGCACGCGTTCTGTTTAGCGACGAAGCGTCATTCACCAACAGCGGTGACGTAAAGCGCCACAATATGCACTATTGGGCAACGGAAAATACACGGTGGTTGCGACAAGTGGAACATCAGCGACCTTGGCGGGTTAATGTATGGTGCGGCATTATGGGAGGAAGGATAATTGGCCCCATTTTATCGATGGCAATCTAAATGGTGCAATGTATGCTGATTTCCTACGTAATGTTCTACTGATGTTACTACAAGATGTTTCACTGCATGACAGAATGGCGATGTACTTCCAACATGATGGATGTCCGGCACATATCTCGCGTGCGGTTGAAGCGGTATTGAATAGCATATTTCATGACAGGTGGATTGGTCGTCGAAGCACCATACCATGGCCCGCAAGTTCACCGGATCTGACGTCCCCGGATTTCTTTCTGTGGGGAAAGTTGAAGAACATTTGCTATCGTGATCCACCGACAACGCCTGACAACATGCGTCAGCGCATTGTCAATGCATGTGCAAACATTACGGAAGGCGAACTACTCGCTGTTGAGATGAATGCGCTTACACGTATTGCCAAATGAATTGAGGTTGAGGGACATCATTTTGAGCATTTATTGCATTTATGTGGTATTTACAGGTAATCACGCTGTAACAGCATGCGTTCTCAAAAATGATAAGTTCACAAAGGTACATGTATCACATTGGAACAACCGAAATAAAATGTTCAAACGTACCTAGGTTCTGTATTTTAATTTAAAAAACCTACCTGTTACCAACTGTTCGTCTAATATTGTGAGCCATATGTTTGTGACTATTACAGCGCCATCTACCACAAAGCGAAAAAAGTGGTCCAACTAAAACATTCATATTTCTTTACGTACTACAGGAATATGTAATAAAAATGGGGGTTCCTATTTTTAAAAAAACGCAGTTGATATCCGTTTGACATATGGCAGCGCCATCTAGCGGGCCAACCATCGCGCCATCTGGTTTCCCCTTCAATCTAGACGAGTTTCGTTCTTTGTAGTTTTTTCGTTTGATGCTTATTTCGTGAGATATTTGGCCCAGTCACGATCAATGGACCACCCTGTATAGTGACGTTTAATATTTGTTCCTTAAGAGCACAAATCACATGGAAGTATTCAGACAGTTGCTGCAGTGGCAGCTGACTGTTCCTCGCTTTTCGGGAGCATGCACTTGTGGTAAAGATGTGAAAATAACCATTTTCAAGTAAATGTCACATTTGGGAACTACTTTCACAAATAATTATTCTAAAATGAGGAATAACCGCCTTGTAAACAACGATAGACCTAAGTACTTTAGTTTTCCAAAAAATTGCAGATACCTGTGCAGTGGTTTGTGTTTTCTTTTCAGTCTCTTTGTTTTGAATATTTGTTTACTTCTGCCACGTGATATAAAAATTGTATTTTTGACATTAGATCAAGTTCAAGGATTGCATATTTCAGATAAGCTTCAAACTGAAGCGAATATTTAAGAAATCGCATTTGAGCTAAATTGTACTGATACTTCTAATAGTGGTTATAATTTTAAATCCTCTTTCTCATTTCATCTGCAGCTGTTACATCACCTGTTTGCACCAAAATTTCACACTAGAAATCGCATAGCGAACTGCTAGTCCAATAGAGTCTGTGCCTGAGCGTTGCACGTGCGCAGTGACGTAACTAGAGGTAGTCGCATGTCTCCCTTAGAGAAGCCCTTCACATAGACCACTGACCAGCTGCTCTGCTTGCCTATACCTCCTCATCCAGTTACCGTGCCGTCCGTAGCTATCGATGTTGGTATGTTACTGTTACAGCACAAAGTCCGCGCCGGCACGCCAGTCGGGAACGACAGAGAAGAGACGGCTGTGAGAAGAGGCCAGCCAATCGCACACTGACCGACCTCCCTCCAGGATGACAAGGCTACAGCAGCGGGCCCGTAAGTGAAGAGGGTATATGCGCCGAGCCCGACTGGTGGCACCCGCTTTGACAGCAGCTTCAATGTTAGCCACTTCGTCAGCAGACACATCGCAGCGTCTATTACTAGTATTCTCTATGTAGCACAGACTTGTGTTTGGCTATTCTGAAGAAGACTGATTATTTTGTATTGTCGCCCTTTGTGTGCGACATGTATCCGAGTTAAGTACTGTATTTGTCTTGTTGTAATAAAACTCATTAATACGAGATTTTATAAGCTACCACTTTGGTAGGTTACCTCCTGTTTCTTATAATTCTTTCAATGAATACAGCATTGCCATTTCTTACAAGTAATTTCATGAGGCTGTTCTATTTTAAGTCGCTTCGGAAGCATACGTCTAGACATTTTACAGTTAATACTGGGGAAATCATTGATCTCCAACAGTTTCTCTCACAGTATCATTTGTTGTGTCAAACCTGCATATGCTTCCATGCAGATAAGAGGGCCTAAAATATCACATTGCAGATTATGCTCATTTCATCACGAATAAACCGTCCTCTTGTTCCATTGAGTATGTGTGTATATGGAACAAAGCGTATGAAATTATTATAATTCTTTTGATTACCTTTTTTGTTGACAATTCATGCATAGTCTATTTTTTATTAAGAGACCACCCACAAATGACACACTTTTTACTTATCAAGTAAGTGTGTCTGCCAAATAAAGTGGAATCATACCACGTATGTCCTGTTACCACTTTTCTTTAAAAAATGTACCTATCCTCCAAGATGTGTGATAGCACCGTACTTATTCTTTACATCTAACTTTTACGCCAAACTGATCAAATCACTGAAATTACTCATAGAACTTAGGCTTCAGGGCTGTTATTTACGTTATTATTGGTATTTGGTTTATGGACATAAAGATGAGGTCCTAGGTATAATTCTCTGCCTAACGTTTCGTTTTCCACTACGGGAGACATCATCAGCGCCCTTAACGACTCAGAAAGCTGTTACAGAATCAAACAAACTCAGCAAGTCGAAATGTTTAAATGCATCCACCCAACGGTTGGTTCGTGACGTCATCAAGACGACTGACTAAGGCCCCCGTACGCATGCCTGACCCATTTGCCTATGTGTGGGCTCGTGTTCGTGGTCCTGGACCGTCGGTTCTATAGGCGGATATCTACTTGCTTGGCCCGATCGCTACAAGCCAGCCCATATTGTGTCAGCGCAGGGTACGTGGAGTCCGCCAAGCTGTCACCTGTGTCCACACACAGTGTGACGGGTCGGTGAGGAGGTCGGTGGATGGGTCGGTGGACCAATCGGGCTGTGAACGGGTGCCTTAAGATCACAGAGTAACGCAGACGTATGCTGTAGAGCATTTAGGATGAAGCGTTGACGCTGATGGTTCTATTAAGCATTAAGGTGCAAAGCTTATCTACACTACTGGTCATTAAAATTGCTACACAACGAAGATGACGTGCTACAGACTAAAAATTTAACTGACAGGAAGAAGATGCTGTCATATGCAAATGATTAGCTTTTCAGGGCATTCACACAAGGTTGGCGACGGTGGCAACATGAGGAAAGTTTCCAACCGATTTCTCATACACAAACAGCAGTTGACCGACGTTGCCTGGTGAAACGTTGTTGTGATGCCTCGTGTAAGGAGGAGAAATGCGTACCACCACGTTTCCGACTTTGATAAATGTCGGATTGTAGCCTATCGCGATTGCGGTTTATCGTATCGCGACATTGCTGCTCGCGTTGGTCGAGATCCAATGACTGTTAGCAGAATATGGAATCGGTGTGTTAAGGAGGGTAATACGGAACGCCGTGCTGGATCCCAACGGCCTCGTATCAATAGCAGTCGAGATGACAGGCATCTTATCCGCATGGTGTAACGGATCGTGCAGCCACGTCTCGATCCCTGAGTCAACAGATGGGGACGTTTGCAAGACAACAATCATCTGCACGAACAGTTCGATGACGTTTGCAGCAGCATGGACTATCAGCTCGGAGACCATGGCTGCGGTTACCCTTGACACTGCATCACAGACAGGAGCGCCTGCGATGGTGTACTCAACGACCAACCTGGGTGCACGAATGGCAAAACGTCATTTTTTCGGATGAATCCAGGTTCTGTGTACAGCGTCATGATAGTCGCATCCGTGTTTGGTGACATCGCGATGAACGCACATTGGAAGCGTGTATTCGTCATCGCCATACTGGCGTATCATCCGGCGTGATGGTACGGGGTGCCATTGGTTACACGTCTCGGTCACCTCTTGTTCGCATTGACGGCACTTTAAACAGTGGACGTTACATTTCAGATGTGTTACGACCCGTGGCTCTACCCTTCATTCGATCCCTGCGAAACACTATATTTCAGCAGGATAATGCATGACCGCATGTTGCAGGTCCTGTACACGCCTTTCTGGATACAAAAAATGTTCGACTGCTGACCTGGCCAGCACTTTCTCCAGATTTCTCACCACCTGTAAACGTCTGGTCAATGGTGGCCGAGCAACTGGCTCGTAACAATACGCCAGTCACTACTCTTGATGAACTGTGGTATCGTGTTGAAGCTGCATGGGCAGCTGTAACTGTACACGCCATCCAAACTCTGTTTGATTCAATGCCCAGGCGTATGGAGGGCGTTATTACGGCTAGAGGTGGTTGTTCTGGGTACTGATTTCTCAGTATCTATGCACAAAAATTGCGTGAAAATGTAATCACATGTCATTTCTAGTATAATATATTTGTCCAATGAATACCCGTTTATCATCTGCATTTCTTCTTGGTGTAGCAATTTTAATGGCCAGTAGTGTATTTTCAGTCCTGTTACATTTTTTTTCGTGCTTTTGAATTTCTGAGCCCTCTCTGTGCATCCTATTAGATCGTGCTAAAGTTACAGTCTCAGATGAACGATTTCCACTGGTTTCCCAGTCCTAGCGAATAGTCCACTGCTCCTTATTCATCCGTCTTACCCATTCTACAATATCCCTTGTGTTAATTAAAGTTGGTGCCGATTTTTTTACAAAAAGAAGCATTAACAGCAGCAGCATACAAAATGTCTCACACATGCGACGAGGTATACATAGGTACTACAAAAAGAAGCAATAGTACTCGCCTAAAGGAACACATAAGGTATTGTCACCTGGGCAGGGCAGATATGTCAGCTGTAGCACATCATGTACTGGGAATGGGAAACAACTGTATAGGTTTCTTCGACATTGCGGATTTTGCGAGATTTAGTAATTACTACGCGCCGGCCGCGGTGGTCTAGCGGTTCTAGGCGCTCAGTCGGGAACCGGGGGACTGCTACGGTCGCAGGTTCGAATCCTGCCGCGGGCATGGGTGTGTGTGATGTCCTTAGGTTAGTTAGGTTTAAGTAGTTCTAAGTTCTAGGGGACTGATGACCAAAGATGTTAAGTCCCATAGTGCTCAGAGCCTAATTACTACGCTAGGATGTACAGAGAGGCCACAGAAATTTAAAAGCACACAAACGATTTCAACAGAATGAAAGAAAGTTTAAATTAGACATGTTGTGAGCCTTAATGCTAAATAAAACAAACACGGTCAACTCTTTCCCCACTACACGCTCCATAACGGATACATATAAGCAATTTGGATTGCTGAGCGTATTTGAATCTGTATTAGTTTTCTGAGTCGTTAAAGCCTTTACTATATTTCCAGCAATGGAAGACGATATGTTAGACAGAGAATTATGCCTTGGATTACGGCATTAAGTCAAAAAATCAGATATCAGCAATAACTCAGATTACTATTTGAAGATACTCTGAAAGTACTTTAAAGCAGAACTGTGGTGATTTTGTAGAAATACACATATCTCATTCATTTTATTTCCACTTGATGTAATGCATGATGGATTGCCTTGAATGTAAATAAGCAGAAAAATATGCGTCTGACACAAGAAATGTAGTCTGGCAGTATACATAAATTTAGATAACATTACTGGGAAACAGCGATCTGTCAGTTAAGGTTTTTATTGATTTTACTGACAGTATACGTCGAATTTTGTTGTTGTGGTCTGCAATCCCAAGACTAGATTGTGTGCAACTCTTCCCCCGATCCATCCTGTGCAAGTATCTTCATCTCTGTTACATACATCGAAATCTCCCTTGCTTCCCTCTACAACTTTTACCTAACATACTTCTTCGTTATTACCAAACTGGCAATTTTTAATGCCATAGAATGTGTCGTACTGTTTGTTTTAGTCAAGTTGTTCTATAAATTTATTTTCTACTCAGCGCCCCTCCTCACTAACTACACGATATACCCAACCGATACTCAGCTTTCTTCAGTAGCACAACATTTCGGAAGTTTTTATTCTCTCCTTATCTCAACAGTTTATCGGCCACGTTTCACTTTCGTACAAGGCTACATCGTACACAAAATCCTTCAGAAAAGACTTTTTGACACTTCAATTTATGTTTGTAATTAATACAAGTCCCTTATTAAGAGACGCTTTTCTTGCTGTTGCCAGTCTGCATTTAATATCTTCTCTAGTTCTGCCATCATCTGTCAATTTGCTGCCCAAATGTCACAACTCATCTAATGCTTTTAGTGTTCCTTCGGCTTTGCCTAATTCAGTTCGACTACACTGCAGTACCCTTGATTCAGTTTTGTTCGTGTTCATATTATTACCACTTTTCAAGACATTTATCCATTCCGTTCAACAAATTTACCAAATCTTTTTCTGTCTCTGACAGAATTACAACGTCATCAGCAAACTTTCATGTTTATATTTCTTCTCCCTGAACTTTAATATTTCCTTTCATAATTCATCTTCTTCGAAAATGCAAAACTGCACCGTGTTATGAAATCAACGTGAAGCCTTATGCGCTACAGTAGCTGCCTTTGTTACTTAGTTTCAAAGATAGTAGGAGGGCAAGGGCATATCGCCAATAGAATCCTACCTGGTAAAGCACAGTCGTCTTCGAACCAGTCTCCTTATTGAGGAGAGCTTTACCATAATCTAAGTACTGCGCTGGAGTACACCAATATTTCTCATTTAAAAAATAAATAAAAAATAAGAAAGGTTTTTCAAATAAGGTTTTTCAAATTTTGGGGGCGGGTTCCTCACATCAAAACAAGAAAAGAACTTCATATACACGTATGTCCGAAAGGCTTTTGTTTTCGAGTTATTAATGAAAGATGATGCTCAATGGCTTTCCAACTACAACCCAAATATTTCACTTACCTATGCACCGTTTGACTCATTATATTCTAGATGGCGTCGTGTTGCCAGGGAGTGTTGTTTACATTCGTCGTGAGTTCGTCTTCAGTGCGTCCATTGTTTACGTGTACAAGAGGTAGAGAATCAAGTGAATGTGATCCGTTCAAAGACGGCAAGTTATTCATTTTGTCAGCATGCCGACGTGGCTTTTATGTACAAGTGCTTGAATCGTAACGGATACGAGCCTGCACGACTTTATCAGACGATGTTTCCAACCCAGGGCAGCCTAGTCATCCAACCTTTGGTGTTGTGTATCAGCCCCTTGCATAGACGGGATCCGTACCACCACTGACTACGGATCGAGGAAGACGATTTGCAGGTCGTACAGTGGACCGCGAAGAGCACATTCTGTGGGATGTCGAAGATGAGTCGGCTATCAGCACAAGACAAGTGGCTTGTCATGTGGTACGGCCCCAGGTTCAGCATGGCAGATACTTCACGAGCGACTAGTGTATTCGCATTATCTTTAACCCACGCAGGACCTCACGCCTGCCAATCACTCACCACGGGAGAACTTGAGCCGATGATCTATTGCATAAACTGCCAATCCGTTATTTGTCTTTACAGTTTTATTCACAGACGAGGCAACGTTCGGAAGAGGTGCAACGACAAATTTCGACAATGAACACACATGTACTGATCGCAATCCTCATGCTACAGTACAGGCTAGACATCAGCATCACATTAAGATTAATGTGTGGGCTGGAATTGTAGATGGCTGGTAGGGCACATGTTCCCTCAGCACGTCTTTCAGGTGCTGTCTACAGGGACCTCAGTCAGAGTACCCTCCAGAACCACCTAGAAGATTTGCCTCTGAAAATAAGAAGAATCATCTGGTTTGTGCTTGATGAAGCTCCAGCACATTTCAGTCTCAACGTTGGAGACGCACTGGCTGGCATCTACCACGACAGATGGACAGGTAGAGGAGAAACAGTTCCATGCCTCGCATGTTCTCCCCGCCTTAGTCCTATGGATTATTATTTCTGAGGGCTTCTTAAACAAGTGCCCTGTGTAGCAGACCACACGGATACAGAAACTCGTCGTCGACGTGTCACGGAAGCCTGCGAAACCATTCGATACCGTCGGGGATTATTTGACAGGGTGCGACAGTCCATAAGTCGACGAGTGCATGAGTGTATAAAACCAAGGGGAGGACATTTCGAGTTTCTGCGTTGATGAGCTCGAATCACCTAATTGTAAACCTTCATTAATAACTCGAAAACGAAGGATTTTTGGACATATTTATGTGAACTTTTTATCTCTTTTTGTGAAGGGACCTGTCCCCAAACTTCGCAAAAATATTTTTGAAACACACTGTATATGTCGACACAGATTCATTTTGTTAATATTGGACTTAGAGCAATGTATCACTGACACTTATGAGATAAATAAATATACACTATCTGATCGAAAGTATCCGGACACCATGATGTAATGCATAATTGACCATTAGATGTCTTGAGATGCGGAAATGGCAGTATAAAATGAGGCGGGGAATGCTGTATTGTCAGTAGAGAGAAGCAGCAGCAGCAGAGTGGGCCGCTCTGTAGAGTTCCAGTGACTTCGAACATAGACTAGTTATTCGATGTCACTTGAATCACAGGTCCATCAGGGACATTTAAAACCACCTGAAGTTGCCCAAGATGACTGTTGGTGATGTGAGTGTGAAGTGGAAATGTGAAGAAAAAACCACAGCTAACCCAATACCAGGCAGACGTCATGTACTGACTGACAAGGACAATCGGGCATTGCGTAGGTCACTTGGTGTAAGTCGCATAAAATCTGTTGAAGGAATCACTCTTGAGCAGCATGGTGCTACTGGCAGTCCAACCAGCACAATCACTGTGCGTAGAGAGTTGGAAGAATGGGTTAGCCACGCCGGGTAGCCGCACGGTCTGCAGCTTTTTTCCACTGTCCGCGCGGCTTACCCCGTCGGAGGTTCGAGTCCTCCCTCGGGCATAGGTGTGTGTGTTGTCCTTAGCATAAGTTAGTTTAAGTTAGATTAAATAGCGTGTAAGCTTAGGGACCGATGACCTCAGCAGCCCTACGGTCGCAGGTTCGAATCCTGCCTCGGGCATGGATGTGTGTGATGTCCTTAGGTTAGTTAGGTTTAAGTAGTTCTAAGTTCTTGGGGCTGATGACCTCAGAAGTTAAGTCCCATAGTGCTAAGAGCCATTTGAACCATTTGAACCTAAGCAGTTTGGTCCCATAAGTTCTTACCACTAATTTCCAAAGAATGGGGTACAAAGATCCAGCAGCTCCTCACAAGCCACACAGTTCTGTAGTCAACACTAAGCGACGCTTTACGTAGTGTAAACAGCGATGCCACTGCACAGTGGAGGTTTTAACAATGGAAAATTGTACTGAAATGCAGCGAATTGACGCATGGTGCAGGGAATGGCAATTGAATCTCAATGTAGACAAGTGTAATGTGCTGCGAATACACAGAAAGAAAGATCCCTTATCATTTAGCTACAATATAGCAGGTCAGCAACTGGAAGCAGTTAATTCCATAACTTATCTGGGAGTACGCATTAGGAGTGATATAAAATGGAATGATCATATAAAGTTGATCGTCGGTAAAGCAGATGCCAGACTGAGATTCATTGGAAGAATCCTAAGGAAATGCAATCCGAAAACAAGGGAAGTAGGCTACAGTACGCTTTTTCGCCCACTGCTTGAATACTGCTCAGCAGTGTGGGATCCGTACCAAATAGGGTTGATAGAAGAGATAGAGAAGATCCAACGGAGAGCAGCGCGCTTCGTTACAGGATCTTTTAGTAATCGCGAAAGCGTTACGGAGATGATAGATAAACTCCAGTGGAAGACTCTGCAGGAGAGACGCTCAGTAGCTCGGTACGGGCTTTTGTTGCAGTTTCGAGAACATACCTTCACCGAGGAGTCAAGCAGTATATTTCTCCCTCCTACGTATATCTCGCGAAGAGACCATGAGGATAAAATCAGAGAGATTAGAGCCCACACAGAGGCATACCGACAATCCTTCTTTCCACGAACAATACGAGACTGGAATAGAAGGGAGAACCGATAGAGGTACTCAAGGTACCCTCCGCCACACACCGTCAGGTGGCTTGCGGAGTATGGATGTAGATGGATGTAGATGTAGATCACTGGAAACAAGTGACTTGGATTGAATCATACTATGTCTTATAGCATTACAATGGAAGCGTAAGGATTTGGTGAATGCCTGGAGAATGTCATCTGCCACTGTGTACAGTACCAACAATAAAACAGCTGGTGTTACAGTACTGGATGTTTTTCGTGGTTAGAGTGTGGTCCGCTTATTGCGCTTCAGAATACGCTGAAAGTGAAATGCATCGCATCCTGCGTACAGCCGGAAACTTCAAAGACGAAGATAGTATGAGAATGACAGTACACTATGTCATAAAACAGCATGTGTGAGTCTGTGGTTTTTGGATAGCACCGTCTATGAAATAGGTTGGCTTGCCCAGAGTCCGGACCTGAACTCAATGAAACATCTTTAGGATCAGTTAGAACGCCGACTTCGCTCCAGACCCCAGCTTCTCTGGTTTCGGCCTTACCGATGAATGGACTGCCATTGCTCCACAGATAATCAGACACCACACTGAGAGTGTCCCCAGCAGACGAGAGGCTGTCATAAAGGCGAAGGGCGGACACATCCACTTCCGGTGTCCGAATACTTTTGGTCAGATCGTGTAAGGATATGCGCGGAGTTGGTGCGGTATCGAGCATCCGTTTCTTTGAGCTCTTGCAATATAGGACAGGTTATCAATGCTGTAAGTTATACGTATATCCTTGTTTCCAGAATTCGACTGAGAATGTCTGCTGGGGCTTAAAGACATGCAGTAACGGAGCTTTCGCCTAAAGACATTTATGAAAAGATGTGGGAAATCTAGCATGAAAAGTTAAAATAGCAGTGGATATGGATGTTGGTTGGTTACACTGCGAGGCACCCACATGCCTTGCTCATACTGTGGATCAAGCAGTCAGGCCTGCAAGATGAGTGGTCTGCCAAGCGAGTGGATTTGTTGTTATTTCTCGTGTAGCATCAATGACTCTTTATGAGCTCCAGTACCCACAATTAAGCTAGAAATTATTCTCCTGTTTGAATATTACGCAACGGAAACGGATAACGCACATCTGACTATTAGTAATTTACACAACTCTGATTGTTCATTACGCTCTGGCAATGCCACATTTTCTTTCTTACCCAACGGCTTTGATCAACACGTGACCATCGCACTGAATATGAATAGCGCATACATTATAAATTCTGGATATCATGATAACATATTATTCTAAGAAAAAGGCCACCAATCTTTTTCTTTTCACTATCTTTTTTATTCCGATAAATTCTATAACCTAAACACACCATTACATTTTATACAACAATTACACATGAGAAGCTCCACCCAGTGGGCATGGCTTTAGTTTGGTGATTTTCTATCTTATGGTCTCGGAATTGTCTAACATTACAATGCACTTTCTGGATAGGATGGTGGACCTTTTGCTAATTCTCACACTTCGACTCTCACACCCATCATCACGAAAATTTCCTCCAGACCAAGCGGTACAAAAAGGAACATGCATAACCCACTGCCTCTGAACCTATCTTGCTACTCTCTCATGCAAACCACACATACTTAAATTACATGAAATACATCACACTGGCAACATACAACACATCACAAAGAATAGTCACAACGTTAGAATCACTTCACTTTCAGCTTTCCCACTTCAATTAGTATTCATCCCAGTTTCACACGACACAGCCCCACTTCGTAACTTTTCGTTCCTACTACGAACTCTGGAGGATATATGCACGTCTTCCTGTGCAATGCAAGCCAAGTGGCGTTGCTGGATAGACGGCTGACTCACCTTGCTTCTCTATCAGAGTATTAGAGTTTGAATCCAGCGTCACACGGAAACATAACACACAAAGTAATACTAAGATCAAATTCGTCACACACGTGAGTCCTCAACTGATACCTTGGACGAGCACTTCTCTTTATCCCTTGTCTCATATCCAGATTGAGACTCACAGTGTGCTCACCACGTGGAAGTGCTCGTCTCTAATTTCAAGTCCTGCACACGCCATTTCTTAAATATTTCCAACTTATAATACACACGCCAGTAATTCAGATTAACTTTAGCACTCGGAGGTATTTCAGCCTAGTACTAGCACTCGCAAGTATTTCAACTTATTGGTACACGTGGTTTCACTGTGACCGTTGGTCACTTCCGAAGATTACTACGATCCCCTTAATATTACCTGCCTGTCATTTAATTCTCCCCCCTAAAGTTCCTGAAGTAGAGAAATAATTATTCCAAACTACTCTTAAGTATTTCACATGCATACCATCTCTCCACTCTTTTGTCTTTACGGAGCACACCTAAGACAGGTCTTACCAACACAAGATCCAGCTCCAGAGCGCTGAAACATGGCCGTTCTTCAGGTCATCTCGCGCCTCCCTCAAGGTTGGGGAGCACAATGCTACCGTATTGGTCAGCCACATTTCAGGCCCTCAAAGCTCAGGTAAATTTCATCTCTTTGGTTCCACCAAAGGTGACCAAAGGACCGTCTCAAAGATGATCATATAATGCACATTCACTATCTGCGGTTAGCAGACGACCACACATTCATTCATTTCGCAGATCTCACCAAATTGGATATAGGGATTTATTTTGTGGGAGTGCACATGTGATCAATTAAATAAATAAATTGTCCTTCTTTCCTACACTGGTATCCGGCTTCAGTGTATTAAGTGAAATTGAGTTATAATTACAAAAAATATGTTGTTCTGGCAAGAATAACGAAGAATGTTGTACCTATTTTCAATGTCGGGCGGTACTGTACGCTTTCAACACATGCAGCAGCAATTCGTAACACTTATTCCTGAAATTCGTGGTTCTCAAGCACACTAAACGGGACACCAAAAGCTGTGATATTTCCTTATGCTGAGATATACAACTCCTACGTGTCACACATAAGCACTGATTAATAGCCTGTGACTTATTTAACGTTATTATCATCATGATTGTCCTTCTTATCCTTCTCTGGATATAGCAGAAAGTTCGCATTTCATCTGTATGAGTAATTCCCTTTCACGACACTAACTCTGTCTGCATTACAGTATCAGGTTGACCAAACTCTTCTTAGTTTATCAGGTCCCTTAGCAAGTTTTTAACTTCTGATTCTTTAGCCAGGCGAAGTACACTTGGTTTCATTTATTGTACATTGGATGCCACGTTTCGTTGGCCTTTCCAGCGTCACGTAACGAGCAACTTCCAGATGGATGTAGACCCAGGCAACAACGTTTTCGCTTTTCGTCAGCGGCGCATTTATCTGCTGGTAATCTGAAGACTGAATTACCTATCATGAAATCCTGCCAGGGTTCAGGGGTGTGAGCAAAGGAAACAGAGTTGGCTGTACGCTGCTGGCAGCTGGTCTGAACTTGTTGGATGTAGCACTTGACCCTGCTCCATGTAACAGGTATCCCCTGGAGATCCTCACGCTAAGGTACGCAGTGGAAGCACGAGCATCATCGCAACAATGTCGCGCAAACCTGTCCAGTAACTCGCGTGCTGGTCAGCCGCAATTATCTTTGACTTCTGCAATGTTAGAACTTGCGGACACACTCATTCGAACTGGTCACAAATCGCAATAAACAACTTCTCTGCTCAGCTGGACGTCCCTGTTCATAGTATTGACACACTAATTCGTCATATGGGTTACTCAGAGACCTGTGTTCGCTTGGTTCCTCGCCGCCTAACAGAAGACCGTAAAGAGAAACGAGGGACCAGTTGTGCGAAACTGTTTGCGCGTTACAAGGTTGATCGTAGGAGAGCGATTTTTCGAACATCAACACGGGCAATGAAACATGGGTTCATCACTTCTAACTGCGCCGGCCCCTGTGGCCGGGCGGTTCTAGATGCTTCTGTCTGTGACCGCACTGCTGCTACGGTCGCAGGTTCGAATCCTGCCTCGGGCATGGATGTGTGTGATGTTCTTAGGTTAGTTAGGTTTAAGTAGTTCTAAGTCTAGGGGACTGATCGCTCTAAGCACTATGGGACTTAACATCTGAGGTCTCAGATGTTAAACCCCATAGTGCTTAGAGCCATTTGAATCATTTTTGAACTTCGAACTGTAAACGAAACGGCGATCCATCAAGTTGCTCCACAACACTTGTCATCCGATGTAAAAGTTCAAAGCCGCACCCTCAGTTGGTAAAGTTGTGACGACGGTCTTCTGAGACTCTGAAGGGGTTCTTCTGATTGACGTGCACCCTCACTGTGCAATGATCAACTCCGAAGTGGATTGTGCTACCCCCAGGAAACTGAAGAAACAACTTCAGCGTGTTCATCATCACACTAATGGAAACGAACGTCTCATTTTCCATGACAACGCAGGACCTCATAAAACTTCATTGGGCCCTTCTTGTTCATTCGGGCTGCACCGCAGGTCCCGCACCTTCGGACTTCCATCTGTTTGACCCAATGAAAGATGCACTATGCACGAAGCAGTACGTGGATAATGGTGAGTTTATTTACGCAGCAAGACGTTGGTTCCGACGTCGACAAGTAGAGTGGGCACCATGTAGGCATCACAGGAAGGTAGAGTAAGGCAGTCAATTAAACAGAGATTATGACAAACATCATACTTCACCTCGATGGATGACATTCTAAGGAGAGACTGAAATACTTGGTGGAATGGACAAGCCTTTGTCTAACCGAAAACCAAACTACAGGAACAAAACAGAGAGACTTAGCATGTTGTGTTGTTGTTGTGGTCTACAGTCCTGAGACTGGTTTGATGCAGTTCTCCATGCTACTCTATCCTGCGCAAGCTTCTTCATCTCCCAGTACTTACTGCAACCTACATCCTTCTGAATCTGTTTAGGGTATTCATCTCTTGGTCTCCCTCTACGATTTTTACCCTCCACGCTGCTCTCCAATGCAAAATTTGTGATCCCCTGATGCCTCAGAACATGTCCTACCAACCGGTCCGTTCTTCTTGTCAAGTTGTGCCACAAACAACTCGAAAAATTGTTCAAATGGCTCTGAGCACTATGGGACTCAACTGCTGTGGTCATAAGTCCCCTAGAACTTAGAACTACTTAAACCTCACTAACCTAAGGACAGCACACAACACCCAGCCATCACGAGGCAGAGAAAATCCCTAACCCCGCCGGGAATCGAACCCGGGAACCCGGGCGTGGGAAGCGAGAATGCTACCGCACGACCACGAGATGCGGGCCACAAACAACTCGTCTCGCCAATTCTATTCAATACCTCCTCATTAGTTATGTGATCTACCCACCTACAGCATTCGTCTGTAGCACCACATTTCGAAAACTTCTATTTTCTTCTTGTCCAAACTATTTATCGTCCATGTTTCACTTCCATACATGGCTACACTCCATACTAATACTTTCAGAAACGACTTCCTGATACTTAAATCTATACTCGATGTTAACAAATTTCTCTTCTTCAGAAACGCTTTCCTTGCCATTGCCAGCCTACATTTTATATCCTCTCTACTTCGACCATCATCAATTATTTTGCTCCCAAATAGCAAAACTCCTTTACTACTTTAAGTGTCTCATTTCGTAATCTAATTCCCTCAGCATCACCCGACGTAATTCGACTAACGTTTTGCTTTTGTTGATGTTCATCTTATATCCTCCTTTGAAGACACTGTCCATTCCGTTCAACTGCTCTTGCAAGTCCTTTGCTGTCTCTGACAGAATTACAGTGTCATCGGCGAGCCTCAAAGTTTTTATTTCTTCTCCGTGGATTTTAATACCTACTCCGAATTTTTCCTTTGTTTCCTTTACTGCTTGCTCAATATACAGATTGAATAACATCGAGGAGAGGCTACAAACCTCGTAGGTTTGCCTTTCCTTAATCTTTCTTCTAAGATAAGTCATCAAGGCCAGTATTGCCTCGCGTGTTCCAATATTTCTACGGAATCCAAACTGATCTTTCCCGAGGTCGGCTTCTACCAGTTCGTCTGTAAAGAATTCGTGTTATTATTTTGCAGCTGTGACTTATTAAACTGATAGTACGGTAATTTCCACATCTATCAACTCCTGCTTTCTTTGGGATTGGTATTATTATATTCTTCTTTAAGTCTGAGGGTATTTTGCCTGTCTCATACATCTCTCTCACCAGATGGTAGAGTTTTGTCGGGACTGGATCTCCCAGGGCCATCAGTAGTTCTAATGGAATGTTATCTACTCCCGGGGCCTTGTTTCGACTCAGGTCTTTCAGTGCTCTGTCAAACTCTTCACCCAGTGTCGTATCTCCCATTTAATCTTCATGTACATCCTCTTCCATTTACATAATATTGTCCTCAAGTACATCGCCCTTGTATAGACTCTCTACATACTCCTTCCACCTTTCTGCTTTCCCTTCTTTGCTTAGAAGTGGGTTTCCATCTGAGCTCTTGATATTCATACAAGTGGTTCTCTTCTCTCCAAAGGCCCCTTTAATTTTCCTGTAAGCAGTATCTATCTTACCCCTAGTGAGATAAGCCTCTACATCCTTACATTTGTCCTCTAGCCATCGCTGCTTAGCCATTTTGCACTTCCTGTCGATCTCATTTTTGAGACGTTTGTAATCCGTTTTGCCTGCTTCATTTACTATTTTTTTTATATTTTCTCCTTTCATCAATTAATTTCAATATTTATTCTGTTACCCAAGGATTTCTACTAGCCCTCGTCCTTTTACCTACTTGATCCACTGCTGCCTTCACTACTTCATCCCTCAGAGCTACCCATTCTTCTTCTACTGTATTTCTTTCCCCCATTCCTGTCAATTGTTCCCTTATGCTCTCCCTGAAACTCTGTACAACCTCTGGTTCTTTCAGTTTATCCAGGTCCCATCTCCTTAAATTCCTACCTTTTTGCAGTTTCTTCAGTTTTAATCTACAGTTCATAACCAATAGATTGTGGCCAGAGTCCACATCTGTCCCTGTAAATGTCTTACAATTTAAAACCTGGTTCTCAAATCTCTGTCTTATCATTATATAATCTATCTGATACCTTCAGGTATCTCCAGGATTCTTCCATGTATACAACCTTCTTTTATGATTCTTGAACCAAATGTTAGCCATGATTAAGTTATGCTCTGTGAAAAATTCTACCAGACGGCTTCCTCTTTCATTTCTTACCCCCAGTCCATATTCACCTACTTTGTTTCCTTCTCTCCCTTTTCCTTCTCTCGAATTCCAGTCACCCATGACTATTAAATTTTCGTCACCCTTCACTACCTCAATAATTTCTTTTATTTCATCATACATTTCATCAATTTCTTCATCATCTGCAGAGCTAGTTGACATATTAACTTGTACTACTATAGTAGGCGTGGGCTTCTTGTCTATCTTGGCCACAATAATGCGTTCACTATGTTGTTTGTAGTAGCTTACCGGCGCTCCTATTTTTTTTTTATTCATTATTAAACCTACTCCTGCATTACCCCTATTTGATTTTGTATTTATAACCCTGTATTCACCGGACCAAAAGTCTTGTTCCTCCTGCCACCAAACTTCACTACTTCCCACTATATTTATCTTTAACCTATCCATTTCCCTTTTTAAATTTTCTAACCTACCTGCCAGATTAAGGTATCTGACATTCCACTCTTCGATCCGTAGAACGCCAGTTTTCTTTCTCCTGATAACGACGTTCTCTTGAGTAGTCCCGCCCAGAGATCCGGATGGGAGGCTACTTTACCTCCGGAATATTTTACCCAAGAGGACGCCATCATCATTTAATCATACAGTAAAGCTGCATGCCCTCGGGAAAAATTACGGCTGTAGTTTCCCCTTGCTTTCACCCGTTCGCAGTGCCAGCACAGCAAGGCCGTTTTGGTTAGTGTTACAAGGCCAGATGAGTCAATCATCCAGACTGTTGCTCCTGCAACTACTGGAAAGGCTGCTGCCCCTCTTCAGGAACCACACGTTTGCCTGGCCTCTCAACAGATACCTCTCCGTTGTGGTTGCACCTACGGTACGGCCATCTGTATCGCTGACGCACGCTAGCCTCCCCACCAACGGCATGGTCCATGGTCCATGGGGGGTGGGGTGGAAGGTGTAGCATGGGGGGAACTTAGCATAAAGAATCAAAAAAGATGAACTTAGCATGCAGAATCACTTGGAATAAGATGAATCATTTGATCAACGCAAAATTAAGACATTGCTAGACAGTGATCCGCCATGAAGACTACACGGAGCAGGAAGTGTGACCCTTTTCGAAACAGAGTTACGT
This sequence comes from Schistocerca cancellata, assembly GCF_023864275.1. Classification (NCBI taxonomy): domain Eukaryota; kingdom Metazoa; phylum Arthropoda; class Insecta; order Orthoptera; family Acrididae; genus Schistocerca; species Schistocerca cancellata. Next base: position 389,904,416 of record NC_064629.1, on the reverse strand, counting down.
AGCAAACTAAAACCGGAACGAAGGGTTCTCAAAAACACATATAGAAATCGAAGAACGTCAAACGGCATATATGGAATACCAGTGAACGAAGAAATGTATATGCAAATAAAAATATATCGAACACCATCCGAAAAGTCACATGTTCTTATGACACATCTTGAGAATTTAGCAAGGGACATTGACACACATGAAGCTTCTTGTGATTAAAAGAGACAAATTACGTCGGTTCCTGGAGGCACAAAGGGAATATTGGTAACCGAAAGTTACAAGAAGGTGACCTTTAACAAAAATTTGAACCTGGAGTAGGATTCTAGGATTGACTTAACCTAGGAGGAAACATCATGGACAGAAGAGCGAAGGATGTTGCTGAAGGAATAATGGACTAAGATGAAAACTGAAAAATAAGAAGCTGATCCGAATTAACGAGATCTCAGATGACCAGAACGAAAAGAAAAAGAAAATAGTTGGTTTACGTTAGAGACTGCCTTACGAAATTTAAGAATCTTTATACATTTCCTCCTTCAGTCGCTGATTTATTCCCGATGAAAACTTGGCGCGATTCGTTTTTGTAACACACTGCCTTCTTCAGAACGAGATATGTTATTATTACATATAATACATAATTTATGTCATTATTCTTGTGGTCTTCAGTCCAGAGACTGGTTTGATGCAGCTCTCCATGCTACTCTATCCTGTGCAAGCCTCTTCATCTCTGAATAACTACTGCAACCTACATCCTTCTGAATCTGCTTACTGTATTCATCTCTTGGTCTCCCTCTATGATTTTTACCCTCCATGTTTGCCTCCAATACTAAACTTGTGATGCCTTGATGCATCAGAACGTGTCCTACAAACAGAGCCCTTCTTCTGGTCAAGTTGTGCCACAAGTTCCTTTTCTCCCCAATGCTATTCAGTACCTCCTCAATAGTTACGTGATCTATCCACCTCATCTTCAGCATTCTTCTGTAGCACCACATTTCGAAAGCTTCTATTCTCTTCTTATCTTCACTGTTTATTGTCCATATTTCACTTCCATACATGGCTACACTCCACACAAATACTTTCAGAAAAGTTTTCCCGACACTTATACCTATACTCAATGTTAACAAATTTCTCTTCTTCAGAAACGGTTTCCCTGCCATTGCCAGTCTACATTTTATACCCTCTCTACTTCGACCATCATCAGTTACTTTGGTCCCCAAATAGTAAAACTCATTTAATACTTTAAGTGTCCCATTTCCTAATCTAATTTGCTCATCATCACCCGATTTAATTCAGCTACATGCCATTATCCTCGTTTTCCTTTTGATGATGTTCATCTTATATCCTCCATTCAAGACGCTGTCCATTCCGTTCAACTGCTCTTCCAGTTCCTTCGCTATCTCTGACAGAATTACAATGTCATGGGATACCTAAAAATCCTTATTTCTTCTCCGAGGATTTTAATTCCTACTCCAATTTTTTCTTTTGTTTGCTCAACATACAAACTGAATAACATCGGGGATAAGCTACGGCACTGCCTCACTCCCTTCTCAACCACTGATTCCCATTCATGCCCCTCAACTCTCGTAACTGGCATCTGGTTTCTGTACAAATTGTAAATAGCCTTTGGCTCCCTGTGTTTGACTCCTACCACCTTCATAATTTGAAAGAGAGTGTTCCAGTCAACATTGTCAAAATGTTTCTCTAAGTCTACAAGTGCTAGAAACCTATCTTCTAAATTAAGTAGTAAGGCCAGTATTGACTTACGTGTTCCAACATTTCTACGGAATCCAAACTTATCTACCGCGAGGTCGTCCGCCACCAGTTTTTCCATTCGTTTGTAAAGAATCCGTGTTAGTATTTTGCAACCATGTCTTATTAAACTGTTAGTTCGGTATAAATCCTCTATATACTCCTCCCAACTTTCTACTTTCCCTCCTTTGCTTAGAACTTGTTTTCCATCTGAGATCTTGATGTTCATAAAGTGGTTCTCTTTCTCCCAAGGTCTCTTTAATTTTCCTATAGGCAGTATCTTTCTCATCTCTAGTGATATATGCCCCTACATCATTACGTTTGTCCTCTAGCCATTCCTGCTTAGCCATTTTGCACTTCCTGTCGATCTCATTTTGAGACGTTTGTGTTCCTTTCCGCCTGCTTCAATTCCTGCATGTTTATATTTCCTCATTTCATCAATTAAATTCGTTATCTCTTCTGTTACCCAAGAATATCTACTAGCCCTTGTCTTTTTGCCTACTTGATCCTCTGCTGCCTTCACTACTTCATCTCTCAAAGCTACCCATTCTTCTTCTACTGTATATCTTTCCCCTTTTCTTATCAGTCGACCCCTAATGCTCTCTCTGAAACTCTCTACAACATCTGACTCTGTCCGTTTATCCAGGTTACATCTCCTTAAATTCCCACCTTGTTGCAGTTTCTGCAGTTTTAATCTACAGTACATAACCAATAGATTATGGTCAGAGTCCCCATCTGCACCCTGGAAATGTCTTGCAGTTTAAAACCTAGTACCTTAACTCTGTCTTACTATTATATAATGTATCTGAAACCTTCCAGTGTCTCCAGGCTTCTTCCACGTATACAGATTTCTTTCATGGTTCTTAAACAAAGTATTAGCTATGATTAAGTTACGCTCTGTGCAGAATTCTACCAAGCGTCTTCCTCTTTCATTCCTTACCCCCATTCCATACACATCTGCTACTTTTCCCACTCTTCCTTTTCCTATTATCGAATTCCAGTCCCCCATGACTATTAAATTTTCGTCTACTTTCACTATCTGAATAATTTCTTTTATCGCATCATACATTTCTTTAGTGTCTTCATCATCTCCGGAGATAGTTGGCACATAAACTTGTACTACTGGGATAGGTGTGGGCTTCGTGTCTTCCGAATGGGGGACTATTTCACTTCCGAAATATTTTACTCGAGAGGATGTCATTATTATTTAACCATACAGTAAAGCTGTCTGCACTCGGGAAAAGCTACGGCTGTCGTTTCCCCTTGCTTTTAGCCGTTCGCAGTACCAACATCAAAGCCGTTTTGGCCAGATCAGTCATTTATTCAGACTGTTGACCCTGCAACAACTTAAAAGGCTGGTGCCCCTCTTCAGGAGCCACACGTTTGTCTGGTCTCTCAATAGATACTCCTCCCTTGTAGTTGCACCTACAGTACAGCTATCTGTATCGCTGAGGCTCGCAAGCCTCCCCACCAATGGCAAGATCCATGTTTCATGCGGGTGGATGTATGTTATAAGGTGCGGTAATAACATATGAGCAGAACAGTTTAAGAAGTCTTTGCGCACTACTGAGCTTGTTTTTCTAAGATTACATCACTCGAAAGAATGGTTAACGTTCGTTCAGCCTACTTCTCATTTGCAGAGTGAAGGAATGTCACAAGAAAGAGAGACTGTCCCATTTAAAAAGAACATTGGAAAGAAATTTCGGTAGGCGGAAATCTGTTCTCGAGGTTAAGTGAGGCCATTTTTCGAAATTCTTGTTCCGATTTCCTAAATGATTTATTAAATTTATTAAATATTACGTTCCATAAACCTCCAGTATTTGTTACACGTCCACGAAAAGTGTAAGAAGTTTAATCAAAAAAGAAATACTTCCAAGCTATTTTGTCAATCAATGATATTTTATTGGTTATATGATAAAAATGTTTTGTAGTAGCTACCAACTACGAAATAAATGACATAAATTGAAACATTTTACTGCACTGGTCATCAACGGTTAAGCAAATTTTGTTCATATTCAGACGGCTCCAATGCACTTACTTGACGAAATATTAACCAGCTGTTGATAGGTGAAAGTGCCATAATGCCCTACATTCATTTCCAGTTTTATTTTGCGAGTGAGGCAAGCAGATACATCGGGCTTCGCAGTATTCTAACTTACTAACCCTGAGGACTACGAGATAAAGTGCGTAACGATCACCTCTGTATTCCCGTTGAAAAATGCATTCATTCCTTAACGTTGTGAGCGTAAAGCATCTCCCCGTTTAACTGATTACCTCACTTGTTTTCCACCATACAATTCAACATTCTTTCAGTCTTATTGTTATGAGGTTTAAGATCTTACCTACGAACAAAAAATAGCTAAGTATCAATTGCTCAAGCATGTAATCGCATAAGCCAGTGGCCGAAACCGCAGGCGTTCGACCGCAACAGTTTATGCGGAAACAGTAAACGCATATAATGGCGACTGCGAAAGCACTCAGTACGTTATTAGGCAGCATCGGACTGCGGTCTTCTGTCCTTGGAGCATACGTGTTCCCAGCAATTGTCCGACAATGACATAATGGCGGAGTTCAGATTATTTCTTTTTGTTCCACTTAAGGTGATAAACCCGAAATTATTCCTCTGGCAAGATAAGGCCATTATGACATACGCGGGAAAGTGAAACGTTATTTCCTCTGTGAGAACTGGTGGACTTATTATAATTTAATAGTCACATTACTGTGGTTAAAATAAGCACGTTTTTTAATCAACACACTCTACAAAGCCGTAGGTAATATAGATGCTTCAGAAAAATTGGGCGAGCTGTGAAATGATGTTATCACTTAGTGAGATGGTTTTTCTCTGACACGTAGCATAGAAGGCTTCGGCTAGTAGGATTGTTCCAGGTGATTAAAGAAAGTTCACGTATTTGAGTCTTTTTATGAACTACATATTGCGGTTGCTATATGCTCTAAATCGGAAAAGCTTATATTCTTTAATGGGAAGTGATTGATGTTGTGGTGAAAGATTATCGAAGGAAGAATAAATTTTTAAAATTCTACTTTCTGATATAAAAATGGAAACGTAGTTCACCACTTTAGCACTGCTGTTTAATGACTATACTACTCTTGATGGGTTTAATTTCTAGGACGAAAATAAATTCTACAGCAATTTAATGTTACATTATCAAGCATAGTTGTTAATAAATGTTATACAAATCTGATGTGTAACCACAAGCTTTAAATTTAGGTAGGGCAATTAGCTACACTAAAATGGTGAAAAGTTAAAATGTGTGAAAGAAACCTTAGGTTGAAATTATAATTTCCCTATAATAGAACAGCTGTCTTCAGCAGACTTGCATTTATGTGCCGGTACCTCAGCGTCACCAGAGCGGAGTACTACCCTACTTTCTAGTCACATGAACAGAAAGTGAAATGCAAACAGGAATTTTATATTCCCATTGCTTGCTGCCCCGCTGTCGCTTTCAAACCGGTCGAACACATTTTCAGGCGATTGTACTGTTTCGAAGTATTGAAATACACGTTACATATCACTTGCTTTTGTAGCAGCCACATGGTTGCAAGATGTATATCCTGATCGCAACCGTTATACAGCTGGATATGTGTATCGTATTATGTGCCATAATAAGCATCACTATAACGTTTCAGATACAGGTAAGACACGCACTGCCTCACGTATTATATATTCTAGAGCACTAGAGTGCATAATTCAATACTGAATGTAACAAGAAATGAGCAACACTATTGACATTTCGTTCAAGTTGTATGTAAACGTAGGAAGGAATCAAATGAGAGTATACTTGAGACAAGGTAACTTACGTCAACCGCGATGTTCACAGAATACTTGGAAGTGGAAATGAAATTTTGAGCAATATGATTAGAATGCTTAACAAGGTGCTCGTGCACACGTTAACTAAACAGTTAAAAAGCATTGGAAATTCAAGGCAGACAATAGTCGGCAGTCTACAGCAAAGTACGAAATAAATGTATGTGCACACTTTTATATGTGTGCGATTTCTTTCACAAAAAAAAGCTTGGTTTACCTGTGGCACATCGGTATTCCGTGTGAAAGCATTGCTTTACCCTTCTCTCTTCTCGTGAGAGACCGATATTTAAAAGCCTCAGCGCTAGATCTAATTTCTCTTATCTAATCGATTCCATCGTTGCGTGCTGAACAGTTTGGCGGGAATAGGCTATTACCACACTGCAAAGTAGAGATAGTGGATCTCATCTTTGCTAACAAGTCCAAGCGAAACGACCCCCACCTGTCTGTCAGGCTGTTGCATATTACACAACTAACACAGTGAGAGTTATATCCATTACAGTCATATTTATATCCCGAGGAAAATTGCCCTTTTTTCCTACACAAAGGGGACCGAGCAGGGGTGTGCCTTATTACCGTTCTTCTATATAACAATTGATGCAGGGGGAATTAGCCACCATCAGGAACGGCTGGAAGCAGCGGTAGGCAGCCACAGACGACAGCATTCAGGCTGCTGTCCCGGTCTGTGGTGGCTATGGGAACCTGAGACGAATGATTTGGCGCCTCTAGTGTCTATACCGTTGATTGCGATTCCTGATGTTGCACTGCCTTCCGATTCTCTCGTCCTGGCTGAATGACACTCACGAGATGGTGAACGAAACAGTGACGTGCTCGCAAATCTCTGAGTGAAGGCGAAATTCGGCACTAGCCTCACAGCTTTCCCCTTACTCCTTAAAAACATGTTAGCGGTATTACTCACTGTTGTAAGCACATCTGATCCATCACGGGCGCATCTTTCTTAGGACTGGGCCAGATCTTGCTGAAAGGTCCAAACAAGTGCCGGAGGTGGGAGACCCATGTTACTCGGATAAGGAAGCCTCTCAGGGAAATAGCAGAAGGTCGGGAAGAAGGCCATTTTCCACTTCGTTTGCTAGCAGGAGAGTCACGTCCGAGGTGTGGAGTCTGCCGGTGAGGGCACTAAGTGCATCTCACTTCATATCGCGTCTCATCTCGGCAGAAAAGACGCATGCCGCTTGGGTTCAGAGGCCATCCTCGATTCCCACAGGCGGTTAGCTGCTTTGGTGGGGGCGAAGCACAGCTTTTGTTTGAACTGATCGCGATGCCCTGCTTTGGAGCCGAGTTGAACGCTTAAACCGGAGGCTCATACGATCTTCTGTGACGATCCTGGCTGCGAATTTCTAAACCTTGTTACCAGGTGGAGAATTCTTGGAACGCCACCCCTAACCCCTTCCCACAGCAGGTCACGTGTGTACAACACGTACGAATCGGCCAGTAGGATGGTGGAGTAGTTGCGGCGAGCACATATGTCAGTTTTAGGATAGGGAAATTTCTCAACAAGCACGATTACGAACGAAGAATATCAGCCCCATTAGTTAAAGAGAGTAGTTTTCGTCATGAGAGATCGAAGAAAGAAACCGGTAATATAGCAATAGTTTATTCCCGGTGCATCCATGGATAGCTCTCAGAACTAATCTCGCTTATAAACGATAATAGTGTGTACGTGGTACTAAGGACAGATAGCTGGCTGAAAGCATATATTAATACCAATGAACTTCTAAACTCAGACTGAAATATGTTTAACGTCGGTGGAGAAGACGTGTTTACATCCGTAAATAATGCGATAAGGTCTGACGAGGTCAGTACATATCCCAAATGCGAAATGGTTTTGGTAAAGATAGAGGTTAAAGATGGGTCAAACATGGTACTTGTACTAAGGCTGGGGAGGGGGGGGGGGATAGATTTCAACTTCAGTTACAGACTGGATGAGTCAAGTAATTAGGACGCGTAGTAGAAATAGGGAATCGTGTGATGTTGTTTTAATCCCCTATCTGAAAATTACCTTGAGCAGTTAATCAGTGAACGGTTCGTGAAGGTAATATCTTAGATCTCCTGGCCAAAATTTCTCGACCCAGTTGGAAAACCAAATAGTAAGCTTCCGTTCGTTGCTATGATAGTGGAAAACAGCACTTTGAATACAAGACCCTTGTAGTAATGTTTAAAAAGAACGGAGTGAATGCCCCCAGTCTTGTTTTATGCTTGGTAGAATGTTAAAGAAATTCAGTATACCGAATAACAGCAATTACACTATAATTAGTAATGGTGTATCCAAGCAATAGTCATCGAACTGTATGGATATCTCTCGTTCTACACATGTATAGAGATCTTGTTTGTCGTACCAAGAGACGGTGTGTTCCCTATAGGGGGAAACACTTTGCCTGAAATACCACTTACTTTAAAATCAAGGGTGTGAGACAATAGAAGAAGGTGAAAATTGATGCTACTCTCCCAAAATGAATCAATTAAGTTATCTACTAATTTAACACCCTTTTTCGGTAATCGATCCGCCACACTCGGTACAGATGTCATCAGATATTCGAGGCTGTTCCTATAGTTACCTTCTAGATACTGAAAGCTTTTTGTCTGTGTGTTGTACTAGAGGAAACCACTGGCCAACGAACAGCGTTCCAGTGTTGGACAGCCAGCAAGTCATAAATCTTTCACTGTAATGCGATTTTTCTAATTATTTGTGTCAGCTATCAAGTTAATTAATACCGTTATTGGACGTTCCTGTTTCACATATGCTGTGGTGTATACAATAATTTACTGAATTTAGCTGCTCATGACTGTTCCATGCTAGCAGCAAAGTAGCAGAAGAGTATTTAATGGAACTATATGTATCATGAGTATGAATACACGCATACAAAGAGGTTGTGACGAGCTATTAGTCTAAATTCGAACATCGTGGACCATTTTAACGTGTGTTCCTGGGACGCTGTCTTCAACATAGTGTGTTTGCAAATGCCCGTTTGTGTCATGTCGAGGAATGAGATAAGTGTTGTCCATCGCACCGTAGATTTAGTTTCCGCGATTATGGATGATTATAAAATAAAGAAGGGGAAGAGGGGCCACCACACACGAAACTACTTGTGAAAGCCAACGGAGACGCCCTACTGAATGTCACCATCTGAAGCATGAATCATTTTTAACAATGCATACGTTCTCAGTCAGTTAGGTACTGCGCCAAGGTTTCGGATTTAATCGATGACAATGGCGCTGACTGTGCATATCGGGAAACGTACGTAACAACCTCACCTTCAAAAATGGTTCAAATGGCTCTGAGCATTATGGGACTTAACTTCTAAAGTCATCAGTCCCCTAGAACTTAGAATTACTTAAACCTATATAACCTAAGTACATCACACACATCCATGCCCGAGGCAGGATTCGAACCTGCGACCGTAGCGGTCGCGCGATTCCAGAATGTAGCGCCTGGAACCGCCCGGCCATCCCGCCCGGCACCTCACCTTCCCTTGACTGCATAATACGGGTGATGAAAATATATTCCAGGGCCGGGTATCGAATCTCTTACCTCTAAATCAGTACTTCAATAACGGATGTTCCCATATACCTTAAAGGAGCTCCTTTTTAAGGGGTTTCAATGATCATCCCTATGAAGCGACTGTCATTTGTTTTTACAGGGAAGGCAGTTAGGTGCCAGTTCAATCTGCCAGACAATCAGTAGATTATTCTAGTTTCAAACGAGGTAACATTTTTTATCCTAATTTTGTTGAGACAGTTCAACGTGGAAGAAAAATGAGTGAAAGAAATTTGAATGATAATATATGTCTTTGCTTCTCTCTTGAAGTTGTGTACCGAGTATGCCGGAAGTTGTGAATCCTCATACTACCTACAGTCTGCGAGAGGCGACCTCTTCAAATCGTCACTGAGCATCGGTCTCGATATCATTCTGTGGTAAAGAGTTCACGTCTTTTATTCGACCATTTCACAGAGCTTCACCGATTTTTTCTTAGTTTGAAAATGTCCAACACGGTGCCACTACTGCCGGCTCTGAGTCTTCATTTCATGAAGCCAAATTATTTTGAAACCATTTTGAAATTATACATTGCACTTTATATTGCATCGAAACGTCACGGGACGAAAGTAAGCCGGCCTCGGTGGCCATGCGGTTCTAGGTGCTTCAGTCCGGAACCGCGAGACTGCTACGGTCGCAGGTTCGAATCCTGCCTCGGGCATGGATGTGTGTGATGTCCTTAGGTTAGTTAGGTTTAAGTAGTTTTAAGTTCTAGGGGACTGATGACCTCAGATGTTAAGTCCCATAGTGCTCAGAGCCATTTGAACCATTTTTTTTTTTTTTGACGAAAGTAAAATATACTATCTAGCATTCTGTAGTAAGGATTGCTAACCATGAATCTTTCCAGTTTCGAAAAAACTTACGAGCATTGGAACATAAATTTCTCTCTATTCGTATTGAAGGTAAGTATTTTACATCGGCGTTCTGTGTCACCAATTAACCGCCAACCGCCATTGTATGAATTCTTTACAATGTCTTCTGTTCAGGTCTGACGTAGGAGTTGTATTTTGAAATCAATAAGAAATATGGAATTTAGTGTACGATGAAAGTCTTTGTTTAAACTGAAGGAATTGTTGTTTCACTATTCAACCATGTACATCAAAGTGTTTCCTTTTCGGTGTTCACAGGTGCAAATCAAGTTTCAGTACGATACTTACGTTATATGCTGGCTAACAAGACCAGAATGCAGTGAAACGTGCTTTTAAAATTTGTTGTAATGGCTAGACATACTGATCGTGGTGGGCAGTTAATCCACGAACTCAGTCTCTAAATACAGAAAAATGATTGATGAGCTGCAGCTTGTAGTTGCAAAACAGACGACTTCGCAGAAAAGATGCTGAGCTCACTCTCCTTGAGGCGTGAAACTTTACGCCTTCGAAAAACAAATACTATCAGCAGGCGGAACATTTGAGGATGTTTATATAGTGATAACTGGCATACTCATGTTGTGAGACTGAGCATCAGTGATTCCGATGTGACTGCAGAATAATGTGGTGAATATAAGAACGTTCACCTTTGTGTGTCTGTGTGTGTGTGTTTAGTCCTTTATGCAACAGTACAACAGGAGTAAAAATTCTGCAGTTGGACTGCCATGGATGTATGTTAATAGCGCTTAGAACTCACTATCAAATAGATGATTAGAGAAGTGTGCTAATACTAGTAATTCACTGCTGTTGAAGTGGAGAAAATAATGTACCACTGCCATAAAAATTAAGCAATCCTGCCTTTGCTTGATGAGTTCGAGAAAACTGAAGAGCCGATGAGGGTATAAAAATTTCAAATTCTAGGTTACGGTTTTCTGTTGATTTCTCTAAACTGTAAATTATTTTCTTCACATTTGCACCACCTCATACAGACTAGCAGATACAATTTACAGTAGAAAGTAACTCACACCTTAGTCATGGGAAAAGTGGAGCTCCGTATAAAAAAATATCTGGAAGTATCAAACTGCAGCCTACATATGGAAAATTGGAACAATGAGGCATACAGAGAAAAAGAAGTTGATTGGAGCTTCATGTCCTATAAAAAAGAGGAAGAATGTCTTATTTAAACTTGAACAACATGGTAAAACCACAGAAAACATAAATCTGAACGACAGAACGGGGATTTGATCCACGATCCTCCCGAATCTGTGCCCACTGTCTTAACCAAATGCGCTAGCCACCTCTGTCTTGTGTAGAGGAGTGTCAAAAATATTTTTCCGGTGTCATCATCATCATCATCATCATCGTTTAAGACTGATTATGCCTTTCAGCGTTCAGTCTGGAGCATAGCCCCCCTTACACAGTTCCTCCATGATCCCCTATTCAGTGCTAACATTGATGCCTCTTCTGATGTTAAACCTATTACTTCAAAATCATTCTTAACCGAATCCAGGTACCTTCTCCTCGGTCTGCCCCGACTCCTCCTACCCTCTACTGCTGAATCCATGAGTCTCTTGGGTAACCTTGCTTCTCCCATGCGTGTAACATGACCCCACCATCTAAGCCTGTTCGCCCTGACTGCTATTTCTATAGAGTTCATTCCCAGTTTTTCTTTGATTTCCTCATTGTGGACACGCTCCTGCCATTGTTCCCATCTACTAGTACCTGCAATCATCCTAGCTACTTTCATATCCGTAACCTCAACCTTGCTGATAAGGTAACCTGAATCCACCCAGCTTTCGCTCCCATACAACAAAGTTGGTCGAAAGATTGAACGGTGCACAGATAACTTAGTCTTGGTACTGACTTCCTTCTTGTAGAAGAGAGTAGATCGTAGCTGAGCGCTCACTACATTAGCTTTGCTACACCTCGCTTCCAGTTCTTTCACTATGTTGCCATCCTGTGAGAATATGCATCCTAAGTACTTGAAACCGTCCACCTGTTCTAACTTTGTTCCTCCTATTTGGCACTCAATCCGTTTATATTTCTTTCCCACTGACATTACTTTCGTTTTGGAGATGCTAATCTTCATACCATAGTCCTTACATTTCTGATGTAGCTCTGAAATATTACTTTGCAAACTTTCAATCGAATCTGCCATCACAACTAAGTCATCCGCATATGCAAGACTGCTTATTTTGTGTTCACATATCTTAATCTCACCCAGCCAGTCTATTGTTTTCAACATATGATCGATGAATAATATGAACAACAGTGGAGACAGGTTGCAGCCTTGTCTTACCCCTGAAACTACTCTGAACCATGAACTCAATTTACCGTCAACTCTAACTGCTGCCTGACTATCCATGTAAAGACATTTAATTGCTTGCAAAAGTTTGCCTCCTATTCCATAATCTTGTAGAACACACAATAACTTCCTCCTAGGAACCCGGTCATATGCCTTTTCTAGATCTATAAAGCATAGATACAATTCCCTGTTCCACTCATAACACTTCTCGATTATTTGCCGTAAGCTAAAGATCTGGTCCTGACAACCTCTAAGAGGCCTAAACCCACACTGATTTTCATCCAATTGGTCCTCAACTAATACTCGCACTTTCCTTTCAACAATACCTGAGAAGATTTTACCCACAACGCTGATTAAAGAGATACCTCTGTAGTTGTTACAATCTTTTCTGTTTCCATCTTTAAAGATTGGTGTGGTTACTGCTTTTGTCCAGTCTGATGGAACCTGTCCCGACTCCCAGGCCATTTCAATTATCCTGTGTAGCCATTTAAGACCTGACATTCCACTGTATTTGATGAGTTCCGACTTAATTTCATCCACCCCATCCGCTTTATTGCACTGCAATCTATTGACCATTTCTCCACTTCCTCAAATGTGATCCTATTTCCATCATCATTCCTATCCCATTCTACCCCGAAATCTGAAACATTACTGATCGCATTTTCACCTACATTGAGCAACTCTTCAAAATATTCCCTCCATCTTCCCAAGGCATCCACAGGTTTCACCAGCAGTTTTCCTGACCTGTCCAAAATACTTGTCATTTCCTTCTTACCTCCCTTTCGAAGACTGCTAATTACACTCCAGAATGGTTTTCCAGCTGCTTGACCCATAGTCTCCAACCTGTTTCCAAAGTCTTCCCACGATTTCTTCTTGGATGCTGCAATTATCTTTTTGTCTTTGTTTCTTTCTTCAACATAACTTTCTCTGTCTACCTGGGTTCTGGTATGTAGCCATTTTTGATACGCCTTCTTTTTCCTTTTACAGGCTGCCTTGACTGTATCATTCCACCAAGCTGTTTGCTTCTTCCTACTTTTACACACTACTGTTCCAAGACATTCTTTAGCCACCTCTAGTACTGTGTCCCTGTACCTTGTCCATTCCTTTTCCAATGACTGTAATTGGCTACATTCAACTAACTGGTACCTTTCTGAGATCGCTGTTATGTACTTGTGCCTGATTTCCTTATCCTGAAGTTTCTCCACTCTTATCCTCCTACATATGGACCCGACCTCCTGCACTTTCGGCCTCACAATCCCAATTTCACTGTAGATTAAATAATGATCAGTGTCATCAAAGAATCCCTGAATACACGTGTGTCCCTCACAGCCTTCCTGAGTTCCTGATCTGTTATTATATAGTCAATGACAGATCTGGTTCCCCTGCCTTCCCAAGTATACCGGTGAATGTTCTTATGTTTAAAAAAGGGGTTTGTGATTACTAAGCCCATACTGGCACAGAAATCCAAGAGTTGTTTCCCGTTCCTGTTGGCCTCCATATCCTCTCCAAATTTACCCATAACCTTTTCATACCCTTCTGTTCGATTTCCAATCCTGGCGTTAAAATCACCCATGAGCAGAACACTGTCCTTGTCCTTTAACAACTACATCACTGAGTGCCTCATAAAAACTATCCATCTTATCTTGATCTGTCCCTTCACAATGCGAATATACTGACACAATCCTAATTTTCTTGCTAGACACTGCCAAATCTATCCACATCAGTCGTTCGTTTACATACCTTATTGCAACTACGCTGGGTTCCATTTCTTTCCTGATGTAAAGCCCTACACCCCATTGTGCTATTCCTGCTTTGACTCCTGACAGGTAGACCTTGTATTCTCCCACTTCCTCTTCTTTCTCACCCCTTACCCGAATGTCACTAACAGCTAAAACGTCCAGCCCCATCTTACTTGCAGCCTCTGCCAGCTCTACCTTCTTCCCAGAGTAGCCTCCATTGATATTAATAGCTCCCCATCTCATTACCATTTGTTTGCCAAGTCGTACCTTAGGAATCCCTGGTTTGTCAGTTAGAAGTGGGACTCCGTCACCTCCAAAGGTCCGAGGCATTTTGCTCTGATTGTTGCCAGCATCATATTTAAAGTACCAGGGAAGCAGGTTGCTAGGCTTACTTGCCCCGAGTCCCATTGGATTTTACCCCTAACGGCTGAGGGACTAACCGGTGGATTTGGTAGTCTTTGCCGTATGAGCACAAAGGTGACCACGACTCAGAATATGTCCGAGATGCCCAGCCTTATTCCAAAGTAACTGGTATCCCGACTGTCGGGGCCACTTACTTGGCCACTCATACGTTGCCCGTGGTTCATGAACTAGGACATGACTACAGTAACCCACACCGGTGTAAGATCCACAAATGAAACACGAAGTAAACATTTCCACATAAAGTACAGTGGGCTGCGCAGTGTAGAGGAACGTGTACAATAAAGACTTTAGGTAGCATATATCAGTGTTTATAGAAATGTCAACCACAGTGGTAGTAACAGACTAAATCAGCGGTAAGAGTGTCATAGTAGCAGTGTAAATCAGAGAGTCGAAAGTTTTCGGTTTGTCTGAGGTATTACCCGCCTAAATGATAGAGAAGCATTTATGACATTTCGTGCCCGTAACTGAGAATAACGTCCTGACGTAACAAGTTCCGTATCACAACGGACGAAGTTTGGCTTGCTGATAGCCATTATTTGTCCTTCAAAAACTTACGTGTTGCCAATTTCTAATAGAGATATTAAATTAATTGTGGCTTTTTGCGTCATTGTATATTAATATACGACGTTGATTTCCGTCAATGTTCCACACGTAATCTCTCTAGATGTTTCGAAACTTATTTGATACGTCAGTCCTCTGACGCCGTTAACGTCATTACGTCTATGACCCGTGAAGTACAATGGAGAACAGCACCTCTTACAATGAAAAGGAAGCAGTGGAACTGAAGGAAACGTTAAAACCGCGCAGCAGCTACGAATGCATCAGCATCACAATACACCACCCTCACGTAACGCCATAAAATGAACATGTGACTCACATTGTGATTGCTTTGGATGGAGGGCTTGCAGATGAGTATTACACAAGTAGCCCACTTTCTGAGTCCCTTCCATCCTTTCTGCTTCTCTCTCGCCGAACATATCGCTTGATACGGTACTGCCCCATCCCCCCCTCCTAACTTTTTAGGTTGGAAGCAAGCAGTGAATCATCAGCGATCGCACGCCCCTCATCCGGATGCAGGCGACCGCCGTGCGTGAAGAAACGCTAGCGCGAGTAGTTCTCAACTTGGTTTTCATTGTATTACAGACGAAACGAACATCGTTTAGTGTTAGACCTTGGGTCACCTCTGCGATGGAGGCTTTGTACCGTTGGTGCCTATACCACGTAGCAGCTTAATTTATCGGTATGTCTTTGGAAAAGGCGCTTTCAGGTGAAAACATGGCGATGACTATAATGCGCTACTAATTGAGAGAAAAATTAGGATATATCATGGTAGGATTATTGTCGCTAATAAGCTTCACTAAAATACAGGTTGCTGTTTCCATAATCATAATTTCGTGGGATACTAAGGAAATTCAAATATAAACAAAATTAAAGTAAATATTGCAACAAAACACGTAAAAAGTATTATTTCACTCGCAATCCACAAACGTCCAGAAGCTTGACCAAATGAAACTAGGGTAAGCTAATGGTACCGTTTTCGCAGTATGGTAAAATGTGAAGAATATCAGCTTTTTCCTCAAGTTATAAAAAAAATTAAGGGATGTATTACTTTATGACTTAGCTCTCTCTGTAGCGTTGTAGATGGAATGAGCAATAATACACAGAATCTCATTTTTTGACAACGATAGGTAATGATATCTAGCTTTACTTTTACCAAAAAAGTAAAAGAAAACGTATGCTGGAACAAATTCTTCTTGTATACTAAACAGAAATCATCGAGGGCTTACCATTTATCGAAAAAGTAAGCCTCGCTGTTGTTTAACAAGTAAACCAATCCCACTGTACACTAGTTCCTGTTTCCTATGTTCAGAATCATTAGTGTTTTTCGTATTCCTCAATAACGTTTCCTGTTTTATAGCTATCAATAACGACCTCTTCTTCGATGGGAAATTAAACTCTGATTCACCCTTCTTCTGTTCTTGACGACCGTCACTGGTTTCTAAATTCCTAAAGTATTTCGTAAATACGCTTTGTGTTGCAAAACGCATTGCTCTTGAAGATTTAAAGAAGCAGTATGTTACATAACGATGTTAGTTTGGTGTCTGTTTCGAGAAAATATTATGTTGAGTTGGGTGTAAGGAATTTCAATCAATGACCTTTCTTGGCCACTATTTTTTTTATTGGACTGTCGGCTTCGACCGGTTTTTGTAGGACATTCTCAGCTCCAGTAACTATGAATTACTGCGTAGCGCATGTCATCAGTTGCCACAGCTTATATGTTTAAACTTAATGTATGTCACCTGACGACTTGCGCTTCGCAGAAATTCATAGTTAGTGGGTCTGAAGATGAGGTATAAAAAAGGGTCGAAACCTTTCATCCACTAAAACGAAAACTTACTTAGATGGTGCTTGTCTTTTTGTACAACATAAAAGGTCACTACACCCAGGGGACATAACGCCTAAACTATGCAACTTACTAAACTTTTGGAAATTGTTTGGTATTAAAATACTACACTATTGGACATTAAAATTGCTACACTAAGAAGAAATACAGATGATAAACGGGTATTCATTGGACAAATATATTATACTAGAACTGACATGTGACTACATTTTCACGCAATTTGGATGCATAGATACTGAGAAAGCAGTACCCAGAACAACCACCTCTGGCCGTAATAACGGCCTTGATATGCCTGGGAATTGAGTCAAACAGAGCTTGGATGGCATGTACAGGTACAGCTGCCCATGCAGCATCAACACGACACCACAGGTCATCAAGAGTAGTGACTGGCGTATTGTGTCGAGCCAGTTGCTCGGCCACCATTGACCAGACGTTTTCAATTGGTGAGAGATCTGGAGAATGTGCTCGCCAGGGCAGCAGTCGAACATTTTCTGTGATCAGAAAGGCACGTACAGGACCTGCAACATGCGGTCGTGCATTATCCTGCTGAAATGTAGTGTTTCGCAGGGATCGATTGAAGGGTAGAGCCACGGGTCGTAACACATCTGAAATGTAACGTCCACTGTTCAATGTGCCGTCAATGTGAACAAGAGGTGACCGAGACGTGTAACCAATGGCACCCCATACCATCACGCCGGGTGATGACGAATACACGATTCCAATGTGCGAACATCATGATGCTGTAAACAGAACCTGGATTCATCCGAAAAAATGACGTTTTGCCATTCGTGCACCCAGATTCGTCGTTGAGTACACCACCGCAAGTGCTCCTGTCTGTGATGCAGCGTCAAGGGTAACCGTAGCCATGGTCTCCGAGCTGATAGTCCATGCCGCTGCAAACGTCGTCGGACTGTTCGAGGCCGTTGGGATCCAGCACGGCGTTCCGTATTACCCTCCTGAACCCACCGATTCCATATTCTGCCAACAGTCATTGGATCTCGACCAACGCGAGCAGCAATGTTGCGATACAATAAACCGCAACCGCGATAGGCTAAAATCCGACCTTTATCAAAGTCGGAAATGTGATGGTACGCATTTCTCCTCCTTACACGAGGCATCATAACAATGTTTTACCAGGCAACGCCGGTCGACTGCTGTTTGTGTATGAGAAATCGGTTGGAAACGTTCCTCATGTCAGCACGCTGTAAGTGTCGCCACCGGCGCCAACCTAGTGTGAATGCTCTGAAAAGCTAATCATATGCATATCACAACATCTTCTTCCTGTGGGTTAAATTTCGCGTCTGTAGCGCGGCATCTTCGTGGTGTAGCAATTTCAATGGCCAGTAGTGTACTTGAGTTCAGCTCAGCACGATTTCTTGTTATTACTATTCGATATATTTAAGGTGTTTAATAAGCAATACAGTGTGATGAAATAATACTTCTTTTTTATTTTGAAAATGAGTAGGGAAACATTAAGCCCAATATGAAACACCAAGATTCTCTACACGGCACAGATATAAATAGAAAAAAGTCTAATTCCCTTTCTGGGATGGGGACTCGCCAACTTCTTGAACCGAAATTCGTGTCCACTTACAGAAACGGAGGGCACAGTTCATCGGGCCACTGTATGCAGATCACATATTCACCGACTGACTCACGTGAAGATAAGACTAGAGAATGAGAGATATGCAGCATTCACAGATAGTCTCTTGGAAAATACGATCGAGATTATGCTGCTAGCTCTTTGCACCTGGACTGAGTTGCTGAAAAGGTACTACGCCTGTCGCTGCAAATACTGCTTCTACATCTGTTGGAGTATGAAATACGTCAAGCACACCATTAAAAGGTGTCATGAATAATATTGAGTTTCATTAAAAACTACGGCAATTGCATACGGCCAACACAGCAGGTGGGCATCCACGTAAGGAATCTTCATTAGCAGGCCTTCTTCCATATTTACAGTTTATGAAAACAGACCAAAGAAGTCACAATTGAAATCTCTAAGGCATAGAGAGGATTTCGGCCTGTGACTGGTTTGAAATTGTTGAACGCTATTGGTATATTTCAGAGGTCGAATACTGACGATCTACGTTCTTGGTAGGGTAATGTTTACAACATCTGTCGATAAGATTAGGTGGTATCAGATTTCTTTTGCTTCTGTGTGCGTCAGTGACCAGTTTTGTAAAATTAAACACCGCCAATATTATGTAAATGTTCCGCTTCCACTGACACGCAATATTTAGCTGTAGGAGACAAGAGTGTGATTGATATTCTCTAACTCTGACCAAATCTACAGGTGTTGTTTGGATAACACACCAAGATCCGCACCGTCAACGAATTAGAATACTCCAGTGTTCCGTAAAAGCAAGTTATGTTTCGTCAAGTCCTTGAAAGCCTGACTATTAGGAGAAAACAGGAAACGCGTCTCATTGCTGCCTGCGTAAAACCGCCTGACATTGGAGATAGTATTACCAGAATAAAACAGGTCGGTATCAACTGCGTCCTAGACCAGCGATTATTAACGACTATTTTGTCTACGAATTGCTTCAGATAGACTCACAATGGAACGAGACGGAGGTGTGCGTTCAGATGATACTTTTGAGTTCTTCACATGCAGTAGCCTTCACTATTCTGGTGGACATGAGTATGAGTTTCGTCTGTAATAACCTATAAATCACGGCATTTTAAACTCACGTCTTATTTTAAATGAGAATAGTGCGATGACAAGCTGTTAGCGTTAGACATAACATGAGTCCCATGTGTCAAAGTTAGTAAAACTTACACAGTTCATGAGGGATCAAAGCTCTTCGCATATTGATATCGATTAGTATGAGAATGTTAGGAGGTAAGAATTCTACTTCATGCATCAAAACATATCCAAAAGAAGCGACGTACCACCTTCTTCCAACACTAATGTAAACAGAATTTCTAGTTATGTAGCGAATCTCTACCTTGCAGCTATATAAAAAAATAGTTAGATTAATGTATGCTGTAAATATTTATGTTCAAAAACACAATGGAGGTGGCGGAATGTTTTAATTCATCTGAGTAACGCAGGGTGACAAAAAAAACAGTGGTCTTAGCTCACTGTTGCAAGCAACGAGACAGCGTTTATTGTGCATTTTTACTCGGTTTGATTCTTTTTTTTAATTTTCATTCCATTTTCCTGGGGTGGTTAGGACGAGCTGCGTGAAAGCATCTTGTTTCTCTATTCGGAAAGTTGGTTTATACATTTTGTTCTTCACTTTTCATAATTTTACAATATAGTATTTACTACTAATACTATTTCTAGCATACACGTTCTTACTTTTCCTTTACTTACAGTTTTTAATGTGTAGGTGGTAACTGCACTTGGCTGTTTTGGTTGCTATATCTGGAGTTCAATTTCCTTTGATTTGCGGAGAGGCTGGTTGCTACAATTTTATGTGTGTACATTTTCACCTTGTGTATGAAGAGGCTTATTACTACAATTATTTAAATTAATCTGTTCACGTATCTGGTGTGTTTGCTCATTTTACCTATTATCCGAAATGGTTTTTATGTTCTACATATTTACAGTTCCCTCTGCCTTGCGCAGAGGCTCGTTGCTGCATCTGTGCACTTACGTTTTAACTATATCTGTTATACCCTAGGATCCCTTAACTGTATGATGTGTGTACACTTAATTTTATTTATTTATTTTGCAATCTCTTTGATCCAAGTACTGGGCTATATTCATGTTCAGGGTGAGCGATGTCATTGTTGGGGCGATGTTGTGGTATATTTTGGTGGTATTTTGAGCCATGGGTTGGTTAGGGCATATGCATTTTTGTTTGATTTTCCTGGTGATACATGTCGTGGTGGCTAGTCCGGTCTTGTTTGTAGGATATGTCTTTTGTACCTGGCTCTTAGTGTGACTAACCGGGGATTGTACGGCGGATAGTTTGGCACTATTATATACGAGGGTTGTAACTTTAATAGTGGCAACTATTTATTTACACCTCATGCAAAATAGACAAGTGTTGTAAAGTTTTTCTGACCTTCAAAGTAGTCACCAGCATTGCGTATAACCCCTTGCCAGCGATGTGGAAGTTGTAGGATACTCTTAGCAGTGCCAGATGTGTTGACAGTTCGAGCGACGAGGTCTATTGCGCGACGAATTTGTAACAGTTCTGAAGCGAATGCCGTAAAGTATTTCCTTCAGTTGAGAAATCGAGTTGAACTCACGAGGGCTTAAGCCAGGGGATTGCAGTAGGTGTTATAGCACTTAGCAGCCCCATCAGTCAAACAAATCAGTAACAGCTTGCACTGTACGTGCTTGAGCATTGTCCTGCAAAATGATGGTCAGGTGCTGCAGAAAGTGTCATCACTTCTGTCTCTACGCTGGTCGTAGGTTGTGTTTCAAAAATGTACAGCATAGAGACAGAAGTGATGACACTTTCTGCAAGATCTGACCATCAGTTAACACGACAATGCTCAAGCACGTACAGTGCAAGCTGTTACCGGCTCAAATGGTTCAAATGTCTCTGAGCACTATGGGACTTCACTTCTGAGGTCATCAGTCGCCTAGAACTTAGAACTAATTAAACCTAACTAACCTAAAGACGTCACACACATCCATGCCCGAGGAAGGATTCGAACCTGCGACCGTAGCGGTCGCTCGGTTCCAGGCTGTAGCGCCTAGAACCGCACGGCCACTGCGGCCGGCAAGCTGTTACTGATCTGTTTGACTGATAGGGATGCTTAGTGTGATACCACATACTGCACTCCCGTGACATAAGCCCTCGTAATTTCAACTCGATTTCTAAACTGAGGGAAACACTTCAGGACATTCGCTTCAGAACTGCTACAAATTCGTCGGGCAATAGATCGCCTCGCTCGAACTGTCAACAAAACTGGCACTGCTAAAAGTATCCTACGCCTTCCGCATCCCTGGCAACGGGTTATACATAATGCTGGTGACTACTTTGAAGGTCAGTAAAACTTTGAAACACGTACCTATTTTGCACGAGCTGTAAATAAATAGTAGCCACTATTTAAGTTCCAACCCTCGTACTTCCTCTCTCGGTGTCCTACTGTGAAGTCCTATGAAGCTTCTAAGTAACCTTCTTTCGGTGCTGTGGTTTTTGTCATACTCCCAGGACCGGGGCTCCATACTCTATTATTTGCTTTATACCGGGGTATATGTTCTATAGGTGCACAGCGCCGTTCTCACGCTGCATCCATGAAACCAGTCTTGCACTTATCTAATTATGCCCTGTCTGTACTAAATCTTATTTAGTATGTACTGCTTGTGGATCTCCAGTTAAGATGCATGTCATAATGGAGGAATATAAATCTTGCGTGGTCGCTGGATTGCATTGGTGTTCCCCATAGGATAAGTCGTACATCTCTTTTGTCATGGTTCTTTTTCTTTGTTAGGTGTTTATGCAAGAACAGGATCACCTGCGTTTTAGTCCGGTTAGGTTCGATTCCGTGTTCCGTCATCGAGTCTTCCAGTCGTGCTAGACAGATGGTGTCTTTTCGGTGTATTCTTTCATTGTGGTTTCCTGCGACCCAATACGGCGTGTCATCGGCATAGAGGGCAAGTACTTCCTCCCTATTGGGAGATATTAATGCGTTGGCAGTGCCTAGGATGTAGATAAAAGCAGAGATGATGCCTCCTCTGGTTACTCCAGCTTCTGGTGTGAAATAGTCAGAAGTTTTGTCTCCTACATGTACTCTGCATTGCCTTTTTGTTATTTGCTCTTTTATAATTCGTATTAATTTGGGCGGAATTTCCATGTTTGGCAATTATAGTAGCAGTCCAGTATGTCACATTTTATCGAAAGATCTCTCGATGTCTAAAAATGTGGGTAGTTCACATTGGGTGGCCAGGATCGTAGGCATTTGTAATGTCAGCTGTTAATCATAGAAAGGGATCGTTGGCAGAATGCTTTCCTCTAAAGCCTGGCTGAACATTGGATACGATTTTCCGGTTTTATGCAAAGGTCCTAAGTCGATCTGTTACTATCTGTTTGAAAGTTTTGCTTTTATATTTAATAAAGATATTTTCTATATGATTTTGGGTCTCTTTTAGTCTTCTCTGGTTTATCAACCATTATTACTTTGCATTTCTTCGACGCTTCTGGTGTTGTTTCTGCCTGTAGGGAGTACCTAAATATCATGAGACGGATGTGGATTATTACTTCGAATGGGGCTTTTATCAGATGGAAGCGACTAATACCGTTTTCCACTGCACTATTATTATCATTTCTTCTATCTTCTCTTCTGTGATTGCCTTGGTGAGTGAGCTTTCATCGTGATTATCCACTCATGCCGT
This sequence comes from Schistocerca cancellata, assembly GCF_023864275.1. Classification (NCBI taxonomy): domain Eukaryota; kingdom Metazoa; phylum Arthropoda; class Insecta; order Orthoptera; family Acrididae; genus Schistocerca; species Schistocerca cancellata. The sequence continues at coordinate 389,881,268 of NC_064629.1, read as the reverse complement.
GTTAAGAAGTTGTATCAGTTTTTCCTCAGTCCCCTGCCGAAAATTTTCGTTGAATCTGGGGTCTTGGGGAAAGGCATCTTTATTTTTGAAGGCCTGTGCTATTTCTTGCGCGCCTGTTGTGGGTTCTTTTCGATCAACAGGCATCGTTCTGCTTGCTGTTTTTGGTCTGTCAGTATTTTAAATCTTTGCCAGAACTGCCCTCAATCTTTATAGTTAAGTTTCGGCATGTTTCAATCCACATTCTTTGTTTATGTTCCGAAATCCTTCCCTTTATTCTAGCATTTAGCCTATTCCACATAAGCTTGAAGGCCGGGCCGTTGAGAAGTCTGATCTCATTGTAATGTCTCTTTTGCTCCACCGTCACATTCAGTGCTGTTTGTGATACCATAGGACTCCAGTTATGTACGTTTTTTTGTGGTACGCTTTCATTTATTGATTTGTGTAGTCAACTTGGTACTTTGCTTTTTGCCTTCTTTAATTCTTCCACGTCTGTATATTGAAGTGGTGCTGCCAATTGCTCACCTATTATCTGTTAATATTTTCGCCAGTCTGCTGCTAAATAGTTCCTAACAGTTTTGCTATCTGGTCTAGTTGATGGTGCAGGGCCAAATGTTGTGGTAGATATTATCGGCAGATGGTCGGTTGTGACTGGATCTACGACTTCGTGCTCTGTCATTGTGTTGTTTAGATCTATGGTATATAGGATGTCGTTTGGAGGTGAGTAGCCATTGTATCCTCTAAAGGTCGGCTGATTTACTGGAAGTCGATCTATTTCTTCAGTGGTCTGTCGATCGAAAATTTGTCTGCCAGTGTTGGTTCAAATGGTTCAAATGGCTCTGAGCGCTATGGGACTTAACATCTGAGGTCATCAGTCCCCTAGAACTTAGAACTACTTAAACCTAACTAACCTAAGGACATCACACACATCCATGCCCGAGGCAGGATTCGAACCAGCAACCGTAGTGGTCGTGCGGTTCCAAACTGAAGCGCTTAGAACCGCTCGGCCACACTGGCCGGCCTCTGCCAGTGTTGCTATCAGTTATGTCCCTAAGCTGATGTTGTCCGGTAATGCAGTTTGGTCACCAGGATGAAGTGTGGGAAATTTAACAGTGAAAGAAGTCGACTGGAAGGTTTTCTCTTGGTGGGACGTAAAGGCATGCTACTGTTAATTTTGTCATCATCCTATCGAGATGTGAATAACTATGGCCTCTGTATGCTGGAACTGATGTGGAATCGTCTCTTCTTTTGTGTGAACTTTCCTGGCAGTGAAGACCGCCATTCCTGTTGGCCATCCCCTCTGTGTTTTATGTGACAATTATAGATCGGTAGTTGACTGGTGTAGTGGTTTTTGTCCACGTTTCAGCTACTCCCAGTACGATTATTTTCTTCTGATGCGACGTGGGATATTATGTACGTTATGGAGCTCCTTAGGCAGACTGACGTTCAGGGCTAGAAATAAAACCAAAGTGCACTCTGTATGTCTGCTGGTGGGCCTTATCCGCGATGTGGAAGCAGCCTTGCCTGTGGCTATCGAGCGTGCAGCGTTCGGTCGTCTGCATGTTGTGGCTCACGTCGGCAACTACGACGCCTGTTGCATAGGTTCTGAGGCGATCCTCAGCCCGCAAAGGCGGCTGGTGAATGTGGTGAAGGAGTGCTAGCCTCGTGCGTGGGATGCAAGCATAGCTGGCAATTTGCAGCATCTTTGCCAGTGTTGATTGGGGTCCTTTGGTTTGGAGTCTAGTGGAGGGTCTCAATCAAGGCTTTAATCGAGTCCGTGATGGTCTTGGCCGCAGATTTCTAGACCTGTCTTATCGTGTGGAGATTTGCAGGACTCCCCTTGATAGGTGAGCGGTGCACTTTAAGGAAGCAGCTACTCGGGTAGCAGAGTACTTGTGGAGAGCACATGAGGGTTTTTTAGGCTAGGCAGTAGTTTGAGGTGCTCTGATGAACACTCGTCAGTCGATATGCAGCAAAAGAAGTGAAACGACGTTCAAAATAAAGAGACTTCAACTGTCACAATTTTATTTTTATCCATTGTTTTTCAGTGTTTCGTCCGCGACTCTTTTACTTTCGTAAAATTAAGAACAAACCGCCTTCAGTCACAACTTGCGTTTATTTACTGCGCTATGCATTTCGAGCCCCGGAGGCTCATCTTCAGGTGCTTTTTAGCGATTTACATCAGGTTTTTTAGTTGTTTGCTTGTTGATATTACATTTTTGTGTTACAACATGGTATATTGTAGATATAAGTTTAACAGCGTTAATAATATGAAAATAACTTACAGCTTAACATTGTATGATGTCTGCTTCTGTTGTGCAGTTGGTATACACAATATACATCTTCAATTTTGCAGTACATACTGGGATATATGCATAGTCACACTTTTTCGCACATTGTAGTAGCAGAACGTAAACATGCCAAAGATTCTCGTTCATACAGATGTTCTACTTCTAAATATAATCGATTTTCTTGTTTCACAGAAGATAATATGATATAGTATTATTAGTACACAGGTATAATTAAAATAATTAGTTGGCACCATGTCGTAGATTGTCAGCTGTTTGTACTATTATAGATTTGATTCCTCAGGAAAAAATAAACTTATAAAGGTGCAGAAAAGATTGGGGCTGTTAAACTCTGTTTGTCCACTCAACAATGTTTCGGAATATTTTTCTTTGTGTAGCATTATTCCTAACTGTTATACAATAGCTAACCACATGTATATTAATAAACACAGACTTGACGACATCCACAACAGACTAACTGTACTTCACACAGAACCCAACAGTAAAAAACTTAATCTTCTATAACAGTTAGAAATAATGCTACACAAAGAAAAATATTCTGAAAACTTGTTGAGTGAACAAACAGAGTTTAACAGCCACAATTTTTTCTACACCTTTATAAGTTTATTTTTTCCTGAGAAATCAAATCTATAATAGTACAAACAGCTGACAATCTACAACATGGTGCCAAATAATTATTTTAATTATACCTGTGTACTAATAATACCATATCATATTATCTTCTGTGAAACAAGAAAATCGATTATATTTAGAAGTAGAACATCTGTATGAACGAGAATCTTTGGCATGTTTACGTTCTGATACTACAATCTGCGAAAAAGTGTGTGACTATGTATATATCCCAGTATGTACTGCAAAATTGAAGATGTATATTGTGTATACCAACTGCACAACAGAAGCAGACATCATACAATGTTGAGCTGTAAGTTATTTTCATATTATTAACGCTGTTAAACTTATATCTACAATAGACCATGTTGTAACACAAAAATGTAATATCAACAGGCAAATAACTAAAAAACCTTATGTAAATCGCTAAAAAGCACCTGAAGATGAGCCTCCAGGGCTCGAAATGCATAGTGCAGCAAATAAAACGCAACTTGTGACTGAAGGCGGTTTGTTCTTCATTTTACGTCACAATTTTATCAGTAAAATGCCGAAGTACTCGTAATAAAGTTACCGAATCTGCTGCCTTCAGGAAAGTTCTCACAATCTTGTTATTCTTGGGACCGAGAGCTGGCTGACACCTAAAGTGGAAAGCTCTGAGGTATTTAGCGAGACGTGCGACGTATATGGGAACACACAGATTAGAAGCCATAGAAGAGGAGTGTTCATTGCAGTTTACAAAAATATTGTCACAATTGTGGTCGAAGTTGAGTGTGAGAGTGAAGTCATCTGGTCGCATATAATAGGTGTTGGTGAAACCAAGTTAATTGCTGGATGTTTTTACCGGCCACCAGATTCTGCTGTGACAGTTCTAGAGTCATTCAAAGAAAGTTAACGGTCAATAGCGCGTAAATACCCAGGTCATTCAATACTAGTTGGAGGAGACTTTAACCTGCCGAGTATAGACTGGGATGTCTGTGGATTCATTGCAGGGGGTATGGATAGTCATGCCAAATACTTTTGAACACGTATCCTGAAAATTATCTTCAGAAGCTAGCTTGACAGCCAACACTAAATGGAATTATCTTAGATCTTGCAGCCACAAATAGCCCGGACCTTATCGACAATCTCAGAATAGAAACGAAGATTAGCGATCATGTCGTAATTATAGCAACTATGTTTACGAAAGTTAATAAGTGAGTCAAGAAGGCTAGGAAAGTGTTTCTGCTACATAGAGCAGATAATCAGTTATTAACATCTTACTTAGACAGTGAATTGGCATCACTTAGTTCCAGTGAGATGGATGTAGAGAAATAATGGAAAAGCTTAAGAAGACTATAAATCGTGCTCTGGAGAGTCACGTGCCTAGTAAGTGGATGAAGAATGCAAAACAACCACCATGGTTTAATAATTAAATTCGGCGGATACTGAGAAAGCAGAGGCTGCTGCACTATCGGTTCAAGAGGGAGTGCGTAAATGACTGCAAGCGTCTGTAAAAAGAGCTATTCTCGAAGCATACAACAACTACCACCGTCACATCTTAGCAAAAAGTCTGGCAGAGAATCCGAGAAAATTGTGGTCGTATGTAAAATAGCTAAGCGGGCCAAGGGCTTCCATTCAGCCCGCTGTCGACCAGTCTGGTGTGTCAATTGAAGGTAGCAAAACGAAAGTAGAATTTTTAAATTTCACGTTCAAGAAATCATTAACAAATGAGAGTCGTGCAAACAAACCGTCATTTGGCTATCGGATAGGCTCCCGTATGGACGACATAATAATAAGCTTACCTGGCGTAGAGAAACAACTGAAAGATTTGAAAGCGAATAAATCACCAGGTCCGGACGGAATCCGAGTTCGATTTCACAAAGAGTACTCTACGGAACTGGCCCATTTCCTAGCATGCATTTATCGTGAATCTCTCACCCAGCATGAAGTCCCAAGAGACTGAAAAAAAGCGCATTCGACTCCAGTATATAAGAAGCGTAACAGAACGGGCCCGCAAAATTACAGATTAATATCCTGATTTATGTTTGCTGCAGAATCCTTAAATGTATTCTCAGTTGGAATATAAAATCTTTCTTTAGAAACTTATGTCCACGAATCAACATGGTTTTAGAAAGCATCCCTCGTGCGAAACTCAGATTGCCCTTTCTTACGTGATGTACTGAGAACAATGGAAGAAGCGGAATGGTTAGACTCCATATTTCTAGATTTCCGCAAAGCATTTGACACGGTGCCACACTGCAGACTATTAACGAAGGTACGAAAATGTGGAATAAGTTCTCAGATATGTGAGTGGCTCGAATACTTCTTAAATAATAGAACCCAGTATGTTGTCCTCGATGCGAGTCTTCGTCAGAGACAAGGGTATCATTTGGAGTGCCCCTGGGAAGTGTGATAGGACAGCTGTTCTTCTCTATATACATAAATGATTTGGCGGATAGGGTGGGCAGCAATTTGCTGTTGTTTGCTTATTATGCCGTGGAGTATGGTAGGGTGTTGAAGTTAAGTGGCTGTAGGAAGATACAAGACGACTTAGACAAAATTTCCAGTTGGTGTGATGAATGGCAGCTATTCCTAAATGTGTAAATATGTAAGATAGTGCAGATGAGAATGAAGGTCAAACCTGTAATGTTCGGATACAGTATTCTAGTCTCCTACAGGATACACTCAAGTCTTCTAAATATCTGAGCGTAACGTTGCGAAGCAATATGAGGTGGAACGAGAATGTGAAAACTGTAGGTACGGAAGGCGAATGGTCGACATCGGTTTAATGTGAGAGTTGTTCACGTGTAAAGGACACCGTATATGGGGCGCTGGTACGACCTGTTACTGAGTGCTGCTCGAGTGTTTGGGATCCGCACCAGGTCGGATTGAAGGAAGACATCGAAGCAATACAGAGGGGGGTGCTACATTTGTTAGCGGTAGGTTCGAACAGCACGCAAGTGTTACGGCGACGCTACGGGAACTCAAATGGGAATCCCTGCAGGGAAGTGACATCCTTTTACAGAAACAATATTGAGAGAATGTAAAAAACCGGCATTTGAAGCTGACTGCCGAACGATTGTACTGTCGCCAACAAACAAAATGTGATCAAAAGTATCCGGACACCTGGCTGAAAATGAATTACAAGTTCGTCGCGCCCTCCATCGGTAATGCTGGAATTAAATATGGTGTTGGCCCAACCTTAGCCTTGATGACAGCTTCCACTGTGGCTGGCATACGTTCAATCAGGTGCTGGAAGGTTTCTTGGGGAGTGACAGCCCATTCTTCACGGAGTGCTGCACTAATGATAGGCATTGATGTCAGTCCGTGAGGTCTGGTACGAAGTCGGCGTTCCAAAATATCCCAAAGGTGTTCTATAGGATTCAGGTCAGGACTCTGTGCAGGCCAGTCCATTACAGGGATGTTATTGTTGTGTAACCACTCCACCACAGGCCGTGTATTATGAACAGGTGCTCGATCGTGTTGAAAGATGTAATCGCCATCCCCAAATTGCTCCTCAATAGTGGGAAGCAAGAAGGTGCTTAAAACACCAATGTAGACCTGTGTTGTGATAGTACCACGCAAAACAACAACGGGTGCAAGCCCCCTCCGTGAAAAACACGACCACACCATAACACCACCGCATCCGAAATTTTCTGTTGCACTACACACACTGGCTGATGGCGTTCACCGGCCATTCGTCATAGTCACACCCTGCTATCCGATCGCCACATTGTGTACCGTTATTCGACATTCCACACGATGTTTTTTCCAATGTTCAATCGTCCAATGTTTACGCTCTTTACACCAAACGAGGAGTCGTTTGGCATTTACCAGTGTGATGTGTGGCTTATGAGCAGCCGCTCGACCATGAAATCCAAGTTCTGACACCTCCCGCCTAACTGTCATAATACTTGCTGAGGATCCTGATGCAGTTTGGTACTGCTGTGTAATAGTCTGGATAGATGTCTACCCATTACACATTACGATCCTCTTCAACTGTCGGCAGTCTCCGTCAGTCAACAGACGAGGTCAGCCTGTGAGCTTTTGTGCTGTACGTGTCCCTCCACGTTTCCAGTTCACTATCACATCGGAAACAGTGGACCTAGGGATGTTTAGGAGTGTAGTAATCTCGCGTACAGACGTATGACACACGTGACACCCAATCACCTGACCACGTTCGAAGTCCGTGATTTCCGCGGAGCGCCCCATTCTGCTCTCTCACGATCTGTAATTACTACTGAGGTCGCTAGTATGGAGTACCTAGCAGTAGGTGGTAGCACAATGCACCTAATATGAAAAACGTATGTGTTTGGGAGTGTCCGGATACTTTTGATCACATAGTGGACATTGCGTGTCAGTACCACGAAGATAGGATACCTGAAATTAGGGCTCATACGGAGGAATATAGAGAGTCGTTTATGCCTCGCTCTATTTGCGAATGGAACAGTAAGATAAATGATAAGTAATGGTGCAAGGTACCCTCTGCCACGCACCTACGATGCTTTGCGAAGTATCTATGTACGTGGGTTGGAACTTTAATAGTGGCAACTATTTATTTATAGCTGGCACAATATAGATATGTGTTTCAAAGTTGTACTGACCTTCAGAGTAGTCACCAGCATTTTGTATAACGCGTTGCCTGAGATGTGGAAATCGTAGGATAGTCTTAGCAGTGCCAGTTGTGTTGACAGTTCGAGCAGCGCGGTCTATTGCCCAACGAATTAGTAGAAGCTCCGAAGCGAATGCCGTGAAGTGTTTCCTTCAGTTTAGAAATCGAGTTGAACTTACGAGGGCTTAAGTCATTGGCGTGTAGTAGGTGGTATAGCACTTAGCAGCCCCATCAGTCAAACAAATAATTAACAGTTTTCACTGTACGTGCTTAAGCATTTTCCTGCAAAATGATGGTCAGGTCCTGCAGAAAGTGTCACCACCTTTTTCTCTGTGCTGTTCATTTTTGAATACAACTTAACGACCAGTTTAGAGACAGAAGTGATGACACTTTCTGCAGGACCTGACCGTCATTTTGCAGGACAGTGCTCAAGCATGTACAGTGTAAGCTGTTACTGATCTGTTTGACTGATGGGACTGCTAAGTGCTATACCAGCTACAGCACTCCCCTGACTTAAGCCATCGTCAGTTCAACTCGATTTCTAAACTGAAGGAAACACTTCACGGCATTCGCTTCATGATTGTACACACTTCCACCCCAGTTATGTAAATCTTCTTCTTTTATACCTGACACACATGAATAGTAGTATTTTAGATTAATAGGTTGCCCAAATTGATGTGGAGGTACTGTAGTTAAAAAGGTATCCTCATTATTTTGGTATTCGTACCATGCTTTCCAAATCGGAAGAAAATCACGTTTAGAATCTATACTAGTTGTATTTAATATTAAGTTATTATATTTAAAATTGTATTTAATATTAATAGGTTGCCCAAATTGATGTGGAGGTACTGTAGTTAAAAAGGCATCCTCATTATTTTGGTATCCATACAATGCTTTCCAAATCGGAAGAAAATCAAGTTTATTATCTATACTAGTTGTCTCCATGGGAGCTGAAGACACAAATGCAGTAGGCTTTACATTAACACTACGTATTTTTAAATTAATACGCACACTAGTAATCATATTCTTATTTTGATTTAAAGGTGCAAATTCCGTTTCACTCGAACTGGTTGGGAAACCAATTCTAGGATTTCGAGCATTTACTTTTTCATAACAATGAACAATTCTACTACCATGTGGCAATGAATCAAATTCGGATGGTGTCATCTGTTTTCCGTATCTAATATGGATGGTGCTGGTAAAGGTACATCACGTATATTAGCAGAATCACCCATTCCATTAGCCGATGGTGTTGCAGTACCTGGAAGTGTTTTTTTTAGCCTTTTTTGCATTGTTTCCTTTTGCACATGTCCAGTACTTATAACGGAGTCTACATCCATAGCATTCATATTTGTGTCAGAGTCAGAATATGGCACCAACGGTACGCCTGGGTTGTGATCCTCTTGTTCTTCGTCCGAATGTTCTATATCGTCTTCAGAGACGTCATCTCCTTGCTCATGGACAGTTTCTCCAGTTGATGCAAGTGATGTACTTCCCGAAGATGAAGGGCGTTCGTGATCTATAGGCAAACCACGACGTATACGTGACATTAGTCATTGTTCATATGCAAAAAGTTTATGGCCTACATGTATTTGATTATGATTTGGACGTTCCCAAGGAGACCAATCGTAATTCTGAAGGCAAGAAACGTTATTACTAATTTATGAATATGACAAATAAATTACATATCAGCTATACATACATACGTAATAATATACATACCTCCCTGTTTGGCATCAGGTTGTTTCGGATATAATACTTTATCCAATGTCTTTCCAACAAATGTTTTCAATTTCAAACCGAACTTTCCAGCAAAGGAGTGCTAATTTCGTGTATGACTCCAGTCAATGGCAAAGTCTATAATAGCTTTGGCATCCAACTGCTGTACTAATTGCTTAAATTCTTCTTCAGTAAAAAAGCGTTCTCGAGCTTCCTTTAATAAACGATCATACCCAACGTCGTATTCTTTGGCAATGGCATCTGCACCACTTCGTGGTGCGTTTGTATTTATTGGGTTTCCAGGGCCTGCGTAATCGTTGCCAGGTAACGTTAATCCTTTCGCATTTATTCGGTCCACTAGTTTTTTAGTTCCGTATGCAACACTAGCGTCAGCTAAGGCGGTTACACCAGCAGCGCCAGCTACACTAATGGCCATTAAAATTGCAACACCGCGAAGATGACGTGCTACAGACGCGAAATTTAACCCACTGGAAGAAGATGCTGTGATATGGAAATGATTAGCTTTTCAGAGCATTCACACAAGGTTTGCGCCGGTGGCTACACCTACAACGTGCTGACATGAGGAAAGTTTCCAACCGATTTCTCATACACAAACAGCCGTTGAGCGACGTTGCCTGGTGAAACGTTGTTGTGATGCCTCGTGTAAGGAGGAGAAATGCGTACCATCACGTTTCCGACTTTGATAAAGGTCGGATTGTAGCCTATCGCGATTTTTTCGTATCGCGACATTGCAGCTCGCGTTGGTCGAGATCCAATGACTGTTAGCAGAATATGGAATCGGTTGGTTCAGGAGGGTAATACGGAATGCCGCGCTGGATCCCAACGTATCACTATCAGTCGAGATGACAGGCATCTTTTCCGCATGGCTGTAACGGATCGTGCAGCCACGTTTCGATCCCTGAGTAACAGATGGGGAGGTTTGCAAGACAATAACCATCTGCACGAACAGTTCGACGTTTGCAGCAGCACGGACTATCAGCTCGGAGACCTTGGCTGCGGTTACCCTTGACGCTGTATCACAGACAGGAGCGCCTGCGATGGTGTACTCAACGACGAATGGCAAAACGTCATTTTTTCGGATAAATCCAGGATCTGTGTACAGCATCATGATGTTCGCATCCGTGTTTGGCGACATCGCGGTGAACGCACATTGGAAGCGTGTATTCGTCATCGTCATACTGGCGTATCACGCGGCGTGATGGTATGGGGTGCCATTGGTTACACGTCTCGGTCACCTCTTGTTCGCATTGCCGGCACTTTGAACGGTGGACGTTACATTTCAGATGTGGTACTACCCGTGACTCTACCCTTCATTCGAACCGTGCGAAACCCTACATTTCAGCAGGATAATGCACGACCGCATGTTGCAGGTCCTTTACGGGCCTTTCTGGATACAGAAAATGTTCGACTGCTGTCCTGGCCAGCACATTCTCCAGATCTCTCACCAACTGGAAACGTCTGGCCAATGGTGACCGAGCAACTGGCTCGTCACAATACGACAGTCACTACTCATGATGAACTGTGGTATCGTGTTGAAGCTACATGGGCAGCTGTATTGCACACGCCATCCTAGCTCTGTTTGACTCAGGCGTATCAAGGTCGTTATTATGGCCAGAGGTGGTTCTTGGTACTGATTTCTCGGGATCTATGCACTAAAATTGCCTGAAAATGTAACCACATGTCAGTTCTAGTATAATATATTTGTCCAATGAATACCCGTTTATCACTTGCATTTCTTCTTGGTTTAGCAATTTTAATGGCCAGTAGTGTATTTCAGCAGTAGACAATGAGGTGCTTAAGGTCGCCGCGTCAATTGCTGTTTCAGTCGCGCTAGATAAAATTGGCTTACTTTCAGTCGTATCTATGTCTATTGCTGTGTGACCTTGCTCGTTGTACTCATATGGACGGCGCTGGCGCACTCCGGCATTGATTTCCTGTGTGTGCATTGGCTCCAATCCAAATTCGACTACTTCTTCGCCTAAATCGTCATATGCTGGATTTTCACCATATCTGATTTGATTCGCAGCATCTTGTCAGCCAAGTGTCCTTGTATTGTTGCTTCTATTAACATTAAAATTACCACAGTATGAAGGCTTTCACGACCGGATGACATATCTTCTGGTAAACCTTCCGGGATGTAAGGTCGTGGTCCATGAAACTCTTCAGCTCCTAACGTTTCGTCCAGAGCTGCGCTGGACATCTTCAAAGGGGTGTTTCTCCTCCGGTGAGACTTGCCGACTGACGGGTCGGACGTCTGAGAGCGTCTTATATATCGTAGAAAGTGGGCGTGACAAAGATTATCTCTGCATATCATGTGTAACTCTGGTCACGCCCACTCTCAGACGTCCGACCCGTCAGTCGGCAAGACACACCGGAGGAGAAACACCCCTCTGAAGATGTCCAGCGCAGCTCTGGACGAACCGTTAGGAGCTGAAGAGTTTCATGGACCACGACCTTACATCCCGGTAGGTTTACCAGAAGATATTAAAATTACCACTACTCTCCGCCATTTCAATACCGTCCACTGGTCCTGGAGATAACGTTCCTCCTTCGTACTATACTGACACGCGATGTCCAGTTCTTAAATACTCATTTATCCACGACATTGTCGTGACTACATAAATATTACTCAAGCAGCAGCATTTATATAATTTACAAAATAAAAATCTGTCACTGCATAACGCTCACATGTCAAAATTTATGTACGTGTCAACCTTTTGCTGGCGTGGGTGCTTGCCCAGAGAATGTCCTAACCGGACTGTTATCTCAGCGGGACAGTGACGCCACCATGCTGATCTCAGTTGACCCCGGGCGGGACGCAGCGACCAAACGACCTTGGGTGTCATGAAACAAAACGGCACGCAGTGCCATGTTTTATGTTTCGTTACAAATTCGTCGGGCAATAGACCGCGCCGCTCGAATTGCCAACAAAACTGGCACTGCTAAGAGTATCCTATGACTTCCACATCGCTGGCAACGGGTTATACACAATGCTAATGACTACTTTGAAGGTCAGTAAAACTTTGAAACACGTATCTATTTTGTACGAGCTGTAAATAAACAGTTTCCAACCCTCGTCGATGAAGATGTGGTTTTAATATGGTCTTCCTGTTTTTAAAGCGGTTTTCCTTAGGAAATATGCATTTCATTTTTCCTCTCTGTTCATTTTTTCTTTTTCCTCATCTAATATAGTAGTAGGCAACTGTTTGGTTTTGTTGGTTGTGAGGTGCTACTGTGACACATATTCCGCTTCCTGACTCTTATTGTCACCTTCCTACCAAAAAGCGTCTTAGCTGCCTCCTCAACTGCCTCACCGATTTAATTTCTCTGGTGTTGCAGGATTTTCCATAATACGGAAATTATTAAATGGATTACGTCGTCTTTGAGTGCAGCCGTCTCAGGAATTTCTTGGCCCTTCTGTCCTAAAGTCATGGAGTGGAACTATCCAGAATACCGATGGGTGCGCATCTTTCGTTTGGTCCTGCTTCTGTGAGTCTCTTCTTCACTTTGCTGAAAAAACTTAGTGGAATTCTTGAGCGTTACTTCAGTGCTGTGTTGTTATGTTGATCCTGCATGATGATGATGTTTGGTTTGTGGCGCGCTCAACTGTGCGGTTACCAGCGCCCGTACAAATTCCCAAATTTTGCTCAGTCCATTATCGCCACTTTCATACATGATGATGAACAATGAAGACAATACAAATACCCAGTCATTTCAAGGCAGGTGAAAATCCCTGACCCCGCCGGGAATCAAACCCGGGACCCCGTGCTCGGAGAGCGAGAACGCGATTGCGAGACCTCGAGCTACGGACGTTGACCCTGCACCTTCTCACGCCGTGGTTTCCGCTGTTGTGGTTCTAATTGGAGATGTATGCGCCTTTGGTCAGAAGTGAGTTCATCGTAGACTTACAGTGCATAATAACGCGGAATTTCGTTGTAGGTACTTGCCTGTACCTGTCTTTTATTCTACCGGTGTCTTTGACGTCGTAGTTCAGGAACCTTAACTCGGCCAGTACTTCTTCGTTTCTTATGTCGTGGTCTAAGCCCCTTATGACACTGCTATGGCTGGGAAGTTGTCTTTCAAGTGCCTGTTCATTTATTATTGGGCCCTATTCTTGTACCTGTAATGCGCGGAGCAAGGCAGGGCGCAATGCTTCGCTGAGTTTGTTTGCTGCGTTTGACGTTCATGCTCTTGTATATGCCATACATTTGTGCTTGTTTACTGAGAGTGGTAAAATTCGAAGCTCAGTACGTATTTTCTGAAGGTTAGGACTATATGACAATGGGTCGAAATAACGTATCTACGTATGTGATTGTATCCATTGCTTACATGGAAACTGTGTGAGCCAGTGGTTTGTCTTGACTATGGTCTGGTTTCATAACTCTGTCTCGATGGAGTCTTTTTTCTGTGCTCTAACCACATATGGGTCCAGGTTCTGAGCTTTGTGTGTTTTGAGGTCATAGTTCTGATTTGCTGGCCCTGAGGTCACTATCGCCCTGGAAGGCGGAGGATGAGGGACTGTATGGCATACTATACTATATATGGTGTGTCCTAAGTGCGTTGTATGGTCGCTCAAGGATGTCTGGGCTCCCCCATAGTTACCTCTTCACATACAGCTGGTTTTTTCTCAGCTGCGTCTCAGAAGATGCAGAATGTCGACCTGTCTCCATCAGTTTTGCCGTCTACCATCTCACAGAATAGGTGGTATTTTGGTGTGCGGACAGAATGGTGACCATTGCCGTCTTTTCTCATGATCGTGTGGTATGCCGTTTTTCTCGGCGCGTTGTTTGTAGTGGTGGCTGCGTCACCAGTGATTCGCCTCACGTGTATTATCAGCTTTCCTCTCGTTCGGGCGTCCGTGTGGCAGGCACCTCCACCCCATGCGGCGTCTGTACCGCAACTGGTGTGATTCTAACGAATCCAACGCTAACCTTAAAATGTGGTAGGAGACCCTTTACCAGTTCCTTAGTAGACACGATTTCTTAAGCTTTAATGACTCAAATATTCTGTGTCTTTTGCCTACCAGAATGTTACTCACTCTAAAATAGTACTTTACCAATGATTTTTTCCAATTGAGTGCTCAATAGAATTTTAAAATCACTTACTCCAGAGGTTTTCGAACATGTATGTAACTAAAGAGATAGATATGTTACAGTTAGATCCAGAGGAAACATCAAACTGCGTTGGTAACCTTACCGCTGTCAATAGTGTCAGTAGTCAAGGGTCAGTGACTGGCTGTAGAGCACAACACGTAGACAGGTCACTATTAGGGTGATCCACAGTTTCATACCACAGCTCAGTCGACACAGTTGAATTCGCCACCAGTTAAAGAACACACGAGCCTCTTCTTCCGAACTGTATACTTATTTTACCCACTTCTACGGTCTGGGGATACACAATACTTAGCTAAAATGCGTTCCATGTCAAAATAATTGTACCGATTACTCATCCAGTATTAAAGAAAATAGTGTAATTATTATCATTCAACTAAATATTAAGGGATCAAAATTACGAATAACTTAAATGTTGTGGGGAAGGCTAACCAGAGACCTCATTTTAATGGTAGAACACCTCGAAAGTGCAAACAAATCTACTAAACAGATTGCTTGTATTTAGATTATCCGCCCTCTTTTGAAGTATTTTTGGCAGTACACGGTCCCTATCTGATAAGATTGACGGAGAACATTGAAGAGTTTCAAAGAAGGGGGCTGCATGTTTCGTATTGTCACGAAACAGGAGAGAGACTGTCAGGGAGACGATAATTGTTGCAATCATTAAAACAAAGTCGGCGAGATGTTTTACATAAACATCAGTCATCAACATTCTCTTCCGAATGCCAAAATACTCTGGTGCCCTAAACTTAAGGACGAAAGTAACTTTCGCATGATGTGTGACTAACCGAGTTACATGCTCGATGAAACTGGGACCATAAGCAGAAAGAGCTGCTACAGTATAGCACAGTCGTCAACTGAAAGAAATAAGCAATAAGAAGAACAGAAATGACACTTTCTTCAAATAAAGCAATTACATTGAAATTAGAGAGCGATTCATGATGGTCTCTTGAACATTAAAAAAGACGAGACATGGTTTTTAATAGGGTGTGTGACCACCACGGAGGGCAGTACATGATCTGCAACGTGCTCCCATGTTAGCCAAAAGGCCGGTACGTTCTTATGGTAGAGCCTCCCATTCCTCGAGCAGCGCGGTTGAAAGCTGATGGATGGTCGTTGGTGCATGTGAACGTGCTGCAATACGTCTCGCATACGCATCCCACACGTGCCGATGGGATTTAAGTTGGAGAAACGGACAGGCCAGTCCATTCGCCGAAAATCCTGTCGTTTGAAGATCATCTCCTTCGCTGTACGGTGCGGTCGTGCATGGCGAAGGAGTACATTGTCACAATACCGTGGCCCGATGAATACACCTGATTAAAATACTACACTATGCATCACATACCACAATACCTGGATTACCAAACGCAACAAGTTCGACGACATTCCTGGGCGCTTTGTGTGTTCCCACCTCTCGTCATATGAGGGTACGTCCAGCACAGTCGAACATGATTGTTCTGGTGACCAGGTGTTACTGAGTGGGGAGGCGTAACGTTACACGGGTGTACTCACCTTCAAAAATTTAACACGGTACACTCTCCGGTCATCGTTTCTTTGACACTGTATTCTGTGCTTCTGTGCGCGAGCATTTTTCATTAGTGCATTCGAGACTTACTTCATTTTTATGGATGCCAATGCGCGATCGTATCGAACAGCTTAGGTGGGGAAGCTCTTGGAGCGAAAAGATGTTCGATGAATGGACTGGCTTCCACGTTCCCCCAACGTAAATCCCATCGCACACGTGTGGAATGCGGTAGGGAGATGTATCACAGATAGTGCACATGCAGCAGTTCTCAACCGCGCTAGTGGACGAATGGAATGCCTTTCCACAAGAAATCCTCATCAACTTTGAGGCCAGTGTAGGAGCACGTTGCAGAGAATACATTGTTTTCCGTGGTGATCACACACCCTATTAAGAAGCGTGTCCTGCCTTCTGTAATGTTCAGGCGACCTTCATGAATGGTGCTGACTTCAGTGTAATTGTTGTCTTTGAATAAAAGTATCACTTTTGTTCGTCTCATTGCGTATTTCTTTCAGTAACCTTCGGTACTATTCTGTAGCACTTCGATTAATGTATGGCCCAAGTTACATCGAACTGTGTTACAAGTCAGTAAAACAACAAGCGCAAGCTACTTTCTTCTTCAGTTTTGCACTTCAGCGCATTTTGGTGACTTCCATCTACATAGGAAAATACGACAATCGTGATAAAATAAGAGAAATCAGAGATGACACGAAAAGGTTTAGATGTTCATTTTTCCCAAGTGCTATTCTACAGCGGAACCATAGAAACAGAGTCTCAATGTGCTTCTATGATCTCTCTGCCAACACTTATGTATGTATGGCTGAATAATCATGTAGATATATATCAGCTTCCGTGTCATCAGAGACAGATCTTTAGCCCTTAAGTACACGATGTCATCAGCTTACTCAGTAAACGTTTTTACAAATTCCCTTTTAAATAAATTAGCTCCTACATTGCTGTTAATCTTTAGTCCTATTTTCATGCTTGCCCTGTACTCCCCTTTCACTCATTTTTTCTGGTCTTTCAGTATCTGAAGGTAACTAAGCCATTTCATTAGCCAATCGAAAGTCGTTTAGATAAGTAACATTCCATTGTCACTCCTTCTTGTTAATTTCGAATCTGTATTTTGAAAGATAAAAACAAGTCTTTACGTCAAATTTAGTACTCCTCTGATGTAATCTAACTGAATATTATACATTAAGTTGAAACGATTAATGTTTATAAGTTCAGTTGTTCGTATATCAAGTAGTCTCATCACAGGTTCTTCAGAACGAAGCAGAAGACTTCCTATAAACACAAAAATAACAGGTAAAGTGGTGACTCGTGTTTGGCTTTTGTGTAACATGATTCAAAACTTTTTGATAATACACTGGCTTAGATTTACTTCTAAACTCAAGTTATTCTGTGTCATGATTAAAATGTACTGTATATCTTAGATGATCGAGTAGAATTTTGAAGACAATGAAGGCTGTATACGAATTCACCTAGTCTGCACAATATTCCTGCTGCCTATAACAAGGAATGTTTTCATTCACGAAGCAGTCTTTTATACTAAGAGAAAATATTTCACAGCCTGACGCTGCATTATCTACGACCGAGCTTAAGCAGATAACAGATATGTAACTATGTACATTGCGTCCTAGACTTACCACGTAATTTTTCGTTTGAAAGTCCCTCCCATCAAGAAAATAAAAGTTACTCAGTAAGCAATTAATGTTTAAGAACAGGAAAATTGTGCTTAAACGTACAGAAATTCATATTTACTATTTATAGAAACAAGTTCCCATGAAGCAAATGTCACCAAATTTCACAGTTCCTTGTTGATATCATTCTCTTTTCAGTTCATTTTACAAAAATATTTATTTCCTCATATTTTGTTACATCACATGCAGTTCGAATTCCATATAGTCAGTAAAATTACGAAATAGCTCATCTGACATCCGAAATGACTGTGCTGCCTTAACTTCTAGTCATTGATAATGAATTAAGTGGGCGTCAGGTTGCCAGTTACCTACTCCTCAATTCGTTACATCTCTTGTAATTTTAGATTTATGTCATAATAATGTTTCTGCAAGAATGAGTTTCCTATCTAGAGTGTTATTATATATTTAGCACTTACCTCTATAGCGGACGTCTCTGTTGCAAGAAGAGATTTGAAAGCAGCTCGAATCTGCGCATCCGTTGCGTTTTTTTCTGCAAAAGTGTGTCATGTGAAGTTTTTTTTTCTTAGTAGGCAACTTTTACAACATTTCGCTGAAATTCTTAGGCTGACTGCAGGCTGCTCTTGATAATACATATGCACAATATATTAGAAATTTTTGTTCAGATAAGTTTTACGATGAGTTTTTGGTTTCATAGTAGAATTACAAGTATTAGTTTCTTTTACTACATCTTAATCTTCTCATTATTTCGTAATGAATTTCATAATTCTTAACTATAAACATAAGAGGTGTGCTTTGGAGTTTATCTTAAATTTCAAAGTTCGTCTCACACTTACCAGTGCGCTTTGGCAATAATACTACAATCTCAAGCACCTGTCCTGAGCAATGTCATAGTGCAGGTGGTCTGCTACGACATTCTGTGAATGATTATTTTCATATGGAAATATGAGGCATGGAGTGAGTGAATTACTGTATCGGCACAGGGGCTGTTCCTCTCTGTTAGTGCCAAGGAGGCGGCCAATAGTAATGTCCACATGAGACACACAGTCGTCTCATACACCCATTCCTCAAGTCACACTGGAGAAGATTCGTTTTTAAAACCTAACGTTGGTTCACATCCTGATGATCATAAATTGTCTGCACGATTCAGATGTGAAAGTGAATAGCGAATGCACATGTTGACTGTTCGTGTGTGCCGACCGCTACGGTCGCAGGTTCGAATCCTTCCTCGGGCATGGATGTTTGTGATGTCCTTAGGTTACTTAGGTTTAAGTAGTTCTACGTTCTAGGGGACTTATGACCTCAGATGTTAAGTCCCATAGTGCTCAGACCTATTTGAACCAAGCCACCAAAGAAGTCTCTAATTTCAAAATGAAGTATCTCGAAAACCAACAAGGTGAGCACAGCACGAAGCTACGGAGCATAATTGAACTGCTTAGTCGACGAGTAATTCACAACAGCGTTACAGTGCTTGTGGTTTTGATACAGAGCAGAGAAATGGCAAAAATAAACAAAAACGAGCGTAGCATTACATCTACAGCAACAGTTGCTGAAGCTGAAATTTCGTCAGAAGGGAACACAAGGAATTTCGCAGAGTAAGAAAGAACTGGCAGATGAAATATCAGCGTTTCAGCAAGATGAGTCAGTGGCGTGTGTGGAATCGACGATCGATTATGCGAATAACGTACATCATGAGTACAATGGTGATGATACGTGCTTACCAAGTGAAAGTGACAATGAAACACGTGTTGACCTATATAGTTCACCATCCTTGTCGGACAGAGAGCCACATATACCGTCTCCAGTAAAACGCAGTAATGGACAATCGTTGTCCAAGGAGCGGGTACTAAACGTACACTACTGGCCATTAAAATTGCTACATCACGAAGAAATGCAGATGATAAACAGGTATTTATTGGACAAATATATTATGCTAGAACTGACATGTGATTACATTATCACGCAGTTTGGGTGCACAGATCCTGAGATATCAGTACCCAGAACAACCACCTATGGCCGTAATAACGGCCATGATACGCCTGGGTATTGAGTCAAACAGAGCTTGGATGGCGTGTGCAGGTACAGCTGCCCATGCAGCTTCAACACGATACCACAGTTCATCATGAATAGTGACTGGCGTATTGTAACGATCCAGTTGCTCGGTCACCATTGAGCAGACGTTTTCAGTTAGTGAGAGATCTGGAGAATGTGCTGGCCAGGGCAGCAGTCGAACATTTTCTGTATCCAGAAAGCCCCGTAAAGGACCTGCAACATGCGGTCGTGCATTGTCCTGCTGAAATGTAGGGTTTCGCAGTGATCGAATGAAGGATAGAGCCACGGGTCGTAACACATCTGAAACGTAACGTCCACTGTTCAAAGTGCCATCAATGCGAACAAGAGGTGACCGAGACGTGTAACCAATGGCACCCCATACCATCACGTCGGGTGATACGCCAGTATGGCGATGAGGAATACGCCCTTCCAATGTGCGTTCATCGCGACATCGCCAAACACGGATGCGACCATCATGATGCTGTAAACAGAAGCTGGATTCATCCGAAAAAATGACGTTTTGTCATTCGTGCAACCAGGTTGGTCGTTGAGCACACCATCGCAGGCGCTCCTGTCTGTGATACAGCGTCAAGGGTAACCGCAGCCAAGGTCTCCGAGCTCATAGTCCATGCTGCTGCAAACGTTGAACTGTTTGTTCAGATGGTTATTGTCTTGCAAACCTCCCCATCTCTTGACTCAGGGATCGAGACGTGGCTGCACGATCCGTTACAGCCATGCGGAAAAGATGCCTGTCATCTCGACTGATAGTGATACGTTGGGATCCAGCGCGGCTTTCCGTATTACCCTCCTGAACCCACCGATTCCATATTCTGCTAACAGTCATTGGATCTCGACCAACGCGAGCTGCAATGTCGCGATACGATAAACCTCAATCGCGATAGGCTACAATCAGATCTTTATCAAAGTCGGAAACGTGATGGTACTCATTTCTCCTCCTTACACGAGGCATCACAACAACGTTTCACCAGGCATCGCCGGTCAACTGCTGTTTGTGTATGAGAAATCGGTTGGAAACTTTCCTCATGTCAGCACGTTGTAGGTGTAGCCACCGGCGCAAACCTTGTATGAATGCTCTGAAAAGCTAATCGTTTGCGTATCACAGCATCTTCTTCCTGTCGGTTAAATTTCGCGTCTGTAGCACGTCATCTTCGTGGTGTAGCAATTTTAATGGCCAGTAGTGTAATTACATACATAGAAGATCATCGCAGCATACTTATATATGAGGAGGTTTCGAAAATGAATGTGTAGTGCATAAGATAACTATGGATATTCAAAGGAGGACAATGTACACTTGCTATAAAAACTGGTGTTCGCGACTTTCAGGGATGCTCTATACAATTTACAGGATGTGCATGATAGTGGCCTGCTACATTGTGCATATCAAATTTCGGGCGACATAGATTACAGTGATTTCAAGGAAAGCAATGGATGGATGAATAACTTCATACAGTGCCATGTAACTGGAAGACGTAAGATAACGAAGTTTCAGACAAAGCATCAACTTGACGGTGCACAGTAAACTGCAGATTCGGCCTAAAAATTTGTGAATGCGGTAAAAAAACTTATCCCATCGTTGAGTAAGGAATTTGTTTCCAACTCCGACCAATCGGGATTTTTTATTGTGCTGCGAGCAGCTGGGGGTGCTCTGTCGCGTACTTATCTTTCTCTTGTGCGTGACCTTGCGAGGACATTGGAATATTTATGTCACAGCAAGTAAGAGTGGGGCAATGGGTGAAAGAAAATTACAGCTATGGTATGGTCACTTACTTTGGTCACTTACTTTGGTCAAGCTTTTGCTTGATTCCTTGTCTGCGTACATAAATCATACTCGTTTAGAGCAAGCTGTCCCTCCTGAAAAGTGTGTGACATTGAAATTCCTACCACCTGAAACGACAGGATAAATGCAGCCTCTGAATGTTTGTTTTTTCTCCATCAGTTCTCAACAACCAGTTACACTAACGTGACTCTGTATGTGTTGTTTAAGAGTGGGCACCTAGCTGAACGTCCTACACGGTTTGTAACTCCCAGTACGTTCGCCTTCGATCTTGATGGTGTGAACCTTTATGGTCACTGTGACTTGTCACTTTTCATTCAGTGTTCATGGTACAAGTCAATGGTTAGCTTTGAACATTTCGTGAATGTCGACGATGTCCACTTTGCGAAGTTTAACACATGTATCTCATAGAAGTCTGATCTCTGCACCTCCCGGACACACATTTTCTGTCGCCATCCTGATAGACGTGGTGAGTCATTAACAGCTAATATTTTTCCTGTCATAGTTGTCAACAACACTTTGAAATGAACATTACTAAACATTGAACATTGCGTCCTCGCACTCAAGGGGTTTCTTGTAAGATCGATAGACGAGTGCAACATACGGCACATTTATTGTGAAAGCAATAAGAAATTTATACAGAAGTTGTACAGAAGTTTCGAATAGTTCGAAAAGCTAAAAACTGACGGAAGTGTACGCTGTTTAGCTGTTACAGTATTAAACTCGTCCTCTGCACGCAGTCTTTGCAATCACATCATAATCTGTTCGAAACGTCTACCACAAGACGTACGGAGATGGTGCAAACGCACATTGAAATTTGCTAACACATCCTGTAATATGTCAACGGAAATGAATTCAAATGCCACACAAATCGGCGTTTCAAGCTAATCCAGCGTGATGGAATGGTCCCTGTAGGCCGTGTCTATCAATGTACCCTACAAAAATTAGTCGCAAGAAGTCAGATCGGGCGAATACGGAAGCCTATCTGTCCCTGTGCCAGTGAATTAGCAATAATCCAACACAGTGACTCTATTTCCGAAGTATTCATGAAGAAATCAAAACATCTTTTCGGTGCGATGTGGTCGGGCCCTATCTTGCATGAACTACTCAGTCCATGGTCGATCCTCCAACGTTGTGTAGCGACAAGCCGTTAGAAAATTGCAACCCAACGTTCACTAGTGATCATTTCTCGCATTAAATAGGGGCCAATAATGCTTCTGCCGCATACAGCAAAGCAAACAGTAATTTTATGAGTATACCGTGGTTTACATTCACACAAAATTAGAACTTCAGAACACTAAAATCGAATTCGGGAGAAAGCGTGCTTAATCAGTGAACCAGATGCAGTTATTATCAGAGCTTTTACTATCAATAATTGTGAGAATTTGGTTCATAAACTCAGCCCTGTGTAGCACAATTAGTACAAATATGACATGGTGGTTTTGGCTTTGAATGCAAACATGTATAGACTCTGTCTCAATATTTTCTGCGGGCAGGAACGCTTCAAACCAGTGACTACTGCAATTCTTCGGACGGATTTCCTTGTATTTTGCTGAATAATTCCAGAAACCGTGGCGACATTCGCAGGAGTAACTACAGTTTGCCTGGGGTCAACATTCCCCGCTAGATCATCAGCCACG
Source organism: Schistocerca cancellata (assembly GCF_023864275.1). Lineage (NCBI taxonomy): Eukaryota > Metazoa > Arthropoda > Insecta > Orthoptera > Acrididae > Schistocerca > Schistocerca cancellata. The sequence continues at coordinate 389,858,241 of NC_064629.1, read as the reverse complement.
ATACATGCTCGTTGGGAAGTGGCGAAGAGCTTGCGAATAGTTTTCGCATCAGGTCCTTTTGTAACATTAAATAGTTTTTGAAAACTACATCTTGCTGTAGGACTGCGTACTCACCTGTTGTATTCCAGTACCAGAAAAAACACGTTCAACGGAATACGTGATTTCAGCCTCTTCCTACAGAACGCAAACCTCCTTTTACGTTTCAGCGGTGGAAACGATCGCTCTGAGCTACGGCGCACTAATTATAGGCATTATATATTACTATTACAGCCCCATCTGTTAGCGGTATTTCGACCTATTATGAAACTTCTGCATAACGTCGGCAGAAAATTATTACGGTTTTCACAATAAACACACCGTTTGCTGCACTCCTCCACCGATTTTAGTTTTCGAGGTATTTAATTCTGAAATCAGGGACTCCTCCGCTGGATAACCTGTATCACGCTGCTGTATCGTGGCACCATTTTTCAACAGGACAATGCCCGTCCACACATGGCACGTGTCTCTATGAACTGTCTGCGTGATGTCGAGGGACTCCCGTGGACAGCAAGATCAGCCCATCTGTCCCAGGTAGAAAATGTGTGAAACAGACTTAGAATTTCTACGTTGTCTTAGAGCCAGCATTCAGGATATCAAGGACAAGATACAACACGTATGGACTAATTTGTCTCAGGAGAGGATACAACGGATATCCGAGAACATTCCTCACCGAATCAGAATAGGCATCCAGGAGACAGGGGGTGCAACATAAAGTTGACAAGTAGGCCCATAATACCAAGTTATTTTTAAATCTGACTCATGTTGTAATCACAGAAATAACATAACCTCTCAACTCTTGAATTTTCAATTCGTTTTCGCCTCCTCTTCTGAGTGCTTAAAATTTTTTGTCAGGCAATGGACGTGCTTGGAATGTATATCATTCAAGCTGCTCTTTATCTTTTCCATTTCCTTCTTTACTTTTCCCTAAGTGGTTTTCTCAGATTACGCTGCACTTCTTTCTAGGATTTTTGCATTTGTTGCGTTCTTATGGGACCGAAACTTACAAATTAAATATAAATGACAGTAATAGGTTTAAGAGCTCAAGTAAAGTTATTTTAAAACATTTTTTCACCATGGTTAAACATCAGTTAGGTAACACATTATAAGACAGAACGAGAACGGGACTGAAAAAAAAGGTTTGACGTTTTTCAGACTTTATTCTTTAAGTAAGACTTACAATACATTGCAGCACCTTTAAAACATAACATACACAACAGCGTGATCATATTTATGTATCGATATATTAAAGCAAGGAAAGGGGAGAAAGAAACAATTAGATGACTAGTATCCACATTGGTTGCCAACAGAACACAATGCGGTTCACCTCCCTGCTAAGGTAGTTTAGGTAGGCTGTGTCACACATAAGTACAGTACATAGATTCTCATGCAATACTGATTCAACTTGTTGTGTTATTGTGTTGGAATATCAAATAATCGTCTCCTATTTATATCGATTAAAGGAATGAGGACGGGTTGACAGAACATGCGAAACAAGCCACTTAAGTACATCTATTATGTCTGAGAGGAGATGTATTCAGGAAACACCTCAGAGATAAGTAACACCAATTTTATGCTCAATTGAATTTCCATAACACACAACATTGAAATTTAATATATGCTATTGAAACATATGACATTTATACGAGTATATTAACACTTAATGGCTAACACCAACATATATGGACTATATATGAAACAGGAAAACATACAAAGGGAAGCTTAACACATGGATTTATCACAAACAATGAGATATCGCAACCCGCCCAGGTCACGAACTCTCAACTACGCGTAGTATTTTTCAATACCCCTGTGGAAAAAAATATAATAAGTAACTTAACGAAATTAATTGTGCGCCCAATCATTAATATATACATAATGTCATTAAATTATGTGTGAAAGCAGTATACTTTCGCTTTCAAATACTTCCAGCATCTTGCGTTCAGTTTCAGTTTCCCTGCTTGAAAAACCAAAACGAAATGCAACATGTCGCTCTTGCAATTAGAAAACTATAAATGAATGAAACGAACAAAAATCTTAAATATCTTCCTGGTGTATTGAAAAAGTACCTTTGGTTTTGTCCATCATCTTAAGCAGTTAAAGATGTTAGGGATGTTTGTGTAAAGTCTGAGATGTCTGAAAGCTTTAGAATTCGTGACCCATTCTATCAATTTCTACAGCTGCTGCTGTACATTACTTTCAACGACTCGTGTCGTATCTTTCCACATTCATTTCCTTACACAAGACTCTTTTCGACACCGGAAGACACCATTTTTATCAATAGACTGCAATTTGCAGCTTTCAAACTTACGAGACCAAGACCCTCACACGGAAACCTGCAGACAGCTCTACTCGTTTAATACGTGGTACAATATACAAAAAACTCCAGAAACAGTATATCTTTAGTTAAGAGGGACATCTTTAACTACGTTTAATCATTTTATATCTGTAACACAATGTTAATAATCGCTTACACGACGAACACATATCTTATAATTATTATTTTTGAATTCAGTAAGCACAGTAGAGGTTTACTTAGTTATCTACTACACATAACACATTAGTTGTTGATGAAACATGTATGACTAGAACAACTTTTAAGGTAGGGTAAATACATCAATAAGGTCACGAAAGACCAAATACATTTAACATTCCTTCATGACATCCATTGTGCACGTCTGACGTAAGCATTACTTTCTTTATTCATCCGCTATGCCCAATCCCAGTCGTCCCAAATGAAAATAAACACGTAAACAATCAGTCCTTTCTAACTTCTCTTAAATCTCAACGTAACCATTGCCAACAATGTCTGAACTGGCCCATGAATGACTTACATTGAATATGTTCCTCCAGGCGAGGAATTTGAAGTTAAATGAGAACCATACAACGACATATACATTTACTACGTTAAACACATACCATAGAATAAATACATTAGTCAGTTGCAGTAGGTATACAAGCTTATGAAATCATTGATAACTACATATGCATTGCTTTTGCTAATATCAACAACTACCACAGAAAACGGAACAGGTTCTTCCTCATATATTTTCAGTTAAGCTTTTTCCTATAATATGTGTGTGTATTGAAGATGGTATCAGAACAGGAAAAGGTCCCGTGCAAATTATGTAAGTTGTTATTTGAGTGTATTTGTCATTTTACACATGTTCGCCAATATCAAGAGATGTCGATGGCACCTTTTATTGAAAATGATTTTCAAGGAGTTAACTTGTAGCTTACGACTCTCATTGTTAACGAAGGATTTTATTTCCACTTTGGAATAAATAGCAGTTAATACACTTAGCATTATTCACGTGTCATCAAGGTAGGTAAAGTTTGAACTTTGCACATTGTAAGGCATTCCTTAGCGTGACCCACACACCGTCGAGGACTATGCAATAATAGCTTTTCTTTCCTTGGCATCAGCTGAACTGCTCTTGTATTGTCACATCATATGTTTTTAAGAGTTTTTTGACATTCGTTTCAAAAAGTGTCGTCGTTATACAGCCATAACCACGTACCCTGTCAAAAAATGGAGTAAAATTCGAAATGTAACTTGAAGCTACATTTCTCATATTACGCTGCTTGCTGCAGCAGTAAAAAGGGCGAATTTAAAAATATATTTAAGAAATAGGACGTGTGGTTACGAGACTCATGTACACACTCTGTCACAACACACCTCCATAGTTGACACAAAATTATGATGGATTTTCATTAAGAACGATAACAACTAATTTTCCATAAAGAGTTTTCTTGCGTTTGACAAAAGTCGGAAAAAGTTACGAACACTACACATAGTATAACAATATTTGCGAATCACCTAAAAGCATGCGTACATACGAACACTCACTTTTATTCTACCGGACAGCAAAATCCGTAAAAATATATACCAAATATTCATTTTCGGAAATCACAATCACGCAATGATAAAATTAGTATTCAGTATAAACAGTGACAACTGTCGACATTCAGCGAGTCTACAGTGACCCTTACATTCATACATCACACTTACACACCCTGTTATATAGATAAACACGATAGAAGGCGTCACCTAAATTCTTTTGATTAAACAGTAGAAATATCCCATAAGAACTTTTCGATTTACTTCATTGTGTCACAAGACAGAAGCATACAAAAATACTCGCTTCTTTTTGTAATGGATGCCGATCATTCATTCTTAACGATCTCTGTTATATAATTGATTCTTCCTTGAATCTAGCTAAATCACATTCATACAGAGGATACACTAATGGAAACGCGCGCGTTGTACACAATGAATTAAGTTACTGTACCTACTGACACTTTCACCGTCCGCTTCTCAGTATAATCATTATTGTTATTTATTACTGAGTGCATCCATTACATTTGTTTTGTATGGAATTAAGTGTTTTTAAGACTTAGATGCGCTATTTTGACCCAAGACGGAAAACTAGCAATTCGGATTTGAATAATTTAACTGGACTACATGAAGCATTTATTACTTCCATTCTCTGGAAAGGTCATAACGAGAAACAGTCTGCGGTAAAAAAAGGAAAAAAAATCACTGAAATCGTCTCCCTTCTCTTCTCATTACATTTTTTCTGAAAAAACGCCCACTGTAGGACTGAATCACTATTGTACTCTTCTCGAAAAATAGTCTATGGATACCCTGGTTTCTTTATTTAAGGTGTAATTCGTCTGATGAAAATAGGATTTCTCAACGCGGGGTTTTGCAGTCATGCTGTAGTCCCTTTAAATACCACTGTACACGAGAACAATAAAAATAGGTAGGCTTTCCTTGAAGTAGCTTATGTTACCTCAAGGAATCTTTTACATAAATCTCTACTGAACTTCATATGTCATTGGAGACTGTTCACCTAAGACAAGTAATTCATTATTTACAAGGTGTAACTAATGAAAGTGGAATGACTTAATATTGGGAATAGAGGCGAACTGAAGCAAATAAGACAAATTGACATTTAACGTATTTTCTACGGTATCATTAAGTACCTGTGAATGACACTCAGAATGTTGGTGAGAAGCATTCATAATGAGTACTAATAGAGAAATTAAGCTTGTGCAAAGTAACACAGGAAGGAGAATGAAACTAAACAATATACGTCCATCTGATCCTTTGGTATGACGATAAGATTTTGCCAGTAAATAGTAAATATTTAGAGCTACGACGTCTATTTGCTATTCACAATACATGATTTATCTTCCTGAAAGGAATGTACACTCTTACTTTCAGTTTAATTCGTTATATCACACGTATCTGTTTAAACGATTAGGTATTCCGAAGAAAGCAATACTTCAATAACGGAATGTACACATCAAAATAAATTTCATTAATGCTGCAATAAAATAAGGACTTCGTCGGTAACAAGCTGTTCTACTACACCACTTTTACATAGTACAGCTTTACAGACAGACAAAAGTTTCAGCGTTATCAGCCTGTTAGACGGTTTTAGAGCAAACAACAAAAACTTCTTTTCACTTTTCCACATCTGTGGCTGCACAACGTACGTGGATGAAACGTGTTCTGTTTTACAAACAGTACCGCTTCTGTGTTGGCAGTGAATGTTGTACAAATTGCCATACTTTATTAACATGTACTGAAAATGGACATCAGACACGCATTCCAGAAAAAACCGCGTTCTTTGTCTTGCTGCCTAGTCATTTATAGATAAAATACTTTCAAGGTCTATTTAATAGCTGGGATGTGCTACCCGATGTGTGGAAAATTATTTATGAAGAAATTAAGCGAAGAAATTACTCATTTTCCACTCCATACTGAATTATTACTATAATTAGTTTAAAGATTTCAGCTGCTATAAGCAAAATGAACGGTCATCTGAGAATACATTCAGTCGGAGTCCGCTCTCCTGAACGAACAACCAGATTTCCAGTTCAGTACTCTTCGTACACGGTTCTTTCTGTTGCCTCTATCTGCGTCCATCCAGGAGTTCTGAAACAAACAGAGATGTTTGTTTACTATAAGTGTAAATCAAGTAGTCATTATCAACAATATTATAGAAGTAAGAATAAATAGGTGTATAGACTACGCAGATCTGTTACAGTAATAATACATATACCTTTTGGATGGGTCCGTCTGTAGCAAAATACGGTTTGGTTTTTTATCCCAAACATAATTTACTGCAGTTTCTGCATCATCAGTGGGCTTTTATTTTATGACTGTTAAACATAAAGAATTTTCTTTACTGTTTGCACACATGTAAATATTAGTTTTTAAAATCTTAATTAAAAAGTTTTCAAGAATACATTAAAATACGTATTCATTACTTTTTACCACATGGCGCTGTTTTCCCGAGGTATTATGTTTTTATACCACCTGTTTTCTTTCACAGTTTGTCATCTCCAACAATATACAACTTAATGTAGATAAATTGTGTAGTTGTATACGATTTCAGATGACAAACTGTGAAAGAAAATAGGTACTATAAAAGCAGAATACCTCAGGAAAACCACGCCATGTGGTAAAAAGTTATGAATACATAATTTTATGTGTTCTTGAAAAAATTGTAATTAGGATTTTAAAAACTAATATTTTCATGTGTACAAACACTGAAGAATATTCTTTATGTTTAACAGCCATAAAATGAAAGCCCACTGACGATGCTGCAAATACAGTGAAACATGTTTGAGATAAGAGACAAAATTGTGTTTTGCAAAGGCGGACCCCATCCAGAAACATATGTATTGTAAAAGCAAACACTGATAAAGGAGTTTCAACGTCAAGATGATTACAATAATAATGTTGGGTCGGAGGCTAAGTTGCAATAATTCGATGGTCGATCAGCTCTGTCACACTATCTGATCAAAAGTATTCGGACAACTATTAGTGATCTTTAACGTAAGGAGTCAACCCTTCGTCTTTATGACGGTCTGAACTCTGCTGGTGCACTTTGAATAAGGTGACTAAATGCGTACGAATATCTAGTAGACAATTCTTCCTCAAGAACTGAAACCAGAAAAGGTAGTGATGTTTGACGATGGGACCTGGAGCGAGGACAACTTTGTAACTCAGGCCAAAGGTCTTTAACTGAGTTCAGGTCTGGACGCTCGGCAGGTCGACCTGTTTCACGAATGATATTGTCCACAGACCATTGCCTCACAGATGCTACTTTCTGGCAGAGTGCATTGTGCTGATACAAAACGTCATCGTCTCCGAAATGTCCTACTATACGCAGTGCACCATGCTGTAAAATGTATTCAGATCCTTCCGCATTTAGCGTTTTGTTAAGCGCAATAAGGGAACAACAACCAATCCACGAAAAACACCGTCACACCGTAATATCCTTTCTTTCGTACTTCACTGATGGCACTAAACAAGTTGATAGGTAATGTTCTCCAGGCATTCACGAATCCATATCCTCCCACTGGACTGCCATAGGATATAACGTGATTCATCGCCCCAAATCACTCGTTTCCAGTTATCAGTTGTCCCATGGTGTCACCCTTTACACCACCTCAAGCGTCCATTAGCACTGATTATGGAAATGTGTGGTTGATAAAGAGTTGTTCGACCATTTTATCCCATTTTTCTTAACTACGTACGCACAGTCACTGCGGTAGTTGGACTGATGGTAATACCTTCTAAAACACGAGTTCCGTTCCGACTTCCGTTGATTTCGTGTGACTTTCACAACACCATCCCCGTTGCTCGACGGTCCCAGTTCGTTAGTACATGACGTCTACCTGATATCGGTTTAGCTGTGCTTGTTCATTCGCGTTTCCACATCACCAGTAGTCTATTTGGGCAAATCCAGAGGGGCTGTAACATCTGTAATGAATTTGTTACTCAAGTGACATTTAACAACTGGCAAACGTTCGAAGTTACTGATGGTAACACCTTCCTCTGATTTCAGCGACTTTTACAACCACTATCCTCATTGCTCGACGGGCTCAGTCCATCAGTACATGACGTCTATCTAATATCCGCTTTAGTTGTGCTTATTCTTTCTTGTTTCCACATCACCAGTAGTATATTTGGGTAGCTCCAGAGAGGTTGAAACATAACTGATGGAACTGTTACTCACATGACATCTAATAACTAGTACGCGTTCGACGTCACTGAGCTCCACTAACCGACTCACTCTATTGTTGCTGTGTCTGTACTGACAACACAATAGTCCCCGCCTCATTATATACTAGCAGTTGCGCCTGTCGTGACATCTAGTGAGCAATTCCGCGTTACATGGGGGTGTCTTGTAACTTCTGATCAGATAATGTATGTCTTTTTGCACCCTAGGCAGTGATTTCCTCCTTGGTTTGAATTCCACGTGAAAGGGGAGTAGAAGAGGAAATAAGCAATCGGCTGTTAGATCTTTTAGTTAAGCCACCTTCTCGTTACCTACTAATGATAGAGATATGTCATGCAGCTTGAACTGAGATTAGAGTCCGGCTTCTGAGTGATAATAATTTTGTATCGAGCCGTGCATTACGTAGCTCTGCGACAAAGAACTGCACGTAACTTCACATATTGAAATTTTGTAATGTTATTTTTAATAGTTTTCAATTTTCAGTTGACGGGAAAGCAATGAAACTTATGTTGGTTAGGTACCACATTTCATTTGATAAGATGGCAGACAGTCCATCTTACAACGAAAGAAGGAAAACAATATAAGATTTCAGTAAATGTTAGAATAACATGAGAGGTGAATCAGGAACACAAAACGAAATCATCGAAAATAATTAAATCCCGAATGTAATTCCACATGTCATGTATGGAGATTGTACTACGTACGTTCTCGTTTACAGAATGGTTAAAAGTGAGTGTGTGTGTGTGTGTGTGTGTGTGAGGCGATAACCAACGACAATGATCCAGCGAGGTGGCGCAGTGGTTAGCAAACACGTCTTCCATTTGCTTTAAATTCACGTCCGGCCATTCTGATTCAGATTTTCCGTGATTTTCCTAAATCGCTCGCGGCAAATGCCGAGATGCTTCCTTCCCCGTCCTTGAAACAGTCCGAGCTTGTACTCCGTGTCTAATAACCTTGACGTCGACGGTATGTTAAACTCTTCATTTCTTCCTTCCAACGACAGCAAAGCTCTGAAATTTTCATTCTGAATTTCGTTTTTCAAACAATTTTTATGTTATTTTAGTTGAAACCACTTCCGCCTGATAATTAACTTAATTATCATGTGATGTCTATTTCCAGTAACGTGTAATTCTTTATTGTTGAGATAATTTGAGAAAACACCGAATGTTCTACATGCAAACTATGTCACAGGATGTTTAGTAAATATTATTAGAGAAACTTACACAGTTATTATTTGAATTATACTGTTACTGTTATCTGATAAATTTGTTTTATAGTGTCTGTATTTTTGTCATGTTTGTTCTTTTTTTACTTATTCTGTAACCAACGACCAACTTGTCTTTAATAGTGATTTTCAATGGTTGTTTCAAACAATTTGTGTTTCTCCTACGAAGTGACGTTTGTGATTCTCTTTTTCTAGACATATTAAATTACATCAGTTTATTTCGATAGTCCATTACACTAACAAAGAAATAATATAAACATCTCTCTTTTTGGCTACGCTCCCAGTCACATGATTGAACCTGAGGTACCCTCCAACGGCGAAGTTTTAAACATTTTCTGCGGCAGTCTAACAGTCATAAATCTTACAACAACCGCGCGGGATTAGCCGAGCGGTCTGGGGCACCTCAGTCATGGACAGTGCGGCTGGTCCCGGCGGAGGTTCGAGTCCTCCCTCGGGCATGGGTGTGTGTGTTTGTCCTTAGGATAATTTAGGTTAAGTAGTGTGTAACCTTAGGAACTGATGACCTTAGCAGTTAAGTCCCATAAGATTTCACACACATCTGAAGATCTTTTTACAACAAATGAAAGCGCATCATTGGTGCTCCAAAAAGTTTTCGGTTTTTTTTTCACAAGTGTATAGAAACATTTTATTAGAGCTGCAGATATGAAAGAAGGAAAAGAGAGAGCTTTCTGGGCAAATGATGGACCCTCTCCTTTACATAGCACATTTCGATACGTTGTAAAAGATGAAAAAAATTGAAAGGTAGGAATTTCCAAATGCTTTAACGCCAAGAATGAAGGTGTTTGGTGTAGATTAAGAAAAACTAAAACACACAGGAGAAAGATGACTGAAGACCAATCCAATCCACACCGCCAGGAGAAAAAGAAAAGGAGCTATGAAAAAGCAGAAAACTCCTTTACCACTCGTCAGGTTAGTACATCGGAAACAAATGATTTAACATTAACAGGTGCCAATAATATTGTTGCACCGAGATGAACAACTGCTTCCTTCGTTCATGAAAGATGGAAAGGTTGACAACGCAGTACTAGGGTAATCTCAAGGCAAGGAGCGATTGCTGGGAATCCCTGATGTTCCACTGCTTTCAGAATAAGATCAAACCATGTCTGTTGAGTAGTGTGGTGTAACACAAAAAATTCAGCGATTGCATTGTGATGCGACAGCAGGCAATACAGATCGTTTAAAACATGCTAGTAAAAATGTAAATAGAAATCGTTTAATCGTTTTAAGTTGTATCTCCATTGCTGTCTAGACATTTTTGAGAAAGTCTTGAGGAGCTATCTCGAATCTCTCGTCCATCATGAGGCTTTCCAGCATATGTACAGAAACCTACACGAAACTCGACAATAAAGTTTACTTGAGCGGCAGCAATGAAGTGCCTGGTAATGCCTGTTTTCCTTTTGATAGGTAAACTGAATACCGTATTTCCACCCAAAAAACAAACAGCGAGATGTTTAATGAAACCTTTTGCAGTTGCCACAGGACTTACTCTAGGTGAACGCCAAAATCAGTTTCTACATTCAAATTATACATTCTTGAAAATCATCTTCCTTCATCTCATGGAAAGAAACACTCCTAAAGAAACATGTGTATTTTTCTTGCTGGAATGTACTTACGAGCGTGACTTCTGTCATCAAAAGAAGTGCATCACGGTTTCCTATTCATGGGTTAATTGGCAGAATAACAAAACAGTGATTGGAAAAACAGTACTGTTGCTGTGATAAGATTTAATATGGAACTAGAAATTGTTGCGGTTGTTGTGAAAAGATTTTAGAGCCATTTCTAGTAAATAGTTCTAGAATCTTTAATTCTAGCCTTATCCGATGATTATGTTCCAATAAGGATTACAGCAAATATGTAGCACGTTGCGCTGAAGGCAGAAAAAATTAAATAAGAGAAATAAGAAAGGAACAATAGGAAAGATACAATGCGTGTTACAGAAATTTTCTTTCTTTATAAAGATCGGATTCTCATCTTTTGAAAGTGTTGGTCAAAAACTTTCTTCAGGAGATTTTCTCTCACGATCGAATTCCTCGTCATAGATCCTACAACATGAAAGAACGCTCGTCGAAAGTAGAAATGAAAAAAAAATTCAGAAGGCAATTTAGTGCCGAAGGGGATTTTAAACTTATCCAAGATTACAAGCACATTCTTATAAAATATGAAGCGGAGGAACAGTTTACTTTACAGATCGTTGCTGGCAAGTGTAAAAAAATACCCAACCGTTACCAAATCCTTTGTCCGGAAAAAATAATGTTCAATAACTCATCGCTCATATTAGGTTTCAGTTCAGACACAAGTAAACAAAACGAAGTTTATTCTATAGAACTTGTTTGCAACGTCAAATAAGTAGTGTTTTTTTTTACTTTTTCACGTTTTTCAGATAATTTAAGAAAATATTATTTGGATAATGGTATTGACAATCTGTTTAACAAGTTCGGCCGCGGTCTTGCTCAGTTAAATCGAAAATGGTGGTGAGGAGAAGAAGTATATCACTTACGAGCGGAATTAGTCAGTACGTTTGCTATTTTCCTTTCAGGGTGTTTGGGATAGTATCCCGATTGAGCAGAAGTTTTGCACACGTTGTTTTATTGTTAAGTGGAATAGGTGGGAACAACAAAATTTTAACTTTCAGAAAATTACCTATAGCTAACAAGCATCCTAAGGATAGTAGTTATATTTCGTAATCGTTTCAGGAATCTGACCGGGATATTGAAGTTAGCATGGTTTTTCACAGGGACTATGGATATTTCCAACGACATTTAAGGCCCAAAATGGCTCTGAGCACTATGCGACTTAACTTCTGAGGTCATCAGTCGCCTAGAACTTAGAACTAATTAAACCTAACTAACCTAAGGACATCACACACATCCATGCCCGAGGCAGGATTCGAACCTGCGACCGTAGCGGTCACGCGGTTCCAGACTGAAGCGCCTTTAACCGCACGGCCACTCCGGCCGGCACATTTAAGGTCCGTTATAAAGAACAACATAATCATATAACATCTGTTAAAACTTACATGAAACGTTCCGCAAAAAGAAGGTAGTAAATGTGTTGATTATCGGGAAAGAGACAGTTGGCCTAACACACTTTCTGAAATATTACCCGATTTTTAAGTGGCATTACAGCCGTTGTGACGGTCATATACGTTACAGTTAGCACGTACTCTATGTCTTTGTGCGAAAATGTGCAGTGCGAACGTTAATTAGAAAAACATTAAAACGTTATTGAATGCAACGTCTCTTAAATCTAGTAGGAGAAATATATATTTTCAAAAACAAAATGTATTGACCTCTCTGTCTCGGTAGATGTGAATATTACGAAAGTTACAAGTAGGGCAAAAGTAGTACTCAGTGCATAGCATCACTTATCGGAAATCTACTCTCGTAATTTCGAAACGTTTATACGAGTATCTACGCTGTATTACGTTTCCATGTTACATCCAACATTACTCATTTCGGTGTGATTCATCTTCATCTATGGAATGTTAGGGTCATTCAATTGTGTATTTCATTAATGTACTGATACAGTATAATCAATTTACCTGCTTTATGACGGTATTCAGTTCTCATCAACGATTTAGAAATGATTCAGTTCCATCCTCAGGTGTGTTTGTGCAGTCCAGCGCAACCGACATACTAAAAGGATCCAAAAGGCAAGTAGTGCTACCTGCCGTAAGGATATGCCAGTTCTAGTGTACCCAATATGAAGGCCAAACGTACCGTAACCGAAGTTACATAATGAATATTTTCAATCTGCCAGGAAGTTTCAAACCAAACATTTTGTTTCTAAAGAGAGATTACTGATGCCATATAGTTACGTAATAATAGTCAGCAGAAGGCTAAATTTAATTACTTCATCGAAGTTGCTGCTCTCACAAATTTGCCTCGCCATTGCATTTGTGATTTACGCTACGTAGCGTCATTCGGCCGGGAACATTACTGCTTTAGCTCAGGGTAAGCCATCTGTTCACATGATAGAAGCAATCCACTTAAGTCATTGACGTATTGATCCGAACTGAACGGAGCGCTATATAGTATGTAACATCAGCTGTGACTCCAACTTCTGCTCCCCAATGAATTAATTTATCAGCCCAATAACCCAGGCAGGAGGGAGCCGAGTTTCCAGACAAAGCGACGTCTGGCGCAAGTGTGCGAGAACTGCCAAAGAGGACTTCCGCAGCTGTCGACTGCGTAGAAACTTCCGTGGAAGAAGTTGAAAATAAAACACATGGCAACATTGTAGACGCCGGCCAGCCATGATGAAATTATAGCCTGTGGTGTCCAGGCGCGGTCTCCCCATCCATGTGCTGTCCACGTAATTGCGGCACGAGTTCTTGCTAGGAGCCGACGCCACAGTTAAGTATAGCTCCAGCGTCGGATCTCTTACCGATAGACACAACACGCCTGCCTAAGCGCATTACATCTTGTCCACGGAGTGACTTCTCAGCAACTGTCTTATTTGCATAATGACATTTCTTTCATTTTTATCGTATCATATGTTAAAAAATCCTTCGTCTTGCTCTGTTTCATCCTTCTATCCACTTAAAGAATTAATAACGTCCGGTTATTTGACGCTGAATTCGTACTGAATGGTTATATTCTGTCTGTCGCCTCTGGGAAGAAACCTTTAGCCTATAAACATTCCCTGTTAGGCAACAGTAGTATTCTATTGGTCAGATACTTCCACGTTCGATGTTTTATGTGAACCCCAAGCGGCGTTCGATTTGTTCTTTCAAACTTTGCTTTACAAGCAAATTTCACCTGTTAAGCAACCCTAAGACTCATTTATTTTATTTCATAATTAATTTGAACTAATTGGAGTAAACGTTTTACTTCCGTTATTGATGGGCGATAGTCCAACTTGGTATAAAATAACCAGCAATATAGTGGGCACCAACGAAAGACTTCACGCAATAAAGTGATGAGAAAGTAAAGTCTGCAACATATGTAATCTATTCGTCAATAGATTTTTATGTGGAAAGAAGAACGAGATGTGCAAAACTGCACCCAAAACAATACATTATATTCATCGCAAAAAATGCAGAAAAGAATGTCAGACCGTAAAATATGATAAGGTGAGAAGAGAAATACTATCCCCAAAATAAATGGAACTCAGGCTTAATGTTAATGAGACAATAAGCGTCCTATGTTATAAATAAGTTAAGATTCAGACGATCCATACGATTTTATAATCCAAATAGTTGACAAGGAACGAAAAATGCAAGGTGTGTCAACCTAAAGAAAAACAAATGGAAATGCGTGATACACTGAGTCTGGAAACAGGAACTGTATCCTAGGAAACTAAACAAGATCCTCAAGACGCCTCAAGGGAATCGTTCAGTGATTCTTTAATTGTAGACATAATAAAATATCATTTCAGTTGTTTTTAATATAAAATTTGAGTAGGGATAGAAAGGATTTACTTTAATTTCATTAAAATACATAGATATTAAGAAAAAGAGGTTATTTATGCGACTAAAGTAGTGAAGCATTCATGCAGTTACTCGTTTTATATATCGATCTATTTACTCAGATACCTTAAGAAGAGTTCGAATGCTACGAAGCGTCAGTTGTCGGCCGTGACAAGGGCTCTCCCCACCTCCCTCCCTTCCCACTAATACAAACACATACACACATCCTCAGAGACGCGACCAAAGCTCTCTAGAGATGTGAAAGAAGAAAAATAAAACGAAACTGTATTGATAAATTCGAAATAGAAGAAAGGCAACAAAAATTAAGTAAGTACATCACACAATACAATTAAGGGGTCTCTTTTCTGAAACCCCGTAATTTTCTCCTACTGCGAAGTAAAAGATTGAAAACTGGCTCAAAGATGCCTACAACCATCCTCTGTAATGGTGCAAACAGCATGGTGTCGACACATACAAGAAAAAAATGCCAGAGCTCTGAAGTTCATGTCACGGGTACGTTGGGTTAACGATAACACACTGACACCAAATTTCAGTACAATTCTGCCCAACGGTACGGTGGAAGTGTCACGTGATGGGAAGGTCGTTATAACACTCTTACTCACATTTCACCCCCTCTATTGTCGCCTCTGTGATGGACGCCAGATCCGCGTTGCCCAGAGTTGAAATTACGTGGGTTTCTTATGGGTCGGTGAGTTAAACAGTCCAGTCAGAATCGAAACGAAAAGGCATGTGGCCTGAATGGTGTCAGTGAAACCACCTCTTTCCTTAGGGTGTTCATGTTCACATATTTTGCGTCCAGAACGATAGTTTGCAGAGCGATCTGCAACAACACGACGTTCTCGATATCCTTTGAGTCTGATAACTCCCACCCCACCCCCTCCCGGACTATCAGAATTTTCAACCCCTCTCTACGGAATTGGAAGGGTTGCTGTGTCATTGAGCGTAATTTAACCCCTTTGGATTGTAGCAAGACCTCTATTTTTGCTCCGGTATACAGGGTGTAATCACTAGGGACCGTTCAAAACCATTCGACAAAATTTGAACTTGTTACGAAGCAGCAAAGCGCGCTTATGCTGCTTCAGCCCTCCTATTTCACGCCCTCTGTGACATGACTGGGGCGGGGGTGACTGCAACATTGACAATAAGCGAATAAAATAGCAAAAGGATCCACCTAAGACACCATAGTTTGGTAACGCTCTCGGTGCTACCTCCGCACCTTTACGGAGCATTTTAAAAACGTATCTGTACAGATACTATGACATCAGTTCAGCTGAAAGGTGGGCAACTGCTGCTCTAGTACCTACAAGCATGTGGATCTAAGCGGTGTATAACGGGTTGGCTCCCTCAGGCGCTAGAGCTGGAATGGAGTGGGACTCAGATGTGCTCAACGAAGGTGCACAGGTGGCACCGAGGTGCTACGCTCTAGGAGGTCTTTCATTGGTTATGAAACCATTTTGTCATTGCTCCGCTATTGTTTGCAAAATTAAATTTCGGAAATTAGTACTAAGCCAACTCCTAATGTATAATAAGTGCTGCACTACCGATCGGGACAAAAATTTATAGAATGTATAGTTTATTTCGCGAGATGGGAGGACAGGAAGGGAGGGGTTGGAGTCCAAACAAGTGTCGAAGTACCTAGAGTCGACACTGCATACGGATGAAAGGCAATCTATTCCGAGCGCTAATGTCCCTCGCTAAGACATTCCTGGCTGAATACCGGCAATGCTACACCATCAATGAACGATCAATTTCTAATAATATCAAAGCCTAATAAAGTATGAAATGACGCTTCTGAATGGTTGCTTCCACCTTTTATTTAGGGAACGTTTCACAATGAAAATTAATAATATCCCATCGACTGAGTGAACTCATCGGTTCGTCGTAAACGAATACAACATTTCTAATAAGATTCATTAGAACAGGGTTGTCTGCCGAAATGGTGGAAGCCTGATTATCTCCTGTAATTTTATTAATCGTATTGGTTACATTAACGTCGTGACAGTTGACGTGTAGATATTGTGACTGTAGTCATACCTTCAGATTTTCAGTCAAAGTCATAATATCTAAGTCATACTGATTTGAGATGTTATATAATGAGTCTTCCTCGCTACTGTTTATCACTGGAGGCTTACAAAATAACGAGGTATACTGCATAGTTCCTACAGTTCCATTTTCTGCTATTTCGTAGCTAGCAACATTGTGCGGCTGTGTGAGTGTTTCCCACGTTATCAACAATCACTTAGAAAATCAGGGAAGATGTGGGCGTCCAACTGTACAACGGGCCTCAGGCTAAAATGTGGACCATCTATGACGAATACATCAACTCTTCGCTACTCCTGTAAGCGGGAGGAAACATTATGATAAATTCTGATAATCGAGAGTAGAGACTGTAATCAGCTGCAGATCGTTGCTCACGTCAGCTTCAACGACGTCTGTCGCCTGGCCTTAGATAAAATTCTCAATTCTTTCCGGAAGCTGGACAAATCAGCATAATATAAAGCAGCTATTTCAACATGACGAATAACAACTCTGGAGGGTGAGGCAGACCCAGAACTCATGTCTCTCCAAGAAAACTGTCGTTCCAATATCAGACTAGGACCCTTGCGTTAATTGAACTAGAAACACAAAGTAAATTTTCGACAGTACGTATAACATATGTCGGAAGATGGATTAGACTCCCCAGGAGGAAAAATGTTTATAGTGACAAGAATAAACATTAAGTGAGTTCCGAAGTGAATAGTATGGTGATTTAGTATGGACAAGAGTAACTACGGCCGGTGATCTTACATCAATAATCGGATTTTTCTACCGTCCATCAGCTTCAGAAATGTTCAAATGTGTGTGAGTTTCTAAGGGACCAAACTGCTGATGTCATCGGTACCTAGA
The DNA here is from genome assembly GCF_023864275.1 of Schistocerca cancellata. NCBI lineage: Eukaryota > Metazoa > Arthropoda > Insecta > Orthoptera > Acrididae > Schistocerca > Schistocerca cancellata. The sequence goes on along the minus strand of NC_064629.1, from coordinate 389,840,600 downwards.
CTTACACACTACTTAAACTAATTTATGCTGAGAACAGCACACACACCCATGCCGGAGGGCGGACTCGAACCGCCGGCGGGAGGGGCCGCGCAATCAGTGACATAGCGCCTCAAACCGCTCGGCCACTCAGCGCGGCAATCAGCTTCAGACTCATCTGTCGTACAGTCATTTAAATATACCACAAACTCAATGGTACGGAAATATCCTGACCATTCGATAGTGGTGAATTTAACCCGCCCATTATTGACTGGAAAAACGGCGCGTACGTTAGCGGCGATCAGAAGTTTCCTTAAGTAACGCTGAAAACTTTGTCTCACAGCTGCCTCGATTTACTAATCCGACAATCCGCAATTGAACCAAATATTTTAGATGACCTGGAGACAAACATAATCAAGCTTTTTCGAGACTGCAACCAATGAAGAGAAAGTCTTTAACAACGCTAGTAAAGAAACGTTATTTCATGAGAGGGAAAAAGGTCATCAAGAAAGCTAGGAGGGTAGTTTTGTCTTATCGAATTCTTAAACAGTTTCTGTCAAATTACTTAACTAGCAAAAAGAGAACATTTAGTTCACTTCCGGCAAATGCAGAACAATTGTGGTTAAAAGTAACAACAGGTATACCAGAAAATCCTAGGAAGTGTTGCCCATACGTTAAGTCAATGAATGGGACACATCCTCCATTCTATCTGTCGTTGATTTGTCTGCTGTTAAAACTGAAGACAGCTGATAGAAAAAACAAAAATTAACTATCCCCTTTGAAAACGCATTGATGCATGAAAAACAATTACGATTAGAACGCGACAGCAGCGGCCCCTATGTGAAGAGAACATAAGCGCCGCGACTGACTGGTGACGACCCAGTGGAATAGCAGCGTCAAGATTAGCGACTTGGGTACAAGCGTCTATCCTAGTTACATCGCTTGTACACTCTATGGGGCACAGACTTGGAATTGTTTGCACTGAAGATTTATTATTTGGTATGTCACTGTTTCCTTGCCACACATCTGTGTTATTGCAAAGTTAAGTACTGTATCTTTACTTTTTGTAATAAAACACAGTAATACGACTTGTCTGATTTCATTGTCTAGCGAACCGAGTACGAAGCGTTCCTAGATTCCACATATTTGTCGACGAGCATGGAGACATAATAAAATCAAACTTCTCTCAAACAATCAGTAGGTATTCAGAAAGCAGCACTTGTATTAAACACAGTGTTCCATAGTCATACACGACATCTTGGAAAAAGCAGATGCAGGTGAGCAAGTAGATAACGTCCTTGTAGATTACTCGTTTTCTTCAAGCAATGTCGAATAGCGTTCAACACTGCACCACCTAACCAAGATATGATCATGTGGAGTATCTTCTCATATTTGGGATTGACTCGATAAGCTTTGGATAAACAGAATCTAGTACGTTATACTGGGCATCGAATATATTACAGAAGCGAAAATATTATCGTGTATACAGAAATCATAATACGAGATCCAGTGTTGCCTATATGCATAAACCTATTACAACGTAATGTCAGCAGCACTGTAAAACTCTTTGCTGACAGTGCTGCTGTCTGCAGAAAAATATATTCGTTGAAAGATTGTAAGGAAATATTTGGACAAAATTTTCGCCTGGCGTAGTAAATGGTATGTCTCTTTATATGTGGATAAATGCATGAACGCAAAATGATGCCTATAACAAAGAGAGAGAACAAGGCAGTTTCCACTTACAAGATTAGTGATGAATATCTTCAGCACGTTACATCGTATTAATACTTAGGGCAATACTAATACGTTATATGATATGGGATGAAAACATATTTTATTAAGGAAGATAAATAGAACATTTAAACTTGTCGGAAGCGTTCAGGGAAAGTGCAGTGCTTTAGTAAAAAGATCGCAAGTGAGTCGCTAGTGTGACCAATCCTGGAGTACTGTTTCAGTCTTTGGACTAATTATTAGGTAGGCATGACACGAGACATGGAATGAAATCAGAGTGACGCTGCTACAATCGTAATAGGATACTATAGCTTGTATGAAGTGTAACCTATTTTAAAATACCAGGTGTAGACTGGGAGACTCAAGTGATTAGGACGGATAGCAGGGACAGAAAATCGAGTGAAATTGTTCTGAGTGCTTTATCGGGCAACTACCTTCAGCAGTTAATCAGAGACCTGATTGGTGAAGACATCACCTTTGACCTGTTGGTGATTCACAGGCTCTAACTTTTCGATTCAGCGTAGAACAGGAAATGAGTGAAGATAAGCCGTTACAAAATTACTGAATATGGTTGTAAATAGGAATACGGAAAAGATGGGAAGGCCTTTCTGTTTAGAAAGAGTGACAAGACACAGAGTTCATATTACCTGACAGTTTAAAACGAAAATTTCGTCTCCAATACAGACAATGTTGAGCATCAATGCACAAAGTTCAGTAGCATCGTACAATACGATGTAGACAGGTACATGTCAAGCAAAATTGTGATGGATGACAAGGAAACACCGCGGTTCGACAACCGTGTTAGAAAGCTGCTACGAAATCAAAGAGAGCTTCACTGTAAATTTAAACGTAGCCAAGGCCTCACAGACAAAAAACACTACACGAAGCCAAAATTAGCATAAAGAGGGCTATGCGTGAAGCGCTCAACCAATTCAAAAGTGAAACTTCATCTACTGAGTTGACAGAAAAGCTTAAGAGATTTTAGTCTTACATTAAATCAGTAAACGAACCGAAGCCATCTGTCCAGGCACTCTGTGACCATAATGGCAGTGAAACAGTGGACGAAACAGTAAAGGACGAAACGGTAAACGTCTTTTTCCAAAATTGTTTTGAAATAGTAGCATGAATGAAAAAATGACAGATATCAAAGTAAGTGACCAAGAGATAGAAAAGCAGCTGAATTTGCCCAAGAGACGAAACGCCACTGGATCTTACGGGACACCAATTCAATTCTATATGGAGTATGAGATAGAAGTTGCCCCGATTTAGGCAGCACTGTACAGTAGGTCTCTAGAGGGCCGAAGCGTTCCTAATGGTTGGCAAAAAGCACAGGTTTTTCCTGTTTTCATGAGTCGTTGAACAGACGCATAAAACTATAAGCCCTTTGTCTTCGATGTTGATCTGCTATAGAATTTTGGAACATGTTTTATGCTCGCATGTTATGACATTTCTGGAGACCAAAACCTCCGGTGTGGGATCAACATGAGGTCCGAAAACAACGATAGTGTGAAACCCAGCTTCTCAAATCATCCACGAGACCCAGAAGGCAGTAGATACAAGCGTCCATGTAGGCATCGCATTCCTTGACTTACGGACGGCGTTCGATACATCCTCGCACTGCTGACTAATAAACAAAATACGAGCGTATGGAGTATAATGACCAACTGTGCAACTGCATAGAAGATTTTCTACCAAACAGGACACAGTATATCACTGTCAACGGAGAGGGGCCTTCAGGTGTAAAAGCAACTTCTGGCACGGCTGGCCGCTGTGGCCGAGCGGTTCTAGGCGCTTTAGTGCGGAACCGCGCTGCTGTTAAGGTCGCATGTTCGAATCCTCCCTCGGGCATGGCTGTGTCTGATGTCTTTAGGTTAGTTAGGTTTAAGTAGTTCTAATTCTAGGGGACTGATGACCTCAGATGTTAAGTCCCATAGTGCTTAGAGCCATCTGAACCATTTAACTTCGGGCATGGCCCAAGGGAGTGTTACAGGACCACTAGTAATCGAAATATATTTAAATGATCTTCTAGAAAACGTCGTATAAGTTCCACGAGCCTTTCCGCGGATAATGCTGATGTATACAGAGAAGTCTCAAGGCTAGAAAATCATAGCGAAATGCAGGAAGACCTGCAACGAACCGAGCCTTGATACAGAGTGGTAAATGATCCTCAAGAGAAACAAATACAGCGTTTTGCGAATACACAGGCAGACATGCCGTTTATTGTATGGTTACACGATTGCAGAACAATCAATGGAAGCAGTTACATTCATAAAACATCTGGGGTATGCGTAGCGAGCGACTGAAGTGCGACGACCACACAAAATTAATTGCGTGTAAGGCAGATGCCACAATGATATTCATTGGGAAATCTTCAGGAAACGTAGTCCATCATCGAAGGAAGTAGTTTACAAAACACTCTTTCGACCAGTACTTGAATAATGCGCATCAACGTGGGAAATAGACGAGTTCCAAAGAAGAGCGGTACATTTCGTTACAACTTCATTTAACAAGTGCGAAAGCGTCACGTAGATGTTCGGCCAAGTCTAGTGGCAGACAATGCAAGGGAGGCGTTCTGTGTCACGGTTACATTACTGTTAAAAATTCCAACAGCGTACGTTCATAGAACAGTCAAAAAATAAGCCTGTGTTGCTTCCTCCTACGTGTATCTTGCGAAGAGACCGTGAAGATAAAATTAGAGATTAGAACCCACACAGAGCTTACCGACACTCGTTCATCGCGCAAATCATATGCTACTGGAACAGGAATGTCGGGAAGTGACAGTGGTTCACAAAGTGCCCCTCGATACACCGGTAAGGTGGCTTACGGAATGTAGGTGTAGATGTATATATAGAGGATCAATGCTCAGGGAAATTAAATGGGAATCCTCGGAAGGAAAATTCCTCGTGAAACGCTGTTGGGTAAAATTAGAAGAGCTGTGTTGGAAGAAGACTCTGCAACCATAATGCAGCCATCATCGTATGGCGTTGTGGTCATGAGCTTAGGTTAAGAGACGTTAGGGCGCGTAAAAAGGTATACAGACAGTCATTCCTACACTTTTTTCAATTCACGAATAAATCTGGACAGGAAATCGCTGTAATTGTTATAAGTTAGCCTGGTTATGCTCTGTAAAGTGGCTTACGGAACATATAGGTAGATGGTGAGGTAGTGCTAAGCAAGTTTCCATTGCACTAATCTGTAGTTTTTCCGAAAGTACAAGTGAAATGAAGCTACCTGTAATGCATGCGTCCCCCTCACCAACGCTCCCCGTGAACAATGCTTACGTGCCTCAACCATATTAGACAGCCGTACAGTATGTGTAACCACATCCATGCGGATCATTCCAGATGATTGACATTAATAATTAACAACATGTAATTGCTATTTTGGTACTGTGAGCGGCTGAATGCAGTGGAAAACTACTATATTGTTCGAGAACAAGCACCTGCACTGAACGGCGTAATGACGATGAGCAAAATACACCAGAGCTATAACAGGCCCCTATTGAGTTCTAAGGGCGAGGAATATTCGTAAGGGTGTTGTTATGACGAAAAACAAACTAGTGTTCCATGGGTGCGAGTGAGAAATTTTAGATCTCTTGTTCGAGTAGTTAGGTGAGGTAATTTAGAAAGAGAAATAGATATACTCCATTTAGCAGTGAAAGGTATTAGTGAAGTGTGACGGGAGGAAGAAGAGAACACCTACTAAGGTGAGTGCAAGTCTATCAAGACAAAATCAAAAATAGATAATGCAACAGTAGGTTTGATAATGAATAAGCAGGAAGTAAAACGTACGAGTATATTTACTTTTGATGGGGAACTGAAAGAGAGGGGGAAACAGTAATGAAGGATTGGGATGGGAAAAGTAATTAAGGGGGAAGCCACTTGGTAGAATCCGGCGCATATTGCAATTTAATCATTACTAACACTTGGTTTAGAAAGCGTGAAAGAAGTCTGTGTACATGGAAGGGACACAGAGAGACCAGAAGGTTTTGGATAGATTACGTAACGGTCTACATCTACATCTACATCTAGATGGATAATCTCCAAATCACATTTAAGTGCTGGCAGAGGGTTCATCGACCCAACTTCACAATTCTCTATTATTCCAATCTCGTATGGCGCGCGGAAATAACGAACACCTATATCTTTCCGTACGAGCTCTGATTTCCCTTATTTTATCGTGGTGATCGTTCCTCCCTATGTAGGTCGGTGTCAACAAAATATTTTCGCATTGGGAGGAGAAAGTAGGTGATTGGAATTTGGTGAGAAGGTTACGTCGCAACGAAAAACACCTTTCTTTTAATGATGTCCAGCCCAAATCTTGTATCATTTCGATGACACTCTCTTCCATATTTCGCGATAATACAAAATGTGCTACTCTTCTTTGAACTTTTTCGATGTACTCCGTCAGTCCTATCTGGTAAGGATCCTACACCGCGCAGCAGTATTCTAAAGGAGGACGGACAAGCGTAGTGTTGGCAGTCTCCTTAGTAGATCTGTTACATTTCCTAAGTGTCCTGCCAATAAAACGCAGTATTTGGTTAGCCTTCCCCACAAAATTTTCAATGTATTCCTTCCAATTTAAGTTGTTCGTAATTGTAATACCTAGGTATTTAGTTGAATTTACGGCTTTTATATTTGAATGATTTATTGTGTAACCGAAGTTTAACGGATGGCTTTTAGCACTCATATGGATGACCTCACACTTTTCGTTATTTAGGTTTAACTGCCAATTTTCACACCATTTAGGTACCTTTTCTAAATCATTTAGCAGTTTCTTTTGATATTCTGAAGACTTTATTAGTCGATAAACGACATCGTCATCTGCAAAAACCTAAGACGGCTGCTCACATTGTCTCCCAAATCGTTTATGTAGATAAGGAACAGCAAATGACCTAGAACACTATCTCGGGGAACGCCAGGAATCACTTCTGTTTTACTCGATGACTTTCCGTCAATTACTAGGATCTGTGACCTCTCTGACAGGAAGTCACAAATCCAGTCACATAACTTAGATGATATTCCATAAGCACGCAGTTTCGCTATAAACTGCTTGTGTGGTACGGTGTCAGAAGCCTTCTGGAAATCCAGAAATACGGAATCGATCTGAAATCCATTGTCAGTGGCACTCAACACTTCATGCGAATAAAGAGCTAGTTGTGTTTCACAAGAACGATGTTTTCTAAACCCATGTTGACTGTGTGTCAATAGACCGTTTTCTTAGAGGTAATTCATAATGTTCGAACACAATACATATTCCAGAATCCTGCTGCATATCGACGTTAATGATATAGGCCTGTAATTATGTGGATTACTCCTATTAACTTTCTTGAATATTGGTGTGACCTGTGCAACTTACCAGTCTTTGGTTACGGATCTTTTGTCGAGCGAAAGGTTGTACACGATTGTCAATTATGGAGCTAATGCATCAGCATACTTTGGAAGGAACTAATTGGTATACAATCTGGACCAGAAAACTTGCTTTTATTAAGTGATTTGAGTTGCTTCACTACTCCGAGGATATTAACCTGTACGTTACTCATGTTGGCATCTGTTCTTGATCTGAATTCCAGCCCACTTCTCGTGGTCGTGCGGTAGCGTTCTCGCTTCCCACGCCCGGGTTCCCGGGTTCGATTCCCGGCGGGGTCAGGGATTTTCTCTGCCTCGTGATGGCTGGGTGTTGTGTGCTGTCCTTAGGTTAGTTAGGCTTAAGTAGTTCTAAGTTCTAGGGGACTGATGGCCATAGAAGTTAAGTCCCATAGTGCTCAGAGCCATCTGAATTCCAGAATATTTACTCCGTCTTCTTTTGTGAAGACATTTCGAAAGGCTGTGTCTAGGTACTCTGCTTTGGCAGCACTGCCTTCGATAGTATCTCCATTGTTATCGTGCAGTGAAGGCATTGATTGTTTCTTGCCGCTTACATACTTCACATACGACCAGAATCTGTTTGGATTTTCTGCCAGGTTTCGAGGCAAAGTTTCGTTGTGGAAACTGGTATAAGCATCTTGCATTGAAGTCCGCTCCAAATTTCGAGCTTCTGTAAAAGCTCGCCAATGTTGCGGATTTTGCGTCCGTTTAAATTTGGCATGTTTCTTTCGTTGTTTCTGCAACAGTATTCTGACGCGTTTTGTGTACTGTCGTTTCTTAATTTGTTTGGTATAAATTTTTCAATTCCTACCAATACTATTTCTCTGAATTCAAGCCACATTTAATTTACACTTATATCATTAATTTGGAAGGACTGGAGATTGTCTCTCAGAAAGGCGTCAAGTGAAATTTTATCTGAATTTTTGAATAGGTATATTTTTCGTTTATTTTTTAAGGGAGAGATTTCAAAACAGATTTTAAACTGGACGATATTTCCAGGGCAGATGTCGACTCTGACTATAATTTATTGCTTATGAACTGCAAACTGAAACTGGAGATACAGAAGGAAGGTCGGAAATGAAGGAGATGGTGAAAGGTCTCTGTTGGATTCCTTTCATGTTAATTTCTTAAATCTGTTGTCATTTACGGCATAAATTCCTCTTCTAAATTTACTGTGGTATTTCTGACTATCTGGGAGGAGACTGAGCAGTGAAACGTGTTACTTTTACACATAAACAAGAACGATTTGTCACACTACTACACTTTAAAACACAGTTTTTTATGTAATTCATGTCACACAATCTCATACGGAACCTACATCCGCTTTCTTTTATATACTGTATATGATAAGATACTGTCATCCCCCTTCCCTTCTGTGTGAGAGGATGAATGAGCTAATATATTTCTAGTTGCATGCTTGATGGTAGCAGACAAGCCTGTCTGCTAGAGAATAGTAGGACCAACGTCGGAACAGGTAGCTACGCTTTCTAAAAGCAGAGAGGTTTCTATTCTTAGCATGGTCCTGTCTGTCCCTTGTCATGATGGTATAGGAAGCTGCCTCTCTGGTCACTTCTGTTTGTATCTGTTAAGCACCCTCGGTAGGAGCCCAGGCAGTCTGTCCGCGGCGAGCATCTGAAGTGGTAAGATCTATGGCTAAGCGCGTGTCTGCTAAGTCCGTAGGACAATGGATTTCTTAAGTTCAGCATAACTGAAAATTTAATCACCTTTACTTCAGGTTTGGATCTAAAATATCTAATGTTATCTTAAACTGCAACGCAGTGTATTTCGAGTGTGAAGTTCAGAATATCTTCCAGTAGTTGCTTTGTCACTACTTTGTGAGTAAAGTGGAACCACATGTTGATCAGTAACTCTAACTAAGATAATCAATCTTAAATGCGAATGTTCCTGAGATTATAACGTCTCGTCTTGCCAATATTTTTAAATATAGCAACTTTTCTTTATGTTCAACCCACGTGGGGTGTACTTTGTGAGACCAGTACCACGTGCTTATACAATTGTTTGACCCATCAGGTTAATAGTAAGACGATAGTAACCAGTTAGAGGTTTTTCTTTTGTAAATTGCTTTTCGATCTAATATACTTTAATTATCAAAATTATTGTAGAGTTACACTCTTTGTGTAAACCAAGTTGACCACGTGAAGCATGTAGTGTAATCATCAAAGTAGCCCTCAGCTATTCATTTCGGGAAGACACAGAGAGTTAGTATGAATTTAGTATACCAGTGTGTGGTAATTTCATGACGGACAGGATTGCGTTACGAACGTAACTTCTATGGGTGAAAATTGAATCGGTTGGTTGTGGTTAATTTCCTCTTGCATATGTTTTACCGTTCTTCGTGTGTTATTTTATGAATGCAGTGTTGTATGCAGTCTCCCAATCTTGGCTCCATATTTGATGTGTTCCGTAAGATTACTAACCCACATTTTCACAATCCTAAGTAGGGCACCAGTTTAGTTATGAATCAAGTTTAATATGTTGAAATTTCAATGATCAATGTTAAAATAAATTTCCAAATATAAACTGATTTATTTTTTTATTTAAATTCTCTTATATATCACCGGTTGTCGTATGACTATTACAAGATTATAATTGACGTTAGTTTGGTTGGGAATTTGGTAAGCTAGACTGGATACCTGGTGAAACAGTTGCTCAGTAATGCAAGGTTAACTTCCGTAGACAGCTCACAGCTTTTAACCCACTTTTATGGTCTTGAATGTCAGCACCGATTTCGGAACAAATTAATGCAACAATATTACAATGGGACTTGCATAATTTAAAGAACAAGATATCGTTTAGTATTTCAAAAGCTGCTTTATGTAAGTATTTGCTGAAGGAGGGGAAATAAATACAATAGTAGGTGAAAGGTTAGCTAATGGGGATGAAATTTTTAAAGCAGCGTTGGATGAAACAGACATGAAGAAAGGGTGCCGTAGAAATCCTTGGAGAAAAAGAGATACTGCGAAACAACAAAATACAAAAATCTAGCAAATGAAGTGGGTAGACAGAGGTATCTACAGGGTATAAAGTGAGATTCACACAAACTGCCAAATGGCAGAGCAGTAACGGCTAGAAGAGAAATGCGAAGTTCTATAAATAGTAGAGATGTGGAGAACTACATAAAGCCAGTCTTCGGACTGAAGACAACAATAACTGATTTGTACATGGCTATGTGAGAGGTAGCTCGCACATTTATGAATATCAGAGGCACTTTAGAGAAAAGAGAATCATCTTTATGATAACTAACTACTCAGATGCGAAGCAAAGAAGGGAAGGCTGGAAGGTAGAAAGAATATATACAAGGGCTGTACAAGACATTATTATAGAAAGAAAAGAAGAAGTAGATGAAGAAGAGACGGGAGATAATATACTGCGAGAAGCATTTGACAGAGCACCGAAAAAACTAACTCGATATAAGGCCTCTGGATTATAAGAGATTCTCTCAGAATTATCAGCAGAGAGTATCATGGCGACATTATTCCACCGGCTATGTAAGGTATATGAAACAGGCGGAATGCCGTCAGACAAGAAGAATGTAATAATTACATTTACAAATAAGGTAGTTCCTGACACGTGTGAATATTACCGAACCATCAGTTTAATAAGTCTTTGCTGCAAAATACTGACCAAAATTATTTATGGATGAGTGGAGAAACTGGTAGAAGTTCATCTATGGGTAGGCCGATTTGGGTCAGGAGAAATATAGGGATACGCATGGAAACTCTCACCATACGACTTAACATAGAAGGTAGACTAAGGAAATGCAAACTTGTGTTTATAGAATATGTGGATTTAAAGAAAGCTTTTGACAATGTTGACTTTAATACAGTAATTGCGAAATTCTGAAGGTAGCAGGAAGAAATTCATGCGAAAGGTTACCTACAAGTTGTACAGAAATCAGGTTACGCTTATAGGAGTCGAAGGACATGACAGGGAAGTAATGGTTGAGAAGGGAGTGAGATATAGTGGCAGTCTGTCCCCGCTGTTATTCAACATGTGTATTTCGCAATCAGTATACGAAACCACGGGACAATTTGAAAAGACAGCTAATTTTCAGGGAGAAATAATTTAAACTTTGAGGATTCCCGACGCTAATATAAATCTTTCATATACGACAGAGGATCTAATAGCACAATTGAAAACGGAATGAACGAGTAGCTTACAATATGAACACCAAAAAAAGCAAAACAACTGTAACTGAATGTAGTCAAATAAAATAAGACGATGCCTAAGGAATCAGATTGGGATGCTAGACACCAATATAGATAGATGAGTTTTGTTGTTTCGGCAGCATAATAAGTAACGATGGCCGAAGCAGAGAGGGGATAAAATTCAGAGTGATAATAGCAAAAAAAGCACATCCAAAAAAGAGAAGTTTGTTAACATCGAATATAAAACTAAAAGTAAGGAAGTCTTTTCTCGAGGTATTTGTCTACAGTATAGCCTTGTATGGAAATGAAACATGAATGATATCAGTTTGTACAATAAGAGAACAGAATCTTTTAAAACGTTGTGCTAAAGAAGAAGGCTGAAGATTAGTTGGGGAGAACGTATAACTAATGAAGAAGTACTGAACTGAACTGGCAAGAAAAGATATTTGTGGCACAGCTTGACTGAAGGAAGGGTTCGTTTGATAAGATACATCCTGAGATATTAAGGAATCGTTAACCTGATAATGAAGGGAGGTGTGGCGGTAAAAACCGAAAAGGGAGCCCAAAGCATGACTTCAGTAAGCAGGTTTAAGTGGATGTAGGTTTCATAGCTGAGCAGAGGTGAAGGGGCTTGCTCCAGACAGACTTATGTGGAGAGCTGCTCTAAACCAGTGCTACGAATTAAGATATCAGCATTCTGTTTAGTACAGATTCGTATCGTAACTGGTTCAGTCTGACCAGTGTCACAACTGATGTTCTAATGTCATCAGTGTAGCTCGCAGCACTGAATATTGCAAGATAATATGTGTAGGATATGGCAAAGAAACTTTTGCCTGTTTTTTGTTCATCTTACATATACACTCCTGGAAATGGAAAAAAGAACACATTGACACCGGTGTGTCAGACCCACCATACTTGCTCCGGACACTGCGAGAGGGCTGTACAAGCAATGATCACACGCACGGCACAGCGGACACACCAGGAACCGCGGTGTTGGCCGTCGAATGGCGCTAGCTGCGCAGCATTTGTGCACCGCCGCCGTCAGTGTCAGCCAGTTTGCCGTGGCATACGGAGCTCCATCGCAGTCTTTAACACTGGTAGCATGCCGCGACAGCGTGGACGTGAACCGTATGTGCAGTTGACGGACTTTGAGCGAGGGCGTATAGTGGGCATGCGGGAGGCCGGGTGGACGTACCGCCGAATTGCTCAACACGTGGGGCGTGAGGTCTCCACAGTACATCGATGTTGTCGCCAGTGGTCGGCGGAAGGTGCACGTGCCCGTCGACCTGGGACCGGACCGCAGCGACGCACGGATGCACGCCAAGACCGTAGGATCCTACGCAGTGCCGTAGGGGACCGCACCGCCACTTCCCAGCAAATTAGGGACACTGTTGCTCCTGGGGTATCGGCGAGGACCATTCGCAACCGTCTCCATGAAGCTGGGCTACGGTCCCGCACACCGTTAGGCCGTCTTCCGCTCACGCCCCAACATCGTGCAGCCCGCCTCCAGTGGTGTCGCGACAGGCGTGAATGGAGGGACGAATGGAGACGTGTCGTCTTCAGCGATGAGAGTCGCTTCTGACTTGGTGCCAATGATGGTCGTATGCGTGTTTGGCGCCGTGCAGGTGAGCGCCACAATCAGGACTGCATACGACCGAGGCACACAGGGCCAACACCCGGCATCATGGTGTGGGGAGCGATCTCCTACACTGGCCGTACACCACTGGTGATCGTCGAGGGGACACTGAATAGTGCACGGTACATCCAAACCGTCATCGAACCCATCGTTCTACCATTCCTAGACCGGCAAGGGAACTTGCTGTTCCAACAGGACAATGCACGTCCGCATGTATCCCGTGCCACCCAACGTGCTCTAGAAGGTGTAAGTCAACTACCCTGGCCAGCAAGATCTCCGGATCTGTCCCCCATTGAGCATGTTTGGGACTGGATGAAGCGTCGTCTCACGCGGTCTGCACGTCCAGCACGAACGCTGGTCTAACTGAGGCGCCAGGTGGAAATGGCATGGCAAGCCGTTCCACAGGACTACATCCAGCATCTCTACGATCGTCTCCATGGGAGAATAGCAGCCTGCATTGCTGCGAAAGGTGGATATACACTGTACTAGTGCCGACATTGTGCATGCTCTGTTGCCTGTGTCTATGTGCCTGTGGTTCTGTCAGTGTGATCATGTGATGTATCTGACCCCAGGAATGTGTCAATAAAGTTTCCCCTTCCTGGGACAATGAATTCACGGTGTTCTTATTTCAATTTCCAGGAGTGTATATTTCAATGTTGTAGCTTCCTGAAGATGGGCAGTTCAACCTGCGTAGCTTCGCCACAGTTAATCCTTATTCTGTCACCTGTTCTAGATTATGAAATTACGCTTCTCCTTATGGTACACTAAACCGTAACGATCCACCGACCGAGGTGGCTCAGTTGTCAGCACACTGGGCTCGTATTCGGGAGGACGAGGATTCACATCTCCATCTGGCGATCCATATTTAGATTTTTCTTGGTTTCTCTAAGCCGCTTACGGAAAATGCTGGAATGGTTCCTTTGAAAATAGGTCCGATCCTGTTTTTCCCCTTCCCACGCTAATCGGAGCATGTGTTCCCTCTCCGATGACCTTGTTGTCTATTGGACGTTACTCTAATCTTCATTCCCTTTAGCCGGCCGCGGTGGTCTAGCTGTTCTGGCGCTGCAGTCCGGAACCGCGGGAGTGCTACGGTCGCAGGTTCGAATCCTGCCTCGGGCATGGGTGTGTGTGATGTCCTTAGGTTAGTTAGGTTTAAGTAGTTCTAAGTTCTAGGGGACTTATGACCTAAGATGTTGAGTCCCATAGTGCTCAGAGCCATTTTTTTCATTCCCTTTAACCATAACTATTTGTGTACAAAGAAGTATTAGCAGTCATTTAATGCGCCTTTAATTTTTTTGATTAATTGTTTTGAACTGCAACTGCCGAGCGGATTAATTTTTGATGACGTTATTTTTACTCATGCCGTTGTCCAGAAACCGTGGCGTGTATACATATACTTAACAAGACAAACCTCTGCGAAAAAATCTGATGGAAGCTAGGTAATTAAGTTCTATTCATCTAGTTACCTGGGAGCTTAGGAGCAAAATTACAGGTTCAGAGAAGTGTACAGAAACCAGTATGGACGACGCAAAAAAACCTACTTCATACAAGAACCACACCTACTTACTCCATGGGGTGCCTTAAGTTAGTTAGGAAGAGCTAAGTCGTGTATCGCGCTCCAGTTTTCCGATTCTCTTTTGTTCCGTTGAGCGCCGGTTCGAGAAAATTTTTCCACATAAACAAAAAAATGGTTCAAATGGCTCTGAGCACTATGGGACTTAACAGCTATGGTCATCAGTCCCCTAGAACTTAGAACTACTTAAACCTAACTAACCTAAGGACATCACACAACACCCTGTCATCACGAGGCAGAGAAAATACCTGACCCCGCCGGGAATCGAGCCCTGGAGCCCGGGCGCGAGAAGCGAGAACGCTACCGCACGACCACGAGCTGCGGACTCCACACAAACCGCTTACTATTTGGTTCCTTCCCTCCTTTTCCCTCGTACTCTTTCACCCTTGTCAGTTTCCTCCACTATTTGTGGTACATCCCGGAAACAAAACTTGCACTTTGGGCTCCTCTCAGCTTAGTGCCTCAAGCGGCCGCTACTACGTCCCGTACAGAAATTTTACAGCTGTGGCACATTTGGCGCCCCTCTCAGCTTGGCGAATTAAGCGACGCCTTGTGTCGCTTGGCCTTAGTCTGGTCACGATCACATTCGCAAACGCTGTGCAAGAAGAGCAGTTTTCGATAAACCTCTGCATTTATCTAGTTTTACCACCATTGTTATTTTCTGATACGTTCTTGGGAACAGCAATATATTGATGAACTCTTCTCGGAACAAGAGTTTTCTGAATTTTAACAATAACTCCCTGCATGGTTCGCCACTTATATGTTGTAAGGCATTGTCAATTGATTTGTATGTGCATCTCATGCAGCTCTCGTGCTGACTAGCCAAACCCATGGCGAAAAGTGTAGCACTATTTCGAGTCTTTCAAAACTTCAATAATAATCGTAAAGCGTGAAGGTAGTACTGTACATTGTTGAAAGTAACTTAAGAATTAGTATGAGTTTGTAAGTAATGTTCTTTTTGGATGCAACACATTCCCTCATCATTCTTTCAGTGAACATCACGATGTACAGTTTCTATACAAACAATTTTTGCGTGTTTATTCCTCCTCAAATCGCACCAGATATAAGCTGCTATACATTTAATTCTTGAACTACTCTAGTTATGGCTGTCAGCGATGTAGTACAACAGCCTATATACGTCCAATACCTTATGCTAGTTTGTGTTAATGGACAACAAATAATTGTCATACCTCTTGTCGATACTCTATAATGTCCTAACTAAACTTATCTAATATTACTCCTATGCCCACATACGACGAGCATTCAATAAATAATGCAGCCCTTTCTTCTGAAATTAGGTTGGTTTGTTCAGGATTCAGTACACCATATTATCCCCCACTCTTTTGGCTACAAAATCTCCCTTCAGTGCCACGACCTTACTCCAAATTACTGGGAGAGCCTGTATGCCCGCAGGTTACCACTCTATTGGTTGACGTCGGAGCCAACGTCTTGTCGCATAAATAATCCCAATCACCCACGGACTGCTTTCTGCGGAGTGCATCATTCATCAGGCCAAAAAGGTGGAAGTCCGAAGGTGCGAGATCCGGGCAGTAGGGTGGGTGAGAAAGAACAGTACAATGAAGTTTTGTCATCTCCTATCGGGTGTACAGACTTGCGTGAGCCGGCCAGTGTGGCCAAGCGGTTAAAGGCGCTACAGTCTGGAACCGCGTGACCGCTACGGTCCCAGGTTCGAATCCTGCCTCGGGCATGGATGTTTGTGATGTCCTTAGGTTAATTAGGTTTAAGTAGTTCTAAGTTCTAATGGACTGGTGACCTTAGAAGTTAAGTCCCATAGTGCTCAGAGCCATTTGAACCATTTTTGAACTTGTGTGAGGCCTTGTCACGGAGAAGGAAAATGGCTCTGAGCACTACGGGACTTAACTGCTTAGGTCATCAGTCCCCTAGAACTTAGAACTACTTAAACCTAACTAACCTAAGGACATCACACACACCCATGCCCGAGGCAGGATTCGAAACCGCGACCGTAGCGGTCGCGTGGTCCCAGACTGTAGCGCCTAGAACCGCTCGGCCACAGCGGCCGGCGGAGAAGGAAAGGTGGTGGTGGTGGAGGTTAGTGTTTAACGTCCCGTCGACAACGAGGTCATTAGAGACGGAGCGCAAGCTCGGGTTAGGGAAGGATTGGGAAGGAAATCGGCCGTGCCCTTTCAAAGGATCCATCCCGGCATTCGCCTGAAACGATTTAGGGAAATCACGGAAAACCTAAATCAGGATGGCCGGAGACGGGATTGAACCGTCGTCCTCCCGAATGCGAGTCCAGTGTGCTAACCACTGCGCCACCTCGCTCGGTGAGAAGGAAAGTTCACTTGCAGTTTTGTGGTGGCGAACATGCTGAAAACGTTTCTTCAATTTCCTGGGGGTAGCAAAATACTCTTCCGGGTTGATCGTTGCATCGTGTGGGAGGTCATCAAACAGAATAACCCCTTCAGAGTCCCAGTAGACCATCACCATGGCTTTACCGAGCGAGGATGCGGCTTTGAATTTCTTCTTCAGTACGACGCTCCCCCAAACCCCACCCCCATAGGACTTCAGTTTTGTTTCTGGTTCGAAGTGCTGAGCCCATGTTTCATCGCCTGCGACGATGCTGGACAAAAAGTTGTCGCACAAGCAATCCCGCACATACGGTCTTCGGATACTCTTAACAGTCTTTTGTTAGGTGGCGAGGAACCAGCGGGCGCACACCTCTGACTACCCTAACTGGTGAACGAGTGTGTCAGAATTACCAACAGAGACGTTCAGTCTTTCAGCGAAGTGTCTGATTGGGATCCGTTGATCACCTCGAATGAGAGTGCCTGCACATTCTCAACAATGCGGAAGTGACAGCTGCGTGTGGCCGGTCGGCACGACGGGGATTGGATGATTCACGCGACCTTGTTTCCTCGCCCAACGACCCACCATGCTTTTGTTCACTGCCAGGTCTCCAAAGTCAATTCCACAAGAGCCTATGAATACCTACGATAGTCCGGTTCTTCGCCAAAAGAAACTGAATGACATCTCTCTGCTTGGAATGAACCTCCATCGCAGATGCCATTTTGAAACCTACGAACAGCGCGGCCACCTATCGGAACGTCATGAAACAATAGAGGCTTAGGACGGAGTATTCCACGATGTTACATAATAGAGTTCGCATATTTTGAACCGACACTGGCTGGAAATTTTTTTTTCACGGGCATACACGCAGGTTTTCTTCATGGTGCAACGATCAACTCGGAAGTGTATTGGTTCAAATGGCTCTGAGCACTATGGGACTTAACATCTGAGGTCATCAGCCCCCTGGAACTACTTAAACCTAACTAACCTAAGGACATCTCACACATCAATGCCCGAGGCAGGAATCAAACCTGCGACCGTAGTGGTCGCGCGGTTCCAGACTGAAGCGCCTAGAACCTCTCGGATACACCGGCCGGCTCGGAAGTGTGTTGTGCTACCCTCAGGAAAATGAAGAAACGTCTTCAGCGTGTTCGTCGCCATAAAAACGCAAGCGCACTTTTCCTTCTTCATGACAACGCAAGGCCTCACACACGTCTGCATAGCCGATAGGAGCTGACAGAACTTCATTGTACTGTTCTTTCTCACCGATCCTACAGCCCGGATCTCGCACCTTCGGACTTCCATCTGTTTGGCCCGATGAATGATGCACTCCGCAGAAAGCAGTACGTGGGTGATGGGGAGGTTATTTATGCAGCAACACGTTGGATCCGATTTCGACAAGTAGAGTGGTAAGATGCGGGCATACAGGCTCTCCCAGTAACGTGGAGTAAGGCCATAGTATTTAGGCAGGTTTAGTGACCTAGTTTCACAGGTTTTATACAAGACCAAGGAGCTGTTACGCTATTTTTCTATCAATGATCTCTTCTGATTGTTACGACGGAGTAACTTTAGTATGCAGAAAGAATCTTGAAAAGTAGTAAGTGGCACGTTCTTCCATATTAGTATTATCCGAAATTATGTTCAGTGACTGGACGTTGAGACAAACGTTGCTTCTGCCATTTACCAATTTAGCCATAAAATGTGAGTGGCGCAAAGGATGTTTAATGCCGGCTAATGCCTCCGGCGAGCGGTGCCTATAATTTGGTGGCTGTCACGTCGCGGCAGAGAATTGTGCAGGTATGTCTCCTCCGCAGCGCCGCAAAACATTCTCCAAAATTACATGGCCCGTAAAACGTGCGTGTATTCATTCGATACGTCCTCCTGGCTTCCTTAATGACGCAATTGCGGATTTCAATTTTAGTCCGAGTCTCTGAATGCACTGCTAATCACGTGAAGCGAAGTCCTTGTACATATTTTAAACATGCATTTGTAATTAAAGTTTCAAAGAAAGTGGAGCTAGATTAATTTATCAGCAGCTTCCGAGAAATATATTTTTCCATGTCCTGGTATGCAACTAAACAAAAAAGTCATGGTCCCAAGGGAATGAAGTTTCACTAAAGTACCATCTAAGTTCATTGGATAAAATATTAGTCTTCACCTTAATCCAGCACACGGGTCGCATTGCAGTGCTGTGGATGATGTCGAACTAGTATCACGTGTTCAGAGTAGCGTCCACCGGTGGCCGAAATCAAGGCTGTGAAGAGGCGTCTACGAGCCTGGCAATTTGACGGAATTAGCGCAGTAATATTGGCCTAAGAGGAGACGTGACATAATGGCAGAAAGAAGGAATGATTTGGACGTGTCCATGACTAAAACATGAATGATATTGTCCGATGTTTTGGTGTACCAACTAAGACTGTCAAATTGTCTTCAAATCGGGTTGTACCACACACAGCCATGTGACCTGGCGTAACAAAGTGCACCACTCACAGCTACGCAACACGGCGTAAAAATAGTGGTCGTACGAAATGGCAGGAGCTGGAGACGAGTGTCACACCTCGTCAACGACAATAGTTTTTTAACCCGACGGGAATTGCGGCTGTTGGTGAGTGTGCATTCATCTCAACCAGCTTCGGAGTGAACACTGAGAACGGAACGAGTGACATTCAATAGGTAAAGCAACACAACTTTTTCTCGGATTTTAGCTGAGAAAATGGGGAATTTATTGTGGCACAAGGTGGAATATCGTCGCCTCAGCCTTTATCGTTTCATGAAGTAGCGACGCCATACGTAGCTTCAAAATGGCATCTGTAAACGGAGATGCGATCCATCCAGAGAGGTGTCATCGAGTTCCTTTTGGCGGAAAAGTAGACAATCTCAGATATTCAAAGGCGATTGCAGAATGTCCATGGAGAGCTGATAGTGAAGAAAAGGACGGAGAGTCGTTGGGTGAGACGTCTGTCGTCATCGCAACAAGATCACGCAAACCTCTCCGATTTCCAGTGTACCAAATGGCCTCACACAGCTGTGACTCCTGCAACTTTAGAAAGTGCGGATACTCTCATTCGAGGTGTTGGAAGGATGACAATCAAACAGTTTGCTGCACAACTGGGCGGCTCGGTTGGTAGTGCCGACAGAATCGTCCACAAGTTGAGGTACTCGAAGATGTGTACACGCTGCGTACTTCGCCGCCTAACAGAAGACCGTAAATAGCAACAAAGGACCATCTACGTAGGATTACTTGCGCATTACCGGGCTGATCGTGACAATTTTTGGTCGAACGGCTTCACAGGCAATAAAAAAAGGTTCATCACTTCGAACCGGAAACAAAGAGGCAATCCATGGAGTGGCGCTACATCACATCTCCTCCGAAGAAAAAGTTCAAGCCATATCCTCAGTTGGTAAACTCATGGCGACGGTATCTTGGTGCCCTGAGAGGTTTATCCTGTATGATGTCCTACCTGACGGTGCAACGATCATCGCGGAAGGGGTACTGTGCTAACCTCAGGAAACTGAAGACGAACGCCTCATTCTCCATGACAACGCAAGGCCTCACACAAGTCTGCACACCCTAGATGGCCTCACAAAACTTCATTGGACCGTTCTTTCTCGTCCATCATACAGCCCGGATCTCACACCTTCCGATTTCCATCTGTTTGGTGCACCTCGCTCGCTAACACAGCTTGCAGGCATTCAAATGGGTGCTACTGTGAAATGACGTGTCGAATTCAAAAGCATGAGGAGACCATTATGGACATTTGATGACTTTCTAAATAAATACTACGAGTAGTTGATGGCAAACTGAAAATGTGCAACTGCTGTATCAACAATAAACAGAATTAAGCAGTTCAAGGCATTTGATTACATGACTTCTTTCCTTTGTTTTGGAGTGCGGCAACTTCCTCCACTCCCCTTCCTCCATTCCCGCCACACATCTTTGCCACTATGTTTGCCCTCACTTTGATCAGTTGTAAATCTATAATTACGTTTCTAAGATCTTAACCTAAAGACGCAGTCAGGACCTGCCATTGTATTACTCTGCGGAAAAGACACTGGCTCCGACGTCGACTAGTTGAGTGGTACCATGCTTGCATACAGGCCCTCCCAGTAAGGTGGTGTAAGACCGTCGCATTGAACGGCGATGATGCTGAAAAGCAGGGGTTTCTAGCCAAAAGAGTGGGAAATAATATGGTGTATTGGAATCCTGAATACAATCAACCAGCTTTCAGAAAAAAAGTGTTTCATTACTTATTGAACGCCCCCCGAAAATAGGCATTTAGTGACGTATACCCCGCAAAAGGATATTGCCCACAGTCGTACGTGCTGTAAAAGTGCAACTCTTCGATGAGCCAGACAATCAGTACAGCAGATCACTGCAGGCTAGTAGTAACGTCCGAAGAGTCAAGATTTCTTCATACCGTCGAGCGCCTCGACGATCCAATGAGGCCTGTAATCCTCAGGTTGTGGAAGAGTGCAGTTGAGGTCGCAGGTGGTTATGGGTTGATTTTTTAAAACATTCTGGCAGATTGAAACTGCGTGCTAGATGGAGGCTAAAACCTGGAACCTAGCCCATAGTGGGCAATGCTGTTATCTACTGAGCTATCCAGAGACGGCCCACGCTCCACCCTCACAGCTTTACTTTCTCCATAACCTCCGTCCTTCCTTTTAACATTCACAGACAACCTCTTACATACCTAGTGCGATTAGCTATGCTGGAAGAATGGAAATTGCCGACAAACTGTTTGCCCACAAGTGATCATCCAAAATTTTTCTTCTTTTTTTTTTTTAAAAAAAGAATGTATTCATTTTGGAAATAATCTTGTAGTAGTTAACCGGAGGTGAAAAGTGTTGCACGGAATCTACTAGCATGGAGAGCTGCATCAAACCCGTCTTCACGTCAAAGACCACAATAACAATAATTCCGTCAAAAGAAAATATAAGCCGAAAATTAGATTTGTTCTATAGTAAATGAAAGGAAGGAGCAGCAGTGATTTTTCGATACCGTTAATATCATTTCGTCAGCATCTGTGTACTGCAATGCATACGACGAGCAACTGCTTCAACCTTGTAGAGCAATTTGGAACTATGGTGAGCAAATTGGTTTGGATCGAGTCTACTTTGTACCAGTGTGGTTCTTAAGCGAGCAAATATTTATTTCATCTTTCTTCACTAACGTTAGGTATCTCAAACTAAAACCATCTAATTTCGATTATTTTTAGGTAATACATAGGCTATAAAGCAATTGCACTTCATCTTTTATTTTATAGCCTCGATACATGTTTCCTTTCTGTAAGCCGGTAGGGTATCTTCAGTGAGTATTGCGTCTAGGAAACATACAACTTAAAGGAAAAAGGTAGGACAAGGTTATAAACAAATTCACAAAGAAACGCAGAAGAAGCTCGGAACTTAGGAATCAAACTAGTCGCGCTAAATCAGTGCTATTTTAAAGTTTCTGAAAACATTTTTTAACACGTTCTCCATAACGATTACAGCGCTCAAGCGAAATGACAGTGAGAATGTTTTATTGCGATCACTGCGTAAAGTGGTAGGGTTTTTCAGTTACAGGAAGTCCACTTTGCATAATTTACCGCCAATGTCGTGCAGTTCACTGAAGCCTATCATTTTGTACTCGTAGTACACTTTCCAATGACATTAATGTGATCACTTGTCAAAAGCCTGTGTAACCGTCTTTTGCAATGCGGTCCGCTGCGAGATGTCCAAGAAGAGTGTGAATGTGGTTCTGGAAGGTAGCGACAGGGTTGTGCAGCCACACAGACTCCAGTGACGCGGTCCAGCCCGATCGATTGGGTTTAAATCCGGGAAGTTTGATGGCCAGGGGAGTGCGGTAAACTCATTCTGGTGCTCTTCGAAACAGGGGCGTACACTGCGTGACGTGTGACACGTTGCATTGTTCTGCTGGTAGATGCCATCGTACCGAGGGAAAACAAACTCCATGTAGGGTAGACATGGTCACCAAGGATAGATGCATACTTGTGCTGATCCATTGTTCCTTCCAGAATGACGAGATCACCCAGAGAATTCCTCGAAAACATTTCCCAGATCATAACGCTCCCTCCTCTGGCGTGGACCCGTCCGACAATTGTTCTAGGGTCTCAGAGGTTTCACGCCATTCGTACCGACAGCCATCGGTCCGATGGAGGTTAAGACGTGAGTCATCTAAAAAATCAACTTGTTGCCACTAAGTCGACGTCCAGTTGTGGTATTGGCGTGCAAATTCCAGCGTTCGTCGCCGACGTACAGCAGTCATCACGGGTGCATGAACCAAGCACCCGCTGCGGAGACCCATACGCAACAACGTCCACTGAATGGTCGTTGAGGAGCCACTATTGGTTGGCCCTTGGTCAATCTGGACGTCGTTCGTCCCAGTCATCTTTGACCCAGCGGTGGATCACAGTTGCCTCGGCGCTGGTTTGAGTGGCACCATGCATGGTATACTTTAACCACGGAAATACGCGGATCTCTTAAAAACTTAGCCGTTTCAAATACGCTTCCACCATTGGCCAGAAGGCCAATGATCATGGCCTTCTTGACATCAGATAAATCGTTCCGCTCCCTCATTATCAACGACTACAATATTTTCCGCGTCCCCCCAACACGTTTTATATCCCCCTTCTCTGCCAGTGCTGCCACCTGTCGTCTGTGAGTGGTTGTTGCACGTTAATGTCATACATAGGCAGTGATCGTATTAATGTGAGTGGACTACAATTTCATTGTTGGAGGTGGTGAGGAAAAATTACTTTTTATATGCAATGCATGTATCTGGCTTCCTCGCAGTGTACAGTAGACCATGTGAGGTATATGTGGAGCAGCAAGTACCTTATTGACAGATTCTCATTCGTTGCAGTATGGTGAACGTTGAATGCTCGTCTTTGTTCACTGTTCACAGCTTATAGCAACGTCTCTTCCAAACATTCCAAACATTAACTGACTACCATGTAACGTACAAACACTGCACGAACTCGCCTTTACTCTTTCGCACAGCTGCTGTCTTCGATAATTTGAACCTCTTATAAGCCCCACATGAATGGATAGTGTAAGGGAACAGGATGTATGAGACTTTCGTACGAGCTCTCCTTCGAATATAACCTAGTATATATATTTTGCTCTAAGGTTACGTTAATTTCAAGCTAGCAACCGAAACTGGAGTTCCTCACTTCGCTTAGCAACCCCGAGTGCTTAAGATTCCGCGGTAATAAACCCGATTTAAATGCAGGTAACACTGCGCGAGATGCGATCTGTGCAGCTACCACAAGTGCCAGCCGAAACATTTGCCCAATAAACGAGGCGGAACAGCATGGCCTACAGATCTCATCGGCGATCCCCGGGCGCTAAGATCTCCCCAGTTAAGATTCCTTCCTCCTCTCGTCTCCTGGCTTCCTACTTTGTTTTGTTTCTGTGCATTCCATTTGCCGATTATATCACATTCTAACATAGAACGTCGATTCACAGGCAGCCTATTAACAACAATAAAGTAAGAAAAAGGAGCAGCAAAGGTATGGGACACTTCTCCACGTGTTATTCTGAATAGCTAACGAAAAATCAGCGAGATAACGAGATATTCTTCATATGGTGAGCTGATAACTGATCTACTAGTACAACGCCCAAGCACGGCGTCATAATTTCGTTTTTTGTCGTAATGAGTGTCAGCAAGGAAGCCGATGATGGTATCTCTAACAATGTTCCATAATTCTCTCGTACTGTTTCACTTTCCAGTTGTCACGAACAACTGAAGATGCGTTTCGTAAATAGTGAGTCTTTTGAAAAGTACTTCGTGCGAAAATACATCTCGTCTTAAATGCAGCAATATGAATGAATATTAAATCACGTGTCATGAGCCTGCGAATAAATTTATGTCAGTGTATCACGAGAAAACACATGCGGACTAAATCAAAAGTACTTGGAGCCACTTTATCGCCAGGCTCTTGAAACAATACCAAGCAAAAACGAGACGTGGCTGTACATATTCGGAAGTGATTTTTTTCCCTAATCTTTATTGAAAACACATTTTATGTCATTTTACGAATACAAGTGAACATGCTGGTGAAATACCGAACAATTGGTAAGCAATAAGCAGAGTTTCTTGGTTTGCGCATGACGGTACTCCAGAAAGCTTAAGCCGCGTTGTTAAAGACGCACAAGATGTAGTATACCAGGAGAGACGGGTGGTGGGAGGGAAGAAAATCGTGGTCTCTCGTGTACCATTTACATTTTTATTTACGGTTCCACTGAAAAGAATTTCTACACGCAATGAACATTCTGTATACAGAGAAGTTTAAAAAAAAATGGTTCAAATGGCTCTGAGCACTATGCGACTTAACTTCTGAGGTCATCAGTCGCCTAGAACTTAGAACTAATTAAACCTAACTAACCTAAGGACATCACACACATCCATGCCCGAGGCAGGATTCGAACCTGCGACCGTAGCGGTCGCTCGGTTCCAGACTGTAGTGCCTAGAACCGCACGGCCACTTCGGCCGGCAGAGAAGTTTTATCTGCGTGTCATTAAGACATGATAAATGACTGGACAAAGTCTGGGAAAGAGGAAGCAAGAGTCCAATGTCTCATACATGGGGCCACCTCGCTCGTTAACACAGCTTGCAGCCATTTAAATGGGTGTTACTGTGAAACGACGTGTCGAATTCAGAGGCATGAGGAGATCATTATGGACATTTGATGGCTTTCTGAAGAAATACTACGAATGATCGCTGGCAAACTGATAATGTGCTACTGGACGATGCTGTATCAACAATAAACAGAATTAAGCAGTGCCAGCCGTCTGAATACATGACTTCTTTCCTTTGTTTTGGCGTGTCGGAATTGCATCCATTCCTCTTCCTCCATTCCCATCCCACACCCTCGCGACTCTGTTTGCCCTCACTTTAATCAGTTGTAAATCTATAATTATGTTTCATAGGTCTTAACCTAATGACGCAATCAGGACCTGCCGTTGTGTTATTCAGATGACATGTTGTACCTGTTCAGTAGAAGAGGGAAACGTTTATGCGCTATGAAACTGGGAATCGTTGCGAAGAGTGCGATAGCATATATCACTCCAGAAATAATGGAAAAAGACAGCGTGGCATCATGTTGTTACAAACAGAAAACGTGGACGGAGACCCTAGATACAACATGGGCGCATCAGCGACAGCAAGGAAAAGCTACACGTTCCGCCAT
Source organism: Schistocerca cancellata (assembly GCF_023864275.1). Lineage (NCBI taxonomy): Eukaryota > Metazoa > Arthropoda > Insecta > Orthoptera > Acrididae > Schistocerca > Schistocerca cancellata. Next base: position 389,814,626 of record NC_064629.1, on the reverse strand, counting down.
CAAACGCCTAAAACAATATATGTTACATGTGTGGAGTCGGACGGCAAGAGTGTCCGAGTGGCGGAGGTGGGCACAAACATAGGAACCCTTCCTTTGTGAAGCCGTGTGCGGCCCCAGCGGCGCGTAAGAAGGATCCAGAGACGCCTTGTAGCTAGTAGCCCGGGTGTAGTGTCTATTCTTTAATTTTGTTTTTTCTCTTCAGGTACTTCGTTCACATGCAGAAGGCCACAGTTGTACGAATAAAGATTGTTAGTTTAACCTGCCTTCCTGTTCCACAAAAAAAAGGAAAAAGTGTAGCTGTTGAATTATTTCAACGCACAAATTTCATTTTAGTTAACATATTTTCAAAAAAAAAAAAGTTCAAATGTGTGTGAAATCTTATGGGACTTAACTGCTAAGGTCATCAGTCCCTAAGCTTACACACTACGTAACCTAAATTATCTTAAGGACAAACACACGCACCCATGCCCGAGGGAAGACTCGAACCTCCGCCGGGACCAGCCGGACAGTCCATGACTGTAGCGCCTCAGACCGCTCGGCTAATCCCGCGCGGCTAACATATTTTCATTTGGATCTTATATGACTTTGCCTTCATCAGACCCGTGAACTATCATTCCTTCTCCACTTGCCCACCCCCCCCCCCCCCCTGCCACCCCTCGCCCCTGTCAAATGGTTCAAATGGCTCTGAGCACTATGGGACTTGACATCTATGGTCATCAGTCCCCTAGAACTTAGAACTACTTAAACCGAACTAACCTAAGGACAGCACACAACACCCAGCCATCACGAGGCAGAGAAAATCCCTGACCCCGCCGGGAATCGAACCCGCGAACCCGGGAACCCGGGCGTGGGAAGCGAGAACGCTACCGCACGACCACGAGATACGGGCCTCCTCACCCTGTCCCTCACAGTATTCGCCCAGTTACAGTGGAGTCTCCGTTAAAAAATGAAATATGAACCATGCTGGAATTTATTATTTTTCAACTCACAAAACATTGTTTGGGATGACTGATACATGAGCCAATATTATTACCCACTGGGGATCAAAAATCGACATCGATATTTATTGCTAACATTGTGCAAAGTATTATCATTTAACGCAAGGTATTACTTTTAATATCTCGTTTCTCCACGCCATCGTTTAATCTACAGATCACACAGTGCTCTCCCGAAAGAAGTTGAGTTGTCTTGAGGAGCTCAAATATAAAACAGTGCCAAGCGTGAAAACTGTTGCGTGGTAAACGTATTTCTCCAAAATAATGTACTGCAGTATACTTGCAGGTATAGCAGTCACACCTGATGACAGTTACATGAATCTGTAAAAACATGCCCGTCAACGACAGATGACAACTTATGGTTAACTTTCTGTGTAGCTGACCCCCAATTCGTTTACTTTACATACATCACCGTAACAGATTAATAACTTTGTTACTTTTTATCCAGATGAAATATTATCCATTTCCGCTTATTGGGCTCTTTTTACATTAACCACATGGATTCTTGTAGATGTTAATATTTTTGCACAAATACAGACCTAGTCAGGCTTTGCTATGTCAAAAAAAAAAATTCATTAGATGACTTTTTGGCATTGTTGAACAATATTTTGTTGAATACAGATGGATATATCACAATAAATGACAGTAACAGTGAAGAAGTACCCAAATGAAGTGTTCTTCTGTGTTGTGCGTGTGAGAACTATTGTTCACTTTGCTGCACCGGGATCAGAATAACAAAATGATTGACAGCTGCTTGTTTACAGATCAGCCAGCACAGCTCCAGCAAATCAGAGAATGATCTTGATCACGCTTTCTTCTCGTCGTACCGCCCTTCTCCCTCAGGTACCGGTTAGCAGTTTCAGTTGTGGACAGCTGCAACCGGTAACGTAACGTTTGCAGTTCATTTCAGTTTCTGTGAAGAGGCTGTTTATTTTACCCAATACTAGGCCAGAGGCTAACAGCAACATTGAGTAGCAAAGTGACAAGACAATTACGATCCTGTAGAGTGAAATTGGTACTGCACGTTAACATGGAGCGTGTGAACGTATTCATTACATAATCCCACTGACAGTGCTTAAGTGCCATATAACTCTCTCACATGATGTCTATCAACAATATTGCACACTTCCATTCTCCATTACCAATCCTTTTGGTATTTATATCCAGATATAGTTCGCTAATTTGAGGGTCAATACTGGCAAACAAATATGTTCTGAAGGTTTGGTTCATATATATAGACTGTAAAAATCATTAAAGGTGAGTTTTCATATTTGTGCAGCAAAGTAAATGACAATGGCTGAGGTGGAGAATATATAAAACAGAGACTGGTGGTAGCAAGAAAATAATTTCTGAAAAAGACAAATTTGTGAACATCGCATTTGAATTTACATGTTTGGACATATTTTCCGAAGGTATTTGCCTCTAGTGTAGCCTTTTACGGGAGTGAAACATGGACGATAAACGCTTCATACAAGAAAAGAATAGAAGTTTATGAAATGTGCTACAGTAGAATTCTAAAGATTAGTTTTATGTGTCGCATAACTAATCAGGAGGTACTGAATCGAACGGGAGAAAAGAAATGCATTCCTAAACTTGATTTAAAGGAGGGATCGGTTGACAGGAAACGTCTTGAGGCATCACTGGATTGTCAAATTGATAATGAAGGGAAGTGTTATTGTTGTTGTGGTCTTCAGTCCAAAGACTGGTTTGATGCAGCTCACCATGCTACTCTATCCTGTACAAGCCTCTTCATCTCCGAATAACTACTGCAGCCTACATCCCTCTGAATCTGCTTATTGTATCCACTTCTTGGTCTCCCTCCACGATTTTTACCCTCCACCGATCCCTCTAACACTGAACTGGTGATTCCTTGATCCCTCAGAATGTGTCCTACTAATCGATCCCTTCTTCTAATCGAGTTGTGCCACAAATTTCTCTTCTTTCCGATTCTATTCAATACTTCCTCATTAGTTCTGTGATCTGCCCATCTAATCTTCAGTATTCTTCTATAGCACCACATTTTGAAAGCCTCTAGTCTCTTCTTGTCTAAACTACTTATCGTCCATGTTTCACGTCCATACATGGCTAGATTCCATACAAATACTTTCAGAAAAAACTTCCTGACATTTAAATCTATACTCGATGTCAACAAATTTCTCTTCTTCAGAAACGCTTTTCTTGCCACTGCCAGTCTACATTTTGCATACTCTGTACTACGACCATCATCAGTTATTTTGCTCCCCAGACAGAAAAATTCATCTACTACTTTAAGTACCTCATTTCCTAATCTAATTCCCTCAGCATCATCTGATTTAATTCGACTACATTCCATTATCCTCGTTTTGCTGTTGTTGATGTTCATCTTATAGCCTCCTTTCAAGACACTGTCCATTCCGTTCAACTGCTCTTCCAGGTCCTTTGCTGTCTCTGACAGTATTACAATGTCATCGTCAAACCTTAAAGTTTTTGTTTCTTCTGCATGGATTTTAATTCCTACTCCAAATTTTTCTTTGTTTCCTTTACTGCCTGATCAATATGCAGATCGAATAACGTCTGAGGTAAGCTACAACCCTGTCTCACTCTCTTCTTAACCTCTGCTTCCCTTTCGTGCGCCTCCACTCTTATAATTGCAATCTGGTTTCTGTACCAATTGTAAATAGCCTTTCGCTCCCTATATTTGGCCACTGCCACCTTCAGAATTTGAAAGAGAGTATTCCAGTCAACATGTCGAAAGCTTTCTCTATGTCCACAAATGCTAGTAACGTAGGTGTGCCTTTCCTTAATCTGTCTCCTAAGATAAGTCGTAGGGTCAGTATTGTCCCACGTGTTACAACATTTCTACGGAATCCAAACTGATCTTCCTCGAGGTCGGCTTCTACCAGTTTTTCCATTCGTCTGTAAGGAATTCGAGTTAGTATTTTCACACCATGACTTATTAAGCTGATAATTCGTTAATTTTCATACCTGTTAACACTTGCTTTCTTTGGGACTTGAATTTTTATAATTCTTCTTGAAGTAGAGGACATTTCTCCGGCCTCATACATCTTGCTCATAAGATGGTAGAGTTAAGGTAAATGTAGGGACTGAAAATTAAAGAGGTACTCCAAGTGTTGATTACAGTAAGCTGGTCAAACACAGATGTAGGATGTAGCTGTTATGCGGAGATGAAGTGTCTTTCACCGTACACATTAACATAGAAAGCTGCATCACTGTAGTATTCGGACTGAAGATCACAACAGCGATAGCTGTTACTGTAAAATTTATACTTATTTCTTATAGAGTACCTGAGAGATGTTAACTGTATTAATACAGCTCTTCATCTCCATCGCATTGCATCAGAATCAATCTACCTGATTCAAATTAAATTAATGGACTAGCATTCTTATTCATCACTTCTACTGAACAAGTTAAATTTGCCTGTTTAAGGATGAACGCCTGGGAAAGACCTACAGTCTTCGAGGTTTTAAGCTGAGCTGCTGAAATAAACAGTGTATAACTTTTCAAGTCAAGGATTTTTTTTTTATTTCTGTACAAACGTAAACTAGAGAAATTAGAGCTTATAGCGTTCCTTGCTATTATTTTGTTTACTGGCTGCGCAGTCAGCAATGGAGGACGTATGAATAATGTGCACCTGTGTTTATGAAAACAAATTAAGACAGAGAGACAGAGAGGGGGGGGGTGGAGAATTTTGTTCCTTATGAATTTTTTGAAACGGAAAATTAGAAAAAATGCGTGATAATATTATATCGTTTATTACGATCGTTCACTGACGAGGAATCCTCTTCCATTTTGTCGAGCCATTGAATGGGCAGTTGTGCATAATAGAAACACAGCGGCCCTTGTTCGAAATTTACAATCCTTGGGTAACATAACTTGGGAGATCTGACTGAACAACAACAATCGGGCGTGTGTCAGAGGCCAACTGAATGCAAGTTATAAAGAAATTTTAAGTTTAATAACGTAATTTATAGTGGAGGCAAGGAAGACAGTCATGGGTTGCCGTACAGAAATTAGTATTTGAAGCATTTAGATATTTTACCAATATTTATTCCTACTATGTATTTGCGGAATGTAAAATTTAATAATGGATGACTAGTGAATATTATCAGTTAAACTGTGTGAAACAGATGTATTGTGGTACATATCGATGAATAATGAGAGAGATGACCGTTTTCTATAAGCAGATTACTAATTACAAAAGACGAGAATATCTTAATGACGTTCATAAAGGAAAGTGTAGGGATCATGCTCTAATTCTACGACATTCGTTAGTCGATCAGAATCTGGCTGTTCTCTTGGCAGCCACGTACCCACGTAAGTGGCGCCCTGTGTCACACGCCGCTACCTCCACAGCTGTCTGTGTACGTAGCTAATTGGCAATTTACGGAACCGCGATAAAGTGCCGGCCGACACACTGCACCCTAATTACACGCGGCTAACTTAGTTTCAAAGAAATAAATAAGCCACACCCCAAATTACACATCAACAGCTTCGCTGTAATTTTGTTGGCAAAAATGAACGCATGATGTGGCATTTGATTACTATTGTTATTATTATTATTATTCTCATTATTAAACATAGTTAAAGTTAAGAAAAATATTAAACTTAAAGCATCTATATTTACAGTGGTTATATCTGGAAAGAAATCAAATATCGTACCAGTGCGATTTTCTTTCTGTTAAATGTTGTTCAAGTAATTCCTGTTATTGGTAGCTACATCGCAGATCATTCAGATTTTTCCAGTATTTCATTATTCTTTTAAAAGAATGTGTTTCGAAACCATGTTCATCGAAGTCTGCTTGTTATTAGGTACGCACATCTACATCGTACCTAAATAACCGTGTACAGTATACTAATATTACAGTATTATCAAAATCTGTTACTTAATTTGATCTTTGTGCCGTAAACTAAAAGAGCCATTTTTGTTTCCAAATCTGATCGCGTGTATAGGAAAATCTAAAGTAGAGATATTCAACAAGAAACATGACGCTCGTACAATAGTATTAAAAAGACTGAATTTAAACTATACCAGCTTTTTAATACGTGTCTGTACAGTAAATACCAACAACAAAACACTTCCTGCAATACATTTGATAGAATGCAAGGTAAATGACACTAATTCAAATAACTGCTTCCTTTAGTTTGACGTAAAGTCACGGCTTCTCCTGCAGGAATCTATTTCTAGTATGAGTTCAGTATCAACGTCTCTGCCCCGTATGTGGTTTAGGTTTAACAAAACGATAAAAATTAAGAACGAATTCGTGTTATTGTATAACAGCATAACATATCTGAAGCTCATTTTCTATTAACTATTACATCAGGCATTTCTAGTGCCACATCCTCTGTCCATCTCTTACAAAAAATAAAATATTTTAGTTTCAATTAGCAACTGAAGTTGAATGAAACTATCATTAAGGTGTATCTATGGCGCTCGTTGAAAGTTAATGAAGCTTCAAACATTGACAACAGGAACATATCTGAAAGTTAATGAAGTCGCATTTATGGGAAAATGTAGTTTTTAATTGAAAAGACTATAAATGTGCCTGAGTGTGCAGCAAAATTTAGTCATCACTTTTGAAGAGACCGTGTATCAAGTCCACAAAAAAGGACAAACATGACCCCACCAAAAACGGAAATTTATTTCCTACCATTTTCACTCAGAAAAAATGCTATATCTTCCTTATCTCTTGGTAGTTTTAATGTTACAACTATAAGGATTGGTTCAAGAATAGATCATGAAGATTATGACCGAAAATAGTAGACATGCTGTCGGTACGAAGAAATATTTCATAAAGAGTTAAGTTTCATAGCTTTTCTGAGAAAAACATGTCACACTCCGTTTATAGTTTTATCCTAGCATTGATATCTAGTGAAGTTAAATAAACTATAGCACAGAGATGTCAGTACGTTATTTCGCTGATAACACTAACCACATTTTGGAGTTAGAGACCATTTTCTTGACGACAGTTACATCAGGCTACTTAGCTGGTTTCACGTTCCATGGATTACTCGTAGTGTTAATCGTAATGATATGAAAGAATGAGTGTGAATCAGAGCTGCATTTTCAGTTGCCAAGGTTTTTAAGGCGTCCAGCGGAAATATCACGACGAAGCACGTTTTGAGCATCACCCGTCTACCCTACCACCTCTTATTGTCAATTCCAAATAAAAAAAATTGTGGCAATCATAATATCACAAAACTCAGTTTGTCTGCTTGATATGTAATCCGAATTTACGTAATAATCGCACCGTTGTCCATGCAAGTGTAACTGTGTTTTAAAAACAGACTTACCGTATTTCTTTTTCCCTCAGTGTTAGATCTATGTGTATATTGACTCTACTTTCCCCTCCTGTAAATGTGGACGGAAGAGGATCTCACTGCAGCCGGAGGAAAAAGTATAGTGTTTCACTTAATTTATGTTCAAATTCCGGTTTTTTTCTGCCTCGTGGGGGTAATGTGAGACAGGCATTTTCGTAATTTTGTCAAAAACACGTACATTTATCAGATGTTAGAGAGTGTTGCGGCTAAAATTCCCCTTATTCATCTCTGTAGCGGAGCTTGCGAGGAAATTGTGCGCAGGGGTTTAGGTAATATCGCACTCACCCACTTTTTCGCATTAATTCGTTGATCAACGTTCTCCCGAGCGAATAACTGCATCCTGTAACGAAAATGCTCCTCAAAACCGCCGGACAACCTTCAACCAAATTTCATGAACTTTTTATCGCAGATGTTACTATGAAACACACGCAGCACACTCAGTTCCTGTCGACAGCTAGAAATTAATCGTACGTTTGTTCTTTGTAACATAAAATTGTTGATAAACGAATATTTCGAAATTCACTTGAACATAACTATACGAGTGCAACTTTTATATGTGCATTCTTTAGCAGTAGGGCACGAATTTCCACTCTCTCGTTTTTATTTTTATTTTTTTTTTTTTAACAAGTGATGCCATATCACGTTCGTCCTGGATTTTTCGGCTCTTATATCAATGGTATCAGCTAAGGTTCAGTTCTTTAATCAAACACATGGTCCAAAATCTGCAGCCAGTCCACCTCTTTAAATGTACCTTCAGTGTGTGTGACTGCACGAGAAAGACCCAGTTTTCATTTGGAAGCTGTCATGCATTTGTTGTAGATGGGAGGATGAAAACAGGAAGTATTGCTTCATTTAGGAGTGAAGTGAAGAAGAAGAGGACTAGGTTTGACAAAGTCGACATCGACGATAATGAGAGCGGTGAACAACAGTCTCTGGCTTATCAAGAATTTTCACTAATATTTTGTTATTGCAGCCAGTCCACCTCTTTAAATGTACCTTCAGTGTGTGTGACTGCACGAGAAAGACCCAGTTTTCATTTGGAAGCTGTCATGCATTTGTTGTAGATGGGAGGATGAAAACAGGAAGTATTGCTTCATTTAGGAGTGAAGTGAAGAAGAAGAGGACTAGGTTTGACAAAGTCGACATCGACGATAATGAGAGCGGTGAACAACAGTCTCTGGCTTATCAAGAATTTTCACTAATATTTTGTTATTGCACCTGTAGTGAAAAGAAGTTGAACTGGAAGCATATGTCCAGCAGAGTGGAGTGTCCCGATGATGAAGGGGCCGTGGTATGTGCTAAGCCATCCTATACGTGACATCCCAGTCGCCTCATCTAACGTATGCGGCGGCTACGAAACCGCTACTATCTCCCTCTATAGTGTCTCAGAAGTACTCAGAAGGATCAACAGCAGGTGACATTGGTGAGTACCAAAGCACGTTCATGTCCGTGGATACAACTATTCTGAAAAAACTCAGATGGCGCTAGGCTTTCTGAAAACAGAGGTTGTCTGCAGAGTCCCTTAAGCATACGAACCTGTGTCCATGGCCCAATGGTGATAGAGGCCAAGGGAGCAGTGAATGTTGGGCTAGTCGTTACCCAGATCAGCCAGGACAAGCACCTCCATCAAGTCATCTCATGGAATCGTCACATTTTGTAACAGGGTTCATCCAAGATTGTCTGGTCTGAGTCTTGGCTTCTTGGTATTCTGATATCTGACATCAGTCTGAACGACGAATCACCTGATCCGCAATCTTCGGGGTTTCCAGCTTCTCGAGTGACATTTTATTTATATTCGGTGCTACGGCCATTTTATTTGTGTTTAACACACAAATTTTGTTTACAGCTGACGCTGTTGAGCCGTCTACATCTGTGACTCACGTGCATTGAGACCCCAGTACTGCTTCCAGTCACGTGTTTTTGGCGTCTGAACGGATTAATAGGGACACATTAACAAGTGAAGTGAGTCCCCTTTCCCAACGAAACTTCAACAGACTTTCTCTTCCAGACAAGGAAATCCGCCCAGTATTTGTCCATCATATCACCTCTATCTCTTCCCTTCCTACCCAATCCCACATAAGAGTTTCCTCCTCCGTCTCTCTCTCTCTCTCTCTCTCTCTCTCTCTCTCTCTCTCTCAATTCTTTTACTCTTCGTACCACCCAAAACAAGGTGACGCAGCGGTTAGACACTGGACTTTTCTGGAGGACTGCAACTCGAATTACCATCCTGTAGTCCAGATCAAGACAAATTCCGGGATGGTTGCACTGAAAAGGATATGACCGGTAACCTCCCATAGCCTCCTCGCTCCGAGTTTGTAATTCATCTCTAACGACCTCGATCACTTTCTCACCCAACAAACACAGGAGAGTGGAATACATCATTTCATTTGTTTCCGACACGGTCTAACGTACTCTGCCATTCAGACATCTACTTGTCAAAAGTTTATGGGCCCTCAAAATGTGTTTCAGGAATTAGAACCACGTTGTGTAATACGTGCACTGTCTTTTTTAGTTGTCGTTTTTCGACCTATGTTGCAATAATGTGCTGCGCCCTTTTTCTATCTTCCCACAGGGTCTGTTTCCAAGAGATGCAGTCTTTTAACCGTGATCAAGGGATAAAAATCGTCACTGAAATTCGTTCAATGGAAAACGTTAAACATTTTTGTAGTACTACTTGTAATAAAAATATACGTCATATCGTACATGTATCCTCTTCCGTCTAAACGTTATGGTTTAATGTTTTCTTATAGATCCCACCCATAACATTTAGAATTAGTGACATTATATAACTAATCGATGAGGCTAAAATAATTCCTTTTCCTTTCTTAGCACTCAAAGTACAGCTGCTGGTCGAATTATTCGCTAGCTGGCTGCGTCACGCTACCTTTATGTAACCAGAAAATGAGTTAATGGCACTTCAGGTGTCAATGTAGTTCCATTTCCGACCTAGGGTGAAGTTAAATATAGTCCGTAATCGATGCAAGTACGAGCACGGTTCGTCAGAGACAGGAGGTGTCTGACTTTCTGCCGCACATCATATTCAATAATTCGTGCTAGAGTGCCTGTTTTGTAATAAATGACATTTATCTTGCTGATAGTACTGATAGTAATTACGCCGATAAGGTCTCTAAATCCATATTCGATTGTAGCGGAGTTCATATCTCCAACCGGTCACCAGTTTCAGGTTAAGTAGTATCCCTAACTCACTTCATGCTAATACTGGAGATGGGTCAACGAAATAAACCTGCCTCTTTCTTATCCAGTTTCAATTACTATTTCACTCACAATATACTCGTCGTAAACACAAAATTTCTTGGTAGCACAATGCCCACGCAATATAGAGATCAGGGTGCGAATTTAGGCTCATCACATACTTTTAACTTTTCAATTAAAATCGTCAATTTCCTTAAATCTATCAGTTTAATTCAGACCAACAACTACATCCTTTTTTTTTAATATTGTGTTTTTAAAGCTTTTTCAACCTTCATATAAACATAGAGGTCATACATGTGCCATTTTTGTTAGCTTTGTTCTTTTGTCACACATTTTAATGATATTCATGATATTTATTACTCTTCACCTGCTGTTTTGCATGCTGTTTAGAAGAAATTGATTATTCATTGTAGATGCTTTCACTGCATGTAGGTACAACGCTTGAAAAGTAGTTCTCTACTAGATTCATGCTTTATTCATACACGTATTAGTCGAATTTCAGTCCTAGAACATTCTAAATATATTATGCTTGCATGTGTCTCTGAATACTTCCATCACTCTCAGTAAATACAGCTTATGTCAAAAGGCATATTTACAGGTGGAGGTGACGTAGTGGATATATTATCTTTTCTAACTCCCTGTTACAGTTTTACGCACGTTGTTAAACAATTACCTATCTATGTAGGATAGACTTGGCCCCATGTAAAATGATAGTTTCAACTATGAGACTAATCGTGTTAATAGTGAATTTGGGCAAAATATAGTGACGTGAACTGCTAACAAGTAATTTTGTTGGGAGTAATTCTACGATTCTACATGTGGTGTACGGCAATGTTATCCAGTCAACATACCATAGATTTGGCATCCTGAAATCCAGCGGACTTATGTGTTCAGTCGCGATTGAGCCACACCGAATGAAGATGCACGTTCCTAAGAAACCAAGTGACATACGTTTACGAGCCTTGCAGCATTTAGCGTAGCTTAAGGACGACACAAAAGACTGCCGTTGCGCGATATGGAAGTTCGGTGTCAATTGGATGACCTTGAACATATGCTGGATTTCTAGAAGATGTGGTTCGACAATGCATAACTTTTATGTTCCCTTTACCAGCAACTCATGACGTCAGTGGCACAGTTAATGATAGTTGTATGGGTAAAAAACGGAGTCAGCACCCGAATTGGGTTGCTGTACGTCAAAAAGGGGGCGGATTAAACGGGAGTGCCTTTGACGCAGTTAAAAGCCAATTAAGCTGTGGCTGCAGTATTGAACGTTAGAAAGACATTAATGTTTATCGATCTTCTGTAGCTGTCGGATAAGAGGTTGAGTGAAGTCAAACCACGATATCTGCAAAACGAAGTCGCGACTTGTTCCTGGGCGCTTTGCGAGACAATGGGCATAGACGATAGTGATTCCGCTGCTCGGTACCCATTGTTATTTCTGAACACGTTCCAAAGACAGTGATGGTCTTCCGATCCAAATGCGTGGAAGGAGTGTATGGCGAGGTAACGATTCATTTCGTAGGTGCGGGTGTTATTTTTTGTCTCGGACGACTAATGTAAGTGGAGCATCTAAAGAATACGCTGGAGAATGTTATGGTGGTAATGAACGTACTTGGTGAGTTTGAATTATTCTGAAAGAACTGCGTTGTTCCAAAGAAACAAAAGTATGTTATTCGACGTGATGTTTTTTTAACAGTTGCAGAGTGAATTTGCTCTTCTTGAATGTTATTTCATGGTACAGTAGTAGGAGGCAGACAACCAGTGCATTATGCTGAAGTCCAGTGGACGGACCTGAGTGCTACAGAGTTCATGTTAGTGGAGTAGAAGATGTAATTAACGTTGTCTCGCCAGTCTATGTGTGGTCGACAACGGTCATGCAGCAACTATTATACAAGTGCAAGAGTTGATGTTTCTGTCACCCTAGGTGACGTAGCTACATTACATAGCGAACTCGAACGCACCACATCTCGCTTATAGTATGTGGACTGTGGCCGCGGACGCTTTCCAGTGCACTAGTATTCAGCAGAATTGGGGCTCAAACCACGATGCGCTCATCGAGAATTTCCGACCCGCCTCAGGTGAAAGCCGGGGAGTATCGTAGAAAAAATTTACACACTCGATTTATTGTCTTATCCTTCACCATTTCTAATCTTGTGTTCCATCATTAATTTTCTGACATTCAGTGAGAAGTTAAACCTTGTGATAATGTGGCACACCAATGACTCGTTCGATGGGTTTATCTGGTGCCCGTTATGTCCCCCCCCCCCCTTTCCCTCCGGTAATTACCACAAACGAACAATTCGCCAGTTTCAGTCAGGTAGGCAGTCTATGTGACATCTGACACTAACGAGAAAAGGTACTTCGGTTAATGGTGTCGAGTACATCCTTATTTGCACATGATGATTGCGAGGAAGAGTTACTCAAAACACAGCATTCAGTGTACGTTGAAGCAAATTGTTAACTTAAAATAGCAGAAATGGGGCAGGATGGCCCAGTGGTCAGAAACAGGACTAGTAATGGGGAGGATCTGGTTTGCATTTTTCATCTAGTTATACACATTAAAACTTCATTTTTTTCTGATTTCCGTCTTTTCCTTAGTTGCTCGAAATTCGTGGAAGTATGTACCATCTATGCAACTAAATGAAAGCAGTTTGTTTATTGCCATATGCGTTTCGCTTCTTTTATTTGGGAAGCATCATCAGTGGCCTGAAATACATGTTTCCTTTTATACATGCACTAAACATATTAAGTGGTTGATATAATATGCTGATATATTAGATTTTTTCGTGCTTTTCTCTTGTTGTTCAGATTAGAATCAACTTTTGTAGCACAAATTCCGTAATGTGAACTTTCGTTGGGTGTTACTTACGATATCCAAAACTTTTTTGTGTGATGCTGGAGATGTATTTGTCAGTTTCCATACTCCAGCTGGCCAATTTCTGTAAGTAACACCGAACGATAAGTTCACATTACGGAATTTGTGCTACAAAAGTTGATTCTGACCTAAAAAAACAAGAGAAAAACACGACAAAATGTAATATAACAGTTTATTATATCTACCACACAATATGTTTACGGCATATATAAAAGGAAACATGTATTTCAGGCCACTGATGATGCTTCCCAAATAAAAGAAGCGAAACGCGTATGGCAATAAACAAACTGCCTTCATTTAGTTCCATAAACGGTACATACCCCCACGAACATTGAAACTTACGTGCTTTCCCTAAATATTTTTTGACAAATCCTTGGACGGTTGCTTTGTAAGGGAAACGCCCGACTTACTTTCTCACCCTGTCTAATTTTTACTTTTTAGCAGACGCCCGACGGGACTTAAAATCTTATCTTCCAGCTAAAAGGTGCCATATACATTACTTCGATTTTATCTCGAGTCTGCAGAACACTATTCTTTCGGTTACAAATAAGCCGGCGGTTCTTCGTTATTGAAACCCTATGCAACAAGCAGTCTCTGGGAGAGCCAGCAGCGAAACGTTACTGCTACGCAAGAAGACAGCGATCGGTGCCTAGCGAGTGGTCGCAAGCGAACACCTGCGAACGGGAAACGGGTCGCACGTCCGGCACGTCTCTCGCTGTCAGCAATAAGCAACGGTCGCGGTCGTAGCGCACAGCGAGAGCGGACCATCCATCACGAAAGCCGAAGAATTCTGCCGCACTGGCGCTAGCCAGCGCGGCCTCGTGGGAAAGGGGAAGGGGAGGTGGCCTCGGCGTGACGAAACGCGCTGCGTGCCGAATCGCGCGACTTTACCGGGGGGCAGGCGGCTCTACTGCGACGCTTTGTAGGTTAGCCTTAGTGTCATTCACAAAAACAGCCGTCCCCTTACTTCTTTATGTCTGCGCCGGGGACCAGGTCCTCAGCTGCGAGGCATCTGCGGCCTCGTGTGTGCGTATCGCAGCCGAGATCTGGCGCCTTTCTTCTTCGGCAGCCCCCGGCTGCTGTGTCGAATCTGCAGCCCACCCGCCCCAGTGCTGCCGCGCGGCGCACCTCAGCCTGTTGCTTCGTGCCGCTGGCCGAATCTCAAAGCTCACACTCGTTGACGTTCTTGTCCACCACTCGATCCGTGCATCTGCTCCATTCCATTTCTGAAGCAACGCCAGTCCGTCCTGTGCTGATCTGCAGTTCAGATAAGGGGCAACGAGCGGTACTAACGTCGTAAATTAATTCGATCTGTTTTTTCAAAATGCGTTAACAACTATTTACAATGTTTATGTATAAAAAAGAGCTATCTCCAAGTGGAGATTGTAAGTGATTGCAACGTTTAGGAATAAGTATTCGTTAGGTGCAATAGAAAATATCTAGAGTCGAAACAGACGGAGCCAATAAACAGAATTTGTGTGAGTAGTGACGGATGGAGACATGAGAGTGAGCCAGATTCGGATCGAATCCACATGAATGGATAACTACTGTGGCTGGTACAGCTGCCCGCTTGAATGCGGATTTTAGGCAGTTTCCCTTGTTTATTTAGGCAAATGCTGGGATGTTCCCGCAAGTTAGGGCTGTTACTATTAAGCTGGACTCGCATTCGGGAGGACGATGGTTCAAATCAGCGTCCGGCCATCCCGATTTGAAGTCTGCGTGATTTCCGTAAGTCGCCTGAGGCAAGTGCGAGGATGTTTCTTCTGAAGGAGCATGGCCGATTTCTTTCCTCAATCCTTCATAGGACGAGATTTTTCTCCTTCTCTAATGAAGTCGCGGTAGGAGGGACAATAAACACTGATCTTTCGTGTGTGGAATAGTGCCCAATTTCCACCCCAGAAAATATGACATACGAACAGTTAAAATACGATCACTCACACAGCAAAGTTAACACAATTCGCAGACAAGAAGCGCACACATCTTCTTTCCCTTAAGCAACTGACGATTGTGGCAACAGGATGGCCATCCGACCGCTAAGATATATATAATAAAACTAAAAAATCTTGTGTACGCCGGACTCCATATCAGACGGGTTTAACGCTAAGAAGAAGAGTGATGGACAACTTTTGTAACCAAATTGAATGAACCCACGGACGCTCTATTCCAACGGTATAGCAAACATGAACAAATTATAACCGGTGGGTAAGTGTCACAACACAGATCAAAAGGTCGGAACTTCAATACTCGGTTGTTCCTTGCATTTCCTTTCTCACTTACGACTTCTTTTCCTTCTGACTATGATTTGTATGCTACTTCAAAAGTCAGAGGAAGGCAAGGGTATATCGTCTGCAGGAGAATTACGACTAGTAAAGCACTACTGTATTCAAACCAAACTTCCTGTTGAGGACAGAGCGAGGTGACGTGATGGTAAAACATCGAGGATATTTAGACCTCTGTGATTTTTTAAAATCATTTCAAAAGAGTCTGTTATTTACTGTAGTATTTCTCTTGTTGCTCATGGATGCGAACAGTTTACTTATTTGCTCAATAATTAGTGAAGGCAAATTAAAATCAAACTTTACTTCATTGCAACAGAAAATGAGCTACTTCATCAGCTTCGACCAAGAAATCAAGTCAAATAACGTTGTGAGAAAACTCGGGAAATATGTGACACTGAACAGCATAATGAAGACTTTCTCTTCATTTTAGTTTCTGGAATAAGAGAGTGTTACTGAAGAAGTATTTGCAGCTACCTGTTCCTATTTAGGATTACAGCATTTTTTAACCATTTACAGTCGTGTTGTATTTTCTCACGCATATACGGACAGAAAAAATTTATATTTGCACTACACTCGAACAGAAGATGGCAAGTGGTCAAAGCAAGTACAACGTTGGAGCCCAATACACCAAAAAAAAAGGGTGGGATGACCAACGGACAAATGGGACAGAGACTCAAAAACGGCAGCCGCGGTGAACTGACTACGAGAAGCTCAACATCGGCAGAAATCGGAAGAATTTGCAGAGGCCACATGTTACACGTCGACTCAAAGAGACCATATCACCAAGTTATCGAATTGACTTAAGATTGTGTGTGTGTGTGTGTAGCTACGGAAATACTTTCCAATCGCACTTTCCATTAGAACATAGGCGTCATTGGGAAACTTCAAAATCATCGTTCCTTCATGAAGCTCTGATAGCAGTCGTGCTGGCGCAGTTTGGGAATCTAGAACCTTTACGTTATTATCAGTTGGTATTTTTATTCAGTTCTGGAAAACGAAAACATGTTTTGAGCAATAATTATTGGGACGAAATCAAGCTTAAGAAAATGTATGTCTGAATAAAGCAATAATGATAACAGTTTATGTCAGAATAAGGAAAAAAGGAGGAGGAGATTAGTGTTTAACGTGCCATCGACACAGACGTCATTAGAGACGGAGCAGAAGCTCGTATTAGGGAAGGATGGGAAGTATATCGGCCGTGCCCTTTCAAAGGAACCCTCCAGGTATTTTCCTGAAGCGATTTAGGAAAAATAAGGATATAATTACAACAGACGTAAACTGTTGTAGACCTAATTTCGTTGCAATAATTATTACATAAAGCTTATTCGTATTTCACAGAAAGCAATAAAACTACCCACTGACGATGGCACAGAGGTGCTGAAACATGTATGGACATTAAAGCAAATAATTGTTTCCAGAATTAGCGGAATAATTTGGTCACTTCATTCTGACAGTTCATATGACAGTTTTGATCGATGCAGCTTCTTAGCGTACACTATTTTTATACAAGTGTTGATAATAATAACTTTCCACAATTATTTCAAAAGTATTCACAGCCAGTTTTTCTTTAGTGTTGCAGCAATTCATTTTCGTTCAACGGTCATGGTTTCGTAAGAAATTAAGACACTGAAGTTGGATGATAATTTTACTCTACATAAATATTGGTGGTACATAGGGGTTGAACTGACATATGTAGATTCCATGTATTATGTGAGAGTGTGTGTCTGTGTGTGTGTGTGTGTGTGTGTGTGTGTGTGTGTGCTAATACGCGAGCATGCGTGTTGTATTTCCTTTGAAATTGAAACATCTTGAAAGTAATATGTACTGTAAACTGAGAGAGATATAAAAATTAGATTCGCAAATCACTTTGCTACCATTTCCGTAGCCACGCGGATAAGACAGAAAAAGGGGCGAGTATTAAGAGCAATCAGGGCTCCTGTTTTCTTTCTGTTGTGTAAGCATAAATGTACGCCTTCGGCAAAAGGCTGTAAAAACATACGAAACCAGTAAGAGGTAAGAAAACATGTCTATCAACTGAAACAGTAACTCGTTGTTGCAAATTCTTCGCTGTAAAATACGCCAAATTCACGGTGCATTATGGGAAAAACGATTACTGTTAACATTAAGACGTCGACAGCTGAAATCACTAGCAAACACGGTAGATGACTGAGATATATTTATGACATTTAATCGTTCTCGACAGTTGCTCCTTCACATTTTGCCTTTCTTTCTCGTAATTCTTTTGCTAGCTCGCGTGGCCAGCTCTCGGGAGCGAGTAGTCATTCTGTAGCCGGTCGGTGGGACAGGCGCACAATCGGGAAAGCGCGCTCGGCTTGCTGATGGAGTTAAAGAAAACAAGGGAAGGCGGGCCTGGGAACTGCAGCTGTGGATACACCACTTCGCCATAAGCTTCCCGGAGAGCACTCGCCGGGGCCGCACTCGACGCCGCCTCTCAGGCGCACAATTACCACAAGCTCTCCCATAATACAAATGTCGGAAGTCTTTTCACAGCACACTCGCTCCAGTTTCGTCGATGCGTTTTGTTGACATGAGAAGGTCAGATGCCCAAATGTTACGCGTAATACGCAGCACTCACTCGGAACGACTTTTCCACTGACTGTTAGCTCTGCTATCGTTTACCTACACACTTAAAAGAGTGTGCTATCGATTAAAGCGTGAAGAATATTGGCTGTAATGTACAGCATATCACATCTGTACTATTTCTAGCGTACCTATCCTTCCAGATCCACAGATCTAGGTCTTCTGTGGGTTCCTTAAATGGCTTAGGACAAATACCAGTAGGTTCTTCTGGAAAGGATGCGGGTGCAATTCTCCCTCATTCTTACATATTCCGAGTTTCTGTACCGTCTCTAAAGACAGCATCGTCGACGGACCGTTAAACCGTAATCTTCCTTTTTGGAATTGTTTTTGATGTTCCACACTTGCAGAATCTAGACAGGTAACGTAATCAACATGTTACGTACATGGCGTTTCCGGAGCTTGTTTGTTCGTTTGTCTGTAAAACAATGTGGATATTCTTTCTCTTACCGTTGCAATCTAAAAAATCTGAAAGCATTTAAAGTAAACAGTAAGCCGGTAACAGTTACCTAGAACCATGGCAGCAGATAAAGGTTACACGATAGTTTCAGCTGACAAATACAGTAGTGAAAGAAATGCTAATCTTCTGACAGTCAGGAAGGTATTAAAGAAGATTACATCTATAGATCTTATAATACACCAAGGCGAAAGGAACTGCATAAAAATTCATTCGTACCAGACCTGATACCACTGGAACGTCTATAATCTAGGTTAATGAGAAAAAATGGCTTCACTGGTACAAGAAAAATGAAACCATTATTACCAAACAATGGAAATATGTTATGTGACAATCTAAGACATGATGTGAACTGATGTTTGTGTTAGGGAGAGCGTTACACTAGAGTACTCCATATAGTGATGTTAACTAGAGTGGTGTGGTCTTGTAATGGCTAGCATTCCTGTCTGAGAAGCAAGGAGACCCCGCTTCGAATCCTTGCTATGGCACAAATTTTAAGTCAATTCTTCAGCTTCCCTCATTACCGTAACATTACATATATCATTACATTCCCGCAGACACGAAACCAACTGCTGGTTTTATTCCACACCGAGAGAAACGTGTGTCAAATAAGCCAGAACGACATGAACTGCGTAGAAAGTCATTCGTGTCAGAAATGATATTACTGCAACATATGTAACATAGGTTAATGAAGAAAAAGGAGGCTTCACTGGTACAAGATAAATAAAATAATAATTACCAAACAACAGAAATATGTAATGTGGTGCGATGGATGTTCTCTTACACTTTTCAATTAGACTTATACAGTGAACGGAAGGTCAAGTGTACTATACAGATTTCCACCTGTCAAAAGTGTGGAGGCTATGAGCAGATTTTTAGTGGGTTTAACGCTTGTTTTGAATGAAAACATTCGTAATTTGAGTCTGAAATTTTGAATAAGTAAAGAGGGAAATAAGCTGTGTGGCCAAAAGTCACGGGAAGGGATGTTCTGGATTAAGATGTGCTGTGTTGTACGCACAAATGCTGTTGCTAGGTGTTCGTGCAGACAGGGTATAGGTGCAATCCGTTACAGGTAAGTATGTGCTGAGTGTCGCAGCACACACGTCACGAATTAATCAACTGTGAACGGAGGATGATTCCGGATGAAGTAGAAGGCGATATTCTGTTGGTAGAACGTGGTCTTACAAGACGCACGCGCTGAATTTCTGGACAGATTTATCTCCGGACGTTACCCCTTTTAGATTTTTGCCTGTGAGTATGGTCGAAAGACGAAGTCTGCCAATAAATAACATGCAGAAGAGACCATTTGATCGTTCGTATTACGAATACTGCAGCACTCGTAAGATAACGGGAGACAGCCTCAGAAGAGCTACATGTGATGTTATCAAGAGAATTCGAAAGTGCATTTAAAATCGAATTTATGGAAATCCAGTTTAAACTAAATCATTAGCTTTTTCTTAACACCTGCCGTGAGTATATGTTTGGGTTACATTCTGACAGCTGCATCTCTGTAACCAATAAAAACTGAACACATGTTATAAGGAATGTTTCATTCGAATCAGACTATGCTACCACCTCTTAAAGTAATTACTATTCTTACTCAAACAGCGTGTATGGATGAAGATGGAGACGTAACTTCTTGTTTTAATTTTTTGCCAGATATATTGAAATAGGTGTACTGAGCAATGGAAATCCTAAAGGAACTTTTGTCACTGGCTACGACGTGTGTGCTTTACCCTTGTAAATTCGAAAGTTGTACGTAATCGGTCACATTAGAGCTGCGAGTGTCGTTGAGTGGGGCTTCTCGTCGATGTGATCAGCTAATAACGCGTTCCACCGGGTGACGCTATTAGCAGAGACACGTTTTTTAGGCAGCAGGCGGGCCTGTACAATGCTATCGCGCGCCCACATTCCGAGCCGAGCCGGCGTAAATCTGTGCTCTCATCAAGCGAGCCCGCTCCCCACTGGCCGCTCCCGGCGCCTGGGGCGCTCTCTTAATACGCTGCTGCTTCCAGCCGACACAACATCCCAGTGACAGGCTAATTCGGAAAAATGCCTTCTACGAAACGAGTTATCCCATAGATGCAGTATACAGTCGGAGCGTGGAACTTTTCACGGCGTAATAATGCGAAGAAAATTTCCGCGCTCACAGGACGCGTAATATCACCGTCCGAGAGCTGCGTTCCGAATAGTGTGACCTCTTCCCAGTTTTCTCCTGAAACAGAAGCAGTCTTCTTATAGAAAAGGACGTTTCTTTCACAACAGAGCATTTGCCATCTAAGGACTTCTTTTTCCTAGTAAGTATAAACTGGGTATTTTACAAGAGGGAAGCAGTACAATTAATCAATGTACAAGCAAAAATAAGACTGACAAATTTATATCCTCGCTTTAAATAATTGGAATATTACTGACGACGAAGTTATGAAAAGAACTCACACTCGTGTTCAAATTATACATTTTCACTACTTTCATCTTATTTATCGGGAAGAGAGCTGGAACTGCATTAAAATTAAAGCTTTATTTTCCACTTTCTCGGTTTTATTGCTGATAGAGTGGTTACTAATTTCTGTCAAACAGGAACATCTTCACGTTTATGGATCCGCCAGTTCAACCAGTCGTAACCGTCTGATGACTTGGTTATTTACATGACTCTGTACATCACAGTTTTAAACTGAAAAGCTTCATATTATTTCTTGTTAGTCACGTATGCACATCAACACGAAAGTGATATGACTCGTTGCGGGCCTACCGCGGTGGCCGTGCGGTTCTAGGCGCTGCAGTCCGGTACCGCGAGACTGCTACGGTCACACGTTCGAATTCTGCCTCGGGCGTGGATGCGTGTGATGTCCTTAGGTTACTTAGGTTTAAGTAGTTCTAAGTTCTAGGGGACTGATGACCTAAAATGTTAAGTCCCATAGTGCTCAGAGCCAATTGAACCATTTTTTGACTCGTTGCATAAACATCGATGTGAAGGTCGCCTAGTTATATCGAAACTAATTACTGTACGGACTGTGTAAATGATACGATAGAAATTAAGGGTAACTTTAATTAAATGAGTTTTAAATATGGGTCATGAGGAAGTGCCAGGCTCGCTATTTGAACAATGTGAGGGAACATCACAGATGAGGAGATAATAGTAATCGCCAGCAGAGAGCTTCAGCTGAACTAGAGAGGGAGAGAGAGAGAGAGAGAGAGAGAGAGGGAGAGAGAGAGAGAGAGAGAGAGAGAGAGAGAGAGAGAGGGAGAGAGAGAATTAATCTTGGAAGAGGAATTTTTTTCCTTAGAACGATGTGCCCAACGAATCTTTTTAAAGGAGAGATATTGGATTGTTCTACAAAAAGGATTTCAGAAATATAAATGTGCAGGGATTGTGGATCGGTTTTCTTTTAGGTGGACTTTATTAAAGGCTGAAAACGTTATACGTTAACGGCAACATAACTGGTAATATTACATAAAATAAGAAAACTGTATTTTATTCATATACATGTGAATAGTTTACAACTATTGATAGTCAGTAATAATGTTAAATGATATATATTAATTTTTGTTTCAAGTCAAGTACACTAGTAATTAATGTGTCAAGTAAACTGAAATGTTATACATTTGATTACGTCTGCAAACACTGAAACAATTTTCATATCAATGCACTTAGAGTCCCATGACTCACCGTAAGTGTGATCTAACAAGTCTCGTGAAATACGATGTCCCCTTTACGCGGTACAGGTAGGCTACAAATAAAGTGCGATCACACTTCACCTCCGTGATCGAATATTTGTTGGTCATTATAGTGCCACCAGAATTTCGTATATCGCACGCACGACTAGGACCAGAGAAGATTTGGTGTATACATCAACTATGAGAGGCCAGATTTCAAAGAAGCTCGATAAGAGTGTCGCCAAGTTCTTTTCGCTTTATTTTCGCTAGCTGTGTTGAAAAGCCGCACTGATTAATAGTTAGAACTGTTATGAATTTAACACGTTTTTGGCAGAGACATGGTAGAACAATAAAAAACGTACAAGGAAGGAAGAATGTTGCGGTTTGACGCAACATTGACGACGACATTGTTGAAGACGGATCACAAGCTCGTGTTAGTAAGGGATATCAAGCGTGTCCTTTTTATACGAACCATCCCGACATTCGTATCCACGCTCTCTCGAATGCGTGGACGGTGTCTTAGCTTTGTGTCATCACTATTTCTCAAAATGGGGAAATTTGAAGATTCTTCTTGGAATACATTATCTGAAGGGAAAGCGAAAATAGTTCGTCTAAGCTTGTCCAAATTACATGATAGGAAAATGCGGTAACGAGGTAGCAAAATATAGCTTATAATTCAAAATGCAAAGAAACTGCAGATCATGTTGGAGAAGGTTAGATCATTGATCATAGCGATTTAAGTTCAAACTAGGAGAAGAAGAACAAGAGAAGTAATAAAATTTTAATCGTAATGGTCATTATGATGACGACGATGCAAACTTCATTTACAACACTCTGGTCGTCTCTTATAAAATGGCTACTTTTTGATGCATTTATCCTCACCAACTATCTCTTTGTTTATTTCACAATGAACTTTATATATATTCGGATCCCCTAAGCGTCATATTTACCTTGTCTTTAACACGAATGTGGTGTTCAGGTAAATCTCTTTATTGGATTTCTTTACAGAAAAAAGTGAAATACGATTTACAAATTAGTAGGATAGTGGGTCTCTAAAACTCTAAATGTGAGCAGTACCTTGAAGAAATTGCCTCATGTACAGTGTAAATGCGACAATTGTCTTATATATAACTTATGACTCACTGGTATAATCAAGACAGAATAACCTTCAGACACATGAAGACAGATCTGGAGACCAAGAACTTCAGTGATGAAGCACACAGCAAATAAGTATGTCTAAAACAAATAATAAATGTTTCCCCTTAGTTATAGGCAGTCTTTCTGGACAGATGCAGCAGGATAGTCGGAATTAAATTCCCTGTTGCTGTGGAGTGTATTTTGTCTGCAGTACGTCTTGCCGACTGTGATCTTTAGGCTTCTTTACTCAGAAACTTGTCAGTTTTACATC
Organism: Schistocerca cancellata; assembly: GCF_023864275.1. Classification (NCBI taxonomy): domain Eukaryota; kingdom Metazoa; phylum Arthropoda; class Insecta; order Orthoptera; family Acrididae; genus Schistocerca; species Schistocerca cancellata. The sequence goes on along the minus strand of NC_064629.1, from coordinate 389,790,829 downwards.
TACAACATCCAGCCAAGGGATATACTGTCTATAACATGTAACATAAATAAGCATATTCTGTATATGGAGCACCCTGTACATAAATAAATGACACTAATTTCGATTAATTCACATTCAGCGTCAGTACACAGTCTGTGTTCGATTTTTATAAAATACACTCCTGGAAATTGAAATAAGAACACCGTGAATTCATTGTCCCAGGAAGGGGAAACTTTATTGACACATTCCTGGGGTCAGATACATCACATGATCACACTGACAGAACCACAGGCACATAGACACAGGCAACAGAGCATGCACAATGTCGGCACTAGTACAGTGTATATCCACCTTTCGCACCAATGCAGGCTGCTATTCTCCCATGGAGACGATCGTAGAGATGCTGGATGTAGTCCTGTGGAACGGCTTGCCATGCCATTTCCACCTGGCGCCTCAGTTGGACCAGCGTTCGTGCTGCACGTGCAGACCGCGAGAGACGACGCTTCATCCAGTCCCAAACATGCTCAATGGGGGACAGATCCGGAGATCTTGCTGGCCAGGGTAGTTGACTTACACCTTCTAGAACACGTTGGGTGGCACGGGATACATGCGGACGTGCATTGTCCTGTTGGAACAGCAAGTTCCCTTGCCGGTCTAGGAATGGTAGAACGATGGGTTCGATGACGGTTTGGATGTACCGTGCACTATTCAGTGTCCCCTCGACGATCACCAGTGGTTTACGGCCAGTGTAGGAGATCGCTCCCCACACCATGATGCCGGGTGTTGGCCTTGTGTGCCTCGGTCGTATGCAGTCCTGGTTGTGGCGCTCACCGCACGGCGCCAAACACGCATACGACCATCACTGGCACCAAGGCAGAAGCGACTCTCATCGCTGAAGACGACACGTGTCCATTCGTCCCTCCATTCACGCCTGTCGCGACACCACTGGAGGCGGGCTGCACGATTTGGGGCGTGAGCGGAAGACGGCCTAACGGTGTGCGGGACCGTAGCCCAGCTTCATGGAGACGGTTGCGAATGGTCCTCGCCGATACCCCAGGAGCAACAGTGTCCCTAATTTGCTGGGAAGTGGCGGTGCGGTCCCCTACGGCACTGCGTAGGATCCTACGGTCTTGGCGTGCATCCGTGCGTCGCTGCGGTCCGGTCCCAGGTCGACGGGCACGTGCACCTTCCGCCGACCACTGGCGACAACATCGATGTACTGTGGAGACCTCACGCCCCACGTGCTGAGCAATTCGGCGGTACGTCCACCCGGCCTCCCGCATGCCCACTATACGCCCTCGCTCAAAGTCCGTCAACTGCACATACGGTTCACGTCCACGCTGTCGCGGCATGCTACCAGTGTTAAAGACTGCGATGGAGCTCCGTATGCCACGGCAAACTGGCTGACACTGACGGCGGCGGTGCACAAATGCTGCGCAGCTAGCGCCATTCGACGGCCAACACCGCGGTTCCTGGTGTGTCCGCTGTGCCGTGCGTGTGATCATTGCTTGTACAGCCCTCTCGCAGTGTCCGGAGCAAGTATGGTGGGTCTGACACACCGGTGTCAATGTGTTCTTTTTTCCATTTCCAGGAGTGTACATTCACCCCAATAAGAACGCTCCTCAGTAGCGATAAATTCGAAAGGAGTCTTATGCCTTAACACAAAGCTGAATTTCGCCATTGCTAGCTGTTCTGTTTCAGTGATTCTTCTGATCTCTTATCTCGCTATAGTATGATCCTTCTATCAGCTAACACATTTGGGCAAGTAAGTTAATTCAGGTCAGATTTGATTCCACACGTCGGATCGACTACTTTGCACAGCGGCTGCACTGCGCGTGGATTTTGTGCGACTCACACCTTTCCACACGAGCTTGTAAAACACATCATACGTTCTGGACATAGGCTGCATGATGTAAAGACACAGCACATCTATCAGATACTAATTGTAGAAGCAAATATCATTTCCACCTAATCTCTCTGCAGACGTTCCACTCAAGTAATTGCTAAGCCACAAAAACCGACAAAAAGGATGACGTTAACTGATTGTCAAAACAAGTCACAACTGGAAAATTGGTTGCGACCACATATAAAGCACATAAAATGACGCCGCGCCAGAGATAACGAACACATTCCATTCCCTCTCGATAACAGTCTTCTCTTGCCTCTCCTACAAGAGTAAAAGAAAAGAGGAAGAATTTGTTTTACACCACTGTGCCAAGTATGTATGCCATATGAGTGTTACATCTTATTTTCAGACAAACACCAGATAACTGAACTTCAGCGATGTATTTATGCTTCATAACGTACGTGGTGCTATATAATAATAACGTAACGCGCATCTAGGTTAGAACGTAGAAGATATTACTAAAAATGGGTTATCAGTCTTTAACTTAGTTTGGTCATTGAGCAACTGCATATATGTAATAATATTACTTCATTTAAAGTTCAGTTTATCCGCGTGAAATACATTTTCACTTATATTCGAGTGCGTTAACTCACATATTTTGAAACTTAAAAGTACAGTACAACATCATGAATTAAACTGTGTTTATTCGGTTTACATAAACATAACCTCCAGTCATTAATGAATATTACTAGCAGCTAGGGATCATATCAGCTGCACTAAGCCTTTCCTCAACCCGAGTTTGTGCTCCATCGGTAATGACTTTATAGACGATGAGACGTTAAACCCGAACATTTCTTCCATCAAGTAACTTACCAATATATATATATATATATATATATATATATATATATATATACCTCCTGTACCGAGAGTCCTAGTTGTTGCATGACAAATAACGCCGGTTGTTACGTGAAGGTAATGTTTCATTGACGTACATCCGTTTTAGGCAGCCTAATAAATGATTCGTAACGTAACAGGTATCGATTGCGAAGTTCTTCCGCGAGTTTGGAGCGCTGCAGCAGGCCTTTGGTGCGTATTGTCGTGAGGAGCGCTTTTCGGTGAGCCGGCTGACTTGCTCGCAGCCGCCATCTGCGTGGGAACCTCTGCAGCGGGCCGGGCTACGCCAGACCAGGCGCCGGCCCGTAATGGAAAGGGCTTCCCGATAGCGTGCGCCGAGCTTTGCCATCCGTCACGTGGCCCTCTAGTGGCTGCCCTAATGAAGGAGCGCCGTGTCATGGCCGCCACACGCACGTCTCGTCTCAGCCGCCATATTCTTCTCTTGAACAGCTCTGCGCCTTTCGCTAGCAAAACCATTTTTTAGAATTCCCAGTACTACGAGGTCAGTAGAGACGACGACACACTCAGTCAGAGAAAGCTGGCGAAAAGAAGTAGCCATTTTTTGTCAGAGGAACCTCCCTGGCATTGAGGCGAAGTGATATTCTTTCCAACAGTTTACTGTAGTGACTTTATGTTTTTGAATGGGAAGATATTTGCTCCTTTCCCTGCATTATGATGGTATCATAATGATCACATAAGCTATCTGACATCTACTCCTGAGTAAATGCCGCCTCCGAATACTGTCATCCGTCACAGTCTTCACCAATATGCTCTACGCTGCTGCTGCATGTCCTCCAATGACGTATATCCTCCTTCCGTTAGGTCATCCTTTTGCTTTTCTATTATCTCTTGGAATCCAGAAAGAAGTTTCCTTGGCCCTATTTCATCCATTTGCTAGTCTAGGTGCCTGCTGTCTTTCATTTTATTTTCTATATCATTGTACTAAAGCGTTCCATTACAGTTATTTCCTGATACACATGCTTCACTTCATATACACTCCTAGTAATTACAAGAATGCATCTTCCGCTGCACACTGAGCAATCTTCAGGTTTTAAAATAGATTCGCCATCTAAAAGTCCACGTTCACTCTCACAAGCGAAAAACTGTAACACAGATTAACCAGCATTGTATGTACACAGCCCATCATCAGCAAACCGAAGGTGGTACAAGTACGTCCCATTCACACGGCGTTAGATGATGATGATGATGATAATGATGGGTTTTGGGGCGCGCAACTGCGCTGTCATCAGCGACCGTACAAAGTCCCAGTTTTTACACAGTCCAATTTTTACCCTATCCAATCTAGCCACTGTCACGAATGATGATGATAATGAAATGATGAGGACAACACAATCACCCAGTCCCCCGGTAGAGAAAATCCCCCACCCGGCCGGGAATCGAACCCGGGACACCGTGATCCACAGGCAGAACACACGGGTTTAGTTTCCTGTTTCATGACAATTAAAACGTTCCGTATAGCATATGAGGAACGTTCTGATATCTAGTCGTCGGGTACCATTTATCTGCCACTTCTGAAGTTACTTCCCGGTACGAGGGGCGCTCAATCCATAAAGCAACCTTTTTTTTTTATTTCGGTTGAAAAATTCATAATTTGTTGTGAACATCGTGAAATATTCCTGCTTCAGCCCCTATAGTTTCATGAAATGCCGATAGGTGGCGGCGCTATACGTACCCTTGAAAATTGTCTCTCTGGCAGGAAACAAAGGCACGGCGAATTGTTGGACGAGGCGTCTATCATCATCACAACAATGTTGTGCAAATCCGTCCGATCTCCCGCGTGTCGGCCGGCCGCACACAGCTGTGATTCCTGGAGTGTTGAAACATGCGTACATTCTCATGCGAGGTGATCCACGGCTCACAATCAGACACCTCGCTGCACACTGTGGATGCAGGGGAAGTTATTGATGCTGCAAGACTTGCTCTTTAGTTGAGTGATCTGCGCGTCTGATTGCCAGGCAACGGCCCAGGTTCGATTCCGGGTCAGGTCGGAGACTTTCTGCGGTCGGGTGCTGTGTTGTCATCATCATTCCACCATGTTCGACACACAAGACGTCCACTGTGGCGTCAGCTGAAAAGACTTGCAACTCGGCCGCCGAACATCCCCAGCTGAGGACTCCAGACCATCATTGCCATACGATCGTTTCATTTCAGTGTGGCGCCATGCTGGCATGGCGCTCTCAGTAACGTGGCGTAAGGCCGCCGCATAGAACAGAAATTATGTTGAAAAGTAGGGTTTTTAGACAAAATAATGGGGAATAATGTAGAGTAATGCCATTCGAAAAAAATGGATCTGATTTCAGAACAAAAAGTGTTGTATTACTTATTGAACGCCCTATGCACTTACATGTATGTGGTGTTTGGGTGGAATCATCTACCAAGATTTTCAGGGAGAATTTCGTATAACGACTAGCGCCAGCAGAAATTTCGTTTTGGTTCTCATTATGAAGAATATTTGTTGGATATTACAGCGAAATGCACTAGACACCCACAAACTGATAATAAACGCAACCAAGACTAAAATAATGGTAACAGATAAACTGAACTGACTACTAAAGGCAAACATTAAAATGGGCAGTAAGATACTAAAGCCCGTAAATAAATTTATAAACAAGCTTTTAGAAATAAGAGCCATTTATTAAGAAGTGACCACCTTGATGTAGAAAAAAGAAAAAGGTCACCAAGGCATTTCTTTGTAGAGTTTTATGCCATTGTTGTATAGGGCGGACTCGGGGAAATAAGAAAATTTTAAAAAAAAATTGAAGCAGTAGACATCTGAATGAGGAGGAGAGCCACGAGAAGATGCTATATTGATAGAAAATTTAATAAAAAATAGTAAGAGTTGAAAGAGAAAGGAAACTGATTAACATGATAGAAGAAAAACTAAATGAAATGGATATCTAACTCGACATAACAGCATCATAAAACACACATCAAAAGGTCAAATCCTGGGAAGATATCCATAGGCGGACCCAAAACATCAATATTACAAAGTGTTATCAGTGAAATGTACTGCAGCAAGAATATCTAAATGGTTAATGTGGCGAGGGACAGAGAATTGTGGCTCATCAACAAAGCGTTGCCTTTAAGTGTATGATGATGATGAGTGGAACTTGAAACAAGGGTAATGAGAAGCAGTCGAGCTAAATTAGACTGAGGGGATTCAATTAGGAAATGAGACAAATGATTTTTTCTGTTTGGGCAATAAAAAAGCTCATAGTTTCCGGTGCAGAGACGGTATAAAGTGTATACTGCCTATAGCAAGAAAAGCATTTCTGAAAAATAGGAATTTGTTAACACTGAACAGAAATTTAAATGTTACAAAGTAATTTCTGACAGTATTTGCGTGGAATACAAAAGTGAAACGTGGGCAGTAAACAGTCCAAACAAGAAGAGAATACAAGCTTTTTGAAATGGGATGCCACAGGAGAATTTTCCATGTAAGGTGGGTAGACCGGACAATTAATGAGGAGCTACTGCATCACAATGAGGAGAAAAGAAATTTATGCCACGACTTGACTAAAAGTAGCGATCGGTTGACAGGACACATCCTGAGGCATCAAGGAATTGTCAGTTTGATAATGGAAGGAAGTATAGGGGTAAAAGACTGTATATGTAATCAGGCATGGATGTGTGTGATGTCCTTAGGTTAGTTAGGTTTAAGTAGTTCTAAGTTCTAGGGGACTGATGACCTCAGAAGTTAAGTCCCATAGTGGTCAGAGCCATTTTTTGTAGATGGAGACCAGTTAGCGGGTTCCAGTGGATGCGGATCGCAGAAGTTACGTAGAAGAGGAGAGACACACACAGGATAGACTAGCATGGAGAGCTGCATCTAAACAGTCTTCCGAAGGAAGGCCACAAAACACTCAACAGTGAAACAGAAATACTTAGCGAATGAGTAAGCCGTCATCACAGAACCTCCAGACAGCAGACGTTGTTGCCAAAAGAAGTTCGATGTTATTAAAATATGTGTTTTATTTCTTGGTCGCCGTCAATACACATTCTTAAACTGAAGAAGGCACAGAACTGTTATGGGACCGTTTTGTCCTTCCAGGACGTGAAGACTATCAGAAGAGGCAAATGATATCAACGGTTTAACACACTTGTAGAGGTCCATTTTTGCAAGGCCCAACTATTTTTGTTGTTTTGATGACATAAACCTGTTTCAATACAGCTGCGTCATCCTCAGTGGGTAACCTTTATTTTACATATTCTCCCATTTTATGCCAAAATCACTTTTGGAAAGAAATTTATATCCATAAATATAGGACATGCACGCCGAATGACGAATATACATCGAAATATATTTTGGAGCACAATCGAGACTAGAAATAGTTCAGTTAGCGAATGCGGACGTCCGCTGATATACAGGGTGTTACAAAAAGGTACGGCCAAACTTTCAGGAAACATTCCTCACACACAAAGAAAGAAAATATGTTATGTGGACATGTGTCCGGAAACGCTTACTTTCCATGTTAGAGCTCATTTTATTACTTCTCTTCAAATCACATTAATCATGGAATGGAAACACACAGAAACAGAACGTACCAGCGTGACTTCAAACACTTTGTTACAGGAAATGTTCAAAATGTCTTCCGTTAGCGAGGATACATGCATCCACCCTCCGTCGCATGGAATCCCTGATGCGCTGATGCAGCCCTGGAGAATGGCGTATTGTATCACAGCCGTCCACAGTACGAGCACGAAGAGTCTCTACATGTGGTACCGGGGTTGCGTGGACAAGAGCTTTCAAATGCCCCCATAAATGAAAGTCAAGAGGGTTGAGGTCAGGAGAGCGTGGAGGCCACAGAATTGGTCCGCCTCTACCAATCCATCGGTCACCGAATATGTTGTTGAGAAGCGTACGAACACTTCGACTGAAATGTGCAGGAGCTCCATCGTGCATGAACCACATGTTGTGTCGTACTTGTAAAGGCACATGTTATAGCAGCACAGGTAGAGTATCCCGTATGAAATCATGGCGGTGAATCGAGGAAGTACAGTACATACTGACGAAACTAAAATGAGCTCTAACATGGAAATTAAGCGTTTCCGGACACATGTCCATACAATATCTTTTCTTTATTTGTGTGTGAGGAATGTTTCCTGAAAGTTTGGCCGTACCTTTTTGTAACACCCTGTATGTTTATTCAGTAAATGCGGACTCGTGATCAGCAACTAATTACGTCCACAGTGAATGCCGAATTTATCTTGTGAAAGGATCCTCAGCTCCGATGTTTAGATGAAGTAACCTAGACGTACTGAACCAGTTGTCTGTTTTGGAGACGATGCCTCCGATTGAGGAGCCCTCACATTTACGTTTCACGTTTTTTTTCCTAAACAGCATAACGGAAATGCTTGAGATGTCGTTTTCAAAGAGAAAGGCCGATTTTATCATCCTTGTACATTCTTTGGTCATCTCCTCGTCGATAGTATGGTAAACCCTAATCCCTACTGTCTACGTAATTCACCGACTAATAAATCCGCAGATCCACATTTAATTTACCCCCATCTTTTGAAAATCTCTTAAGAAATATCTTTCATAAAAACAATATTATTTTCAGTATGACGCAGTGACCGGAGAAGCTATTCCTGGAATAGATTATATTTCATTACGTCATCAAGGTCAATGTTACATCAACTAATCAGCGTGGTAACTTAGGTGAAAGCAGTTTACAGCCGGTGGCACGCCATAATTGTTTGGGGTACGTTCGGCAATCGGTACCAGTCAGATATCCCTTATTCTCCATATAAATCGAGCGGGAAATTTGCTCCCGGTTCTCTGTCCTCCTGCTCATGCATGAGTACCTTCCGCAGTTATACAGCATCGAACAGCACACAACTTTGGCTCTGCACGCAAGCCACAGATATTCGACGCATATATTACTGGCAAAGGCAATTCCCTGTTGCTTTTAGCGACATCTCTGTGTGATTTGTGTTATGGTGAACGCCTCCAGCCCCGTAGCTGTTTAATGTAAATGACAGAATGAAAAGGATGAACTTGTTATGCAACAGTTTTCTCGATCGGCAATATACATAACGGTAATTTTATGCGTCAGCAAACAGGTCGTAATAAAAGAGATGAGAGCTGTCGCAAATAATTGATAATCTCTCGATGTTCGCCTCCAGTTCTTTATAGAAAACAGCTGAAGACATATATATAAGCTACGAGAAGAAGAACACACGCTACGTGGAACGTAATTTAGCATCAACACAACACCGTGAGACAGTTAAATCATTCTCTACGGCAATGTGATGCTTCGCGACTAATAAATTAAGATATTACCGGGAAACAGCGTATAATTAAGAGTCAAAAAAATAGAAAATAAGAAAAACATTATCTGGGTCGTGTGAAATCCCTTCAGTGCACTACAGTCAAGTTCTATTTCACGCATGTTTTACTTCTCTGTTATATCGAGCAGTAACAGAGTAACAACTATAACGAGAACTGATAATTCCTTCTCAAAGGTGTTATTGCAACTGTCTTCTAGACTGTACATTGGCCTCCTAGTGGGTAACGGTCGCAGACAATAATAAGTGAACCATTTTGCGAAAGTTATTGCGGGTAACATCTGTCACTGAATGATACAAGTCGAGACTGTTTATTTGTGCAACATAGGAAAAGACACATCTAGGTGTAGGAATTCACTAGGTACAGTTCAGATTCAGGGTGATCTTGAAAATCAGAAGCGCTTATTATGAAGAGTTTTGCTCAGTTGTTTAAAAATGTCTTTACTGTCTCGTCGTTGAGAGACTATCTCAACTGCAGAGGGAAGCGGCAGTAATCCTTCTCAGCATTTGCCTGAAGTGAATTAGGGAAAGCACTGAATTTATCATTCTGGTGAGACGAATGGAAACACGAACCTCGCTGTTCAGAATGTCCTAAACAGTGTTCACAATCGCTCTGCGGCGAGCACCTCTGCGTACAAACATGACCAGGCAACACAGTTCCGTGGAATTTAACAGCAATGGAAATTTTCTACGTCTTTGCTTCTGTAACGACAATGAAAGCGCTGATACATTACAAGGCGTCCAAGTGATTTAATAGGCTTGGCGCTAAGACGTTCCCTGCGGTAGGACAGCTTGATGTTGAGGCTGAAGGTGCAATGTCAGAGAAGAGAGTTCTTGAGGCACTAGGATAATATCGATGCGAAATAAACAACGAATTTTGGTGGGCTGTGTAGTTCTGTGGCAGAATATATACGTAGATAGCGAATTTCGGAGTACATGCAATAATGAGAACAGTCTTTCTGATCAGAAGAAAAAATAGTACTTGTAAGAACGGTAGCTGTAGATACGGCTTTGTTAGGAGTCAAAGACTTAAAAAGCCTGACAGTAATCAACGAGTAGGTGGTTCACGAAATGCCTTACAGAGCTAAACCATAGCGGTACTTTAGGTAAACTTGTAGCTTCTTGGTTTCTCCAAGGCGTAGACCTCTTGCTTGTTGCGGACACAAGAGCCCATTTCCAGCACAAAGTGGAAAGGAGCTTTCCACAGCCTGCATGAAGTAGATCAGTCTTTCTGTAATCCGTCTAAGCTGTTTGTGATCGGAATCTACTGGACTGGCTTAGGGCTAGCCATGAAGACAGTTGTTTTGCGCACTGGTTTGAAATAAACGTTTGAAAAGTCTTAAAGTGAAGCAGCACTTCGCAGAGGAATGCTATAGTGGAAGCAAGCAATGGCGTATGAAACTGACTGCAATCTAATCCAGAAGATGATTGGCTGAAACGCCTGACTGAAGAAACAGCTAGCGAAATCAAGTAGTGTGCCCTCCAGAAGGGCGGCGGTTCTTTACGCTGTGCAGCATTACTTAGTGATCTTTTGTTTTCAACAGTGCTACTTTTCACACACAGACGTAGGTTGAATAATTGGATGTGTGCTCCTGTATGAGAGCATGGAAATCTCCTTAGCAATTTTCTGTTTTTCTATGCGAGTTTGGGGTTTAGGGTGCGTTCATAAACTCCGTACGAAGAAGGCTCACAAAAGAGAGTGGGGCCATTAGCTAGCTGGAGATAATGTTAAATGAAAGTGACTTTGCAATAGTATCGTGTTCTTCTCTCGGACGGCATTTTCTGCGTAAGTTGCCAGGGACCAGTTGGAGGCCGTTGCAGTCCTATGGTCGGATCTCGGAATCTTGCCGAATGCAATTAGATTGCTACAACAAATTAAGAATTGGTTTTGGAGCATCAACAAGTGAAGTCATGTCTTGTGGCTCAAAGCGAAACTGACGTAAATCCTAACCGCAGCCGCAAGTACAATTAGCGTGACGCAACGGGTTCCCCTAGAAAGAGATGAAAGGAACGTTTCACACTGTAGTAGCAGTAGTATCTGGACAGAAAACTGGTAATCTGCAACGCGTTAATAAAATTCGATACAGGATACGGCTGCGATATGTCATGGAATTAAAGGTAGTTCTGAGGAAAACCTTTCAGCCCAGTCCGTGGAATACGGCGGATTGAAAAATTATTTTATTTTTAGTAGACACAAAGTGTATGGTGGGGACGTTCTGGGTTTGCTGTAAAGCGGGTGTTTCCGACCAGGGTAGCGTTATTGCATACTTATTTCGTCACTTTTCAGCCAACGAAAGCAATATATACGTAAGATGTTGACGATGGCGCTGTATTTGGTATCACGGAAATGATAAAGAATCCCACGGCGTTTCACGTGTATTTTGTTAAATTCCTTATGTGCTGTGCATTTCAAAGAAATCATTGAACACTGGTGAGGTATTTATCCAAATCTTTACATATTTTTTGGAGCGTACTGCGCGAAAATTTATTTTGTACATACTGAAAAGCGAAAGCTTCGATTATGGAAGTAAAGGATAATTTTGGAAGAAACTGCATCATCCCCCGTTATAATTCTGTTTGAACTGGTATATTACCTCAAAAGGCCCAGCAAACCTGTCCCACTTTTTTCTCAAATCACCCTACGATTATACCACTTTATCTCGACCCGTGACTTTTACGAAGTACACGTATGTCCAAAAGGGAATTCGATTTCTCATCTTCGATGTTTTCAGAATGCATTTTTGTTTTTATTTAGGAGGCTGTTTATTCAATGTAATGGTTCAAATGGCTCTGAGCACTATGGGACTCAACATCTTAGGTCATAAGTCCCCTAGAACTTAGAACTACTTAAACCTAACTAACCTAAGGACATCACACCCATCCATGCCCGAGGCAGGATTCGAACCTGCGACCGTAGCAGTCCCGCGGTTCCGGACTGCAGCGCCAGAACCGCTAGACCACCGCGGCCGGCTATTCAATGTACTTCACTGTTTATGAAGGTAGTGTATGCTGTATAATTCTCCTGGAAATCTAAATCTGTGCCACAGATTGTAATTCTGAGGTTAAATTCTGTTGCCTTTGTTGTAGGAGGCACGATCTGCTACCGATGTTAGATCTACCATAAATTATGATTAATTAAAAAGGTAAATTAACTGCAAGAGAGCCCGCATCTCGTGGTCGTGCGGTAGCGTTCTCGCTTCCCACGCCCGGGTTCCCGTGTTCGATTCCCGGCGGGGACAAGGATTTTCTCTGCCTCGTGATGGCTGGGTGTTGTGTGATGACCTTAGGTTAGTTAGGTTTAAGTAGTTCTAAGTTCTAGGGGACTGATGACCATAGATGTTAAGTCCCATAGTGCTCAGAGCCATTTGAACCATTTGAACTGCAAGAGTTTAGTATAACATGAAACGGATTTTACCACACAATATTCAGTGTACATATTTCTCCAATACAATTGTCTTTCTTCTTTTCCATTTTCAGATATGTCGTCAAAAATATGACTAACTAGGAACGTGAAACGCAACGTCTTCAAACAAGACACGCTACATGCATTTCTTAGTATTCCTGTAGTGCACTTACTCATACTACATAAACCAATCATCCAAGTCTGATGTCCAAAACTGGGAAATCACTGCGTACATGATACATACAAATTAGACTCTCTTCACTACCGTTTATCTCTGAAGTGGCCATTAAATTGCTCGAGATATATTTTTCTATTAATGATGACTTGCAAGAGCATTCCGAGATTACTTACACCCTATTGTGAATCACTGCCAGTGCGTGTTGTCAATGTGCTGTGAAACGCATGGAAATATGTCATTTATTTCCTTCTCCCACTTCGATTCTACGCCCATCTCTGGAGCACTTCTCTGCACTGTTATGGAAAGTATTTCCCTCCTGCCCAACTCGTCTGAGTTATTCCCTCTCTTCTCAGATATCTCCGCATGAAAATCTTGCAGACCATTTGTGAAGAGTGCCGCCCCCCTATCGCAGGCTGGAGTCCAAAATAGGGCAGTTCTGCGGAGGCGACGTCGGCTATTTAACGGCAAAAGGGTGGGCGTGGCAGTGGGAATGTGCGACAGGAAATGGGAGCGGCTCCCCCTCGGCCGGCAGATGCGGGCTGACAGATATGTCCATCTGGCCTGCAACCTCTCATGTTCCACCTGCTTCTCCCAAAGCGAATATCCACCGTTTCCCGCCTCCTGCAAATATGTTCGCTCCAACAGCCGTATTCACTCTGCAGTTCACAGTCTCTATTGTTTCTGCTTCTCCCTGATAATCTCGAGAGTACTACGCTATGCGTTGCATAGGATATCCAATAATTTTAAGCTCAAAATTATACAGACAGAAGATGATCCTACACTTAGTACCTTGAGACAAATAATAAACTGTCGGAAACGAATGTTTAGTTTTTAATGACACGAACAATGTACGTCTTACAGCAATAACTTAAACTCAGCAATTATTCGTAGTGGCGACCTGGAGACGCAATGGATGATTGCAACGTAGAATTTCCCAGTACTTTCTCAGATATCCCTATTGTCTGTTGTACAATGAAGCAATCGGTTCTGACGCCACCTACAAGTACACCTCCAGTTCTTACGGAAGTTTCATACACAACCTACTGCTGAGTGGCCATGTTGGAACAAAATAAATGGAATGAAGATCAGACAACCATTTAGGTCATGGGACAGTTCCTCACCTTTCAATCCAACGATGATTTTATGTGTTGCTCAACAGCTCACAGATGTTAATATCGAACTTAGATGTTGCACCGTCGTGTTGCAGTTACATCCTCCCGCAGACCACAAGATAAAGAACTGTGGCGCCACTCCTCGAATGAACACCAGAATTCGTAAACGTTACCTATGATCTGAGAACTGTTTGGCGTATGGATTTTCATCACCCTCGTATGATTATTGTGACAGTTGAAAGTACCACCACGGTCGAAAGAGCCCTCTCCCGTGAACAACTGAAATTGTTGGAGGTTTGGCTATTTAATACATTGACAGAATTTAACTATAGGTTCAAAATCATTGCTTTAACATGTTGTTTATGATAAAAGTATAGTAGGCTGCTCTACCAGTACTCCCTTATTTTATTTCTGGAAGTGTGCATTTCACGGACAAGTTGCCGGTTGCTTACTGGTGAATTTATTCCCACACAATAAAATAATTTCCATATATTCCACTGAGAAAACTATTCTTTGCTGTCATTCTTGAACTGATATTTGCCTCTTGAACGTCCCAGTTTCTCTTAAGCCTCGCTGATTATTTTTTTCCCGTTAGGATGCCGCCTTTTGTGAAACTTTTGGCAGTGTTGCGAAACTTTTGTCAGTGCGTTCGTCTTTCCAGAACTTAGATCCAGCAGTACCAAATGTGAAACACATATCTTCAAGATCCTGTACCACATAATGGTGCAAATCTGGCAATCATCATGATTGGCAAACTCCATCATAGACGATTGTGTATTTTCTTTCTTCAAGGTAGTAACGACAGTGTCGAAACAGAATCCAGTTGTTTGTTGTGGAACACAAGCAGTTAGTTGACATCCGAATCCCATGTAATATTCATTTATACCTCCTGAAACACTGATTTCCTAAATTGCTTCCTTATCCCATTATATCTCTACCGGCTCTACAGTTTTGATACCGTTCGTCTCCAGTTTTCACTACAGAGACACTCGTTCAGCGTTTAATTCTGATTACGTTTGCGACTATAATGCGCAAGGAAAACGAGGACATCTGTACACATAGAACGCCTGTTATGTTTATGAAAATAAAGTTATCAGTTATCCCTGTGAGAGTAATCTTTACTTGTGACTGTACATGTGATAGTGCCCCATATCAAGCCTGGAAGTAAAAAGGCGAGACGGTATTTAATAATGTCGTCTGCATGGAGTACCATCAGTCAAAGGAACGTTTTCTTAACTAACATGACACACGTTACGCATTAAATGTATTTGCGCTGGTTTTAAGATTTCCTCACTCCAGTAAAGTTAATTGCGATTAAAAGCGGAACTATTCGATCTGTAGAAAACACCTGAGATGCTAAAATTCTTCGTTATTATGCTTTATAAATACAGCCAGTAAATTTCAGTTTTGAAGGGCCATATTCAAAAGGCTTTATTAGCACTTACTAGGAAAATATGAGTAATATTTAGTAGCACCGAAGAGATTCACAGATGCGACGACCTGAGAGTCTTCCCAGTCTAGAGGTATACACCGTAAAGTTTTAACTATCACCTTCAAAAAATGATATTACCTAATTAAGTTTTACTTGATCCCAGGTACATGTTTACTGTCTCGCTATACTCAGAAATACTCCCACCAAAGTACCGATCCAATGCGCAATTAGACCCAAAACAAAATGGTACACCCAATTCACGAAGAAGAGCGTCGCGTCGTAATTTGCGTTATGTATTTGTATGCTGCAACAATCCATGATACCCGTCATGGGCATGTAAGAAAACAATGAATCATTATATGAAACAGTGCTTGGATGGCACAGAAGCTTACAGTGCTGTCAAACAAGTCTGAATGACGAGGGAAGAAGTACGTGAAATGTATTCGCAATTGCGAAGATGGACAACCATCATCGTATCGAAGAACGGAGTGACAAACCATCTCTTTACGAAGAGCTGGCAATCGCAACAGAAGAGGATGACCCTGTCTTCGGAAACCGGCGTATTGCAATCGAAGCGACAGAGTATAAATTGAAAATATAATTGTACCTGTTTTCAATATCTTGTGTTTGTTTTCAGTATCTTGCACGACATTTAGATCCTGAGAAAGGTCATCTCCCGCTGGGTTCTGCGACTGCACACATCCATATAAAAAGCCCGCTGAAATGAGACAGCAGCGGAACAGTTGCAGCTGAGTCAGTTCAGTCCTGATTACGTCATTAGCGTCTTAATCGCTGTGGATGAGTGCTGGTTATGTTACAATGACCCAGAGACAAAAGAGTAAAGTAAGCAGAGGAAACATGTGGAAAAACAACAGGCGAAAAAAATCGGAAACTGAGACATCATTGGACAAGGTGAAAGTGAGTGTATTTTGGGAGTGAAATGGTATAGTGCTAACGAATTAAGCTCGTAAGGAGGAAACCGTCGCATATGTGTACAATCGACATCTCCTGACGAAGCTACGAGAAGCTGTCAAGAAGAGACATCGCGATAACCTGTCCAAAGGAGAAAACGCCCCAGTTCATTTTGTACAGGACACAGTCACACATGCTGTTTCTCTGGGTGCTCAAGTTTTGCTTCTCTCCCGTAGTCACCAGACGTGGCACCCAGTGACTTATTTCTCTTTCATCGGACGAAGTAACCAGTGAGTGAACTGCATTTCCAGAATGACAACGAGGTTGAATGTTTCTTGAATATTCAAAATGTGGGCTTCTATAATCAAGATATCCGCCAAGTTGGGAAAAACGTGTCGAACTGAAACATGAATAGCCTACGCAGAGAAAAACTAGAACTACGAGGGGCTTTCAATAGGTAATGAAACAAATATTTTCTCAACCAGTTTCGGTTTTAAAAAGGCGGAATTTGTTGTGGGACATCGTGGAATACGCCCGCTTCAGCCACTATCATTTCATAAAGTTCGTATAGGTGGCGACGCTATACTTAACCTTCAAAATGGCGTTTGTAACGGAGGCGCGTTCCAGGCAGAGCGCTGTCATTGAGTTTCTTTTGGTGGAAGACCAGAGCATCGCAGATATTCA
Source organism: Schistocerca cancellata (assembly GCF_023864275.1). NCBI lineage: Eukaryota > Metazoa > Arthropoda > Insecta > Orthoptera > Acrididae > Schistocerca > Schistocerca cancellata. The sequence goes on along the minus strand of NC_064629.1, from coordinate 389,774,077 downwards.
TAGACGCTTGCAGGATGTCTACAGAGTCCTGACATTGAACAAAAGCATGGTGAGTCATTGGGTGTGACGTCTATCAGCATCGAAACAAGGCCGAGCAAACCTGCCCAATCTCCCGCGTGCTGGCCGGCCGCACACAGCTGTGACTCCTGTGATGTTGGAACGTACGGACAAACTCATTCGAGGTGAACCACGGATCACAATCTAGCACCTCGCTGCACTGCAGGTCTCTGTTGGTAACGCTGTCACACTCGTCCACCTGTTGGGGTACTCAGTGGTGTGTGCCCACTGGGTTTCTCACCGCCTAATAGAAGTTCTTAATGAACAACGAAAGACTGTTGTTTGGCCCTATAAATGATGAACCCCGCGGGAAGCAGTACATGGATGATGGGGATGTTATTGATGGAGCAAGACGTTCGCTCCGATGTCGACCACTAGTGTGGCACAATGCGTGTATAACTTACAAGCCCTCCCAGAAAGGTGGCGTTTTAAGGCCGTCGCACTGAACGGAGATGATGTTGAAAAACAAGGTTTTGTAGCCAGAAGAGTGGGGAGTAATAAGGTTTATTGGAATCCTGAATGAAACCAAGAAGAAATAATGTGTTGCACTACTTAGCGAACGTCCCTCGTATCACCAATTTTAATGGTCGTAGCTTGATTTTGTCGAGGTGATAATTAAAACCTCACCACTACCATTCATATAGCCTCTCTTTTACCTGCGGTAGAAGGAGTCCTGCGCTAAATTCCAAACCCCTTTGGGAAGTTAGTAAATTAGTTAAAACTTTTTATATTGTGTGGATTATGTTCACAGCATGCATATGGCTTAAGGAAATTGGTTTACAGAAACGGCACGCGCTCTCTGCAGAAATGTGGGCCCATACTATGAATTAAACTAACGAAATCAGTTTTAGACAAATCTACAAATGCAGTCGCATTCGTTAGCGATCACACCAACACATAATCACACACGCAAGCAAATGCACACACAGACACTAATATTGTATAGTGAAAACAGTCAAAATACTGCTATGGAGCGGAAATGGGGGGAAAATATTAGTTAATTTGTTTTAAAACTTCGTTCCTTCAGTATCTCAGTTTCACTAGGTTCAAATGGTTCAAATGGCTCTGAGCACTATGGGACTCAACATCTTAGGTCATAAGTCCCCTAGAACTTAGAACTACTTAAACCTAACTAACCTAAGGACATCACACACACCCATGCCTGAGGCAGGATTCGAACCTGCGACCGTAGCAGTCCCGCGGTTCCGGACTGCAGCGCCAGAACCGCTAGACCACCGCGGCCGGCGTTTCACTAGGGTTACGAGCGAATGTTTCTGTTACCACGAATTTTTGTCCCCTTCCGTAACAGTGTCATGCAAAAGCATGAATAATGCAGCTCATTTTTATTCTTGTTGTTTTGAAATTGTGAGCTGTTGTTAAGGACACTGTTGATAGTGATCTATCCTGCGGATGGGGACGTTAAGCTCGGCGCCCTCCCGTATGGAGACTGGTGGCGGCGGGCTCCACCCTCTCCCCTCTTTTCATTTCCATAATCATCCATATCAATGCAAACACATCATTACACAGCACAAACACCCATCACAGTCATTAGCACCACACAGTTACGCACTTGACACACTGTGCAGAGAAAGTGACGAACTGTACCACATTACTTCGGTATGTCATTCGAACTTTAAGAGAAGTTCTTAAAAGCGTTCAGATTCGGAGTAATGCCTTAGTGTACTTGCTACAACATTCGTTTTTATCTACTGATTATCAATGGTGCATGAGGATTACTTTAGGTGCTGAGTGATTTTTATGATGCGTGTAGGCACGGTAAAAGAGTATGCATGCATGGTATTACACTCTCGATTTACTTATGACGATGTGAGAAAATTGAAACAACCAAAATGAATGACTCAAATGAACCCAAACTCTTGAGATGTATACGTCAGTCCACTAGCATTAAGTGATTAAGTCTTGTGAGTGGTGACGTATAGTAAAGTCTAGAATCTCTTTCGCTTGTGTGGATGAAAAAATTAATGTTAAGCTGAGTTTTTTCAGAGAGGAATAGCCAAGCGTATTGGAAAATTAGTACTTTAATGTCTCATCGACGTCAACGGACACAATTTCAGAATGTGAGCGAGCTGACCGGGCCAGAGTTACAGTCTCCGGAAAATGAGGTTTCCATACTGTGACAGTTTGGAACTGGTGCTGGAGTTCCAGTATAACACTCGTGGCTGCTGCATCGCGGTCGCGAGGTGGGGCCGAGGCAGTTTCAGATAAGTTTTTACAGTCTGACGATAATTTATGTATTTGTGGTTTTAGCTTGACGATGTCCACTATGGACAAACGGTAGTTACGTTTATTCTGAAGGAAGTTGGGTTATCCCGACTGAAACCTAGGTAAATTCTAGGCAAACGGTGCAACTGAGGCTGTTGGTTATTAAAATTAAAATTAAATCGCAGGTCATAAGTAACTTTTTAAGTAAGCCTTAGCAGCAAATTAATTTTGCGTATTAAGCATTCTGCTGGGCTCCTTTCTTCTTTCAACGTTGATCTCCAGCTCTACTAAAACTTTAAGTTATTTTTCTTTTTATATTTTGTATATTATTTCCATTTCCTCTTCAATGTTACCAATGCTTAGTTTATCCTTATCAAGACAGCAACCTAATGCTGGTTTGTTGCTCCATATTAATGCTCGTTTGTACTAATCACCTTACAGTCATTGGTCTTAAGCATTCCTCGGGAATATGTTGATTTCTGTTTTGAGCAGCGAAAAATACAGACTCGTCTCTGTTATTTCTTTTCATGACATAGGAATAGTCTTTACAGTGGTCACATGAATTACCGCTGATGGTCACTGACGCTTCCATATTGCCTCTAGAAGCACACAAACAGGGAGGACGCACCAGCTGAACAATATGGAAATTAAAGTAGTGCTAAGAGTGACTGATTAAGCGGTCATCCGCTGGGATGGACGAGAACTTCTGGTGTTCAGGTAGACTGTGACTCACGGGAGCGTTTCCGGTGGACCAGGACCCTGGAGGTGCAAGCAGGCCGTGACGTAGCGAACAGGTAGTTTCCAGAAACACCCAGAGCTAAATTCACACATACATAGGCCTACACACATTAATCCTTGTTCCATAGATCGTGAATACGACATTTCGTTCAAATGGTTCAAATGGCTCTGAGCACTATGGGACTTAACATCTGAGGTCATCAGTCCCCTAGAACTTAGAACTACTTAAACCTAACTAACCTAAGGACATCACACACATCCATGCCCGTGGCAAGATTCGAACCTGCGACCGTAGCGGTCGCGCGGTTCCAGACTGACGCGCCTAGAACCGCTCGGCCACACCGGCCGGCACGAAATTTCGTATTGATGTGGAACGTGTCATTTTAGCGTAAGTTTTCTTTACACAAAATAACTAATTATTGTTTTTTTTTTCTTTTTTTTTTTTTTTTGCAGTTACTACTTCATATCTAAGAATTCCTCTATTGTGTAGAAGGAGTTGTCATTCAGAAATTCTTTTAATTAGCTTTTAAATGTTGGTTGGCTATCTCTCAGACTTTTAATCTATTTGGCAAATGACCAAAGATTTTTGTGGCAGCATAATTCACCCCTTTCTGTGCCAAAGTGAGATTTAATCCAGAATATTGAATATCATCCTTTCTTCTGTTGTTGTAGTTATGCACTTCGCTGTTATTTTTGAACTGGGATGGGTTATTAACAACAAATTTCATAAGTGAATACATGTATTGCGAAGGGACTGAGAATATCCCGAGTTCTTTAAATAAATATCTGCAAGGTGATCTTGGTTGGGCTCCAGCTATTATTCTGATTACACGCTTTTGTACAATGAATACTTTCTCTCTTTGAATACATTCTCTCTTCACTTGGCGCAGTTTTCGTATATCAACTTATTTATGTTCTCCAAGACAGTCGTATATCTCTGTACTGGCAAATGAACAATAAAAAAAATGCCTCAAAGAAGCGAAAACAAAACTGTACATATATTTTGTTTTCCAACAGTTTTACGTTCGTAAGTAGTTGTGTCTTCCCAAGATGTCTTAGCTATGATACTGGATCAAAGTACATAAAAAGAAAACAATGCTTTGATAAGACACGAAATGCTCTTTTTCATTAGACATACAGAGCTGTATCTTTAATGACATTGATAACAAATATTCAAAGTCTAGTATGGCAGTAATTTTCTGTCCAGCTGTTGATAAATAAATCAAGTTAAAAAGATACTGCTACGGTATGTTACGTGAACACAGGATTTATTTTATAGTGTTCTATTTTCTACGCCGATTTGGATATAATGAGGTACCATATTGTCACCGAAAGCCGATAACACGTTGTGAATACAAAAAACAAAAACGCTCTAAATGCTTATATTCATTTACGTACGTTTCAGCAAACATTTACACAGCTTATGTCGCAAGGAATTGGCAACAGAGTGGGAAATATAGTGCGTATGATAATGGGACATTCTTCTAGATAAGACTTATTATTGTCCGCCATCAGACTGAAATGACCACTGAAGATTACCGACGATACGGGAAATGCAGTGTGTGGGGAGCAGCGGCTGAATGGGTGCGCTGGGTATGTGAGAGGCGCCTGGCTCCGGGACGTGCCGCCAGCATCCGCCGGCGAGCACAAAGAAAGCTGTCACTGTCGCCGGAAACTGGGAAGCCGTCAGCGGCAGCTCGCCTCGTTACGGCGACGAGACATCGCGCTGGCGTCCGCACTTGCAATCTTACTTCTCCACCACCAACATCACTCTTTCAACCCTCGCTCCAGTAATTACATTATAACCTCATTTTCTCCGATTCATCTCAGCAGCACAGTACTGAAGAGCAATGAGCAGTTGCTTACTGAGTTTGATTCGTGACCTTCAAAGTGTCAAAATGGTTTCCTATCGTTTTCATACCGCAAAATGGTTCAAATGGCTCTGAGCACTATGGGAGTTAACATCTGAGGTCGTCAGTTCCCTAGAACTTAGAACTACTTAAACCTAACTAACCTAAGGACATCACAGACATCCATGCCCGAGTCAGGATTCGAACCTGCGACCGTAGCAGCATCGCGGCTCCGGACTGAAGCACCTAGAACCGCTCGGCCACAACGGCCGGCTTTCATACCGCAGTCTAAGACTATTTAATGTAAATATATTGAAAGAGTAACTAACAGCATACTAGATGTTACAGGAATTCTAGTGGCTTAAAACCTCTTTAGTCTTGCTCTACAGCATTGCCGTCTTTTAATACGACAGATGTTTCCTGTAAGCTTTCGATCATCACAAGATTCAGTCACGGTATCTCTCCAAAGACTCGCTTATTGGTAAAATTACAATGAATTTTTGTTCACCACCTTTCTCAGAATCCTATTATCTCCACGATTTCATACTGTAACTGATCACATAAAGTTTACGTGTAAATCAAAAGCCGAGCGGTTCTAGGCGCTCCAGTCTGGAACCGCGTGACCGCTACGGTCACAGGTTCGAATCCTGCCTGGGGCATGGATGTGTGTGATGTCCTTAGGTTAGTTAGATTTAAGTAGTTCTAAGTTCTAGGGGACTGATGACCTCAGATGTTAAGTTCCATAGTGCTCAGAGCTATTTTGTAAATCAAAAACAAAACTAACATTATTCCACTTATCGTCTCATCTCCGTAGCCGAAATCGTCGCTGCGGCCTAGTCTGTTGGCCTTTGCGATGAGTTCTCTCCAACGATCGCTGATGCTGGACTATATTTTTAGAAGGAGGGCTCAAATCCTCGTCAAGCAATTGTGAGTGATATTTTTCCCCACTTCAGGAGAACGATAAACGTTTCATTCAAAAAGGTCTGGATTGGTTCCTTTCACCATTACCAGTCTTGATCCAGTGCATGTGATTCTTCACACAAAGGGAGAAAATCACATTTTAGCTCCCATTACACCGAAGAACTATGATTTTCGTAAGTACTTTCTTAACGGCTTTGTATATACAGTGAAACCAGGTGATACAGCGTATGTCAGTGTTCACGGTGAAATGTCTAGCAAATGCACTGATACCTTATTGTAAACTTTGCTTTCGGCTACTTTTGGATAATTGCTGCATTAAAAAGAATGCATGTTGCTGGAATGAAGTCTCAACCAGAGATTACATACACTGATCCAAGTGGACAGTATTAAACCATGAAGCACCAGTCTGATATTGATCTACATTTGTAGATACGTCCATAACGTAACGGGATTTAAATCATTAAAATAAAATTCGAACTGACGTCCAACATGAACATTAGAATGAGGTATGAGCTCCGCGGACAGCGATACACTCTTGTTTTCGTTGTGGCATGGAACCAACAGCCTCCGAATGTTGTCTTACGGAAGTTCTTGCCGTGTCTGAAACACGTGCTATGGAAGCTCATGAATATTGCTGACAGGAAGCGCGTATTGGAGTAAACGTCTTCTCATCGCATCCCAGACATGCTCAATGGGCGACAAATTAGAGGGTGAAGTAGGCTAGCCAACGATCCTTCTATTCCTTGGGGTCTTGCATTATTGTGGTGGAATATGGCAATTGGTATCTTGGTCCTGAATCGTATAACAATAGATTTTATCATTCTTACTACATACTGGCGAGCGTTCAACCTCCATTCAACAATTACCAAACCAGTCATGTTGTCGTACCCAAAAGCTCACCGCATCATGACGCAACAAGTTGGAAAGAGAGGTAATGATCTCGGTAATCGCTGCTTCCCGTGTTCTTTCACCCAGGCGTTTACGGACACGCTGGAGTCGATTGGACAGCCACAAAGAGAAGAGAGACTCTTCGCCAAACAACACAGAATGCCACTCAGTGTTCTAGTTCACTCTTGCTCTACGTCATGGGAATCCTTACTGTAACTGGTATGTTCTTAGCGGTAAGCGATGCAGGGCAGCTCCATATCTCAATCCAGATTCTAGTAATATCTTCTCGACTGTTCTTGGTGACACTCTGCCTGTAAGCTTAACCTGGATTTCAGCTGTCAGAGCCAGTCTAACAGTGCTAAAATACTGGAAGGATGGCTGCCTACTCCTTTTACCTCACTGTTCTCTCAGTCCATCGTGTCACGACCCGTTCAACAGGCATCTGACGACAGACAATTGTGTGTGTGTGATCTGTCGATATGATCCTCACATGTCACTCAGCGCCCGAAACATCGCGCTAAGTTGCAGGTGCACGTCACCTGGGCATGCTGTGTAGCGATCCAGTAACGTTAAACACACCCAACAGCCTTTATGAAGTAACATTATTCTCGATTTGAAGGGGCAGCTTTTTTCTGTACTGAAAGTAATCTGGCATAAGAATGAAATTTTATGTAACATATCTCACCGGCATGTAAACACGGGAATATGAATGGCGTTCGCAGTGTAACATATATATACAGTTCACAAATGATTAGGATCGCAGATTTGCACATGATCTCTTACTCTGAGAGTTAAGTATGCCTTGAAAACTCCTCACACTGCAATCACAGTCCGTGAATCTCATGGTATGGAAACAAATAGCGCCGTTCTGAAGAATGTCCCTCCACACGGTTTGCATTCGGGTGCACAAAGCATGCGTTATTTCTGTTGCGTCATGACGAACAAATTATTCATCAGCCACAATGAGGAGTTTCCCGATGGATAACATATCCGACGAACGTGCAAATGAGAAAAGTTGTGTTATTTCTCGTTCTTCGAAAAGCGCCCAACCACCTGTTACAATGTCGTTTCGACTACGTTGCAGAAGTTTCGGCGGGCAGCCTTACACATCCTCCATACGGTCCTGATCTCTCTCCATCCAATTTCCATATTTTTGGAGCCCTGAAGAAAGACATTCGTGACTTCCGATTTCTTCGGGTGAAGAGGGGTACGCCTAGGTGCTATCATTGCTCCGTAGACAACCCCAAAAATTTTCCATGAAGGCATTGAACGTCTTGTCTTACAATGGGATTATTGTATTAACACTTCTGGCTATTACGTTTGAAATAATGAAGAGTTTATTTACTTTTTACCATCTGTCTCGTCATTTGATTACCCCTTATGCTTTCTTGTAGACACCGTAGCGTCTCGTCGTTGCAAGAAATCAAGCTTAAGATGAGGATGGAATTGAACATTTAATTATATTATCACCGTCTAGTGCTTTGAGTCAGAGGAAACTTCCTCTGTAAAAACGATGCAAGATTTGTGTTATAAGGATGTGCAGACCTATTGTCGGTAGTTTCTGTGCGGTACAAGCACAGTAGTAACTGAACCAATCGAATTACTTTGTAAGGAGCTACCGGACATGAAAGGTTAATCGTGTCAGAAACTCGTCAAATAACGTTGCTGATCAGACTTTTAAAGGTTTTCGGTATATTCCGGGCTCACGCTGCATGAAAGTCCGCAGTTTTTATTATTATCCTCTTCAGAGAGGAATATAAAGAGGTAACAGATGTGCCCCTACAATATGCTGTAGCACAATACATTATATCGTTACAGGGCTACTCATAACTTGGTCGGATCATATTGCTAGGTCCTGTTCAACGAGCACTTCACCATAGTGTTCGGAAATGGCGCCGCAAGTACAAAGAAATATTGTTTTAAATTACGTATTAGACATTGAAATAAGAAGTTTTGAAATTTAAAACATCTACCTATGGCGTGAGTAGCCGACAGATGTTACTGTAGTTGTTATTTTTCTGCACGTCCGAAAAGTTTGCGTTACGAAAATGACATTCTCTGTCTTCGACTGGCCGTGTGGTTCTAGGCGCTACAGTCTGGAGCCGCGTGACCGCTACGGTCGCAGGTTCGAATCCTGCGTCGGGCATGGATGTGTGTGATGTCCTTAGGTTAGTTAGGTTTAAGTAGTTCTCAGTTCTAGGGGACTGATGACCACAGCAGTTAAGTCCCATAGTTCTCAGAGCCATTTGAACCTTTTTTTTTTTTTTTTTTTTTTTTGTCGACTACTTCGGTCTGGCTATGAATGCTACGTGAAATAGTCTTAAAAATTTAGATAAACGCCCTGTCAATGCATTTTATGGATTACGACCACCCACGGTTGTGAGAGAAGGCGACATTTATGTACTTGAGATGACACGAAAACACGTAATTATTTCACCTTGATGGGCAAAAGCGAATGAACACGACAACCAATTTCTATTGCTATGGCACTAGATTATTTGAAAATAAGTAAAACTTACTGAGGCGACTCGTGTAACTTAATATAACGAGCATTAAGTAAGGTAAATATAATGTCAATAAAATTTATATTTACCTATAACTAATGACAGTAACAGCAAAGAAGATTACAGTGTCGCCTGAGAAGCAACAGAAAGCTCATCGTAAAAGAAGGAAGAACGTTAAACAGCCTCTGGCTGTAAGGTCAGTTTCGAAAGAAATGACGTGGGCACGTAAATACACGCGGTTTCCAAAGCAAATCAATAAGAAGCAAAAATGGGCGAGGAGATGATATACTTCACAATGCTTGTAATAAGGCTGCATTTATAGCTAACGAGTTAGGATTCAAGTTCTCAGCACTCACTTGGTGGTGCGTCGATACAAATTTGACACAAATGGCGAAATAATAGTCTTTCACGCTGTTGTTGTGGTCTTCAGTCCCAGTTCGAGGACTGGTTTGATGCAGCTCGCCGTGTCCATGTCATGCAAGTCTCTTCATCTTTGTACAACTTCTGGAACCTACATCTATTTGAAACTCTTTACTGTATTCATGCCTAGATATCCTTCTACAGTTTTGCCTTCTACACTTCCCTCCATTACCATACTGAATATTCCTTGGTGTCACAAGACGTGTCTCGCACTACTGGGGTCCTACAAAAATTTGGAAATACCGCGAGAAACCCATGCTTGAACATAAATGCAGGGGAAAACGGGGTGCCCGAGCAATAAATTCTGGACTGTGGCGTAATGGAAGAAAGTCGCTTGGTCGAATGAGTCTTGTTTCACACTGTTTCCAGCTTCTGGCCGAGTTTATGTCACAAGAGTGAAACATGGAGGACAACCGGTGGTGACTTGGGCAGCCATATCGTGGTATTTCATAGGCCCTATTATTACTGCCAAGTATTATGTGTCCATTTTGGCTGATCATGTCAATCCCATGACATAATGTTTGTTTCCTACAAGTGATTTTGTATTCCAAGACGATAGACCCATTGTTCACATAGCTCGCATCGTGCAGGACTGGTGTTGTGGGCACGAGGATGATCTCTCGCATCCACCTGGGCACCATTATCACCAGATCTCAATATTATTAAATCTTTGTGGTCTACTTTTTGACAGAAGGTTGCGTGACCACTATCTACATCCATTTTAACTTGCCGCTATTTAGCTGAAAGAATGGTAAAAGAGTCTCCTGGAAACCGTACAGGACCTGTATTTACACATTGCGAGACGACTCAAAACTTCTTTAAAAGCCAGCGGTTTCCTGCACGGTATTAGGCATGGTAGTGTTTTGTGTTTTCGATGTTTCCATATTTTTGACCAATCTCTTCACTTAGTCAAGTTGTGCTACACATTCATTTTTTCTCAAATCATATTCGCATCTCCCCTTTAGTTATTCGATCTGCCATCTAATCTTCAACATTCGTCTAAGGTACCACAAGTCAAAATTTTCTACTCTTTTCTTTTCTGAACTGCTTATCGCCCACTTTTCATTTACGTCTAGGCTGCATAAAACACAAATAACTTCAGAAATAACTACCTAACACTTAAATTTATATTATATGTTAACAAATACTTTTTTCCACATGTACCTTCCTGGCTATTGCCAATCTGCATTTTAAATCCTCCCTACTTTAGTCATCATCAGTTATTTTGCTGCACAAATAGCAAAACTCATCTACCACTTTAAGTGTCTTGTTTCGTTACCTAATTCCCTTAACATCGTCTCATTTAATTCGACTACATTGCATTACTTTTGTTTCACTTTTGTTGAAGTCCATCTTACAGCTTCTTCTCAAGACACTCTTCATTGTGTTTGTCTTCCAAACGCTTTGCCCTCTCTGACAGAATTACAGTGTCATCAGCAAACCCCGAAGTTTTTACTTCCTCTCCCTCAACTTCTGTTCTCTTACCAAAGTTCTCCTTGATTTCTTTCACTGCTTGTTCAATGTATTGGCTGAACGACATCTCCCATCTCATTTACTGCATTCCTTTCTTGTCGTCCAGCTCTTATAACTGATGTCTTGTTTCGGTACAAGTTGTGAATAATCTATCGCTCTCTGTATCTTATCCCTGTTGGCCTCAAAATATCAAAGAGTGTAGTCCAGTCAACACTGTAAAAAGTTTTCTCTAAATCTACAATTACTTCAGTTGTAGGTTCACCTACCTTTAATCTATTTTCTGAGATATGATGCAGGTTCATTACTGTCTCACCTGTTCCCACATTTCCTTGGGACTCAAACTGAATTTCCCTGAAGTCGGCTTCTACCAGTTTTTCCATTCTTCTGTGGTTAATAAATGTCCGTATTTTGCAAGCATAACTTATTAAACGAATGTAATAATTACATCTGAGGGTGTTTCCTCAGTCTAGTACATGCACAGCACGAGGAATAGCCATGCCAAGGATATCAGGAATTCCGAGGGAATGTCGTCCTTCCTTGGGTCTTATTTCGACTAAGGTCTTTCATTGTTTTGACAAATTATTCTCGCTCTGTCGTATCTCCAATGTCATCTTCACCCACGTCCTCATCTACTTCTGTAATATTGTCCTCCTTATGAATGAAAGCAGGCACAACTACTATATTTATTATTTATTTCACAAACCGGTTTTCGGCTGTTATGTCATCTTCAGGTACAAAGATAAGTATATGGTGCAGCGAAATTTTGTGGGATCAAAGATTTTAAAATAGTGCATTTACAGAGTTTCTCCATTGCCAGAGATGATGAATGTTAATGTCATATTTAGCAATGAAAGGAGAGGAATAATTTCAGTGTAAATACGATGCAAGATTATTGAACTAAGATAAAATATGTGGCACCTTAAGTACTTAACTATACATAATTTACAGCAATTGCTCGTAGAAGAAAATAAATTGAAAAATAAACTTTGGTGACGTATTCTAAGGGGTGACTCCACCAAATAAACAATACTTCACAATAAACTGATCACTCTCACTCCGCCTCGCGGTCTAGGGGGCTCCTTGCCACGATGCGCGCGGCTCTCCCCGTCGGAGGGCCGAGTCCTCCCTCGGGCATGGGTGCGTGTGTTGTCCTTAGCATAAGTTAGTTTAAGCAGTGTGTAAGCCTCGGAACCGATGACCTCAGCAGTTTGGTCCCATAGGAACTTACTACAAATTGCGAACAAAAAAAAAAAAAAAATCCACATCACACTCCTGACTAATCTTCACACTTGCACTTGCTACAACTAGGACTTTCTGCTTATTCATGCTTCAGTCTTACCGTAATATTTCTGCTTCTGAACGTAAACTAGCTTCCTATTCGGCGAATAGCCCGTATTTATAACGCTATGTATCGAAGGTTCTCTGTACAAGGAAACAGTAGAATTTTCGCGATTTTTCTCGAACAAATGGCAGACATAATAACGTATCGAGATCTTTAGAATGGCCGCGAATTTCCTCGAAGGTATGTGTTAGCTATCTATGTGCCGGATAGAAACGTATCAAATAAGATGACGTGGACGCGCGTGCTACATGGGAAAGTACAACTACTCGATAACTCGATTCAGTCGAGTCGACTGACGAAAGAAACGAACGAACAGCGTGCGGCCTGACTGGCGGGGGCGGTGCGGGTGGCAATGCGGTCGGCCCCTCAAGGAAGGGGGGGGGGAGGGGGAGCGCCCTCCGTGCGCCTCCCATATGCATCCACTACTGGTGATGACATACCGTACCAAATCCGACAAGCTCATCCTGAACTGACCATCGAATTCGACAACAATATCTTCAACGAAACACTCATTCGCCTAGAACATAAATTTTAGCAACAAACAACCACACCTTAGTATAACTTGGGATGCAAGCACGGAAAGAAACTTCGAAATCTCAAAGGAAGAAAACTACATCAACGAACTACTTCAATACACTGATCACAACAAACCACTCATCAATGACAATCAAAAGGAAGATTACAACATTATCATGGACCGGATCGACAAAAACACGGTGGGAATTATTTACTTGGACGCACCAGGCGGTACCGGGAAAACGTTTTTTATAAATCTCTTGCTGGCGGAAATACGTGCTGAACAAGATTCGCAGTTGCACTGGCATCATCCGACGTTGCAGTCTCACATACGGAATGAGGGCGAACTGCCCATTCCACCCTAAAATATGAATATAGCCGAAGAACAATTCCTGGTATGTAAAACCTCAAGAGCATCTGGACAGGGTGAACTCCTAAAGCAAGCTACAACTATCTTCTGGGACAAATGTGCAATGGCACATAAAAAATCGCTCGAAGCCATCGACAGAACCTTACAAGATTTGCGAGGAAACTCTGAAGTGATGGGAGGATGTCTACTTATACACTTAGGAGATCTGCGATAAACACTTCCAGTTATTCCCAAGTCAGCACCAGCAGACGAGATCATTGCATGCTTCCAAAAATCACATCTATGGTCACCCACACATATATTGCGACTAAGAAAAAAATATGAGAGTTGAACTATTGAAAGACGAATCAACAGCACATTTTGCTCAACAGATTTTACAAAAAAAAAAAAAAATGGTTCAAATGGCTCTGAGCACTATGGGACTTAACATCTGAGGTGATCAGTCCCCTAGAACTTAGAACTACTTAAACCTTACTAACCTAAGGACATCACACACATCCATGCCCGAGGCAGGATTCGAACCTGCGACCGTAGCGATATTTTACAAATAGGCGAAGACACACATCCTACTGACCAAACGACCGGCCTAATTAAACTCAACCGTGATTTCTGCAACACAGCCACTGCTGAAAACAAACTCATCGACCAAATCTATCAAAATATTGTCCACAACTATAGCAATCCGGACTGGCTAATTGAAAGGGCAGTTTTGGCAGCTAATAATAATAATATGTCGACGATATCAACTTTAATATTCAAAAGAAAATTCCCGGTGAAGAGAGAATATACAAATCGATCGACACGATGCTAAACGTTGAAGAAAGTGTGAACTTCCATACAGAATTTCTAAACTCTTCACAAGTACCAGGAATGCCATTACATTGCCTTCGACTTAAAATTGTATCTCCTATCATACTACTCAAAAACCTCAACTCACCAGAACTATGTAATGGAACAAGAATGATCGTCGAACAGCTATCGAATAACATCATCGAAGCTGAACTTATGACTGCAAAGTACGAAGGACACACACTGTTTATCCCCAGGATACTACTGATCTGAACTGAACTGTTATTCTCATTTAAAAGACTGCAATTTTCAATCAAATTGGCCTACAGTTTTGCAATTAACAAAGAGTAAGGACCAACTTTAAAATATTGCGGCATCAACCTCAAAGACTCCTGCATCTCTCAAGGTCAATTACACGTAACTTGCTCTCGACTAGTAAATTCGAAAAATTTGTACGTATGCAGTACATGTCCCGGATAACAAAATGAAAAATGTTGTTTATAAACAAGTATTGTAAATAGTTAGAACATGTTTCCAATAAAACAAATTTTACCTCCTATGCTTTAACAAGTATTGTAAATAGTTAGAATATATTTTCAATAAATTTTAGTTACCTCTTTCACTTTAAAGTTTATTCTTTTATTCCAACAAACACACAATCTCAGTTACCTGAGCGAAGCCGGCCGTTGTGGCCGAGCGGTTCTAGGCGCTACAATCTGGAACCGCGCGATCGCTACGGTCGCAGGTTCGAATCCTGCCTCGGACGTGGATGTGTGTGATGTCCTTGGGTTAGTTAGGTTTAAGTAGTTCTAAGTTCTAAGTGACTGATGACCTCAGAAGATAAGTCCGATAGTGCTGAGAGCCATTTGAACCATTTGAACCCACCGCTTCCGCTAGCGAATAGCAGCCAATGAAGATCATGCCATACCGCGTAGCGTAGGAAGCATGTGATTAGATTTTACTTGCAAGGGTGACCGACCAGTCGCTTTAAACGTTGATTAATCCTTGCTAATCGTGGAGATGAAGGTGAAGCGGAAGGTCAGAGCCAAATCAACCGGGATAAGCAACGATTTGACCCTTTAATCGCGATGTATTCTGCATTCAAAATTTACAACATAAAACGAATATTAAGCACTAAAATCAGGAGAAAAGCGTGCAATGATGCTCAATATCAATTTCTCATGTTATCAAGGATCACTTAAAATAAAAGAGACAAAAATTTTACCAAAGAAGTCCCAATAAGCTTGAGGCGAGCAAGGGAGGGATATGCTACCAATGAGGAGCAACAGTGGAGCATCATGACGTGTCACGTAGCCCATAGAGTGTATGTAGGCCATAGCATCTCTGTCATGTGTCAACGGCGGCTCGCGGTTATCCTCTGTGACGGACCCGAGCGTTGCGTGTTGCGTACTCCACGACACCCTGTTGGGTCCTACTTACAAGGGAACCTCCCCATCGCACCCCCCTAAGATTTAGTTATAAGTTGGCACAGTGGATAGGCCTTGAAAAACTGAACACAGATCAATCGAGAAAACAGGAAGAAGTTGTGTGGAACTATGAAAAAAATAAGCAAAATATACAAACTGAGTAGTCCATGTAGGCAACATCAAGGTTCATGTTAGCTCAGGAGCGCCGTGGTCCCGTGGTTAGCGTGGGCACCAGCGGAACGAGAGAACCTTGGTTCAAGTCTTCCCTCGAGTGAAAATTTTAATTTCTTTATTTTCGCAAATTTATGTACTGTCCGTTCGTTCATTGACGTCCCTGTTCACTGTAATAAGTTTAGTGTCTGTGTTTTGTGACCGCACCGCAAAACCGTGCGATTAGTAGACGAAAGGACGTGCCTCTCCAATGAGAACCGAAAACATTTGATCGCAAGGTCATAGGTCAACCGATTCCTCCACAGGAAAACACGTCTGATATATTCTATACGACACTGGTGACGGCATGTGCTCCACATGACAGGAATATGTTGTCGACCCACCTAACTTGTACACTTGGCGAATGGGTGAAAAGATTCTTCTACCATGCCCGATTTAGGTTTTCTTGTGGATGTGATAATCACTCCCAAAAAAGTGATTAAAACATAAGAGTTTGTCACATAAACTGCAACAAATGAATGCAACAGTTTCACAGTTGCACAATTTTCCCTGTGCTCTGTCAAAACATATGTTTTTAACGTTTTCAAATTTTTCCTTGTGTAGGCCGTCAAATCCTGCATATGTCCAAGCAAATCTGAACATGTCCTGGAATTTTGGAGAGTGAAGTTGATTATGTGTGAGTGCCTGAACTTTGATAATTGTCTGAAAAAAAAATTAAACTTTTCACTCGAGGGTAGACTTGAACCAAGGATCTCTCGTTCCGCAGGTGCTCACGCCAACCACGGGACCACGGCGCGCCTGAGCTCACATTATCCTTGATGTTGCCTACCCTGCGCATGGACTACTCAGTTTGTATATTTTCCTTATTTTTTTCATAGTTCCACACAACTTCTTCCTGTTTTCTCGATTGAGCTGTGTTCAGTTTTTCAAGGCCTATCCACTGTGCCAACTTACAACTAAATCTGAGGGGGGTGCGATGGGGAGGTTCCCTTGTTAGAATCTCGATCCCAGCAAGAAAACAGCACACTGTCACGGTAGGTACTCTTTTCTGTTGCCACTCTAAACGGCCATTCTTACACAAATGCGTATCTCTCTTACCAGCGAGCTCTGAGGTAACTCTCGAAATCTGTTAGTATACCATTTCCTGGCTGGTCCTAAAAGCTAACCCCCCCAGGGGTGTATCCCTGCACGTTTGGCGTGCGGTGGCTTAAAACTAAATTGGCCCGGAAGTACTCTCGTACATAGGAAATAATGTTAAGCAGTTTCCGTCTGACTCTCTTCTCGGAGACACACAGAAAATCGCTAGGCAATTTTTTTATAGCTTAGTTCCCTAATAAAATAAATGTAGTATCACACCTTACATAGACCTCGTACGTACTCCTTCCTGCTTTCAGTTTCCCCTTCTTTGCTTACTAATAGCTTGCCGCCTGAGGCCTCAATATTCGTGCTTCTCTTTTCTCCACATGTTTTCCAATAGATCGATTCTACCTTTCCCCTAGTTATGCATGCTTTTACATCCTTGCAGTTGTTCTCTTAGCCATTTTTGCTTACCATCTTGCAGTTTCTGTCAGTCTCACTTTTGATACGTCTGTAGTCACTTTTGCCTGATTTTTGCCGCATTTATGTATTTGCTCCTGTCTCCAATTAAATGCAGTATCTCCTGCGTAATCCAAGGTTTTCTACTAGGTCTTTCAAAGCTTCCTATTCTTCTTTTGTTATATTCCTTGCCCATGTTTCAGTCGAACATTGCTCCTCCTAAAATTCTCAGCTTTCGCTAGTTCTTCCAGGTCTCATGTCTTTATTTCCGCATCTTTCTACAATTTATTTATTTGTAATTTGCTGCTGATAACCAATAAATGGAAATGTCTTATAGTTTAAGATCTGTTTTCGAAGCATAGGTCTCACCATTATATGATCAATATGAAAATTTCCAATCTCCAGAGGTCTCTTCCACATACGCTATCATCACGTTGGTTGCTACTCTTCATATTATATTATTGTTCTATTACGATAAGAATAACATACAAGAAAAATAAAATACCAATAAAGCGACGATAACGAAGCCTGAAGACGACATTACGTCATCATCACAGTTAATGAAGCCAGAAGATAACTCTTACACATCGTGTTCACCAAAAACCCCTGGGGACAGTGGTCTTCTTTTTCGGAAAAACTTCAACAATTACGTGTAGCGAACAGGTAAGGCTTAATGACTTGCAGTTTGCTCAGTAGATCTGTTGTCATCTTCTGTTCGAACACTGATTTGATGCAGCTCGCTAAGCTTGTCTTTCGTCTGCTAGGTTCTTCATTTTGTCATAACTATTGCAAGCAACATCCGTTTGAACATGGTTACTATATCCAAACATTGATTTCGGTGTGCGGTTTTCAATTATTGCCACCCCCTGCCCACTTGCAGTGACACATATTTCATTCCATTACCAAATTAACTAATTCCCTTGATTCGATTCAGTACCTATTCATTCGTGATCCGTATTACTATCATTATTAACACGGGTTTGCAAGCTCCTATATTACGAACATGCGCCAGTTTTTTCCACAGGAGCATCTGTGAAAGCGATTAGTTTCATTATTTTCTCAAAAGACCAGATGTGCTACGAGCCACGTTTGCAGCTCAAGGGGATGATGAGATTTTGGCATGATGCCGCATAGGCCGCGAACCGCGAGGCTACGCTCCGACCCTGCCCCGTGAGGCGTCGCCACGGCGACGACGCAGCCGCTGGCATTGCCGCTGCCGCTGCCGCCACCGAGAAACCGGTTAGTGGCCGGCCGCGCGCGCACGTAAACGCTCCTAATGGTCCGAGCCAGGCCTTCTACGCGGTTTGGCTCTACCTCATTCTCCCTCTGTCTTCCTCTCCCGCTTCCTTGCCGCCACCAACCGCCCTCCCCACCCCCCACCCCCTCATCCCCACCGGCCATGCTCTCCCCTCTCGCTCACTCGTGTCCCTCTCTCTTCCTCATCCAGTGTGTTGCGAGTCAACTTTGACAGTGGAAGGGGCCAGAGCTAGGGCAGCCGCAGAGCGACAGAGACAGATAAAGGGGCACACACGGAGCGACAGAGAGGGCATTACCTGCCCTTCCTTTTCAAGACGTTTCCCGCCCGCGGCGAGTAGAAATGCCCAGTCCACAGGAACTCCTTTGCATGAGAAGCCACGCCGGCAAGGCGCGCGGTCAGAAATGAAAAAAAAAGTTTTTTCTTCGGCGCCTTTTCCACCTTTTTATTCTCTCGTCGTCGTCATCGTCTCCTCGCCGAATGCGGCGTCCTCCGGTAGCCTTGTGTCCATAGGGCGCAAAGTGTCCTTCCGGCCGCAATGTTGATGTTGTGGCGCGTGTGTGGTCCTTCCGACGGTGGTCCCCCGCTAATAGTGCAAGGTCGCTCAGATAAGTATAACGCCGTCCACATCGTGGCCGCTGGTCGCGGCTCTGGTTGCTGGTGCGCTCGTATTTCACGGTTAGCTGCTGCTTTCGTGGGCCAGTATTCGTGCTCTTTGCTCCGTTTATTCGTTGCGTTCTTGCCTACCGCCGCGGGAGGCCAGCTGTGAGCCCTTCTTGAGTTAATACTCGCAATTTCGTCGAAGCTGTATTACCTGTGACCTAGCAAGATAGTACAAGGTGGGCCAAAAGTCACGAAGGGGCTGCTGCGAAATCCTTAAATTATTGTCTCCTATTTTTCAGATTCCGGCGTAGAAACGATGGAAAATTTACCATCCTTGATCGTCAAGTCTGTGATATGTGAATGGAAATTAACGATACACAAAAACGTTGTAGCCCCTTCCTGACATTTGGCACCTCCTGTATGATGAAACTTGAAGGGAACAGGATTTAAATCCTCGACTGGTCATCTGAGTGTTGTTTCGTAGTTTCCGTAAAGGACTAGGCGATTCTTTAAATATACGACTGCTGATCCTTTGCTCCTTCATTCAATAAGTTATCTACTGCACAGTCTCTAACGTTTGTATATTTGGCTCTGAACTTACTTCTTCCCTTTTTCTGGTCTCCATCATCAAAATTAACCTCTTCTGTAATCTCCAAGCATATTTTCATAAGCTAGCATAATTCCTTGTAAGACCTACGGCATCCGATATGGAGACCATGAAAACACAAACTGAAAGCATGTACCTCCACTGAATATATTGTTCGCTATAATTTATCTTCGTTTGTGATCTAACTCTGCAAATTTCATTTTTCTGATATCCATATCGTTTTTCCA
Source organism: Schistocerca cancellata (assembly GCF_023864275.1). Lineage (NCBI taxonomy): Eukaryota > Metazoa > Arthropoda > Insecta > Orthoptera > Acrididae > Schistocerca > Schistocerca cancellata. Next base: position 389,754,160 of record NC_064629.1, on the reverse strand, counting down.
AACAAACACAGAGCCAGAATATTGTATATAGCTCATGATAAATTTAAAGTATTTCCAGTTTCAATTACTATTTACTAATTAAATGGAAACCCAGTTGTTCGGACCATAGGGTGCCGTAATCATGTGGCTTGTTATTGACTTTTCAACTCAGTATCCAGTCTCTCGTGGGCTGAGGATGTTCGACGTGTTTGATCTGCAGAGGATATATAAATTATGTAAATTGTGAGTGGAACGTAAGTGGATGCTTTGAAGGAATGCCGGAAACAGAGCTAACATCTTACCTAACGAAGAACGTCGCCAATAAGAAAGCAAAATTAATGAACACCAAGCTAATAAGTTATCCAACCTGAAATCCCGCAGTTTTCAGAACATATAGCTACAGCGAAAAGTAAAGACAACGAGTAGATAGATGACAACGAAAAAATTATCGAAAGATAATTTTTGGGGCCAAAAAAGTGACCATAGTTACCGACTGTGTAGCACTTGCAGATTGTAAGAGGCGTTTGGCAGAACATCAGATGATACACAAATGCGAATCATTAAATTTTTCGGACACATCTAAAGTACCGACGACACTAGGCCGATTAAGAAAATCTTAACCAAGTTATCCCGGGCAGCAGGAACGACAAATCACATTTTTTTTTAAGTTGTTTACTAACTCCAAGACGGATCTGCAAGAAACGACCATTACATAATAGTTACTTACAAGCTATACAAGTTCAGAAACAAGATACATGTATATCAGGGACGGCAGGAACAAGCAGTAACATCCAGTAAGCTTTAGATAGAGGAAAAGGGAAAGCTTGCATGCACGAGAAGAAGGAAATACAGGCGCCAAAGAAAACTGAAATTTTCATTCACATTGTTTACGAAAGGTCCAAGTCGATGTGTGTTTGTTTTATAAGTTGACACAGACTTGACAATAAGTATTATTTTTAAAAATGAAAGAAGTCAAGAAATTTACAGTTCTTATTCTTTTTTCTAGGGAGCCACGTAAATGCCATTCTCATTTGAGACTAACTGTTTCCTGACGTCTTGCACCTGCAGACTCTAAGAAAGAAGATGTAATAATTTTTAAATATCAACGTCGATAATCTGAATCATTTCTAAAAATTCCATAGAAGCAAATACCTGGTTTCGTCGTGTCGTCACATGATAAATCCAATAAACTGCTAAAGAAGTTAAGTATGTACACACACTTGTGTATTCGCCTCATCCACTGAAACGGACGCAAGTCGAACACCGGAGATGTCATAGGAAACGTAACACATGTGAGGAAGTTTTTACTTTAGTAATTCGGCTGTCAAAATTAGGGTGAATATACGGGGCATTTTAAAGTCGTCTAGGGGTAAGAGATGTCATGGCGAACAACTTATTTTATCGAAAAGTGTTCGCTGACGCTTCCAAGGACACTACACGTCTGTTGTAATTAGTTATGTCCCTGAGGGAAGGACGGGAGTAGGCGCTCTCTGGCGTAGGCGCTCTCCGGCGTGTTTATACATCGTGTGTAGCCTATAATCCACTCACCCGCTCTGTTTGAAAGCGGCAAGGCAGAGCATAATTGAAGTTCCTTATTCACTTCTAAAATATCTTTCTCCGTTTAGAGACACTCATTCTTAAGGTTTTCTTCTCGAAAATCACTTTATCAATTTACTGCCGTAGGTAGTACGCAATGTAGCACATCTGGTTAGTTTTACAACGTACCACAGTGATGCATAGGCAATCGAGACTAACAATTTGATGCAGACCACAAGCCGCGAAACAGCCTCAGATTTGCATACTAAGGCCACCTAAGCTACCGCACATACGCGCCTTTTTGACTAAAATCGTCCTTCAATGTAAAAATCCTCTTGTTCTCGCACTTACAAAATTTAAAATTGATGTTTGTGTAATGCGAATTTCAACAGCATAAAATTACCGGTCAAATCTTTTTGTTTGTCTGGTCTTCTTAATGTGAAATTGCTGTGTTTCTAACAAGGAAACCTCACCAATTTGTCCACATATTTTAAGGAGAAATATAGCAGACTTACAAGACATCGCGTGAAAATCTGGGCCATGAGTCTGACAGTAGGCTGTTGTGACCTTCTGGGACCCAGATTCGATTCCCTGACTGGACGGCGATTTTCTCCGCACCGGGGCTGGATGTTGTGCTGTTCTTGCTTTCGTATCATTATAATTGACATTCACCTGTTGAGATGGCTGAATGCACACCTCCAGAAAGCCAGTAAAAAAAAAAAAATAGAAAAGCCCCCGATTGTTTGTCACTCGCCCCGCCACAATGTGGCTGCTTAATGCCCGAGCGTCATGTACTGTACAGTGGACTGAGAAAGAGGTTTGTGAAATACTGTTTTAACATTGGCAACATGCTTTTTTCATTGTGTCAAAGTGTGCAGTTCTAACCTGTAGCTGACACCAGAGATCTTTTTGTTTCAAACATTTGTACGTTGCTATTCAAAGATGCATTATAAATTTAGCAACGTAAAATTTTGCATTTTGGCACTGTTGAAGTGAAGTACATTTGCAGAAGGTACGCTTTCTTCAACGTGATTGGCATGGTTAAATTGTAAATCGAAAATCATTAACTTCCTTCCATAATAATTCTTCAGATGCCTAAGTTAATTCGTTTTGATTATGAGGCGTATACAGAGCTGCAGAATACCAGCACAAGAATATTGCTAAAATAATACTGAACACATACGTGTGTGAATCTGACATATTACTTAGACAGTCTATTATTTTTCGCGTAGAATAACATGTGTTTTCGCACAAGATTTCAAAGCAGGTTAGGCAGATGTGTCCACTTCCCCCATCCTCTTATCTCACCTTCAACATTCCGCGAATAGGAGAGCTCTTGTCAGTCTGCTGTACAGTATTTAGCACTAGTGGAATAGGCGGCTGCAGCGGGGCAGAACGAGCGACAAACAACCGATACGTGTGGAAGTTTGAGAGCTGTGCTATCAGAAGGTCACAACTGCGTAATGTCAGAATTATGGTCCAAATTTTCACTCTTGATCGATTGCTGTGGCTGATACAGGGTGTTTCAAAAATGACCGGTATATTTGAAACGGCAATAAAAACTAAACGAGCAGCGATGGAAATACACCGTTTGTTGCAATATGCTTGGGACAACAGTACATTTTCAGGCAGACAAACTTTCGAAATTACAGTAGTTACAATTTTCAACAACAGATGGCGCTGCGGTCTGGGAAACTCTATAGTACGATATTTTCCACATATCCACCATGCGTAGCAATAATATGGCGTAGTCTCTGAATGAAATTACCCGATACCTTTGACAACGTGTCTGGCGGAATGGCTTCACATGCAGATGAGATGTACTGCTTCAGCTGTTCATTTGTTTCTGGATTCTGGCGGTACACCTGGTCTTTCAAGTGTCCCCACAGAAAGAAGTCACAGGGGTTCATGTCTGGCGAATAGGGAGGCCAATCCACGCCGCCTCCGGTATGTTTCGGATAGCCCAAAGTAATCACACGATCATCGAAATATTCATTCAGGAAATTAAAGACGTCGGCCGTGCGATGTGGCCGGGCACCATCTTGCATAAACCACGAGGTGTTCGCAGTGTCGTCTAAGGCAGTTTGTACCGCCACAAATTCACGAAGAATGTCCAGATAGCGTGATGCAGTAATCGTTTCGGATCTGAAAAATGGGCCAATGATTCCTTTGGAAGAAATGGCGGCCCAGACCAGTACTTTTTGAGGATGCAGGACGATGGGACTGCAACATGGGGCTTTTCGGTTCCCCATATGCCCAGTTCTGTTTATTGACGAAGCCGTCCAGGTAAAAATAAGCTTCGTCAGTAAACCAAATGCTGCCCACATGCATATCGCCGTCATCAATCCTGTGCACTATATCGTTAGCGAATGTCTCTCGTGCAGCAATGGTAGCGGCGCTGAGGGGTTGCCGCATTTGAATTTTGTATGGATAGAGGTGTAAACTCTGGCGCATGAGACGATACGTGGACGTTGGCGTCATTTGGACCGCAGCTGCAACACGGCGAACGGAAACCCGAGGCCGCTGTTGGATCACCTGCTGCACTAGCTGCGCGTTGCCCTCTGTGGTTGCCGTACGCGGTCGCCCTACCTTTCCAGCACATTCATCCGTCACGTTCCCAGTCCGTTGAAATTTTTCAAACAGATCCTTTATTGTATAGCTTTTCGATCCTTTGGTTACATTAAACCTCCGTTGAAAACTTCGTCTTGTTGCAACAACACTGTGTTCTAGGCGGTGGAATTCCAACACCAGAAAAATCCTCTGTTCTAAGGAATAAACCATGTTGTCTACAGCACACGCGCACGTTGTGAACAGCACACGCCTACAGCAGAAAGACGACGTACAGAATGGCGCACCCACAGACTGCGTTGTCTTCTATATCTTTCACATCACTTGCAGCGCCATCTGTTGTTGAAAATTGTAACTACTGTAATTTCGAAAGTTTGTCCGCCTGAAAATGTACTGTTGTCCCAAGCATATTTCAACAAACGGTGTATTTCTATCGCTGCTCGTTTAGTTTTTATTGCCGTTCCAAATATACCGGTCATTTTTGAAACACCCTGTATATTGCATGTGTGCTTTTTTTCTTATTGGGATGCGAGATCAAGTTGGTGATATTTCCTTATAAGTAAAAAGTTTAGAGCGAATTGTAAACATAATTAATTCTTCCACATTGTTTACAAAATTGATACTTCTTTTATTAACTTCATGTGAAAGTTTTAATTAATAATGTTAACCAAACAGCCAACTAAGCACGTGGCGCAAGAGAACGAGAGGATATTGAAAATATCGCGCGGCGAGCATGTACTGTAGCTTAGGTGGCTTTTGCAAGCCAGTTTCCAGTTTGAGACAACTTCTCGACTTAGTAGACCGCAAGTAGCGACTTGTTCGTCTCGACCTCCCCTACACCACTCTGGTACATTGTAAATAAAACTGGTCATAAAAATGTATACTCCAACTCGTGACAACGAAATCTAGAATGAAATTAAAGTAACAGAACTCGGGATAGGCAGAGTTAAGCGGCAAATCAGCTGTAAATAAGTTTTCTGTTAGACATTAACTAGGGTAACTTATTTCGTGCCAGGTTTGTATATTATTTCCATCCAGTTTTATTTCGGACACCTCGTGTATGGGAATAGATCTCAGTGTCCTATATCAGTACCCCATGCAATTAAAAAAAGTGTCTGGCGTATCTCTGAGAAGGTTTACTTTTGCGTTTTCTCATAAGGAACCTTCACAGCCACTACAGCATCTTATTGATAAGTGAGAAACCAGACGCGTCTATCGGTAAGTCCTATGTTACAAAATGACATGCATATTCATCCCATGCCGTCGTCCGTAAGCACTTTTGCCAGATCTACTTCTAAATCATATTTCTTTTCGGAAGAAATTGGAAATTTGTGGGAAGGTCCTATTGGACCAAACTACTGAGGTCATCGGTCCCTAGGCTTACACACTACTCAACCAAACTTAAACTAACTTACACTAAGGACAACACACACACCCATGCCCGAGAGAGGACTCGAACCTCCGACAGGAGGGAGGGGGAGGGGAGCGAGGGGGGGGGGGAGCCGAGCGAACCGTGGCAAGGTGCCAGGACCGAGCGGCTAGCCTGATCGGCATTTCTTTTCTGCGCCCTGTGTATTTGTCCTGTTACCCAACGTTATATCTACTGCGTACTTTTCCATAAAATACACCCCGTTTATGTGCAAAAATTTCATATATTAACAAAATTTTCGAGTTTCCACTTCCCCATCTTCTCTGTCTTACATGTATCTCTCACACTGTAAATGTGCTTCACAAATTTTCTGTACAAGTTTCAATGACGTGTGACTGTAGACTCAGCAAGTGATTGCTAGATCTGCTTAAAAGATTTCTCAGTTCAGGCACAGTCGAGGACTGGGCTTATGTTGGACCATGCCGTAAATAAAAGTTAGTAATAGAAAGAGACATGTGCTTCTCTAAATGGGATTTTTATTGAGACAAATGAAATAGAGCTCGATGGCCAAAAAGTGATTATAATGCAAAGGAGGTCTGTTAACGAGTCTGTCACACCGCTAGACCAATTTTAATTCTTACTCTAGATTGGTCTTTATACTGCCTGTGTAAGTTGTAAATATTAAAGTAGACTCTTGTCTTTCACACGTCACTAATATCATGTGTGAAAATTTACTCTAATTCAACATTTCTACGAGACCTTACTTTGTTTTGTCGATAAACCACGGAACAGCTTTAAAGTGGTTGATGAACCGGTGGAGACCCTAAAACTGAGCAACAAGAAGCGGTGCCTCAATGTGTAATGAACTCAAGTATGTTATGAAACGCACGGGTCTGATGCCACCTGCACGCGAAGAAGAGCCTAGCTGGTCAAGTAGTATGAATTGATTCCAAACGAAACGGCAGCCGTTCCGCAATGAACCGACGCGAGGGTTAAACTGAAGGTGTCAGTAGCAATTAGGAATCCGACGACACATTGCCAATGGGTTACAAAGACGCTCAAAAATTGCTTCATTGTTCGCCATGCGTTAAGTCGGTATCAGATGGAAAAGAGAAAAGAATAGGATCGAATTACATCCATGAGCAAAGTCACGCATTCATTCGTAAAGCGCTCTTCCAGACGAGGACTAACACTGAATGACGTTATCACTTTCACGTAAGTTCAGAGTGTCATGAAATCATTAAGTCTGGGAACTGAAACCTATATGACGATATGTCATCATCATAATCGACCGACAAAGAGAAGAACTTCGCTTGGATTACAGAACACTTGGCATTAAAGGTAAATTAACGATTCTAAACAATACGCTATAAGGTAACCAACTAACGATTAGAAATGAAGATTTAGCTTTCATTGATTTCAACAGCTTTCATCTTATGCCAACAGTGTGAGCTCATAGCAATTGTTCACCGAGAGGATCTCCAGTGTTAATGTATGCCTTACAACACCGTATAACACATAAGCCGATGACATTTGGTAACATCTTTGGAAAAAATCCTCCACTGACATATCGCAGACGATTGTATATTCTTTTTCAAAGGAGCGCCACCATCGTATTTGCAGACACATACGAGCGCCATCTACATCTAATGACTACTTTGCAATTCACATTTAAGTGCCTGCCACAGGGTTAATCGAAACACATTCACACTACATCTCTAACGTTCTCTTACTGAGAGAATTTTGTAGACTGAAATTTCGTGAAAAGATCGCGCCACAATGGAAAACGCATTTTTTTAAATGATTGGCACCCAAACTCGTGTATCATATCCGTGACACTCTCCCCCGCCCCTTCCTGCCGCCCAAATTTCGTAAAAAAACGAGCTATTCTTCTTCGAACTTTCTCGACGTCGTTCGTCAATACCCTCTGGTAGGGATCCCACAGTGCATAGCAGTACCCTTGCAGAGGACGAACAAGGGCGGTGTAGGCTATCTCTTGAGGAGACCTGCTTCTTCTTCTAAGTGTTCTGATAATAAAACTCAGTCTTAATTTAACTTTCCCGCAATATTGTCTATGTCATAGTTTCAGTTTAAATTGTGCGTAATTTCAATTTCTAGGTATAATAGTGGAATTGACATCCTTTAGGTTAATGTGATTTATCGTGTAACCGAAATGTAAAGGATTCCTTTTAGTGCTAATATGGATGACCATGCAATTTTCATTATTCAGGGTCAATTGTCACTTTTAGCACCGTACAGGTATACAGTGTGAATCATTTTGCTATTGGTTTTGATCTTCTGATGACTTTACTGCAAGGAAAATGACAAAATCACCTGCAAAAATTCTGATGCCCCAGACGCATTCTTCATTGAAGATCGCGTACCGACTGAAATATTAATTTCATAATAATTTTCGACTATTGGTACCTTATCTCAAAATACTCAGATTAGGATCCTCTACCGTCTTTATACTTTCAGACCTACGTGTTTTGGAAACTTTATATATATATCACAGAATAAAACACTAGTCGCTTTCGAGGAACAGATACCATTATGTAAGTTCAATCAAATTTCAGATAAAGGAAAGATATTTAGAAAACTAACATAAAATTAATTCTCGGAAATTCGAAAATAAAACTTTGAATATTGGATGGTGGCTGTAGCTTTTTTCACCAGGATAAGTTAATAGAAAGCAATATGCATTTTAAATTCTTGCGTGTTTGACAATAACAAATGACGACACATTTCTTGTATCTGCCTCAAGCTTTCGATATCTTACGTTAAAAATGAAATCAGCAACAGACCAAATCGCAGATATGTGAGTAATATGCTTGTATACAGGATGTCAGTGCAAATATAAAACAAATGTAGTAAGAAGTCAACGGATATGAACTGCCAAGGTTAGCAAGACGTTAAAACTCATTGGCATACAACATACATTCCAGTCTCATATTAGGTCTTGGATCCCTTAATTTCTGTGATGCAGTTTAATTTTTATTAGATAATGGAGTCCGTTAGTTGCAGAAAACTTTTATTTTATTTCAGTTTCACAGTGAAGTAGTTTTAAATTCACTGACACTTTGCTGATGAACTTTCCTATACATTTCCTTGTTAGTTAAGTAACTCCATTTCAGTGGTGCGAGAAACCCTACAATATACAGGCGCAGTTTCTCTACTGCTTCTGCAGATATCTGTAATTTCGTTTCTGGATTGTGTAGCTAGTGTCAGCTCAGACGAATATTAGACATCACGTATTTCATGCGACGACTTGTGTCGACGGAAAGCACCGATTTGTTTACCTTTGTGCCCACACATTATGTAACTGGAGATTACTGTGACGTCTTTAAGCACATTAAATTTATATATTGTTTTTAAATTCCTGAACGACTTTAGTAATATTTTGGTAATAAGAACAGAGCAATTACCAAAAATGATAAGGTTCAAGGTAATCGAATATTGAATATAAAACTCTTTGGAGGATTATATAAGCCCATGTTAGCGTATTGTTAAACTACTATCGTTATTACCCTTACTGTTTCTACTACTGGTACGATTACTAGTACTACTCCATGTCAGATATACCTGGTCGTGTGCTCCAATTATGTCTTGTGAAGTGAACTTTGTGAAAATATATTGCAGAAAAGTAATTCATGGTGTTTTCGTGTTCTGAGTAATTAGAAAACTTAATCTTTGAAGACGGCGTCTCTGCCCAAGCAAGGTATTTATTCGGTAAAATCCCACGTTGAAACAACTAAAGCAAACAATAAAGACAGTTTCCAATTAGGAAGTTTTTTCTGAATAACAACTCCCAACGGAAAGTCAGAGACGTACCAAGCATTCTTGGGAGTTGACATGCAGCAACTGCAAGGGAATAATATCTCCGACCGCTGACATAAACATTTCTAAATAATTATGATATAAGTCCATGCAAGTTACTACTGTAAAATGCAAGAACTTTTCCAGACTTGACTTTAACCAGAAAGTGACTTACTGTAGAACTGTAACTTTAACTAACTAGTTGGCGAAGTAACGCATGCTGTACCAGTACCAACTTTATTAACATACGTAAATGTGTGCAGTAAACAGGATGGCAAACGACATAGTTTTCTCACTCAGATTGTAAACTGACGTCCCATAAAAAAGTAAACATTAGTTCCTTAAGAAAATGGGACACTTCCTGCTATAATAATTTATCTACACTGCAGCCCTGAGATCCCAGCGAAGTTGGGTAGAAGAAACAAATATTACGTTCATTTAGTCAAGCAGGGAGCGCTTTCATTGGTGCCGAAGCAACGTGGGGCTTGAGAAGAAAATGAAGAAGGTAATTAGCGCGAATTTTTTTGGTGACATCTTGACATTTTTTAGAACTTTTGGACTTGACGGATTTACGAGTACATATAGTGTACCTAACGTGAATTAATTTGTGTGTTTTTCTTTTTCATGTTCAGCGTCCATTTAATGATAGAAATTACAAACCAAGGAGTTTAAAATCATCACTGTAAAGGGCAAATATTGGCTAAAGATATCTGTATAACGCAGATTCGCCAGTACCAACGTAAAAGTAAGACACTGGAATTTGCGAGATCGTGCCTAGTTTTATAAATTTTCTTTCTCTATCAAGATACATTCCACTCTGGTAGAGCTTTATTACTTTGTGTTTAATCATTCAAGGAAACATCTCATTAATTTCAGATTTTATAGCATTTTATTTCATCTTTGGAGGGCAGATTCGCATGTTTTTGACTAGAGTGCCTTGGAAGTGACATGAACGACGCGTGTGAAGCGTACAATTAAATCTTTTCTTCTTAAAATTGAAGTAGGACTGTGAACACTTTAATATATTGAAAATGGCTTAACACACTGGACGTGAAAGATCAGCAAGAGTTCCGATCGAGGGAGAACTTTCCCGATGAAGAAGACTTCGAATTAGAAAACGAACAGTCCATGATTTGTTGTAGAATTCCAAATTCTGAGTTAAGTAACCCTGACCAAAGCAGTGTTCCGGCGGCCTCTAGTTTGATAGAGATAAATTTCAAAGTGATGAAAGAGACTGAGCTAGTCGATGAGACAGAAGGAACGGTCGAAAACTTACCAATATTGAATGCAAAACTGTTTGTAGGGCTATATAAGCCTATGTTGGCGTATTGTTAGGTTACTACCGTTATTTCCCTTACTGTTTCGACTACTGTTACTATTACTTGTACCGCCGTGCATTCTTGAAAGTTGAGAACGCGGCCGGCTGGTGTGGTCTAGTGGTTCTAGCGCTTCAGTCTGGAACCGCGCCACCGCTACGGTCGCAGGTTCGAATCCTGCCTCGGGCATGGATGTGTGTGATTTAATTAGGTTAGTTAGGTTTAAGTAGTTCTAAGTTCTAGGGGACTGATGATCTCAGATGTTAAGTCCCATAGTGCTCAGAGCCATTTGAACCATTTGAGAACGGGGCTGACGACTCTTACGAGAGACACTCTGTATGTCAGATGCACATGACGGTTTTGAGTTGGCATATTACGGTGATGATCAGAGTGAAGTTCAGCTTGCTAAGCGTGAGAGTTGATGCTGTTTTTAGCACACTGGACTCGAGACCGGGAGGATAGCTGTTCATATCCCTGTCCGGCCATATAGGTTAGGTTTCCTGCAACTTCCCTAACTTGCTTAAAGCTATAGCCGGAATCGTTCCTTCGGAAATGACTTAGGTGATTTCACTTCCCACCTTTGCCCAACCTTAGGTTGTGATCCGTCTCAAAAGACATCATCGTCGAAAAGCCTTCAAATCCTGATCTTAGTTGTTTTGTCTATTCGGCTTGGAAGTCATCGACGGACAACAGGCAACAAAATATACAGAAATCCATACAACATCGGTATAATTTTTCTTAGTTCCGAGATATGGTCCAAGTTCTAGTTTTCAGAATTACAGAAGATACTCGAAACTGTCATCAAATCAATAGAAAAAGGAACACATTCACGATGTCCTGCGAATTTATAATGCTTGTATCCATAACACATTTTGGGAGGCGTTTGAAAGAAACGTTTTATTTAGAATTTATTCTCATTGTTGAATACAGCGTAGCGCACAATGTATACCTGATAAATATTTCAGCAAACAATTGGTACGTTTTAAAACTGCAACATTCTCAAATGGTTTAATGAGAGAGCATATCAGAGCGAGATACACGGTGAGTCACAAACTATAGCCACCTAGAATAATTCCGAATGTATGTTAGTAGCTGAAAAGTTTGTGCGACAAATGTTGCAATGGACAACGGGGGCCATAATATGACGCTGGGCTTTTGTTGCTAGGTGGGGTCGCTTCAGAGATATGAAGATCAACTTTATTTTTTTAAATGGGATGCTGTACTTTGGTACGTCTTTTCTGATAGCGGCTATCGACACGAATCCAGTGATGTGTAACAGTAAGGTCTTTGAAGGTCAACGAAGGTCACAAAGGTGGCATGAACGTCCATTTACAGAAGGTGTTCGAAGTGATGACCGTTGGTACCACTGCAGTGCTGCAATCTTCTTATCATGGGTTGAGTGGTATGCCTTACCACATCGGCACTTATCGAAACACATGCTGTGACAATTCTCTCTCGTATATCGTGCAAGTAGTAAATACTCGAAGAACACGGCGTATCCATCTATCGCGCCATTGGCATGTAAACACCATTCGACGGTTTCGCAATACAGCACTAATAGAAAAGGTAAGACTAGTATCGCCGAATCAAGCGAATGGGAATGATGTATTCCTTCGAAGAACAAGTCGATATGCTTCTCATTTACGGAGAATTCCAACGAAATTCAGTGAGAGCTAGAGACTTACACGCTCAAAGATATCCTCAAAGTACAAACCTCGCACGTCGTACATTTAAATAGGTGTATGATAAACTGAGAACAACTGGATCTTTAACGTATCGGAAACATATCTGTCAAAAGAAAGTTTCTAACGAGGAAACGGAAGTTGGTACCCTTGCCACTGTGGTTCGAGATCCTTGTGTTAGTTCGCGTCAAATCGCAAGAGTCTGGCATGAGCCAGAGTAATGTTGTTCGAGTTCTGCATCGCCATAAATATCATCCTTACCGTATCAGTCTCCACCAAGAATTAACTGGTACGAATTTTATGCGTCGCATGGGCTCAACTTCAGATTCAAAGGGATCACACATTTATTGCCGGCCGGGGTGTCCGAGTGGTTCTAGGCGGTACAGTCTGGAACCGCGCGACCGCTACGGTCGCAGGTTCGAATCCTGCCTCAGGCATGGATGTGTGTGATGTCCTTAGGTTAGTTAGGTTTAAGTAGTTCTAAGTTCTAGGGGACTGATGACTTCAGAAGTTAAGTCCCATAGTGCTTAGAACCATTTGAACCATTTTTGAGCACATTTATTAATTTGATTTTATTTAATGACAAGGCTACATTCACTAACCATGGAAATGTTAATTTGCATAACATGCATTATTGGGCAAATGAAAATCCATGTTGGCTGCGGCAAGTGGCACACCAAAACCTGTGGTCGGTGACTGTATTGTGTAGGATTCTGGAGGACAGAATTATACGCCCCTATTTCATCGAAGGAAATCTTACTGGTAGGAAGTACACCATATTCCTGCAAGAAACATTAGGTCTGTTATTGGAAGAAATGCCTTTAGGAACAAGGAACAGAATGTGGTATCAACACGATGGGTGTCGGGCACATTTTTCGCTGATAGCTAGAAGTGATTTGCAGAAACAATTCCCAAATCGTTGGATTGGACGCGGAGAAGATGTGTCGTTGCCGGCTAGTTCACCAGACATGACGCGTCTGGATTTTTTCTTGCGGAGATTCGTAATAGACATTGTTTGTAAAGACAATGCAACTACACCTGAAGATATGCAAGAGACAATTATAACAGCATTTGCTTCGATAAGTGCCGATGTGATAAGGAATACCACTCAATTCCATGATAAGAAGACTGCAGCATTCCACTGATACCAATGGTCATAACTTCTAACACCTTCTGTAAACGAACGTTCATGCCATCTTTGTGACCTTCGTTGACCTTCAAAGATCTTACTGTTACACATCATTGGATTCGTCTTGATAGCCGCTACCGGAAAAGACGTACCAAAGTATAGCAGTCCATTTAAAATAACAAAGTTGACCTTCATATCTCTGAAGCGACCAAAGCTACCAGTAAAAAACCAACGTCATATTATGGCCCCCGTTGTCCCATGCAACATTTGTCCCACAAACTTTTCCTCTCCTATCATACGTTCAGAGTTTCCTTGGTGGCAATAGTTAGTGACTCACCCTGTATTTGCTTGTGTATAAAGAGACAATCCCGTATCGCAGTGAGATTTTATAGACGATAGTGATTAATTCGAAACACTTCGCTTCTGCATTTGGGCGGTATATTTGTACATGAAGAGACCAAAACAAGTCATCCTGTTGCTGAGATTTTATAAACGACAGTGATGAATTATAACCGTATTACTTCGCGAGGAGAGTTATTAGAGCAAGGACCAATGCTACATGTTATCTGATTGTGTAATTAGGCAGGAGAACACAGCCAAAGGAAGAAGGGGAGGCTATGACCACGCTGTAAATTCTTATTCATCCTTTATCGAGGCTATGAGTAAATAGCTAGTAAACGAATCTACGAGTACGTGCTGAAAAGTAATGACTACGAATTTTTTGTGAGGAAACTCTTACAGATTTTTAAATAAAACAATTAACATTGGTATTCTACATCATTAGTCTTCATGTCTACATACTCAAAAAGGAAGAAAATCGCAACACCAAGAAGGTGTTGTATCACATAAACAGAAGTTTGTAGGCTTGTTTCTGCATCTGAAAGCTAATATATGTTCAGATTTCGTGCTAGTCGCATAAGCGTGACGTTAGCAGTGCCACTATGAGATTGGAAGTCAAGTTTCCTTTAAATACGCACTGTAACAGGCGTGAGCGTTAGATACCTTTGATATTGGACGTGATTAATTGAAGTTAGTAAAGAATGCCTTTAAGGCAACAAAGATGTCATTATCAAAACCTCAGTGAGATTGAACGAGGTCGTATATTAGGGCTACGAGAATACGGATGTTCTTTCTGCGATATTTCCGAAAGACTTGGCAGGAATGCAGACACTACAGTTGCTTGCTGGTAGCGGTGGTCACGGTAATGTATGGTCTCAACAAGTCCGGGCTCCCGAAGGTCTCATCGGGTTACCGAAAGGCAAGACCATCGTGTTCGGTGGATGGCTGTGGCGCATCGTACTGCATGTGCAGCAGAAATCTGAGCAAGGGTTGGTACCTTTGTGACACAACGAAGTGCTACAAATTGATGGCTTTCAGATCTCCGTGCCAGACGCCCTTCAAGCGAGCATTCCACTGACCCCAAACCAGCACCACCGCAGATGTTGGCGTCACGCGAGAGCTCATTGGAGGGCGGAGTGGAGGTCTGTTGTACACTCCTGGAAATTAAAATAAGAACACCGTGAATTCATTGTCCCAGGAAGGGGAAACTTTATTGACACATTCCTGGGGTCAGATACATCACATGATCACACTGACAGAACCACAGGCACATAGACACAGGCAACAGAGCATGCACAATGTCGGCACTAGTACAGTGTATATCCACCTTTCGCAGCAATGCAGGCTGCTATTCTCCCATGGAGACGATCGTAGAGATGCTGGATGTAGTCCTGTGGAACGGCTTGCCATGCCATTTCCACCTGGCGCCTCAGTTGGACCAGCGTTCGTGCTGGACGTGCAGACCGCGTGAGACGACGCTTCATCCAGTCCCAAACATGCTCAATGGGGGACAGATCCGGAGATCTTGCTGGCCAGGGTAGTTGACTTACACCTTCTAGAGCACGTTGGGTGGCACGGGATACATGCGGACGTGCATTGTCCTGTTGGAACAGCAAGTTCCCTTGCCGGTCTAGGAATGGTAGAACGATGGGTTCGATGACGGTTTGGATGTACCGTGCACTATTCAGTGTCCCCTCGACGATCACCAGTGGTGTACGGCCAGTGTAGGAGATCGCTCCCCACACCATGATGTCGGGTGTTGGCCCTGTGTGCCTCGGTCGTATGCAGTCCTGATTGTGGCGCTCACCTGCACGGCGCCAAACACGCATACGACCATCATTGGCACCAAGGCAGAAGCGACTCTCATCGCTGAAGACGACACGTCTCCATTCGTCCCTCCATTCACGCCTGTCGCGACACCACTGGAGGCGGGCTGCACGATGTTGGGGCGTGAGCGGAAGACGGCCTAACGGTGTGCGGGACCGTAGCCCAGCTTCATGGAGACGGTTGCGAATGGTCCTCGCCGATACCCCAGGAGCAACAGTGTCCCTAATTTGCTGGGAAGTGGCGGTGCGGTCCCCTACGGCACTGCGTAGGATCCTACGGTCTTGGCGTGCATCCGTGCGTCGCTGCGGTCCGGTCCCAGGTCGACGGGCACGTGCACCTTCCGCCGACCACTGGCGACAACATCGATGTACTGTGGAGACCTCACGCCCCACGTGTTGAGCAATTCGGCGGTACGTCCACCCGGCCTCCCGCATGCCCACTATACGCCCTCGCTCAAAGTCCGTCAACTGCACATACGGTTCACGTCCACGCTGTCGCGGCATGCTACCAGTGTTAAAGACTGCGATGGAGCTCCGTATGCCACGGTAAACTGGCTGACACTGACGGCGGCGGTGCACAAATGCTGCGCAGCTAGCGCCATTCGACGGCCAACACCGCGGTTCCTGGTGTGTCCGCTGTGCCGTGCGTGTGATCATTGCTTGTACAGCCCTCTCGCAGTGTCCGGGGCAAGTATGGTGGGTGTGACACACCGGTGTCAATGTGTTCTTTTTTCCATTTCCAAGAGTGTATTTTCTGATGGAAGCTGGTTCTGCCTCGCTGTCAGTGATGGCTGTGTGTTGGTTAGAAAGAGACCAGTTGAGAGCCTGCAACAAACCTGCCTGCGTGCTAGACACATTGGACCTACACCTGGAGTTATGGCGTAAGTTGCGATTTTGTATGACAACAAGAGCACTCTGGTAGCTATCTCAAGCAACCTGACTCAACGTTCTTACGTCAGTCTGGTGATTCCATCTGTTGTGCTGCCATTCATGAACAGCGTACCAAGGAATGTTTTCCAACAGCATAACGTATTCCCACATATCGCTCCTGTAACCCAACGTCCGCTACAGAGTGTCGACATGTTGCCGTGGCCTGCTCGATCACTTGATTTGTCTCCAATCGAGCTCATATGGGACATCATGGGACGACACCTCCAGCGTCATACGCCAACGGCATTAATCGTCCCTCGATTGACCGCCCAAGTGTAACAGGCATGGAACTCCATCCCACAACCTGTCATCCGGCCCTGTAAAATACAATGCATGCACGTTTGTATGCTTACATTCAACATTCTGGCAGTTAAACCGGTTAATGACGTACCAGCATTTCACAGCTGCAATGGCTTACCTTGCGCTTACATCACCTGCGATCTAGCAATGTTAATGACTTACATATGTTACATAGACAGATCGTTCTCGAATATTCATTACTCTACATTAATTTTGTTTTTTTGGTGCTGCGGTTTTTTTTTCGTTTATATATGAGCAGCCATCTGCCGTTAGAGGGCTCCGAATTGTAGCGTGTAACATGGCGGTGCGTAACGTTACTTAGTCGGTACGTGAGGAGCAGCTTGCTGTAATCTAGCTCAGAGTTCGAAGAGTTCGTCCACACGTGGAGCACCATCCCCTTCACCATGACAATGCCAGACTACACACGAGCGCTGCAACATCTGCAACCATCCGACGTTTGGGTTCCCCGTTTTCGAATATCCTCCATACAGTCAAGACTTGGCCACCTCAGATTTTAATCTGCTTCCAGAACTTAAAGAAAGCATTTGAGGAATTCATTTTGTTAGTGATGAAGCGGTGCTAACAGAGGCGAGTTTGGGGCGCCCTCAACAAAGTCAAACATTCACCATTTACGGTATCGACAAACTGTCTCTTTTGGGAGAAATTTGTTCGTCGCCTGGGTGACTGTATTAAATAATAAATATGGATACACGAAGAAAAATTATTTTGAATGTAAATAATGTGTGTTTTATTTTAAAATCTTGAAGAGTTTTCTCATAAAATTTGTAAATGAGATCCTTCTTTCTGCAGGATTTCCCGTTTAATTTGGCGTCCATTACCCGCTGGTGAAATACGGTCTACATGTTGCATAATTTCTTCTGAGCGTAGGTAAGAGATAAGCAGTTTCGGGTATTAGTTGTGTGACTAATATCAGATCAACCATCTCCATCTTTACATAGCACTGAAATCTAATATAATCAGGCCTTGGATAGCACCTAAAATTTTTACCCACATACTTCCCTCCATTATTAACAATATGTCCTCCATAGCTCAGGATAAGTTTTACCAAAAGATTTACTGATGCCCATTTATCTTCACATCAGTAATCCGAACTGCAAATCTAATATTCGGCGTTATTCCGTAGCACTAAATTTCAAAAGCTTCTATTTTCTTCTTATCTGAAAAGTTTATCGTCAATGTTTCACTTCCTTTCAAGGCTGTCTTCAGTGTTACAAATTTCCAGTTTTCATAAGTTTTTTCTTTCTATTGCCAGTCTGCATTTCATATACACTTCACTTCGGCCACTGCCAATTATTTTCGTGCCGCAATAGCGAAACCCATCTACTACTTTTACAGTCTCAATTCCTAATTTAATTACGTCGTTATCGCCTTATTTTATTCGAGTACATTTCATTACACCAGTTTCACTGTTGTTGATATTAATTTATAACCTCTTTTCAAAACACTTTTAACAAATGTTTCAAATGGTATAATCGTACGCTTGACATTCGTCAGTCTGCATTCATATATAACTCTTGGTATTGCCTTGCGCGTTCCTGTATTGATTCGGATGCCAAACTGATCTTCCCCGAGACTGGGTCCAGCACACTTTCCATTATTCTCAAATAATTCATCTCACTATTTTTTTGGCATGGTTTGTTAAACAAATGGTTTGAAAATGTTCACAGTTTTGAGATAGCAATTACTACTTTTTCTTGAAACTTAAGGATTTACGCCATTCTCATATTTCCTCGAATAGTATTGTCACGATAGGTTTTCCGTAAGTTCCAAATAATTCCCTACTTTTGTGCTTTCTTTCGATTTGTCTTTCAGCGCTCTGTCAAATTATTCGCGCAGTATCACATCTCACATCACATCATCTAATTTCTCATCTCTTTCCATAACATTTTCTTTAAATTTCTTTCTACAGGTCTTCTGTATATTTCTTGCACGTTTCATCTTTCCTCTCTTTGCTCAGTACTGCGTTGTCAACTAGCTCTTGATATTCAAAAAGTTGCCTCTGCTCTCGCCAAAGGTTCCTTTAATTTTCCTATAGACAGCAAGTATCTTCCTCACAGTCATGCGTACTTCTACAACGTTGCATTTGTCCCCTAGCCCTCCTGCTTTGAAAACTCATGTTTTTGACGTATTTGTTCCCTTTTGCCTACTTCACTTGCTGTGATTTTATGTCCCTTGCTTTCTTCAAATAAATACGACATATCGTGGGTTATTCAACGATTTCTGCTGGCCTTTCTCTCGTTGTCTTTGTTCCTCTGTTGTCTTCCCTATACCATTCGTTTTTATTGTGTTACATTTATTAGTCAGTAGTAATTCACTGCTCCATTTGAAATTCTCAACAACCAGTGACTCTTTCAGTTCATCCAGGTCCCTCCTCTTCCATTTCCTACTTTTCTGCAATTTCCACAGTTTTTATCTTCAGTTAATAATAAATAAACCGTAGTCAGAGTCCACATCTGTACCTGGAAATATTTTCCAGTTTAAAATTTGATTTCTAAATCTCAGTTTTACCATAATAGGATTTGTGCGAAACCGCCGTGTGTCTCCAGGTTTCTTCTAAGAATACATTAGCCTTTCATTATTCAAGTGTTAGTGGTTATTACAGTGTGTTTTGTATAAAATTGTACCATGCGGCTTTTCCTTCCATTTTTTTCCTTCAGTAAAGGTTTTAGTGCAATTTTTCCTTCTTGTCCTTTCCCTCCTATCGAATTCCAGTGCCTCATCGCAATTCAGCTTTCGTCTCCCTTAGTGACTTGACTAACTTCTTTTATCTCATCATATATTCTTTAAATCTTATCATCATCTACACAGTCAGTACACATTCAAAGCGTACTAGTGTGGTGGATGATGGCTTTTTATCTGTCATGGTTACCGTTATGCGTTCACTTTGCTGTTCGCAATAGCTTACCCATATTCATGTTTTCTGATTCATTGTTCTTAGTTCCACTCCCGTCCTGCATTTTCAGGTTATTAATATTTAAAACTGTGGAAACCAGATAACGTTTCGAGGGAACAACATTTATTCGATATTCGGAACCTTAACCTGTTTGTAAAGCGGGCTCAGTTCCTGAGACTGGACCATAATGTGTAATTAACGTTGAGAATCTTGAAGGCGTAACGTTGACTCATATCTCGTGAGCGATGGAAAATTTCTTTCATCGTGAACTTGGCTGCAGTTGTTAAAGCGCGCAGTTATTTGCAGTTGTAAGATGATATTGGTTTTCTAATTCTTGCCAGGTTGTCCACATGAGTGGTACCCAAACAACCTTTTTTTCCCCTTTTTATCCACGCGCGGATCTTTCTTTATAAGGAAAGAGCTTTCGTTCTCGTGTGGTAGGAGCGACTATCTCACCACGGCCTTCTATTTTTTCTTATTTCGTATTACTTTTTTTTAACGTGATGCATTCTCAATTTCTGAAGCTCATTTCGTGATTGGTGGCATGTCATATTAACATATATGCATAGCACTATATGAACACAAAGTAACCGTGAAATTAGTGGTAGTAAACCGGTTCTCGACCAGTCTCCGTGTCGCTCTCTTATTTATGGTAGTCGCATAAGTCTTCTGCATCCTATTACAAGCATTGGTTACATTTATTTTCATGGGAAAGCCAACGAATTCAATAGAGATGTACACTAAATATAATAGCAAACTATTAACGTGAATAAATGCATAGCAACGTCTTACTCGCAGCCAGACGTAAAAGTGCGGGATGTTATGCGTTCTATAAACGGTAGCAGAAATAAAACGTGTGTTCCGAAACGCATGCCCTAGCATTTCATTGATCGCTAAAAAGCTGAGCACCCAAAACGTTATTATTGGTATTGGTATCATTTCCACATTCCCAGTACCTACTAAATATTTTTGAACAAAATGCAATGGATCATACACTCTTAATAGTTTGCGAACGGCACAATAAGAAGTTCTGGTAGCTCTTTTCTTTTCATTTGTCTACTTTGGGGCGAGTGGGGTTCGGGCTACGTGAATATGAAGACGAAAGTCGTGACGGTGTAAATCTGGAATACAGATGTGTGTGTAAATCAGACTACAGTAGTGTATAAAAGTTAATCTCGGATAAGGAGAAAACCAGAGGAGAATCTGAAAGTATTTCACGCCAATATTTGATCCCCATGATGCAGTTCTGGTAAAAAAAGGTTTCTTCGTACGTGCCACTCAGCTTTTCTTGAGTTAACCTTCTTAAACTTTCTGCCGCATCGTCCCGGTAGAAGCCATTTGTCTGAGGATTGTCCTGAAACTCTGTATTTAATCGCGTTTCAGATAAATGTGGGGCACACAGGTTGACAGTGTACAGCCTTGGTTTGTATAAGAAGGCATAAGTCAACGGATCGTGATGGACTCCTGTATCTATGAAGGCGCCTGAATATGAATCCGTCCAGCTCGGAAATCGAAAGCGTACACAACCAACATCAATAAATACCGGAAAAAGAAAAGGAAAAGAAAGATCTTTCATCGAGATGGTTCTTCACTACTTGAATCGTCTGTTTCTATGCTAACACTAACTAGCATTTAATATCTATCTGATCTGATTTGGAAAATCTATACAAATATATGGAAAACTCTTCTGATTGAGAAACGAACTCCCAGAAAGCCGAACAAAAGTGAAGAGAAAGGTACCGCAACAGAAGTTTCTTCTCCATATAAGGGTTTAACGAGAACTCCAACAACAAATTTTCAGTGGTTGTTCAGGGATAACCGGCCGCTGTGGCCGAGGGATTCTAGGCGCTTCAGTCTGGCACCGCGCAACCGCTACGGTCGCAAGTTCGAATCCTGGATGTGTGTCATGCCCTTAGGTTAGTTAGGTTTAAGTAGTTCTAAGTTCTGATGACCTCAGCTGTTAAGTCCCATAGTGCTCAGAGCCATTTGAACCATTTGTTCAGGCACACCTTCTGAGTATTTTGATGTAATGGGCCTACGGTCTCCGATGGCTCGTTATGGGGTTATCGCATTTCGTTTCGTAACTTCCCCAGTTAACTTTGCGTCTGTATTGCACTGAAAACAGTGCACAGCAGTACAGATGCGGTATGATCCGTATGTCTTGTTTCCAGTCGCTCGCGGTGCCTCCTGTTCACAACGGCAGTGCCCTTTTCTAATCGTTGCCCTCAAGTTTGCATTCATCACTGCTCGGTTCGGTCTAGGGTTTTGTTCCCCATCGCATCCTCCTCAGATTAGGTGATTAAATGGCCCAGAGGTTAACCCGTGAAAAACTAAACACGGATCAAGCACGAAAACAGGTAAAAGGTGTACTGTGCTGTGAAAAAGAAGCAAAATAGAAACTGTGGTGTCACCGCCAGACACCACACTTGCTAGGTGGTAGCTTAAATCGGCCGCGGTCCATTAGTACATGTCGGACCCGCGTGTCGCCGCCATCAGTACTTGCAGACCTAGCGCCACCACATGGCAGGTCTAGAAAGACGGACTAGCACTCGCCCCAGTTGTACGGACGACATTGCTAGCGACTAGACGTACGAAGCCTTCCTCTAATGTGGTGTCACCGCCAGACACCACACTTGCTAGGTGGTAGCTTAAATCGACACGCGGGTCCGACATGTACTAATGGACCGCGGCCGATTTAAGCTACCACCTAGCAAGTGTGGTGTCTGGCGGTGACACCACAGAAACCGTGAACCGTTCGAGCTCAAGATGTTCAGCGTCGATGGAAATGCAAGAACCACGTCGTAGTGGTTATGTAGTCACGTTGTTGGACTGCAAAGCGAGAGATCCGTGTTAGAATCTCCCTCGTGCCCCATTTTTCCCCTTTTTTCACAAAATTGTGAAGTGTCTGTCTGGGTATTGAGAGGCTGTTCGCTATATTCAAATTTGTGCCTGTGTCGTGGTGTAGCGTCCGTTTGCCACGGGGAGGCGTAAGGAAGGGACCTTGGAAGTACGTACCTCCTATTTATTCTACAGAAGTGTCTCATGTTATGAATCTTGCATTACGTTTTGGAAGTTTTGACTCGTTAATTCCTTTGTTGTAACAAAGTTCACATGCGTTTATTTTTGCGTTCATTTCTTTGAGAAGTCTATGCAGTACCTCGCCTGCTCTCACTATTCATCACATTTACTTGCAACGGCAATATATTCTTACCAAATTATTCATATTCTGTAACCAATGTATAGTACGACAACTGTCAAGGCTGCAGGAGGAGAACAGATACTTCATTGCCCAGACGGAAAGTTTATAATTTTGTGAAAAAAAAGGGCATGAGAGAGATATGAACACTGATATCCCGCTCTGCAGTACCAACACCGTGACCACGAAAGGACGACGCCGTGGTTCTTGCCCGCTCGGTGTTACATATCCTGAACTTCGACCGTTCACTGATGCTATTTCTCCTCCTTTTTCACAGGTCAGAGCACCTTCTTCATGTTGTCATACTTGATCTGTGTTCTGCTTTTGACGAGTTAGCCACTGGGCCATCCTACCACTAAGTATGACGGGGATACGATGGGGAGTTTCCGTTGTTAGTGCGCTAACATTGACATAGAGCAGAACTATGGATAGGGTTACTGATGAATAGTTGGCTGATAGGCACCTTATGTATGGTTTCACTGATTGTAATGGAAGACTCGCACACGATGCAAAGCTGAGCTGTCCCCGCAGCGACGCCAGCCATGTCAGCTATACATAGTGGCCTACGAGAAACGAGATCCTGCGTGTTGTGTTTTCAGCTTTAGTTGTGACGATATTTTCTCAGAAACAAAGGTAATTGGGGTAAAAATTGAATAAACCGTAATTAATCACACTGAAGAGGAAAAATCGCAGTAGCAAAAAATAATTAAGGCAGAGTAACGAAAATTCAGAAATACATTTGTCTACGTAACATATTTAAGTTATTATCATTGCTAGATCATAGGTCAAAATAAGAGAGAAATAAGCCACAGAAAATGTGAAATGCAGGTGCATTAATAACCAGTGTAATCGCCAGAATGTTGAATGCAAGCATGAATTGTGTTATACAGGTGCCAGATAGTTTGTGCGATGGAGTTCCATACGTGTTGCACTTGATGGGTCAATAGGGGGACGGTTAATGCCGTTAATGGCGTCTGTGTATGACTCTGGAGTTGTCATCCGATGATGTCCCATATGTGCCAGATAAGAGATAGATCTGGTTATCGCCGAGTGGTTCTAGGCGGTTCAGTCTGGAACCTCGCGACCCCTACGGTCGCAGGTTCGAATCCTACCTCGGGCATGGGTGTGTGTGATGTCCTTAGGTTAGTTAGGTTTAAGTAGTTCTATGTTCTAGGGGACTGATGACGTCAGATGGTAAGCCCCATAGTGCTAAGAGCCATTTGAACCATATGAAGATCTGGTCATCGAGCGGGACAAGGCAACGCGTCGGCACTCTGTAGAGCACGTGGGCTTACAAATGCGATACGTGGGAGAGCGTTATGCTGTTGAAAAGCACCACTGTAATGCTGTTCATGAATGGTAGCACAACAGCTCGAATCACAAGACTGACGTAAAGATTAGCAGTCTTGGTGTGTGAGATAACCACGAGAATGCTGTAGCCATAGATCAAGGTGTAGGTCCAGTCTGTCTAGTAAGCAGAAAGGTTGGCTGCAGGCTATCAACTGAACACCTTCCAATCAACACACAGTCATCAATGGCACCATTGAAGTGGCAAATGGCGGTGGTTTGAGGTCCTACCTACTTTCTTTTATGTCACACAATTCCTCCTTTGTGTTAAGATTTTTTTCCATCACTTTTTTCTCTTTTAAGAGCCACCGGAGACCTTGCGTCTCTTATTTCAGACTACACAGAAGGTATCCCCAACAGTCTTCGAAAGTTTATCGGTGGAGTCTAGTTAATCCCGTATACACTGCAAGCCACTGTACGACGCGTATCCTAATTGTGAGCAATTTACTACTGCAGATAGGAACTTTTGAGAAACTGCGTCAGTCAAGCTACAGAGCGTTGGTCGAGACTCCAGGAAAAGAATACTGTACCCACAACAGAATTTGAAGACATTCTGTAGGATCGTGTTGGAACAAGCGCATCAATCAATTGTAGTCAAAATACTCGTGATATGCATGCTTCGGAGAATATGGAATGAAGAATGGTGGTGGAGCTGCAATTGCACCCCTAAACCATGAACGATGTCTGTAAGAAATGGGGATTAATTTTTTTAAACTCATAACACAGTTGCGTTAGTGGATTACGTTGTAATGCGTTCATTGAGACTGGCGGTCATCATTTCCAGTAGCTGCTTTAAGGTGTAATTCGCTTCTGCTAAGAATATGCTGACTGTTCATTTGCAGCTACTAGCTTCTCATGTCAAATTTTAACTTTGCAATCTTCTACTATCTATATCACTGTAGTGACTGATGCAACTTTACTGAAGTATGACTATGTAGCAATCATTAAAACTGATGTACACTACAACTGGAGGCCTCCTGTAAAATTCTTAAGAAGAAACGCGTTAATAGTGCATTAGTGGGTGATCGAATCTCATAACATGCAATGGTTCCGAAAAGGACTACGGCGTGCAATCTGCACCGAGCCGTTAGCTTTGCACAGCCATTGTCGTGGGATCCCTGTTCTTCCTTTCCAGTGGTACTCCAACACACCGGTAGGCCAAGGTTCTTTTTTGCCTGCTCGAGAGAATGGCTCCGATCGCTGATTGAGTGCTTCGGTAGCCAACTTATCGTCGTTGACGTCGTGAGATCTCGTTCCGGACGGTCAAATGTAATTGCTTCCCACTGGCAGCGCGCTGCCGCCCTGTAGCAATCTCGTCGCGTACACAGCTTACCTCTAATGGTTTCAGTGAAGAATGGGACTTTGTTACAAGCGGTGCGCATGCACAGGGCTGCGGCCACTTACATCTCAACTTCAGGCACAGAGCTCTCAGCCGCTTTTGAATAGGAATTTCGTCATGACTGTAAGGAAAGAGTTTGTAGTGTAATTTTATAAAGTTAGCTGACAGTTAGGGACAGAGCATTTATTGTTTATTGTCTTTTCTGCAACCGCAAACGGCACAATACTGATACAGATGGATTTCTCTACGCTAGAACTGTCCATTTTTGTTTTCTCCTATCCTACACCACGATATTCGTCTTACTAAGCGGTGATAGTACGAATATCAAAGTTAAACGGATCGAACGATAAATTTTGTAAGTGTGATGTGTAAAAAACGCATAGTCTTAAAATATATATTTCCGTGTTATTACAAGGCTATTGCTATAATGCGATTCAACATATTTTGATGATATTAACAATTCCTTGCGCCTCATAAATGGAATGCTCCAAAGGTCCGCCTGAACGGTTTGTGAGGATACTACACCTTAGCACGTCACATACATTTTTCACATTTTTTATTTCGTTCATTATTTCCTGTGGCTTCAAGCATCGAAAATCGTGCAGCAACAGCTCGTTAGGTTATGTCTAGTGGTATTGTTGTTCGCGCTTCGTACGCGGGGGAGTACGATTTGAGTCAGTTGCAGTTAGAGGTTATAGTTGGTCGGGATCATTCGTGTTTGTTTCACATAGGATGTTCGTTATTATACCTGCTGACAACAAAAGTGAACCACACAGAGGGGGAGGGTGAAACGGAATGAAACTTCACGGATTGAGGCAATATACGTTGTTAGTACACTAATTACAAAATCGACTCAAATTTACAAAGACCTTGACAGTAGTAGCCTATTTGTCAGTATAACGTAGCACTCCCTCTGGCCTGGATGTATACACTGATTCGGTTGGAAAGAGTGTCATAAAGCCGTTGCATCCTCTCCTGAAGCAAACTGACCCCTACTATTGTAACTGGTTCTTGATGTTCTCTCAGACGGAGTTGATGTTAGAACTGGCCCTACACATGATCTATCGAGGACAGATCTGGTGATTTTGCTGGCCGCGGGGGTACGAAAACATTGCACAGACAGTTCATACAAGCACGTGCCATGTGTGGACAGGTATTTTCCTGCTGAAAAATGGCACCGCGATAATGTCACATGCGAGGCGTTTTTACATTGCGACGGAATCTTCTCACGAAATTTCAATCATCAGCGTTCTACTCCGATCGTGACAATATTTCCTTGACGCCAACCTACACAGGGAGAGACGATCATCTTCAGAAAATAAGGGATGTCACAGCTCGCACGGAAAGATATGGGCGTTAGCTTTTTCCGCGCGCTTTTCGAGATTGGAATAATAGAGAATTATTGTGAAGGTGGTTCGATGAACCCTCAGCCAGGCACTTAAGTATGATTTGTGGAGTATCCATGTAGATGTAGAAGTTATACGTGAGGACGATGGATGTCCATGACGTACCGTTGTGCCGTCAGAGTTCTCTCAACCAGTGCCAGAAGTGACCTCTAGTCATAACCGATGTCTCTCCACACCATGACGCAAGGAATAGCCAGCTGCCTCTCCACAACACTGGAAAAACGGGATATCTATACAGGTCGCCGCCAGACTCGCTGATGAGGTCATTTGCGGTAGTGCACATTCGCGATTCATCCCTAAAAACAATGCGACATCATTCATCAGCAGTCCATGTTTCCCTGTCACGGCACCACATCAGTAGCAGCCATTTGTGTTGTGGTGTTAACGGCAGCCTGGCCTGGGAAAGGAATTCACTAGCCCGGCTGCAGCTGGTCTCTGACCAGTGGTGTAGGACACAGAATGTTGCAGGGAGTCAATTATCTGTTCTCGAATGGCAAGCGCAGATGTGAATGGCTTGCGATGTGTTTGGTGCACAGTACGGCGATCCTATCTTTTGGTGGTCAGACGCGACTGACCTGAATCTTGAAGAGGCAGCTTGCTGTCACGCTCCCATACAGTTTAACATCAGGCCACTGAAAAGTCAGAATGTCACACGAATGTGAATATTGCATGATTCGGTAAGCTAACTCATTGGAGACCCAGAGGCAGGCCTCTTTCAAACTCTTCAAAAAAAAAATGGTTCAAATGGCTCTGAGCACTATGGGATTTAACTTCTGAGGTCATCAGTCCCCTAGAACTACTTAAACCTAACTAACCTAAGGACATCACACACAGCCATGCCCGAGGCAGGATTCGAACCTGCGACCTGAAACGATCGCGCGGTTCCAGATTGTAGCGCCTAGAACCGCTCAGCCAACCCGGCCGGCTCAGACTCTGCAGGTGCTGACAGCGCTAGCTCACATGAGTACGCGGCATCTCCGTGTGGGTCATAGCCATCACGCTACATCTAGCAGTGCTCGCGCTCCTTATATTAGCTACCACGCCTGGTGACAACACCAAACACGAACAACACGAATGCACTCTGATGGCCGCTTCACTTGTCACAGAGAATTGCAGTACGAATCGTTTTCGTACCTGTCGATGGCGTGTACATGTAGCGAAGTTACAGTGACGTCCAGGCATGTCTTATGAGCGCTCCACTTCTTTTGCCAGGCAGTATAGATTAATTGGTCGTGTCAGGATTTTTGGTTGATTGAAGTTTCAGAGTGAAAAAGGTCATCGAGTATTGACAGAAATTTTTCAGACAGCATGTAGTTTTGTTTACTGGTGTTAGTGTAACAAACGAGATAATAACCACGAAACTTGTTACCAGTAATTTGCTGCATCATTGTCCAGTCCTACCTAATCAGCAAAACAGAGACTTATGACCCACAGTCTGAGAAAGGGCAATACAGAGCTGGACTAGGAGAACAGAAGAGGATTAGTTTAACATTGCCATTTCGCAGTTTACCAGGTACCGGCTGCCCATAACACAATGATTGATGTGTGTAAATGCAAACCCTGGGATTCCCAAATGTTCTCAAAAAGTCTCATTAATTAATTCCATTACATTCTATTTATTGTATTGTATGTTAACCGAGGACCCAGAAACGACGGAGTCTCCGTCCCCGCCGCAGCCGCAGTGGTGCACAACCCCACGATGACTATCGCAGTCCACTTCACCCCTCCACCGACCCACACCGAACCCATAGTTATTGTGCGGTTCGGCCGCCGTTGGACCCCCCAGGGAACGTCTCACCCCAGACGAGTGTAACCCCTTTGTTTGTGTGGTAGAGTAATGGTGGTGTACGCGTACGTGGAGAACTTGTTTGCGTAGCAATCGCCGACATAGTGTAGCTGAGGCGGAATATGGGGAACCAGCCCGCATTCGCCGAGGCAGATGGAAAACCGCCTAAAAACCATCCACAGACTGGCCGGCTCACCGGACCCCGACACAAGTCCGCCGCGCAGATTCGTGCCGGGGACCAGGCGCTCCTTCCCATTCCGGAAAGCCGTACGTTAGAGCGCTCGGCTAACCGGGCGGGCCTACTTCCATTACGTAGTACAACAACAAACTGACAAGTACGATTGCTGAAAGATCTGGGGCTTTGTAGTTATTACTAATAAATAAGGTAGAGAAGACTCTTTGAGGAACAGAACACTTCATTTAGTGAGCGCCTGTGAATTCTCATCCGACTCCACTGGAAGACGCTACAGGATACGCTGTAAGTGTCATTGACGTTCCAAGAAGAGATGCAAAACGTCTCGCGAAATGAATGCAATGGTAAGATCACGGAAACTTGAGCTCGTAAGAGGCTTACCTACTATCGTCCCTGCAGCACGTCATTAACGAATGGAAGAGAGAGTAACAAAGGAGGAAATGAGAAATACACAATTTTGCAGTATGCTTTAATTTGAGATCTCTGCTCGACACGAATCGTATAACGGAGGACTTCTTTACAGCCTTTAGTCTCTTCTGCTTAACAATCCTCATTTCATACAAGATGTGATACCTCATGCAACCGATAATCATTATGGTACAATTTTAATTTTGTTGTACCGCAGTACAGCCGTAACAAATTATTGTAGGCCTATGAACTTCCGATCGTTGGAGGTCTAATAAACAGTAAGACACGAAATAGCAGATTCCAGTAGAAAATGCAATTTTCCTTTGTACTTAAACAGCTAGTTACAAGTTAAGAGTTGTAGAAACGTAGTTTGTCTGCTGAGCTGAGCGCTCAGGCGTACCTTCGTGACGTATGCGTTGCGGCCTGTCTTTCTAGTTGGCCTCGTAGTAGTGGCTCAAATGGCTCTGAGCACTATGGGACTTAACATCTATGGTCATCAGTCCCCTCGTGGTAGTGCAATGAGACGTATCTTCAGGCATACACAATTACAAGTAAAATGTAGAGAATGCCATGTGATTTCAGTAGGTGAAACTGATTGTTAAAGTAAAATCCCGTCAAGTTACATTTACAGTAAGTGCTCTTGTATTTCAAATAAAGTAATATTTGTGCGTCGACGAATCTCTGAATAGTTGGCTGATCATGTAATAATATCAATAACTCTTTGAAAGAAAACCTACTAGTGTACCTGTAAAATGTACATTCTTCTCATTCACTTTTTGAAGTTATGTAACTCATTTTCTGCTACTTTGATTACATTAGTGTAGTTGAGATTTTATATGTAATATTTTGTTTCGTTCCTTCAAGAAACGGATGAAACTGATACGTCGTGAGTGAACGAAGGCACTAAATAAATCATACCAGACTTCAAGAAATTAAATGTAATAAACCCGTAGTATAATTAAGAAAACTCTGATTTAGAAGTAGACATCTTTCTCTTATGAATGCAGAAACGGTCGTATGTGCGGCAAATGTAAGCACTTCTGCAACTGGAATAAATACCTGTAAGACGAAAAACCTCTTACGCTGTCGACTCTCTTTTAGTAGTTATACTATAATTACGGTCTTAACGCTTCATACGAAGGAGTAAAAACAGGATTTAACATTCCGCTGACGATGAGATCTTTAAGGACGGAGCACAAGGACGATAGAGGGAACTGCCGTGTCCTTTCCGGTGTTTTAAAGAATTTATTTTGGGAAACCACGGAGAAACTAAGTCCAAATCTGGATGCCAAGATGGTGGTTTGAAGGCCTTTCCTTCTAAAGCGCGTACAGTACCGTATCACTATGACTATGTGCCACCGAATAAACACACTCATTATTTTCCGCACGCGCATCCTCTCTGTTTACGACGAACCATCTCCAGTGGCCAGTAACGTAAACACGTTTATATGTAGAACGTTTCGTTTTAAGATTGTAATGGAAATTTACGTCATAAACTGTTTTTTCCGGAGTAGTATATATTTTTGCTACTGACTGTTTCCTGTTGTTTGCTACACAATAAAATTATTAAGTGGGATGGTGCAGTAGAGACGGTGACAAAAAAATTCACTGAATATTATGTGTATTTCGAATGGGATCCTACATGGTAAATTGAGGCGAGGTAAAAAGAAGGAAATTATTACGTAGTAAACAGCGTACAGAGGTTTAAATGAACCCTCCAAAAACATTAAAATTATTGGAATTGCAAGTATCAACATGTATAAACGTATTGTAAACTTGTAGCTATACTAAAACTAAAACCTGAAAATGAAACCGAGAATGCTTTCTTCGAAATGATATCAGAGGATAAGCGATGTTTTCGGATTTAGTTAGGGCTGTGTACCATGCCATGTGCGATTTAATTGTGCGTCACAGAATCCTATTTCCATTCCGTACGAAGCGTGTGTACGCGGACTGAATATTGAACAGGGGCGCCGTGTGCCTACGCATAAACTAGAAGGATTATCGATACGTAAAGGAAAAAGCTACTCCAGAGGGCCATCCTGTGAGAGGCTGAATGCCCCCGTTCTTTCACAGTGCGGCGCAAAGGCATAGATGCAAGGGGAAAAAAAGAAGGAGGGGGAGGGACGAGGACAAGGAAAAGAAAGACGTCCAGATTCTCAGATTCCTCATTCTTCTCCGAGCGGCCCATAAAGGCGGATAAACTGCACATGACTGAAAACAGTACACCGGATATTGTGATGTCACAACGGCAGGCCACTTAAATCTTCTTCATTTCATGTGGCTCGACATCAGTATAAACACACGGACCCAGGCATGAAAAGAAGTCTGCCGTCACAGATCCCCGCCATCTCAGATGCCAGAGATCCTTCTTTATTCCGCAATACACAAAGCACAGCTTGTTTCCTGGGCCAGTGTCACCGAACAATTGAGCGCACTAGACCCTCCAACCGGGAGGAAGTCAACAATAAAAATATT
Source organism: Schistocerca cancellata (assembly GCF_023864275.1). NCBI lineage: Eukaryota > Metazoa > Arthropoda > Insecta > Orthoptera > Acrididae > Schistocerca > Schistocerca cancellata. The sequence goes on along the minus strand of NC_064629.1, from coordinate 389,722,303 downwards.
TGGACCGGCGGCGGCGTCGGCCGCAAACTTTCTTTATAAGGGGTTTGTGCCATTCGCCTCTCGCGACCCTTGCCTTCTGTTACGTGCGTAATATATTACGACGATCGCTCTAGAAGTCGTTTCAGCTTGAAAGAGTTTCGCTGGATGTAAAATGATCTGCAGAATAACCTCAACAGCTTCGTTCTCCTCTTTTGACAGACATATTAAAGCATAAACAAGGCAAACACAGGGATGCCCAAGATTTCCAAAACGGAGATACAAGTCGCACGCCAATATTATTGTACGTTGCTTAAATACAGCTCTAACAGTCATGCAAGATATTACTTCTTTATTCAGGCCATGAATAAAGCAGGACTATTAAACCGTGAATTGTCATGAAATGGTGAAATGTCATGATTGATACAGCCCCTAAGTCTAAATCAGTGACAAGAAACTAACAGTAACACCACTTCATGTTACAGCAGCATCGAAAACTTTTTGGCCTTGAGATAGATTGTATAACCATGTTTCCTTGTTGTCTAATCTCTTGCTCTTGCTCTCTAGGGAAACAACGAAAGTTATAAAGGTTTTTATTTTGGTAATTCCTCAATCACGCAGTCAACAGCACACGAAATCTATTCGCACCATTGCAGTTTTCAGTCACAAGACGGCTCAGTGAACACGAAATGTGAATCATTGCACACTATCCAAATTTTCATCTGCATTTTGTAAATATAGCACTTTCGTTCCAAAACACATCTCATAAATCAAACAATGCAAGTAGTAGTAAACTCCACGTGAACTATAGCCGAAGAAATGTGCGCAATAAATACATTAACGTGATCGGATCCAAAATATTGTAAGAAAATTGTGTCTTTTAGATGGCATCAAAGTTGAATAAGTCTTTTTAAAATTTTTGGAATTTTTTGTTGGGTATTTTTGGCGATATGTAACAGGATTTTTTAAAACTGTTCTGACGTTTTACTATTTCAGACTTACATATTTTCAGTTTCAACCTTACATAACAGGAATATGACTTATTTGTGAAAGAAGTCCCGGATCAGATAGTTCTGAGCACTATGGGACTTAACATCTCAGGTCATCAGACCCCTAGATCTTAGAACAACTTAAACCTAACGAACCTAAGGACATAACACACACCAATGCCCGTGGCAGGATTCGAACCTGCGACCGTAGCAGTCGCGCAGTTCCGGACTGAAGCGCCTAGAACTGCTCGGCCACCGCGGCCGGCAGGATTTAATCATATGAGGATTTAATTCTAGGTCCTTGACTCAAAAAGGTAGCCTCCATATGCATATAAATAACGGGAAACAGTAGACTTCGCATACACAGTTCAAATATACTTACTGTTTAGGTATCAAAATAATCCACTTTAAACATACTGAGTGGATAAACGTCAGTTGTTTGAGGTACATTTTGAGTACTTCTTGGAACACAACGTGTATTTAAACTCATCAAATAAATTGCACTAAAAGTGGCAATCGTAGAATCTTACCTACTCTAGAAATTATTTCTACTGACACCCCTGATAATGTGTAAATGAAAAATAACAGTAATAGAAACATCAAATCAATATTGAAGCAACTAATTAATCCACAGCTACATTGAAACACATTTGGCAGAAAAGAAACAAAACTGTGTTCCCGTAAGGTGCGTTCAATCCCCAAAAATATTTATTTGCAAATAAGGGAAAATTACAAATAGCATATTTATTAAAGCTTCAAGACATAATAAGTTACAAAAAAAGCAGAATATTAATCGATCGACATCAATTATCAGTAGCCCAGAGCGGTCTTCATAGAAAAAAGAAAATTATTCCGAGAATGGTTACCCTTCTCACTGATGCACGTTATGTAAGTTTAGTTATCAACTTGTATAATTGCCTCAGAAGTTTTGTGCACATAAACATTTATTAAATGAAAAGTGCTCCTCGCCTATGCACAGGTTGTCCCGCAGCCGGTCAACATTCCTTTTTATTTCATCCTGACAATAAATTAGTTAAAATATGCATGGTTGGTATTTACCTGACGGTTTCAACGTCACCGGCCGATTCAGAATGCGAACCCAATAGGCAGAACATCGCTGAAGCTCAGTATCCTCTCCTAAGATGTCTGTGCCAACAACATTTATCTTAATCCACTCGCTATGTCTCCACACCATTCATCATAAATTGTATTTTCAGACTTCAAGCTGCACCATGACTCAACAAGTTTCACCTATTTTCTTTAGTACATATATTCAAGCGATATTTTCCGTGAAGGGCGACGTGAAAATAAGTGTGGATTCAAACAATGTGAAGGCGAGAAGGAGCAGCAGGAGGTCAGTAGCAGATAATCTAAGCTTTCTTGGCAGATTGCTAACTCGTTTGTAAAGATCTCTGCCAACAACATGAACTTCCGGTTGACAGCACACATCGGTTTTAAAAACTATAGTTCGAACAGTAACTAAAATAAGCAAACCATACATACTGAATGTGGACAACCAAAGTATCAGTCATGATAGCACGCATACTTAAATTTAGTAATTATTTACTGTGGTAGCCTTAGGCGGGTTTCTAGGTAAACGTATACAGCAAATGAATGAAATTCAAAGATAAAATCCATCTGCTGTCTGTACAATAACTTCTTTCATTCGTTACTGTCCCTTATGGAGCACAGTTTCATATCCAGTGCTTCAGCTTATTGCTGAACGACCATTATAATAGCATCGAAGAGAACCTCAAGCAGCTATTAGAAGCCACGAGGGTGAAACTGTGCTTCGAAAAGTCCGTTGGCTAATAAAACTGACTACTGTAAGGCCAATCGACGCATCTTATGATTGATCCCATTAGTAATTACAAAATTATTGTTACACTTAGTACACATACTAGAAGTCGAGAAAGTTGTTTAGGATGTATATCAAAATTGTCGAATTTCCAGTGTGTTTCAGTTGTATATCTTGTATGGACTGTTTCAGATGGTAACGAATCTCTACTGGGTTTACCAGTAACCACTAGGAAATTCTTTAGAGATTGTCCTCTATCTTTAAAAACCAAGTCCACTGACCAAATTTCGGAGGTTATTCGGGGGTGTTATCTAAGTATTTTGGCGTAAAGGATACGTGGCCTCAATTGTCACGTTAAAGAGTTAAAGAACCTTTACTTAATTAAGATTTACTAGATTTGTTACGCCAGTTACCTTCGTTTCTGTAACAGTACCTTCGCAACAGTGATAAAGCTTGTAACTCGTAATCACCAGAACGCACAACATCAAAAACAACGTTGCAACGATCTTTAGATGCGAAAGTATTGTGATGAAGTTGCCATCGACGCTGGAACATCTCAGCATGGTTTCGTCGTGACGTTCTTTCGTTGCATCTAGCGAACTTGTACATTAAGTGCATATCGACCTACTGTCCATCATTACTCCTGTCCATTCTGCTATGTATCACTGATAATGTACAACTAGCAAAGCCGAATAAACAAGCCGGAGACGGAACCGAGAAATACTGATTTTGAGCTAGAGAACGAAGAGTAAAGTTATCAACAGGAAGTACCATCAGCGAATGGAACCCGTTTGTTCCCAAACGAGACATAAAGCCCGTAGCGTCGACATTCCCATTATTGCGCGGAAGTTTTCAGCTTAATACTGATACAAAGATAAAAGACAAAAAAAAAAAAATCAAACGAAATGCAAGTACTCTCTACGAGCCACCGAAAACCACGGTTCTCTTCTATCAAAACACTCAGAAAATATTCCCGAACAACTTTCGAAATTTTGTCGAGGAATTTTGGATTCACTCTCTATAGTTATACTTCCGATAAATGTGTGTAGCAATTTCTCATCTTCCCGTGAACTAGAGATCATGAAGTTAGCTACATTCCCTGATTTTGTCGTTGTTTCAGTACTTGAAAGCAATATATGAAAGCTGTGTTCTAATTTTCTCCACACTGGATTTCTCTGAACGTCTTCACTGTGTGGGTACCAACGCGGGAACTTGTGTCAAGGATGAAATTATATCTACCAGTGATATAAGGTTTTAGAATTATTACATTTGTAATTTAAGTATAAAAATTAGAATTATAAGTTTTCAAATTCAGGTACATTTTTTTTATTAAGTAATGGTAACATTCTCGAGCCAGCAATTACTGCACGAAAGAGTCACATGCAGAAAACTTTTGAGTGGTTTAAGTTGGTAACTTTCCTCGAATTACATTCTCCTTAAGAAACGGCATGTTGCGTGTTTGTGGTGCCACCATTTACTGAACGTATGCTAACAGTTTCTATTGACAACGAATTTTACAACTTTTTCTGTCCCTCAACAAATCTTACACTGAGTGGCATGTATTAAGAGCGTCAAGAAGTCTCATATTCACTGTTATAAATGTGATCACTGACGCCTACAGACTGCTAGGGAAAACTGCGTCTGACATTGGAAGAAGGCAATGTTTTAATACACTATCGTAATGCACTTCGACGCGGTATAAAAAGCTTTGAATTGTAGACATCTTTTTTTCTAACAATGCGAGTTACATTCTTCTCGTTATCTGAGGAAAGATGCTTATTTAAGCACTTTATCGATATGATATCAAATCCGCACTAACCATCCTGCCATAAGTTTCGCGTGTTTATAGCAATGTCGGCATAAGAATTTGTTTCGTGTTATTCGAAGATTCCAACAGCTAAATAATAGTACTGTCACGACCGGTTATTGGGTACAGAAAACGTCAGCTGTTAAGGAAGAAAGATTAGGGTTTAAACTTCCGTCGACAACGAGGTTTTTAGAGGCGAAGCGCCAGGTAACACTGGGGAGGATTGGAAAAAGAAATCGTCTTTATTCTTTGAGAAAGGAACAATCCCGGTATTCGCCTTAAGCGAATTAGGGAAATCGAGGAAAAGTACACTAAAGCTGGATCGTTGGATGGGGATTGGAATCGCTTTCCTCGCGAATATGAGTTTTGTCTCTTACCACCGCGCTACCTCTTTTTGTTTCAGCTATCAAGTTTCGTCCAATCGTGCATCAGTGTGTGTGTATCATTCAGTCAATAAGAGGCAGTAATGTAACTATAAAGAAAAAAGAACATCAGTAACCGCGATGATGCAGTATGTCTTGTCAGAACGCGGAAAAATTAAGACCACAACGGCAACTCACTTTAAGCCAGCAATGGAAAACGAATACTTAACGAGCTACAACACATTCAGTATCAACAGAACAGGACTGGAACAGCTTGACATTATGCCTCTCCACAATAGTATCTGACATAGTAAACAGTTTGACCCTGTAAAACGTTTACATCAAGGATGATTGAGTGTGAATACCTGTCCATTCCTGTTTCGTGACAACATTCCTCTAACGTTTCCTTTTTTCTTAATCGGCCACCCGTGTACATAATAGATGATACACGCAGATGTTCGTTCATAAAGACAGCAGACGGCTGCACTTGAACTGAATGAATGAGAACTGTGACAGCTCCCACTAAGTCCCTAAAAGAATGGGCTTATTAATCTTGTGGTTATTCCTGCAGTCTGTTCAAGTGCGAAAGAGAGTAGACTGCTGGATATATTGCCATATAATTCTGTAATGGCGCAGCACCTTTAGTGTACTGCCTGTGTTTTTGTAACCACATTAACTCATATCAAAGCTCATAGCCTAAAATATGTTTCCCAAACAGTCAAAAAACTGTGACGATAGTCTGTAAACAGACCGTCTCCGTTTGTGTGGACGCCCTTTATGTGCTTAGTAAACTTGGAAACTTCCACAAAGGCAGTTAGAGGCTAACTGCTATGCAAGTGTACTTGTATTGTCTCCGAACAATGCTTAAGAGTCCCATTACGCGGCCGCTCGGTTGTGCAACACCTTTGGCCGAATGCAGGCTGCCTGTGAGATCTTACACGCCACCATCCTGCACATTACTACCAACACCTGTTGAAGAGCAAACGAAGCGACGGCGGACTCGGATATGCTTACAGAAGACGTTTCTCTTTGTATGATTCCTCGCCGCTCTATAAATGCTTGGTATGCTATGGCTGTTGTGTTATTTAATTGATGCACTATCTTTTCCTCGCTCGACTGTACGTAATCTGCTTTTGCTTAATGTACTGCAACAAATGAAACGCTCAACACTGACTTTTCTTTAATAGAATTGTGACCGAGAGTGCATCTCTAGACAGCGTAATATGTGCAACATGCTTTCTTTCTTTAATTTAGTAATTTGCATCAACATTATTTACATTTCTGTAAAATATTCATCTGTACAACTCAGGTGTGCTCACATTGCTTTAAATTTTTGGACCGTCGCCATTCCCTGCCGAGGAAAGCGACTGACGGGTTCATTGGGAAAAAAAAAAAAAAAAAAAAAACGCTACAGGAAGGCTGAACGTATTTACAAATTACATTGCTAACATGCGGTTTGTTACCGGAGGCACTAGAGAAAGTTGTTAAGAGGTGATATATATAACCTTAACGATTGCAGCTATGCGTTTTTGTCAGACGAGCCATTTGTTAATATGCTGTTGTCTGTGTTGTGGCTACGTATGTATCCTGTGTAACTCCTTAAAAGTTTGTGTGCATAGCTATTTCTAAGCTAGTTCGATGGTCTTCCCTCTATTTATTAACTTTTTTCGGTCAGGTGGTCGGAAATCCTTTTTAAAAGAAACTTACGACTTTCGGAAGGAAATTCCTACTTATGTATTGCGAATTGCTGCCTCATAAAAAGTTTTTACGTTCGCTATGCTTTATTTACGTATTTTTGTCAGGGTGTAAGGTACCGACGGCGGTTATGTCATGCGGAATAGATCAATAGTCCTAGCAGGAATATGACGTGACAACGATTTTTATTGAAGATTTCAGTTTACACAGTCTGCTTCTTGTGGCCATCAACAGGTGGCATGGACATGTCCTCTTTACGCAGTACAACAATGGAAGTCCCTTTAGTAATCAGCAATCTCTTTTAGTTTAACAGAATACTAATAGTAATTATTAAGATGAAAGAACAAAAATTTCTAAAAAGGTGGTTACAAATTAAAAACTAGAATAAGACGATAACCATAACTACAACTGCACTTTTATTTTATTGTATAGTAAACACTCACCTGTGTGAAAACTTAATTCTAATCATGGACTCTACAGCTCTTCAGTTCTGTGAAGGGCTCGGTAAAACTCGATTCACAGATCCCTCTATATTATGTTTTGCAGATTTTAATTCCTGATTGAAGGTCACTAGTTTTCAATGATTCGATAGTCACTGTTTGCTATGTAGGCTGCCAGCTGTTTGATTTCATAATACGTAGTATTAACGAAAATTATGAACTTATTGAACTTTATTTATTGCAACGCACGCATGATAAGATGAGACTACGTATATGTAGGAATAAAATGAATATTTAGACATGTCAGACATAAAAAAGAAACATAAATGTGTAAAAGACTGGAGCAAGGTGTACGAAAGAAGAGAGTAAATAAATTTCTAAAGTGCTCAGAGGCTGATGTCATTCCATTTCCTCGAAGTGCTACTTCCTCACAACATTTTTCATACATTTTTGGAGAAGAGAATTCACGCACCTTATGCGACCTGTTTGGATTCAGTCTAAGCCTGGCCTTGCACTATATTTATGATCTAGGTAGGGAGAATTTTTCCTGCAAATTTATTCTATAGATGATATTCTGCAAACAAACTCGACAGGTTCGCGGGATCCCTATAACGAGTTACTGTTGTTCTGGTGAGTATTTCTTCTTCCCTTATAAATGATCGTCTAGAGTTGAAACCTGCTCTTCTGAGTGATGGTCAGGCTGCACAGACTAAAATCTGCTGGTAGGCGGAAATTCTTCTGTACTCTCTCATGAACGCGTTAATTCTTCTGAGACATAGTTTAGCCGTTCCTCAGGTATGGGAAGCCAGTGTGTCACTTCAGATTTAATCTTTCCCCTTTACCATCCCCATTCGCTCTCCCCTTTGCTTAGTTTACGTTGTATATTTGTTGCATGTGCACATTGTCTAAGTCATTGCACTATATATTGCGGTTTAACAGTCTGCTCATTTCATCTTCCTGAAAAGCAGAAGAGGATTGTGTGATAATGAATGCCTCAATGGTGGTAACGATAAAAATATGTGTGGCTTACGAGGAGAGAGTAATTACGTTAAAAATGAGCATTTGTAACAACAATGTGAAAAATCTGGATTCGAAATTGAAGTACTGAATTACCAATTGCGTCTTCTGGTTATACCTTGCGAATATCGTCCGGGCCATAGCATGACAAGTTCGTCTGCATGTCTTTCTGCACCAGCTCTCCTGCGGTGTTACTGTGTTGACAGCCAGAGAAGAAATGATGTAGTTCAAAAATGGTTCAAATGGCTCTGAGCACTATGGGACTTAACAGCTGACGTCATCTGTGCCCTAGAACTTAGAACTAATTAAACCTAACTCACCTAAGGACATCACACACATCCATGCCCGAGGTAGGATTCGAACCTGCGACCGTAGCGGTCGCGTGGTTCCAGACTGAAGCGCCTAGAACCGCTCGGCCACTCCGGCCGGCGAAATGATGTAGTGGAGAGTTCGAATTATGCATAGTCAGGAATGTTACTGATACCTGACGTATCCACTCTTTCACCGGGGCGAGCTCGGATAGCGCAGCTGGAGGCACACCGCGCACAGCTGATACACACCGATAATTTCTCGCTTACTACATACTTAGCGCGTAGTATACTCACCAAACATCCTGTCTATCATCGTTATTGAGATATATGTAGATGAGATGGCTGACGCTGACAGAAAGATGGTAAATATGCAGGGTGAAGAAAAATTCGAACATTCTGACTTCGTAGCACGATTCCTCACATACTAGCAATACAAAAATTTCTGTCACAAAATTTTGTGCTGCGCATATGCAAATGGATGTTATAGACTGGCAATCTGGCAATACGCGGGAGTTTGAGGGTTCGATAATGGCCTGATGTTTATTTGTTTTTATTTACCGAATTTAGTCTGCGTGTTACGCTATCTGGCGTCTTAATCGTCACACAGCGATTACAGTGGGTCGTCTATAAAACATTTACAGTTACGTACTATGAACACAGAAATGGAAGTACACACGTTTTCACTAGTCAGCTTTTAAAGAAGCCCGGCCGGAGTGGCTGCGCGGTTCTAGGCGCTACAGTCTGGAACCGTGCGACCGCTACGGTCGCAGGTTCGAATCCTGCCTCGGGCATGGATGTGTGTGATGTCCTTAGATTAGTTAGGTTTAATTAGTTCTAAGTTCTAGGTGACTGATGACCTCAGAAGTTAAGTCCCATAGTGCTTAGAACCATTTGAACCATTTTTGAGCACATTTATTAATTTGATTTTATTTAATGACAAGGCTACATTCACTAACCATGGAAATGTTAATTTGCATAGTGCTCAGAGCCATTTTTTAAAGAAGCCTTTTGCACACCTTTGACGCTAATTGTTTCGCACCACTGCATCTTCTAGATTCCAAATTTGTTTTGTGTGTACTCTCCTCCAGTGGTCCCATCGACTAAAACCAACTGTTTTTCTTCCAACGTTCAGGTCCATACATGTCATTAGGACCTTACGTCACCATTAAGGCAAGCAACGTGCTCTGCAAATAATTTCGGAGAGACCATTGGGGGCGGGTACACAGAAAACAGGGTTGGGGTCTAGTAGATGCAGTGGTGCGAAAAAATTCGCGTCTACGACGTGCAAAATTCTTCATTAAAAGCTGAGCAATGAAAACGATTGAACTTCCATTTCTATGTTAGTAGTAAATAACTTCAGTTTCTTTGTAAAGACCTACTGTAATCGCTGTACGACAATAAAGAAGCCAGATACCGTACCGCCCAGACCACATGTAGCAAATAAAAATTACTACGCCTCAATACAAAATTGAAGCGTCTTCCTACTTCCAAACATAGAACACTACCCACCGCACCAACTGCACAGCACCACTGCAGCGTGCTGACAGAGGTCGTTACCATGCAAGTTAGTACAGTGTTACCTGATTGCCCTATCTGTAATGTCCATTTAATGCCGGAAATATGCGCAAAACTAAATTTTGTGACAGACATTTTTGTACTGTAAGTGCGTAAGAAATTGCGCTGCGAAGTCTGAGTGCGCGAATTTTTCTTCATCCTGTATATTGGTCGATAATTAGATAACACAGTCAGGTTCTAAATATCTACTATTCTAAGAAGTGTTAAACTAAGATAAATAACACAAAATGAAGAAGAAAACACTAGAGCCTTTCGGTTTTTATGAACTTTGACTTACTCTCGCAGCTGTGATAACGTCTAGTATTCACTACGACTGCCCCACCAATTTCGATGCTAGTTTTCTCATATAACCAGGAACTGATTTCATTTCGGCGTCCGCAGCTCGTGGTGTAGTGGCTAGCGTTGCTACCTCTGGACCACAGGGTCCCGGGTTCGATTCCCGGCCGGGACTGGGTGTTTGTGTTGTTCTCATCATTTCATCATCATTCGTGACAGTGGCTAGATTGGACTGTGGAAGAAATTGGGACTTCGTACGAGCGTCGATTACCGCGCAGTTGAGTGCCCCACAAACCAAACATCATCATCGTTTCATTACGGCTTTGCATCTCGTCAACATCGAAAATACTGGAGCGTTTTCTCAACTGGGCAAGTGTGTGAAAACGAGTAATGGTGATCTTGATGGAGATCTAATACGATCTTTAGGTGAAGTAAATACGAGATCAGATTTATAATGACTTCATCATTTGCCAGAAAGTGACATGTATGGGATTAAATAACGATTGGTATCACATGTATGCACATTTAGCTTTAAACTGAAACGTATATTCTACGTTTGATAATTATTTCCTCAGCTGATTCATTACGTCCTTTAATAATAGAGTCATTTGAGTTTGGCATGCTACGATTTGTACGAAAATATGAAAACACTGATAACAGAATCTTCCGTCGGTTCTTGGTAGAACAACACTATAATAAATGAAAAGCACCAGTTTGCTTTTGTTCTACAATATTACTTTATTGTTAACCCGTTTTCTGCTTACAAGGCCATCTTCAGACATTTACTGAGTATTATCACCAAAAATTTAACTTCTTTGGTGATAATACTCAGTAAATGTCTGAAGATGGCCTTGTAAGCCTAAAACCTGTTAACAATAAAAGTAATATTGTAGAACAAACGCGAACAGGTGCTTTTCATTTATTATGAAAATACTGTGATATATAGAAAAATAAGGCTAGCAATCGGTACGCATTTTTAAACCTAGAAACCACTCGATCTTGCGAGGTTCCTCATAAAAGCGCACAATGAAACGAGCTCTGCACAACATTCGGCGTAAGTTAACCGAGTTTCTTTACACAATTTCGTTTCTGTTGTTCATTTCGAGCATTCCAGTAGATGGGTTCTGCTTGCGGATAGCACGGAAAATATTTATTGCTGCTTAAAAATGGACTATTAGCTTTCTATGTCCAACGTGACTGTGCTGCAGTTCCTGTTCTGCAAATAGTTCTATTTTACACAATACTGAATGTAATTCTCTGTTATTATTACTGCTATTCACTATTAAAGCAGGGGTGTCGGTTTGCGTCAAAACCATCCGAAACATATGAGCAGCGGTGTAATGCACGAAGTATTTCAGAGATGGAGCTGAACACATGGGGTGCTATTATGTGCTTTTTTACGGTTAATTCTTTCTATTTGCAGTCTCTAAAATTGAATTATGCCATTATCTCGAAATAGTAAATACAGGGGTACTATTTTTTCATCCATTAAATCACTTCGGAAAGTATGAATTAAAATCTTATAGGTATGTGTGAACAGTACTAAATTCTTACGGAGCTGCGTTTTGTAAAAACACATCTTTTAAATGATTGCAACGCGATCCAAAACTCAGATTCCCGGACATTGATGAGCCATTTAGGATGATTTGAATGTTGTCTTGTTTTTTTTTTTTTTTATTTCACAGGAAAGGGTATTTTCCTTGTCTTGTGTTACGCCATACTGACTTTACGATATCCAGAACCATTGCTTCTTGAAATTATTTCAACAACCGCAACAGAAACAACAACAACGACAACAGCGACAACAATAACAACAAAACTTAGTGAAGGAGGTGTTTGAATCTCGATTTATTTACCTCGGCCGTTGCCAAAGCTATTTCCCTGTGACTAATAAAAATTATGTAATTGTAGTATGAAAGGATGAGCTTTACTCAGTTACTCAAGCACCGAGCCGATGTCCACGCTGCAGATAACGTGATGCCGAAATAAAAACAAGAAAAGGCGCGCTGCGTGCAGCAACGCTTCGGAGATCACGGCTGTTACATACGGCGGTGATTTAGTCACGGATTTCAAGCGCCGAACATGTTCAGATACTCGTGTACGGGTTTGATTGGCATCTGTATACAGTCCGTTCCGGCCTCCTTGGCGGGCACAAAAGGTGTGACGACGCAGCCTGCGGTCTTGCTCGCCGTGGAACTTAATTGTTTCCTGCCTGGCTGCTACGTAATTGAAACCGTTTTAATGTGGCCTCTCGTACCGCCGACGCAGGGAAATTGAAACCACCCATTCAACGAACATCGACTGAGCCACGAGGCCACGAACTATCTTTCTCCTCGGTGAAGTGATAAAAATTAGGCGGAGCTAATAGTAATACATGGAGTCGAGTTACACTCGAAAGAAAGTACAGCTTGCTATCGCAGAAGTTTAATCTTTAAACAAGTTCAAGTGTCGTTTCTCGCATTAAATATTTAAAAGCTCAGAGGCGTTTTCGCAGCGTTATCACTGCATTCAGAGACATCGTCTTTACTTACTTAACGTTGTGAATTAAGGCTGCAAGAATGTGTTTCTGAAACTAAAAGTTCTTCTTGGGTAACACAATTGACCCTTCAAAGTAGCCCAGTTACTACAAAAAAATATGGATCGTACGATACGTGATGTACTAATTACTGATTTCAAATGTTTAAAAATAATTAGAAGAACAATAACATTGGTTAACATGCTATTTGTAGTACACACACAATTTTTAGCAACTAAATGGAATACGGCAGTCAACTGTACTATCAGTCGCGACATTGACCATTTGTGAATACAATACGAACGAAGTTCATTTATGACGTAACTGCTGGGTGGTAGTTTACTTCCTTAAACAACAATAAGATAAATACTCTCCATAGTGGGTAAGAAACTATTGCTCTTCAAGAGGACGTGAGAAAACATGGATAATAAATTATAAATATTACTACTGCGAGGAGATTTCCACTACCGCGAGAATGATAAAAAACTACAGGCATGGCAGCGTTAAATATATATAGTTATTTGCTTAGCGAAAAAAGGCTCTTACTTGAGTAGCAAAACCAAAATAATTACGACACGTTCGCCTTATTTATTTTCGGAAGTGATTTATAGAAATTATAATGGAGAGGGTGCTTAAGAAATGTGCGGTCATGAAGGAGAGAGTTGGTAATGATCGCCGACTCAACCGATTAGGGTGTGCCAATGAAAATATCAATCGCAGTATACCCATACTATGAGTAATATTATGGTTCCATCAGTGCGCCAATTCTGTCTCGAATGATTGAAAACGTATTTCGAGAAACGAAACGGATCTTGTGAGAAAAATGATCTGAAAATGAGCCAAGAGCCCGTGATGACCTTTGGAATGTTACCCTAGCTGCGTGGGAGGAAGTGGCAGAAAACGAGAGCTTTGTTAATCACCTCATGGACTTTCTTCCTCGCAGACTGCAGAGACGGTCATTGAAGTTGAATATCTACGGACGGGATACTAAGTGGTTCAGAAGCCACATGCTGTGGCCTTCTGGAGGCCAAAAATACCTTCATAAGAACCGTGAACTGTTCGTTTTATTAAGTCCGTGATTTCTACTGATTAAATAAACAAACGGTGCAGCTCAAAAAAGTGAATAAAGTCTGGTACGAACCAAACGTAGTCTCCAAGCAGTTGCCTGTTAGACGGTTGCCTATGCCACTGAACTACGAATGCAGAGTGCTACAGTTGACGACATTTAAATACTTCGTACCGCTCTTGACTCCAAGTCACAAAATGAGATGCTTTTATTTGATCTGCAATACTACGAGTGAGGGAGCACAATTATCTTGCGTATTTTTATAAGGAGCGTCCTTATGCTAAGTATCAAGAAAGTGTTAATGTTTCTACTTCACCCTTACTTTTCTGAACAGAAAATTTCAGCTAGGGATATTTTTTGTGCTGTCAAGCGAGCATATCATCAGATAAACACGCAACAGCTGCAGATAACAAAGAGGTGGTTTGAAGTGAGGACAGAAACGTAGAGTGTTAAGTGTCCTCGACCTCGGCATCTTCACAGAAACAGCACAAGGACAAGGGGAAGGAACTGGTGATGACACCGCTGAACGAGCCATCCCCTAAGTAGTAAGCTGACTCAGAATGGCTGCAAAGACATCTGGGCTGCAAGAGGACAGAATCACCCGGTTTCAAGGGTCATTCGATAATGTGTACACTCACTCATGATATTCACAAAATAGCGGACCAGAAAAACTTCAAGTCATCATTGCACTTCTCAAATCCCTATCAACACATTTCTGGGCAGTCAGTAAATATAAACGTAGGGGTAAGCTTTCACTGTCCTTTGTGTGATAACCGAATATTCCAGTAAGGTCCAGGTGAATATACCAACGACCATACTACTGTAACAACCAATTTGCACACCTCTTGTGATGTATTATTTCGGATAGGTTCTCTATTGGAAGGTACATGGCGTGACACAACCACTGTCTTGATTTTACAGAAAGAGTAATATCTCTGTGCCTCCATTTTCTGGTGGATATTGGGACAACAGCTTGTATTTTATCTTAAATGTAGTACAGATAACATCATCTGCTGTGTTAACTGGTTTCATTCATTTGCAATCGGTTTCGGTGTTACAGTACGCTAAAATTAAGCCCGTTTATGACACTGGGTGATCACGTTGACACCAGGAAACATTATTATACTTTCTGTAGAAGGTCCAAAATATGAATGTCTGCAAATTCAAGCATCTTATAGCTTAAGATGTGTATGGTGGCAGTGATTTGATATACTTACTACATGTAAGATATAGGGTGAAATATGCTACTGGGCAACTTTTCTTCATTGTCCAGTGGCTCATTCCGCTCTCTGAGGTAACTCGTGAGCTATTTATTTAAAGATCTATGAAACAGTGAGTGCTATCCTTTTTTACCTTGACTTCATGCGCACCGGAAACGTTACGGAGCCATCCAGATCTACGACCGTTCATCCAGCGCCCATCACTCACCAAGACTGTTCAGATCTGGCTTAAAATGCTCACCCTTGTCGTTCCCCAGATCTTATCAAGACACGAGCCACACAGGCCCCTCGTATCCGAAGAGTGTTCCTCACACCATTCTGACATACTTAAGGAAAGATGGGATGCAAAAGTACAGGTCGTCAACTATGTTGAAAGCGATTATAAGGGCCTCATCTCCCGCCATGAATAGCGTCAGTGCGAAAATCCTTCCAACTCAGATCTGCTCGGTGCTTCGTCCCATGATGATTAATGCTCGAATTGTACATCGATGTGTACTAACGTGATCACGAATCGTCTTCTGTACTGCTAGGGCCCAATGGCGGTAAACTACTGTGTATCATGACATGCCGTGGACAATGGTATGTGACGATGACTTCTGTGCCACATAGCGAGGGGGTGGGTATGGGTCGCAAGATTCCTCAGAAGCTGTTGTCGCCTAGAACTGAAACAGCGTGTTAAATACTACACAATGAGCTGTCTTATCTGCTGCTCAATTCCGCGAAAGCAAACTGTGAACACGGCCACCGCACGTAGTTCACGGTAGCTACTTTTTTTTCTGAATCCAGTTACTTAGGGTCATTCCTAACACGGTGGCGTGTGAAAATCCCAGAGAATCAGTTAAAGAAATCATCCGTTCTAAGCAAACCTCTGATATGGATCAAAATGAAGATGCAAGCAAAGAAAAAGAAGACCGGGAAAAAAAGTACTGATGATAATTTTTGGTTTGTGGTGCGCTCAACTGCGGGGTCATGCGCGCCCGTACAAAGTTCCAATTTTTACGCAGTCCCATTTCTACACAGTCCAATCTAGCCACTGTCACGAATGATGATGACGATGATGACATGATGAGAAAAACACAAACACCCAGTCCCCGGGCAGAAAAAATCTCCAACCCGGACAGGAATCGCACCCAGGACCCCGTGATACAGAGGCCGCAACGCTAGCCACTAGACGACGAGCTGCGGAAGGGAAAAAAAAAGCGAAATTACCCTCCAAGACACCTACTAAGCAAGGTTCTAGCGGAAAGGCAAATACAGTTCTACTTCGAAATAAAAAACACAAATAAGTTAATACTTTGAGGTCTAAAAAATTTACGAGTATTTCAGTAAAAGCAGCAAAGATATGCAAAAAAGGGCTGGACGAATGTGCGCCGTGTGTTTTCGTGCTTCAGCGCTCTGGCTGTGATAGAATGCATTGGTATTGCGCGTTCTGCCAGTATTTTGTTCTACTGTGCTCGTTCAGCTAACGACGCACACATACGATTCGAGTGCTGCTGAACGTTATTCGCAACAGATTGTGACGAATGGTGTCATACATTCATGCCTTCCCACAAGAGCAGTCTGCTATCAACGGCGCGAAAGATTTTCGCCTGTTGTACCTAGACGAAAACTCTGCAAATCATCATTCTAATATGAGACACGAATGTCCAATACTTTGTCATCTGCTGGTGGCTTCGCCGTAATTACTTCACTTCCAATGGCTGTTAATGTCGAAAGAACGTGGTTTACGATGGAGCCATCTTCTGTGACAACAGTTCTCAGCCGATGGACCATCGGAATCTATATACTCTTATTCTAAGTAGCATAAATCATTGGTTTTCAATACATTTACTGTATATCACCAGCACACCTTCGTGTGGCTTCCATGTGACCGAAGAGCGTTCATTCCTACTGCTGAGGGAAGTTTATAATATTGTTACTCATCAGTTGGAACAGTTGGACAATGAACTGCAACCTCACGAAGCAATCAGCGAGAAAGGCTGAAAGAAATGCTATATTCGACACCCCTACCATGTGACGAAATGAAAATAACATGCAACTTCTCACGCTCACCTGTCATGGAAGAGCTCTTATAAATTTAATGAAGTGTTGAAAAACTCCTAACTTCACTCCTTCCTAACTAGCTGACGCCTACAGACGATTTCATCATAATCATTGTGGATGAATTTAAGTTGCGTTCGGTTCAGGTGGCTTTCACTGCTATTTATCAAACAACGCACAGGCTGCCTCTAAGAACACAAATTCTGCTTGCTGCTGCGTTCTCTCCTGGAGTTCTGAAGTCTGCTGTCTTAACAGTAGCATGTCTACTGCTTCAAATCCCCTCCCAGAGTCTTCTCTCCACGTTTTCTGTTCCTGTTCTGAGTAGAGTCCCCATCGCAAAATGTAATCCTCCAATGAAAAGGGTCCGCCAAGCTCTGGTTAATGATGTTATTTGCTGAGGCGCCGTCTGCTCTCCCACCAAAGGATCTGTGTAACTTTTCCTCCGACTAGCCTAGTCTGCTTCCCATCAACGACCTCTCTAGATCTGTCAATGATGCGTTCTTAACTCACCGATTTCTTTTTAGTTCGCCAATGTTTGGTCTTCCAGCGCACAAAAATTTTACAGAGTCACCTCCTGCTC
Organism: Schistocerca cancellata; assembly: GCF_023864275.1. Lineage (NCBI taxonomy): Eukaryota > Metazoa > Arthropoda > Insecta > Orthoptera > Acrididae > Schistocerca > Schistocerca cancellata. The sequence continues at coordinate 389,704,636 of NC_064629.1, read as the reverse complement.
CCCATGCGTCCATCGTTTTTAAAGAATGCCCAATGAGGTCATCTCCCGCCTTTTGGTGAACGAATTCCGCTCTCCACCAGGACTGGCATCTTATTTATGCAACTCGCTTTCACCGAGGGACAGAAAAAACATTAAACAAATCCTTCCTTCGGCAGGTAGGCAGACAGGGACACGTTCAAGCTGTTTCTCACTCGGCCTGTCTTCCGAGAAGTCACGGGGCTAAGTACAACGCCCTCCGCAAAGCAAGCTTTGACCAACTTGGGCGTGGTTGTATAAGAACCATTTATTTCAGGACAGAAAGAAGGTTAGCATGGTTAATAAAATCATCCGTTTTTTTGTTGCAGATCTAGATTTCAGCCAACAGTGCAGCTATTACAAGTGCGTTATAGGTAGTCATGTAGAGTCAATGTAATTATAACAATACAGATTCCAAAATAACTTAAGAATGTACAAGCATTTGCTTTAGCGAGTCTTATCACGGTTCATCATTATTAGGGTTTTAGCCGGAGACGTGCTGTCTGCACTTGTCGGCTAAAGGTCACTGCAAAATATTTTCGGGGACCACCAAAACAGCTCCCTTTAGAAAAATGTGGGCCAGTTGTGTACCTGCGCCTCGGCTGACCAGGGCACTATTCCTCTTCCTGTAGACAGGACCACAGAAGTCTTTCTCTGTCCCTTGGAAAACATCATTGCAGGGATCTAGGCCTGCAGCCTCTTCTGGTTCTCACCAACATCTAATATTCCATATGCAAACATTTCCAATAGGAAAAATGAAGGTTAATGGATAGCAAACGATAGCTTGACCTGTACAGATACTGATATCGTTACCATAATTAGCATCAAGTATACATGAATGGTTAGTTACGGACTGACGCCTCTCAATATGCCATGATTTTTCCAAAGGAAGCATTCCACTATCTCCCTGCTAGATATACACTCATGTGACAAATGTCTTGGAGTAAGCCGGCCGGAGTGACCGAGCAGTTCTACGCGCTACAGTCTGGAACCGTGCGACCGCAACGGTCGCAGGTTCGAATCCTGCCCCAGGCATGGATGAGTGTGATGTCCTTAGGTTAGTTAGGTTTAAGTAGTTATAAGTTCTAGGGGACTGATGACCTCAGAAGCTAAGTCCCATAGTGCTCAGAGCCATTTGAACCACTTTTTTTTTGTCTTGGAATATTTTCTAGTATCGTGTCGGACCTACGTTTTCCAGGCGTAGAGCAGCAGTTCGAAGTGCTATCAACTCATCAAGTCGTTGGAGGTCTTCTGCAGAAATATTGAGCCTCTATAGCCGTCCATAATTGCGAAACTGTTACCGGTGCAGGATTTTTTGCATGAACTGACCTCTCGCTTATGTCCCATAAACGTTCGATTGGTTTCTTGCCGGCTATGTGGGTGGGCAAACCATTCACTCGATTTGTCTAGAATGTTCTTCAAACCAATCGTGAACAACTGCGACCTGGTGACATGCTGCATTGTTGTTTGGAATCATGAAGTCCATGAATGGTTGCAAATGGTCTCCAACCAACTGAAGATAACCATTTTCAGTAATGATCGGTTCAGCTGGAAAAGAAGATCCAGTCCATTCCATGTGAATATAGCCCACACCATTATAGAGCAACCATGAACTCGCACAGTGCCTTGTTGACAACTTAGGTTCATAATTTCGTGGAGTGTACGCCATACTCGAAGCCTACCATCAGCTCTCACCAACTGTAATGGCGACTCATCTGCCCAGTCCACAGTTTTTCAGTCGTCTAGGGTTCAACCGATACTGTCATGAGCCTAGGACAGGCGCTGCAGGCGATGCCGTGCTGTTAGCAAAAGCACTCGCATCGGTTGTCTGCAGCCAAATTTAGCCGCACTGTCTTAATAGATACATTAGTCGCTCGTCCCAGGACGTTACTCCATATTAGATTGGACTGAACACTGTTTTACTCAACCCAGATTGGTCACCAAAGCTTCTAAGAATATTAGAGGAGAACAGGTTTTACGTAAACCTCGGAAATAGATAACATCAGTAGTATTATGAAATTATTTACATTTTCGGTGGTCCATATAACACGGAAGCGAGCGAAGGCATTACATGAAACATACACAATTTGAATCTCTCTCAGGATAACGTTTCCTTAAAAACAGAATATAGTCGGTTTCACTGCTAAATACACTGTGAGATTACACTGAAATGGTAACACGGCTAATTAGTGTATCAAGGCACGTACTTCTAAGCTCTAGGGGCGTCTTGAAGCCAATTTGGCGTTTTTTGCTCGCCGTCTTCATGGAACTGCAGTTTTGGTAGCCAGGAGTGTACTCTCTGTATATAGAAATATATATGATCCGTGTATTTAGGGAAAGGATGTTACGGTCATGTAAGGCTCGAGTTTTGGGCGCAGAGCAGTGGGAGCAGAGCAATTGCTTAATTACGGTAGCATAACTCTTCCCCCAGCCGGGTAACCCGAGAGGTTTCTTCTCAAGTGGCGCTGCCTACACATTTGCCACTCGGTGTCGTGGCCAGCCAGCCTGCAGCCGCCAGCCAGGGGGCTGCTCGGGTTTCACAGGGGAAGGAAGGCATACGCTAGCCATCGAACGAGGAAATTTTTAACGGATTGCGTCTTCCGCACACAGTCAGAGAGGATTCCAGTGACGTGGAGTTACTGGTTTTGGGCATTATTACAGCGGAGGCGCCGAGGTTGACGAACAATTACTATCAAGTTTAAAACCACGATTAATATTTTTCATTTATTTAACATTGAACGGGACAAAGAAAAGATGGGTAACCACTTTATCGACCTTTAACATTTAGCCGTATACCTGAACTGCGTAATCTGTTTAAGAAATAAATAATGTTTACTTCGAGTAGGCACGTTATTCAAATACAAGTGGAAGTAGCATTTGACCCATAGAGAGACACCTCTTAGGCTGAGTTGTTGGAACCCATAATGTTGAACGGTTGTACAGAGCTTCACATCATCGCCGGTGATCAGAAGTACACCGTTGAGGCAAAGTAGAACAGAGATGACTTACTGGACAGTATCTGTGCTTTTACAATGATATGACTTAGATAGGCGAATTTTATATCGAAAATAATGACTGTCGGCGATGGTATGATCTGCTGGTTGAAAATTTCATGGTGAAAATATCTTCTGCATGGTTTCGGTAGTGAGGCCTTTAGACATAGACCGTGTAGAATGTCAGTAGAGGAATTACTGCGTGTGAGCCGCCAGCAAGGACTGTCCCACGTCTCCGAATAGTCCATTGGCAGGAACGAGATGGAAAGGCTACAGATCTCTTGAACCACCTCGTACAGACCGGAATCGAATGCCATTAGACCTCTAGAACTATCTCGCAGACTCCTACAGGCAAGTATGATACCTTATCGTCGATGTGAAGTAGATATCTCAGTGTTGCTGTATTTTATTTACAAATGCATCTTTTGTAATTAAATGTGAACGCTAAATTTCTTGGATCTGAATTTGTTCTACTCTCAGCTGCTGGTAAATCTTTCGGGTTGTAGGGTGGTAGTGTAACCCTCTTGTTATAATGTTCACGAAATATACTCTAATTTCTTGATTATATTTTACCCTTTTACACTAGCCTATATTTTCTATACGAAAATAACGTCCTACTTTATTTATAAATGATGAAAGTGCCTTATTAGTTAAAACAAGAGAACCTATCTATTTACCATAACCTCGAGCCTGAAGCGGGGTCCCAAGGAAAGGAAAGTATGGGATACAACAACATGACTGGCCTTACAACATATACACATCAGCAACGTGAAATGTATTGAAACACACCGAGAGCAGCTGTACATCATAAACAGTGAAGTTAGAGCCTGTGGACCAACCTTCTTGATAAGCGGCATTTTGACGACCAACTACCCTATTTATAAAAAAGTAAGCCAGGCAATAACAATAGGCGTTCAATTGGAATCAGAACTGGATTAAGACAGACTGAAAAACAGCAGAAAATAAGTCTGAAATGAGTAAATGAGTACGATATACAGATTCCACTTCCGGCCGGTGTGGCCGAGCGGTTCTAGGCGCTTCAGTCTGGAACCGCGTGACCGCTACGGTCGCAGGTTCGAATCCTGCCTCGGGCATGGATGTGTGTGATGTCCTTAGGTTAGTTAGGTTTAAGTAGTTCTAAGTTCTAGAGGGCTGATGACCTCAGACGTTAAGTCCCATAGTGCTCAGAGCCATTGGATTTGAACAGATTCCACTGTACAAGATATCATATGACACGGCACGAACAAAGAAAAAGCGTACCTACAGCCAAATTGGAGTCAGAAAGAAATATCATTAGGATTCCGTAACTGATGCACTACAAAAGCGCTGTGGATATCCTGAACAACGTGGATCGAAACCAGGAAAGAACTGTAGAGAGAGATCTTCAAATATCTATGCGAAATTTATGCATGATACACTTTAAAGAAGAAAAAGTAAGTTGCCTATGAGATAGAGACAAGTATAACATCGTCATCAAAACAAAGCGCAGATGGCAACGCGAAGGGATAATAGCCGAAATACACACATGGCTGTGGACACAAATCGTTCAAACACAATTAAGGAGGGTTGGGGAGACCTATTGTCTTGCTGACGAAAAAGATAACCTCCAGGGTTCTGAAGGCGAACGAAACGGGACACGTGACAGGACAGTACGTTCCTGTATCATTCGCCAGTGAGAGACGATAGCAGACAATTCTCAGCATAACTTCATCTCAGGCAAACATTCCTAGCACGGGAACACTTACACTATGTACCTGAACCCTAACCTGTCGCAAAACGAGGCTGACAACCTCTTGCGGTTTACGACGTAGGCCTACTCGGGCTGTAGCAAAACGAGATTCACCATCTCTTGCGGTTTTCGACGTACTCATAGTCAGCAGTCAAGGTGTATAAATCATTTTTCGTACTGCGAGCGTCCACTTGCGATATTTCTACGATGATAAAAATCTTTGTGCCCCGTGATTTATGGTGATTAGATCTCCCCCCGTGGGACTCTGGCTTCTGTAACTCGACAAGGTGTTATTAGATTCTATGGCTGCTTAGCAGTTACTATTATCCTTCATTGGATTGACGACTGATCTGCAACACCACGGCCCATCTATCGACTATAACAATCCACTGTTGTCCACCAAGATACCTGCAGTCAACACGTTGTTGTTCTGGGCATCTGACCCTTCCGGCGAAAGTTTTCCCGTCGTGTCCAAGGTCACAGTTCACATGGCGGTATGCGAAAAGTGTCTGCATAACCTCATGCGTGGTAAGTCGCATTCTTCGGACATCCATGATCTGTCCGCGACCATATGCGCTGCCATCGTTCGTCTTGCACATCCTGCTCCTGACTCAGCTCCGACAACTACTACATGGTCAGACGAGTAAAGCATTCATTTGACACACCAAATCCTTCCATAGGCCGTGGTGTTACGGTCGCTGTTATCTGTAACATATCAGTACTTCTCAGCATAATGTTACAAGGATACTGACCCCTCTAATACACTGATAAGCCAAACTATTAAGACAAACTGCTGAAAAGCGTGTAGGTCCACTTTCGAAACACAAGTCAGCCGGGACTGTGTGTGGTTTGGATTAGACAACTGCTTGCTGGGCTTCCGGCGGGCGGGCACTCAATAGCGTCCCAGATCTATTTCAAAGGGTTGAGATCAGGAAAATTTAAAGGCCCAAACATCAACCAGAGTTCACTATATGTTCATCAATGCATTGTATCACGATTCTGGCCTCGTCACGTGGACATCTGTCCTGCCGTCGCAGAAGACATCAGATCTGAAGGATGTATTTGATCCATAATAAGGTTGATGTACACCACAGCCTTTATGGTGCCTTCGATTACTACCACAGATACAATGGAAGCCGATGTAAAACTCCCACTCAGAATAGTTATCAACCCCAACGGCCCGGATCCGTGGCGTGGTGAACGTTTCGAGCAGCGTTCGTCTGGATGACGGAGTATACAGACACGAACATCGACCTAGTGTTGCAATAAACTTAACTAATCCGAGCAGGCGACGCGTCCCCATTGATCCACATTCCAGTTCCAATGATCCTGTACCCGCTTCGGTGCAACTGAGGATGTCGTTGGTTCAGTGTGGGAACGTACAGGTGTCATCTGCCTCGGAAGCTCGCTTCCGACGAGGGCACTGAACGGAAAACTCAAAAACACTTACACCTGCACCAGCATTACATTCTGTGGTCAGATGTGCAACAAATCGCCAACAGTCCAGCTTTACAGGGTGGGCAAGCTACCAACCTCCACGTTTTGCTGTGGGTTGCGGACGTCCGGCACCTTGTCGCATATCCTTGGTTTCATCGTCCTTCAACAAATTGCGACGGAAGCGCACGGCAGTGGTACGAGAACAGCCGGTCAACTTCAGCTTTTCCTAGATCAGTGCTTCCCAACCTGCGGGTAATTACCCTCTGAGGGGTAAAATGTAATTTTCTTAGGGGTTATGTTTCGCCCACGAAACTGAATTATTTTTAAAAGATCGTTACTATTACACTATTTCATAAGACTTTAAAACTGATTACATATGTTACCAAAAAGAAGGTTTTTTTCAAATACTAGCAGTAACGTGTAACAAAATGTGGCAGTGGTTACAGTGTGTGGAACGAATGTATGAATATCTTCTTCAAAAATTCCGCCCACTACACACATACTTTGTGCCACCCATTTATAACAGTAAAACAGACGTGTGCATGTCGTACATCAAATATGAAAACGCCTTCTCCGAGGTGTAGGCAGTTTTACTATAAAACAGGAACTGCTTCATTATTTAATGATCTTACCTTCGTGGGGGACTATAGCCATGTAGAATTTTTTGAAATAAATTTCCGCCATTTAACTGTTAATTGTTAATTTATTTTACACCATCGTGATCTCGGCTCTGCAGCCATTCTCAAATGAATGCTGATATGTTAAAATATGTCTGACGTGTCGACGATGACAAATCACAGGTACATTAGACATATTTTAACATTTCAGCATGCACTTGAGAGTTGCTTCAAAACCGAAATCATGATTTTGTAAATTAAATGCTGCATTATTCACTTCGCAATAGATAAACTGACTAATTGAGAGCACAACACAACAGTAACTATTTAATGGTTACTACATTGCTGTAGGGTCTACACCGTATTATTATTATTGTTATTATTAGTGGCAGTGGTCATACACAAAGCACTGGCAGACTGAGGTCTTCAGTTTCTGCCAGTTCAGAAGCAAGGGTTGGAGCAATCAACTGACTTAAGAACTGTAACTCATCTACGAGTAAAGGTTAAGAATAAACAATACCGATAGTCTTATTAGTTTTTAGTTAAATAAAACACCTACATCTCACTTATCCTTCGTTATTTTAAAAATAAAATTGATCAAAGAACATTCTTCTGCATTCTAAATCATAGTTAGGCGCTAATAATGGCGATAGTGAGGGTGGGGGTGTGGGGGTGGGAGCTGGACGTCAAAGGTAGTAGCAAATATCTGATTACACTCAGGAGTAACGCTCTCAGAAGGGTTGGGAACTACTATCGTGGATGCTCGTTCGCAGAAGCAGCGCCATAGTAATTTTTGTTTGTCAAAGTCGCTTCTGTTAGTGGATTTTCCGATTTCCTGTTCGTATTTTCACCCTAATGATTGCCCATTCGTCTCTGCTCGGATCACATACCATCCTCACGGCAACACATGCCCTAAATGCCACCAGGCGCCATTCAGTCTCGCGGTGGGTAACAGTCAGAGCGTTTGGCCTATCAATGTACGTAAGTTGAAGTTAATTTTGAATAGAGACTTTGATGAATAAAAATATATTTATAGTCGAAATTATATTATGCACCTTGCTACTTCTCTTTTTCAGTTGTTTTTAAGACCTCAGCAGCTTTTCCCAGACGCTAGGTGGCTGGATGTAATTTTTGTACAGGCTTGCTTGAGGTATCTTTTGCCAATACGAATCTAAGGACGTTCCTAGAGTGATAACTGTCGATGGAAGAAACGCGATACTTGCTGTTGTCTTCTCAGTTACCAGTTCGAAATTTAGTGCACGAACCCCACCACTCGATAGTTGTGGCGCAATATTCGTTTCACGCGTGCGTCATTTTACAGCTGAAATATGCTGAAACTGGGTAGCAACCTATTATTCTCCTGTGTGCCTATTTAAAAAAAACTGTCTCAATGCTGTATTCAGCCTGGGTTGTGAAGTGTTAAAAAGTACCGGATTTTGAGTAATTTGTCTGCATTAGGTAACGTCCTATGCCCATGTATGGGGACTAATGGTGCTGGGTCTTTAACGTGGCAGAGGAACGTTAAGTTCAACTCTAAAGCCCTGTAGACATGAAGCTCGGCTTAGCCAAGGATGGTGCAAGGACCACATCGTGTCCTACGGGAAGGGACAAGGAGAGCTAGTCAGTGCATTAGCCAGACGTGTTTTAAAGAAATCACATTGAATTTAAAGTGGAACGTGATGGCCGTGATTTGAGCTCTGCAACTTCCAAAGACAAGTCCAGTACTCTACCGCTTCACAACCTCACTCTACAACGGCAAGTACCTGTTTCACCGCACGCAGGAATGTCGATACGGTCTAACAGAAGCTGCTCGCAATGCCGCCCTGACGTTTAACTCTTCTTCCGTCCATAGCATTGTTCGAAACGGAGTAACTATCTTGGAAGTGCAAACGATTGTCAACCGATGCAAAAACTAGCAAGGGAGGAAGACAGTGGTCCAGGTTGGCAGCGAAAGGAAACAGCGCCACAGGCCCCCGCAGCTGCATGCCCCGCCGGCGCCGGACCCCAACACTAATTAAACATGCCTGCCGACACGACGAGTGCATTGTGCCTGTTCGGCTCCACTTTGCCAACTTGTTAATTGGCTCTCCCAGGGAGGGGCAGAGGTTGGCACCTTGCGCTCAGTCGGACTCCGTCTGTGAAGACGGGTGTTGCCGTTAGAATAGAAACGGAACTTCTGTTCCATGGAGCTAACTCCTTATGATTACCTACAGAACTGCAGCCTCCAATTTGTGGTACTTAAGTAGTCTAAGGCTTCCCTTGTCACCTGGAAAGTTGGGTAGGGTCTCAAAGATGGGAAAATTCGCTGACTCCATTAGCAGTTGACCAACAAATAGCACATTCACACCAGAAATAATTTTGCCAACACTTTTTACAGGTAACAGCTTCTTATGTAGTGACGGAGAAAATTTTGTCGCTTAATCGAGCGTGACGCGTCTAAAAAGTCATGAAAGTATAGTGCTTACCGTTGATAACTCGTGCTAAAAATGAATGAATTCACATGCGCGTGAGCATCGTACACGGTCCAGTGAGATACGTTTTATCAACTGCAACCCGTGGAACATAGAGTGTGTGAAGACTCGTGTCTTACTGCAATGGAACCACACAGAAACAAGATTCGAAGTGAGAAAAATGACGAAGAAGAAGCATGTGAATGTGGTGCAAGTGAACAGAGCGGAAGCCTTGAGCTGAAAGTATCTACGGGTTCAGTTGCTTTTTGCACCGACAGCAAAATAACGATGATGTACCAGCGTGTCGACCGTCAATAGGAGTAATGAAACAAAATATGGAGTAAATGTAACAGATGCTGTCAAGAATCGGTGCATGTCTCTAAGACTGGCGTCTGAAAATTGGCTTTCAGCAAGGGCATTATTAACGTTGTACTTAACTAAGATGCGGATAAACGGATGTATCTTTGTTCGAGTAATGGTATGTTCTGAATGTAATTTATCGTCGCTGCTCCCAAAGAAGCCTTTTAGGCCAGTAAGTAACGGATCTCCGTACTATACCCAATTGTATAATATTTACATTATGCCAAACATTAATATCACTTGTTTAATGATGGACAATTTTGTAAGTGTCCACCAGTCATATCGATGATTATGACAATGTGGTGCAACGTTATAGTCTTCTGTTTTATATCCACGCTGACAAATACTGATTAAGTACAAACCGTCAGATTCTAGAATTCCTTTGTTGTTTATACGCAGTAAAAATAATTATCTTCGACGAACAGTTTTAGAATACGCAAAATATATACAGATAATTCAAGACAAATGTATTTCATAGTAATGTTTCAGAGAACTGCGACACCCAGGAACACTGGAAGCCTAGCTAGGGTGAGGTGCAGCAATGTACCAGGAGAAATTTATTAAGTTTGTTCAGATGTCATGTAAATATAGGCTCAGTAGCGCTTTTTCTTGTGCGACCGTAAAAGATTGGTGTTATGCCACGTTCGCTCAGGAAATAGCCGTACAATCACGAAAGTAAGTTCCAGTATGTCACAGCACAACGTCGACATGTGAATAAGTTAAATTGGGGCAGAATCGCTGGTACTCGAGAACTGAGTTCGTCAGCCCGTCACATCCCGCCGCGCACAGGCCGTATTGCAGTGACAAGGAGCCGTTGCACAATAGCGTTTTTGACAGATAACGGGAGCCATGCACCTGCTGTCACTTTTTTTGAGGCTGACTTGATTCACAATGTGATCTTGCCTTTTGAAGAACAGACATAGATTTTTTATTTTGCACAGGAGTGTAAGAAAACTATTAGCTTTCATAGGGTTTGCTTGAACGACACAGTGCAGTATTGCATTAGATCTACATCTCATTAAGATTTAAGTAAGGGGCTACACTATGCACTGTGTTTACCGGAATGGTCTCTGAGTCATTTATTTTCGCCTTGAAAGCCTGACCTAGCCTAGGCTGGCGCAATCTTAACATTGTCACAGGAAGGAAGAGAAACATACACTATGTGATCAAAAGTGTCCGGACACCCCCAAAAGCATACGTTATTCATAGCAGGTGCATTGTGCTGCCACCTACTGCCAGGTAGTCCATATCAGCGACCTCATTAGTCACTAGACATCGTGAGACAGCAGAATGGAGCGCTCCGCGGAACTCACGGACTTCGCACGTGGTCAGGTGACCGGGTGTCACTTGTGTCATACGTCTTTACGCGAGATTTCCACACTCCTAAACATCCCTAGGTCCACTGTTTCCGATGTGATAGTGAAGTGGAAACGTGAAGGGAGACGTACAGCACAAAATCGTACAGGCCGGCCTCGTCTGACACAGACCGCCGACAGTTGAAGAGGGTCGTAATGTGTAATAGGCAGACATCTACCCAGACCAACACACAGGAATTCCAAACTGCATCAGGATCCACTGAAAGTACTATGACAGTTAGGTGGGAGGTGAGAAAACTTGGATTTCATGATCCAGCGGCTGTTCATAAGCCACACATCACGCCGGTAAATGCCAAACGACGCCTGGCCTGGTTTAAGAAGCGTAGACACTGGACGAGTGAAGAGTGTAAAAACGTTGTGTGGAGTGACGAATCACGGTACACAATGTGGCGATCCGACGGCAGGGTGTGGGTATGGCGAATGCCCAATGGACGTCATCTCTCAGCGTGTGTAATGGCAACAGTAAAATTCGGAGGCGGTGGTGTTATGGTGTTGTGTTTTTCATGGAGCGGGATTGCGACCCTTGTTGTTTTGCATGGCACTATCACAGCACAGGTCTATATTGATGTTTTAAGTACCTTCTTGATTCCCACTGTTGAAGAGCAATTCGGGGATGGCGACTGCATCTTTCAACACGATCAAGCCCCTGTTCATAATGCACGGTCGGTGGCGTAGTGGTTACCGACAATAACATCCCTGTAATGGACTGGCCTGTACAGAGTCCTGAACGAATCATACAGAACACCTATGGGATGTTTTGGAACGGTGACTTCGTGGCAGGCCTCACCGACCGACATCGATTCCTCTCCTCAATTCATCACTCCGTGAAGAATGGGCTGCCATTCCCCAAGAAACCCAGCACCTGACTGAACGTATGCCTGCGAGAGTGGAAGCTGTCATCAAGGCTAATGGCGGGCCAACAACATATTGAATTCCAGCATTATCGATGGATGGTGACACAAACTTGTAACTCATTTTCAGCCAGGTGTCCGTATACTTTTGATCACATAGTGCATGTGGTAGTCAGATGAACAACCGTATTTATTGTTTCGTGCTGATGACTGGTTTTGATACTGTGGTCATCTTTCGAAACCATGCCTTTAAATTTGTTTGTTGGGCTTTCTCATAATATATACTGGGTACACCAACCTTATGAGTACAGATATGGTCACAGTAAAATTCTGACTGGAGTTTATATTCGTACATCTTCACGCATTTCTACCGAGCTGTACGGTGCAGTATTAAGTCAATGATCTCGCATTTGGTTGGAGCGGGTTTGCAATCCCCCTCCATCCTTACGTATTTAAGTTTGTCATGGTTTCCCTAAGTCGCTTAAGGATCTTTTGGTAGGGGTATGTCCGATTTACCTCCTCATGCTTTTGCTACCCGAGCTATTACTCCGCCTCTAAGACCTCGCGGTGGACAAAATGTTAAGCACAACTCTTCCTTTCTTTCTGTATTATTCTCGTATCATTCTGAAGGTGGGACTTGAATAACACACACGTTGAGGGTGCAGTACACGTCGAAAAACGATTTCCTAAACATTATTTAGAGTTTTAATTACAGCTAAAACAACTGCATCCCCTCTTCTCATACGAAAGCGTAATCTTTCTGACCCCGTACGTAAATATATTTATTGCAAACTCTCTCGGGGGAGCTGTGGTTCAAGAATCTGTTACAGTCTATTTTTCTGTTTGTTAAATCAAAACCAGGTTTGCCGCACTTCATCAACATTACCAGTCTAAGAAGTTGGGCGAACGGTATTGTAAATCTAAAAATTGTAAAATACACAAAAAATTTCTTACATGCACGTTTATAGTAATTCCTTCTAACATTTATAAATCTACTGAAAAGTATCAGGTTGCTAAGAAACTGATAGAATCATTAATGTTGTACCACTTTGGATATCAGTCGAATGCGATACATGCACCCGGAAACTACTATCACGCTATCTGGTTATCCTTCTATTGATGTAGTTGGTTCCAACAGGCCTCATTCTTTGTGATGAGAATTTGTAGACGAAAATAAATGTCATTGATACTTATGAAGGGAATCACCAGGAGCTTCGATTAGTACTATCGCAATTTTAGCGGTACAGATCAGTAACAAAAATTAAACAAGAATGTCTTTTTGTACTTCAGGAAGCAGGCTCTCAGTGCGAATCAAGTCAAGCACAACAAAAGCTAACAAGTGCCTGGCTACCGTTATCTGTCAAAAATGCTACGGTGCAACGACTCCCTGTCATAACAATACCGCCCCTGTGAGGCGAAATTTGACGGCCTGACGAACCCAAGTTTCGAATACCAGAGACTCTGCCCCGGTGGAACTTACTCACATGCCGACATTGTGTTCTATGACGTCATCGAGGCATACAGGAATGTCCTTTCATGGTTATACGGCTGTTTCCTAAACGAGCATGGCATAATACCGGTATTTTGCGATCACGCAAGAGAAAGCGTTACTGAGCCTATGTGTACAACATCTCTCAAGAAGCTTAATCAATTTCTCTAGGTCTATTGCTCTGCACATCACACGTGCTAGGATTCATTAAAACCAGTCTTTCCGGGTGTTGCCATTTCTCGGATATTACCGTGCTTATTCTAAAACTGTACGTCGAAGGTAATCATTACTGTGTATTAGGAACAAGAAAGGAATACTAGGAGCAGCAACATGTGATATTCTGTACTTAATCGGCACTGGTCATTACGGATATAAAACAGAGGAATGCAGCGTTGCACCTCGTTAACGTAATCATCGATATGACTTGTGGACACTCACAGAATTGTCCGCCACTAAGAAACTGATAGTAATTATTGGCATCATTAAAATATCAAACAATTCTGTGTTTTACGGAGATCCGTTACTTACTGGCCTAAAAGGATATATTTTTTTTTTTTTTTTTTTTTTTTTGATACAGCGACGATAAATTACGTTCAGTAAATATCAATACCTGAACTTAGATAAATCCAAAAAGGTTATACCTTTTCACCGGATTTACTTCTCTGATCTTCCGGCAAAAATTAACAGGTCACCTCAGCAATTAAGCTGAAGTTCTTAAAGCGTTTGTGTAAATTTATATCCAGAATTTAGCCAAATTCTAAAACATAACAACTCTTTCGATAATAAATGCAGAGAAATAAAAGAGTGGGCTATAAATGGTTAATGCCCAACGGATTTATGCCGCATGTATTGTGTTCTGTTTTACCGTCGGGAAATGAAAATTATGGGTCGTAAACCCATTTCGGCTTAACAGCGCTGTGTGATTAGTTTCTGGAAATGTCACACAGGACTCATAGACCGTAACTCCATGGAATTGTTCGACCTAAAGGTGGCTGAAAATGCCAGTAAACAAGTGCACAATGCATTTTTGCTACATTTTGTCATTCATCCAGGCATCGTTGTTCCATAAAATTACATGTGGTTTAACTGTTTATGTCCGTGATATTTTCTGTACAGCACGTGCTAGGTTCACAGGAAGGCAATAATTCCGCTGAAACTGACACATTTAGTTATGAAATTAACTCTGGCATACAATTGTCTGTTACACATCGTGGTCTAACTCACCATTTACAGATAGAGCGTAAACATTTATATGGCCCCAGGAAGAAATGATTATCTATATGTCGTCGAATGTGTCCTAGCCTCTCTAATCATATACTTACGGTAACTGCGAGAAGCGTACGATGGAAGTAGTACTCCTGCTATATACAGGTAGTTTGTTTTAAATACAGTTATTTGAATCAGTATCCAACAGCCTTCCGAGGGAGGGACTTCAACATTCACCCTGTCGTTCTCATGCAAGTTGCCTGTTGATTGAACCGAATGGACAAAATTTTAAGAAAATGCTTCTTAATTTCTCAAATTTTCTTCTCTGTCCGAATTAGTGAGGTCATCATCGTTTACTGTTCAAACGCCCACTGGAATAATGACTAACTGCAAATAATATTAATTGAAAAAAATTCTTGAACTTCTGCAGAGCCATTACACACATTCTGCGACACAGTTTTGTAATATACTTTACGTCAGTGCAAGGAGAAACATCAGATTAGCGAAATACAGTTACAAAAACTAATAGAAATTTACAGTATTTTTCAAAATTTCGTAAAAATATCCCTTATTTCATCGAATAACAACATCCTACAGTGCCCGTTTTGACGCCATTTCTTCTCTTCCCTGACAACAATATGGTCGGTAGGTATACTCCACTATGTTAATAACTTGAAGTCCCCAGCTGCGTTTTCCTATGTGTGTGTGAAGGCTAGTCTGAAGAGCTACTGTAGAAACCTTGATACGGTTTTCACTAATAGACTGATTCAACAGGAAGGTTTGTGCATATAACTTATAATTATAATAATACTGAGTGTTTAATGTAAGTATTGTTACCCGTTCCGTATTTAATTGGCAACTGGAGTGATATCTCGTAGCAACGTTGGAAGATATGAGATGATCAGTTACAGAAGAGGCGGTATCAGGTGGAAAAACATTAAAGTAAGCAGCCGCCACAGCTCCAGAGAGTAGTGGTGTTTGACCACAGTCTATACATCTATACATATCTTCTATCACCACATATTATAAACTAAAACCCAAACCTCATTTTTGTCTGTATGTGATGACTAATCTCAGGAACGGCTGCAGAGATTTTGTTATGGTTTTCCTGACAGATAGACTGATTCACGATGAAGGTTTAGGTACATAAATTATTACCATTACGTCAGACAAATCTCCCGGCCGTTGATACTTAATGCTGCCCGTGTGAAGCCAGGGCGGGTTGCTAGTTTAGTGATAATTTATTTGCCACAATTCTAAACAGTGAACGGTAGTTTCTGCATTCTAGAACGCCGTAGATGTAAATTCAGATTTTTTATGGTAAAGGTTTTGGTTCAGAATGCCCACCCCTGGGTATACTAAAGAGAAACACACGTGGGAATATCACATGCGCTTAGTTCATGCTAACTTGCATGGGAAATAGGGTGTCTTGCTGGATTCAAGAACAGCATGTGCAAAAATTCGAGATATGCTACAACAAATTCAACGTGGGAATTTTTTGTCTTTCAAATGGGAAATTTACTCGTTGTATATTACTACTTCATAAGTAACGTAGACACAGATTGCCGTGTAAGCTGACGGCAACAACTTCCCTTTACAGTTATCATATGCATAAAAAGTGGTTTGTCTACGTTTTAATTTAGAACAGAGAGTGGTGTACGTAAATTACAACGTACAAAAGCCGCTGCATGCGACATGAAAATCCGGGTGGATACTTTCTCAACTACGCATGGATTGATACTGACATCATCGCTACCGAGATTTACTACGCATGGATTGATACTGACATCATCGCTACCGAGATTTACATCAACGACGACGTGAGATCAGTTTTCGTGGTACCTCGGTCAAAGATATATTCACGCGCAATATAAACGAAAATCAGCATTAAAGTGTGTCAACGGCCGGTCATTTATCTCGAACGTCACCGGGATTCCATGCTCGTTACTAGCTTTGACCACTCTGGCATTTAGCAAACTGGCGTATGAAGGAGACACACTGTTGAGCAAAGAGTCCATATTATAGCATTTGGCGTAGAATATAACTTAGTCGTGGATGTGTGTACAACCGAGGGTTATGTGTGTTAGTGCCCTATTATTTAGCATGGGATTTCTATATCTATTATGATACGTGTCATGCCTCTGTCGGCAAGCTAGCCCTGATATCCTCCCCATTCTGTAGAAGAGTTTACTTAGATGAGGTTTTGACTACAACAGCACTTGTTTTCGCAACGCTTCTCAATGTTGTTTAAACAGGTTAGACGAAATGCCGTATCTGGTTAGAGTGGGTTTCACACTGACCACTACAACGTTCGCGCTAATCAAATAAACGCATGGCTGAAATTATTACCTAACAGATATATCCTAATGCACTATGCGTTCATTAAGCGCCTTCTAATTATGAAAGGAACTATCAATCGCACAAAGCCTTAGAAACTGAAACGCATTAATTACAGTACTCTTATTAAGCTGAGGTCTTCGCGAATAATGTTAACGATAGAGGAGTATCTCAAGCAGAGGTCCAGCCTATCATTACGTAGAACTCACAATTTTATAAGATAAAACTCCACAAATGCTAAAGTGAATCAATTACTAAGATTCGCCCGAGGCATGCCTATTGTCTGAGTTGTCTCCAAAGAATAAAACTTAAGAACGATTCACATAGCGTGGAAAGACTTTTCAAACAATCTGTCTAAGCCACATAGTTCTAGCATTCAGAAAAGATATGCAGGAGAACTAAGAACTTTACAATGAGTTATATTCCTTATAGCAATATCCATGTTGTTCCATAGAAACGACCGTTTATAAAATTTTATCTACCTTACCTTTTTGCGGAAAACAGTACTTTGTTACAAAGTAAATGTCTCGACGCTGTCTAGTCATACCCACGTACCAAAAGTTAAAGAATTTTTGTTTTGGACTTCTAAATTTATATTTTGCTAATAGTAAATGTTCAGTGTTCTGTAACTTTTACAATTCGTTTTTGCTTATACAAGAAATGTTAAGGAGGCTGGCGGTATTGTTTAGCTGACAGAGGGCAGTAGAAATAATTGAGAGGACTGGCAGTACTTTAAGACGTAAAACAGTACAGTTACATCGCAGTTACATTAGTACTATTTTCTTCACATTTCCTACTTAATGGTCTGTATAGTAAACTGACGTATTGTGAAGGTGACTTCAGAGTTTTAGCACCACCACCGGTTGTCGAAAAAGAACAGCTCCAAGTTAGCTGTTGAGGATAGGCCATTAGACTCATATGCAAGTTACTGTCATCATTTTGTTGAAGAATTGGCGATTGTTAATTGTTCTGCTGGCATCATTACAAACTGCGATCTAAAGATCTGTAAATAAGTTATTTACATTCAGTTTACAGTCACGGTTCTCAAATATCCATAATGGACAAGCATGGTCGGAAGATCTGTAGTTAACGTTTAGGAACCAAGGGACGATAGTTACGTATTGTATAGAACTACAACACATAGATGGCATAAAGTCAGAGTACCGACAGAGAGATCCACAGTGTTCGAAGTGGCATTCTCGTTATTTTAAACTAAAGGTATTTGTGTCTGAAAGAGGACTTCGTATTGAATCAAATTTTATACGTATATCCTTCCCACGTGAGACTTTTTCGGTCTTCGTATATTTGCTCAAGGAATAACTCAAATTTTCTTTCCGTATCTAACCATCTGTTTCGGAAAAATGTAGCCCTCACCAAGAACCATTTACCTAATATTAATACCTACTAAACACATTCACCGATATGAATGAATTCAACTGAACTTCATATACACTCCTGGAAATTGAAATAAGAACACAGTGAATTCATTGTCCCAGGAAGGGGAAACTTTATTGACACATTCCTGGGGTCAGATACATCACATGATCACACTGACAGAACCACAGGCACATAGACACAGGCAACAGAGCATGCACAATGTCGGCACTAGTACAGTGTATATCCACCTTTCGCAGCAATGCAGGCTGCTATTCTCCCATGGAGACGATCGTAGAGATGCTGGATGTAGTCCTGTGGAACGGCTTACCATGCCATTTCCACCTGGCGCCTCAGTTGGACAAGCGTTCGTGCTGGACGTGCAGACCGCGTGAGACGACGCTTCATCCAGTCCCAAACATGCTCAATGGGGGACAGATCCGGAGATCTTGCTGGCCAGGGTAGTTGACTTACACCTTCTAGAGCACGTTGGGTGGCACGGGATACATGCGGACGTGCATTGTCCTGTTGGAACAGCAAGTTCCCTTGCTGGTCTAGGAATGGTAGAACGATGGGTTCGATGACGGTTTGGATGTACCGTGCACTATTCAGTGTCCCCTCGACGATCACCAGTGGTGTACGGCCAGTGTAGGAGATCGCTCCCCACACCATGATGCCGGGTGTTGGCCCTGTGTGCCTCGGTCGTATGCAGTCCTGATTGTGGCGCTCACCTGCACGGCGCCAAACACGCATACGACCATCATTGGCACCAAGGCAGAAGCGACTCTCATCGCTGAAGACGACACTTCTCCATTCGTACCTCCATTCACGCCTGTCGCGACACCACTGGAGGCGGGCTGCACGATGTTGGGGCGTGAGCGGAAGACGGCCTAACGGTGTGCGGGACCGTAGCCCAGCTTCATGGAGACGGTTGCGAATGGTCCTCGCCGATACCCCAGGAGCAACAGTGTCCCTAATTTTCTGGGAAGTGGCGGTGCGGTCCCCTACGGCACTGCGTAGGATCCTACGGTCTTGGCGTGCATCCGTGCGTCGCTGCGGTCCGGTCCCAGGTCGACGGGCACGTGCACCTTTCGCCGACCACTGGCGACAATATCGATGTACTGTGGAGACCTCACGCCCCACGTGTTGAGCAATTCGGCGGTACGTCCACCCGGCCTCCCGCATGCCCACTATACGCCCTCGCTCAAAGTCCGTCAACTGCACATACGGTTCACGTCCACGCTGTCGCGGCATGCTACCAGTGTTAAAGACTGCGATGGAGCTCCGTATGCCACGGCAAACTGGCTGACACTGACGGCGGCGGTGCACAAATGCTGCGCAGCTAGCGCCATTCGACGGCCAACACCGCGGTTCCTGGTGTGTCCGCTGTGCCGTGCGTGTGATCGTTGCTTGTACAGCCCTCTCGCAGTGTCCGGAGCAAGTATGGGGGGTCTGACACACCGGTGTCAATGTATTCTTTTTTCCATTTCCAGGAGTGTATACTCAAACGCTGGTTTCTCGGTAATTGCCTTACTTCTCTCGCTGTCCTACTTAGAACTTTCTTTCCAAAAAATAAAAACTAAATGGCTTCAGTCTCGATATGCCACACAGCTCAGATAATCGTGTTGTATTCTAGTCGTCACATATTTTCCCTCTTCATTAGTGCTGATTTCAATACTGTCATTTAATTTGATGCACCTTCGTAACGCTGATAAGTATCACCATATTTAAAATTCATACTCACGCCCTAGACTGGAATTACACCCGTGACTTCCACTTCAACAGCCAGTGATGTTCTTCGAAACTGAAGAAGTAAGTTCGGATCTTACTAGACACTTTAGAGTTTCCAACACACATATTCAAGTGTGAAGATTAACTGGTAGCAATAAGCCAAAATAATTCAACTGTTATTAACTCTGACTTAGCAAGATTCACTGTCAATGGAATAGCACAGTATTTAATTTTATCGCATGGCAGACGAGGTAACACAGGACAAGTTACCATTTAATTGTGTCGAATATCGTCATATTACCACAAATCATGATAGAATACGATTTTCTTTTCAAGCAGACACCTTTAATACCTGCTTACGGCACATAACTGTGTCTACTCATCAAGAACAGTATTTTGCAAGTGTATTACGGCTACGGGGCGCAGTATAGCCGAAATTTTCAAGATAAAATATGCTAAATCTTAAATATGAGCTACCCCGAAAAAGGAGGAAATCACGTGAGACCAGAAAAGTTGCGAGTGATGTAGGAAAGTTGTACGAGCAATAAAATAAGGCTTTAGCTTTAAGTCCATAGTAGCACTGTAGGAGATGCCAAATAAATCTGGTGACTGTCGAAGGCGGTAGGGAGGTGAAGAATTTCCAGTTGCAGCAGCTGAATACACGGTCGTCTTGTTGGGTTCATCATTCACGGCAGCGTCCTCCACTCCTTGCCCGGAGCAGGTGCTCAGATTACCGCCCTCGTCATTTATGTAAATTAAGGAAAACAGAGGCCATCTCTGGTTACAGCTCGCGCGTCTTCCCTTGCAGCATCTGCTCAAGCCCGAGTCTGTGTTCGGCGACAATTACAGGGGCCGGAAGGCTGCTCGGAGCCTTCATTTATTGGTCAAGTGCGCGTAATCAGCTGTGATACATGCAGATGTTCCTTGTTATCGACTGGACTGTAAGCACTAACAAGCAGGTGCGCAGAAGGTTTTTTCCTTTCTCCTTGCAGGGACACATAAGAACGTGTGCGACCCACTTTAGTTTCATTGATTTTTCAAAAGGCTATTAAAAGCAGATGCCCGAGAAGTGAACAGTAATACGTTCTCAGACGGGTGAGGATACTAAAAACAAGCACACTCAAACATCCTTTTGATATTCCAGTTATTCTGTCTGCACTCGCGTCTTATTTCCCTAAGTACAAGTAAACAAATGTAAAACTTGGGCACTATAATGTTCATCAGAATACAAATTTACTTGTTTGTCCGGATATATTGAAATTTTGTCACACTCTACGTTAATGTCTATAATCCGGAAGGCACTTTATGGTCTGTAGCGCATTTCCTGTCACATTCACGAATAGTGAGCGGACAGACCGAGTGTTAGCAAACGTTCGTATGTTGTTTTCTTCTCATAATGACCCCTTTACATTATGTTTGTGGGAAGAAGTAATATACTACTGAACTGTTAGTGGAATGTAAGCTCTCATAATTTTAACGTTAAACATTTCTGCGGATCACAACGTGTAATTTAGAGCGTCTGTCAGTGGTGTCTGGAAAGCATCTCTGTGAGTCTAAGTCGTTTACTACACAAACCTGTGAAGAAACGTGTTGTTTTTGGAATATGAGCACTCATAATTTTAACCTTAAACCTTTCTGTGATGCACAACGTGTAACTTGGAGCGTCTGTCAGTGGTGTCTGAAAAGCATATATGTGAGTCTGAGTCGTTTGCTCCACAAACCCGTGAGGAAACGTGTTGCTATTCGTAGCATCTTCTCTATTTCCTCCATTAAACCTACCTGGAATGGGTCCCATATAGGTCAAACCAGGATTCTGTAGGCTACCAGTTTAGTGAGTTAGTTACCTTTCCTTATGATATATAAGTCATAACAGCCTGGTATCTATCCTGCAGCTAGTTTTAAGTGACTATTCCTCTTTGGTATAACGTTACATTTACTTATATAGTCACACATCTCGTCTGATGTTCCGTAATCTCGTATGGCACTCTGTAATGGTGCGTAACGGTATTGCAGGTCTCGCGATAGATAAAAAATGAAATTCCAATATGAGAACCTCTGTGTAACGCCTTCTGCATCACTTGAACGAACAGAGTGAGCTGGATTTCGCTAGGTCGGTGTTTATGCAACCTCCAGAGAAGATTTTGAGTTTAGAAAGAATTCTTAACCCCAGAGTTAATGATAAAATCTTGATCACCAAGTGTAAAAAATATAGTTGTTCTTTTTTTCGCAATTACATTCACGTAGTCATGATAAACACTGAAATCCTCTTTCTAGAATACACTAGCACAGTGGTCGTCAAACATTTTTGCTGAAGATCCAATACTGACTTTGTGGAGTGGCACCTCGCCCCACATATGTAACGATCTTGTTATTAATTGGTAGTGCGCATGAATTAATATGTCATGAGTCTCTAATACGCTAGCTATATTAAGCGAGAGAAGTAAGAAGACAACCGCCCTCTCCCGCTCCCACCATTCGGCACCATTCGGAACACTTCATGTCGACTGTTCCTGTTTAAGATTGCTTCCACCCACAGCGATCCCAAAACTAAGACATTGTAATTTACGTGACAAAGTGGTGTTGTGTTGTCTGTGTGAGCAGGTGATTAACTGATTAATAACAGTAATTATGCTTCTATTTAAATGTATTATGCAATGTAAAACAGCATCACAAATGTTTACTAAATGTTTTCAATCGTCGTATCACAACACCCTTAATTGAATTTCGTATTCCTTGCTACAAATAAGTACCGCATTTGAAGATGACCGTCTCTGTAATATGCATTCACTAGTCTATACTACTTTCGTATCAAAATTTATACTATAGGTGCCGATCGGTACGAGTCACACATTCCCGTGAGTTGTCAGTACTGAAATACAAACAATTAAACATTCCCCCTCTCACATCCTCCGACCATACGTTGCGTACAAGGAGACCACAAGGCAGTCAGATTTTTATAAAATCTAAATACTTACGGTACATGAAGTTCAGAATTCAAATATTAATTTAACAAAGCAGCTCCAAGTAACTCTAAAAATTCTCGAGAAAATCGAATTTGACGTTTTCCTACCTTCTTGAAGAAGAAAAAGCGAATTTGACATTTCTAGTCTGCTGGTTTGGTTAAGTGGTAGAGCGCTTGTTTAACACTAGTGGACCTTGGGTTCGATTCCTGGTGAACACAAATTTTTAAATAGAGATGCATGTTTCACTAGCATTTTTGTGAAGTGTAAAATACATTAAGATGGAGCAAATCAGTAGCGCTCAAGACTGATAACTACTGGTTCCAGTCTCATTTTGGTCATTAGTTTTTTCGTTTTTTTTATTCGTTTCAAAAACCTAATTCATTCAAATATAAAATTCATCAAAAATACCCATAAGTAAAAGCTATCTAATTGTCATTTTTATGAAAAATGTTCATTTTCTAATTTCTATTTACATATCGCACATAAATATCCAGTTTTCACTGCAAAAATAAGTCCTTTATTATTGAACTTTTATGAAAGATAGTTTAGATTTAAAAAACATTAAAAATAATTTTTTCGTCCTTGTGTATTTTAGGCATCACGGAAATTTTCATAGAAAATGCATCTCTGTCTCAAATTTTCCATGGCCAGCAATGGAAACCAAGCCACTCACGTGATAGCGAGCTTTCTACCACAGATCCAAGCAGCCCAGTGGAAAGACAAACTTCTGTAGGGTATTAAGGTTGCTCAGAAAACTTCAGAGTCGATTTCCTCGAGAATTTTTTAGAGTTTCATGAAACTTCGTGTTGTGTAAAACTTACTACACAACGATAAGGCAAGGTGGTCTACAGAGTGGTGCGGCAGCTGTCTTCGTAGGAAAGCTGGACAGGAGCAGAAATGATTCGCGAAGAAGTTAACATAACAAACAGAAGACTTACGTAACTTGTATTTCTCTAAGCGTACGAAAACTCACTACAAATGATGCAGCAAGAATTGGAGTCCAGCTCATACAATAGCAACAACGATGACGTTTTATGGACTGAAGCACGAACGATGGCGTCGTAGCGATGAGGCTCCAAGAGCAAATGGCTTGAGCGCCAACCGTCCTGTATCGCAGCGGCAGAGAGCGCTCGTAGTCCATAGCCGTTGGACGTGTGCACTAGCAGGCGCCCACCATTGCGTCCGCCAGATCCCGTACGCACACTATCGGCGTCAGAGGGAAATTTGTTATTCCGTTACCAGCTGTGGGACACCCGTAGATTGGTGTCGACACGTGACACCACACTTCTTCGGTAAGTTAATATTTGAGTTCTGAACATCATGTACCGTTAAAATAAAGAAAACACCAAAATCCACACTTCTTCGGTAAGTTAATATTTGAGTTCTGAACATCATGTACCGTAAAAATAAAGAAAACACCAAAATCCGACTGCCATGTAGCGCCTTGCTAATCCTCTGCCATCAGATAGGCGGCCAAATTTATTCAGCTCACGACCGAATTCACCAACGACAGATAAATTAAGCACACCTTAGAACATTACTGTCTCTGTAAGTATTATTGTTTGTTTATTATCAGGCAACCCACACACTTAAGAAGCTCTTAATGTTAGCTTACGTTTATGGATTCGGTTGTTAATTGCTCGATGTTTATTGCTATAAAATACGGCTGAGAATCGCGGACAGCATTAATACTTGATTCGGGCAGCAGTTTTGCGCCCACTGACCTAGCATGCCAGAAGAACCAAAATACACTGATACCCCAAAGCTTTATGACCACTGCCCACCGCGACGTTGGATGCCGCCTGGTGACGTTGCTGCCACGTGACGCTGTAACGAAAGTATGTAAGCGGAGCAGACACGGAAGGGATTTCACTCTAGCGAAGATATGGTTTGCAAATGGGAAAATCCATTGCGAAAGCGACTCTGTCAAGAGGGCAGATTATTATTACGCAGAGCCTGTGAACAACTACCTCGAAAACGGAGAAATTGGTCGAATGTTCACGCCTTATTGTCGTGAGCATCTACGGAAAGGGGTAGAAGGACAGTGAAACTACCACTAGGTGCTAAACGATTGGACGTCTACGTCTCTCGGAGGCTTTTCTGCTCTGTAATGCAGGATACATGGTGATCCGTGACATCTCTGCCGAAAGAGCACAATGCTGGTACACGCACAAGTATTCCAGAGCACACTATTCATCGTAAATTGTTGAACATGGAGCTCGGCATCAGACCACTCCCAGGGGTTGGGTGTGTGTGTTTGTCCTTAGGATAATTTAGGTTAAGTAGTGTGTAAGCTTATGGACTGATGACCTCAGAAGTTAAATCCCATAAGATTTCACACATATCTGAACATTTTTTGAGGTTCACGGTGTTTCGAAACGTGCACCGTGCCACGAACGCAGGCGGGTAGGAGCAGTAGTATACTGTGGGAAATATTCTCCCGCGCTTGCATGGGACCTGTGGTAGTATTCGAAGACACGCTGACAGCTCCGAACTACCTGCTTCCCTTCATGTTTGATGTTTTCAGCAGTATAATTGTCCGTGTCTCAGAGCCAGAACGGTGCTACAGTTGTTTGAGTAGCATTATAGTGAACTCCTGTTGATGTCTCGGCCATCAAATTCGCCTGAAGTAAGTCCGATGGAGCCCATCTGGGTTGCTATTGGGCGCCATCACCGCGTACGCAAATCAACGGCCCGTTAATTACGCGAATTACATGACCTGTGCGTAGACATCTAGTGCCACATATCTCCACAAACCTACCAACAAACTTTCGGATCCCTGATAACCAGAATCAGTCATATATTTCGTTTCAAAGATGTACAAAGAAGCTATTAAGCAGGAGGTCATAATGTTTTGGCTCAGTAGTGTAAAATGTTTTGGCTCCTCTAGCTCGATGACATGATATCATAGAGCGGAGATTTAATGTGTAAAAAAACAGCAATTATGTGCCTGCAAATGAACAAAATATGAACTACGTAACTTCATTATTTCGACGTGATAGTTAAAATCATATAACTACCTCTCGTACGGGAACTTTAAAATGTTTTCATAAATCTAGAACAGTTTCACTACACTGATTTAGACCTATAGTTACGCGCATTTGTCCGACGTCTCGTCTTGAAAATGAGAATGAACTGCGCTTTCTCCCAATTCCTTCTAATGCTTTCTTCCTCCAAACAACTGCGTTAAACTGCTACTGGAAGGGGAACAAGTGCTGTGCAGAATTGTACAGTTATTGTTCTGCTTAAAGATTTTGGTTGGCCTTATATTCCTCATATTCTGCTAGCGAACCGTCAAGGCTTCACATGAGTAGCAGTAAGTATCTACGGTGGACGACTTATGTGGTGTAACGGTAATAAACTGTATATGCGAATATTGCTTGTCAGTTAGTCGGTCTGTTAGTGAAAACGGAATCAAACACTCTTCAATAATTCCTGACGTTAGCTTTTTCACACAACTGTGATGTGATTTTAGGAATGAAAGTATTACGGTCAGAATTTGTCTGCTAGATGTGCTTTGAAATATATACCATTTTACTGTTAATGCACCGTAGTACTGTTAAACGTCTCGAATGCCTTATTAGGTTACTTGCATCAACCCGTGTCTGTCTCTCTAAAATATTTTTCTGCGTGGACAACAAATTTCAGGTATAATTACAGGTATCAAAGCCACACTGAGAGCCGCCTGTTGGCAAAATTTTGTTTCACCTCGGGAGAGGGGACACGATATCACGGTTTGCTTCGTGTGAGAGGACGCGGTAACGGCCCAGAAATTAGTTATTTATTTGAACTAGGCTGGCGCTGTTATTTTATTTGCCAGCGCATTTTGTTCCTGTGCGCTTATAAGCGCGTGTATTTATTTGCATCGACAAGGGAAAGAAGCGTGAAACGTCAGTCAGCTTCCCCGGCATCGTTTAATTAATGATAAACGCTGGCTGTTTGCTAACATATTAATCGTTACACGTCGCTTCAGCGGTTCGCTGTGCGCTGTTAGTGGTCAAGTTCCGGGCTGCGTGCACGGCCGATAGCCACTGTACTCCCGCGAGGTTGCGTCAGCCAGTATTTGTAATTTGGAGTGTGGCATTAATGGAAGGCCCTCGATGTAAACGCACATGTATCGAAACTACAACATTCACGTGTTGCGAAAGAGTGCTTTATTTTAAAAAGCAAAGTTTTGTCCCAAGTCCCCCTTCATACCGCTAAAAAAACTCTTAAAATATTTTCACATGTGAAGCGATAAAAATTCATTACCACATATTAACAAGAGTTATTACGACACTATTGATTGAATCCTAATACCGTCGCCCGCACCATAAGAAAATTTCCCTGGCATTCAAAGTGGGCCTCGAACGGCTGCGCCGGCCGGGGTGGCTGAGCGGTTCTAGGCGCTACAGATGATGATGATGATGTTTGGTTTGTGGGGCGCTCAACTGCGTGGTTATCAGCGCCCGTACAATTACCCAATCTTTGCTCAGTCCAATTTCGCCACTTTCCTGGATGATGATGAAATGATGAGGACAACACAAACACCCAGTCATCTCGAGGCAGGTGAAAATCCCTGACCCCGTAGGCGCTACAGTCTGGAACCGAGCGACCGCTACGGTCGCAGGTTCGAATCCTGCCTCGGGCATGGATGTGTGTGATGTCCTTAGGTTAGTTAGGTTTAAGTAGTTCTAAGTTCTAGGGGACTGATGACCTCAGAAGTTAAGTCCCATAGTGCTCAGGGCCATTTGAACCATTTTTTAACGGCTGCGTCCGTCACAACCGATGACATAACATGATTATCTTACGTTCCTATGGCAAGTTTTCAGTGTCACCGTAGCGTCTGCCAACTATGACAGTCTGACAGCGTCGCGGTAGTCGTTTGCACTTCAGGACTGAAAACTAGCTACAGCGCTGCTAGCTGTCAGGTATGTTCCCTTTCCGTATGAACTAAACTGACTCGGGATTTGGAGTGAGAGATTAATATGTCACACAGATTGTACTAAGGGTATCGGATTATCGATGTTAGATGAAGAAATTACCTCAGTCCTAATCTCCCTCTTTCTGTTTTCACGACTCCGTATTCTGTGAGCGAGAGTACTGCGTTCAGCAGCTGCATGTACCTTTCATGTTACTAATGTATCTGAAGTGTTCTTACATAAACGATGTAACTATCGTAGGTTGTAGTACGGATAGAAAAGATGTAATTCTGAATGAGGACTCATGTCCAAAAACTTTAGGTTTTCCATTTACAGGTTAAAATATCTGCTGCGGAGGCCCATACACAGCAACATCTGCTGAACGGTCGTTGAGAAATCACTGTTGGCAGCCCCTTTGTTCGTCTCGCCGGTTAGCTGCTCAGCTGTTGCACTTCTGTTCGCCCGTACACATCTCTGCAGCCGCCCTTCACCCCCGTCATTATGGCATGTGGTACCCCACAGATGCTTAGGCGCTGGTTTTGGATAGCGCCATTTTGCCATGCAGGGTGTACTTTAACCGCGGTGGCACGGGGACGATTTACACACGTAGCCATTTCGGGGATGTTTCTACCATTGTCAGGAATGCCAATGATCATGCCTTCTTGGACGGCGCCGGCCGGTGTGGCTGAGCGGTTCTAGGCGCTACAGTCTGGAACCGCGCGACAGCTACGGTCGCAGGTTCGAATCCTGCCTCGGGCATGGAGGTGTGTGATGTCCTTAGGTTAGTTAGGTTTAAGTAGTTCTACGTTCTAGGGGACTGATGACCTCAGAAGTTAAGTCCCATAGTGCTCAGAGCCATTTGAACCATTTTTTTCTGGGCAGTAGATAAATTGCTCCTTCGATTCCGCATTACGACCACGACTGCAGTGCTTTCCGGGTCTCCCCAGTTCACTTTATATACTCTCCGCTGCTAAAGCTGTCACCTCCCATCTTTGAGTGGTCGTTTGTACGTTGGCGTCGAATACAGGTGGTGGTCACATTAATGTGATTGAACCGTTTATTATCGCAGTTGTTAATAAATAGTAGTCATGTCCGCTGAATCGTTACATTAGCTTAGCCGAGTAACTTTACAGGACTTTTCAGAGGTTGATTTTCAAATATTTTCGCTCTTTCATACGTTGCGTAACTTAGTTTTCAAAACTGCGACAGTAAAATTAACTTAAAAGCCTAGTAAACTGGCACTTGTATTAAATATGAAACCTTAAAGAAGCGTTTTGGCGTGTGAAGCAAGGGGAAATGCAGATAAACAATACAATATTAATATGAAAGAAATTACAGCCACTGGAAAATGGTGCATAAATTTCAGCAGACTAATAATTAATAAGCTGTCAGCACAAGAGGTAGAGAATCCAGACAGTAAAAATTTAAATGGCAGCTGTGGACCACCTGGCTAATAGCGTGCTAGTCCACCTTTTGAACTCAGTACAGCATGTATTCTGCTTAGCATGTATTTGAAAAGTCCTTGGCAGGTATGCGGAGGTATGTGAGGTCAGATGTCTACAGACCGGTCACGTAGTTCCCATAAATTTAGGGTTGATGCTTTATGAGTGCTGAGCTGGCGCCCGATAGCACCTCAAATATGTTCCATGTGATTCAGACCAAGTGAATTTGGTGGCTAAGACATCAACGTGAAATCACTATCATGCTCCTAAAATCTCTATAGCACGATCTGGTCCTGTGACACAGGCAGTTATCTTGCTGGAAGATGCCATTGCCGTCGGGGATGACATCAGGCATAAAAAGATGCAGGCAGTCTGCAACAACGTTCAGTGGTCCATTACTGCCACAGGTCCATGGAAGTCCGGGCACTGTCACCAGATCTGCCATAGATTGCTTCCTATCCAGCTTTACAGAACTGGAAAGCCTACAATCTTGTAGCCCACTCGTGGTTTAACCTTTCTTGAACCACTTTGCATTGCGCTACGGTAGCACGTGAACAGCCGATCAGCCTCTCCGTTTCCTGGATGATCCTTTGCAGGTACTGGGCCATAACAACAATATTGCCTTGTTGGAGAATGCAGTAGGCATTTGGGTACTAGACGCTGGCGTGTAACAGCTCCAGAACAGGACAATGATCTAGTAACCACATCGCTGAAAAATTGATTCTAAGCTCTGAGCAGATGAAACATACTACTGCATCTCTCGGGTCAGCTGACATGGTTTCGCTCTGACTTTCAGATGCTGGACTACATTGCATACGTGCAGTCAAGGGGAAGCTCCGCGATGATCATCCCCTCTACCGATTAGCGTTTGCCGAGGAAAATATCCATTCCCTTTGTTAGAATGTAATATTTTCTGATGAATCAGTATTTTCCACATCAAAAGATGGTCCATTAGCAGTATAAATGCCGCATGCTGTCCGTTTCGACCACAGATATTTTCCCAAGTTATACAAAAATGACGATATGTCTGTGGCTGGATGCGTTTCTATGGACTTTTGCTCGTGTGATACTTCCAGGACATATCGCAGACTCGATGCCGCGGAGTATACTCATGTTATGGGTAATGTTAGGATCTTATCAGTGTGACAAATATATCCTTGGGAACTAAGCTCTTTCCAGCAGGATCGATTTCCAACACACGTGTCCGTTATGGTGGTTTGCCAAAAAGAACGAGATTTCTCTTCTCGACTAGCCTCCTCCTGCATCAGGTCTCAGCCCTATAAAAACATGTGAGTGGTTAGAGAACGTATCACGCGAGAAATAATTATATTTTAATTATTGCATATCATACTGCCCATTGCCTAAAATTTAGTTAACAATGTTAAAAAAAACATGTTCGTTGAACAACATAAATGAAGAGCGCTCAGTCTAACAGTTTCTCAGCCAATGTCAAGACCTCACAAACTATAGCATTATGATCATTTAACCCACAATATTGTGTGGTTTAATTATTTATTGTGATTAACACTGTCCATTGTGTGAAGTATAAATTCAACATTAAGAAACAAGTCTGATGCACAACACTCTATGCAAGTGCATTTTACCTTTGCTTATAATGTTTGGTTAGCTAAGAACTAGTGCCCCTTTCATGGTAAACATAGTAAAACATGTATAACATAAAAAAATATAGCTCCAGACTAATATAACAAAAGATTCTGCTCTCTTGTTAGTTATGCCGCAAGTTTCACATCCACAGAGGGCCACACTCCAAACAAAGTCTTCCATAACCCGTTTCCTTATTTCCAGAAAGGTGTTGTCGCTTGTTTTCTTAAATTAAATGCAGTTTTGAACTGTTGTACTTCTAGCTCCTCTCTTCCAATTCATATTCTTAAAAGTTCATGTTCTTCATCCAATGCATTTGTGGAAATCGGTTGGTATTTCTCCTGTGTACAGATGGACCTAAACAGTTTCAGCAGCATCATTTTCGTATTGTTACGAACAATCTTGATAGGTTCTGCTCGAATATCATCAGTACGCTTATTTAGTTCTCCCGTAAATCTTTAAGAGCTTTCTCACATTCTTCTTGCAAGATGTCGTCTCCTTCGTTATCTTCGCCTGCTTCCTTTTCCTTTCCTATTGCATCCTCCGATAAAGCTGTTCAGGGATATAATTCCTCAATGTAATCTTTCCATTTCCACATCACACTAGATTAGGGACAACCATGTCCATTAAACACTTGCACCAAGCCAATGAGCAGGACCATGTCCATTAAACACTTGCACCAAGCCAATGAGCAGGACGTAATTATTAATCATGCTACTAATGAGTTATGTAGATTTACACGTATATATGTTCTATAGACCACTATCACCTTTATACATTTGAACTGTAAATAAATAAACCCTTCGTAACCAATCGCTACACTTCAATCCCTCAATTAGGACAGATTTCGAGGTCCTTGATCCGTCATTAGGTGACAGTATTTGTTTTTATCTCTGCAGGAATGATCCCAGGAAAGACTCAATGTAGAAATTTCGGCGGTCTAGTGCATGTGCTTTGTGCATTTTTCTCAAGAATACCGCAGTTGAACTTTACTTTCACACTCACTCCCAAAGAAAAGGCGTGAATTTCAAATGAAAAGGGAAACACGCAACGCCTATCCACGACACTCACAACTTTCGACAGAATTGCTTTCCTCGGAGCTACACCGCTGAGGTAAGAACAGAGCAAAGTCTCCGAAACATTCATAATTGAAGAATTAGTTATATTCCTTTTATTTATTGAGAGATCGCTTTAGAATTTCGTGTTTTGGTCACTCCGTTAAGGTACCAAGACTGAACTGTGACAATTAAAGATAAACTATCACACCAACGGTATAATGAACGAGTTTTTGTGCTGGTGTATTCAAACATCGTAGCCGCGCACCAAGTTTTTCCTAGTAAACTACTAATGGCTACTGATGTTTGATACCTCTGCCAGGATCGATAGTAGTTACGGAACCGGAACGGTGCGCCAGGTGTCTGTTGTCGAGTACGGTCTGGTTCACACGCAAAACAATTCTGCATTAAGCGGGACGATCACCCGAAGGAAAGAAGCTACAAAGTCCGTCGGAACACGGCGAGAAAGGGCTATTCAGTTGTCACCGTAAGGCGTGAAGGAACATGCCGCTTCCGACGTCAATACGGAGACTACTTTACGACGAACGGCGGCAGACAATGAGTCTGGCGGGATGAGCCACGGCGCTTCCTTTCCGGGGAAGAGAACAGTAAGCGCGCTGTCTGCGGCTGGCCTTCTGTTTTGCTGCTCGAGCAGCAAGTTGCTATTAAGCGACTCGGGCAGCCCAACAACAGGTCCGACATTCTGTGCCACCATAATTACACTGCGACGCCTCTTAGGCTGACGATTCGTTCCGCTCGAGGAAGCTGTTTTGGCAACGGCAGCGCCCCGTGTGGGGCCGGCGGGGAATTGCTCTTGTGCTCTCTCCGGCTACTATTACCTCTGGCGAGGGCTACAGACGATGTGATAAAACAAACACTAAAATCTTCAGTGAGCGGCTCCTCGCTCCCGACGTTTAGATGACACTCACTTTTATAGTGTCCAAAAATTCTCAAAATTACACAACGTTCACAAGTAAGCGCTCTATAATAATCAGAAGGGTTGCAAGAAAGCGCCCTAAAAGAAATTAAAAAAGAAAGTAATTTACAACGCACAACTGCTGACAAATTACGAGTTGGTGAGCACGAGACACTGTTCAAAAACTAAACGAATCTTAACTAACTCGGTAAATAAAGGACTCCTGCAACGTCATACAACACAGAAAATGTGAATCACGTGCCTTTATTTGTGTTCGAGACAACATTTATCAATTTCCTAGAGAGATTCGCGAGGAATTGCGTTCAAATCAATTGAAGAACTGGTGCCGCACACTGCAAAATGTCGTTCCCAATTCGTTGATACAATATTTTGGCAGATTTATTCTCCGATTCGAATTTTAATGAGCGAAAGGACTTTATTCTGGTGTGCTTTTCACGGAAGAAGAGGTTTGTTTGTTTGTTGTTGAAAGGCACTAAACTAATTAGGTCATCAGTAGAAAGAAGAGTATGAGCAGCGAGAGTGCTTCAGAGATTGACTGGCTGAAAAGTCTCAATGTCTTAAAAAAATTTGGGAGCTACTGTCCTGGGTGTAGCAGACACACTGTAGGCGCTAGGGAGCGGAGACGACGTTCAAAAGTTATATGAGTGCGTTATGCCCGTTATGTCGGAGGTGTTCGAAAGAATAGACACCACGCACTCAAATAATTGATTCGCCTCGATGGGGGATGAATCCACAGCCTTGAGTGCGGATGCACAGTAACTTCCGACCTCCAGCGTGCATCTGAAACTAGTGAGCATGGAGGAGATGGACGAGGACTGCGGATAGGTGGGAGTGTGTGTTAGCCGGGGAGAGTGCGGAAATTGTGATACACGGTGTGTCTAGGTGGTGCAGTGGCTATCGCAACTGCCTTATAATCAAGAGACCCCGGGTATGAATCCCGGTCTGGTACACATCTTCACTCGTCACCTCTTATTCCGCAGAAAGTCCCGTTGCAGGTGATATCATTAGAATAGTTCCTTTTCTTTCCTTTTCTCTCTTTCTTCAGTATACGTAATATGTTTAAAAGTGTTGCATATTCCATGTCTAGATCGAGTCCCCTCTGTGTTAGATACATCTCTTCTGCTTCTATGGTAATCTTAAATGAATTCTCAAGTGTGTTTCCCTGAGCTTTCATGGAAACATGAGTACTCATATCCGAATTTATGCGTGAATATCGCGGCTTAGTAAGTGAGTATGTCAGTTGTGGGAACGTGGTTTACGGCCGTAGGAGCCACTGAGATAGCGCGCGACGGTACAAAATTTCCGTGGACGGTGTCTTTTGATGTCCGCCGGAAAGCGATGCAGACCGCTGTGTACTGTGAATGAGGCGGCCTCCTACCGCCGGCCGATGTGGCCGAGCGGTTCTAGGCGCTACAGTCTGGAACCAAATGGCTCTGAGCACTATGGGACTTAACATCTGAGGCCATCAGTCCAGTCTGGAACCGCGCGACCGCTACGGTCGCAGGTTCGAATCGTGCCTCGGGCATGGATGTGTGTGATGTGGTTAGGTTAGATAGGTTTAAGTAGTTCGAAGTTCTAGGGGACTGGTGACCCTAGAAGTTAAGTCCCATAGTGCTCAGAGCCATTTGAACTTTTTTTTTTTTGCGTCTTACCGACGACCAGGCCCCTGGGCAGACAGGACGGCGTTTTCCCCTACAGTTGTCTGATCCCTGGGTTGCCAGGATCTCCTCTTCACAGGACCCAACCCCTTAAGATGGTGATTTTCTGGGCTAGTTTCGGAGGCGGTGTGCGAAGCTGGTGGTAGGTCATCGCAGAATTGACTACCGACTGGATGATTAGTCGATTGACCGTTGACTGAAAGAACATTCTCTTCTAGTTACAAACTGTTTAGTTCATGCTTGAGGCTCGGAATGAAAGAATAACCTCTGATAGAGAAAGAAAAAGATCATTCGAAGCTGTCACATACGCGTTCAATGTTGGTTCGGTTTTTGCAACGACTGAAGTCGTGGGCATGTACAGCCGTCAGAGGAAACAGAAACTATCCTAAGTCAGTGTAATTTAACAGTCTGATACGTGTCTTGGCCAAAACGAAAATGATTTATCTGGTATGTCATACCAGTAATGCCACTACATAATACCTCGTAGCACTGAAATATAAACGTGTCTCCCATTATTATTATTATTATTATTATTGTTATAGTAATTAGACTTATGAGATGTCGCGTAAGTAATAAAATCTGCTATGAACAGGAAATATCTTTCCACTACACATTTTCAGAGATTGATTTGCGAGCGACGTGAGCAATGTTGCTTTGTTGCAAGGCAACACAAAATAATGCGGCGTGTTGATCCAAACAGGTGCCCCCATTGTTTTTAACATAGTTATGTTACAGAATAAACACAGGGGTTATTCAAGCGGCAGAGTGTAGTATGGGATCTGGCCATTTTATCCGAATGGATATATTTTATCTGTTTTGGAAGTGACCTGTAAGAAACATGGCCTACCCTCATTCATAGTATCACGAAGGACGTGTGGATCTACGTGAGTACAATTTCAAATATCACACTCAGCACTCACAGAACGGCGCGACTGAACTTCCTCAGTGATAAATTCCATATTTTTTCCTAAATGAGGATCACACTGACAGTTGCGGTAAATGACAGAGTTTGTCTACCTACAGTATATTCAGAAGATGTTGAGTCGTTTTGAATCTACGCTAACATGTATTCAGCAAATACGATTACAGTATCGCAGCCAGATGATGAGAATAGTTGGACGAAAAATGTCAGTTTACCTCATGCATTAAGCAGTGTTTCGAACCATAATTCAAATCTGAATCACTATGCTATTACCTCAAGCACTCCTTCTGCCATTTCAAAAATGATTTGCCACATACTGTATATCAGCATCTTTCATCCGTACCGTGTGAACTACCTTCGGAGGCCCACTCTGCCGCGTAAACACACCCGCACGCTTCAAACTCACGTTTAATTTCTTAACTGTTCCCCCAACTCACTTCGTGTCCCATGTTTCAGTTCATCTCCATCATTGTTGTACCGTTACTAACGACTCATTTCTGCCCTGCCGTCCACAAGTTAATCACGAGACGAGAGCATATTTCTAAAACATGTAGTATGGGTTATGAGTACTCATAGCAGCCACTTATACTTTGCAGGGATGTGACACGGCAGGCGATGCCACTCCAGAGAATAAGATATGCAGAGATGTGTGACTGACACTATTGCCGGCAGTTTGTCCACAGTTAGTCTGATTAGAACATCACAGGACTTTTCTGTAGGATGTAAATCCTGAGGTCTTCCTAAACAATCTATGTGACTGCACTGATGTTTACAAGTGTTACAATTAATTTTAAGATAGCAAGGAAAATCTTTTTGGTTAGCAATTGTGACAAAAAACAAATGCCAGAGCAGCTGAATAGTTTACATGAAATGTGCAGCTCAGAGAACGAAGCTAAGTAGCATAAATGGGTACCAATCGAAAGTATTGTGCAAATCCACCTTGGTTCGTTAGGCGTGTTAGAAAGTTGCTACGAACGCAAACATATCTCTATTACCGATTTAAGCGGAGCCGAAGTCTAGTTGACAAACTAAATCCAAATAAAAGCGAAGTGAGCATTAGGAGAGCAATGAGAAAAGCGTTCAATGAATTCAAAACCAAAAATTTTCCCACCGATCTGACTAAGGTTACTAAGGAATTTCGGTCCTACGTAAGTTCAATAATCAGATCGACATCATCTGGTCAGTTCTTCAGTGACCATACCTGTGCGGAAACGGTATATGACAGAAAGAAGGGCAAAATTCTGAATTCGGTATTTCGAAATTGTTTCGTCGAAGAAGATTGTAATATGGCGCTTCCCTTAATTAATCACGGATATTGAAATAAGTGACTAAGGAATAGAAAATCAAATAAACCCACTCAATAGTGGAAACGCATTTGAAGCTAGTGAGATGAAGGTGGTTTCTTCAGAGATTATGCAAAAGTCGTTACTCTCTTTCTAGCACCAGTTGGCTGTGTGTTGCTGGAGGAATGGAAGATAGCAAGTGACTGAAAAAAAAAAAGAAAAATAAACTGCAGGTCATTTCCGATTTCAAGAAATATCGTCGTATTGATGCATACAATTATAAGTTATATCGTTTTCACCAATCAGCTGTAGAATTGTAATACAGCATTTGTGCTCACGCGTTATG
Source organism: Schistocerca cancellata (assembly GCF_023864275.1). Lineage (NCBI taxonomy): Eukaryota > Metazoa > Arthropoda > Insecta > Orthoptera > Acrididae > Schistocerca > Schistocerca cancellata. The sequence goes on along the minus strand of NC_064629.1, from coordinate 389,667,562 downwards.
ATGGATTTTGAAAATGAAAATCTAGTAGTAGTAGTAGTAGTATTATAAATCTAGTAGTATTAGTAGTAGTAGTAGTAGTAGTAGTAGTTTAGTAGCTGATCCACATTGTTATCATTTGTAAATTCATGTGACCGTTACTGGCCTAGTAATGTTACCGTTCTTATCAATGATGTAATTAGTGACGCCATAGCTGTTACCCGAGACGTCACCAGCCTTATTAGTAGGAAGCCAACGAATCACACAGTGCAGTACTACTTATCATCAGCCAGTCATAACACAGAATCAAAAAAAAAAAAAAAAATCCAAGATGAGAGAAGTAGTCTGCATTAGAGGGAAAAAAAATTTAATAAAAAAAATACCTCACCTCCCGCTATCTCCAACCAATCACACAGTGCCGTACTTCTTATCTCAGTTCGGTCATAGTGCAATATTAAAAATCCAAGTTGATGCAAATAGACTAGTTGTGTACTTTCTACCCCACACTCCCTCCTCTTTTCAACCAATCAGAACGAAGTTTTTATATTATGTGTAAAAAAAAGATGTCAAATTATTTGTGACATATCCTTCATTGTGATTCCATTGGAACTACTGACGGCCTTGGGAGAGCCAGTCCTGACAAAACTCTACCATCTGGTGAGCAAGATGTATGAAACAGGCGAAATACCCTCAGACTTCAAGAAGAATATAATAATTCCAATCCCAAAGAAAGCAGGTGCTGACAGATGTGAAAATTACCGAACAATCAGTTTAATAAGCCACAGCTGCAAAATACTAACACGAATTCTTTACAGACGAATGGAAAAACTAGTAGAAGCTGACCTCGGGGAAGATCAGTTTGGATTCCGTAGAAATACTGGAACACGTGAGGCAATACTGACCTTACGACTTATCTTAGAAGAAAGATTAAGGAAAGGCAAACCTACGTTTCTATCATTTGTAGACTTAGAGAAAGGTTTTGACAATGTTGACTGGAATACTCTCTTTCAAATTCTAAAGGTGGCAGGGGTAAAATACAGGGAGCGAAAGGCTATTTACAATGTGTACAGAAACCAGATGGCAGCTACAAGAGTCGAGGGACATGAAAGGGAAGCAGTGGTTGGGAAGGCAGTAAGACAGGGTTGTAGCCTCTCCCCGATGTTATTCAATCTGTATATTGAGCAAGCAGTAAAGGAAACAAAAGAAAAATTTGGAGTAGGTATTAAAATCCATGGAGAAGAAATAAAAACTTTGAGGTTCGTCGATGACATTGTAATTCTGTCAGAGACAGCAAAGGACTTGGAAGAGCAGTTGAACGGAATGTATGGTGTCTTGAAGGGAGGATATAAGATGAACATCAACAAAAGCAAAACGAGGATAATGGAATGTAGTCGAATTAAGTCGGGTGATGTTGAGGGGATTAGATTAGGAAATGAACACATAAAGTAGTAAAGGAGTTTTGCTATTTGGGGAGCAAACTAACAGATGATGGTCGAAGTAGAGAGGATATAAAATGTAGACTGGCAATGGCAAGGAAAGCGTTTCTGAAGAAGAGAAATTTGTTAACATCGAGTATAGATTTAATGGTCAGGAAGTCATTTCTGAAAGTATTTATATGGAGTGTAGCCATGTACGGAAGTGGAACAGGGACGGTAAATAGTTTGGACAAGAAGAGAATAGAAGCTTTCGAAATGTATTGCTACAGAAGAATGCTGAAGATTAGATGGGTAGATAACATAACTAATGAGGAAGTATTGAATAGGATTGGGGAGAAGAGAAGTTTGTGGCACAACTTGACCAGAAGAAGGGATCGGTTGGTAGGACATGTTCTGAGGCATCAAGGGATCACCAATTTAGTACTGGAGGGCAGAGTGGAGGGTAAAAATCGTAGGGGGAGACCAAGAGATGAATACACTAAGCAGATTCAGAAGGATGTAGGTTGCAGTAAGTACTGGGAGATGAAGAAGCTTGCACAGGATAGAGTAGCATGGAGAGCTGCATCAAACCAGTCTCGGGACTGAAGACCACAACAACAACAACTTCATTGTCTCAAAACAGTCAGAGCATGGTATTAGAAACGCTGCCAGATATGTAGTAAAAAGTTACAGAACCCTCAGGTTAAAGGCAAAGATACTAATTATTTCCGAAAGACATGTACCTCAGACGTAACAATAGTATCAAATTACACTATTTATGTACAAATATATATACTTCGAGCTGTCCGACGGTATAAACTTGCAAAATAGTACCCAACTGGAGGCTTTAAGGAATTGTGTTGTAAATTTCAGCAAGAGACTACACACTATCCATGAGGAAATTGAGATAAAACCTGAGGGATGACGGATGCAATACACTGTCGAAAAGGGAACTCATGTGTACTACACATGTATTTGGGAAACTCTTGAAAGTCCTGTACAGTGATTGCTAAAGTATCCTCTTTCAGTATCCCTGTTTACCGACTATGCTTGCGCAGTTGTGTAGTTGCAGTTCTAACTTGGCCGTAAATAGATAGTGGTAGCTCATTGTCAGTTAATCCATGTTGTTGTTGTGGACTTCAGTCCGAAAACTGGGTTAATCAGCTCTCCAGGCTAGTCTATACTGTGCCGACGTCCTCATCTCTGCGTAACCACTGCAGCCTACGTCTATGGGGACCTAATTACTTGATCTCCATATAAATTTTTTACCGCACCCCATTACATTTCCGCGCATTACCAAATAAAACAAAATCTGCCGCGTCACTGTTATCATCTAAACGTTCAGATATGTTCTATTTCCTTCCTTTTTTCATTCGTTATTCTTTTTACGCACTGATCTTTTCTTCTCTTCGTAAATTTGTACAGAGTTATGGTTATCAAAATAAGTAAATAATATAAGGAAGTACATACTCTCGTTTACTGCGTTAAATTGTGTGTAAAACTTGTGTGTCTTAACTACAACCAGTAAGGTGCTTGGCACTATGCAATGGAAGGCGTGAAGGCTCTAATCTTGATACGGTAAAAAAGTGAATATAGAAAATATTTATGTAAGTTGCACGTAATTATGAGGAAGTTAGAGTAGGGATATGTTTTTGGGTCAAGCATTAAGTCCTTTACTAATGTCGATGGTATGTTCCGTTCGTAGCTTATTGTTATGATCAGCAGTCAACAACTGGTATTGCTTAACCACTGTTGTCTAATACTGTTACGAATTTATCGTTTATTCACAGGTATTCTGTAGTGTTACCGACCAAAATTAGACACTACCTCAGGTAAAATTAAACTGAGAGAAGAACCATATCCAAGGAAGCTATTTAAAAGCTGTGCTTTCTATAACGATTTAAGATAAACCGAGGCATGAAAAAAGATTTTTATTTACCAAACTCAAGCACGTGCCCCTCAGTAAAACACTGTGTTTTTTCATAATCTTAATTGCAAGAAAGTAACAGACAAGAATCATTTTCCTTTGCACTAGCCACGTTCTCTAGAATTACCGGTACTTAGCTGCAGTCGTTATTACGATATTCGGTAGCCAAGAGGAGCGTTAATAAAGATGCTGGCCTTCCTGAACCAACGTGGACTCATTTTCGATGACGATATGCCGCGTATTTCAAGCTGGAAGGTCCAAGTTTAATATTCTATTGACATCGAGCTCATGCGTCGGACAAGTACGGTAATAAATTATGATCTAGCTCTTTGTATTGCCTCAACTCAAATAAATAAAACTGTTGAATTTTTATCGTGGTGAATTAGTAGGCTACCGTTTTTCGACCTCGAAATCTGTGCTTTCGCTGTGTCACGTATCATTAAACAATATCAATTAGTGGCTGTAAGCGAGCAGTTTGTTACAGACGTATTATCCTCCGCAGGAAGGCAGAAACAGCGGAGCTCTTGCACAGCGTCAGAGATGAAGATATGTAACAACTGAATGAATGCAGATCCATATGGACCCCTAATTTGAAAGTGGCCCTTTTCAATTCAACATGTTTGGTAAGTAAATGATTTAGCACTATCAGTCTCATGTCTTTAGTGTACACCTCTCACACGATATTTCCGGGCTGACCTCAAGAACGCGTACGTATTTAGCTACTCGTCCAGTGCCAGTTGGTTGATTAATTTCGTTATCACGTGACACAGCGTAAGCACAGAGTTCATATCCGGCGCCCATACGGAATTACGTGAATCACACTCTTCCGCGATGCGACTTCAGTGTCCAAACCTATGCACCAGTTAGCAACACGCGGATCTCTTATTGTCTGAATGTTGACATTGGAGTATACATTCAGAAGTGCCCATAGCCTGCATTGCCCGTTCCAGTCGTCGACCTTAAACGAAGTACTTCTTGCGCATTTATACTGGCTCCACATCTCGAGCGTGTTTGACGTCTTTCTCGTGACTGAACAGTCACGGAAGTATTTGCGAGCGGAAGTATTTCGTTTCATATTTTACCGTCCCCTATTCATGTTTTAAATGTTGTTAGTGACGTTCTGCGTCGATTTACGCCCTGTTTTTGCAGAAATATCGTACAAGGTGATCTGTTTGTACAGATGGAATTTGACTGTTTCAGTTGGTGTGGACTGACTCTCATAATGATAGCAGGGCTCACTCCGGAGTCGAACGCTCCAACTTGAAATATCAGTGACTCCTCAGATATATCTGCACTAGAAAAGTCTGAAACCTGATATTCTTCGCCTAGAGAGCGTAACTGAAAAACATGCTTAACAAAAAATATTAGGAAAGAAGAAATTGGCAATAATGGCTCAAAAGTTTCTGAAGAGCTATGATATATTAAATCTTGTACCAAAAAACATCGTGTCTGTGTTAATTATTAGAACTGTGTGTCGTACCTACGCTAAGCCGGCGAAATAAAGTAAGAACGAAAGGACTTTAGGATGTAACGTAACTTTGATAATATGTAAATATGGCATGATATTTTCAGTGGTACCGTCCTGTAATTTTCATTAAGTTAATTAAGCGAATTATGGAAAGCTAAATCTGTATGGCTCGCTGGAAAATGTACCTTGGGTCTCTAGAATGTAATGAAATGGGCTTAACTCGGAGCCCACAGATGTTTCCCTTCAAAGATCAGAAGGAACAAAAATCCACTAATGAGAAAATCACAAAATTATTCTCTTGCCTGAAATACGAAAGATACGAAAATCACGTAAGACAGAAAGGGGGAGGGTGTGGCTGTTGAACGTCCCGCCAACAACAAGCCTCTAGACATTTCTACAACACCTCTTCCGGTTATTAAGGGAATTGGCATCGCCCTAACGGAAGAGTAACCTCAGCTTTCATTTGAAATATCCAGATACAGTACAGGAATCCTAAAGCAAAGTGTTCCCCTTACGGAAGTCAAGGTCATCGCCTTTACCACTGCGCCTGCTGCCTTGATTCCCAGAATAATGTTGCCACAAGGAGATAGTCGTGGAGAGCATTATAAGTTTCGAGGCCGTAAAGATAAAACGCTATATTGGACGAGATCTAAAAACGTGACTCTTATTCGATATTGAAAAATGACGCTAAAGATGCACGAGTATTATGAACGTCTTAGCGTTATGAATAAAACATCGTGGCAAATAAATCTAGGTAACTTATTTGTGTTGTAATTATGCGATTTTTTTCCTACCGAAGTAATGATTAATGGCGCACGCATATTAAGCACGGGAAAACTCATAAATATCCTCGGAGCATTTGTATGTTTCCCATAAATCACTAATGCAATGCATGATAATTTCCTGGCAAGACGGATGTACATGTTATAAGGCGGAAAATATAAATTGAGAATTGAATTTGGAAGTTTTTAATTTGTGAGGAAAAGTACATGACGGTGGCCACGTAATTACGCGACCCTGCGGAGCGAGATGAAGGCGGGAGCGAGAGGACAAAGCGGAGGCAGCACAGCGTCGCGTGACGCCGGATGGTTTCCGACACATCCGCGGTTGCCCACAACGAACAATAGAATGCTTTTTAGTGGTAGACCCTGTCGTTATCAGCAGAAGTACCTGTTCGGACGCTTCTAGTAACGCGACCATGTAAATGCACCCCGTTCTGAGTTCCCAGACGGCCACATTCGTGTAGTGAGTTTTTGAAACCGAGGTCTGTGACCTATGACAGTATCGAGAGCTAGCCTGTTCGAATCTTGGTACCGGAACACATTTTCATCATGAGATTTTCATCGCCAGAATTTTCCAGGAAGGAGAGAAGTGGTTGCCTGCAGTTTCTGGCCACCAGAGTCGACATAAGTAACCTCTCTTTAGTGTGTCACTGAGTGACAGTGTGGGGGACAGTTGCACGACACTACTAATAATTATCTAATGTCAAGTGAGAGCTTTAACAAACATTGCACAGTTGATGCTATTTGAGAGGACGGAAGATTAAGTTTGTTATCTCATAGACTACGAGATCATTAGAGAAGCACCACACGGTGTGATTGAACAGCGATCGCAAAGGAAACCAGCCTTGAAAGTAGCCATCCCGGAAGTTTACTTAACAGATTTCGGGAAACCACAGACAATTTACATCTGGGTGACCGTGTGAGGATGTTAACCACTGTCCTCCCGAGTGTGAATCAAATATGGCTCCTATTGCACCGGAAAGCTAGTTGAAATTTGAAAGGGTCAGGGCATTTGCCGGCTTCGGACCTTACAAACCATCAACAGCAGTACTGCACCTAGCGTAACGTAGGAGTGTGATATTATTGGACTACAGAATTAATGAGCCCCAGCAACAACCAGCCATTCCGCTCAAATATGTTTTGGAAACAACGTGTAACGACCAAATACGCCGAATACTGGGTAAAGAAACGGTGGTGTACGGTTGACTGGTAATATACTGCAAAACTTCCGTTAGTTAAGAAAATAATACCATCATTTTGTGAGGCCCACAGTGGAACAGGTTTTCAGACTGGATTAATAAGAAGAAAAAAAAAGAGACTGTGATTTTAATACTTCTTTTGCTCTACATTGTCTCTCCTCCCTTCCCCACCCCCCTCCCCCCACTTGGTTCACACGCACAAAACGTCTACACAACTATGTTAAATTATCAAAAAGTCTTTCTGTGGCTTGGTGTTCAAGTTGATCGTCACATGGCTTGAATGCCGGTAATAAAGACAAAGCGCTGACCCTTCATGCGTGTTTCTGCACTATGTCGTTTTGTAGTACGTTAGCGTCGGAAACACCAAGCCTCGTCATCTGTGACGATGTTCTCTAGGAAAGGAGTGTCCACATTTTGCATTTCTGCCAAGTCACGGCAGGCGTCCACGCACCTTTGTTTTCGTTCGGAAGTCAGCGTTTGAGGGACAAACTTTTCACACACTTTTCTATTCTTGAAAAAGTTCCTAAAAATGTCTTGAACACTTTATTTAGAGATGTTGCTTCACAGCAATTCATGATGCAACAACGTAGAGACACTACAGCCGCACTATTTGACATTGCCTGTTCACAACTGAATGGACGAATGCACATTTCTTGTTACAGTTGTTAGTTAAAGCCGCCACTGTAGCTACCACGCTGACGTAACTTATACGCCAGGAATAAAACCAATCTCGGGATTTTCTGGACGGACAGTGTACAGTAAATAAAAGGGAGGTGCGAATGGTCACAGTCTTGTCACCGGCGAGTGAATGTAACAGATACGCTTCAAAATCTTAACTGTCGCACAGTCGAGGAAAGGCGCTGTACTTTTCACGGTTATTTCCTTTGGAGCGTTCAAGAATCATCTTTTAGGAAAGGAATCACGAATATTCTTCAGCCGCCTACGTATCTGTCCCGAAGGAACCGCGAAAACGAGATCAGGCAAATAATAACTCCTACAGAGGTGTACAAGTACACATTTTTCCCATGCTCCATACGTGAATCGAATGAGAAGAAACATTAATGTATCATACAGTGGTAAATGTCCTCCCTTACGCACTTGATAATGATTCCTGGAGTTAAGACGTAGATAAAGAAACCGAAACACATATGCCACCAGACTAACATGTCCCAGAGGAAGGACGTAAATTTGTGGGAAGTATGAAAACTTTTCCAGCTCGTCAGCTTCAAAGCTCTTCAATCTGAACAAGACAACAATGCCATATGACAGTTTCTTCTGAAGAGATTGGAGATTGGGAGATTATTGGGCTGAATTCTAGAATGTAGGGTTGGTTACTGTACAATACTTCGAGGTTCATGATGCATCTCAATCAGACCGAAAAGATGCAACAGTTAACTTACAGTCCTTTTCAAAAGCCGTGTTTCGGATCCGATTGACAGCAGATTCCTTAATCCACTCCGTATTCCAAGCGGTTAAAGGCGCTACAGTCTGGAACCGCGCGGCCGCTACGGTCGCAGGTTCGAATCCTGCCTCGGGCATGGATGTGTGTGATGTCCTTAGGTTAGTTAGGTTTAAGTAGTTCTAAGTTCTAGGGGACTGATGACCTTAGAAGCTAAGTCCCATAGTGCTCAGAGCCATTTTGAACCACTCCGTATTCAGCTCACCTAATGCTATGTCACTCACGATATGGAAGCCATCAGGATGTTAAACATGGCGAAAATGATGATACCCGAAAGCAGTAAGTGAATTAAGAATATCAAGGTGCTCTGCAGCGCATAATCTGTTTCAAGCTGTACTTGTAAAGAATGAAAGAGAGGCTACAGCTAAATGTTTCAGCGTCCTCGAGGTTATTAGAGACTGAGTAAGTATGTTTGGTAAGTATAGGGGACGGAATCAGACACGGCTTTGCTGAAGGAACCATCGCAGCATTCACCTCTAGTGTTACAATGAATATGTATTTGTCTGTGAACTGATTTTATGTATGTATTTTGGGAAACAACAGTAGAGCATCAGTATCTGCGTTATACTCGTAGATCACAAGCTACTTTGAAACTGTGAGTTAGTGACCTAATTTTGGTTATGAGTTATAATATGATACTCATTATACGAGAAAATAATAGCAAAACAAAACTTTAAAAGGCTAGCGAGGGAGGGAAGAAGAAGAAGCTGAATGTAATGTACCAGACCAGTATCCCCAAATGATGACGATGTCCCATTGAGTTGTAGTGAAATCTACAACACGACTCACCAGCCGGCTATACATAAATGTTTTGAATATACAATTAAGGGAAACGTACCACAAGTAATGACTCTGATAGGAGACGATCGGTGCATGTTCTAGTTCAAAGTTATTGACATCAGCATCACCATTTCTGCAACTGATGACATCAGCATCAGTTTCCCCCAAATCTCTGACCCTGTATCCGGCACTCATGCAGTGACATCGTCCTTCCGCCTCCCCCTGTAGCCAATAGCGTTACGCAGATGGAACCCTGGGGCAACAATAGTGCGCAAAGTGGATTCCCCCCATCTTTCCAGCAATTGTAATTTTTACAGTTCCGCTGCACAAACGGCGTCATATACCATCTCAACGTACTTCCAGTATGAACTACCAGCAGCAGCAGCAGCAGCGATCAGCCAGTGGGAGGAAGTCTGACATTAACTATTTGTCTTTTTATTATTATTATTGTTATTAACAAAGTCAGTTTCGTGTGAGGGTAGCAGCTAAAGTTGTATTGCTTCCATGCAGCATTTACAGAATTACTGCTCGTGTATTTTACAGACGCGCTGGCCTAATTTGATAAATTAATAACGTTATGGCATTCTTTTATTATCTCTGTTTATACTTAGGTTTTGTTCTTATTGTTACAGATCATGAGCCAGTGCTAGTAGAGTCACAACACTCTAACGAATTTAGAGGCAGTTTCAGGTGGACGATGGGTTGCACCCCTTAATATGTACACTACGTTATCTAGACGTCCACCGTGCCCTGGAGTGCCATAAATAAACAACGGCGTAGTTTGCACAACGTGTACGAAGCAAGGCCAGCGATTACCGCTAATGCGCGAGGCTAGCTTTGCAAAGAGGGTAGAAGTAGCTAGAGGGAGTTTACCATGTGTACGTATTGTAAATTGACGATATCCACACATATTATAAAAGTATATGTAAGTACGTACGTATCTATGTATGTATGTCAGCATGTTCCACTTCTCTTAAACCAGTGGAAGGATTTCAACCAACTTTGTGCACGTATAACTTAATGTCTGGAAAGAATAGGTGTGTGCTGTTTGTGTAACAACCACCTACCTATATAAGAAGAGGGGATCAAAAACACGTGTAGCCCACGACGCCTGAATACTCAGATTTTGTTCATAGAGTATATGAGAATTAGCGCACTTCGTAATTCTGCAACAAACTTTACGCATAACTTCAGACCTTCGTTGACAAAATGATGAAAGAAAAAACTTTATCTCTTTCTACGTGTTCGCTGTTCATGCAGTAAAACTACCGCATCAGGCATGAAGTTTTAATTTATTACCTCCTTACAGATAACTATATTCGCGACAGATTTTGGAGACAGTATTCACATTTATCATCGAAAGTACCTCCAAAGGTATACCCCTGTAAGATACGTAATTCAGTAGATCTCATATTATAAACACTGAATTGCGTGAAAAACTGCCTTCTCATGCACAACGTTTAAATTAATTTCTTCTTTGCTGCGAGCAACGTTTAAATTTAGTACTTCTTTGCTACTAACTCCATTCGCAGCAAATTTAGCAGACAATATAGAGATATGCCACTGAACGCACCTACAAAAATGTATCATTGTAAAACAGATAGTTCAAGCGATCTGACGTCATAAACACTGAGCTACTTGAAAACGAAACTACAGGGCGAAATTCGATAGCGATACAGGTGAAACATGTGCACAAATATGTGTGACATATATCATATATATGTGAAACACATGTGACATGTACGTGAGAGGGCAATGCCGTGGATAAAAAAAAACTCCTTCTCAGCCCCTGGATCGATTTCAACAAAACTTTGTACACATGTTACATACTATCTGGAAATAATTATTGTGGGGGGTAAGAACCAGCAACCTCCTATTTCGGTGGAAGTTATAAGGGGGAGAGAGAAGAGGGAGGAACACTTGGACAGAGAGGAGAAGGTACACTACAGAGCGATATCTTGCTAGCTACATGAAGGTAGTATCACGACTACATGTGGACTTCAATACGTCCCATTTCTGAATTCGAGAAGAGTTTGTTGAGCACTGCACCACGTCTTACTTTTGAATGCAAAATACTAGTACTGGTATAATTAAATCAGAAGATCTTCTAAAACGCTGATTTCAGATATTCATATGTCACTCCTCGGTGAACAGAAATACGAAAGACATGTCATTCCGAGTTAGACTTTCGAACGCAGTAGTTCAGCTTCGTCAGCACCTCACAGTTCATCTATGAATTAAATTGTCATTTCAGTAACTGGAGAAATAATTTCAGGGCGTTAGAAATGAGAGGGGGCCATCTATGGATGAGAATATGCTCCGTAGATACGTTTCAGCCTCTGGGACTCTTTACGGCTTAGGTACTGCATTAAAACGAGTTTGCTGCTCTCACGCTTCTGACCTTGTTTACGAAGGCTACTTACAACGGAAGGACTGCAAAATAAAAGATGTCACGCGCTCCGATCGTATCACGACTGCAGCTTGTAGCTCGAATGCGTCCGTGTAAGAACAAGCAGAATAAATGAAGTCGTCTCATTTATAGGAATGTGAGACAATAACATATCGACTATGTATTTTAGTGTCCCGCCTCTGCTCAGCGAGCTACTTGGATATGTATGAGGCTACTGACATGGATTAATTGATCTGAATGACTTCATTATCTGAACAGTGCGCAGCTGTGTATTCAGGCGGCAAAACACGGCGATATATTTTCCGCTGCCGTAACAGATTTCAGTTGTCCTAAGGTTAGTCACGTTCGTGAACTAAATTACGGAATTGACAAAATTACGTGCTTAATGATGCCACGCACTTGTTTTTCACATTTTGGGTGCCTTTACTGCTTATTAGGAAAATTAAGCCCAAATTATAGACAGCAGAGCCAGAAAAACTCGAGTGGCATAGGCCTATTTTAAATCCGGCGTACATTTTTCATAATTATCTGAAGTGCAAGACCATTAGCCCTTCGAGTGTGGTCGAACGAATTGGGGCATGTAATACCTCGCTTCAATTTTCTTCCTCACAGAACATTAATAAGCTTTCCGCAATCAATTTGCCGAATGCCATTGCAACTCAAAGCATGAACGTAATTGCCGTCTCCTTTCTCCTTTGCTTCCCTTGATCCAGCCATCCTTCCGAAACGCGTCTTTACAAATAATAATGGTATTAAAATTAGAGGAGAAATAAGAATATAGGTCTTCACTATGTTAGTCAGGCGAGTGATTTCGTAGATGCCATGTAAAAGCGGGTGCACGTAAACATTATTTCAAAAATGGTTCAAATGGCTCTGAGCACTATGGGACTTAACATCTATGGTCATCAGTCCCCTAGAACTTAGAACTACTTAAACCTAACTAACCTAAGGACATCACACAACACCCAGCCATCACGAGGCAGAGAAAATCCCTGACCCCGCCGGGAATCGAACCCGGGAATCCGGGCGTGGGAAGCGAGAACGCTACCGCACGACCACGAGATGCGGACAAACATTATTTCAAATAAAATTTAAAGTGAGATGCATACCTTTATGTGGATCCTGCCTCCCTTGTTATGATGCATTGAGGTGACTTGCTGGAAACGTATTCGCGACACGGGTTTCATGAGATGAACCAGAGACAAAATCCAAGAGATATCCATAGATGATTATTTGTCTTTGAGAAAACGCGATCACTCGGTTACTTGTAATTGTGGTTTAAAGTAACTTGTCATGCGACATACATCAACGATGGATGCAGATCCGTGTACTTACACATTCATGCTGTAGACTGTCACCTATAAAAAAATTTACAAATTTTACAGCAGGGTGATGTAAAATTTGTAAAATTTTTAATAGGTGAACGTCTACAGCATGAATGTGTTTTAGAAAATGCATCTCAACTTTGCTGTGTAGAATTTTACACATTTATTCCGACCAATTTGACTTTTAACCATTATCCAGTGAAAAGCAAGAAATAATACGGCATTTAAATTTCATGTATCATGCTACAGACAGTGCCCTATTATGGGGTATATTGCCTACATCTACATCTACATGAACACTCTGCAAATAACATTTAAGTGACTGTCAGAGGGTTCCTCGAACCACCTTCACAATTCTCTATTATTTCCATCTCGTATAGCGCGCCGAAAGGTGGTTCAAATGGCTCTGAGCACTATGGGACTTAATATCTGAGGTCATCAGTCCCCTAGAACTTAGAACTACTTAAACCTAACTAACCTATGGACATCACACACATCCATGCCCGAGGCAGGATTCGAACCTGCGACCGTAGCGGTCGCGCGGTTCCAGACTGAAGCGCCTAGAACCACTTGGCCACTCCGGCCGGCGCGCCGAAAGAATGAACACCTATATCTTTCCGTACGAGCTCTGATTTCCCTTATTTTATTGTGGTGATCTTTTCTCCCGATGTAGGTCAGTGTCAACAAAATATTTTCGCATTCGGAGGAGAGAGTTGGTGATTGGAATTTCGTGAGAAGATTCCGCCGCAACGGAAAACGCCTTTCTTTTAATGATGTCCAGCCCAAATCCTCCGTGACACTCTCTCCCATATTTCGCGATAATACAAAACGTGCTGCCTTCCTTTGAACTTTTTCGATGTACCCCGTCAGTCCCACACCGCGCAGGAGTATTCTAAAAGAGGACGGACACGCGTAGTGTAGGCAGTCTCCTTAGTAGGTCTGTTACATTTTCTAAGTGTCCTGCCAATATAACGCAGTCTTTGGTTAGCCTTCCCCACAACATTTTCTATGTGTTCCTTCCAATTTAAGTTGTTTGTAATAGGTATTTAGTTGAATTTACGGCTTTTAGATTAGACTGATTTATCGTGTAACCGAAGTTTAATGAGTTCCTTTTACCACTCATGTGAATGACCTCACACTTTTCGTTATTTAGGGTCAACTGCCACATTTCGTACCATTCAGATATCTTTTCTAAATACACTCCTGGAAATGGAAAAAAGAACACATTGACACCGGTGTGTCAGACCCACCATACTTGCTCCAGACACTGCGAGAGGGCTGTACAAGCAATGATCACACGCACGGCACAGCGGACACACCAGGAACCGCGGTGTTGGCCGTCAAATGGCGCTAGCTGCGCAGCATTTGTGCACCGCCGCCGTCAGTGTCAGCCAGTTTGCCGTGGCATACGGAGCTCCATCGCAGTCTTTAACACTGGTAGCATGCCGCGACAGCGTGGACGTGAACCGTATGTGCAGTTGACGGACTTTGAGCGAGGGCGTATAGTGGGCATGCGGGAGGCCGGGTAGACGTACCGCCGAATTGCTTAACACGTGGGGCGTGAGGTCTCCACAGTACATCGATGTTGTCGCCAGTGGTCGGCGGAAGGTGCACGTGCCCGTCGACCTGGGACCGGACCGCAGCGACGCACGGATGCACGCCAAGACCGTAGGATCCTACGCAGTGCCATAGGGGACCGCACCGCCACTTCCCAGCAAATTAGGGACACTGTTGCTCCTGGGGTATCGGCGAGGACCATTCGCAACCGTCTCCATGAAGCTGGGCTACGGTACCGCACACCGTTAGGCCGTCTTCCGCTCACGCCCCAACATCGTGCAGCCCGCCTCCAGTGGTGTCGCGACAGGCGTGAATGGAGGGACGAATGGAGACGTGTCGTCTTCAGCGATGAGAGTCGCTTCTGCCTTGGTGCCAATGATGGTCGTATGCGTGTTTGGCGCCGTGCAGGTGAGCGCCACAATCAGGACTGCATACGACCGAGGCACACAGGGCCAACACCCGGCATCATGGTGTGGGGAGCGATCTCCTACACTGGCCGTACACCACTGGTGATCGTCGAGGGGACACTGAATAGTGCACGGTACATCCAAACCGTCATCGAACCCATCGTTCTACCATTCCTAGACCGGCAAGGGAACTTGCTGTTCCAACAGGACAATGCACGTCCGCATGTATCCCGTGCCACCCAACGTGCTCTAGAAGGTGTAAGTCAACTACCCTGGCCAGCAAGATCTCCGGATCTGTCCCCCATTGAGCATGTTTGGGACTGGATGAAGCGTCGTCTCACGCGGTCTGCACGTCCAGCACGAACGCTGGTCCAACTGAGGCGCCAGGTGGAAATGGCATGGCAAGCCGTTCCACAGGACTACATCCAGCATCTCTACGATCGTCTCCATGGGAGAATAGCAGCCTGCATTGCTGCGAAAGGTGGATATACACTGTACTAGTGCCGACATTGTGCATGCTCTGTTGCCTGTGTCTATGTGCTTGTGGTTCTGTCAGTGTGATCACGTGATGTATCTGACCCCAGGAATGTGTCAATAAAGTTTCCCCTTCCTGGGACAATGAATTCACGGTGTTCTTATTTCAATTTCCAGGAGTGTAGTTTTTCAGTTTGTTTTGATCTTCTGATGACTTTATTAGTCGATAAACGACAGTGTCATCTGCAAACAACAGAAGACAGCTGCTCAGATTATATAGATAAGGAACAACAAAGGGCCTATGCACTATCTTGGGGAACGCCAGAAATCACTTCTGTTTTACTCGATGCCTTTCCGTCAATTACTACGAACTGTGACCTCTCTGACAGGAAATCACAAATCCAGTCACATACACATCAACGGTTATCATTGAAATATTGTGCTCATACACGTTAGATACAGAGGCTCTCTCAGTATCTAACTTGAATGACTCAGAATATTTCACTGAAAACTGTTGATATATATCATAATATGCCCTATAGTGGGGCACTCGACTGCAGAATTATATATTAAATGTAGAAGTCTTGTTGTTTTTTGCTTTTACCTGAATAATGATTTAAAACTGAAAACAGTCGGAATAAACGTGTAGAACTCAGTACAGCAAAATCTACATACATTTTCTAAAATGTTAAATTGATAATTCAAGTCTCCACTGACACCGATAAAATTTCAGGAAAATATTGAGATTAAAATTGAAACACATAATTTCCTATTTTGTCCCTAGTTTTAGCAGTTCGATTATAAGCAGGCCTTTGACGACAACCCAATTATCAACACCGCATTTAATCTGAAGTGGCTTCGAAAATACTGTATTTAAGTATGCAAATACAGGAACACGTCGGTAATTTATAAACATGGGCTGGCAAGATTTTCATATTATTGAAAATTTCGCTGGAACACAAACTTTCAGTACTTAGCATCCCAGAATTCTGTGGATTTACCTTTGCAACAGGGTTAAATGATTCCCTCATGAAAATATCTTCTACGCAATAAAAGCATTTAGGAATGAGGTTTGTGTGGCTTTAATGATGAAATCGCCTACACGCCGTAAAACTGGATCGCTGACCCGCTTTATTATTTCACTTTATTATGCTGGCACGTCATAAAATGTTGATAAAGTGTGGGTAGTGTTTTTACGTAGCCCGCAGCGAGTCGCAGGTACGAAGAGCGCTGGCCACAAAAAACGGCGGGACCCGGCAACCAGATTACCTGCCTCCTCCATTCTTTAATTGTGAAGAAATTAGGGCGTGGCCGGGTAAAATGTGGACGCCGGGAATTCGATGGAGACGCTCATCAGTAAATGCCCGCAGGTCGGCTCTCGGGGACGAAAAGTCCTCCGAGACACGCGCTTATCGTGTCCATGTTTCGCCTCATAAGTTTCGTTTGCTTCCGCATCTCTTTGTTCAGCGCACGCTCTTGATTCAGGTTATTATATTTCTCAGACTACTGTGAGGAGTGGGAAAGGTATTAGGATACTTTTTATTCACAGATCCTTTCCTTTCACTTTATTAAAACTAACTGTTCTGTACGTGGCGCGGGGTGGCCGAGCGGTTCTAGGCGCTACAGTCTGGAACCGCACGACCGCTACGGTCGCTGGTTCGAATCCTGCCTCGGGCATGGATGTGTGTGATGTCCTTAGGTTAGTTAGGTTTAGGTAGTTCTAAGTTCTAAGGGACTGATGACCTCAGAAGTTAAGTCCCATAGTGCTCAGAATCATTTGAACAATTTTTTGTACGTGGCGCACGCCTTCACAGTTCGAAGCCACTCATCAAAAAAAATTTGTCGAGTATGTTCTGGTAGCTGGACTCATTCATCACCTTACGGCTGTAAAAGTTCTTCATCAGAAAAATATAGCTGTCACTTCACTTCTGGAAACAAGCATGTCACGCTGGCCAAGCTATAGGCAATGTTTCTGGGAGATTTAAGCTCTCTGTAGTTGAATAGTTAGAATAATTTTTATAGCAACATGCTAAGTCGCTGTCACGCCGAAAGAACGAACTCATGGGTGTACACAAACGTATCACCCAAGATAAAAACTCACAACAATATCATTCAGAGGCTGTGTGGCACAACCGTGGGGTGAGGGGGGGATTTCAGTGGAGACCTTGCGCACATCGGCTCTTGCACTGGTTTTTTTCCAGTCGCAAGGTATTGTGCTTCAGTGTGGTGTAATAGTTTTCATATCAGCCTCATCGATGATCCGCTCGACAACACGATACGCGTGGTACAGTCAGACGAACTCTTGTCTACTGGCTTCCACTGCTAAGCAATATCTGCCCACCACACATTCGCAGAATTGAGAACCTGCTTAGAGATTACCACAATATGCAAGAGAATAACAAACTATCCATTCATCACAACATGCCTGTTCTTACGAAGAAATAGGCTTCCTTCGAGACAGCCGACACTACTGTACGCTGAACAGCTAATTGCTAGTAACGCGAAAGTAAGAAATCTCTGGTACAAGAACTGCCAACACATTGGATATTACCAAGAACTAGAATGGTTACAGGAATATAACTGTGCCACTGTGGTTCAAAGTATACAGAATCCTCACAAGATGTGGTCGGTGCTCTGACTCACTCTATAAATGGGGTACTGTGGAGTCTCCGAGTTGTGATTGTGGTGTACTGAAACAATTTATCAGACATATAAGAGAGGAGTCGGTCCTCCGATGTTATAACAGTATGTGGAATGATTTTATACTGCCAACGCCACAGCAGTGGAATGGATTAGAAACCTAGATATTAATATTTAGTCGTTTTACTTTTGTTTTATAAAGTGACATTCATTACATATTATAAATGTACTGCATGTTCGTGCCATACGGATGATGATGATGATGATAATGATGATTGCCTCCTTAGACTGATTGCTTTACAAAGCTCTGTAGAATTAGGTTGGCACTATTTTTACCGCAACTCTTCACTGAGACATCCTCTTGTAATTATCTCACTTCTGGGGATAAAAACAACCGCTACACTTTAGTGGCAGAGTGTAGTTTTGGGAACAGGTCAGGCACTCACTCAACTCCAAGGATGGCCACATATTTCAGCGGCGTGAAGTCAGTAATGTTAAAAATTTCATTTTGTGATCTTGAACTATTTGATATAAATTGCAATAGCTACAGAATTTAAGAGCACGATCTTTTGACTGCAGATAATATACGGGCAGTTGTAATAATACACAGAAGTTAGGCAATGAAACGTTGAATTGCAAAACTATCATATCGGTCGATCGGCGAGAAACTAAAAAAATTACGCTGCTTGTAAAAAAAGCTGAAGCACCCAGCAGAGTAGAAGGAAACGAAATGAAACGTCACGGACTGAGAGGGTATGACGTAGGCAGTATGAGCCCACTTATAAGTATGAAGTTGCATCCCCTCTCTTCTGGATGCATGCACTGACTGGTTTGGGGAGGTGTCAAAAAGCCGCTGTATCCTCTCCTGAAGCAATCTGGACCACAACCGTTGTAACTAGTCCGTGATATTCTGGAACTGAAACTGGGGCGGAGCAGATACCCGTGCTGTTCCCACAGAGGTTCTGTTGGGTACAGATCTCGGAATCTTGATGGCCACTGGAGTACTTCAACATCATTCAGACAGTAAATTTGAGACACGTGCAATATATGGACTTGCGTTGTCCTGTTGAAAAAGGCGTCACGGTACTGTCGCATGAGAAATAACACATGAGGACGTAAGATGTCCGTGACGCACCATTGCGGCTCCAGATTTCCGTCAGTCATTACCAGAAGTCATACCCAATGCCTCCTAACACCATGGTGCCATGAGTAACAACATCACTGTACCTCTAGAAAACACTGGAAGAATGGGATGTCTCTCCATGTCGCCGCCATACTCGCCGACATGCTCGCCGACGATGGTCATCCCTGGTACTGCAGAACCACAATACATTGCTGTAGAAAATATGAAGACATTCGTCAGTATTCCGTGCTCCCCGAACCCGGCACCATTCCAGACGCAGTTTTTTGTGTTGTTTTGTTAACGTCAAGGCAACAGAATTTTGCAGGGACTCCTTTACTTGTTCTCGGATAGCACGCGCGGATGTAAAAGGATTACGATGTACAGTACACTCGTCGCATTTGGTCAATTGGAAGCGTGACGAAGAGTTTCGTGCCCTCACGTTTCCTTTCAACACTGGGTCACTGTCACATCTAATTGCCACAAAAATCTGGATATTGCACGTTTCGACCATACAGTCAAATTGAGATTGTGATGTAATCAAGGCTGCTGCATACTAGGAACCCTTAGATACCTTTGAGTGCCGATCATTTCATTTAGTAATACGATGACTTTGTGTAAACTGATTTCTACGCAAGCAATATACAGGGTGAGCACCAAGTCTTGCTCAGATTATAACAATTTATTACAGGAAACCGTTTCACATAATAATTTACATTTGATGCCCTTACATAGGTTAGTGTCACTATTTTTTTTAGACCACTTACGTTAGTAAACCTCAACGTGTGCTCCCTTGGTAGTTCGGAGAATGTCAAGGCGGTATTACAGTTCGCGCCACGTGTTTCGTAACATGTGTAACGTGTGTCACAGTATCCACGGCAGCTTGTATCCTACCCTTCAGTTCGTCGACGTCAGCAACTGGTGTGACGAAGACTCTGTCCTTGATATAGCCCAAGAAAAAAAAAAGTCAAGGGGCGTAATGTCTGGAGAGGGGAGTAATGCCGGGATCAGTGGATTGGAAGGAACGATCCAACACCCTGGCCAACCCGCTCTCCAGACATTACGCCCCTTGACTTTTTTTCTGGGGCTATATCAAGGACAGAGTCTTCGTCACACCAGTAGCTGACGTCGACGACCTGAAGGCTAGCATACAAGCTGCTGTGGGTACTGTGACAGAACACATGTTACGAAACACGTGGCGGGAACTGAAATACCACCTCTACATTCTCTGAACTACCAAGGGAGCACACGTTGAGTTTTACTAACTTAAGTGGTCTTTAAAAAAAACTAGTAACATTAACCTATGTAAAGGCATCAAATGTAAATTATTATGTCAAACGGTTATTCTGATATAAATTTTTATGATCAGGGCAAGACTTTGTGCTCATCCTGTACTTTATGAACTACTCCTCTCAATTTGAACAGAATAATTTTGAAGTTAATTAACAAGAAACATAGCTGCAGAAATTTAACGACTATAGAGCCATTTATAATACTTTTTTATCTAAGTTTAGTTATATTTATGTAAAAAATACATTTAAGGACAATTTAAATACTTTCGTTGCTAGCAATGTACGTGATTAGATTCTTCGCTTACGATTGTAATCCCTCCTATCTGTCTCGCTTAGTATGAAGAGACATTAGAGACATTGTGAAGTCAGACAAGTTTGTGCAGCTAAAGAGGGTATTTGGACTGTCGTAGTTCATGTGAGCAGATGAACATTATATTACTGCGTTTGTTGAATGCTTATAATATACCAGTTATTTGTGTGTCTCAAGATGCAGAAGCTAAAGATGAACGAACTTTTATTATTTAGTTGTTTAAGTTATCCATTGAATAATTACAATTTTGGAAAGTTCCACATATCTTTGTGGAGGAAAAACTCGAGGCAGCAGATATTTTCCGAAGAAGACAACGAAGCCAACATCAAACTAGCTAAAACCAGATACAAAATTTATCATTGTGTTCATGATTGCCTTTAAAATGCCAATAGTTTCACTTGCCAATGGAGGTCTGACCTAACAGAAGAGGCGTATCACAAGACCCACGATGAGACTCTGTGAGGTGTGTCTCACACGAGTACGCGGCATCTCCATTCTTTTGCAGTGATCACTCAGCATCTAAGGCTATTCGCGTCATTTACACTCACTACCATGCCTGGTGACAGCACTTAACACGAACGCACCAGTGCACTATGGTGGCTGTTCTACCTATCACAGAGAACTGAAAATCGAATTATTTACATAGCCGCCGATGGTGGGTATGATTAAGATGTTACATTGAGACCCGACAGTGTTTTCTTTCCCATTAGGCAGTGCATATGTACAAACTAAGTCTAAAAGTATGCGAGTGTCACATCGACCAAAGCAAAAAGGAGCAGTGTAAAGAAGCTATGGCATACAAGAGCTTTACACGTGACTCAGTCATACCTGTGACAATGAATAATGCAATGTTTTGAGAACAACCTCGATAACAATGAACTTACAAATTTTCTCAGTAAATCATGTGAACATGGAACACACATGAAACAGAATGAGAACCGATAAGAACTCATGCTGTTGTTTCTTTCTATTGGCATTTAAATAAGGTAAGAAATGACACTTTCAACTCAGAATAAATTTAGTGTTCTTAAATCGTCCAGTATACACTATTGAAAAAAGTTTCTAAATTTATATCTTGGAACTTGAAATCACACCCTCTGGCAATGAATTCTCCACCACGACAGGGAGCAATGTGCCATGCTTCAAGTATAGAACGGGACAGTACGCTAAGTGATAAATGTAAATTATTAAAGAGACGTCGGTCAGTAGAACCCTGCGTTGACACCTATCCATTGTACCTAATATAGTTCCATCCTCTGTCTCACATATTTCACACAGCGTGCCATTACCGAAACACACACCTCGCTCCTCCCTGCGCGCGGCTGCTACGGTCGCAGGTTCGAATCCTGCCTCTGGCATGGATGTGTGTGACGTGCTTAGGTTAGTTAGGTTTAAGTAGTTCTACGTCTAGGGGACTGATGACCTCAGCTGTTAAGTCCCATAGTGCGTAGAGCCATTTGAACCATTTTTTAGTTCCTCCCTGTAGCTGGACACACCTACTGCTCCTGGAGCTCCCAGTGCTCAGCACGGAGCCCCACTCCTTAAACATTGAGCCCCCTGCACGTAGCCCCTCATACCTGCATGCTGCCACGCTACCTTGACCACAATGACCTCGATCTGATCATCATGAATATCAGTATCAGTCGCCTGCTCACCACTTGCAACACCGTTTTCTAAATCACAGCATCAACCTCATGATCGTCATGTCCTTTTGTAGTAAAAATAAACTTTCCAATACGCATGTTTATGTATAGTTAAACTCCGCATATAATATATTACGTATGTTGTGTCTGGTTTGAAGGGGATCGGGATAGGGGATGGAGTAGGAGGACGGACATTTTCCAATTCATAGATAAGTTTTTATGTTGAAACTGTATCACATATACGCAGAAAAGGAATATTATACATATTTTTCGTTGCTACAATAAAATACGCTGATCTCTCAATGGGCAGCAGGTACACCCACCAAAAAGTAAATATTAACTGTAAATTAACTCGTTCCATGCCATTACGTCATGAAGAGCAAATGATGTATGGAAAATCTGACTAAGAGTAATCCGCAATACTTGACCAACGTGGCTGGTCCCGGCGGAGGTTCGAGTCCTCCCTCGGGCATGGGTGTGTGTGTTTGTCCTTAGGATAATTTAGGTTAAGTAGTGTGTAAGGTTAGGGACTAATGACCTTAGCGGTTAAGTCCCATAAGATTTCACACACACACACACACACACACACACACACACACACACTTGACCAACGCGTTCTCTTAGTATGGTCTTTTCATGATTTAAAACGTTTTAAACGGTTCAAATGGCTCTGAGCACTATGGGACTTAACATCTGTCATCAGTCCCCTAGAACTTAGAACTACTCAAACCTAAATAATCTAAGGACATCACACACATCCATGCCCGAGGCAGGATTCGAACCAGCGACCGTAGCGGTCTCGCGGTTCCAGACTGAAGCGCCTAGGACCGCTCGGCCACACCGGCCGGCAACGTTTCAAGTATTCTTTCACTTTATTATCAAGAATCCTGAGTAACCAAACATGTATTACTCTGTTTCACTGCCACTGATAGTTCTACCAAAATTTTCGATCGAAATGGAAAAATTTTGGTCAGTAGCTGTCTCGATGTTTATGACCAGAGCTATTGTCTATATCTACAAAAATCCTGAAATCAGTCCACGTAAGAGGGAAATGAAATGATGCTATTTAAATCTTAGCCAAAATGGAGTTGATAAAGGAGGAACGTAGACACGCATATCTCATACTCTGTTATTCTTTCGGGAAGTATGTTCTACAACAGCGTCTTGGGAGCGTTTTAATCACTACAGAGGTGGGCATAGTGGCCCATTAAGCAGGCCAGTGGGCAAGCCTGTGTGCCATCACATCGTTTCTCTGTCCAGTAGCCATGTTCCACGAGCTTCGACTCCAGATGGCCAAGAGCGTCTTAGTGCAGAGAACTCCACATACACGAGAGAGTAGTAAATACGTCGAGAGGACTTAACGACCTCACGGCGGACGATCTGTAAAACACATAACCGCGACAGCGGAGTCGCCATTAGGACACCGAGTGGAAGGTTGACGCCACTGTGTTACTTAATTCAGGTCTTCTGTATAAATGGACAGGCGCTAATGAACGGGAACTGGGCGTGCCTCGAGAGCGCAGCAAACACCGCCGTGTGTGTGGTCCGCCGCGCGCCGCCAGCCGCCGCTGCGAATTAACGATGGCGCCTCTCCCACTGCCACTATCACTGGCACAAAGATGAAACAAAAATTTCTGTGCTTTCAACATCCTTCCACTCAAAAGGTAGACGGAAACGACATCACTGAATTGTAATATCGTTGCTATTGTTGTTTACAACAACTGGAATCTTCACTACGTAACAACAGATGAAAATTAATAGTTGAACGGGTTGTCGACCTCTAGTTCACTGGATAAGAGCAGGTTAGGAAATTGGTCACTGGACTTTTAATGTGCGTGGAATACACCTGAAGCAGTTTATGGAAATTGCGAAAGACATGAATCAGGATCAATTGTACGTGACACGAACGCTGCTCCTCATAAATACTAATCCTGCGTCTACATCACTACTCGATCGCTCGACAACAGTTTAGTTATAAGTTTGAAATGTACAGGAAAACTGACAAGAATACACATTAAACTATATAAAAACATTAAGCCCCTAGAAGAAATGGTGCGATGTCAATCTAATGTCGTAGATGAGCGAGTCACTGGTGACATCATAATTGTAGCTGCAGTGAAATGTGTTGGCTAAGAGCGGCCTCGAGAATCAATTAGTATTGCCACCATGCACCTGCCCATCACGCCTGGTAGGGTAACGGGCGTGCGGAGCACCAGACGGTTAGTGAATACTGTCAAGGGACACGACAATATCGCGTGCGCATGTGCAACAACTCTAACAGCATTTGACATATTTTGACAGTTCCCTCACCATGGGGCTGCACGTGGTTAGCAGATCGAATCATGCAAATCTCAGGCACGTAGGCATTTGGATGTAACAGCGAACTTTAGTCGGACTGATTAACGAGAAGAAACGCACGCTCGTCGTCGCGTTACCGAGAGACCTAGCCAGACCATAACACTGAAGTACTGCTGTGTTATATTTTAGCAACATCGTAACCCCATATTGCATTTCAGGTGCATCGTAACCTCTTCACGTCTGTGCCTGCTACCCGTACGCAAGCTATGGACTCATTACAACACACCATGTATTCCTGCACTACTGATCGTAGAACAGCAGCCGAGAGCCTAAAACATCGCCGTCCCGTGGGAAGTTTGCCTGCAACACCATAACACAGACGTCTTCGTAGAGCTTCCGCATTCGAGAAGCATAGACTGCTGACAAATGGTTCAAATGGTTCAAATGGCTCTGAGCACTACGGGACTTAACTTCTAAGGTCATCAGTCCCCTAGAACTTAGAACTACTTAAACCTAACTAACCTAAGGACATCACACACATCCATGCCCGAGGCAGGATTCGAACCTGCGACCGTAGCGGTCGCGCGGTTCCAGACTGTAGAGCCTTTAACCGCTTGGCCACCACGGCCGGCTGACAAATGGTGTTGTATCTTTTTCAACGATGAATCTTATTCTCTACTATCTCGGATGACAATCGTCTACGAATATGTTCGCTCCTTGGAGACACAACACATTCTGCCATCGTTTTCGAGGGTCGTACCAGTGTATGGAGCCATGAAGTATAGCTTCCAGCCCCGAATCTACGATATTTTCGAAATGGGGGAAAAACTTGATAGTGGCTTCCCCCTTCCCTCCCCTCCCCTCGAGCGTTTCAGATAAGACGTCAAAAAGTTTAATAACTCGATTTTCAAAAATGTGTTCATTTTGAATGGCAGATTTTCTGAAGAGTTTGATAAGTATAACACCTATGTTCGAGGAAATGTAAGACATACTATTTCGTTTCAAGTGTGCCAAAGTGCTGTGCCACGCCTCTTCACATAGCATTCTCCTATCGCATGTGAATGTATTTCGTTCTGTGGAAATCAAACGTGTATATTTTGTAATGGAAGCCCCCAAACCTATATTCTGGATAGTGGAAATTAAAATATCCTGTGGTGCCTCTCCAGCTCCCAGTCGACCGGTTTGGCATCCTACCCCGTTAAAAAAAACCACAATTAATTTTGGGTAGGATTATATGTGACCGGGAGAATAAGAACTCCTAAGAAAATTAGCACTCCTTGTTGCCTGCTAGCTAATAACTCTCTTTTGTGTGACATAAAATTAAATATGAAGACATAAAACCAGTAAAGACAAGAAACAAACAAGAGAATGCACATTTCTTCAACCCTTAGGTCCCAGCATTGTTTTCTCTCTAATCTTGCTACAGCTTTACATAGTAGCATGCTTTCCTTTCTGCCAAAGAATCTATTACTTCATCAATGTCCATCAAACGTTTTGCTATGTGAAAACTCAAAATGTCATTGTCTAATACTGAAAAAGCTGTTAATACGAATAGCATCCAAAACAGGTGTGGTTTCTCGATTTAATGACGTCTATTTGGTCACTGTCTGCTAGATAAAACCAGTAAAGACAAGAAACAAACAAGAGAATGCACATTTCTTCAACCCTTAGGTCCCAGCATTGTTTTCTCTCTAATCTTGCTACAGCTTTACATAGTAGCATGCTTTCCTTTCTGCCAAAGAATCTATTACTTCATCAATGTCCATCAAACGTTTTGCTATGTGAAAACTCAAAATGTCATTGTCTAATACTGAAAAAGCTGTTAATACGAATAGCATCCAAAACAGGTGTGGTTTCTCGATTTAATGACGTCTATTTGGTCACTGTCTGCTAGATAAAACCAGTAAAGACAAGAAACAAACAAGAGAATGCACATTTCTTCAACCCTTAGGTCCCAGCATTGTTTTCTCTCTAATCTTGCTACAGCTTTACATAGTAGCATGCTTTCCTTTCTGCCAAAGAATCTATTACTTCATCAATGTCCATCAAACGTTTTGCTATGTGAAAACTCAAAATGTCATTGTCTAATACTGAAAAAGCTGTTAATACGAATAGCATCCAAAACAGGTGTGGTTTCTCGATTTAATGACGTCTATTTGGTCACTGTCTGCTAGATAAAACGAAACAGACCTTTCCAGTTTGCCAGCAATTGTAATACACGACAAATACCAGAGACTATTTTGGCACAAATCGTCATTTTTATGTACCTACTTACATAAATAACACGGCAGAATATAATTCGCGAAATACCAATATCAAATACCTATTTGGCCTACTACAAGCAAAAAGTTTTATGTTAGTAAATAGTTTCACATTTCATTCATATGATCCAGTTCCTCAAGCTTGATATCGAAAAGTAGTAGAAAGAAATTTTCATATGAATTTGGAATCGTTATATTCTTCCAAATAATTTGTGTGATGTCCCCGTTTCTTCTCCTTCCTTGTTCTAACAAACGATCTTGTCATCACTAACTCTGTAACTATTACGGCAATTGTCAAAACTTATTCTCCAGTTAACTTCGCTAACTCTACCAGAATCACCTGTCCAGCTTTCCCGCGTTTATTTTCTGGTTAGGTGTTATCATAGGTTCGTACAACGCGTTTTTCGCGCTATTCCGAGAACTGAACAAGCGGCTGCTAACCGGGGACTGTACAACTGGTCCTTAGCAGTTTAGTCATCTGGCAAAACATTTCTGTTAAAAATTCATTTCCTTGGATACGCTGAGATGATAATATCTAGTCCTTTTAACCTGTTGTTTCTGTTAGTCGTTTATTTCCACTCTCGAAGTCTCAAATGGTTCAAATGCTCTGAGCACTATGTGACTTAACATCTGTGGTCATCAGTCCCCTAGAACTTAGAACTACTTAAACCTAACTAACCTAAGGACATCACACACATCCATGCCCGAGGCAGGATTCGAACCTGCAACCGTAGCGGTCACGCGGTTCCAGACTGAAGCCCCTAGAACCGCGCGGCCACACCGGCCGTCTGGAAGTCTCAATCTGTGGATTCCGCTAACAACTACAACAAGGCTGATCATTCGCACACCCAATCAACCACATAAAGAAATGCGATTGGCATTCACCCGTTCGGGTTTATTCGGCTCCTTTTGCATGCATTCAAAAACCAACATATGATTCGTTCAGAAATCAAGTTATGTTCAAAAACCAACTGGGATGCGTTCCAAAATCATATGATTAATCAATAGACCAATATACGCTGGATGCTAGGGGCGTTGTGAAACAAGTGTTTTTCTTCAAGAATATGAATTTGGTGCCCCCTGAAATTGCCGCTCCGGGCAGATACCGCGGTTTGCCCCCCTCCCACCCCCACCCTATATTCGGGCTTGATAACTTCAAGCTATCTATGGTAATGGTACAAGCAACTGGTGACACAACGTTACGTCACGATTATACTGGGTCTTCACCCGTTACCCATCTACATCCACATACATACTCCACAAGCCACTGTGTGGTGTGTGGCGGAGAGTACCTTGCACCACTAATAAATAGTCATTTCCTTCCCTGATACACTCACAAACAGAGCAAGGGGAAAACGCCTGCCTGTAATGCCTCCGTACTAGCCCTAATTTCTCTTATTTTCGTCCTCTTTACGCGAAATGTATGTTAGTGGCAGTAGAAGCTTTCTACAGTAAGCCTCAGATGAGGGTTCTTTATAAATTTTCTCAACATTGTTCCTCGAAAAGAACGTTGCCTTCTCTCTAGGGATTCCCATTTGAGTTCCCAAAGCATTTCCGTAATAGCTGCGTGCTAATCGAACCTACCAGGAACAAATATAGCAGCTCGCCGCTGAACTGCTTCGGTATCTTCCTGTAATTCGACGTGGTGGGGATCCCAAACACACGAACAGCACTCAAGAATGAGTCACACTGGCGTTGTATTCGCCATCTCCTTTACAAATGGACCACACTTTAACTTTCTCCAAAGATACCGAAGTCTATCAGTTGCCTCCCCTACTACAATCCATGCATGCTCGTTTCATTTTATATCGCTTTGCAACGTTACGTCTAGATATTGAATCAGCGTGGTTTTGTCGTGCAGCACACTACTAGTGCTGTATTCGAACACTACAGGTTTGGGTTTTCCTACTCAAACTTACATTTTTCTGCAGTTAGAGCTAGCTGCCACTAATCACACCAACTACAAGTCATCTTGTACCTTCCCATAGTCACTCATAGATGACGCCTTCACGTACACCACAGCATCATCAGCAAAAAGCCGCAGACTGCTGCGCACGCAGCCCGTGAGACCATTTATGTATATGTTATACAGAAAAACAACACTCCTATCACAGTTCCCTGGGGCACTCCCATCACAAAACCGAGTGCTGGAACCATCTTTCATAGGGACTATACCTTTTCACATAGTAGCTATTGCTATGAACTGACTGCATGAAGATTTGTATTTCTCATTTGCCTAGCTAGGTCCACCGATCAGTCTCCGGTAGGACAGTTGTGTTACCAGCGTTAACGTCAGCTCCACATCGCTATTAACCTCCTGGATATGGAGCGTAGGTAACATCATTTGTTGCGCACTTGCTTCAGGGTATCAGCAGAAGATACACCAGATGTGTGACACCCTTAACTCTACAAGTAGTTTGTCGGTCCCTGCTCGACCAGTAGCATCATCGTACTGACAGATTTGTTGTAAGCCACATAACGTCTAAATACATGAAGTTTCGTTTCATTTACTTCTAATTATCTTTCTTTCCAAGCCAGTATATGACTGTCTACAGCGCTCAGGGAGATTTTCACTGTTCTTTAACAGATACTCCGCCGACGATTTACCGAAGTTCCTGACACAGCTTGGCCAAAAGAGGTGTTGTACTTTGATGATGGCTTGGAGATTACGTGTGCACTGTGGGAAAACAAGAAAAAAACGATATGTCCTTTTACCGATCGAATTAATCTCCGCCTACAGAAGAAACAAAATAACTTGGTTAAAAAGCCTGCAAGCATTCGTCACCCCAAGTTGTTCCAAACTCCGTCATTTTATTTGCAGCCATTATATTGGTTGTTTAGGCTCATTCTGTTGTAGTTTTCTTTTTATGAAAGAAGCAAGTTAATAAGATTTTAAAAATGAGTAACCCCACCGCTTATGAAATTCCCATTAAAGGGGAGAGTATTCCTGACGGAGTATGAAACATGAATTTCTGACTGCAACGTGTATTCTAAACTGCTGTCGACGCAGTGCAACCATCAACCTTACCAAAGCTGCGAAGCGTTGAACGGACTCAGTCTTCACAGGAATTCGTGGCTATTGCTTTTTGGGACCGAAGAGTATAGACGGAATTTGTAGAGCCTCGATCATCCATACTATCTGAGATGTACTCCCAGACTCATTTGAAACTGGGATATGCTATTCACAAGTCATGGAGTTAAAAGCTGAAATCTGGAGCGGTCTTGGTTCAAGACAATTCACGCCCACGTTTTACCACGCACACTGGTATAATCCCTTTACAATGTTCAATTCAGTACTGACTGAAACTCCATTAAAAGCTAAATCTCTCCTCATTGTGTTATGGAGTGAGAGAGATTGAGGCACAGTTGTAGTTATCCGTCGGCTGGATGGAGACGTTAGGCTCGGTAGCTTCTTGGCTCAGTGACTCACACGATATGGGTACACATCTACCACATCATAACAAGTCGGAGGAAGGTAACGACAAATCACGGCCACGAGGACCTTCCCCTGTACGGCAATGCATGGCTCTCAAATCCTCCCTCCCCCTTCTCACCCCCAGCGCCACCACCTAACGTTCATATTCTAAGACTCTAATATCTGGCAACATTCGGTACGTTTACATGGCGTAGGTTATTAAGTAGCCACTTTCGGGACAAAAAGTTGGTTCACATGATAATCTAAACCGACCGATCTTGTGCGGCATTTTGCTGTGGTCGCACATGTTGGACTGCTTCCATGTTCACATCTCAGACAATAGAATATCTTGAGCATCAAAATCGAATCGCTTGAAAATGCTTCATTGTATTTATTATTTTACTTCAGTACAGTCTCCACCACCAACTCCTTTCGGTTCTACACTGCGCTTCTTTGAGTAAAAGGACGTATGTAGTCGGGAAGAATGAACAAGAAGGAAACAGAGATCCTGTAGTTGATGCAACCAAAACACAGGGTTCAAAGGGTTTGTGGGAGCAGTGGTTAAAATTCTAAAGTTATCCCCCTGCATACTTCAATATCACATAGTGCAGTCTTATTAGATGCAGAAAACTGTGTTCCGAAAAAGAAAATCTCATAACAGGAAGGTCTTTATAGCACAAGTCGTCGAAATGGAACAAAAAATGAACTATCCTACGCTAACGGAGACCAAGAAAAGACAACAGTCCAGTCCATCTCATTTGAATGGCCAGTCGTCTCCCTAAATTAGATAACACACCCGACAGCTGCCCATAATGTCGTCTCTAGCAGCTATGATCATGGCCCCACCCTGGTTGGAACCGAGTAAATGTGCTGTCTATAACAAACTTATTGTAGACAAGACATTAAAAGCGAGAGAAAAGCAAGAGGGAAAGAAAGAAGAGAAACTATTTGAAGCTCATAGTCTATTGAAACTCTCTTATGGTCCAATGTTCGATGACTGCTTACGAGCTCTGTGTATCAAAACATTATTTTTAAACTCCTCCGTATTACGTGTACTCTGTCTTTGTGTGGTGAACATTTAATGAACATTAGAAGTGAAAATATACCAAATGTATCGGGAGATCATTGAATTAATGCTCGTGTCTGAAGTCTGTCCGCCATAGTCTTGCTGCTACAGTTCCAAAATAAGTCAAATGGCACCGACTTAATGACAGTAGTAGTTATGTGTATGTATTACAGCTATAGTCGCAATTGCAAGCGCAGGGAGTTCCGTATGTATATTTTACCATCGATTTTACGCACGACATACTAGCCAAGAAAACATATGACATAGGAGCTCGAAAATACGCAGACACGCTTAACATTGGTCATGTTTGGTAGAGCTATAATTTACAACGCCAAAATGCATGACCCATCCTAAATGCTCAATTCTTTAACGTTAGCTACCAAAGATCTCCGTGTTACGTCGTGTCTCAGCTGAACGTCTCGAACGCTCCCTACGAGTGAATAAGGGACGGACACAAGAAAATAGAAAGGCTCATTTGTTATTATTTCCATTGTGTCGACATTACTTTCAGTGTAGCATTTCCTTGGAAGTTATATATCCACAGGGCGTATTTGCTCTACACGAACGTATAGTGTAGTAAATTTAACACAGCATCGTCATTACTACGTCAAAGTGAAACCGACCAGCAGGATTAATGAGCGATTTGTTACAATCCTATAGCTATAATCTGGTGGACAGGTGTTCAGCTCACCACCCATGATGTATTTTTACCATGGTTTCCCTAAAAAAACTTCCGTCGAAATTTTAGAATGTTCCTTCGAAAAGGCCAGATTGATTCCTTCCCAGCTATTGTCTAATTCAACCTTGTGCCCCGTTCATTTTTTATTTCACTTCATTTTTTTAACATGCTCCATTACAGTATTTGTAATACTACACGGCTTAGATACCGAGATACACAAAGAATAAGTCTAATTATGACGAGTTACAATAGCATGGATGAAAAGTATTCGCAATAGAAAAATTATGCGAAGTTTGCAGGTATAACATGATAAAAATACGTTGTGACTCTTGTCTCTTCACTTTTTGTCTGAAATAGCAAATAACTTACGAAGAAAAATTAAGCTCAATTTGACTGAAATTCAAACGTGCCAAAGTATCAATGGAGAGACGAGCGACTATGTAATTATTTTCTTTTTGAAGCCAGTGGTTTTGAGTTTCGCACATGCATACCGTTCTATTTCTCTTAAAGAAGCAACGTTAGGGCTACGAATTTTTGTTGGATTGACAATTACTTCGCGTGAAGATTTTGGTGTGTACGAACATGTGTAGTTCTAATAGTTGTGTTATAATGTCTGCAACTAGGGAACATTAATTGTTACACTTGTTATACAACAAAAATTATTTAGCGCATGTCATTCATGGCACTATTAGCAAAAGGTCCGGAAAAAATGAAAAACTATGCCAATGTTCGGTTTGCTAAACGACCGGCACACGTTGCTCCCGATCACCACTGAGTTTTCTGGATTTCCTAGTAAGTACATTATTTCATACTTCTGTTAAAAAATTAAACATTAGGTGTATCACAGTTCTAGTATAAAGCGGAACGTGTGTTGACTTTTTACAAAGACAGCAAAGCCTTACAGTCGAATAGTAAAAATAACTTGAACAGAAAGAAAATATGTGATCAAACTTTGTAGAAATCTCCAACAGTAAAAACAGAACGAAACAGATGAGTTAATACCTGGATGAAAAATGTAGTGCCGCGCGGGATTAGCTGAGCGGTCAAGGGCGCTGCAGTCATGGACTGTGCGGCCGTTCCCGGCGGAGGTTCGAGTCCTCCCTCGGGCCTGGGTGTGTGTGTTTGACCTTAGGATAATTTAGGTTAAGTAATGCGTAAGCTTAGGGACTGATGACCTTAGCAGTTAAGTCTCATAAGATTTCACACACATTTGAACATTTTTTTGAAAAATGTAGTAGTCTTGTCACAACGATCAAGTTACCCTTTGGGGATGACGTAAAAAGATGACTGTTACCCAAGATAAAAATCAAGCACGAAATAAGGAGCTGAACAAAAGAGATATAATAACATAGTGAGGCTATGCCGCCATGACAATGAAACCAGCTGAACTCTCGGACAGACAGTTATGCGAAATACTTTTGATCACGTTTTCTGAAAATGCTTTTGAGCAGCTAGCACGGCAGCCCACACGCAATGGAAATATCTTAGCCCTTGTAGCTACAAATAGGCCGGACCTTATCGACAATTTCAGTATAGAAACGGGGATTAGCGATCATCACGTTATTATAGCAACTATGAGTACGAAAGTTAATAAATCAGTCAACAAGGCTAGGAGAGTGTTTCTGCTAGATAGAGCAGATAAGCAGTTATTAACATCTTACTTAGACAATGAATTGGCATCTCTTAGCACCAGTAAGGTGAATGTAGAGGAATTATGGGCGAGGTCTAAGCAAATTATAAATCGTGGTCTGGAGAGTAACGAGCCTAGTAAGTGAATAAAGGATGGAAGAGACCCACCATGGTTTAATAGCGAAATTCGTAAGATGCTGAGGAAGCAGAGGCTGTTGCACTCTAGGTTCAAAAGGGGACGCACAAACGATGGCAATCGAAGGTTAGTAGAGATTCGTGCGTCTGTGAAAAGATCTATGCGCGAAGCATACAACAACTACCACCGTCACGCCTTAGTAAAGATCTGGCACAGAAACTGAGAAAATTCTGGTCGTATGTAAAATCACTAAGCGTGTCTGAGGTATCCATTCAGTCCTTCGTTGACCAACCTGGTGTGGCAGTCAAAGACAGCAAAACGAAATCTGAAGTCTTAAATTTCACTTTCAAGAAACTGTTCGCAAAGGAGAAAGGTACAAACATACCGTCATTTGACCATCGGACAGGCTCCCGTATGGATGACACAGAAATACGCATACCTGGCGTAGAGAAGCAACTGAAACATTTGAAAGCAAATAAATCAACAGGTCCGGATGGAATTCCAGTTCGATTTTACAACGAGTGCTCTACGGCATTGGCCCCTTACCTAGCTTGCATTTATCCCAAGCGATTGAAAAAAAGCGCAGGTGACTCCAGTATATAAGAAAGGTGAAAGAACGGACCCGCAAAATTGCAGACCAATATCCCTAACTTCTGTTTGCTGCAGAATCCTTGAACGCCCTCTCACTTCGAGTATGGTTCATGATATATTGAGAACTATGGATGAAGGGCAACAGGCAGATTCCATATTTCTAGATTTCTGGAAAGCATTTGACACGGTGTCCCACTGCAGGACGTTAACGAAGGTACGAGCATGTGGAATACGTTCACAGATGAGTGAGTGGCTCGAAGACTTCTCAAAATCCTAATATGTTGTCGTCGACAGCGAGTGTTCATCAGAGAAAGTGTATTGTCAGGACTGAAGGACCGCTGTTGTTAGCATCGCTGTGGGTCTCCACATACATAAATGATTTGGCGGACAGGGTGGGCAGCAGTCTGCGTTTGTTTGCTGATGACGCAGTGGTGTACGGAAAAGTGTCGAAGTAGGAAGATACAAGACGACTTAAGAGAAATTTCCAGTTGATATGATGAATGGCAGCTAGCCCTAAATGGGAAAAATTTAAGTTAATGCGGATGAGTAGGAAGAACAAACCTGTAATGTTAGGATACAGTATTACTAGTGTCCAGCCTGACACAGTCAAGTCGCTGGTGCGACCTATTCTTGAGTACTGCTCAAGTGTCTGGGGTCCAGGTCGAACTGAAGGAAGACATCGAAGCCATTCAGAGGAGAGCTGCTAGATTTGTTACCGGTAGGTTCGAACAAAACGTAAGTGTTACGGAGATACTTCGGAAGCTCAAATGGGAATCAACGGAGGGAAGGCGGCGTTCTTTTAGGGAAAAATTGCTGAGAAAATTTAGAGAAGCGGCATTTGAAGCTGACTGCCGAACGATTCTGCTGCCACCAACATACATTTTGCGTAAGGTCCACGAAGATAAAATACGAGAAATTGGGGCTCATACGGAGGCGTACAGACTGTCGTTTTTCCCTCGCTCTATTTGCGAGTGCAACAGGAGGGGAAATGACAAATAGTGGTGCAGGGTACCATCCGCTACGCACATTACGGTGGCTTGCGGAGCACCTATGTAGATGTAGGTGTAGCTGTAGAATCAGAATAAAAGAGTGTTGTCAATATCCTAATATGAAGTGTAAAACAATGACGAAAGGATCATCAGTTGTTAATTTTTATCAGTCACAGGCAGAAAAAAATTCTTCTTGATCATATCATACGAACACGTCACACAGTTCGTCTCTTAGAGGTTTTAGTAGCGTGAAATTCACTTGTAGATGACATGGTCCAGAAAATTCAGCTTAGTATCAGTGTTGGCGTGATTTAGTATGTACTTGTATACGTGGAAGACATAATCAACGCAAGAAAACTCCAGACACATAAGAGGTTTGTGAAATCCACCATTATCGTAGAAGTACCAAGATTAACAATTCTTTGAATTTTAAACAGGAAACACAACCTTGTGTGGTACATTTGCCAAACCTCTAGTTCGCGGCTCAGGTATATTGCGATCCAAACCCCTGTCAAGTCGAATACGCAATTACGTTTTTCGTTGAAAACAGATATATGAAGATATATGTAAGTCATATCTGTGTCGACCTAGATGGAACTTGTTTCTCCTAGCTCACTTTTTCATCTGCTTACTATGTGGTTCTCAATTTTTCTAAACGGTTTCCCATGCACATACGGTTTCCAAGATTCAGCACCGCAGCCTCATTTCCAATTTTCACGTTGGCCTTCATGTACACTGAAATCAGTTCAAGATTAAAGGTTATGCTTTAATATACGAAATGGTCATCGTTTTGAGTTTCTTTTTTCTCCTATATATGCCGTTATATGTCAGATACTTGGCGGACATGGTACAGAAAGTATGTCATGTAATACTCAGCAATTGTGGCCCTTAAAATATTACTCACGAACTTTCTGTTTGTCGAAACAGCTACAGAATGTCTGAGAGATGGTGGCAAATAGCACATGCACACGGTGAACGACGTAAGTGGTTCAGATACTCTACCTCTTTTGCTGAACGAATAAGTAACCATTTAGTTTGTAGGGCAGTTTTAAACCACTTTGACATTATGCTACTGTAAAGCTGTCATAGGAATTATAATGAAACTTGGTTTTACCTAGTGCTAAGTGAAAAACTGGAGTAAGTGTAAGCTGGAAAAAACTCAAACTATAATTCTTGAAACTGAAGTTTAGCTCCAAAAAACGTAGCATATATTAACTCTAATACTCTTAATTAATTTTAGTATTACTGTTGCCTCATCCTTATGTCTGTCAGAAAATGTCTTTGTGTTGAGATACGAAATATGAAAGAAATGTTTTCAAGCCTGCTTTTAAGAAATTTGAAAATATTGTAAATTTTAACCAACGGCAAACTAAAACAGGCACACATGTACTACCACAGCAGTGCTGCAACATGTACAAGTGAAGCCAAAACAAATAATTGTATCAGCATAAACAGAAATTTTCTGTAAGGCTGTAAATCCTAGAAGATGAAAATGCATTGCTTTGGTGCAGACGATTAACATTTTTCTTCTAGAACATTGCCAAAAATTAAGTTACTTTGCTATGATGTACAACGGAACGCCTGCGCTACTGAGTAGTATATACTGTGCACACACCCGTGAACAGTGGACGAATAAACAAGCCGTCGCCCAAAGTGTATAGGCAATGCCCAACGGCTGTGTTCCTCGGCTCCTGGTCCACAAAGGAGCAGAACTGTGTCCACGGCCCAGCTGGCTAACTAACAGTCCGGTACGGAAACCCTTCACTTAAACGTCTTGAATAAGAATAATATGCAGCCACCCCAAATACCGACTGGCACAGAACTGAAGGGCCTTTAGTTACATTAATTAAGTAGAAAGTAACGTCTGTCCATAGGTGTTAGCGCGCTAGAACAGCAAGTCTTTTACAATTTTTCTACCAGGAGATACCATTTTATATTTCGTCGTGCACGTTCGCAAGTGACAATTTGCTTAAGAATAGAGAAAATTGGAATCAATGTAGATCTAAATGAAGAAAGACGGACGATGATCATTATAATACTGGCTGAATACTAAGAGACCACTAAAGTATTAGCAATCCTGTGTTTTATTTCAAATTTATGTGTGTAATTAGCCGATATCGTGAAAACAGTCAACAGAATTGATACAGGATAAAGATATAGTTTATAACCAAGTAAGTAATAACTTCAGATGGCGATAGGTAGGCAAAACTAACCACTAAATACGGACCTTTAATGTATACTGTTTCCAAAGGCGCAAGAGTGAAGAATGAGAGGTTCTGAACCACAATATACAACACTACAAAATGTCAGAAAAATTTTCGTTTGGTTAATCCACGTCTCATGCTACTGGTTTGATCTCATTTATCTCGCATCGGCAATTTACTCTGAGCTATACGTTTTCTACTAGTTTTACTATTCCTAGTGAACACTAATGATTACTTCTCTTACTACCAGATTAAGAAACTGTTAGGATATCAGGTTTCTTTAGTTTTAGAAAATATTTCTTCCTTTTTTTCTTATTTTCTGCCAGGTAAAAGCACATGCTAACAAGTTTTACAAAAAAAGCTATTTAGGGCAGCCTTCTATAATATCAGCTGAAGTGTTCTAGCACTTCGTCTTCTTGGTTCTTCCACGGCTGAAGTTTCATTTTCGTAAAATGTTAAGCTGCAAAAATCGGTTTTCAAATCAGATCATCTTTTTAACACTATAGACTTCACCATTCAAAAAGATAATTCATGCTAATTTTCTGCAATTGATCGTTTATTCAGATATATGATGCGCTCTTGCTTCTCTATTTTCAGTATCTAATTTGAAATACTTCACTGTTGACATGAGCCTGCGGCATTGTATCCTTGTAAATCGCTTGAGAAGCCACAGGGTTACGGACAGAGCGATGTATAGTTGCTGATGCAAGATCGGTTATACGGCCTCAGATAGGAACTGGGGTATATCCTTGCTCTAATTCTCTTAGGATGGCGCCCAAGTCCCCTAAGCTCCTGCTTAAATCAGTGCCAAAGCGTTAATTCCTCACAGCGGGATTAAGGGTTAGCCGAAGTACGAAGCCAGCTCCACTAGCTTC
Source organism: Schistocerca cancellata (assembly GCF_023864275.1). Taxonomy (NCBI): domain Eukaryota; kingdom Metazoa; phylum Arthropoda; class Insecta; order Orthoptera; family Acrididae; genus Schistocerca; species Schistocerca cancellata. Next base: position 389,629,235 of record NC_064629.1, on the reverse strand, counting down.
TTCGTCTTGCCGTTAAGCGGCATACAAAGACTATCACAGACCTTCTGCACCAGTAGACTTAACAAAGAAATAACTGGCCATAATGACTCATAAAGAATAAAAACTGGATTAAAAGTTAACCAAGGATGATGCTGGTTTTAACCACGGATGATGCTGATTTTAGAATTCAATATTTCACAATTAACCATCTGAAAGATGTCGACAAGGTTATAGAGAAAAGCAACTGATACAATTTACGACTTTACCTTAGGTTTATTGATTTCGAGAATAAAAAAAGTTATACTTTGTTGACAGCAACTTAGAAACTCGAAACCGAATCCCAGTTAATCGATTCGCAACCCATACATACAGTTAATTCAGTTCAGGAATGAAAATGCAGTAAGAAAAGGAAATTTCATCCTTCGATAGTGTGTCTGTGAACTTTAAAGTGGATTTTAAACTTCAGGATCGATATGAAATGTAGTGTATTTTATAGTGATTTGCTACTGATTTGGTTTAGTTTCACTGCAGAAAAATTTAAACAGAGAATAAGAGTAACATAGAGAGATTTTTATATCTCGCTGAAAAGCAACCACAGTTTGTACAGATTCAAATACAACGAATGTAAGACAGCGAAGATGAACAACACATTACTCAAAAAGATGATATACTTCAGATGTATGCTTGTGTGTGTGCGTGTGTGTAGACTATAGCTTGAACGGTTGGAGGAAATCTAACCAAACTTGGTACATATGCACCTCACTATCTTAAAAGAATTACTGGGTTCAATCCTAACATCACTAGGATGGTGGGAGAATGTGATACTCGGGTGCTTCCAAGTATTTTAACCAAACTTCATAGATATGTCAATTATTATTAGGAAAGAAATATTTTCAGTATTGAGTGAGGAGGAGATGATATACAGGGTGTTACAAAAAGGTACGGCCAAACTTTCAGGAAACATTCCTCACACACAAATAAAGAAAAGATGTTATGTGGACATGTGTCCGGAAACGCTTAATTTCCATGTTAGAGCTTATTTTAGTTTCGTCAGTATGTACTGTACTTCCTCGATTCACCGCCATGATTTCATACGGGATACTCTACCTGTGCTGCTAGAACATGTGCCTTTACAAGTACGACACAAAACGTGGTTCATGCACGATGGAGCTCCTGCACATTTCAGTCGAAGTGTTCGTACGCTTCTCAACAACAGATTCGGTGACCGATGGATTGGTAGAGGCGGACCAATTCCATGGCCTCCACGCTCTCCTTACCTCAACACTCTTGACTTTCATTTATGGGGGCATTTGAAAGCTCTTGTCTACGCAACCCCGATACCAAATGTAGACTCTACGTGCTCGTATTGTGGACGGCCGTGTTACAATACGCCATTCTCCAGGGCTGCATCAGCGCATCAGGGATTCCATGCGACCGAGGGTGGATGCATGTATCCTCGCTAACGGAGGACATTTTGAACATTTCCTGTAACAAAGTGTTTGAAGTCACGCTGGTACGATCTGTTGCTGTGTGTTTCCATTCCATGATTAATGTGATTTGAAGAGAAGTAATAAAATGAGCTCTAACATGGAAAGTAAGCGTTTCCGGACACATGTCCACATAACATATTTTCTTTCTTTGTGTGTGAGGAATGTATCCTGAAAGTTTGGACGTACCTTTTTGTAACACCCTGAATACGAGGGTTGGAACTTTAATAGTGGCAACTATTTATTCACAGCTCGTACAAAATAGATACGTCTTTCATAGTTTTACTCACCTTCAAAGTAGTCACCAGCATTGTGTATAACCCATTGCCAGCGATGTGGAAGTCATAGGATACTCTTAGCAGTGCCAGTTGAGTTGACAGTTCGAGCGGCGCGGTTTATTGCCCGACGATTTTGCAGCAGTTCGGAAGCGAATGCTGTGAAGTGTTTCCTTCAGATTAGAATTCGAGTTGAACTTACGAGGGCTTAAGTCAAGGGAGTGCAGTAGGTGGTATAGCACTTAGCAGCCCCATCAGTCAAACAAATCATAACAGCTTGCACTGTACGTGCTTGAGCATTGTCTTGTAAAATGATGGTCAGGTCCTGCCGGATGTGTCATCACTTCTGTCTCTAAGCTGGTCGTAGGTTGTGTTCCAAAAATGAAGAGGATGGGGAATGGAATGTCTGAACGAAGCAGCACTGTATGGGGCGCTAGACAAGATTGTTGCCTCTCCACTTTATAGCTCAACTTATACCTGGAAGAGATTATTGGGAAAGGCTTAGATGGAAAAAGACGAGTCTGTATTGATGGAAAGAGAACAGAACGTATACGATTTGCTGATGACATGGTATTAGTGCCAGAAAGTGAACAAACTGTAAATAAAATGTTAAAAGATCTGAACGATGCTTGTGTGGAATAACTGATGAGAATCAATACAACAAAAACAAGGAGTATGGTGAACGTCAAAGGAAGGAGGCTGGCACTTACGAAGATAGCACAAATTGTTATTAATCAGTAAGAGTACTTAAATATCTTGGAAGTACGATTACTGAAGAGATACTATCAGGGACATGAAACTCCCATTGCTATAGCGAAGGATTACTATTTGACAAATTAGTTATACGTCTGAAAAAAAGACTTCTACATCTACATTTATACTCCGCAAGCCACCCAACGGTGTGTGGCGGAGGGCACTTTACGTGAAACTGTCATTACCTCCCTTTCCTGTTCCAGTCGCGTATGGTTCGCGGGAAAAACGACTGTCTGAAAGCCTCCGTGCGCGCTCTAATCTCTCTAATTTTACATTCGTGATCTCCTAGGGAGGTATAAGTAGGGGGAAGCAATATATTCGATACCTCATCCAGAAACGCACCCTCTCAAAACCTGGCGAGCAAGCTACACCGCGATGCAGAGCGCCTCTCTTGCAGAGTCTGCCACTTGAGTTTGTTAAACATCTCCGTAACGCTATCACGGTTACCAAATAACCCTGTGACGAAACGCGCCGCTCTTCTTTGGATCTTCTCTATCTCCTCCGCCAACCCGATCTGGTACGGATCCCACACTGATGAGCAATACTTAAGTATAGGTCGAACGAGTGTTATGTAAGCCACCTCGTTTGTTGATGGACTACATTTTCTAAGGACTCTCCCAATGAATCTCAACCTGGTACCCGCCTTACCAACAATTAATTTTATATGATCATTCCACTTCAAATCGTTCCGCACGCATACTCCCAGATATTTTACAGAAGTAACTGCTACCAGTGTTTGTTCCGCTATCGTATAATCATACAATAAAGGATCCTTCTTTCTATGTATTCGCAATGTATTACATTTGTCTATGTTAAGGGTCAGTTGCCACTCCCTGCACCAAGTGCCTATCCGCTGCAGATCTTCCTGCATTTCGCTACAATTTTCTAATGCTGCAACTTCTCTGTATACTACAGCATCATCCGCGAAAAGCCGCATGGAACTTCCGACACTATCTACTAGGTCATTTATATATATTGTGAAAAGCAATGGTCCCATAACACTCCCCTGTAGCACGCCAGAGGTTACTTTAACGTCTGTAGACATCTCTCCATTGATAACAACATGCTGTGTTCTGTTTGCTAAAAACTCTTCAATCCAGCCACACAGCTGGTCTGATATTCCGTAGGCTCTTACTTTGTTTATCAGGCGACAGTGCGGAACTGTATCGAACGCCTTCCGGAAGTCAAGAAAAATAGCATCTACCTGGGAGCCTGTATCTAATATTTTCTGGGTCTCATGAACAAATAAAGCGAGTTGGGTCTCACACGATCGCTGTTTCCGGAATCCATGTTGATTCCTACATAGTAGATTCTGGGTTTCCAAAAACGACATAATACTCGAGCAAAAAACATGTTCTAAAATTCTACAACAGATCGACGTCAGAGATATAGGTCTATAGTTTTGCGCATCTGCTCGACGACCCTTCTTGAAGATTGGGACTACCTGTGCTCTTTTCCAATCATTTGGAACCTTCCGTTCCTCTAGAGACTTGCGGTACACGGCTGTTATAAGGGGAGCAAGTTCTTTCGCGTAATCTGTGTAGAATCGAATTGGTATCCCGTCAGGTCCAGTGGACTTTCCTCTGTTGAGTGATTCCAGTTGCTTTTCTATTCCTTGGACACTTATTTCGATGTCAGCCATTTTTTCGTTTGTGCGAGGATTTAGAGAAGGAACTGCAGTGCGGTCCTCCCGTGTGAAACAGCTTTGGAAAAAGGTGTTGAGTATTTCAGCTTTACGCGTGTCATCCTCTGTTTCAATACCTTCATCATCCCGGAGTGTCTGGATATGCTGTTTCGAGCCACTTACTGATTTAACGTAAGACCAGAACTTCCTAGGATTTTCTGTCAAGTCGGTACATAGGCTTTTACTTTCGAATTCACTGAACGCTTCACGCATAGCCCTCCTTACGCTAACTTTGACATCGTTTAGCTTCTGTTTGTCTGAGAGGTTTTGGCTGCGTTTAAACTTGGAGTGAAGCTCTCTTTGCTTTCGCAGTAGTTTCCTAACTTTGTTGTTGTACCACGGTGGGTTTTTCCCGTCCCTCACAGTTTTACTCGGCACGTACCTGTCTAAAACGCATTTTACGATTGCCTTGAACTTTTTCCATAAACACTCAACATTGTCTGAAATTTTCGTTTTGATCTGTTAGGTAGTCTGAAATCTGCCTTCTATTACTCTTGCTAAACAGATAAAACTTTTTCCCTTTTTTTATATTCCTATTAACTTCCATATTCAGGGATGCTGCAACGGCCTTATGATCACAGATTCCCTGTTCTGCACATACAGAGTCGAGAAGTTCGGGTCTGTTTGTTATCAGTAGGTCCAAGATGTTATCTCCACGAGTCGGTTCTCTGTTTAATTGCTCGAGGTAATTTTCGGATAGTGCACCCAGTATAATGTCACTCGATGCTCTGTCCCTACCACCCGTCCTAAACATCTGAGTGTCCCAGTCTATATCTGGTAAATTGAAATCTCCACCTAAGACTATAACATGCTGAGAAAATTTATGTGAAATGTATTCCAAATTTTCTCTCAGTTGTTCTGCCACTAATGCTGCTGAGTTGGGAGGTTGGTAAAAGGAGCCAACTATTAACCTAGATCGGTTGTTGAGTGTAACCTCCACCCATAATAATTCACAGGAACTATCCACTTCTACTTCACTACAGGATAAACTACTACTAACAGCGACAAACACACCACCACCGGTTGCATGCAGTCTATCCTTTCTAAACACCGTCTGTACCTTTGTAAAAATTTCGGCAGAATTTATCTCTGGCTTCAGCCAGCTTTCTGTACCTATAACGATTTCAGCTTCGGTGCTTTCTATCAGCGCTTGAAGTTCCGGTACTTTACCAACGCAGCTTCGACAGTTTACAATTACAATACCGATTGCTGCTTGGTCCCCGCATGTCCTGACTTCGCCCCGCACCCGTTGAGGCTGTTGCCCTTTCTGTACTTGCCCAAGGCCATCTAACCTAAAAAACCGCCCAGCCCACGCCACACAACCCCTGCTACCCGTGTAGCCGCTTGCTGCGTGTAGTGGACTCCTGACCTATCCAGCGGAACCCGAAACCCCACCACCCTATGGCGCAAGTCGAGGAATCTGCAGCCCACACGGTCGCAGAACCGTCTCAGCCTCTGATTCAGACCCTCCACTCGGCTCTGTACCAAAGGTCCGCAGTCAGTCCTGTCGACGATGCTGCAGATGGTGAGCTCTGCTTTCATCCCGCTAGCGAGACTGGCAGTCTTCACCAAATCAGATAGCCGCCGAAAGCCAGAGGGGATTTCCACCGATCCATAGCGACACACACCATTGGTGCCGACATGAGCGACCACCTGCAGATGGGTGGCAAATGTTATGTCTCCATTGTGGCAATCTAGCGGCAGAAGTATAGACACGGGGACGAGAAGATGAGAAATGGCTGGATGGAAAGATTAAGTGACGGAAGTGTTGGAAAGGAGTGGTGAGATCAGATGACTGCTGCAGATTATAAGAGTGAGGAAGGGGAACTGGATGGGATATTCTTTGAGATGTGAGTGCCTGCTAATAAACGCTTTTGAAGGTCTAGTTTGTGAGAGGAGATTGAGAGGAAGAAGGAGATACAAGATGATAAACCACTTAAAGGGAAGAGGAAATTATGCAGATCTGAAGACGATGGCAGAAGACAGGAGAGTATGGAAAGTTACCACGTGAAAACCTACCTTGGGGCAGAATACTGATAATGATTTTTTGTATTGAAGTACCAGTGCCTTTAGCATGAAACAACCGACGCTGTTGCAAGACACAGACATCTAGTGATACCCTAAGGTATTTCCACAAAAGTAGAGCATTGCAGCACATACAGCGTTCAAAAGAACAGGTGTAGCGGAGATTGTGCTACGTGATTGTGACATTAACAGCGGCCACGTTTAGGGGTTGACTGGCAGTGAAATTCCGTAACAACAGCTAAAGCTATGATAAATCTGACGTTATAATACTGCTTTTACCAGTGGTTTGGAAATGAAAACAATGGGACAGCACGTAGCTGTGAGACAGAATTCATTAATCTCCGTATAGTCCCGCAGGCATACGTCATTACATTACAGTCACAAAATCCTAACAACACTCACTAAACGTACTTACAATACTTTATGTCACTAAAGACATTGGTTTTCGCTTGTTATTTAGAACTTTAAATTGTTTTAGATATTACGAGTTCATGGAAATTTCAAAACGTGGGATTGTGTCTAGGAAAAATGAGAATTTGCTTACAAATATATCACAGGAAATTGTGGGTGGTTGAAAACAGTATGCCCTAGCGGTGTCCTTAAAAAATTGATTGTTTGCTTTTTGCCAATTTCTCTATTTATTCGTTGCTTACTCTAAAAATAAAAGATACTTTTGTAAAAAAATTTAAAATTATTTATTTTTCCATGTTGGGTCTCAGAGGATTAAGCCTTGATCGTTTTTCTTTCCTTCTAACTCCTTGGCACACAACTGGCAAAACTGTTGAATTTTCTCGTTTTGCTAATATTTTCATACGGTCCTTTTTTGACACACCAGCTAGTTTGGAACAAAAAATAGCTGTCCTGTGCCATGTGGGATTCTCTGTCATGGATGTCTGTGACCACACTTTACGACATCCATTTAAAGTTTTCATTGTTGTGTTTATTTCTTAAATTATTTGCGCTGTCTGTAGTATCGCCAAATTCCTTAGTGCCTATTCAATGACTGCTAGGTAATTAAAAAACATCTTATACTACGAAATACCCTACAGCTACGACGCAGAATCTGTTACTTAGATCAAGGGTGTCCAACGTTTTAGTTTACCTGCGCCACATTCGAAGACGAGTACTTTTGGGCTGCACATAAAAGTATGTTGGACACCACTGACTTAGATGAAGAACGAAAATATCCCAAAACAGAAATCATTAAAATGGAGAACAATCTTGTTCGTAAGTTATAACGAGTGAGGAGGTGCAATACTCAGAATACTGGCATAGGTAATTATAAGCTGTGGGTTTCGATTCCACGGCTGCCCATCTGATCTTCATATCCCGTGGTTTCTCAAAAATAAATGGTGCTTTTTACAAACATTACGCTTGCAAGTCTTATACGTTGGAGTAGTCCACATGACCTACTCTTATCGAGGCGCTTTTATTTAACATCAGTTTCTATGGCACTGCTTCTATATGGCAGCAGCGCCAAGCGAGAGATTCAGATTTGCTTTCCTCTTATCCAGTTTTTCCCTTGTGGACAGCGAGCACCTCCCACGACTTCAGCTGCACACGTCGGGGGCGACTGAGGGGCGTGCCGTCAGTTTACCGGGGATAGTTGTGTAAAGGAAATTAGGTCCTGGGCGTGCACATTCCAGCTGCGTAGCGTTTGTCAGGCGCGAGGGAAAGGGAAGCCCACAGTGGGGCAGATCGCGCCGCAAGGGGTGTCCAGGCGGCGGCCAGGGATGCACAAATTAGCTGGCAGTCGGCAACCTCCCGCCTTGCGCTCCGCGGTTCGCATTAGTCACGACGCAGCCACGAATTCCTCGCGACGCCCGAACGCGGTCGTGCAATTACGCTCCACTTTGTACTGCTTTGAGTGCGTTTAGCTTTCCTTTTGCGCGCCTCGGGAGGCTCGCCGGCTTACGTTCCTCAGTGTCTCGACCGCCGACAGCCGGAATGCCGCCACAACAGCGCCGGACGTCAGCAGTTACGCCCTGTAACTGGACACGTCAACTTTCTTTCCTCAGCCGCTCGCCTTTTTCTTTTCCTTATTCCAGTTTCACCTTTGCGACAAATTTTCGACCCGCATCGTAACAGGTTAGACCGGTTCTAGTAAGTACTGGACATCAGCGACCGCACCGGTTGTCGAGTTAAGACAGCGTACAAATGGTTCTACTGGTGCAACCACTATCTCGTACAAGACATTCCATAGACCCTAAATAGCTCGCTAGGTAGGGCTAATACATGTAATACATTACAGTTTCTAATTATCGCCCCCCAATATTTCGATTTTGTATCAGTTTGAGTGGTTTGCGTCACAGGTTTCCGTAAGAAGTAGAACAAAGCCGTGAGGCATCATATATTAAATCCTAAGAGTGATTGTACCAACCGACTGTATGACTAGTTATTCCCAAAATTCGTCATTCGAAATATATAGATCGATTCACACTCAGAGATGAAGCTTCGATAACTGAGGTCAATGTTATTACATTCAGTAGCAGCCCATTCCATGGGTTAAAATTACGAGTTATAGTGTTCTTTTAATACATCTGATGCAGTTTCCATAAGAGACGCGTTAGCGTTTGAATTTTGCGACAACTGACTTCTCAAAAGTGACCAGAGCATTCAGTTTACTTTCACTGTCAAATCTTAAAGACGATAAATAGTAGCGGTTGACAACCGACTCAGTTATAGAAGTGATTACACTGAGACACATCTTAGAGTTTGTAGTTCACAACTGGTTCACGCGGACAATACGACTCTAATTGTAAGTTCATGGTCATTAACGAAACACGAGGATCCGAACAGCTGTGTGGCAGCTAGGAAGCGAACGTTAGCAGATGCCGTCAGATGAAGAACTGATTACAAAATGCTACTTGACAACGTAGGAGTTTTAAGAGACCTGAGAATGTAGGATTTACAGATATGAGCCAGCACATTATGCAGGAGTTGCGATGGAAACTCTATGAAGCCTTCCCCATTACTCAAGAAATACTCACAGTGAAAGTGCTGGAGATACAGAAGAACTTAAAAATATGGCGATGCAGAATTCAAAGCGACTCCGGAATGGTGCGTGAAGAGTACGCAGTAGTAGAGAGGGGTGGGAGTGGGAGGGAGGAGGGGAGGGGCGTGGGAAGCTTTATTACTACATGGAGAATAGCAAAACTCTGGTTCAGTGCCTTCATGAGGCTAGAAACCAACAGCATTTCAGCGCCATGAACCTACTGTGAGGCCGGCCGGGGTGGCCGAGCGGTTCTAGGCGCTACAGACTGGAACCGGGCGACCGCTACGGTCGCAGGTTCGAATCCTGCCTCGAGCATGGATGTGTGTGATGTCCTTAGGTTAGTTAGGTTTAAGTAGTTCTAAGTTCTAGGGGACTGATGACCTCAGAAGTTAAGTCCCATAGTGCTCAGAGCCAGCCTACTGTGAGGAAACAACATACGAAGTCGAAAAAGGAAACTCTTATTACTTTTCATCTGAATGTAAAAACATATGTCACAAAATGGAAATGAGGTGTTGCCCATATGGACTAGCAGGTTGATATGATTTGAAATATTTCTTTGAATTCATGTTCGAATATGCCAATATGCACTATGAACACTAATTGTCGCATTAAAGATAGATACTACACAAATCAGGAGAAAAGAAGGAAGGACAGCGGGGAAAACGAAACAACAGCAGCAATACTTACATTAAGAAGTGAGAAAGAAGTGTATAAACACGATGACAAAGTACAGATCAAAAGAAGGCTGGGCGGACCCCTCACGTTACCGAAGTCGTTTCAACTACGCTGCGGAAGTTTCGCTGGCGAGCCCTTTACACATCCTCACACAGTTGCGATTTCCATATCTTTGGAGCCCTGAAGAAAGACATTCGGGGCCACTGATTTGCTTCAGACGAAGAGGTGTACACATGTGCACACATGGGTACAATCATGGTTCCTAAGGCAACAACACACATGTTTTTCATGAAGGCGCTGACTGTTTTGCCTCACAGTGGAGTAAATGTGTTAACCGTTATGTCGATTACTTTTGAAATTACTGACAGTTCACTTACTTCTTACTTTTTTTCGGTCTGCCCCTTCGTCATTTGACTGACATTTATATTTCAACTGAGTATGTCTGTATCAAGCTGCTACTGGGCTGAACGATCAACATGTCTAAGAAGCACGAGGTTCAGTCATTGAGACTGTCGAGTATTTTTAAATAATCTGCTCCATTACTTCCGAAGAAGATCTCTACTTGCGGAGTCGTAGCTAATAAAGTATTACGTATGGAAATAAAAATTTCCAACCTACAGTCTGGTTTTGTTACATTCCTTTGTATTTCATTTTTTCGTGTAGATGAGGCAAGACTACTGCTACACAGCTTGGCAGTGCACATGAATGAGCGCTTGAGAAAGGGGCTACTAGGAAAAATGAAATATAGATAAATAAAACATGAACTAAGTGTAGCTGGTTCCTAAAACAATGTTCTGAAATGGTAAGCGAAATGACATCTGATCAACTGCCTCGCGTGGGCAACTGAGGAACTAACTGAAAAGAATCGGCCACGGTTTCGTAGGCCGACATAATGTACCGGGAAAATTGGTATGTTGACCGCATATCACAACATTAGTAGAAAGTGTCGGATGCTCTTTAGGGCTATTCGCAGATGATGCAGTTTTCTATACCAAAGTGGCAATGCCAAAACGTAGTAAGAATCTGAAGAACCAACTGCAGAGAATTGATGAATGGTGCAGACTCTTGCTGTTGACCCTGAACGTAAATAAATGTAACATATTGCACATACATGGGAAAAGAAATCCACTACTGTACAGCTACATATTGATGACAAATAGCTGGAGATAGCGCCTGCCGTAAAATATCCAGGCGTAACTATCCAGAGCGACCCTAAGTGGAATGACCATATAAAACAGACAGTGATAAAAGCAGACACCAGACTCAGATTCATCGGAAGAATCTTAAGGAAATGTAACTCATCCACGGAAGAATTGGCGGATAAGGCACTTGTTCGCCCGATTCTTGAATATTGTTCATCTATCTGGGATCCCTATCAGGTAGGACTGATAGAAGAGATAGAGAAGATCCAACGAAGAGCGGTGCGTTTCGTCACCAGATCGTTTTGCTGGCGAGAGAGCGTAAGGGAGATGCTAAACAAACTCCACTGACAGACGTTACAAGAGAGGCGTTGTGCATCACGGAGAGATTTGCTATTGAAATTCCAGGACAGCACATATCAGGAGGAATCGGACAATATATGACTTCCAGCCACATATATATCGCGTATTGACCACAACGAGAAAATTCGAGAAATTAGAGCCAATACAGATGCATACAGACAATCATTCCTCCCACGCGCTATTCGCGAGTGGAACAGGGTTGAAGGAATCAGGTAGTGGTACCGATAGTACCCTCCGCCACACACCATTAAGTGGCTTGCGGAGTATGATGTAGGTGTGCTGCTGTATGATCAGGTCTAATGCAGAGGCTGCAGCAACGGACGATAGTATAAAAATCTGTGTGGACTGTAGTGCCACTAAGTTTACTTTAAGTCTGGATAAAACTACTAGTTAGCTGCTCAGACTTTGTAAGAACCACAAACTGAGCAATTGGGGAGACCGCCAAAGTTGTGGCAACCCAGAACATGACAAGAACTTCAGTGCATTTGTGAAACGTTCTGCGTAATAGAGGGTATATGAAATTTATTTGTAAATCATTATAAAATTATACGGAATTTGATTGCAGGAAGGATAGGATCATAACTTCACACAGCTGGTCCTGAAAATGGTTACAAATAAATCCCAGTTTTTTACCTTTGTTGATCTCCGTTAGCCCCCAAAAGTACTGCTCCATACAACGTTATGTCTCATCTTGTATCTTGCTTCTGAATTTATGCTGCCCATTGTTGCCTTGTGGATATTCACTACTTTGTTCGTTCTTTTAGTTTACCTTATTCATTTCTTTTGATAGAATGTGTCCCAGTGTGCCATCAGTATGTTGTCCCTTCAAGCTTTCTTTCCGGTGTTGTTCCCTATTAGCGTTTGAATTACTATTTAATGATGACTTATGGTCAAAGGCAATAATGAAGCACTTACCGCCACTTGTTTTTCTTTCGAGTACCCAAGTTATTTAAAACGCAAACATCCAGAAGAATATCTGTAAATCACTTAAATAATTTGAAGTAATGGTACTAATCATAGGCTATTCAAGTTTAGCACACTACTTTATGCTACGCATCAGTTTAATATTATGATCCTCTATGTACTTGCTAGCCCGCATCTCGTGGTCGTGCGGTAGCGTTCTCGCTTCCCACGCCCGGGTTCCCGGGTTCGATTCCCGGCAGGGTCAGGGATTTTCTCTGCTTCGTGATGGCTGGGTGTTGTGTGCTGTCCTTAGGTTAGTTAGGTTTAAGTAGTTCTAAGTTCTAGGGGACTGATGACCATAGATGTTAAGTCCCATAGTGCTCAGAGCCATTTGAACCATTTTTTTGTACTTGGTATTTTAGTTTTTGCCGTCTGTCAACAAATTTTCTCATACATCGTTTGCGCACATTGTTTCTCTTGGAAATTGCTCAAAAATGAAATGTTCCAACTTCAGTTACTTTCAAGAATTCGAAAATTGAAAATCAATAACCTCATCGCAATACAGTGGTTCACGTTTACAAGTTTCACGCTGTGATGTTAAGGTATAATATGTTTCTATCGGTTTTTATACTTCTTATCCGAGTCTGTGTATCTACAAGTGTTTTCCAGACAAGATTCATTCATTGCAGTTAACCTGTAAACTAAATCGTAGGATGCGAATATCGCACAGGATTTCGTTTCAGAAACCATCCTATCCTATCACTATAGTGGTTATTAAGACAGACCGGTTTTGATACTTTTTACTGATGTCTTAAAGTTATGTAAGTGTAAATATTTCTATGGAGCCCATATGCAGAGAAAGACAAGTCAATTACTTTGGTTCTAACGTTGTACGTCACTGACAATCATGTCAGAAGAAGGAAGGAAGGCAAGTTAGAGCCGCAAGTTCCATCGGCCAAAAAGGTATTTGAAGACTGAGCACAAGCTTGGAATGGACAAGCATAGCGTCCGAGTTGAATAGAACCGACCTTGACTTACAAGATTTAGGAATCGTGGAAAACCTTAAGCTAGAGATCTGAAGCCGACGTTTCCGAATGCCAGTCAAGTGTCTTAAGCGAAGTGCAACCTCGGTTGGTAATTTTTTCGGGAAGTAGATTGTACTTCCACCTACAAGTGATGAAACGATGTATGTACGGATATTTAGGAACGACCAACGATTAATGTCGATGACTAAGCTGGTAAATCACATGCTTTTAATATGTTGGAGGGCTATCAAGTTGCAGCCATCGGGTTTTTAATGGTGTCCGTTTTTAATACGTGATCAGTGTGAAAGTGTTTCTCAGTGAATTAGTAAGAAACAAGAGGGAAAATGGATTTTATTCCTGTTTTACGACTGAAGAAAAGAAAACATATGTTTGTAGCATTTGTAGAGAGCTTTTGACACTTATTGCTGGAATTTTCTAAAATACTGAAGGTGACAGTAGTTGGGAAGGGGCTGAGAAAATGTTTTACCCAATCCGTGATGTTATCCAGTCCGCGGATTAAGCAAGCAGTACCGGAAACGAAGGATAAACTTCAAAAGAAGAAATAAAAACTTTGAACTTTGCCGATGATATTAATATCCTTTCAAAGATGGCAAAGTACTTGGAAAATCAGTTGAACCCAATGGATACTGTCTTGAAGTTACAAGGTGAATATCGACAAATGCAAAACAAGGGTAATGGAATGTAGTTGGATTAGATCAGGCAATGTGGAAAGTGGTAGATCTGGAAACCAGAACTTGAAGTATTGATGGCTATTGCGGTCTGGGCAGTAAAATAAGTAAAGATGGCCGAAGTGTACAGGGCATAAATTACAGACTGACAACCACAAGAAAAGCGTTATTGAAAAAAAAAAGAAATCTTTTGCATCGAGTATAAGTTTAAATGTTATTAAGTACCTTCCGAAGGTATTTGTCTGGAGTGTAGTGTTTTACACATATTCAATGCGGACAACAAACAATTTAGACAAGAAGAGATTACAAGATTTTGAAGTATGGTGTTAGCGAAGAATGGTGAAGATTCGATAGGTAGACAATAACTAATCACGAGATACTGAATCACACGCGGGAGAAAATAAATGAAATATATTCCATATTTTGATCTCGGTTAATGTGAAACATCCAGAGGCGTCTACGAATCGTAAATTTGGTAAGGAAGAGAAGTGTAGGTTTACAAATTATTGAGTGAATCCAAAGCTTGACTGCAGAAAGCAAGTTCGAATAGGTTGCAGCAGTTGTGCAAGGACGCTTTCACAGATCAGATTAGCACTGATAGCTGCATCAAACCAGTCTTCGGATTGATGCCCATAATATCGAAACGCAACAATTTAATGTAACGACGAGCTTTTCATGGAAAATGTCAAGCTTCCATTGGACTTTTAGTCCCGCCCAAACTTAAATCATAAATTGGCAGTGTCTCTTAAGAAACTGTAGTGGACACTAAGTGCAACATAACTTGCTTCACTAATACAGAAGAGGCATATCCGAAGAAATGGAAATAATGTGAATCAAAGGACGCAGATCAATCGGACATCTGTTGTTATAAAGGGTGTTTCACAATTCATGTTACACACTTCTAGAGATTGTAGAGGGGGTATGTAGAAGTTTTTTTTTCTTTTTTTTAACGCAGGAACCCATTCCAGAAACGATATCCATCGACACTACAGAGAGTCAAAGCTATAGGCGCCGGCGCCTGTAAATGTACCTATAAGCAGGAAGATTCCATGATAATATCATAAACTCTCTAGGATTACGGAGAAAAATAAATGCATTAGTTTTTAAGGTAAGAAACCCTGAATCGAAAACTAATGCGTCGAGAGTTACTAGCGAAAACTGTTCTGATACCTCTGACAATGGAATACATGTACTGGTACTGTTGTTGTCTAGATTACAGCGCAGGCAACTTTCAGAGGTATGGACCAAAACAAGGAAAAATGCCGGGTAAACATGGGCTCTAAAATGCATACCTGCGGAGTTATGGGCACTTGTTCATTTTCGTTAGTGTGAAACACATTTCCTCTATTGAACAAGTGCTCATAGCTCTTAAGGCATGCATTGTAGAGCCCTTGTTTGCTAGAAATTTTTTCCTTGTTTTGATCCAAACCAACACCTCTGAAAGTTGCCTACCCCACAGTCTTAGCAACAACAGTACCAGCACATGTTTTCCACTGTCAGAGGGATCAGAACGATTTTCGCTTATAATTTTCGACTCATTCGCTTTCGGTATACAGGCTCTTACGTCAAATTGTTAGATTTATCTTCCTCCATCATCCTATAAAGTTTGTAACATCATTAAGGTTTCACTTTGTATATACATACATTTACAGGTGTCTGCACCTATAACTTTGGCGCTATGTAGTGTCGATGGATGACGTTTCTGGACATGGGTTCCTGTGTAAAATTTGATCTACCAAGTCCCCTCTACAACCTCTATAAGTGTGTAACATGAATTGTGAAACGGCTTGTAGATGTAGGATGTCTCTCAACACTTTTGATTGTCTTCAGCAAACAAATTAAGTCTATGAGGGGGGTTCTTATGTGACAGCAGCTTAAAGTCCCGCTCACAAGGCTTGAAATACTGATAAGCAGGACAACAGTGCAGTTTTAGAAATGCAAAAACATCCCTTCAACTTGACACTTGTTCGCAGAAATAACATTTCATAACGCAGGGAAGTACTGGCTGGTGATACTTTATCGATTCACTGAGAAAACCAGTGTTCCATGAGCCACTTGTTGGTATTTATGTGGATGTCGTCTCCTGAATTCCTCGCCAAGGCTGCAAGGTAAAGGCAACTGCTGTATCTCTAGCGACGGGAGGTACAGCCTAAGTGGAACGAGGGGCCGCTTTTGTGTATATCAACTGACCGTGCACCGGAAACTTGTGTCGTCTTCCAGTGATGGCGCTGCTCTGCTCCTCTCTACGTTTCTGCAGCCATCGCCCTAGCTGGGAAAAAGTTTGAGCATGGGAAACTGTATGTATAATGCTGGCAACGCTCTGAGCAACAGCTGCATCCACTGTAAAAATAAAGCTGTCGGAGAAAGAAACGTCATTAGTATGTCTGGAGAGCATCCTGAAAAAAAGATTTCAATCGATTTCCGACTATACCTGGTCGTTGGCGGCCGGCGAGTTACGCAGAAGAAAATGCCACCGATCAGGCCGTTCGTTATAGCTGTGGAAAATGATTCAACATAGTGGGTTTATGCTGATTCATAACAACAGCGGTTCTGTTGCACAGCTGCTCTTGTTCACTCCGCCGCCTCAGTGACGGCGTGTATCTGGTTTCCTTGACATGCTTCGAGGGTAGAAGTAAAAGTGAACAGCAGTTTTCAGTGGTGCCTCGAAGATACACTACAGTTTTCAGTTACGATCTGTGGAAGTATGTGGATTGAACTGCAAAAAATCATAGAATTTGCACGTTACACGTTACTCACATACACTATCTGATCAAAAGTATCCGGACACCACTATGTAATGCGGAAATGACCTCTAGATGCGACGAGACGTGGACCTGGCTGTATAAAAGGAGGCAGGGAGTATAGTGTTACCAGTAGAGAAGCAGCAATGAATGAGTCAGTCAAGAGCGTTCTCGGTCTTCGAACGTGGACTAGTCATTGGATGCCACATGAGTAATGAATCCACTAGGAAAATTTCAACCCTTCTAAAGCTGCTGAAGTCGGCTGTCTGTGATGTTATTGTGAAGTGGAAACGCGAAGGAACTGCTACGGCTGAAGTGAGACCGGAAAGACCTCATGTACTGACTAACAGGGACCGTCGAGCATTGCGGAAGTTGGGGGTAAGAAATTGTATGAAGCCAGTGAAAGGAAGTGAGATACCAGCAGTCCAGCTATCACAATGACTGTGAGTACGGTATTAAGGGAATTGGGGTAAAATGGAATTAAAAATAATGGCTACAGTGGTCGAGCAGACCGCATAAGCTACACAGATCTGTAGTCAGAGCTAAGCGCCACTTGAAGTGATGTTTAGCGTTTGGGTTCGACGAATGCCTGGAGAACGTTACTTGTCATGTCCTGTAATGCCAACAGCGAAACACGGTGAATGTGGTGGTACATTAAGCAAAAGCTAAAGGCGTCCGAATATGAATATATTTTGCGGCATTTGTACTAAGTTAAGGAACATTTTGGAGGCGATAATGGTTCGCAACAGAATAGCAATGCACACTGTCATGGTACAGTATCTGTGAGGCAATGGTTTGTGGACAATAACACTCCTATAATGGGATGACCAGCGCAGGGTCCCGAAATGAATCCAATGGAACACCTTTGGGACGAGTTAGAAAGTCGACTTCGCTCCAGACCCCAGCGTCCAAATTCACAACCTCCTCTGCTTTCGGCTCTTGAGGAAGAGGGGACTGCCTCCCTCCACATATACTCAGACATCTCGTTGAAAGTGTCCCTAGTAGAGTTAGTCATCACAAAGGTGAAGCGCGGCCACAATCCATATTAATGTCCACTAATAGGTGTCCGGACACTTTCGAACAGACAATGTATAATTATTTTCTCGCTGTGCAGTTGGGATATAACATTAATTTGGAGACAAACTAATGCCAAAGAAACGAAACATTTAATGGGAGACTGTGAAATCCCAGCTAATAAGTGTCAGACTATAAATACCAATATTCGGATTTCGTCAACTTACTGCTCTAGTTTCATTGTCACCTATAGTTTTTTTCACTTTTGTGAATGACTTGTACATGCAAAACATAAGATCTATCGTGATTCGGAGACCTAGTGAATAGATCAGGGCATAAAGGGTAAGACGATCTTCAAAATGACAAGTTCTAGTAAAGCACTGTGGTTCTCAAACTAACATCGTTGTTGATGGATTCTCTACTACTGTATGTATACTTACTGCCCGGCATCATGCTGCCCCATCTCTAATATCCCACACGACCGAATGGTATTTTTCAGTGCAGTTAACCCTTATAACGTTGAGATTAATCAATTATAGTTTCGTTAATTGGAAACATTTATGTCCGTAAAGGACACTGGAGAAACCACCTAAAGAGTAGCCATGTAAAGAGGAGTACAATAGTATACAGTGAAATTTTCGTAAAAAGCTAAGTAAGTGCGTTAATGGTACCTCTCATTGCAACCCCCATCCCGTTAACCGTTACGCTTTGCAGTGTCGTCAGTATGGGACTTCATATTTGGCACCATATTCGCTTTTGCTTAAAAAACGTTTCACTGTACATCCAAAAAGGCGTCGTATAAATCATATGCTCTTTTAAATGGCTCTCGAAGTACGTGAAAAATGTGCACAATAGCACTTAATATTATATTTATTTGAATATTTCAATAAACAGTGCAATTAAGAGCACTGTGCATATAAAAATATACTTCTTGGCGCGCTGTCATATGTGCGAAACCTTATCTCGTTATCTTCAGTTGTTTATGGATTGCTAGGAGTGTCTAGGTTAATTGAGAGATTATTATTAGCCAGCCTGCTCGAGTGTTAAAAATATTACTGTGCCCTCTGCCACAGAATCGTAGCAATATCATTTTAAGCCTTTGCCGGAGAATCCCGAAATACTGACTTCTAAAATGTACTGTTTTTAGTCAAGACCATCTATTACTACCTAAATAATCACTGGTAATTTGCTGAAGCCAAAAAATAAACTGTGTGTATTTTCTGCTTTTTTTCCTAGTTAAAAGTATTCGTAGAACCAAAGGTACTGATGGACATAGTTCCTTTTAACGTACGGGGCATGTTGACGTTACAGTGAAACAATGAAAGACATCAATGTTCATCTCGTATACCTTTTTCTTTTCGTGTTTTGGAGTGTAACCCACGTGTGTGATAGCGAGAACGAAAGCTTTGCCACCGTAACACCGTGCTCAATAAAACTCAGAGTGATCATATATTACAGTTAAAAGATCATGGGAGTAACAACTGCTTCAGATAGCTAAAATAAAAACATAATATTATTAAATAAAAGACAGGCATACACATTTATTGACAATGAAAACAAATACAGGTAATATTCAGTCGGGAGAAAACACTCAAACGCTTAAGAATGCAAAAGTACATTCACTACAGCGACAAGTCATGACTCAGTCAGCACATCATACATATAATACTGCTTAGTAATTGCGAAATTTATTCTTTAAAGAGAGAATGCAAGAATTCGGCTGAAATATGAAGGAAACAACCGACAAACATTTAGCAATATCGTAGCGCTATTTATACAGCAATCACACGTTCACTTTACGTATTTACAAATAATAATACACAATAATCACACAGTAGTAACGTTGCAGAGGAAAATGTAAAAAAAGGAAGTCTCTTCGAGCTACATTTGGCAATTGGATTTGAAGAATAGATAATAAAATTAATATCACAGCGTAGTTTGTTGGTTAACATGCAGGAGGACCACGGCACACGCTGCTCCCCGACGTTGTCGCAGCTTGCCCTGGTCCGCGCCGGCCGACACCTCCTGGATCCCTGCCAACAAGGTGCACTATTTTAAATCTACCGTTTCCAGCCGGTCACTACACTTCTCAAATATATTAGTAATGGCTGTAGAGTGAGGAGTGTCACACACTCGGCTGTTAGTGAAAGAGAGCGGGATGCTTGTGTTCGAGCCAATGGCAACACGGGAGTATTTCTCTAAGAAGGCTGATTGCTGATTGGCCAGCGTGGAAAGTATTTTCAGGCCTGTTAGTGGAGAAAAAAGAAGTTAGTCACATTCACAAAGAACGTTAATGACGTTCGTTCATTCATACAAGATCTGTAAAAGAAAAAGTAATGCTTAGACGAGGATGCCAGCCTTGTGTTTTCAGTAAGCAAAGTCGCCCTGTGACTGCTCGTTCATGAAATGCTTGCTCCTTCCTATTTAAAGACGTGTTGTCTTTCAAAAACATCAGACCAAAAATATCTCGCAGTTAGTTTAGCAGGAAAAGCATGCACGGGCGAAATACTAGTTGATTTTCCAGCACTCCTTTCGTAGATTGACTTCAGAGTGGCGCCATGTCGCGTATAGGAGGTATTGAAGAGGAAGCAGTAATAAAAACCTAAACGAAATGCACACGTGTTATTGTTTATTTAGATTATTTCCACCCTTCCGCGGTGGTGCTTTTGTTTGTCGTCGGAAGCAGACAATCCATCTTTTACTCTTTTGAATATTCTACTTTTAAGCAGCAGACCCAAGAGAACACTCGGTAAGCACAGATCGTGACGCTGAGGTTGGCCATCACATCCGCTATCTCCTGCCACCACGTTGAATTAAGTGCGCTACCACTGTTTCTGTAGTTTCTTTTCATGTGGTGTTCACTTAGATGTAATCACAGCGTAGACTGTGACTATGTAGACTTTCCCGGCGTATTAACAGATCAGATTCTTGACATGTCTTCAGCAGGGTCGAACTGTCATCTGCACCCAATATTTCCGCAGTCGACCTGGCCGCCATTATTAGGTGAGGAAAGCTAAGGCACTCTCGCCGATTACTGTTGATGGCGGACAGATAGACAGCGGAAATATGGCAGTTTGGGCCGGCTGAAGACACGACAAGAATCTGATCACAGCGTAGGCTCCTACCTAAATGACTTTATGTAAGCCCCGCTTGTAACTATACTTCCTCCTTTAAAAAAAAGGAAACTATGTAAACATTTATTTTTCATTTTTTATGTGATTACATAGTACTCTTTCAGACGATAGCCGCAGCGTACATAGTTACTCAAAAGACTTTGTGGCTGTCCGATTTGTAACATTATGTCTGCAATTTTCTGAGTGTATAAGAAATTTGTTTAAAAATTTTTGTTTATGTTTAATGGCCCTATAACGGTGTCTGTGCGTTTTATTAATTACCAAATGTGTATTATTATATATCAGTTGCAATAACTGCATCAAATATTAATCCAGCCTCATATACGTACATTACGCAATGAGCGCTACAAGAATAATTTTTGTAGCTTCTGCAAATAATAATTATTTGGCAATAATTTTTAAAACAAGAGTTGAGAGCTCTTCCACGTTATTAGCAATCACGCTTTAATGTGATTAGTGTATGGATAGACTGTATCTCGGAAGCAGGTGATCACACCGTCGATCTAATGCTACCACACTGAACTAGTGTTTCCACCATTGCTGTAATTATTCCTTTTTGGCTCATGTGGTTTTCACTCAGATTTTTCTGCAGCATGGATGGTTACTCAAAAGACATGTGTAAGCCCTGCTGATAACTGTGTCTCCGCATCTTTATAATAATGTTTTAATTTTTTTCTTTTGATTTTTATTATGCTACTATCTGAGCACACTGTTGTTACTTTGGACATAGCCATAGTTTATACGGCTGCTTAAATGACGTGATAGAAGCCCAGATTGCTCAAATGACCTTGTGTAAGCCCAACTGATAATCATATTTCCACACTTTATAATAAATATTTTACTATGTTATAATTTGAGTACATTGTCGATGCTTTGCATGTAACCACAGTTTACACCGCCACTTTAATAATACTGAAGGAGCCCAGGTTGTAATTTCTACCCCTGCATTTTTAAGATTTCTAAAACTTTTAAAAATTTTTCAACGTATTTTAATGACCTTGTGAGTGTGTCTATGGTTTTTGTCCATTGTTAAGTCCTGTGTTAAGTAACCTATAATCCATTAGTTTGTGGTAACTGTACCAAACATAAATTCAGCTTCGACGTAGGAACATGGTGTAATTAACGTTATATGAATATTTTTTTAGAGTCTGCCTTAATTACTAATTGGCAATTTTATAAACACGCTATTAGATTTATTTTCGTCCACGTTTTAGTTAGCTCGCTGTATGTAATCACATAAATGATTTTAAGTAAGAAATACATGTTATATTAGGGTCACCTATCGGTCCAATTGTCAATGCCTATCCTTCCTGTTCACCAACTGCCAGTTAAGCGGCGTCCTGAGTGACATAAGACAGATGTATGTGGTGAATAACAGTGTATACAGTTGTTTTATTTTTGATATGTCGATGCATGGGTCTTCAAGCCTGTTACGTACTTGCCCATTCATGAGAAACAATAGTTTTACTGCTATTTTAAGACATACGCAATAATCTGTCTGTCGAGGTATTTTGTTTTGCTGTTTTGTTTTTCTTGTATACTATACCTGATACTCTATAAGACAATTGTTTAGCATATAGTCACACTTTGATTACCGTAACCGGTTATAGAGAAAAAAGTTTGTTATTAGCGATCTTGGAAAGAAGTTTATCTTCGCTGACGTACATATATTTTACACTTCTCATAACTTTCGAACACACTTAGAGTTCCTGTTATAGTTATAACGCTATGAATTGGTTCAAAGGTATTACTGAGAATATACAGATGATTCACATTTAACAAATACAGAAAAATGTTAAAAATCTTATAAAGGCGATATCAAGATGTGCCACCTACGGGATCATTCGGAAGAATTCGTTCTTAAGCCATGCCTAAAGATTGTTAAATCACATAGAAAGCGTTATCCGTACAGCTGCTTATGATTATGTTCAGTGCTTCAGTTGCTACAGCGTGACATGTATGCATGATACAGACTGTAGAGCACAGTAGATTTCCGGAACGAGGACGAATGCATTTCTTATGTGTTTCCCCACAGTCTATGGGTCCGCTCTAAGCACACAAAAGAAATTATTTGTAGTAAGCACACTGAGGAAAAAACTGTTCATTTCTCACTATACGGGGCGAGGCAGCTTATGAGACTCTGGCGCATTTCGGTGGAGTGCGTTTCATATTCCGCCCAGCCGTCAAGAATGAACGTTTAAGTGTTTTCCCTAAGCCGATTAAAGTAACCAGGATGGTTTCTTTGAAAATGTAACGCATCGTGCTGCTCGCCATTCTTGAAGTGTACGAGTGTGTGCAGATTGTGTGACGACATACTCATCAGATAGCACGAGAAGCCTCAATATGCCTTGCTACTTCTTTTCTCTTTATTTTCTCCAAACGTGTTTCAGTTCTGTTGTACCATGTCTAGTAAAGTCCTTTATCACTGTATAGGTTTCTTTGGTACTGTTGACACAGGTAAGACCGATCTAACATTTCCACTTAATATACACAAAAACTATGCATGAGGTCCACATACAATGACATAGCTGGACGCTTGTGTTATGTGGTATAGGGTAATATTTTCTTCAGTGTGGCATTTGAAACTAACCAGGCATTTACTTAAAACATATTACATTGTAACGAAAATTTTCATAATTGTTGTTTACTTTTACAAAACTGAAGAGTGAAGGAAGGCTCTGTGTTTCGTTCAAAGCTTTGAAGAAATATGTTGATTGTTTAAAAGACAACACGGGTCTGTAGCTCGCCCAACTGAAGTGTGTGTTTAGGAGAATATGCATATTTATTGGAAGATTAACACGTACAGAAGCCCAGTGCGTCTTTCACGTACATTCTTACGTAACACATATTTAGCATGTTTCCTAGTTTCCTACTGCACTGAGTACTCGAACAGCTCCTAATATTCCTATACGCACCACCAGAGTTACCTGGGAGAAGTGGAATTTATATGTCACCTCGGAGCACTAGAGTTAGATTTTCCGTCCTTTCCCCAAACCACAGGATGGTTCTTTATAGCAAAGCAAGCACCTGTCGCTATAAAACAGTAAGCTACAAAAACCCCAGGGTGTTCGTTTATGAATTCTCACGATGCTTACTTGTAAACGAGGCACCAAAGCCACGTGCAATGCACTCGTACCATTCAATTAATACCACTCTTTCTATTTAAGAAAACACTTTGCAGATATTCAACAAACATCTTTAACACCGTACGAAAAGTCGATTGGCGGACGACTCAGTGTAGCTATTTGGTGCGCACTTAAACAAGAAGACACGATATTCGGCTGAGAGGCAGCCGCGTAGAGTCGTAAGACAGACGCAAGCACTGCTTGTTTATTGTGTTGCACGGTGTATAAGCAGCCTTGGCAAACATCAGCACCCAGCAAAACAAACAGATTTCACGCGCTGGCGCCACAGCTTTTTGCCTAATCCAGCTACGCGGGCTTAAGCCTTCTTCTCCAAGTACTACTTGGTCAAATGTGAGCCGGCTTTTCCACTGCGTGCTCGCAAGCTGTCCTGCGAAGCAACGAGGTGATAAAGCATGGGAACACTATTACAGGGAATATTCATCCCAAAGCGCCCACAGACATGCGAAACGACAACAAACGGCGAAACTCACATTGTGCAAAGATGGCGAAGAACAGGTTGCTTCCTTCCAAATGGAACGCCCTCAACTTAATTTAAAAATCAATACACTTAATTTGACTCGGTACCATGTATCAGTTCTCCAGTTTACGAATACAGCATCGAACAGTCTACACACGGCACAACACATCTGCTAGTTAAAAGATGATTTTTATATGTATGTAGTTGTCCGAATAGAATTTAAAGCGTGAGAAAATACAATTATATTGACCTGAAACTAAAAACATTAACGAATTTCATGATATAATGACTACGGCCTTTTGTGTACGGTACTTCTCAAGTTCGGCTATAAACTAAAAGCAGCAGTGCTCACATATGACTACTGTAATTTTGAAAGACCTGGAAAACGCATGAAGGACCATTTCAATGGCAACGTTTATGTAGATCTCTTCACAATGTTAACTTCCGTACCGGCTTCAGACAATGGCCCTGGATGCGGTTGTCTGTGGTGGCCGCAAAGTGGAACGTAATTTTGTCTTCACAGGAAACGCTGTGAAGTCTGATGCGGTGTGCAATTTAAAGCGATAACAACTGACAATGAGAAACATAATTATGTCCTCAGACAGCTGTTTATTTTAGCATGCTTAAATTCATTTCATCTGTTAAATCGTGAAATGAGGAATATACGCTGTGCAATTAGCTACACCATCATCAGTGGCAACTATCATCTATTCTTCAAGTTTCAGATTCATCTTTCCTTGTGGCTGCTGAATTGTAAACTCAGCGCATTTCCGAAACGCGAATCACTCGCACTCTCCGACAGCGAATGGACAATAAAAGAGATCCTATCAATCATCGATATGGCATTGTAAAAAGACATGCACCTACTGTGCTTTACTATGGGTTCCATCGAAGTTTTAGTTACGAACAGCAAAAACCTGTTTCGTAATATAAATAATACATTACAAACAAGGTCTTCAGAAAATACTATGATATCAAACACTATACAGTGGCAGCAAGATTCGAAATTATTGCAATTTATTGGTCTCAGCACAAAGAACGTCGGTTCAATGTACGCCACAAGGAGGCAAAATTGTGGCAGAAGTAATGAACGAGAGGCTGCCAGCATGTTATTGATCACGGCTCCTGACAGAGTGATCAAAGTATTCGCCCAGATATCGTGAGTGCTACCGCAAGAAGAGCAGCATGACATTACGTCCAATACGCACGATCTCCATCGCATGAAACACGCTGAGTAATGCTTTATCTACAGCAGTTTACGCATATTCTGGAAACGCAATACTAATTTGCGACATAAACTATACTCTGAACTTCTCAACTAGCCTCTATTCGTACTAATCCCTTCATTGTTAACAGTGAAACACATCGTCACAATTTTTCACGTTATACATTCAATGTACCAAAGTACCGAATAAAATATAATACGCGTTCTCTTGTAACGAGTCCCTACTTTTGCACGGCAGCAACAGCAATAGCGCAGATCTCTCTCTCTCTCTCGCTCTCTCTAGGTATTGAACTCTACTTCGTAAATGCGATGAAAGTCGTGTACTTGCGCAGCGATAGGAAATATTACTGATGCCGAACACCGTAGCACACGTGATGCTACAGTTTCATGGAATGTCATATCCGTGTAATTCCCTGAAGAGAAAACAACTAGTGTTGCGGAAGTTAATTCAAAGTAACGTAAGAAATGATTCAAGCCATTGAAGCATGTTTGCAAAAAAAAAAAAAAAAAAAAAAAAAAAAAAAAAAAAAAAAAAAAAAAAAGTTTTTGCTTTATTTGTTTTCTGTTTTATTACTTTCTGAAAACAACATATTTATTACAAACAGTAAGTAAAAATCAGCAGAAGTTAGCTGAATCATGAAAGGTCTTTGCTAAAAGCAATATGGAACGTCGTAATTAGACTGATGTGTGTAGAGTAGTTTGTAGTCCTCAGATTCTGAACAGCAATTATTATCAGCTACTGAAACGCAGCAACAACGAGTGTGACTGTGCGCGTCGTGGGCACAAATCGCATTCTGGAAACTTGTTTCGAGACGAATAGACAAAGACACAAAATACAGCCCGCAGCTCGTGGTCGTGCGGTAGCGTTCTCGCTTCCCGCGCCCGGGTTCGATTCCCGGCGGGGTCAGAGATTTTCTCTGCCTCGTGATGGCTGGGTGTTGTGTGATGTCCTTAGGTTAGTTAGGTTTAAGTAGTTCTAAGTTCTAGGGGACTGATGACCATAGATGTTAAGTCCCATAGTGCTCAGAGCCATTTGAACCATTTTTGAACACAAAATATATCAAAATTTGCAATATTCACAAATAACATTCCTATACGTTATCCTCCACGTTCGCCTTTCTCGAGCCTCAGACTTTCACACGACACACCCTGAGAACAAAAACTGCATCCTTTCAGTTGTAGGATTTCCTTCATAAATTACTCCGTGACATTCATTGTTGGTTTTACAATTGTAATTAGTGCACATGATGGACCCCATCCTGTGTTTTCTCCACAGGAAGGAAGTGGAAACATCAATGCTCCTCTTTATCATACCACAGTACAGAAATAGAGTACAGTAACTGCCTCCTGTATGTAACCTAGCCTACTGAAAGATAAGGAGTGTGAACTGAACAAGAGTTAACTTCTAGACGCCGCGTTTACAGTTATTACTCAAGAGACCCGAACTTAAAAATAATAAAACTCAACGTTCCCTAGGAGTGCTCTGCTACATTCTACAAATGAATTAGATCCAATTTTGATTTTGGTATATTTTTCGTCGTTCATATTACAACATTAATTTCACACTGTATTAAGTTTAACACAGTGGTTTTTCGTCCCTCATTTAAAGTTAACGGATGTAGGATAATTCATTCCTTCGTCGGGGATTAATCCTCCTTCAAAAGGTGATTTATAATATTTCTGATAACTTGAAAATAAATTCTTCCTACCTTCGGACTGTGATATGTAATTCTTGAATTGGATTACGTCTTCCGATGTTACGGTTTCACCATGAATACTTCGACAATAGCGGCAAATTTTTAGTACGTGTTGTTCTAAGTACAACGTCGAAAAAGTATTTAAGAGTACAAATAACCTAAGTATTTTCACTGTGCAAAAAATTTCTCGTCTCTGGAATAAATAAGAGACTGATATTACAATGTTTGTATACCAGACTGTTTTACCGGAATCGGTTTCCCAGGTTTTTGTAAAACGCCATTATTCAATTTGTGTATTTGGTTTTCTAGTCTCTCTTCCGTATTAGCAGTTTTACAGATAATATAGCATACCGTCTCTTACGAATGTAAAAAAAAGTCTTATTTAGACCAGAGGCGCTTCGCTTTATTTGCAGACATCTTTAGTAGTGTGTCTAATACTGCGGCTTTTCTTACTAATCTGTTTGTCAAGTTCGTAAACAGTTTTCATCTTTTTAAACTAATATTATTTTCTACATTTTCATCCAAACCACACTTCAGCAAGTTATTATTTACAGTCTTACTGCAGTATTAAATGGTATTTGTGGTTTTCATTTGACTTTTAATACGATGTAAATATAATGATGACTTTTCACATCGTAATCAATTTTTCTGCGTTTTGCTAATGGGAATAGTAATAAGTTACCAAAATTAATCCATTTTTTTTATATGCTGAACTATGTACAGCAGAATTTAATGAACAACACTATGTCTAAATTTGCTCTAAAAGTTTCGAAGTATGAAACTGATACCGCAGTACGTCAATCGCCAATGACATCTGTAGTGCATTTAGTACTTCAGGTGGTGGAAACGCACAAATGAAAACCGACAGATGACCAACTAATGGAATAAAATATCATGCGAACAAATACCAACGACTGCAGGTATGTAGTAATAAAATAAAACTCCGCAGACAGAATGATTAAGAGAAATCCCTAGCATTAGGCGTTGTCGTTTGGGCTGAAATCTGCGATTATATATTCATTCACAGGAGCACGCTGTTAACATCGCCATAAACATTTCCGGCGCTAAAAATAGTGGCGCACGTGGTAGTTCATAGGATGCTGGTACGATCTAAAGGTGAGAGTATGGCTATTTTCCTACACGTACTTTAGATACGATTAACGTGGGACCTAACGCCGAACGGTGATGAATTTGTTGCGGAACTGCCTTCAGCACATGTGATGTAGTTAATATCTGCGGAAGCGTCGCGGCTGGTCGTTAGTTAGCACAGCGGCGCTGAATAAACGAGCGACGCACACGTATCCGAGGCTCCGGCAGCCGGCTCGCAACGTGCCCACCCGCCATTCGTCTTGGCGTGGGTGGAGGCGGGGGAGGGCGCGATCGCGTGCAAAACGCGTGCCCATTTACATGCCGGCCGGCTACCGGCCTCTTCGAAGATGTACAGCTTACTCTCCGTAGGCATTTGTTGCACCCTTTTCCGCGCGGTAATGGTCTATTACACGCCAAGCAGTAAAACGTATTTCGAAATAGCTTACGGCGTCGCGCCAATGTTCACGGTGCTCCCTAAACGGAACTAACGCAGATTTAATGCGTCTGAGTGGGTGGAAGGAAGGGAACTTCGAGAGAAACGAACTGGGACTTCGATGACATCTCCCGCCGCGGGAAGAGAACTCGGTGTCTCGTAGTCAACGGAATACCCCTTTTGGTTACGTGGTTATGTCGTTCGAGTAATCCTTAAGCCTGACTTCAAAAGCAAATAGTGTCAAGAAGTCATTTTATCATCAACTTCTTCATAAGAATTCGCTTTGTACATTACCCACACATTGTCTTGGCTACATATGCCTCCAAGCTCCATTTCATTTTCATTACGGCCATAATTACATCTTTTATTCCAGTCTGTTTCTTCGTCCACTTGTTTGCGATCCTTTCTCTCCTATTAATTGGAAATTTGTGGTAAGGTCATATGGAATCAAACTGCTGAGGTCATCGGTCCCTAAACTTACACACTACCTAATCTAACTTAAACTAACTTACGCTAAGGACGGCAGTCACACCCATGCCCGAAGGAGAACTCGAACCTCCGACGGGGGGAGCCGCGCGAACTGTGACAAGACGCCTGAGACCGCGCGGCTACCCACGCGGCTCCTATTAATTCCAGATATTTTGCTGTCCACCACTCGCTGAGTGATCCTGAGTTTCTGAATAGCTCTCTTATGTCCCATTGTAACCAACTATAAAATTTCCTTTACAGGCACATCATAAACTTAGCTTTGATCATTTTGCGAGGTTTATTAAAGAAACTCCAGGACATTTTCACTCTTCTGCTCATTTGTTTTTCAACTGATCATCTGCGCCAAATACAAGAACTCCTTAACTTGTTCTATAAAAACGTAACTAATTTTAATATTTTGTTTCCGACTTGTTTGTTATAATTTATTTTAGTCTTATTGTAATTGAATTCCAGGTCTGCTTACAATTTTTTCCATTCGTTTTTGGA
The DNA here is from genome assembly GCF_023864275.1 of Schistocerca cancellata. Taxonomy (NCBI): domain Eukaryota; kingdom Metazoa; phylum Arthropoda; class Insecta; order Orthoptera; family Acrididae; genus Schistocerca; species Schistocerca cancellata. The sequence goes on along the minus strand of NC_064629.1, from coordinate 389,599,332 downwards.
GGTTACTTGCACTATAGGGAAATAGTACGTCGTCAGAAGCAAAATAAAGGTTTCTCATACAAGTTCTGCAGTTTAAGAATCGGAAATTTTCTCTAGGACTAAAGAGTATAATTTTTGTGCCATAGAATGTCGTTCACTGAACGCTCTTTATCTCAGACATTCACATCTTCCTGATGTAATCTAATGGATGCTGTAGCATCGGCGTGTGTATTCTTCAATATACTGACATCAGCTGTATCAACCCATTGCAACCCATTGTTTCTCAAGGGATGTCAGTAATAAATACGTATTCTCACTTTACTGGTGCATTCGAGGTAACCTTTGACTCACGAAAAAAAAAATCCGTCGTTATAGCCTTTATATATGTAAGCAGCATTATTTCACATGCATATCATTCACACAATGATTCGTATCCCTTAGAACGCAGAGTACGATCGATACGTTATCGGTACTCTTTATCTATTCTCTCAGGGTAAGAATAAAAGATGAATAATACTGCACACATGAATCCAAACAAATCGTCATAGATATTTTGAAGAAAGATGGAGCAGTAACTAACTATCGTACTCAGCCAAACCTTCGATTTAAGCACAGTTCCTTTTACTCTAGCAACGACTAGCGCTGTACTAAGTACAGTTTCTGCATCCCATTTAGTACTATCCGTTGAATGTGATAGTATACACAACACCAACGCCATATACTTGATTAAGAAGACAGGCCACATTAGTTAATAACACTCCCATTGGACTCCGAAATAGAAGCTCACTAAGTCAGTATTTAACAGAATGATTTTAATTTGAAAATATCAATATCATCATATGGTGACTCTGATAACAAGAACGTCCTCTGTGTTAGCGCTTCTTTCATTATTACTCTGTGTTTAAAATTCATCGTTAAAGTGTTTCATACGGAGGAGAACAACGATCTCGGTAAGGAAGGGAGGATGACAACGCCGTCTCCTTCCAAGCGGTATGAACAATTTATCTTGCGAAGTGATCCATGCAGTGTGTTTAAGCCTAAATCACAATGGACGGACTATAGTTCGAATTACCAATCTCCAGTATACATGTCAAGGCAGTTACTGTTACACCGTCTCGCCTGAGGGAGAATTTCTGTGTGTGTTTTTGTTAGGTCAGTTTAAGTCAGTTGCAGAAGAAAATAAATGGATAAATAATTTAAGTATTCTGCGTATGACAGAACCTTTGTCTGACACCAGCCTTTATAATGCACTTGGAGACTTGAGTGTTCAAAATAAAATGTCGCATTCATACAGAAACACGGGAGCGGAGGATCTGAGTTACTGAATCGATACATCGACCGTCAAATGCAACAACTGTCTCGACACAACTAGGATGTTGAAACTCGGTAAATTATTGAGCTTTCTGTTCATATTACAGGTGCACGGTTTTATCGAACGTGGGGCAAAGTTCCTTTGACCGCAAGAGTATTATACGATACCTCTCTTGTATCACAAGCCAGGTTCCTCATTGTGTAGACGGCGAACTGAATGAGACGTTTGTAAATTTTGTAATTAAAAAGAATTCGATTTCGCATACGTACTCAGAAGAAGAGATGGGTGATCAAGGAAAATATTTGGAGAATATGTAACGCAGATGGCTTGTATTTAATGGGATATATATCAGGACTCTAAATCGTTACATTTAGCGCCCATCCTTCACTTGCAGAAATAAGAGCAAATCACACTGGGCAATGGGAGGGTGCTTAAGAGCTTACAAACGCCATAGCTAAATACAGGGCGCCAAATATTTTGACCATTGTACGGAATATAACTGCACTGAAAGAAAATAATATGGGCCTTGAAATGGCAGAAATCTTCGGTTGTAACTTATTTTTAGAAATTAAGAGAGAGGCAATAATGGTCCTTAAAAACCTCGTATTGGGGTGAAATGAGGTTCTAATGCTCGTCTGTTCGTCCTGATTTAGTCTTTCTGTAGTTTCATTACATCATCTAAGTCAGATGTCGGGGTAGTTCCTTAAACAAAGCCGATTTACTTCTCCATGCTTGTTGATTCCGAAACTGTGTTCAGCCTTTGCCTACATCGACATCAATGGGAAGTTAAACTACGAACTTTTTCCTTTTTCTTTCGTTCACTAAAATTTTCGCATCAATGAACGGACAATCGTAATTTTAGTACGAGTCTAACTAAGCATGTTTTAGCTTTCAGTAGCTGATGGATGCATAAACATACAACATTGAAAGAAGTGCGGAAGGTGTGAATATAACTCATCAGCAACCGTTCCAAATGGGATTTAATGACAAACATGTGTGCCACTCTACCACAATCAGCAGAGCGAATCTTCTTTCACTGTTATTCATTGTTAAAGGCAATATTCTTCTTTTGGAACGTTTGCGGATCCGCCATCAGCTTACAGTCTCCAATAACGCTGTACGAGACAGGTAGACTGTGCTGTAAATTGTTTAGCTTTCTGTTAATAAAAAGGGAAATCACTTCATCGATCATCCGACGCAATTTCCACCGCACATATTACCGATGATGGTTTTTAATTAAACAGGAATATGATGTCATAATTAAATAATTCGCTTAAAATTTGTGGCGGCGAACGTATGAAGGCTTCACATTTAATATTACTCAACATCGGAAACAGGAAGGGAAAACAGCTCTAAAAACGTAGCAAGTTGCCTGTCACATGGCAACCTTTATTTCATATTTGTGGTACAGTTTCTTAGAGCTAGTGTGCTACAAACTGAACAGATGATGATGATGATGTTTGGTTTGTGGGGCGCTCAACTGCGTGGTTATCAGCGCCCGACAATTACCCAATCTTTGCTCAGTCCAATTTCGCCACTTTCCTGGATGATGATGAAATGATGAGGACAACACAAACTGAACAGAAACTCCCAATTTGCATACGCATTTATTTAACACTTTTGTGTTTTAAAGGCATATAGCCGTATTTGAAAGACAGAATCTCAATAGCCGAAAGCGATGGCAGGGACTGAGATTAAATAATAAAATCATAAGATGGATTAACAAAACTAAATTCAAGGAATCCCCGGTGATAGCAGCACGTCTGCCTATTTCATCTGGTACAGTGTTTTAGCACTGTTGCCACGTTTCGAAAAAAAAAAAATTTGGACAGGTCAGGTTCTACAAACACCTGCAACACAATTGCACTCTGAATCAGGTTGAATGAAACGTTCTGATGGTGACGTACGTTTATTGCTGTATGGCGTATCTGTGAAATGGAAGTGACTCAACAGACACAGCATTAGTATAAGAAAACAGTTGCCAAAGAACATCGTGTTACATACCAGAAACGAAAGTTATGAATTGGCGTCTAGTTGCCATTTGGTGTTGTTTTAGACAGAAGACCAATTCAGTTTAACAGTTACTAAATTGGAGAGAAAAAGAAGGGTGGAAGGGGTAGGAAAGATTCTACTAAACTGAGTAAGGGCATAGCACAGAAACCAAAATGTGGGTGGGTTGGCGAATATTTGAGAGAGAGAAAGGGGGGTTGGATTAAAAGCTCATCAACGTGGCAATTATTACATGGAGGACAAGTTCGAATTAAACAGGAGTATTTCAGATAGTTAGCATTGTATTTTTGCAAAAGTAACCTTACTGTTTATGTAGGGCGATGGGAGTCTAACCAAATCTCTATCACATACAACTGCGCCGGCTCACACCGTAAAATAATGAGATATAGCTTCCCTAAATAATATGCACTATTGAAAGCGTAAAAAGGTATTTTATGCTGGGTAGCCCGCCAACAGTAATAGGCAAAACCAATAAGAAGGAATGACCCGCGCTGCAAAACTCATAAAAAGTGCTATAGTCGAATAATGGGAAAGCTTGTGGTGACGAAACCTCGAATTCCTCTATCTGTCCAATCGGAAAGCGACGAATCCGATGTAATTCTGGACTCTAAACTAGCATAAAATGTTGCCTGCAAACGCAACGTACACAGTGCCACTCGAGTCGGCAGGGTCATTATCATATGGGGGAAGTTACAAGAGGTGTCTCCCCCTCCAGAAGAGGCTCTATCTGGGGCAACCATAGCCAAAGTGGGCGTTACGGAAAGTGGGCGTTTTATCATCTTACTTCACAGAAGCCATTCATCATTTTATGACACATAGGGTCTCCTCCGTGTATTCCAGATCGTCGTTATGCGGTCGTGCGCAGAACGAACTGTTCACACCAGTGCGGAGCACTGACTAGCGGACTTGAGCCGACCAAAGCGTCCCAGCCAGCAGCAGCTACTGTATTATTATAATACGTCGGATAAATATGCTATAGCCTCTGCTACTGCTATTCTTTTGTTGTGATTAACTGCAAGTAAATTTATGAACTTGTAGCTGCTTAAAGTTCAGTAGTTTCTAAGTTAGTTTCCTTCTTTTAAAATAACAGACAATATTGAAGAAAAGGGAGCTGATTCATCTCACCCAGGAAGATTGTCATACGCAGGACACAGAAGAAATAGGAAATTATGTCTAAGAATTAAGGTATGTTTTATCTAAAAGTATGATGCAAAGAAATACCAAAAACTAGAAAGGCTCATGCAAAGAAATAACAAACCAGTATTGTTGTGATCCAGCTGCTAAAGCTAAGTGACAGATAACGTAATAGTTCTTTCTCTGTAGAATATATTTTAATTTGGAAATTCTCCAACGCGCTTTATGTATGAATAAGAGTCTCGTTTAGAGGACTGAAGTTTCAATCATGTCCTGGCCAGATTCATTTACGGTTTCACGCTTTGTTTAAAGAACATTGCGATATGATGAGAAAGGGGCATAATGGACCTCTTTCCTTATATTGAGACCTATTAACGAGTATTTTTTCTTTTAATATTGATGTGTTACGATAAAAAAGACACCCTTTAGTTTTGTTAAAACTACAGGACTCTTACATACCATGTGAGTAGCTGCCTATCCTGAATATAATTCTAATGTTGGTTTTGGGCGATGACGGAGTACACTGTATGAAAGTGATTTATTCGCTACCTAAGCGCAGTTTACTAGAACAGATATTTCTGTTTTTACGTATGAAAATAATGATTATTTTACTTAAACGACACGTCATTACACTTCACAGTTTTACATTAGAGGGAACTGTGGTTCAACTAATATGTCATCGTGACGTGACACACGATTTGAAGCATTGTAAAAATGTTGCTCGTACTCAGACTACTGTTATTTTCCGCTGGAAAAATTACCAGAAACGCCGAAACGCACTGCTGCATGGAGTCGCGCCGTAAAAATGCGGAAAGCTGCCACGACATAACCGGATAAAAAGCTTTTAGCTTTTGCATTTTAATAATTTATAAAGCTCTCTGGAACACGCTGTGAGACACATGAGCTCTGCTTGTGTAGACCGGAATTTGCGCCCAAGTTTCTCGCTTCACATTTGTTTTCACATTCGTGGGTCACCTCTGAGTGACAAGAGAACTTTTCATTGTCCTGAACTAAATTATGCCAATGGGCTTGATTCTTAGCTCATGTACGTTAATGCGGACGGACATAAAAACAACACGGTACGTTAAGGGAAACCGCCTGTTTACAATTTAGAAAAGGGCTCCTTTGTTTACATTATCGTAGTGTATCACTGGTGTTTCATAACTCCCGAACTTCTCAGGTACGTTATCCATATCTTGTTATTCGTACATCTTGTTCTGACAAATTTCCAATTTTACAACTCGTCACACAAAATTCTAAACTATTATAGCTGTAAACGTATGTGAGTCTTTATACATCTATATTAATTTTTAAGAATTCAGCGAAAAAATGGTAAGGAGTGTAATAATTAATTCGTCAAGATCACTTAATAATGAAAATGTTCACATTACCGGTTTCGGCAACTGCCTGCTAATTGCCGAAACCGGCAAAATGAACATTATTAATACTAATCGATCTTGTCACAATAAACTCCCGTTTGGCAATATGTCAGTTCTTAAAAAAATATAAATGGCCGTTCCTCCTTCGATTTGTGATTTGTTTCACGTCATTGCAGGGAGTTTCTAATGACTTGACTAGGAGGAAAAATATAAGTCCCTTGAGAAAAACAGGCTTGTACGACAACTTTTATAAAAAGCGCACGCCAAAACATCCACGTATTCGCTCATTATTCGAGTCTCAAAGTTAGCAAACGCACCGCCCCCTCTCATCCCCCCCCCCCCCGCCTCCCACCACCCGCAGCTTCCTTTCTTTTCCAACCTCAAGACAAATAATGAACTGACGTCAACCCCATATGCTGAAAAGCTGTTTCATGCTGAAGAGCGGTTCTTACATAAGAAAAAAAATCACTAACCAGAAAAGACGGTACAGTTTTCACTGTGTGGTAAACAGCTGGCAATCAACACTATCAACTTTTTTACTGAAAAGGCGAAAAAATTCCTTTTTTTTTCCTTTTTGTTTAGTTTTGTTTTAAACACCTTGTGCGAGATATCACGTGCAGTTCCAAACATTCTTTATATTTTTCGCTAAACTAGACGAACAGCCCAATTTTTCTAATTCACGTGAAAAGGTTATGTGAATCGAGAGATGGAGAAATTAAAAATATATAACGATCGGCATTAAAACCACCAACGTACGTCACAGTGTAATAGGGGGCTGAAATACCGTTTAAATTTTACAGGCAACCAACAAAATCTGTTTTTCTTCGCTCTGGTTAACAGCGCGCAGTATCCTACAAGTAATTCTCATTATAATATATTACCTGTCCATTGCGGTGGTGTAACCACACGTTCGGAAGGCTCCAATAAAGTAATCAGGACTTGAGTTGACGCGCGCTGGTTCTCCAGTCAAACCGAAATGAAATACGACGCACGTTTGCTCGGCTACGCAATAATCAAACCGTAAGCGTAGTTTATTTCGGAAGATGTTACAGGGCCAGAATCTAAGCTACAGATAAATCGTTATTCATTTTATTACTCACTTACGACATGTCCACAGTCGATCAGTTATATTATGCACGGAAGCGGGAAATGTGAGCTGTTTCAACATCTTTGATTAAATTTTCCATTTTCTTTTTAGCTTCCTAAACCGGTCGCTGAAGTGCTAGCCATAAAGCCATTTTAGTTCTGACGATGTGTAAATCGTTTCGGTGTTCCGGAAATAAGGCTGTTCCTTTTGTATCCAGCTTACCTCATGTGAGCGCCACGGCTTCTAATAGATCATCGACGCATAGGGCGCTGGCGAAACATGCGCATTTTATTTTATGCATCACACAAAAAATTAAATTTCAGTGACTCCAAGAAAGCTTCAAGTGAGGCGGAGCATTTCAAAGACTGGAAAAACAAGATTCGAAGAGTTTCTGTGTTGTGAGGGACGGGCGAAGCTCAGTTTATTAGTAGACGGAGCGTTCGCTCCACATCTCTGTCACGAAAGCTTCTCGTACTCATGTCACGCATCTCGTGTTTGACAGGGAACAACCTATTTGTCACGAAACATTACAAAGAAAGTAAGAAAAGGACGCGGCGTGCAATTAATGACAGTTCACTCGAAACGCCGTTTCAAGCATGAGAGCCTTTCTTGGAGAAACGTGAATGCCAAAACTTTCTCGATTTCTGGATATTTAACAATGAAGTAAAGTTACACAGAAAGGGAAATGTCTACTGTGGTGGGAGAATTATTATGAGATACAATTCAATGAATCCTAGCATTAGTCTGGGAGAAGAGTAAATCTGGATTACCAACAATCGAATCATTATGATATTATAATGGGTCCTCAACCGTGGTTTCTGCTTAAAAAGCAGTAAGCTGCCGCCTACTTCACCCTCATCTAGTGAAGACGTGAATGAAAAAGCGCTATCAAACGCATTTAAGAAGATACAAACATTTTGTAACGCTTATCTTCATTCTGCGTACATAATGATGGCACTAAGGAAGTAGTTGAATTGCGAGTCTAGTTGGCTAATACACGATAAGCGGTATGACCAATTGCTGGAGCTCAGGGTAGAAGAAAGTGTGATTTAGAACCTCTAGCCACATCATATTATGTTGTCTGACGTGTCAGTGCTTGTTCTTTCTTGCCTATTGAATATTAATTAGTACAATGATCTTGGGGGGATTACCTGACAGCAGCTATTTGGCGCAGTGGTTCAGAAACTACGCGCAGTAGTCACAAATCGCCTCACTGCCATGCTGATCTAGAATTTCCGCGGTTTTCCTGAATCAGTTAAGGTGAATACCGAAATAATTCCTTTCGGACCTCCAGCTCTGATAACGTCGTCGAAGATGGGATGTTGAACTCAAATCTTCTTTGCTTCCTTTGTAGGAGAGTAACTCTTGAGACTACTAAGCGAGACTCATCCTGATGGAATGACTGAAACATAAATGCGCAGACTCTGATATGAGATAGATAACAGGGTAAGTGTCATGACAGGCTTCTATCATCATACAAAAATGCGTCAGTCTGCGGTGCCTCGCTGATTCAACTTTTGGCCCAGCATTACATTAAAGCTCGTTCATATGTGAATAATCCTCCTACCTGACCGCGAACGAACACCCTCTCAAATGCTACGTGCAACCTGCGTTAATGGTCAGTATTACAGCGGCTCACGTTCGTTAACGTGGGATAATCGATCCAATTAACGAGCTGACGGATTTCTGTGGATTTCCTCAGTTGGGCGGATAAGCGCGGGAAGCCCCGCGCTTACACAAGTGCCAACTTTCGAACAAATCCGCGGCCTAGCTGCGCTGGCCGATAACGAGATGAAAGCATTGCCGCTTCCATTCAGTCAACTTTCATCACATATCATATGACGACCATGTAAATTTTAATGGAGGCCCTGTCAGCTGCAATAATTTTTAAAATTATCTGTACCCGCCACCTTCATTAGCATATTATTATAGGCTTTTGCGTGATGAAAGAGGTCGATTTGTAAATGAATTCGATGCTATTAGGTGGTCGAAAACGTAATTTAAATTTTGCAGGTACTGTAGACTTTCTTTTCCCTTTTACTTTTGCTTTCATGCTACTGCGCAAGCCTTTCATTGTAAAAATTGTAGACAGTACAATTTGTAGGTCTCCTCAGTAAGGTCAATAAAGGAGAGGTAGCTTCAATGACGAAGGAGGCAACGTATCTAGTGGAAATCACAAATATATCATTTTAAAATATAGGCCGACTCTTACATAGAAGGTAATAGCAAATTCTTGAACTGAGTGATATCTGCTGAGGCTGTTAGCGCAGGGATTAAGTCATTAAGACAATGGACTCGAATTCAAGAGTAGTTGAGTTCAAATTCGGCGTCGTAATGTAAGTTTTTCGTGGTTTTCTTAGATTCTTACGGGCAAAGAATGAGCTTGATGATCCCTGAGTGGTTGACGTCCTGCAACGTATTTGTAGATGAAGAGTCATAGATCCTTATGTAACGACGTCGATATCGACAGGTTCTTAATCTGGATGTATGTTTCTTCCTTTTCTGCGTTAAAATTGCTGACTGTAGTCTTATAAAAAAGAGAAAGAAAAGAATAACTCAAATCCATAAGTACCCAGAAAGAAGATGCTCGAACAGACTAATACTCTGGGCACATCGGTGTCAGTTTACATTGCTTTCGACGTAAAGAAAACAGTGTCAGTTTAAATAACTCTGATTTTTGCGTAGTATATTCTACCAACTAAATGTTATTTGCTGGAAAAGTACTGAGGAGGGCATGTAGTTTGCCCATGTGCTACGAGATACGTCTCGAAGATTGTTCGCCGGTTTGGAGCGGTTCTAGGCACTTCAGTCCGGAACCGCGCGACTGCTACGTCGCACGGATGTGCGTGACGTCCTTAGGTTTGTTAGGTTTCAGTAGTTCTAAGTTCTAGGGGACTGATGACCTCAGATGTTAAGTCCCATAGTGCTCAGAGCCATTTGAACCATTTTCGAAAGTTGTTCATGCATCCTCCGTATAGAAGCAAGACTTGGGAAATTCGCTAATGATCAACGATCATTTAAATTTCAATACATTTGGGCTCTGAAAATATTTAACTGAGTGGTGTGGGGCATGGAATCAACACAAGTCTAGAAGAAGAAAAGCTGCAGGAAGCAATCGGGTTGATATATGAAGAAGACACAATGAAACTTATTGTTTCAGAAAAAATTATCTTATAATCTAGAGTGTTACTGAATAAGAAATCAGGTCGTACACTACCACAAATAATATGAGATTATTTTACTTTTGCCGGTGGATTCGCTATGTTGAAAGTTTACGCAAAGTAAATTGAATAACTGTAAAATTGACGATCGTTCATTTTCAGCCTGCCAGGTAACATAATTGCTAGATACACGCATGTGTAATTATAACTAAGTCATTGTAACTACGGAGCGAGGCTACGATGCAGGGCTCGTATGCGCGATTAGCAGGTTGTGGAAGCCAGTTTGGCCGTGCAGATTTAAGCTGTCCCGCGTTATCCTGAATAACATGAGGAGAATAGTCGTTTAGTGGCGACGGCCGATTGCCCACACCATGCTACGCGGCTACAGTTAGTACTCCGTTTCTACTGGCCTCCACGCCAACAGGGTATTACACTACTTAGCTTCTTTTCCTATTTATTGAACTCAGTGCGATACCCAAAATAAAACTGAGTCATTGCAGTGAGCACAACTGTCGTCGTGCATATAATATATTTCCGCTCGCAGAGGAAAATAACTGCCGTACACAGTACCTCCCATGACTACCGTAATGCACAATAATCCGTTATACTAAAGACCAGTAGAACAAAGCTCTCTCTGAATTTTACATCACTTCTTGCGTCTCATAATAGCGTTAATGACGCCTGCAGCGGGAATCGATTGTCGTTTCTTCGTGTCAACACCAAATTGTTCAGCCTGACATCGCTCATTTCAAATAAAGCACATCCGTCTTTTAACTTTCATATTCAGTTGACGTACAACATTCCTTTAATGCCGTACCTACGTGCGGTAGAGTGGACATCCGGTACCAAACCGATGAAAATAACACGTAAACATTCGGAATGGTTATGTCACTCGGAAGAAATGCATCGCTACTACCTCTTTCTTTACATGCTGTTAAACAAAACAACCAATGGACTTCGTAATCAAGGCTATAATTTAAGCGACAATGTATTCTCTCAGCTATTTAGCTCTGTTCTTCGGTATCCTTATATAATTACATAGAAAGAATAGAGTCAAATAAATGGCTTTTTTTTATTACGACAACTATGTATCCGTATTGGGTGGTGTTGACTAGAACAGTTTTTCTGACTTGTGTTTGGAAGCTCATGGTTTTAATGATTCATATATTATTCATAATAGTTTTCATACTAACACTATTCTAGAGACCAAATGTGGTGCCACCTGTTCAAAATCGGCAGGGTGTAGATACCCGTCCGACCATCGTGGTCTTTGTTGTGCACGGTGCCATGTTCTAAAAAGTCGAGCTCGAAAATGCGCTTTTCCAGGGGGTCATATCTTGGACTCTATTGATCACTGAGATAAAGGGTCAAGTGTTTTAGATAGCCCTTGGCGTAGCGACCATTTGTATATTTGTCGGAAATATGGGCATACCGTATCGTTCAGTACAGAGTCAAAAATTTAAACATTATACACTTCCTCCAACCAAGGCAAACTGAGCAAATCAGTTGGTTGTTCTGCATTAGGTCTGGTCTAGGGTGAGCCTTGATAACCATGATCTTTGGGTACCGGAAGTACTGGATGTGGCGATGGCCACTTTGATAATTTCTGTTCATGGAAAATCGTTGAAATTTTCAACATACGTTCTTAAGATTATGTCTCAGTCAACCTCGAAAATTTTTGCGATATCACTTTTAATTTCCGAGATCCAGAGGATCAAGTTTCGGTACTTACGCACGTATTATGCGGTCTTAGGCGTAAATACAATTTTAACGGACGTAATGAACACATGGCGATGGTTCTGGGCGCATCGCGACATACTCATGTCACCGAAGTATGTTGTTAGTCGCCATTTTTTCATTAATAAAACTTTATGACGCTCCTAAATAACTGTCTTGACCTGTAAATTACTCAGCGCTGTCACCTGGAGGCCAGAGCACATTGTGAAAAATATTTTTGTCATGCGAAAGGCGCTGTAATTGCACAAACTTCCAATTTTTTTGTACACTGTAGGTGTAGCCTAAAAATGTTCATTTTTGTGTAAAGTAGTGTAAATTAGGATGTGAGAAGATTTTGTATTACTCTTATATTATATGTACTTATTTGTTATTTATATGTATCAAAGTACGTCAATGCCAGTGGAATCGAAAGAGAGAGCAGATAGTGGTGGTGAGTGAGAGAAAATGGCATTGAAAGAAAAAGAGTGGTGGATAGAGATAGTGGCAGTGGGAGCAAGTGAGAGAGGAGACAGTGAAAATGTAAAACAGAGATTAGTGGAGATCATACATAGACTTGGGGATTCTGAACATCCCAAATCTGCGAACTTTAATACGAAAAAATTTGTCCACATCCCCTACACCCACGTGTTAGTTTCTTGGTCTAGGGTCAAAACCCCGAACAAATCATCCCCAAGCACATGTGTGGAAAGAGACAATGGTGGGTGAAGGCAGCAGACAGTAAGCCGGAATGAGTCAATGGCAATGGAAGAGAGAGTTGGTCAAAACAATGGCAGTGAGGCAGAGAACTAGACAGTGGCAAGGAAGAGCGAGACAAAGGGACGGAGAGAGTGACACTGGGAGAGCCAGGCAGGAGAAAGTGTCAATGGGAGGAAAAGGATGCAGTAGGAAAAAGACATACGAGTGAGTGTTGCAGGGTAGGTTGTGCTTACAAATAACTGTTAAGAAAAAACTTCGGTAGGCAGTGCAGTTCACGTGTTACTTGGCATTGAAGTTAGCCAGTCAGCCAGATTATGCTAGCTAAGTCGGAAACAGCGCAACGTTTCGATTTTTTTCCTAACAAATATTCCTCAGCAAAAGCTACCCTACAACACCTTTACAAGCTTTTCAGACTGTTTCTGACCTCCCTGTATAGACTGTGGCAGTGAGAGGGAGATGCTGAGTATCAAGGTTTCAAGACAAAAAGAGCTTGGGTAAAAGGACAGCACGAATATTATTGCAAGCCAAAGTTTTTGTTGAGGAAGGCGATGTGAGGACTGAGTGCTACTTGAGGCTAATATCGCAATTGTCCCCATAAATAGGTCACGGTGTAATTTCCTGCTCTATCCTTTGCAGATCGAGCTACAGGTCCGTCTCGAATGACCACACAGTCGACTGGCCATCTAACTCTCATTTTTCGTCCTTCCGGTTAGGACGCACTTAGTTATTTCAGTATTGATGGTTTTCGGAAATGCACTGAATACAGAAGCTGTGTTGCTACTACATGCCTATGTTGCTTTCAAAATGAGAAATAAGACAGGATCGATCTGCTGTTTGTCAGCGTTGTTTTCTGTATTATTCAGAGAGTATATATATTCATAAAAAGTTGTTTAGACATTTGTACACACATACATTATTCCCCGAACTCAAGAAAAAGCAAAATAGAATAACAGACACTTTTCTGCCATCACTGCACTACCACAGAGTATCCTAATCTCTCGTAAGATATCGTCAGCTTCTTGTTCTGAATTGCAAAAAGGGCTTCATAATTTAACATTATATCAGATACAAGTCAAATAAGTTGTTCCTTAGGTTAGTTACTCTGTGCAATACATCACAATGCAAAGGGTGAGGAACTATATGTCATCTCGGAAGGTAAATCAATGTCGAAAATCACATTTTCCGATTTTGACGAAAACTTAGTCAACAAACTGGAGCTAACGGAATAGACTGTATGAAGATTTAAGTTAGGTAAGACAAAAAGGTGTTGCACATCCGTAAAGTTTGGTTACTGGAATAAATTTCATTTCTCTTGTTAGATTACCTTGTCGCTGCCACGTCATGTTATCCGCATAATCAACGGCCTGAAAAAAAAAATGACGGTTGTAGGGCTCCATAGCGATGACTACGAAACTTCGAGCGCCTTGGGTGTCTACCTGGTGGATTCTTCGGGAAGGCTTGTTTACGCGCAGTCAGGACATCGGCACAAAGGCAGATAAAGCGGGCCATTCTGCGCCACAGCGGGCTTCCGTGCCGGCAGAAAGTGGACTGTCGACCCGGCATTAAAGTGCACGTCAGCCGAGCCGCACCGTTGAGGCAGCGGCGGACTTTCCACACGTCACGTGCTTGTAACTCATAACAGACACCTGTTCGTCAGCTTTAATGGTTACAATTATCGCGGCGCGAGTTCATTAGCAGGGTATTATCTACTGGTAAGCGACGAAAGGGATCGCTCCGCTAATGGCAGATCATCAACGGTACGTCCACCAGGTGCCGAGACTTCTGTTAATCCTATCGCACTAATACCCTTACCAGAGAACACAGTAACAAAAAAGGTTATTTTACAGCACGAGTTACGGTGTGTACGATATTTTGGGGGACTCTAATAATTTGTATACGGTGAGAAATTCTACGATCCGGCCAGTTAAAAGGAAACTTTCTTTAAGGTAACTACTACATAAAAACTTACTAAACGAAATTTAAGACTGTCAAGTGTTCAAGTTAAGTCTCGCTTATTCACTGTCACGTGAATTCTACGGTGTATCGCCTCAGGTGGATCGCTCCTTTCAATGGATATTACAAAAGCCAGAAATATTCCTATAGTGTGGCAGTTTGTTCTTTTCTCTGGCAATAGCAACGTTTTATAATCGGTTAGAGATATCGAGCAATGGTTTAAGAAAGTGATAGTTCACAAGGAAGGGATGTTTTATTATAACGCAAATACTAGCAACTTTTTCTAATTTACCAAGATACTGAGGTAAGCGTGACTTTTAAATATATTTGAATACTTCTTAACATTACTGAACAGCTCATGAAAAATAAAGCCCATCGTCATAACACTTGGCAGTGATGATAAGTGAACTACATCTGTGGCAGTTAATGGCCTATATGAAAGGGCAAAATGTTCAAACAGCACAGCTTCAGCCATCATTAAAGGCCTATACTGCTATGAAGCACAAAATTCTCCTTTTTGAGGCACCTCTACTACATTTCGATCATTTTCGACCTACCTTTTCCGAAATTTTTTAGTACTAACGTTAACATGTGTTACACAACTATGTGATTGTCTTTTCATGAGAAATCGTGTGTCGTTAAATACGAAGCTACACGTAGAATCCAAAAGTTGTTGCTATTTTTTCTTGGCACAGAAAATAGTTCAGAATATTTTAGATATCAAAAAATGCCCTCTTTTGGGTGATACAACCTGTAGATTTTAGAAAGTATTACGACAATGTAGAGAGTAGTACACGTTTTAAATTCTCAAACTATAAGCGATAAAATATTTGGAACGAAAGGCAATGGACAACCTGTACAGCAACCAGACTGCAGTTGTAAAAGTACAAGGACATGAAAGTAAGGCGGTAGTTGAAAAGCGAGTGAGACAGGGGCAGACAAAGTAAAAGATGATGACAGAAGTAAGAGGATATGAAATGTCGACTGTTAAGAAAAGCTTCCGTGGGAAACAGAAATTTCAACATGGAATATGTCCGCCTCGATAGCTGTGAGGTCAGAGCGGCGGATGGCTAACCGAAGTGGCTCGGGTTCGATTCCTTGCAGGGTCGGGAGTTTTCTCCGTTAGGAAACAAATTGTTGTATTGTGCTTACATTCGTATTGTCATAACT
The DNA here is from genome assembly GCF_023864275.1 of Schistocerca cancellata. NCBI lineage: Eukaryota > Metazoa > Arthropoda > Insecta > Orthoptera > Acrididae > Schistocerca > Schistocerca cancellata. The sequence goes on along the minus strand of NC_064629.1, from coordinate 389,583,714 downwards.
GACATTTCCACTGTTGAGAAGGCTGTATGGTTACTTCCTCAAAGAAAAAAAAGTCGAATATACAAAGTTGTTTCGTGTCGGTAGTTGTCTGGAACGTAGTCTTGCAGGGAAGAGAAACGTGGACGTTAAACAGAACAGACAAGAGGAACTTAGAAGATTTTGAAGTATAATTTTACGAAAGAATATTGAAGAGTAGGTGTGTCAAAAAATGGTTCAAATGGCTCAGAGCACTATGGGACTTAACTTCTGAGGTCATCAGTCCCCTAGAACTTAAAACTACTTAAACCTAACTAACCTAAGGACATCATACACACCCATGCCCGAAGCAGGATTCGAACCTGCGACCATAGCGGTCACGCGGTTCCAGACTGTAGCGCCTATAACCGCTCGGCCGCTCCTGCCGGCAGTAGGTGTCTAGTTTGTATAATTAATGAAGAGGTAGAGACACAAATCAGGGAGACAAAAAGTTTCATTTCATAACTGGACAAAAATCAAGAATACATAGATAGGACACATCTTGAGGCATCAGTGAATAGTTAATTGGATGGCAAAAATTGTAGACGGAGACCGAAGCTTGCACATAGTAAGCAGGTTCAAATGATAGTTTGTTGCACTAGTTCCGTGAAGATGAAAATACTCGTCCACAACCGACTAGATTGAAGAGCTGCATCAAACCGGATTAAACCACAAAAAAGAAAATTGTTTTATGTCAGAAGCCTATTTTAACATACTAAAAACGACCACGTTGCAAATTTTCACGTCGGAGAGGAAAACCGATTATTATGAGCTAAAGACGAAATACATTAATTGATACTTAGATAAATTCAATTTTTGTTATGTTTGTTCAAAGGAATATTGAAAAGACGTTGCTCCTCTTTAATATAGCTCTGCGCAAATACTCTGGTATCCTCTTTGGACACGAGCTGCACATTTTCATTCGGACATCTTCATAACGAGAGCGCGCAGGGACAACGGAAAGAGAGGTGGCCCGGGCCGGCGGCCCGGCACACACAGCAGTGTCTAATTGCAAATTAAACAAATAAATCACCTTCGGTTGTGTTGGGGTGAAATGGGTAGTGTGATCGCTCGATTTTGCGAGAGCGGAAAAGGGCTGTCCGGCGCCGCCCTTTCGGTGGACCAGAGAATCGATAGGCACGGCAAGTACGCGTGCGACCGCAGCAGCGCAGGGGACGAAGAATGCCGGAGATAAATGTCGGGGTGGCAATGACCGCACCGCCCATAAATCCCTCGTGGGAGGGACTTCAGCAGGTGAAATACAGCGGCCGCATCACGGACCCTGACGGCCGCCAACGAGCCCAAAGTGATATCGAATCGTCGCCCGCAATATGGAATATGTCTTCATTTCGCACCTGCCGCCGTTGGCAGTTTAACGGTTATACCTGCCGCTAAGAGCTTCCACAGCACCACCGGACGTCTGTCGATGCTGGCATCACAGTCGTAAGATACGACAGCGTCCCGCGTATAGAGGATTGCATGGGATAATCAAAATATCTGCTTGCGGGCGTCCCCGCAATTTTCAGACTGCCGTTGTGAAACTGCACGAAAGATGGATAAAGTCGCTCAGGTGTAAATTACTTTAAGCGCGGTTTATTACATATCAAAAGAGGTCATTACAAATGTATATTTTATGGATTCGCATTCGCTTTGGTGTCGGCTGTAAGTCGAACCGCACGTCTTCGTAACGTTCGGCATTGCATCCATAAAGTTCAAGCTGTTATTTGGTCTCCGGGGTCAGGAGTGAATCCCACATTCTTTTGAATTTATAATGCGAACTAGCTGAGGTAACTGTTATCTTTAAGTAAATAAGGTCGTTACTGACTAATATTAAGCAGTCATGTGCTTGTCGTCTGAAAGTGTAATACTCTGGGGAGCTGACCCAGACGTGTATTTAATACATTCTTCGGATTAACGATCATTATTTTTACATTACTGGATAACTTCAGTTGTATTAAGTCGCCAGAACTTCGTGTTTCAGGCGTGTTACGAGGCGAATAAGCCCTGAGTTCAACGGCGAATAATATTGGAACTGAGAATACAAGATGCAGGCCTACAGTCTCTGTACTGTTTTTGTCCTAGCTCTTCAGATGAAGTAAAAAAATTATGATCCGCTATACAAGCGCAGGTTAATTTCTAGAAATTTTGATGACTTATACGACTTGACAATTGAGTGACGGTACATACGATGACTTTCCTAAGGAAGATTTCATGGACTCGGGCAAAACAGTGTGTCTAGAGGGAAGGGTGGGGCAGATACGGCCGGCGGAGATCGAGATGGTGCTGTGGGGCGCGCCTCCCGCCTGCAAGACGCAGCCAGTTCAATTTCCGGCGTGGGCGGCTGTCACACCGGCCTACTGCACCCAGGTGTCTGTAGTCGCGTTAGTCAAGTGAAAAATCCATTCGACAATGTTAATTCAAAAATTAGTGTACGTCTGCATTACAACGTCAAAACCAACTTTTGTCGTGAGATTTTAAATCCTTTTGGTGTTTAAACAATTAGAGACAACGTATCCCTAGTTCTATTTCTTCTTACGCGACAGAAGTACCGTATGTCACTTCGGGTGAGTAAGTATTTTTATGGCTATATATGAGATGAGACAGAACTTGTTGATCACTCTGATGTTATTCAAATGTATCAAGGAAAGCGACTTAAGCTTCTTATATTTTTTGTTGCTGGCTTTCGGGACGTGCCCATACAGCCATCTCTGTAATGAAATGTCAATTATGACGATACAAACGTGAGGGCAACACACCATCCCGATTCCGATCAGAGAAAAATCTCAGAGCCGGCCGAGAATCGAACCCCTTCGGTTAGCAATTCGCGGCGTTGACCGCGCAACTGCCGAGGCGGACAAGCGACGTAGGTTCATCAGTGCACAAGTATCCCTTTTGTCTGAACAAAGTACCGCTGTATATTGTCGAATTAGGAACGATGCGCTTGACTCATGTGGTGAATAAGATGACGAATGCCGTGTGCTTCCATCATCAAAAGCTGACCGAGTAAAAGTACTGGCATAGAAAATGAGACTGAAAGCTACTTTTTTCTACTATACAGAACTTCATTCTCACTGTCCTTCAACACGTGCATGGTTGCCAGGCCTCGGCGGAAGCATCAAGACCCGCTCCCAAGTTAGAATAATTACAAAAAGGAAGGGAGGTTGAAGTTTAACAACACTTCGATAGCGAGCTCCTTAGAGACGCCCTCGATACCTCTTTTAACGGTCCCTTCAATTTAATCTCTTTGCAACTACTTGGCAGACAATTTATTTCGTGTCATAGGGAGGTGACGTACAATTATAGTCTAGTATAGCAAAGAAACGTTTTCTCAAATGAACCATAGTAAGCTTCACGTAAAACAGAGAAATTTTAACGGCCAGTGTGGCCGAGCGGTTCTAGGCCCTTCAGTCTGGAACCGCGTGGCCGCTACGGTCGCAGGTTAGAATGCTGCCTTGGGCATGGATGTGTGTGATGTCCTTAGGTTAGTTAGGTTTAAGTAGTACTTTGTTCTAGGGGACTGATGACCTCAGATGTTAAGTCCCATAGTGCTCAGAGTCATTTGAACCATTTTTTAACAGAAATTTTCAAACGAAGTAAACAGGAGCTATTCAAAGTGCACGTCAAGAATCCGTGTCTGTTTTAAATGCATTAAGAGATAGAGAGCGGACCTCAACCTCAAAAATGTCTAAAAAGTCAGTTTGTAATATTCAGAATTGTGGATCCATGAAGTTTGCGGTCAACAAAAATGGTTCAAATGGCTCTGAGTACTATGGGACTTCCTCTAGACTTAGAACTTAAACCTAACTAACCTAAGGACATCACACACATCCATGCCCGAGCCACGATTCGAACCTACGACCGTAGCAGCAGCGCGGTTCCGGACTGAAGCGCCTAGAGCCGCTCGGCAACAACGGCCGGCTGAGGTCAACAAAACGAAATGTAAGCGAGGTATATTTTGCCTTTACAAAAAATGTTCAAATGTGTGTGAAATCTTATGGGACTCAACTGCTAAGGTCATCAGTCCCTAAGCTTACACGCTATTTAATCTAAATTATCCTAAGGCCATACACACACACCCATGTCCGAGGGAGGACTCGAACCTCCGCCAGAACCAGCTGCACAGTCCATGACTACAGTGCCCTAGACCGCTCGGCTACTCCCACGAGGCTTGCCTTTACAAACGACCGCAAAATGTCAGATACCCTGAAAACAAAAGTCGCTATACGAGAACACAAATGAAACAGACAACGCCGCCATTACTTTCTACGGAAATCTGTTTACAGTGTACTGTGACTCACATCTCTCAAATTAAGATTAATTCTAGCGCTAGAAATCCGGCAGCCTGGAGCACAGAAACGCCTATCGCCACTGTTGCCGTTGAACTGTGATATATTTCAAAAATGTTCAAATGTGTGTGAAATCTTATGGGACTTAACTGCTAAGGTCATCAGTCCCTAAGCTTACACACTACTTAACCTAAATTATCCTAAGGGCAAACAGAAACACCCATGCCCAAGGGAGGACTCGAACCTCCGCCGGGACCAGCCGCACAGTCCATGACTGCAGGGCCTCAGACCGCTCGGCTAATCCCGCGCGGCTGTGGTAATTTCCTATACGCGTTGAGTCTTACTTGCTGTTGAAAATCAGCTTATTACAGACATGGATATGACGGGGAGGGGCGTGAAAATGTAATTCTAGCAGTAGTGTGATTTGATTTTTAAATTTCTTGAAACTTAAACGTGTTACATTTAAAACTACCTCAAAATATAATGAAATATTAAGTATTGATTACTCTGCGCTATGGAAAGGAGCACATACAATGGACACTCCAAACCGACTCGAGATGTTGAAGCTAAGGTTTCGCAAGAGAGTACTGAGAGTCTTTAGATAGAACAATTTAGAACGAAATAGTACTCTGAAGTGAATATTGTGAAAGACACCTGCAGACACACCGCCTGTGTGGAACAGTTGATGTGCAACGTAAATAATTTAACTTTCATACATCATTCTGGAAGGAAAAACCGAAGTTTCTGTAAGAGTAGTTAGAAGAACAACATCGTGTTACAGAAAGACCTTAGAGAGAACATGAATGAACACTTACGATTTTGTTTAAGTGGACTGATAAGATTAGAAATGAGGAGTTTGTTCCTAGAATCGACGAGGAGAGGGACATGTGAGCAACATTTATAAGAAGGAAGGAGTGGATGACATTACATGTGTGAAGACGTCAAGGAATAACTTCCATAGTAGCTGAGGGACCTGCAGAGAGTAAAAACTGTGGAGGAAGATAGAACTCGGAAAATTTAGAAAAAACAACTAGAGATCAAAGGTACAAGCGCTGGCCTGAGATGAATGGGTAGCACAGGACAACAATACGTCGTAAAGAAAAGTTCAGAAACCGTGATATGTTGCAGAGAAGAAGATAAAGAAATAAAAGAAGGACTGTTGCAATTCACTAATTAACTTACATATGTTAACAAGATAAAATAGGAAAACGTAGTACACATGAGAACTCTGAATATCAAACTGGCGTCTTACTTTTGGCACACTAAACTCGACAGCTCCAGAAAGAGTACCAACTGAATTTTAAGAAATGTAATAAAACTGGGAGAAAACTGAGCTTGTCCATCACTAGAAGATATTGCCTTCCGCCGTCCTAATCTCTGACAAGATATCTGTGAAGCAGTCCACGCCCCTTGTCACCCTGAGGCCAACATGTGCAACTATGCAACTGTGAATTTCGGTTGAAGAAGCGCCAGAAGACATGTAATTACTATTCGGTGTTGAATTCCGATCGGATGCTTCCTTCTGCCGGCTGGAAGAGCCGATGACATTCTGACAGGTCTCAGCGTCGACACGGCGAAGGGGTGCGGGCGCGTTCGATGCGAGTCCGATAAAGATGAAGCCCCCTATTCAAGGCGTTATCAAATGGCGCCGTCTTGACAAGTCTCCGATTCCATCTGTCGTAATTATGCGCGCCCAGGGGCGGCTGGCTTCGCCTCCGCTACGCTGCCATTAATTCCACATAAGGGCTGCATTAACATTCTCCGCGACGGCCAGAACTCGAACGTGAGACCGCTGACTAAATGCGTTCGGGACTAAATGAGGGTCAGAGAGAGAGAGAGAGAGAGAGAGAGATAGTGAGGTGTAAGGAAATAACTTCGAAAAGGGAGAGCGCCCCGCGGATTGTGGAACTGAATCGCATTTTCACCGTAAGCGGAACAGACGATTTCGCTTTTATTGCCGCTATTTACGGAGCGCTGCACTCTTCACCCTCTCGACGGCGAAGCTGACTTGCCGCGCACTAACTGCGGCAGAGGCTTGAATAACCTGATGACTCGCAGGGCAGGTTAACCCTAAACCGTTATGTCGACGAGGAGAATGTCTTCATTAACACTGATTAGCGTAGTTCTTGCCAAGAAGCTACACCCATACACGGCGTTCTAGCGTTGCGCGAGGGACAGCAGAAGATATGCTGCCTGAGACCGATGAGAAATGCCGTGGTATAAGGACTATAACGAGATCATTTAATGGTCGCCTCTTCCTCAGCGGAAAGTGCGTATCAACTCACCAAAGAGTTTACGGTGGGAAAACGGTAGAGTGCACTTCAACGTCATCTCCTGCATTATGCTCTGCAGAGAATTAGCAGCGCTGCCCACGGTCCATTGAATTGTCCGCGCACCCATTGCTTTAACTTGTCCCTGGCTGAATGTTCGTCGACCGCTAAAGTAATTCTTATTTGCTGCTCGTTTGAAGTGACAAAAAACATAACACTGTGTCATCAATGAAAGGAGTATTATTTTATTCATGATTCTCGTTTAAGCCAACTAACGCCGCTTGGCCAACGGAACTACCTGCGATGCCAACCTAAACGTAACTGTCAGTTTATTCGGAACTCTTATCTCAGTGGGAAATGAGGCTAACGCTCTCCGTCCAAACAGTACAGTGACAAATATTCTGTAAAATATGTGCCATTGTAAGTCCCCGCATCTGCATACAATGCTAGCTAGCTAAATAAACGCAAATAAGAAAACGATTTGTCTTTTGTCGGTTATGTGTTTGGTGCAGTATACAATAGTACTTAGAGCACCAAATTCGAAGCATTCTACCTGCGGTACCAAACTAGGGGACAAATGTTAACACTACATTATTTTCTGTGTGTGACCGTGGTTTTGAATGAACTGGAGAGGGATGGGGAAGTGGAAAGGAAGGAGTGAGAGCAAGGCATCTTCCTATTCCTCCTTACCCAACGTGGTGCCGCAGTCGCGAAGTCGCTGGATTTGTATTTGAAGGAAACAGACTCAAACTACACGATGCCCTTCATGCTGAAGTTGTCTATCAATCACTACCTCAGGAGGCAGGTACTGCAACACATTGCCCCCACTACACTGGCACAGTCGCGCTATCTTTCTATCTATAAAATAAATAATTTTGATGATGGAAAATGAAACTCTTAGATAGTTCTTTACTGTATGTGGGCATCAAACGGGTTGAAACAAAGTGCGAGTTTTACGAAAGCAATATGAAATAACAGACTCTGGTGCTATTCAGTGCCGTAACAACTACGCCACATTTCTCTGTGTAAATTATGGTTATTTGACAAGATGGATAAGAAATTATTTGAATATACAACTACTATTTACACATTGTACTCAAATTGTACCCATTTACTTACAATACTAGTGCGGTGTACAGCCTCGCATGCAGACTGAAAATGTAGAGCGCATGACAGCAGTAGAGATGTAGAAAAAAAAGAGCAATGCTTCTTAATTTTTATAACGCTACCTGTCTACCAAGTCATAGTTACAGCCAATTACGCAATGAAGATTTTAACTTAACTTCTGATGTTTCTAATTTAAACCATAAATCGCTTTCCAACAGTCATCCTAATGACAGCATTTCATACAGCCGGGTGATGCTAACGAAGCACGAATAAAAAACGCTTTTGTAGTACGGAACGGAGGTGCCAACTGGACTAGCACCTACACACAGGTGCGAAGCGAACCCTGCGTGATCCTTAGCCGTATCCAGAGCACTAACAAACGGGCTTGAGTGGTATCTGGAAGATATATTTCTAATTACAGGCCAATGCAGCTCCTTAGAGGTGAGGCGTATCAGCAGGTGGGAATCTCCCGCCGGAGTAACTCGTAACTGTTGCTGTTGTGGCTTGAGAACTCGTTCTCGGGACCATATTTCCGCAATGTAAAGTAATAATGCGGCGACGGGACCGTGGCGTGCGCCTGATGGACGCGACCAACACAATTCTATCAATCTCCGAGCGGCGGGTTAGAAACCGTTACGAGCTCGCCCCCCGCCACTCAGATAAGGCCGAGAAACATCTCCGCCAAAGGATAAATCGTGATTAATAAACGGTCGGCTAACAACAGTGCACTCCGTGACGTCACGTGGGGGAGCTATCGATTCGACTCGACCGCGAACTTCTCTCGCGCCGGCCGCCGTTATGAAGCAGGCAGACATTCTTCCGCACCGCTACGGCGCCTGCGACCAGCCGCCCGTGCGCTACCCACGGGGCGGCGGAGGTAACCTTACGCCACGACACTGGGGCGGATTTCAACTACGCTGAACGTCACATTCCCTTAGTGGACATAGCCAGAAACTTCAGATTAGGGCGACTCATTTCCTCTGAACGCAACAGCGATAGCCGCTTCTCAATTCAGTTCCGCAAATACAAATAGAGCCACTGAATTTCATTTGAATAAAACAACTGCGGAATTCGCTTCTGTTATTCAGGACGAAATTAATCTAATGGCCAGGACTGAAGTGAATCCACACGAAAAGAAGGTACACAATACTTAAAGCAATAGTTTCGTATACTTCCGTCCTAATTTACAGTGAGCTTCGTAGAATGTGATCGCTAGGATGGTTCCTAGAACGTAACCACTTTACTTCCTTCACAGATAACATGCACTACTCGTGTATGATCAAAAGCATCCAGACACCCACACGTAATGCGGAACTGATCACGAGATGTCACGAGATGCATAAAAGGCGCGGGGAGTGTTCAGTTGTCAGTAAAGGAGCAGTAACAGCGGGCTGTGTCGACCAGGGGAGCTTAGTGACGTCAACAGTGGACTAGTCACGGCATGTCATCCTAGTAACAAGTCCATCGGGGACATCTCAATCGCCGGCCGGAGTGGCCGAGCGGTTCTAGGCGCTACAGTCTGGAACCGCGAGACCGCTACGGTCGCAGGTTCGAATCCTGCCTCGGTCATGGATGTGTGTGATGTCCTTAGGTTAGTTAGGTTTAAGTAGTTCTAAGTTGTAGGGGACTGATGACCTCAGAAGTTAGTCCCATAGTGCTCAGAGCCATTTGAACCTTTTTTTTTTTTTGACATCTCACTCCCTCTAAAGCTGTACAAAATGCGACTGCTGGTGATGTGTTCGTGGAGTGGAAACGCTAAGGAATACCTATAGCCAAACCAAGACCACACGAACATCAAGTACTAACGGAAAGACTCTGTTGTGCATTGAGGAGGGTGGTTGTAAAAAGTCGCATCGAATAACCAGAAGGACCCACTCATGAGTTCCAAAGCGTTACGAGCAGTCCAACTAGCACAGTTACTGTGCATAGGGAGCTAGAAATAGTGGAGTACAATGGTCGAACAGCTAGCTCCCCATCAGCCAAACATTTCTGAAGTCACTGTTTAGCGACGCTTGAGGTGGTGTAAAGAGCGACGTAACTGGACAGTGGATGACTGGAAATGAGTGATGAATTATGCCATAACCTGTAGCAATCGGATGGAAGTCTTTGGGTGTCGCGAATATTTGGAGAACTTTACCTGCCGTCTGCTGTAGGCCAAAAGTGAGTGAAATCCGGAGAAAGTGGTGTTATGCTATGGAGATGTCTTTCTTGGTTATGGTGTGGTCCCCTTATTGCGATTAAGGTAATACTAACCGCAGAAGGATATGGACAAATTTTACAGCATAGTGTACTGCGTACAGTAGAGGAACAGTTCGGAGACGATGACTGTATCAGCATGACAATGCAACTTGCCATGAAGTAGCACCTGTATGGCAATAGTTGGTGAACAGTAAGATTCCTCAAAAAGACTGGCTAGCCCAGAGACCGACCTGCATCCAACGGAACACCTTCGGGATGAGTTAGAACGTCGCCTTTGTTCCAGAACCCAGCATCCAATATCACTTGTCGTCTTCGGCTCTTGACGAAGAACCGGCTGTCATTCCTCCACAGGCATTTAGCCACCTCAGTGAAAGAGCTACAGCAGAGTTCAAGTCGTCATGAAGGCCAAGTGTGGACACATCCCATATTAACGTCCATTTACATTTGATCGAACAGTGTAAATGGCATGAACGAAAAATACAGCAACGGCACATAAAATGAGCACACCATACCAAAATAATGGAGGAAAATAGAATGTTGAAACGAGTAATCAGTTATAAGTGAATAGGAAAAAGAAATACTGTTTGAGCATAACGCAGATAGTTTTAGTAAGGAGAGCACAGACTATAAACCTACCTCATGAAATGGACTGAGGAAGCAACACGCGAATGTAAGCAGTCAGGCACCAAAAGTTGAAAAAAAGAAACCTCGACCATTAATAAGAAAATCGCTTATCTACTGCCGTGGACTGAAACCAGTCGGTGAGAGAAGACACTGTGGTTAAAACAATGAATTCGTATTCGGGAGATTCATGGTTCACACTCCCAACCTCTCTCTTTTTTTTAAGTGTTATGTGGTGTTCTTTGATAGTGACAGTCGTAATGTTCCTTACAACGCGTCAAGGTAATTTATTAATCACCCATCAATTTACAACTACTTTCGTAATGATTTTGTCCTCGACGAGATGAAGAACGTCTGGCCTCCTTCTGATATCCGATCACGCATGGGCCATGAAAGAAGCGTTTTCAGTTTGTATCAGCCAACACCAAAGACGAACATTTCAAAATACTGAGTTATCGACTTAATTGCAGAATTTTATAATGGTTTTATCCTCAGAAGACAATTTAGTTGTGGAAGGTTTTATTTACAGAAGACTTGCATAGATTCAAGGGTGACTAGGTACGTATGTAGCCTGTTCGCTCTGAAGTTCGGCGAAAATCAGTTCGAAAGATTCCTACCACACCTACATTCAGCAGGAATGAACATTAGTGTTTATCGTCTGTCCACGAGGTTGTTTGAGACAACACACAAAGGTTATTTTCAATGGAACCATACCGAAATTCGCCTTAAGCGATTTAGGGAAACCACGGAAAACCTAAATCTTGATGACCAGACAAGTACACAAACCGTAGTTCTCCACAACGCTTGGCCATTGCCTTACCACTGCGCAATCTCGCTCGGTCTGTACTGAGTACGTTCGGTGATATTGCAGTACAAGGGAAACACTGAACCTTTCCTTGTGTGGTGCCAGTTCATCTGACTCCCCAAACGAGGACGGGGATAGGTAGAAGAGTGTATAGCACAATTTTCACAGTTTATGGTTGATAAGTATGGATTTCTCCTCTAAACCTGAAGAATGATTTCATCTAACTGAAACTACAGGTTTTCTAATTACAATAGATACCGTTCGTTTTCGTATACAGCAACACCTGTAGTGAAAATGACCAAGCGTTTTGAATGGGCGGATATTCTTTGAAACTGATATAAACGACGGGGAGCATTTCTCGGTGAGAAAAGAAAATACGGTCATTGACAAAGCCTGTATTGTAACTTGAATTTTCCACTCTCACCCACCTCGAAAGAAGAAAGTGACATCATAAACGTACCAGACGTGTCACGAATGAGTGTATGCAGTCACAGTGAAATAGATGGGCCTAGAAACCGAAAATGGGGCCGACTTCAGAAGTGTAATTAATGAAACGCAGATAAAATAATAGTGTTAAGCGGAGGGAGGGATTATTATTGTGAGTGACTCTTCATATTCATACCGAGAATCAGCTTACGACAAGAGTGATGTGAAATCACTAACTCCAAGTCCTAATATAATTCTATCATTATACCTCTAAACTACTCGCTCAATGGTCTCCACATATTATTCATTCTATTGGAACTGAACAACTGCAGCGTCTCTGAATGTTCTGACAGTAACTGACTCTTCATAGAGATGCACATTACAAACTATATAACCATGGAACTAACATCAAAGGTTCAAAATGGTTCAAATGGCTCTGAACACTATGGGACTTAACATCTGTGGTCATCAGTCCCCTAGAACTTAGAACTACTTAAACCTAACTAACCTAAGGACATCACACACATCCATGCCCGAGGCAGGATTCGAACCTGCGACCGTAGCAGTTGCGCGGCTCCGGACTGAGCGCCTAGAACCGCGGGACCACCGCGGCCGGCAACATCAAAGGAAACAGTCCATATAGCTTGAACTACTGCAAATATTTCTTGATAAAAATGCGACGAAATTTACAATGATCGATGCAGAAATGTGCCCCCGCTGTGTTAATAACCATATAATCTTCCGCTGATCGGCCAGGACAGTTTTACCACACTTCTGAGGTGTTAGAGCGGTCATACAGAAGGGCTCTATTTTGTAGTTAAGACAGTGTGCCTTGCGTCTGAAGATCTCAGTGCTTGAGAAGTGTACCGCAGGGGAAAGACTTAGTAACTTCTTCGCCTCATTATTTATTCCGTTCTCTATCGTGTCCTCTATCTTCTGTCTCGTAGTCCGTAACGTCCTTTTCTTATTACCTCTGTCTTAGGTTATCAGTGAATGTGTCGCTGGAGGACTGTAGTCGTAACGTAAGTTTTCTTATGTCCTCTTGGGGAATAGGGATGTATCGTGTAACTGAAAACTTTGTAATGCTATCATAAGTGCTTACAGTATTTTAAAAGTTCGTGAAGTGTGTGTACTGTGCGCTAAATGGGACGTAACTATATATAAGTCTGAATTCGTGTAGAAGAGAGTGATGTAAGAATTTAAAAACGCTGTGTTCTTTGTCTGTCACACCAAGTGTCGGATGAGTCGGTCTTTCGCGTTCGAGGACGCGAATACTTGACTCGCCTGTTTGCGCTGATGAGTAACAGTTGCAGCTCATAATGCGACTATCTAACACAGTAAGTGCAGTGTCACTGCCCGCTAGTGAAGCTGGCTGTTTGGTTGATATTTCTATTACACTTGAAGTCTTTTCCTACAGCAAAACGCACAGGGTTGGAGGCGCAGTAGACAAAAATAAAACGTAAAAGCTGTCAAACTCCTTGAACACACAAAGCTAGTGGTTGTTACGGCACAAGGTTTTCCGTGGTTTTCCTATAACATTTACGGCAAATGTCAGAATGCTTGCTTTGGAAGGACTCGTTCGATTTCCTTCCTTATCGATCCCAATTCGGGCTCGTGTTCAGACTCGTCCACGCGACGTAAACTCCAAGCCTTCCCCCTATCCCTAGAAACAGTCCGACTCCGTATCTGACCGGCTAGCGCCAGTCAATGCCCTGCAGAAGGCCTGGGTTTGATTCCCAGCTGGATCAAGTGGGTGTTGTAATGTTCTCATTATTACTTTCATTATCATCGACGCGTAAGTCATCTAAGTGGAGTCTAGGCAACCGAAAAACCATAGACAGTGTCTCCCGGCCAATAACCCAACAATGCCGTACGATCATTTGATTTTTCTCCGTAAATGCATTCACCACATGATGAAATAAAGCTTCAAAAGTAGCAGTTTTATGTTTATAAAGAGCCGCTTTATTCAAACCATAATCAGGGCAACGAAGGTGCCTAAAAACGTTCATGACTAAAAAATTGTGCGCGTTATTACACCATTGTAAAAAAGGATCGAAGTACGATTCCAAGCTTTTCTTACGATACTTTTTCTTTTTTAGGTTTGAGGATGTTATTGCATAATGATAATAAAACTGAGTTCCGATTACTGGCTTGCTTCAGAATACTTTTCTTTCGAGTCACTACGACCTTTTCACAAGCCAGTTATAAGCAAATAAGGAAAAAAGTGGCATGTTCGACCGTAGATCTAATTTCAGTTTAAACTTTAATACCTTCTGTAATTGACTGGGGAAGTCGGTTCACAGGCGTGGCGAAGAGTGAAAGTAAAACTAACTCTAATAGGAGTGAACTATGTGAAGAACTGCGACTTGACCTTCGCGGTGATGAGCACTGTACTCCCGTTGCCTAAGCAATGCGGAGGTGTTGAAACATTTGAAATCGAGCGGCTGAGTTAAATTATTAGCGCCGTTAAGTGATTCCCTGCCGCGGCCCTGAGCTCACCTTCCGCTTTTATGTCAGACGCGGCGCGGGAAGACTTACCGGCACGTTACGCAAGGCGGCGCAACTGATTAGCACAAGTCTCCGGAACGAAAGCAATAAGGCTGGGCGGCGGTCAGCTCGCTGTGAGCACGGCACCCACCCCCGCCCATGCTAATCTGTATTCGCTCCCAGACGCCTTCGCTGCGCCGGCGGAAATACTGCCCATCGAATAACAACGCATTTCCGAAGGACGTCGAGATAACACCAACCGGGTGGACAGTAGCGAGACTCATTGAGTTATTTACTGTGTGGTGTATGCTTCTTTCCATTTTTGTAAGGCTATTATTTCACTTTCTAGGGAAGAATGAGGAAGGCGTTTGTGTAGTCATCACCAGAACCAGATTAGAGATCCACAGCAAGTCATAATACGTGAGCCCAGCATTGTCTTGTAGTAACTGGAGGTAAAAACGAAAAATCTCCGGATATTTAATTTCATGATCGCCTCTCCACACTGAAACTTCCCTCTCGGTGACATAAGCATACAGAATAATGGACGAGCGGCAACCAACCAAGTATGTGGCGGAATATAGCACGAATATGAAAACGTTAATGACAACGAACAAGATCCTGACATTACTCTACTACCATAAATAGGTTCAGCCATCTCGCCTTGTTCCTGTGTTAAGGGCAACGAATGTAGACACTGGTTTGCAACAGACTGGAAACATTTCGCTTTGATACAAGCACGAGCAGGTGTAGAAGCCACATGCAGCTGTAAAGTGCGTGAGCGAGACTGTGTACTCTTAAGAACTCCTACAAGTGCGGCCAAGAAGCCCAGAGGACGTAACGCATTTATTTCGGCGCTAGCGGAATTCCGAGCGCCGCCGCGCGCAACCGCCGTGCGACAACCAATTACAACGGCCGCCACCTTCCCGCCATTCTGCGGACAACCGAGTGCGACGGGCCACACAAACGCAACGCAAGAGTTACTCAGCATCTCTTAGCTCCCATCTCCTGAATAAGGTGATATAACTTTTCCTTGTTGTCAAGAATATGAGGGCTTCTTTCTCTTTCACATTTTTAATTTATCAGTCTAGGGCGAGTTTAATGCTGCCACCTCTTCCTCTTTCCTTTACAAGTCCATACAAGGGAGACTAAGCGTGACACACAATATCAAAAATGCGACCTGTTTCAGAAGCAATTATTTTCATCTTTACACTATTCTGACGTTCTGCTGTCACGTACTTTACTAAACTGCTGCCAAAATTCTGACGTCTTACCCCTTGTCAGTGTTGAAATGTTTTCCCAAAAACCATGTGCCAGTTTCTTTTTTCAATTTTATAGTGCTAAGTATGTTTTTAGGTAAATTTGCAGTTTCATGTATTTCCAGCTTACTTGCAGTTTCACGCTACTCTCGAGTTCATATTTCACTGTTCTGCAAAAATTTAATTACAAAATAAGTAAACAGCTGAAAACTGACTATGAAAGTGTTTGACCACAGCGACTAGAAGTTTATTCTTACATGATTTGCCTCTTATTTATCATGTTACTGCGTCTTAAATATTTCGTTCCTATTTTAAACACCTTGATCTATCTTCTCCAAGTTCCGTTCTGTAAGAGATTTTTTCTTTTTTTAAAAATTTTCATGAGACAGTTTGCTCCTGTTTATTTCTACTATAATGTTATTGTCTATGTGTTTCAAACATATTTCTAAGTTATTTCTGTTTTAACCTAATAAAAATATGAAATTCAGCATGAATGCCCTTACTCATATTAGTGTCGTTCCTCTTCCAAACATTTCAGAACTTCCATGGTTGATTCCCTTTTTAATTCTTCATGAGACAGTTTGCTACTGTTCAGTTCCACTGCAATGATATTTTCTATGTTTCAAATACTTTTTACGGTACTTTTATTTTAACTGAATAAAAATTTGAAATTTAGCATGAATTTCCGCGCTCTTATTAGTTCCGTTCCTTTTCCAAACATTTCAGAACTCCCGTGGTTGACTTCTTATACATTGGAAACTAAGGTATGAAATTGCATGTGTGATTACTCGATACAGCTCTAAAACTGTGAAGATCCATTGATTTTACTTTCAAAAGCAGAAAAAATTTATTTTGCTCGAATCAGTTCCTCATTAAAAGAAAGATTTGTTCTCCAAAATTCCATCAAACAAGCAGCATTCGTTGTAAGAACGTCTTCAAGATTCTATTAATGAAGTTATTATTTCAGTACAAGATAGTCTGTGTCGAACATAAGCTTGAAAACCAAAGTGGTTAGTAGCTGTTTCAAAGCATATGCTGTAACAATAGTGTTTGGTCGGCTGTCTGACACGTGGTATTTTGCATTCC
Source organism: Schistocerca cancellata (assembly GCF_023864275.1). NCBI lineage: Eukaryota > Metazoa > Arthropoda > Insecta > Orthoptera > Acrididae > Schistocerca > Schistocerca cancellata. Next base: position 389,567,156 of record NC_064629.1, on the reverse strand, counting down.
CTCAGCAGACAGCGGATTATTCAACTTAATATACAGCGAAGAACCATTCAACAGGACTAAAGATTAACTCATTTCTTCTGCTGTTCATATTAACTGCCTCACTACAACTCTTAGATGACAGTAGTACTGATAGAATTATTCTTGTATAAGGAAAGGCGTGAAACAAAATTTGAAAGTTCATAGTAGAAGGACCAAATTGTGTAGTACTGTGAATTCGTTAGTGTTACACAGTCAAGACAGAAGTGGATGCTGAAAAAAAAAAGAGACAACGTTTATTTTGTGGAAGAATTCCAAGATGTGGAGACTGTACCTGCACCCAGGTCAGATCAAGCATTCAGATTTTCATTTGAAGAATAAATTTTCCAATCAGTGACGCAACATCCATTCCACTAAAAGAAGGGTCTATGCAGGAAGAAACCTAAGCCCAACTTTGTAGGCAGTCTGACCTACTGACAACGTCTGAAAACGGACTATTAAGACTGTTAAACATTGATACAGCCATTAATATAAGTCACATTTAGTCGAAATACTGATAGAAGACTTTCCGATGAAAGTTTATTGTATTGTAATCATTGTAGAATTGCCAATAAATCGTACTGATGTCTCAAAAATTTTTCTACTAAAGGATGGCTATTGTTTTAACTAAGGGCTATTATGTAGCACAGCATAACAATGTAACGAGTTACGACAGAACGATTTCCCTGTAGTAAGGGTAATATTCACCTTCGAATAACAGAATGGAACTGTACAGATTGCTGCGAAACGACTTGTATCTCTTGTATTTCAGCGTAAGTTTATAATACATTTTCACATCTCTCCAAAGAACGATCAGCACAGGACGAAATATAAAGTTATTCGGTTTCGTCTACTTAAGAGTATCCGAAGTTAGATAGCTGATAATCCACCTGGAAGTCTAATAATCTCTATTAGGAAAAGTTTTTATGTAGATGAATGTGATATTAAGCAAAGGAGGAACGAGGACAAACCCATCAAGCTGCATCAGCAGTTAATTCAAACAGAAATGTTTATAAGGGACAAGGTGCACCAACTGTACCAACAGCACGCGGAAAACGGGTATCAGGACGAACAGTTCACAGACGATGTGGGAAACCTGTTTGCGAATCGAGGAAGAATTTGTCTGAGGTGGTGAACAGTATTTTGAATTGCAGAACACAGAGTAAGAGATTGTGACAATCCCTCAATTGTACAGTCGCTTAGGTCGCTAACTAAGGCTAACAGGTGAACTGAAGCTGCGTTATATTTACATACATGCGGTGTGTATATATACTATTAAACGTCCTCTGATCCCTATAAAGCTGCGTTATATTTACATACATGCGGTGTGTATATATACTATTAAACGTCCTCTGATCCCTATATCTTCAAAGTTGCGGAAGAGAATAATCTTGTCTTTTGGGTTATCTTCTCGAAGTTTAATAGAATCAGATGTTTACTGAATTATACTGGTTACAGACAACACTAAACTTTTATAGATGTAAAATACACGAAGTTTATTAAGTACTACAGTGTGTTATTTTAGCTAGCAGCTTAGTTATGTTGCAGGTATTTCCACCATTATCGTCTAATCCCAGTACAATAAACATCCATATACTGCACACCATAATCGGTAGTTACTTTAAAAATACGGGTAGAATCTGCTGTAAATTGTTGCCGATAATGAATTTCATATCCAAATGTATTAAAGTTCTCTCTTCCTCAGCACTCCTTCCGCGGCTAACCATCACCCCAAAAGCCAACAGAAAGGCGCGAGGTGATAACCACATAATATTGCCCATGGCGGTGCAGGTACATAGTTACTGAACTTGAACTTGTAGCCCATTACTGGTCGCCTGGATTTATATTTTATTGAGTATTCATTAAAGTAGCCAAGAGAGACATCCAACAGTCACTCTGAGATCACTAGTTGTTAATGAGATGCTCTTATTCACAGGTGTCATAAAGCTGCTTACCACTAAGAATCGGCGCAGAGGACAGGGACGGGATATTACAGAGCGCGGGTATAATCTCCTGTACGGGTCTTACTAAAAGACAATACGCTACTCATATAAAACAAAGATACGTGCTGCCCACTACTACATGACAATATAAATGGAACTTCCTGAATACAATTTCCTGGCACATCAAATGATATACAGATTAATTTCACTCGATTTATTAGTTTCGAAGCAGTTAATCAAGTACCGTAGTCTATTAGTCATTACGTTATTTCATTGCGTGCTGTACTCGCAACGAATAACAGTAAGAACATGACAGAAAGAAAGGAGTGGAGTTAAATATAACAGAAAATATTGGCGAACACATCAAAGGTGCTTCAATTGAGAGTGAAAATGTATGCAAAATTCCAAAAGCAGACGTAGGAAATTGGAACAACTGTGCGTGATGCTCTTGAGAAGACAAAGTGAATGGCATCTGGTGTACGTACATACTGCATTTTCCAGCTGCAAAAGCATCGCTACCAAAAACCTTATGAACTGGAAACAGTTGCTTAACTGTAGCTCTTGTAGAAGATTTATCACATCGTGTGGCAGCTTAGGACTGTAACGAAAAAGTCTAGGAATGCCGTCATATAGACCGCACTGTATTTATTAGTAGGTGTGTGGCATAACTAATATAATCATGAAGAGTGACAACAGAAATATTGGACAATAACAGAGTGTATGTATTTTTTCATTTATTGGCTATGTAAATAGTATTCGTTGATTGATCTAATACTCAGAGGCGACTCTCCACATCAGAGAAAACAGGATCAGCGATGGTAATGTCTTGGTTATTCGGTTCGTGTGATTTTTCTCACTTCAACACTTTTGCTTACATTGTAAGCAAAATCTTATGAGTGCTGATACAGAACTGCTGTGACACCTACGTGTTAGAAATCAGAAGGCTGTATTTTAAGATAACCAGCTGGTAAAATTCGTTTTCTCTTTGCATGTGGCAAATCGTTTGAAATCGTGTAACAGTAATAGAAGATCAAAATTCCATGTTATTGATGTAGATGATTATATGTTTGTTTGGACCCACGAGATGCAGGTTTTCGCACTTGCTTCCTTTGTATTGAGAAATTGTATGTGAATACCGTCATACAATTTTTTTTATGCACGTCTGCCTCGGTAGGTGCTCGGTTAGCGCGCCGGATTTTTAAGCGAAGGGGCCCCGATTTGATTCCACACTGGGTAGAAGATTTTCTTCGCTCGCGGACTAGGTGTTGTACTGTCCTTACGTTTGCATCTGCCGTCAATCTGCCATTACACTACTAAGATGGCTGCATGGGCACGGTCCGAACGCCAATAAACTCAAAAAGTTACGTAGGCCAATGTAATTCTTAAATGCACATGAGTTAAGTCGTAGAACAAAACTACTTCGTACAATCAAGTTATAATTTTTAAATACATTCAGTGGCGACAACCAAAGTTTTGTGGTATCGACTGACGTTCTCGCAAGGAATCAACAGGCAGCCAAGGGCCTGACTGTAAAGACTGGAAGTGCCATCGAGATCTCAAGTAGTTCTCTGATACTTTATTTGTACACCCTACGAACAATGAATGAACGCTATTATTTGCTCAGTTTTTGGATACGTTGCCTTAGATGCAGTGTAAACATTTCGTTGACAACGGATACAGCGGTAGTTCGTAAAGTAGAAAGAAAATTTCAGAGGGCCCAGTCTTTAGAATTATTACTGCCTGAGACAAATAGCACGGAAATTTAGAGAGATGAATTTTCAGTTCAGTATGAGACTGTATATGTAAAAGTATGCGGGGAGCGTCATACACAAAACAGCAAACGTAAATGTGTAACTCTACGAGCCGCAAAAATTTTATTTTGTCATATTTATAAATAGTGGAATGTAAATGAGTTAATCCAAGCATGTCCGCCCCTGGTAGCTGAGTAGTCAGCGCGGCGGAATGTCATAACCTAACGGCCCAAGTTCGTTTCCCGGCTGGGTCGGAGATTTTCTCCGCTCAGGGGCTGGCTGTTGTGTTGTCCTTATCATCATCATTTCATCCCCATAGACACGCAAGTCGCCGAAGTGGCGTCAACTCGAAAGACTGCACCAGACGAATGGTCTAGCCGACGGGAGAGCCGGCCGGAGTGGCCGAGCGGTTCTAGGCGCTACAGCCTAAAGCCGCGCGACCGCTACGGTCGCAGGTTCGAGTCCTGCCTCGGACATGGATTTGTGTGATGTCCTTAGGTTAGTTAGGTTTAAATATTTCTAAGTTCTAGGGGACTGATGACCTCGGAAGTTAAGTCCCATAGTGCTCAGAGCCATTTTTGAACCGACGGAAGGCTCTAGCCACACGGCATTTCCTTTTCCAATTCAAGCATGGCACATTGTACTTCTTGTTGTATCTCCTACACAGAAACTTTTCTTTGACAATATTCCTCCGTTTTCTTGTCTTGCGAAAAAGTCCGGGAAACAAAACGTATTATGGTGTGCGCGTTCGGGAAGGCGCGTGAGCACGAATATTGTGGGACCACACCCCGAGACAAAACAGCACACAACTCGTCCAAGTTCGGCGGCTGGAGTGTGGGCGCGGGCGGCTGATTGTCAGTTAGTGTTCACACTACGGGCGGGATATAAATCTCCGTCGCATTCTCGCCGGGGGGTTCCCTCGGCCGCCACTGATGCAGCTCATCACATTTTAAAACAAGGCGCCTGGCTGGGGAGCCAAAATGAAACAGATAAATAATTTCGAAAGCCAGCAGGAGATGAGCCCACTTTTGTGGCCCGCTATTGTGGCGCACCTCTCCACAGTCCGCTTTCGAAATAGGTTATAAAAGTGTGGCAGATAACGCCTCGCTTCGGAATGACTAAGTTCCTTCTCCTTCTTCCCGTGGCTACCTGCCTCTGGGTTTTGTTTTCTTTCTGGGCGCGCTGTTCGAATTGTAATAGCGCCTGCTTTGATAAGCGACCAATAACGCAGGCTACCGGCATCAATTGGAAACGACGCGCTGGCGCTGTGCTAAGTACTAAGCGCACGTTCGAGCTATTCGGAGACCATTCAACTGTCACAACCCGAGACGAATTCTTCTCGAGCATTCAATCGATAGCTATCCATATTTGCCGGATGGCTGAGGCGGAATTACGTTTTTATTTCTAAAAGTTATTAATAGAGCATTACACGGAAATTAAACCAGATTAATTATCTGATAGCACCCAATAAATACGAGATGCGAGCATCATTTCGTAAATCTGTACGTGTTCAGGCTTCCAAACATAATAACAAGAACATACACTTTACTCAGATTCAGTCCATTAACGCGAGTTTAACACTTTTTTTAAGTAATTCCACAGTTCTTCCGCTGTTTCGATTTTTTACCAAAACTGTATCTTTTGCTCCAGAAATAAATTTAAGAATGTGAAAAAGCTGAGTGGCACTAAATGAATTGTTAGTAACTTTGTCGAAAGAGAGACTAAATTTGTATGTTTGACTTTCAACATCAGCGAACATGATGCAATCCCGAAGACATAATGAGAACAAAGTCAACACTGAACTGAAACATATAGTCTAGCAACTGCTTTCCATAGTTTATTTTCACCTAGCAGTAAAAGCAGGCTTTGCAAAAATTTGTGATATTTTGTGTCGCTCTCCCGAGATATAACGAAGAAATGGTAATAAAATTCAGCTTTCTGAGAGACACAATTATTATTTTCAGTTTACAAAGATAGGTATTTTACTCGTTCAATTGTTACTCATAAACGTTTGAACAGTTAGTGGGCAATCTTGAATAAGTACACTAAAAAGAACTGACGGTTACCCAATAACGTATTCAAATTGTTGTATCACGTGTGACTGAAAAATATATACTGCAACGCGCAACGATTTCTTATCAGAGCTGCCTTGTAAATGCGGAAAAAAGAGCTATTGTTTTAAAAGATGTTACTTTTTCATGGTTTCCCCCTTTACTTCTTGGTAAACAGTTCCATATTTAAGGTTGAATATCAAGTACACTGTTTTTGTTCTCCTGATTTTTATTTGTTTCAAACTAGTTTTCGGCTTATTGGACCATCTTCAAGGAAAAACTGACTAACGTATGAAAGGGATACTAGATCTTAGGTAACCAAACACTGTAAGCAAAGCTACAATCCACTTGCATTGAGTGTCGTACATCAAACTTGTTTCTTAAGGTTGAAATTAGACTTTACTCAATGAATACTACCGTATTAAGTACAATAAATAATTAAACTACACAAAGTTACAACTTAAATGGTTATAATGCTAAAGTTTGTCAGGTCTTGACATTGTCTGACAAACAAACTTTAGTATTGTAACCATTTAATCGGTAACATTATGCAGTTTATTTATTTATTGCGTTTAATATTGTCCATTGTGTAAAGCGTAATTTCAACGATAAGAAACAAGTTTGATGCACAAAACTCCATGCAAGTGGATTGTCTCTCTGCTCATAATGTTTGATTACCTAAGAACTAGTGTTCCTTTCATATGCTAGTCACTTGTTACCTGAAAATCGCTCAATAAGCCGAAAACTAGTTTGAAAATAAACAAAACTCAGTAGCACAAAAACAGTGCACTTGTTATTCCACCTTTACGATGTAACTTTAGATTAGCAAAACAGTAGCATTTTGAAGGGCGTTTCTTCAGAAAGTGAAAGAAGGAAGAATTGTAACGACGTAGGATATAATGACGAGAATGTAACTGCTGCGGAAAAAATTCTCTTTGTACAAAAATTGCACACACGCTTTTCAAATTTTAGCTATTTTGAGATAGTACACTTTTGTAGGCAAGACATCGGCGAGAGAGTTGTGCTGTGGGTGAAATTAACGATAATGATTGTTGTAGAAAAACAAGGCAATGAATTCATATTTTAGTTGCTTGGCTGCCATTCACAAAAGAAGAATAAATAACACTGATATACTGTTACCGCATTAGAAAATTATTGTGGAGGCACCATGTTTAACAGATTGAAAGGTTAGCTCGATTCTGTACGAGAATAACGTTTGGTTAATGAGCTTCTCAACAGGTAGTCAGAACTGCACCTCGTTCCTCTGCCTTCAGCCTACACACACAGTCCTATTGTTAATCATATATATGAGACACAACTCTAACTTAAAACATAAAGATATTTGACAGTTATAGCAGGGTTGCTATCATACTTCTTACTGCGAGCATACGAATGTGCCTTAAGGCTCAGCAGTAAACAAACGAACCAGAATGTTAACCACGGCGTGGCTATAACGGCTGCCCTGGGTATCAAAATACAACACCCTAGTGTCTCGCCGTTGATTTAACGTAAGCCTTTACATTAGGAACACATTTGGGCTAGCTGTACGCTTGCCTGCAGCAAATAAAAAGGAATTACGGCCGGAATTTAGAAGCGACTTCTTCAGCTTCCAATATTTGGTCCTCGTTCTTATTAGCGTCACAGACATATTTCATACCTCCGGACGAAAATTTACGTGAAGCGAGAGAATAACCACGACGAAATGTTAACGTCAGAGTTACCCAGTGCAAACAGAAGACAATGTTAATAAGGAAAAAAATAGCATTGGTACACTTGTGGGAACCAAAATATGAAGGAAATCGGGAAAGGGAGCAAGAGGACATAACCTAATGACGCCTACAAGGTGCGTATCTATTGACACGGCGTAAATGTCTCCACGAAAGACGGAACACCACAAAACAAGTTAAATTATTTGTTATCTTAATTCCAGAAATAGCTGGCAGAAAAGCTCGCGGCCTTTGTATTAAAAGTGATATAAGTGGCGTGCACGACGGCGCTACGGCGCTCGCGTGACCGGGCCAAGCCTTACTTACGGAGCACTTTCCCCGCATAACGCGTCCGTTTGCTCATTACTTAGGACGCGTCGCGCGCCGGCGAAACAAGGAGCGCACTGAGAAAATCGAGACCTCGGCCGCACAGCACGGCATTTTAGACTGAGCGTAAAAATCGATGTTCCCATTCGCATCATCTAAGCACTGAACAGTATTCCATCGACTAGTGCCGATTTGCGCGAGTGAAAAAAAAATGAGACTATAGTGAATTTTTTATTTTCACACTACCTAAAATATTTCTCAGCCTAAATTTAGGAAAGACAATATCTCGAATGCGTTTCTATTATTTCTCAACAATACGTCGTACCTGGAAACCTGTGAGGCATTAGGTCTACCTTAAATTATTGCATTTTTCTTCTCTAACTCCTAATTCCAATCCACCCAGAAATAGAATTATCTATCCCGCTTCACCTAGATGAATTGCAGACATTCCGGGCGCTCGTCCAAAATATTTATTCGAGTGCACCTGAAGGCCTGCAGTGCATTTAATAAATCTTTAACGTATTAAAATGTTCTTTGTGAAACATAGTGTATGAATTAAATACCAATTACGAATTCCTTACAGAGCTGCCGACTAAATAATTCTTTCGTTTCGGAGCTCTTCCCTAAGATGAACGACCACATATCACAATACATTTAACCGACACAGACGCATAGTGTTTCATGTGAAAAATATTAATACAAAACAATCGCGAAGTGTTGTATATAACTGGAGTAAACCTCACAGCGGGTTATGGAACGTACGCGAATTTCCACAGATGTCTTACAAATAACCCAAAGAACGTGGAAAGACGGGACTTAATTTTCAACAGAAAAAGTTCTAGAACTGAGAAATTAACGGATTTCATTGTGTTACGTAGGACACCACTTGTAAACGAATTTCGATAGAAAACAGAGAGGAAAACTCAGTTATAAACTTGTGATAATTATTCCAGAGAAAAATTATTCATAAGACATTTCAGAAACGAAGTGTGCTATTTTATAAACGTACTTTCTTTTGTGAACGTCTGAAACCAAAAAGGAAATCCTCGTTGATGTGTACGACGGCCACATTTTGCATTCCAATTCTCACAAACGTTCCTCTTAATTTTGCAAGTTTTTTTCTGTTTTCATAAACTCATCAATTTTACTATATAGTAAATGTTGCACTCTCATTTATTAAAGGACATAAATTTCAGAGCGTGAAAAACATTGTGAAACACACAGAATTTATCTCATATATTCAATTGCTGAATGTACACTGTCGAAGGGAGAAATAAATAATCACTTCAACGACGGCGCAATCGTGCGGCGGTACCGCAGCGCTAGTGCATAGAGTGTTGAATTTTTATTAGCGTCCCGTAAGCAACGAGCTCGGCTCACTAATGAATCATTCATGCAGTGAAAACGACAACAAAGAAGTACCTGCTTCTGATCAGATGACCCACTTGTTAGAATCTTTTACTACATTGAGTGTCGAGCGGCGTTGACATACACTGCCATCTTTTATCTAATTTAAAAATATGGCATGAGTTTAGTAAGAGAAGAAAGTATCGTTGCAGCAGAAGAAATTTAATGAAAATGGATTTCATTGTAACGGGCCGCGCTTTGCGCTCACTAAATTTCTTGATACGGCATGCGCTATAAACAAAGTTAAATTCACGAATTAACGGAAGCCACACAAAGAGTTGTGTAAATCGGACGAGCACTGCCATTTGCTTGTTTACATGTGCAATTTAAAATAGTGGGAGAAGTGAAATAGTAATCCCTGAGCATAGATAATAATATTTAGATTTTCTATTGTATTTCCTTTATAGTGAATCCCCTTACACTCACTTTAACCAACAAGAGTTAGTGCTCTGATAATACCTTTACATTTTCTGGTTAAATTTTTGGTGAAACACAGTATAATCTGCTTATTAAAAAAAAAAACAGAAATATGATTCCCTATCGTTATTCAGGTCAATATTAAAAGCTTTAGCGGGCGTCGCGAATTAATATGGTGAATTTCGACCAAAATTCTTTTTCATAACGGCATATCTTAAATACAACTTCTACATACCCCGTTAATTCCAGTGAAACTAACGCTAGAAGATGACTTATGATCCTGGAATATAACGATGAGGCATGAACGATGTGCAGAAAATTTTTGTTAATTATTTTACTGTCAAAGTGCTTAGCTGAAATTTATCTTGGGAGATATAATTGCAGTTATTATATAACCAAGTTATCCAATTACATCACACAGCTAGCGCAACACCAATATTTTTAAGACCAGTTCCCTCAATTATTGAAAGTGTGCATCAAAACTATTAAAAATAGTTTGTATTTCATTAGAAATTTTCTCATTTTCACTACGGTTCACATGTTGCCTGTTAGCAACGGTAGCTCTGTCACTTCAAGTTGAACATTTTGCCAGGTAAAGTGACGTTTAATATTTAATAAAGTACTAGAAAAACATTAATTTAGATTTAGGGATATATTATGTTTGTGTCTTGCATATCCGTCTCACTAAATTAGGGACTGTATCTAGTGCGAAGACGCTGCAAGCAAATGTAAATAAAGCGAGTTCGCAGCGCACAGTACGAGCTGCAATAATATGAAGCAACTAATAATCTGAAGCACGAATTACTACGACGGACGCTATATTTGATACACATGCTGCACAAAATTTTAATATTGTTACTACACATAGGGCGTTACATTTGAGAACACAACGTGAACGATAGAATAAGTACACATGTCCGTCGATCGAGCGCTATATGCGACTTTTTGATGTCCAATTCTGAATTGTGAAGGAAAATGGACTATAAAGAGAAACGTAGAAACAAAACTGGGAGCTCTACAACCATGCAACGATTTTTTGAAGAAAAGCAGCTGTTAACGTAAAGGAAATGAGGTAAGGCACATCTTTTCCAGAAGTAATGACACGCTAAGGAAGAAATTTGAAGTATTAAATAACAATGCACGATGTTCAGTCACTAGATGTTTGGTAGGCGGCGCGCTTCGAATTTAAAGCATTCTCGAGGAATTAAATTTCAGTGTAGTGTTTGTTCTGAAACACGACAGGCATTGCAGAAGTAAATAAGATATAATGAGTGAATATTGTGTCACACAGTAGTTACAGACAAAGTACGGCCACAGAGAGACAAAAGTCAGTTTATATCGAAGAAAAGAAGTAGAAAACACCACGCCTAAAAGAAGTGATACGAAAATGTAAATTGGCGGCACACAAGAGCAATGAAGATTTGCGTCTACGGAAAAGTTAGCAGGGAAAATGTACACATTCTCACACAGAAGCGGGAAGTGGAAGAAGATAAGCGAAAGGTGTACTTACAGGTGGGAGAGCGGTGGCTCAGACTAGGTAGGCCTGGACGCCGCCCGATTCGGTGACGGCGGTGGCGGCGGTGCGCCACGGCGGCCTGGAGAGGCCGCGCAGCACCACCGAGCCGTCGCGCTCCAGCGTCGAGTAGTCCGAGTCTATGGACGAGTAGATGTGCTCCGAATTGGGGCGGCTGGCGGCGCCGGCCGTGGCCGCGGAGGCGGCGGGAGAGTCGTCGGCCGCCCGGCGCGACGTGTAGCTGGGCGGTGCGTCGCCGCTGTTGCTGCTGGCACTCGCGCTGCTGGCCCGCAGCTGCTGCAGCGGCACCAGCTGCCCCAGGCCCTGCTGCTGCAGGCGCCGGTTCTTGTCGTTCGCATTCCCGTGTTGGTTGCCGTTGCTCATCGTCGACTCGAGCGTGTAGTTGTTGATGTTGCGCCGGTACATGCTGCTGTTCTTGGCGTGGTGGTGCTGGTGGCGCGCGTAGCTGTCGCGGTTGGGCATGGCGTAGCGCAGGCGGGCCCAGAAACGCTTCTCTCCCCAGCGCACGCGGGCGCCCGTCTTGAGATACGGCCGCAGGTCCGGGTCCTCCTCGGCTTCCGGCAGGTTGCTGCTCTCCTCGACGACGACCAACTTGAACACGCGACCCTTGAGCGCCTCGTGCAGCGCCGACCGGAACTCGAAGCGCGACCACTCGGTCTGCATGAAATTGCGAGACAGCACCAGGATGACGCGCCGGCTCGCCTCGGCTGCTTCCAGGACCACCGGCGACGTCGAGTGCTGGAAGTAGGCCTGGTGCGGCAGGTCGCGATAGTGCAGGCACAGCTGGAACGACGGATCCCCGTGCTCTAGTTCTGCCACGATAGAATGCAGCACGAAATCCTCATCCTTGGGGCTGTAGCACACGTAACCGTCATACAACTTCTCCCTCTCTTCTGCAAACTGCTTCGAGCCGCTTTTGAATTCGAAAAGACGTATACCGTATCGTGAATATACCCATATTCTCACTGGCTCTCTGAAGACAAACATGACGACAGTCAGCGTCAGTATTACGATAAACACGGAAAGTGTGGTGATTACCATGGGGAGATAATCGGATATCATGATACTCTGGATAACAGAAACGCTGGCGTAGTAATCGCTGCAGGTGGTGCTATTGAAATCGATCTCCCGTCGCTGTGGCGGTTTCGTGTCATTGATATAGCACCATATGTTCTCGCCGTCCATCACCTTGCGTGCGTTGTCGGAGACCCAAGCCTGCAACGCTTGTAGGAACTTACATCTGCACGTCCACGGGTTGTAGCCCAGCCAGATCTCAGACAGCCTGCCATTCAAGTTCAGCTGCCATACGGGAAATGTCATCAGGCGATTGTTGTCTAGTCTCAGTACCTCCAGCGACATGAGCGGCAAAAGTGTAATGTTGGCCACGAAAGATATCCTGTTATTCTGCAAGTAGAGCTCTGTTAACTGCGATAAACGCTCAAATTCGTAGCCTTTCAGTTCTCGTATCATATTGTCTTCTAGATGAAGAATTTCGAGAGAGCGCAGGCCATTAAAAGTGCGATTCTGTATCGTTCTGACGTTGCTAGCATTTACAAATAGGACGCGGAGATTTTTCCGGCCGATAAAGACGTGATCCTGCAGTTCGTCGAAATTGTTGCCATCCAAGTACACTTCGGTCGCATCCATGGGGATGCGCGGTGGCATAATTGTTTTCTTCAGTCCAGTACAGTCAACAATGTTGTGAGCCCATGTCTGATCGTGGTAGCAAGTACAGTTCTCCGGACACGTCATTTCGCAGTCACACGCGTCAAAATCGCAACAGTGGCACAGGGCAAAACAGTGCGTTTCGTAAGAGCATAGAAAGTTTGATGGCTGGGCTTCTATAGCATTAACAACGTAGCCGTGTCGGCCGTACGTCATTGTACACACAATACTCGACAGATCCATCACCCTCGGGTACTGCCTAGGGTTTGTCATATTGTTTATCTTCGGTAACCAATCCATCTGACAGTCACACTGAAAGGGATTGCCAGCCATGTAAAATTCTGGAAGAGATCTGTTTTCTGGCATGACAGGCAAGCGTAAAGCGTCTAGTTCCATCGAAAGAATCTTATTAGCGTACATATCAACTCTCACTAAATTGACCTTATCTGCAAACGTTGACGGTTGAATGACAGTTATTTCATTGTTGTTGATAAATAGAAGCTCTATACTGTTCGGAATAGACAGAGGATTGAGTTCCGTTATATTGTTGTGGCTACAATCCATTGTTTTAATATGCATTTTATCCTGGATTTCGTAATAATTTCCCAGTGCTTCAATAAAATTTCCATGAATGTCCAGCCATTTTAAATTTGACGGAATAAAAGCGTAATCGAACCAAACTAGATGATTTTCTGACAAATTTAACCACACAAGGGTCGCAATCGACGTGAAAACACCGTTAATATCAGTCAAATAGTTCGAATCGACCCTTATAGCTTCGATATGATAATTATGTTCGAACGTACCTCTTTCGATCTGCTGGATCTTGTTCTTGGACAGATTGAGCACCTGCAGGCTGGTGAGATCCCAAAACATCCCCTTCGTCAAGTTTCCGACGTTGTTACCCAACAGCCGCAAGCCGGTCAGCTGGTTCAGGTTACGGAAGGAGCCGTTTTGAAAGTAAGAAATTTGATTTTCTCCTAAGTCGAGCGTCTTGAGGAACGAAAGAGCTTGCAGTGCCTCAGGTACAGAGTCCATCAAGTTATTGCTCATATCAAGTTCTTTGAGACCTGAACAGTTACTGAATGCTTGATGGTGGATGCTAGCGATTTCGTTGTAGCTCATAGACAATGAATTCAGAATAAACAAACCACTGAACGTCGCTGCGCTGAGGCTGGTCAACTTATTGTGACTCAGATTCAAGGTGTGCAAGTTGTAAAGCGGCAGGAAGGTATTGTCCTCGATGTACATAAGAGTATTGTTCCGTAAGTCTAGTATCTGCAAGAACGACACGTCCTTAAACATGCGGCCTCCGATTCGACTGATTTCGTTGTTGGACAAGTTGAGGACGACGAGCCGAATAAGCCCGTCGAAGGTGTGCTCGTTGATATGTTGCTCAGTGAGTTTATTTTGGGACAAGTCGAGGACGAGCAGCTGTTCGAGGTTGTGGAAGACGCCGGGGCCCATGTCGCGCAGTTCGTTGCCGTGGAGGTAGATCTCGCGCAGCTCTTTGTTGGTGGCGAAGAGCTCGCCGGGCAGCGAGTGCAGCTTGTTGTACGATATGTTGAACATGCGCAGCTCCGTGAGACCAGTGAGGGCGCTTCCCGAGACGGCGCCGATCGCGTTGTACTCGAGATACAGCTTTTGCAGTCGCTTCAGCCTGGTGACCGTCGAGTCCCCGCCCAGCACAGCTATTTCGTTGCGTGAGAGGTCGAGGATGCGCACGTCAAACCCTCCGAGGCAGTCTGGAGGCGCCGGATGCGGCGGGTAGCCGGCCAGTTCGACGGACGTGAATCGGTTGCAGGTCAAATTGATGCTCTGCAGGTTCGTCAGGCTGCAGAAGGAACCTTCCGGAAGAGCTTGGATGTTGTTGAAGGCTAAGTCGAGGTGCTGCAGCTCACTGAGACCGCGGAGGCTGCCTGGGGCGAGCTCCAGGTAGTGACTTGGGCCCCAGTCGCCGTTGTGGCTGTTGATACTGAGACGTTTCAGCTCCGGAAGGCCTCCGAGGGCGTCGGGCGGCAGCGAGCGCAGTTTGCAGCTTACGAGGGTGAGGTCTTCTAGTTGAGGGTAACGGCTGAACGCCTTGGTGGTGAAGGCGCTGTCGAATAGCAGGTCGGGACTACACGTGAGGCGCAACTTGGCAGTGTACGGGTCCAACTGCAGCGCGGCCAGCGCCGGTCCGGAGGCGTCCAGCGTCCTGATGCGGCACCACGTGCCGTTGTCGGCCCCGTAGTTGCAGATGTCGGGCTCCTTGGCCGCTGACGCGCCGCTTGCCAGCCACAGCGCCAGGAACGTGGACACGGCGTACACTGACGCGCGCACATGTCGCCTGCCCGCCGAGGAATCCAGGTCTGCGTTTGGCGGCCGATCGCCGCCGGCTCACGCAGAGGACGACAGCTCACGAGTGCGACGGCACCGCACTCACTGGCCGTGCACGGCGCTCTACTGCTGTCCGCTGTGGCGTCAAAACTGTCTTCCGGGTGCACACGTTGCAGATCAAAATTGGTGAAAAAATACTCGAGTCCCACTACATAACTGTGTCGAATAAGTAGAGAAAGTTCTTTCAGTCAGTTACTTGAAATTGCACCCGTTGGCGCCAGGAGCCAGCACGCCCACACGCGTAAGAACAGGCAACTGTCTATCCCCCCTACCTCGCTGCTGCCACACCGCGTCTGGCTCTGCGGCGCAACTGGCGCGATCGTGGCCGCGCGCACTAGTATATACCGAAGACGCGACTAACGCTTAGCGCAACTGCGCTTGCCGGCTGGCTGTGGCGGCGGGGTGGGGGCCGGCCACCGTGGAGGGGGGAGGCGTGGCGGCGCGCCACCGCCAGGCGGCAGCACGGGCTGACAGGCCTGGGACTATTAACAGGCCACGGTGCACGCTCCCTCGGATTTTCACCGGACGCAGCCACGATAACGCCTGGCCGCACGTGTGCGCCGCGCCGCGCGCGGGCTGGCGCTGCCGTTTAACTGTAAAAAGAAAAAAAAGCCCAACTCCCAAAACTGACAGTAAACTTTCGAGCATGGCTAAAAGCACTGATGTCCATTTCTTTGCGTGCGCTATCCTGAGACAAATGTGGGTAAAACTAACCTACTGGGCCGTTTCAACTAACGTACACATTACACCCTATGAACCGTCGTTCATTTTTACTTCAGGGTTTCTATTTTGTAGTGTTTTTGAAATAAATAAGACAATATTTTTATGAAGTAATTGATTCGGCCGCCTTAGAACTTTCAGACAAATTGTTACTTGGTATTACGAATTCTACATCACGTTCTCTTTGTGGAATTGTACTGCATATGAAAATTGATGACTGAGAAGTCATAAGTTTAATAACGAAAAGTAACACAATTCTGTGTTTAAAATGTGTTAATGAAATTAAAATCAACAGTCTTAGGGGGGTCAGAATTACATTTCTAATCATTAAAGCTTTCATCAACAAACTTAATAAGAAATAGGTAGTCAGTAAGTTCAGGGCCAAAGAAATTGGCGTAAATGGAAGAAAAGACAGGAATAAATAAATAAAGAATTAATTTCGATAGGGCGATGAAGGATAGCGAGGTGGGAGACAGACCGAAAGAAATGACAGAAACTATTACATTCTTATCGAAAAGGACGCTATGCCAACAAGTACAAAAAATAATTAACATTCTTCTCGATGTAGCGATGCTTAGAATTTATCTTAGATCATTAAAAATGGACGGATACACTGAAGAAGGAGTTTGAGACAGAACTGCGATGGTTACAATCAGCACGCTAAACAAATATAACAACGTATTGAATTTATGTTAAGGCGATAACTATCTACGAGGGCGTTCTGAAAAGTATAACCTCTGCGTTTTTTATGTGAAAACTCTCAAAGGTTTTACAAATAAAACAAGCGTTATTAACATTCTGTATCTTTATTCTTCGTGCCTATATATTTATTTCTGAGCATAGTCATCCTGACGACGAATACATTTCTCCCAACAAGAAAGCAGTTTGTTGATACCGTCACTATTGAATGTTTGGCTTTTTGACGGAACCAAAACCTCACCTCTGCACCGTTTCCTCACTATCAAAGTGAAATCTGCGAAGGTGTTCTTGAAGTTTCGGGCGACAGATGAAAATCGGATGAGACCAAGTCGGGACTGTATGAAGCAAGATCGATGAGAGTCAACCCAAAGCGTCTGGTTGTTGCAAATGTCGCAGCAGTCGTTTTGGTCTGGCATTGTCATGGTGAAGGAGAAGGTGCTCCGTGTGTGAACGAACTCTTCCAACTCTAAACTCGATTACAGCACGCTGATTGTTACGCACCGATATAGTTACGTTACACGCTGTCATGTTACACGTAGCAGTTCTGAGTAGCAAACTTTAAGAAATTTCACACAAGAAATTCTGGAGCAATACTTTTCACAAAACCCTCGTAACGTATAAGAAAATGTACCGCCGGATCACTTTTGGATGTACGGCGAGTGTCAGACTCACTATGACGGCGACAAAAAAGTACGTCTACGTCTGTACTCCGAAAACCATCTTACGGGATATGGCGGAGGGTACTTCAGATGTCCGTATGTTTTCCCCGCTTTCCTGTTCCATTTGCGGATGACGGGTGGGAAGCGTGACCGTACGCTAGACGAAGCTCCGCATGACATATGATTCATTCAACTTTCTCGCCATGATTATTTCCCCAGAGGTATGCGGGAGGAAGTAAGACGAGAGGTGGTAAATAAGTACTGCAACATATTGTTTTCTGAAAGTAGGTTGCTTTAATTCAGGATTCCAATTCACCATATTATTCGCCACTCTTTCGGCTACAAAACCCTATTTTTTAGTATAATCTCCGTTCGGTGCGAGGGTCTTACGCCAGCCCACTAGGAGGGACTGTATGCCCGCGTGGTACTACTTTACTGCATCAATAACCTCCCCATCATCCACGTACTGCTTCCCGCAGAGTGCATGCTGCATGGAAGGTGCGAGATCCGCGCTGTTGTGTGGATGAGGAAGAACAGTCAGTGAAGTTTTGTGAGCTCCTCTCGGGTGCGCAGACTTGTGTGAGGCCTTGCGTTGTCATGGAGAAAGAAAAGCTCGTTTGCATGTTTGTGGTGACGAGGACGCTAAAGTTGTTTCTTCAATTTCCAGAGGGAAACACAGTACTCTTCAGAGTTGATCGTTGCATCAGACATCTAACAGAATGACCCCTTCAGAGTCGCAGAAGGCCGTAGCCAAGACTTGAGCGGCTGAGGGTGTGGCTTTGAGCTTTTTCTTCGGAGGAGAGGTGGTGTGGCGCCACTCCGTGGAGTCCCGATTGTTTCGGCTTCTAATTGATGATCCCATGTTTCACCGCCTGTGACGACGCTCGTCAAAAAATTATTACGATCAGCCTCGTAACACGCAAACAAATCCCCGTAGATAATCTTTCGTTGCTCTGTACAGTCTGTTAGGCGGCAAGGAACCCAACGGTGATATACCGGGTGATCAAAAAGTCAGTATAAATTTGAAAACTTAATAAACCACGGAATAATGTAGATAGAGAAATAAAAATTGACACACATGCTTGGAATGACGTGGGGTTTTACTAGAACAAAAACAAAAGTTCACAAAATGTCCGACTTATGGCGCTGGACAGCAAAACGTCAGTGACTACGCATGACAATCATGTATAAAAGGAGCTGTAATGAGAGAGAGAATCAGATGCGCCAGCAGTCGCAGCATGTTGACGTTACCTGAAAAGGCGCTTTTAGTGAAGCTGTATTATCAGAATGGGGAATGTGCTATTTTCAGCGTTACGATCCTATCGCCATAGGAAGGGGATTCGAACGGGTAAAGGTCCGTTGACAAATGCAGCTGTGGCGAGAATGATTTCGAAGTTCGAAGCCACGGGTTGTTTAGACGATAGACCCCGTAGTGGCCGACCGAGCACAAGGCGTAATGCTACTGAGACAGTTCAGGAAGAAATGGGGACTCTAGCGCGTTTGTCTATGCACGGGGAAGTCAGCGCTCGTGCAGTCGCACGTCGCACCGGCATTCCATACACTACTGTTTGGCTGGCACTTAGGCGTACCCTCCGATGCTATCCGTACAAAATTCATCGGCACCATGAACTGTTACCTGGCGGTTTCGTGAAGCGGAGGGCATTTGCGGTGTGGGCGTTTCAAAAGATAGCGGAAGATGACGATTGGCTGAGTAAAGTGTTGTGGACCGACGAAGCACATTTCACGCTCCGAGGGTCTGTCAACGCCCACAACTGCAGAATTTGGGCTACCGAAAACCCTAGAACTGTCGTGGAAACTCCATTGTACGACGAAAAAATCACGGTATGGATTGGATTTACATGTACCGTTATCGGGCCTTTTATCTTCGAGGAAATGCGTGATTCTGGTTTTGTAACTGCTACCGTGACGGGTGAGAGGTACGCCGATACGTTACAGAATCTCATCATCCCCAGCCTGGCTGATAAACACCTGCTGGAACGTACGATGTTTATGCAGGATGGCGCTCCACCCCACATTGCTAGACGCGTGAAAGATCTCTTTCGCGCGTCGTTTGGTGATGATCGTGTGCTCAGCAGCCCCTTTCTTCATGCTTGGCCTCCCAGGTCCCCAGACCTCAGTAAGTGCGATTATTGGCTTTGGGGTTACCTAAAGTCGCAAGTGTATCGTGATCGACCGACATCTCTAGTGATGCTGAAAGACAACATTCAACGCCAATGCCTCACCATAATTCCGGACACGCTTTACAGTGCTGTTCACAACATTATTCCTCGACTACAGCTATTGTTGAGGAATGATGGTGGACATATTGAGCGTTTCCTGTAGAGAACATCATCTTTGCTTTGTCTTACTTTGTTATGCTCATTACTGCTATTCTGATTAGATGAAGCGCCATCTGTCGGACATTTTTGAACTTTTGTGTTTTTTTTTTTTTTGGTTATAACAAATTCCCATGTCATTTCAAGCATGTGTGTCAATTTGTACCTCTCTATCTACATTATTCCGTGATTTATTCAGTTTTCAAATTTATACTGACTTTTTGATCACCCGGTACATTTGAGTATCCCGAGTGGTGGCGGAGGATGTCAGCACTACGAACACAGACGTCTAGCTATGCAGCCAGGTAGTTGATTGTAATCTGTTGGTCATCTCGAATAACAGTGTCCGCACATTCCAACTATGCAGGAGTCACAGCTGCCTGCGGCCGGCCGTCACGCGGGAGATTTGACAGGTTTCTGCGATCTTGCGATGATGACAATCGTCTCGCCCAATGACTCGCCGGGCTGTCGTTGATTGCTAGGTCTCCGTTGACATTCTGTAAGTGCCTATGAATATCTGAGATGCTCTGGATTTCCGCCAAAGAAAGTCAATGATAACACTCTACTTGGAAGGCACCACCGTTACAAACGCCATTTTGAAGGCTACGTATAGCGTCGCCACCTACCGATACTTCATGAAACTGTAGGGCTGAAGCGGGAATATTCCACGACGTCACTCAATAAATTCCGCATAATTTCTACCGGAATTGGCTGAGAAAGAAATGTGTTGCAGTACTAATTGAACGCCCCTCGTACATTGTCCGATTCACTTTGGAACGTTTGGTCTCCAAATTTCAGCATTAAACCTCTCCGTGAGGCACAACGCCTCTCTTTTAGCGTCTGACACTGGATTTCATTGAGCATCTCTGTAACGTTCTCCCGCCGTGAAAACGATCTAGTGGCGAAACACGCCCCTACTCGTTGCATCTTCTCTGTAACTTAACTACCTTTCCTTAAGAATCTTCCAATAAATCTCAGTCTGTCATCTACTATTCCTGTTATTATTTTATATGGTTGTTCCATTTTAGGTCACTCCATATAATTAGTCTTGGTTATTTTACAGTAATTGCTGGTGCCAGTGATTGGTCGCCTATAGCGTATTTGAAGAGCAGTGGATCTCTTCGCCTATCTACGCACAATACATTACAGTTATTTACATTCAGCAACAACTGAAAGTCCCTGCACAAGCCGTGGTTCCATTGCAGTTCTCCCAGAATTTCGCTACAGTCTTCTAGCGTTGCAGCCTTCCCATAGATATCATCATCGTCCGCGAATAACCTTAGGTTCTTCCTACGTAATCCGCTAGAGCGTTAATGTAAAATGTCATTTACAGCTGGCCTCAAACGCTCCATTGTGGCAGTCCCTAAATTACATTAGTCGATAATGCTCCGTTAAAAACGACGTGTTGAGTTTTACCTGAAAGGAAATCCTGTACTCAATCACAAATTTTGTATGTATTCGCTAACAGTTTTTTTTAAACTATACTCTCTTCTGCTCCTCAGCACAACGTGGCGAAGGTGATGTTTATATTTTCGTGAAGTTTCGTCTGCTCTGAACAGGCATTGTGTACAAGTATTCAACAGCATATTATTTTCGTGACATTGCAGTACAAGTATCTTATAAATGTTCATATACAGGGTGAGTCACCTAACATTACCGCTGGATATATTTCGTAAACCACATCAAATACTGACGAATCGATTCCACAGATCGAACGTGAGGAGAGGGGCTAGTGTAATTGGTTAATACAAACCATGAAAAAGTGCACGGAAGTGTGTTTTTTAACACAAACCTACGTTTTTTTTAAATGGAACCCCGTTAGTTTTGTTAGCACATCTGAACATATAAACAAATACGTAATCAGTGCCGTTTGTTGCATTGTAAAATGTTAATTACATCCGGAGATATTGTAAGCTAAAGTTGACGCTTGAGTAACACTCCTCCGCTGTTCGATCGTGTGTATCAGAGAGCACCGATTTACGTAGGGATCCAAAGGGAACGGTGATGGACCTTAGGTACAGAAGAGACTGGAACAGCACATTACGTCCACATGCTAACACCTTTTGATTGGTCTTTTTCACTGTCGCACATGTACATTACCATGAGGGGTGAGGTACACGTTCGACGGGCGTTTCATAGGACGTGGAGGACGCATAAATTGGCCAGCCCGTTCTCCTGATCTTACACCTCAGGACTTCTTTCTGTGGGGTACGTTAAAGGAGAATGTGTACCGTGATGTGCCTACAACCCCAGAGCATATGAAACAACCTATTGTGGCAGCCTGCGGCGACATGACACCAGACGTACTGCGGCGTGTACGACATTCATTCGACAGAGACTGCAATTGTGTGCAGCAAATGATGGCCACCATATTGAACATCTATTGGCCTGACATGTCGGGACACACTCTATTCCACTCCTTAATTGAAAACGGAAACCACGTGTGTACGTGTACCTCACCCCTCATGGTAATGTACAAGTGCGTCAGTGAAAAAGACCAATCAAAAGGTGTTAGCATGTGGACGTAATGTGCTGTTCCAGTCTCTTCTGTACCTAAGGTCCATCACCGTTCCCTTTGGATCCCTACGTAATTCGGTGCTCTCTGATACACACGATCGAACAGCGGAGGAGTGGTACTCAAACGTCAACTTAAGCTTACAATATCTCCGGATGTAATTAACATTTTACAATGCAACAAACGGCACTGATTACGTATTTGTTTATATGTTCAGATGTGCTAACAAAACTAACGGGGTTCCATTTAAAAAAACGTAGGTTTGTGTTAAAAAACATACTTCCGTGCATTTTTTATGGTTTGTATTAACCAATTACACTAGCCCCTCTCCTCACGTTCGGTCTGTGGAATCGATTCGTCAGTATTTGATGTGGTTTACGAAATATATCTAGCGGTAACGTTAGGTGACTCACCCTTTATACGTCCTCCCTTTTTGCTTGACAAATCGCTATACGTGAAGTTTATCGACGTCTGTCAGAGATAAGGTTGCATGAAACGAGAGGAACAGAGAGCAGGTATCCAAAACTAGTTAAGAGAATTTGACTTAGCGACAGGAGAAACTCTGGGGCAGTCATGTGAATTAAACGAAACAGAGATATACGAGAGGCGTTTCATAGGTAATGCAACAATTTTTTTTTAAGAAGTAGGATAGTTCCATTCTTGATTTCAATACGTCATACTATTCACCAATTATTTAAACGTAATCTCCGGTGAATGCGACGTCCACATTATTGGGACGGTTTGTACGTCCCCATAGTACCGGCCGGCCAGAGTGGTCTAGCCGTTCTAGGCGCTTCAGTGTGGAACCGCGCGACCACTACGGTCGCAGGTTCGAGTCCTGCCTTCGGCATGTGTGTGTGTTATGTCCTTAGGTTAGTTAGGTTTAAGTAGTTCTTAGTTCTAGGGGACTGATGACCTCAGATGTTAAGTCCCATTGTGCTCAGAGCCATTTTTAGCATATAGTACCGCTCAACTAGTCGACATCGTAGCCAATGAAGTGATGAATCCATCTCTCATCGCCTGTAACGATGTTCGACAAAATATAGTCACCATTAGCCTCGTAACGCACAGACAACTGTGCACATATGGTCCTTTGTTGCTCTTTATGGTTGTCTGTGAGACGGCGACGAAGCCAGCGGGCGCACACGTTTAAGTACCACGAGCGATGGACGAGTGTGTCAGCACTACCAGCAGAGACGTCCAGTTGTGCTGCAAGGTGTTTGACTACGACTGCGATCCATCGATCACCTCGAATGGGAATGTCCGCATGTTCCAAGACTGCAGCAGTCACAGCTGTGTGATGCCGGCCGGCTCGCGGGAGATCGGACAGGTTTGCGCGACCTTGTTGCGATGATAACAGATGCCTCGCCCAACGACTCACTGTGGTTTTGTTCACTACCACGTCTCCGTAGCCATTCCACAAGCGCCTATGAACATCTGCGATGCTCTAGTTTTCTGCCGAAAGAAACTCGATGACAGATTTCTACTTGGAACGTACCTAAGCTACAGACGCCACTTTGAAGACTACGTATTGCACCACCACCATCGGAACTTCGTGAAACTGTAGGGCTGAAGCGGGAGTATTCCACGTTCCACGATGTCCCGCAACAAATTCTGCGTTTTTTCAACCGAAACTGGCCGAGAAGAAAATGTGTTTCATTACTCACTGAAGGCCTCTCGTATGATGACAGTCTTATACGGAAAGGAAGAACAGGCTGCAAAAAGTCAGTTTCAGCAGAAGAAGAAGCTCACTGCCTGTAAAACATACGATGAAGAACTCTCCTACAAAACTATTAAATTATTGATACCACGCAAGATCAACTTTGTCGTTTTAGCACAAAACGTGGTGAAACACATACTCAAACACAAGGTGCCCACACGGACTGACTGATGCACACACTGCGATACACATAAAACTGTTTATGGCACTTGTGAAATTCTCTGCCTAGTTGAAACATCTTCATATACTGCGTAAAAAGGAAAAGAGCAATCATATGACGTTTCATAAGGAATTTAAAATATTTCTCAGTGAAATAGTACCCGGAAATAGTTTTCTAAGCGAATAGAAAGTATAAATACAAAAATTTTTCCACCATAGTTTGCTGTTATATTAATAGAAAAAAGCAGCCTGAAATAGAGCCTATTTATTTCAGAAGTGGCTACAACAGTCATAACTTAAAGATCATGAAATACAAAGACTACGTTTCTTGGACCATCTCCATAGGTACCATACGGAATCTTCGCTAGTAGTCCTGTACTCTCCGCTATACTTCAAGTGTTCCAAGCCAAAATGTTTGCATAAGAAAAAGCTTCAAGGCCACACTAGTCTGCATGACTGCCGCATACAACAGCCAGGGTCAACCATGTACTGCCTCCAAACACTGCTGATACATCACAAGTAAACAAATAAACTGCGTCATAAGTCCACGGGAAACACTGGGGCCGCCAATAACCTGCGGCTTATTAAATTGCCCAGCAAGGTCAATGCTGATTGCTTTCAATGACCTATACACATGAACACACCGCATAAGGCAACGACGATACAACGTCAACGAGGCACTGCAGCGGTACGTTAACACTCAAAAAAATGGCTCTGAGAACTATGGGACTAAACGTCTGAGGTCATTAGTCCCCTAGAACTTAAAACTACTTAAACCTAACTAACCTAAGGACATCACACACATCTTTGCCCGAGGCAGGATTCGAAACTGCGACCCTAAAGGTCACTGATCGCGCGGTTCCAGACTGAAGTGCCTAGAACCGCTCGGCCACAACGGCCGGCTGTTAACACTCAGTATATATATAGATATATAGGGTGGTCCATTGATCGTGACTGGGCCAAATATCTCATGAAATAAGCATCAAACGAAAAAACTACAAAGAACGAAACTTGTCTAGCTTGAAGGGGGAAACCAGATGGCACTATGGTTGGCCCTATAGATGGCGCTGCCATAGGTCAAACTGATATCAACTGCGCTTTTTTAAGTAGGAACCCCCATTTTTTATTACACATGAGTGTAGTACGTAAAGAAAATGAACCACTTTTCTCGCTTTGTGATAGATGGCGCTGTAATAGTCAAAAACATATGGCCCACAATTTTAGACCAACAGTTGGTAACAGGTAGGTTTTTTAAATTAAAATACACAACGTACAGGGCTATTACAAATGATTGAAGCGATTTCATAAATTCATTGTAGCTCCATTCATTGATATATGGTCACGACACACTACAGATACACAGAAAAACTCATGAAGTTTTGTTCGGCTGAAGCCGCACTTCAGGTTTCTGCCGCCAGAGCGCTCGAGAGCGCAGTGAGACAAAATGGCGAGAGGAGCCGAGAAAGCGTATGTCGTGCTTGAAATGCACTCACATCAGTCAGTCATAACAGTGCAACGACACTTGAGGACGAAGTTCAACAAAGATCCACCAACTGCTAACTCCATTCGGCGATGGTATGCGCAGTTTAAAGCTTCTGGATGCCTCTGTAAGGGGAAATCAACGGGTCGGCCTGCAGTGAGCGATAAACGGTTGAACGCATGCGGGCAAGTTTCACGCATAGTGATGTGAAAGATTCAGTGTTTAAACCTGCTCTACCAAGAAACGTGCCAGAATTGCGAGCTCGCATCAACAATGCTTTCGAACTCATTGATGGGGACATGCTGCGCCGAGTGTGGGAGGAACTTGATTATCGGCTTGATGTCTGCCGAATCACTAAAGGGGCACATATCGAACATTTGTGAATGCCTAAAAAAACTTTTTGAGTTTTTGTATGTGTGTGCAAAGCATTGTGAAAATATCTCAAATAATAAAGTTATTGTAGAGCTGTGAAATCGCTTCAATCATTTGTAATAACCCTGTATGTACGTTTGAACATTTTATTTCGGTTGTTCCAATGTCATACATGTACCTTTGTGAACTTATCATTTCTGAGAATGCATGCTGTTACAGGATGATTACCTTTAAATACCACATTAATGCAATAAATGCTCAAACAGATGTGCGTCAACCTCAATGCATTTGGCAATACGTGTAACGACATTCCTCTCAACAGCGAGTAGTTCGCCTTCCGTAATGTTCGCACGTGCATTGACAATGCACTAACGCATGTTGTCAGGCGTTGTCGGTGGATCACGATAGCAAATATCCTTCAACTTTCCCCACACAAAGAAATCCGGGAACGTCAGATCCGGTGAACGGGCGGACCATGGTATGGTGCTCCGACGACCAATCCACCTGTCATGAAATATTCTATTCAATACCGCTTCAACCGCACGCGAGGTATGTGTCGGACATCCATCATGTTGGAAGTACACTCCTGGAAATTGAAATAAGAACACCGTGAATTCATTGTCCCAGGAAGGGGAAACTTTATTGACACATTCCTGGGGTCAGATACATCACATGATCACACTGACAGAACCACAGGCCCATAGACACAGGCAACAGAGCATGCACAATTTCGGCACTAGTACAGTGTATATCCACCTTTCGCAGTAATGCAGGCTGCTATTCTCCCATGGAGACGATCGTAGAGATGCTGGATGTAGTCCTGTGGAACGGCTTGTCATGCCATTTCCACCTGGCGCCTCAGTTGGACCAGCGTTCGTGCTGGACGTGCAGACCGCGTGAGACGACACTTCATCCAGTCCCAAACATGCTCAATGGGGGACAGATCCGGAGATCTTGCTGGCCAGGGTAGTTGACTTACACCTTCTAGAGCACGTTGGGTGGCACGGGATACATGCGGACGTGCATTGTCCTGTTGGAACAGCAAGTTCCCTTGCCGGTCTAGGAATGGTAGAACGATGGGTTCGATGACGGTTTGGATGTACCGTGCACTATTCAGTGTCCCCTCGACGATCACCAGTGGTGTACGGCCAGTGTAGGAGATCGCTCCCCACACCATGATGCCGGGTGTTGGCCCTGTGTGCCTCGGTCGTATGCAGTCCTGATTGTGGCGCTCACCTGCACGGCGCCAAACACGCATACGACGATCATTGGCACCAAGGCAGAAGCGACTCTCATCGCTGAAGACGACACGTCTCCATTCGTCCCTCCATTCACGCCTGTCGCGACACCACTGGAGGCGGGTTGCACGATGTTGGGGCGTGAGCGGAAGACGGCCTAACGGTGTGCGGGACCGTAGCCCAGCTTCATGGAGACGGTTGCGAATGGTCCTCGCCGATACCCCAGGAGCAACAGTGTCCCTAATTTGCTGGGAAGTGGCGGTGCGGTCCCCTACGGCACTGCGTAGGATCCTACGGTCTTGGCGTGCATCCGTGCGTCGCTGCGGTCCGGTCCCAGGTCGACGGGCACGTGCACCTTCCGCCGACCACTGGCGACAACATCGATGTACTGTGGAGACCTCACGCCCCACGTGTTGAGCAATTCGGCGGTACGTCCACCCGGCCTCCCGCATGCCCACTATACGCCCTCGCTCAAAGTCCGTCAACTGCACATACGGTTCACGTCCACGCTGTCGCGGCATGCTACCAGTGTTAAAGACTGCGATGGAGCTCCGTATGCCACGGCAAACTGGCTGACACTGACGGCGGCGGTGCACAAATGCTGCGCAGCTAGCGCCATTCGACGGCCAACACCGCGGTTCCTGGTGTGTCCGCTGTGCCGTGCGTGTGATCATTGCTTGTACAGCCCTCTCGCAGTGTCCGGAGCAAGTATGGCGGGTCTGACACACCGGTGTCAATGTGTTCTTTTTTCCATTTCCAGGAGTGTACATCGCCATTCTGTCATGCAGTGAGACATCTTGTAGTAACATCGGTAGAATATTACGTAGGAAATCAACATACATTGCACCATTTAGATAGCCATCGATAAAATGGGCTCCAATTATTCTTCCTCCCATAATGCCGCACCATACATTAACCCGCCAAGGTCGCTAATGTTCCACTTACCGCAGCCATCGTGGATTTTCCGTTGCCCAATAATGCATATTATGCCGGTTTACGTTACCGCTGTTGGTGAATGACGCTTCGTCACTAAATGGAACGCAAGCAAAAAATCTGTCATCGTCCTCTAATTTCTCTTGTGCCCAGTGGCAGAACTGTACACGCCGTTCAAAGTCGTCGCCATGCAGTTCCTGGTGCATAGAAATATGGTACGGGTGCAATCGATGTTGATGTAGCATTCTCTTAACACCGACGTTTTTCAGATTCCTGATTCTCGCGCAATTTGTCTGCTACTGATGTGCGGATTAGCCGCGACAGCAGCTAAAACACTTATTTTGGCATCATCATTTGTTGCTGGTCGTGGCTGACGTTTCACATGTGGCTGAACACTTCCTTTTACCTTAAATTACCGAACTATCCGGCGAACGGTCCGGACACGTAGATGATGTCGTCCAGGATACCGAGCAGCATACATAGTACACGCCCGTTGGGCATTTTGATCACAATAGCCATACATCAACACGATATCGACTTTTTCCGCAATTGGTAAACGGTCCATTTTAACACGGGTAATGTATCACGAAGCAAATACCGTCCGCACTGGCGGAATGTTACGTGATACCACGTACTTATACGTTTGTGACTATACAGCACCATCGATCACAGAGCGAAAAAAGTGGTCCAACTAAAACATTCATATTTCTTTACGTACTACACGAATATGTAATAAAAAATGGGGGTTCCTATTTAAAAAAAGCAGTTGATATCAGTGTGACCTATGGCAGCGCCATCTAACGGGCCAACCATAGCGCCATCTGGTTTCCCCCTTCAAGCTAGACGAGTTTCGTTCTCTGTAGTTTTTTCGTTTGATTCTTATTTGGTGAGATATTTGGCCCGGTCACTATCAATGACCACCCTATTCAACTGAAATCCAAAATTTCGTCTCGAGACTGTACTGAAGAGGGCTGGCATAATCTGATACAGGTGGCCTTTCGACTGAATTCCGGACATTGCTGGTGCTTAGAAACGGGATCATATATATATATATATATATATATATATATATATATATATATATATATACATATATATACATATATATACATATATATATATATATATATATATATGGCTTTAATTGAAGTCGAATATATATATATATATATATATATATATATGTGTGTGTGTGTGTGTGTGTGTGTGTGTGTGTGTCGTTTCCAAGCACCATCAAGGTGTGGATCTCTCTAGAACCAGTTGTTAATTGTAGGATTTGTTATAATGAAATGACGAGAAGAGACATATTGGTGGTTAAATTGTTGTAACTTAGTATTATAAAAGTATGTCGTTTCAAGGCAACAGAATATTGAGGATTCATAAAAAACGTATAATTCTTGTTACAATTAGTTATAATTAAATGTCAATTAATAACATATCTCCGATTAAAGCTTTCAGGACAAGTTAAGATGCAAAGTATAGATAAAATCTTTTTTTGTCAGTTTAGCGCAGTGAGTAGAGACATAGATGAGCAATCTGACTCATCATGTGTTGCTTGTTCGCGTCCCGCTAGATCAGAATTTCATTTTTTACTAACCTTTTCATTTTCTAAAATGTTCTGATACTTTCATATTAGTTTAATAGAAGAATATTCCATAATATTCCGTGTTATGCAACTGTAAGTGTGCTGTTTCTGAAGAGTGAGTTTCTGCGGTTGCCTTTATCTACAAGACAGCTTACACTAGTTGCAATAATATATTTGCACTTTCTTGTTTCAAGTTTTGTATTTCGCCTCTTACAAGGATTCTGCTACTGAATAGGAATAGTGATCAACTAAGAATGACCTTAGCGTCTTACTAAAATGTGAGAATGATTATATATTTGCCGGCCGCGGTGCGGTGGTCTAGCGGTTCTAGGCGCTCAGTCCGGAACCGCGCGACTGCTACGGTCGCAGGTTCGAATCCTGCCTCGGGCATGGATGTGTGTGAGGTCCTTAGGTTAGTTAGGTTTAAGTAGTTCTAAGTTCTAGGGGACTGATGACCTTAGAAGTTAAGTCCCATAGTGCTCAGAGCCATTTGAACCATTTTGATTATATATTTTTTATCTTCGCATCGCATTATTTGTAATGGAACTTTTACAAGTTGATGTCCTCCTTGACTGGCCATGGTACATTCCTTTTGGCCGTATGCCATGTTCATCCATATGGAAATTTTTATTTATGTGTACTACAGTCAGAATAACCTGACTGTCTAATGGATAAGGGCGGAAATGTTAGTTTTAATAGAGCTAACGCAGGAGTTTTATGCCTGTCAGTTTCGTAAACAGCGTGATTTGCGAGCCAGTTACTGCAGGCAACTGCCGTTGAAACGCACTGCGATCGCGTATATCACTCTCAGGCACATTTCCCGGCGTCCGCAGCTTGTGGTCTAGTGGCTGGCGTAGCTGCCTCTGTATCACGGGCTCCCGGGCTCGAATCCCTCCCGGGTTGGGGATTATCTCTGGCCGGAGACTGGGTGTTTGTGTTGACCTCGTCATCATCATCATTCGTGACAGTGGCTACTTTGGACTGTGTAAAAAAAATTGTACTGGGAAAGAATTGGGACGGGGCTTTTTACGAGCGCTGATGACCGCGCAGTTGAGCGCCACATAAACCAAACATCATCACACCTACCGTATGGCTGGCTCTGAGCACTATGGGACTTAACAGCTATGGTCATCAGTCCCCTAGAACTTAGAACTACTTAAACCTAACTAACCTAAGGTCATCACACAACACCCAGTTATCACGACACCTACAGTATGCACAAGTCACATCGTTTCTGAACGTTCAGCAGCACGTTGGCACGCTCAGCATTGACGTTCGAAAGCACCGTCCGTGTGCCCACGGCGTAACTGCGGTGGCGCGGCGTGGGCCTGTCCAGCGCGTATGCGCCACGTTGACAGCTTCTGGATCGTTCCTGCAAGTTCAGTACTTACATGTTATTGCTCGAGCTCTTAAAGTGCGATGCGGTCTCATTCTTGAATTTTGGTAAGTTGCATCAACACAGAGGGTGCGGTTTTTTTAAGGTACAGCCCATCGTTTTTGCATTCAGTCTGATTATGATTTGTCGGTTCCAGCTCAGTTTTTGGAGGATGCTGATGGCACCATTCAGCCGATTTACAGTTCGACTGTACGCTCACTTGACGGAGTACTATTATCCGAATAATGAATTTTGGGTCTTCTATCTGTTCCCACATTCGGGTCTTTTATCGTGTAGTTATTGCTGTTATTAGTGATTGAGGTGACATTCTGTTTTTCAACAGATATTTCCCATTTGTATTTAGATACCCTCTTGAATCTGCCGGCCGAAGTGGCCGTGCGGTTAAAGGCGCTGCAGTCTGGAACCGCAAGACCGCTACGGTCGCAGGTTCGAATCCTGCCTCGGGCATGGATGTTTGTGATGTCCTTAGGTTAGTTAGGTTTAACTAGTTCTAAGTTCTAGGGGACTAATGACCTCAGCAGTTGAGTCCCATAGTGCTCAGAGCCATTTGAACCAGCCCTCTTGAATCTGCGGCTTGAAGCTACGAAACCGGTTTTGGTTCCGAAGAGAGGATCTTACATGCTGCTGTGAGGTTTTCATTTCACAAAATGCGCAGTATGCAAGTGTATAACGCATCAGAACCACTCCGCGGGCGTCATAGCAACGGAGTTGCAAGTTTCTGACTGAAGCCTGTAGCGGCCGCGCAGTATCTGGCAGAACCAATGAAGCACAGTCGCTAAGCCACACCTCCACCGTCTCCAGAACACGAGCGTCCTCTGCCGCCGCGTTATGGGACGGTCTGCGACGGCCCCTTAACCCCACTCGCGCTTGGAGCCACTATTCTTCGACGCCTTAGTTCGTGCTTCTCCCTTGGTACACCGATAGCTGAACTCTATTTCTTGTCGCATTATTCGTATCGAGTCTTTGTACACTTGGAGAAATTGTTGTATTAATCTGTCCGCCAATCATTTCTGCTCCAACCAGCTTTTCTAAGACGACTGTTGCCACACCAGTCTGTAGCCGACCACTCCTTACCATTGTGGCCGGCCGTTGTCGCCTAGTGGCTCTAGGAGCTTCAGTA
This sequence comes from Schistocerca cancellata, assembly GCF_023864275.1. Classification (NCBI taxonomy): domain Eukaryota; kingdom Metazoa; phylum Arthropoda; class Insecta; order Orthoptera; family Acrididae; genus Schistocerca; species Schistocerca cancellata. The sequence goes on along the minus strand of NC_064629.1, from coordinate 389,535,029 downwards.
TGGAACCGCGTGACCGCTACGGTCGCAGGTTCGAATCCTGCCTCGGGCATGGATGTGTGTTATGTCCTTAGGTTAGTTAGGTTTAAGTAGTTCTAAGTTCTAGGGGACCGATGACCTCAGATGTTGAGTCCCATAGTGTTCAGAGCCATTTGAACCTTACCATTGTACACGAAGTCAGACACAACAGAAAGATGTAGTTTTCTCTTATAGAGTATAAATTATACGATACGAAGAACCTCATAATGAAATTAAGTTGTATTAAAATGTCTCATCAGAGTCGCCATTTAATCACCTAACGTAACTGGCACACATCCCAGAAAAAGAGTTTATACTACGCGAAATAATGTAATAATTACAAACGGGCACTTGCATTTGCGACGTCGTGACAGACTAATAATACTGCTAACAAAATGTAACTGAAGTAGGAATCGAAGTTTTGCAAGCAGAAGTTTTGCGAACTAGTTAAATCACTGGACTCGCACTTTGAAGAGGAGGGATTCAAATACCCTTGTTGGCATTAAGGAATTTCCTTGAAAGACAATTAACGGTGGTGACAGGATGATATACTTGAAAACAACGCTGCCAATTTCCTTCCACATCCATGTCCTATTCGAACTTGTGCCTATTATGTTTCTCTTCGTCGATCTGAAGATAAACATCAATCTTTCTTGTTTTCCCCAGTCGACTGAAAAGAATAGCATCTGAAACAAGCTGGACGCAGATCGGAGAAAATGTAAATATTAAAAGCTGTATCTAATGGTTGCAGATCTAGGTTGTCTCTTTCCCGGAAAGTGCTAACTTTAATTAATCCTGAAACCGCTAGTCATTATCAAGGAATCCAGCCAGTTATAGCTGAAGTTTTAAGATCTGAAAGGTTATACTTTATTCCTGGTGTCCTTAGGTGGCTATGTGGGTAAATTCCCACCCAGCCAAATGTTCGGCATTCAATCTGGGGCCTCGTATTTTTCCTGCCACATGTCATTTATTTCAAAGCCGGCATTGATTTGTTAATGTGGAAAACGCGAAGTTGCATCACGGTTGGGATGGACGTGATAATGTACTGATAAATCTCGTTATACGCGGTAGTTACGTTCCGCGGAATCGTCGCGCATACCGAATTCCCGTAAAACGGGTGACATTATGTGGGCCTACGTAAAATATGATGTTAGATTCTCGTTTGCTCACATAATGAGTCTAAAGTAGCAGAGTTTCTAAGTGGTATTACACAAAATAATCAATATCAACTTTCTGAAACTCGTTTTAATGCAAAATTTATGCACTTAAAATTTAACACTGAAGCACACAATAGTACACTAACATCATTTTCATTAAATATGCATCCTAAATGGCATCTGGATCATCGACATCGGAAGAATTTGATGGTGCTATAGTCAGTTTAATTTCCGTGACTGATTTTCTTATATTCAAATCCTTTTGTACCAGAAGTTTTCTCACTAGGCGCTTGACATTCATTTGAAGTCTCGCATTGTTTTGCAGAGAAATGTTTCATTGTCAGCTGTGTAATCATCTTTGCCGGTTGATTATTCAGCTGTCTGTAATACTTAACATAAAATACAACTTCTCTCTTCACTATTGCAGTCCTTACTTCATCATGATCACGTTCCTCAAAAACAGTTACTGCAGCGTCAATCACTCAGAAAGACTTGTCCATTTTCTTCTTTGTCAGATTTCTAACAGGCTGAACTTCCCCGACTTCTGTTTTTTTTTCTTTATTGTTATTTTCACCGAAAACAGTCAAGTCATCGTCGCTCAGTTCCTCAGAATGAGAGTTTAGGAGGTCACACACATTCTCTTCACCGAGATCAGTGTTTCCAATCTCCCGTGCTATGTCCGCAGTTCCTCTCTTCTAGCACTGCCACAGTATCGGAGCAAAGTTTCCTCCATACAGAATTTATAAATTTTGCAGTGATGCCAGTCCACGGGTCTGTAATAACATCAATCGCCACCTTAATATTAAACTGTCGCCAGAAATCTTGATGATAAGTTCGTCACTTGAATCACATTCTTCTATGAGGTTGGAGAAAACTTCATGCGGATAGTATGCCTTTAGTGTAGAAATAAAGTTCCACGGATTGAAGGAAGGATGTAGTGCTCGGTGGCGGAAACAGAAACTCAGTGTTTTCATTTGAACCAATAATGAAAAGTGGACGAAAACAGAACTTCAGTGTTTTCATTTGAATCAGTAATAAAATGTGGGCGGATGGGAACATTGTCAAGGAGGAGAATAATCTTGAAAGAGATTTTCTTTTCTTTCTCACCGTAGGCCTTCGGTTCTCTATTTAGTTAATTAAAAAATAGTCACTGGAAGTAGGATAAATCTCCAACCTTCTTATTCAGTCTCCGGTGAATTCCCAGCCTGCTCTTATCACAACTCTTTAGTCCCATAGGGTGTGAGAGTGGCGGATCATACGGGTTTTTAATTTGCAATTCCTGAAGCGTTTCCACCGAAAAGAAGGGTGCACTGATCGTTGGTAGCTTTAAATGCTGGTGCGCCGGCCGGAGAGGCCGTGCGGTTCTAGGCGCTACAGTCTGGAGCCGAGCGACTGCTACGGTCGCAGTTTCGAATCCTGCCTCGGGCGTGGATGTGTGTGATGTCCTTAGGCTAGTTAGGTTTAATTAGTTCTAAGTTCTAGGCGACTGCTGACCTCAGAAGTTAAGTCGCATAGTGCTCAGAGCCATTTTAAATGCTGGTGCTGTTTTTCCTCCAGCAGAAGCCGGCCGCGGTAGCCTAGCGGTTCTAGGCGCTTCACTCCGGAACGACGCGCCTGCTACGGTCGCAGGTTCGAATCCTGCCTCGGGCATGGGTGTGTGTGATGTCCTGAGGTTAGTTAGATTTAAGTAGTTCTAAGTCTAGGGGACTGATGACCTCTGCTGTTAAGTCCCATAGTGCTTAGAGCCATTTGAACCATTAGAACCTTTTGAACCTCCAGTAGGAATCCATGAGCAGCTACGCATTTGTTTCGAAAATAAAACCGTTTCATCAAGCACGAAAACCTGTTTCGCAGTGTAGCCTTTTTCTGCCAATATTTCTCTAAACCTGTCTTTTAAATTCCTCGGCTCCAGTCTGTTGCAGATGCCTCTACTGTCATTTTAATGTTGTGAAAGCGAAAACGTTGCTTGAAGCGATCAAACCAGTCTGAGCTGGCCAAGAAAGGTGATATATCGTCATCTCCTTTCGTTAAATCTGCATTCACGGTCTCGGCTTCAGCTTGAATAGTAGCTCCCGAGAGAGGCAGGCTCAATCCAATAGCGTAGCAGTTCTTCCATTCTGACCACCGCCTCTGGGCGAAATTTGATCACTCTATTCATACTTACGTTATGTGAAGGTTGAGCAGCTTTTCGGATTCATTCCGAATATACAAGAACAGTTCTCACAGTGGATTCACTAAGTATCATAGCATGCAGAATGTGAACTAAACGCTACCTTTCTCGTAGCGATCCTAAACTTCTAACTTTGTTTCTACTCAACACGCTTCTTTCCGTCGACGAGCACACTTTCTTACTTTTGCCCTACATTACTGTATTAAATATGTTCCTGTTTACTATTGCTACCAGGCCTGGTAGAGTATATAAAAGTGCGAACAGCGTCAGATGCTGAATGATTACTGTTAAGAACACGGAGATGACACGTACTCGTTTGAGACAGTATATCAGCACCTGACAGAATTTGAAAGGTGCTTTATTGTGGATCTTCATTTGACCGGATAGTCAGCTCGGGCAGAATTCAGATTTGTGGAGCAGTCGGATGTAACAGTGGCCTTATCCTGGGCCGCGTGGGAACGTAAGGCATACTCGTCTGCAAGATTCCCGTCGACTACTCCTGACCACCGCAAGAGAGGACCGCCGTAATGTGCATCAAGCGTATCGTAACCACTTCACATCTCTGCCTGCCATCCAAGAACAAGTTATGGATTCCCCGCAACAGTCTCTATTATCCTCTACAAATGATCGGAGAATAGTAGTAGGCGGACAAGGGATTTACCCTCCCATGCGTAGCTTGCCTTTAACACCACAACACAAACGACTGCGTTCGGAGCGGTGCCGTGAAGGGGAAGCGTGGACTGTGTTCAGAGACAAATCAGGTTTCTGCAATACGGCGGATGACCATCGTTGGTTAGTATGGCGACGAGATGAGGAGCGATCCCGTTCTGCCAAAGATCGGAAAAGTCACAGCTGTGTTACCTTTACCATCATGGTGAGGGCTGATAGTGACTGAGGGACCTATGACGGCACAACTACACGTCATGGACATCCAGAGTCTTCATGTGTTACCACAGTATTGTGGTGACATTTTTCAACAGAACAATGCCCGTCCACAGATGGCACATGTGTCTCTGTGAATTGTTTGCGTGATGTTGACGTAGCCTTATGGTCAACAACAGTTTCAGATTTTTCACCGATTTGAGCACGTGTGCGCCGGCCGTAGTGGCCGAGCGGTTCTAGGTCCTACAGCCTGGAACCGCGCAACCGCTATGGTCGCAGGTTCGAATCCTGCCTCGGGCATGGATGTTTGTGATGTCCTTAGGTTAGCTAGGTTTAAATAGTTCTAAGTTCTAGGGGACTGATGACCTCAGCAGTTAAGTCCCATAGTGCTCAGAGCCATTTTTTTGTTTTGTTTTTTGAGCACGTGTGGAACCAGCTCTGATATCAAATCCCACCCAGTGACAGTATCCAGGATATGAAGGACAATTTACAACAACTGCGTGCCAGCTTGCCTCAGGAGAGGATACAAGGGCCTTATGAAACCTTTCCCTACCGAATCAGTGTATCCATTCAGCCCAGAAGTAATGCAGCGTCATACTGATAAGTGGGGTCATACTGCCAGGTTCTTTGATAATTTGACTCGATAGTCGAATCACGGAAATAAAAACGCATACCCAGTCAATCTGTAAAGTTGGTCGGTTGGTATTTGCACCTGTCGTTAAAGAATATCGTTCGAACTTCACACAAGGTGTACTGTTACTTGTTTGAGAAGCGCTGCTGCTTCATATGTCAGACTCTACACTTCAGGTCCCGTCTCCGGTTTCAGCGTGTCCAGTGGGTGTACCAGAACTCCACCGACAGAGGTGGTAGTACAGAACAAAACAAGAAAAATGCCTAGTAACCTAGGGTTTTAAAATGAGTACCTAAAGAGCTATGAGCATTCGTTCGTCTTCGGTGCTGTGAACAGATATTTTGTATTGAAAGCTCTTTGGTTTTCATATTGTAGGAGGAGGTAGTATAGACCAAAACAAGAAACAAAATCCAGTAAGCATGGGCTCAAAAATGCATACCTTAAGAGCTATGAGCACTTGTTCTATAAAAGTGATGTTTCACAGCAGCGAAGATGAACAAGTACTCATAGTTCTCAACTATGCACTTTAGATGGTTCAAATGGCTCTGAGCACTATGGGACTCAACTGCTGTGGTCATAAGTCCCCTAGAACTTAGAACTACTTAAACCTAACTAACCTAAGGACATCACACACATCCATGCCCGAGGCAGGATTCGAACCTGCGACCGTAGCGGTCGTGCGGTTCCAGACTGTAGCGCCTTTAACCGCTCGGCCACATCGGCCGGCATGCACTTTAGAGCCCATGTTTACTGTATATTGTTTCTTGTTTTGATCCATACTACCATACCTCAAAATGTGGAAAGTAAAGATGTTTATGTAGACGAGATTTGTTTCACAACAGCAAAGGTGACCAAGTGCTTACAGTCCTTTTGGTATGCAATTTACATCCCATATTTAACGTTTACTTCTATGTGAACAGGCCCAACAGATCGCACCGTGCTAAGAGTCTCTTTCTCCAGTTACTTCTATCCAATGCTGCCATCCGCCATCGGTGCACATCTAGCACTGACTGTTGAAGGTCTTCATGGAGCCCATCCCTCCACCTCTTCTTTTGTCATTCCGGTGGTCTCCTACCCATAGGGATGAAATCATGGAGATTGCGTAGCCACCTGTCGTCTTCCATCCGAACCACATGTCAAGCCGATTGTAGCCGCTTGTATCTTATGATTCCTGCTATACTGGTATCTCGGTACAATTCGGCTAGCTTATGGTTGTGTCTGATTCTCGATTCGCCGGTGTTCGCGTACGTCAGTGGACCTAAGGTCTTCCGCTGCACTTTTCTCTCGAATACGAGGTTATGAAAGTCAAGCTTTCGGACACTCCACGTCTCACAGCCACATTGTACCACGAATTGAATCAGGGTTTTATACAGCCGTATCTCGAACTGTCATGAGAAGGAGTTGGACCGAAGAAGCTGTGTTAGGCTGTAGAAGGGTCAGTTCGCTGTCAGTATGCTGGATTTGATCTCTATTTCGTATAACTATTTGTTCGTGAAAAGTGCTCCCAAGTATTTAAATTCGCGGACTTTCTTGTAGGAACGGCCTCCCACCCACAGTGACTGTAGATGTTCGGTATCCTGAGCCTGTCGACGAGTGATAACATGGTAATCCGTCTTGGCTTTTTTCATGAGTAGCTCACATTTGCTGGTAGCCATCTCAAGTGGCCTGGTCATTTCTTTCAATTCGTCTTCAGAGCTGCCGATTAAGCAGATATCATCTGCGTGTACTAGATATCCCTTCGACTTGGATCCATTCAACGTTATTTTTGAAAGTGTCACGTATGATTTTCTCAAGGACAAAACTGAACAGGGTACGAGACAAGCCATCTCGGGGCCTGAGACCTGTCACAATTTTATAGCCATGTCTTAGTCTGTTTGCCAGCTTTACCTTACCTCGTGTCTCACTCAGACAGATCTTTATCGGGTCGATGATCTTCTGTGGCATCCCGAACGCTTTGAGACAATGGAACAGGCTGTTGTGGTGTATGCGGTCATAGGTCTTCTTGAAATCTACAAACAGAACATGTGGTTCTTTACCGAGTTCTCTTAATTTTTAAGCGAGCTTGTGCTAAATAAAAATTATTTTTTTTGCTTTTCGTCGGTATCATCACATTTGGAACTTTATCGAAGGCTTACTGGTTCATTCTGTAGATAATAAGTGAATAACAGAAACATGTATACATGCGAAGTGGATTCGCGCGTCTGAGAGACATAACTAATTGAGAAAAATAGGTACGATGCGTAGTGATTCATCTAAAATGCTGATATTCAACAAAAACTAATTGGCTATATGGCTGAGTAGGCTAAATTTAACTTTATATATATATATATATCAGTGAAAAGCTTACTTTTCATGTCGGTTTTTGATAGGTAACACAAACAATAATACAGTCATTCCGTTTCAAAATCATTTATTCGCATCTTCTTAAAACTACTTTCGAAAATGCTTCGCGAGAGTAACCGTTGAATTTTACATTATATATTTACTGTATTGGTATACTCTTGCACGGATAATTCATGTGTTAAATGGTACCCCGAGAGACGCGGATATATTGATACAAAAATCATCCGTAACGTAAAACACCTGGTGTCCAAAATTGACCTGAAGAGTTTTCAGAGTCAAGAATCATTCTCTTTAAAAGTGAAATACTGTTAATAATCTCAGTGCTCGTTGACAGCACAGTTTGTTTCTGTGCTACGCATCTCACCGAAGTTGCCATGTTCCTTGCTGACAAGGTTATCTGACTAGGAGGGGACACGATTCAAATCTCAGTACGGTTATAATTTCGGTATTTTGTGGCTTTCACAGTTCGGTTTCAACGCATACTACCATCCTTGTCCTCTCTCTCGAATGAGCTCATCGGCGACAGGACGCTTCACTCTCAGTTTTGAATCTTACTTCTCTCCATAAAATGGTAACGTGACAAATATACAAAATGAGAATAGACGTAATATGAAACTTGATAATCAGTTTTAACACTTTCTTGGTTTTAACAAAACATATATTAGCACAAATTGCTTACGAGGCATTACTGCGTACTACTACGGAATGAATAACAGACACGTCGACTACGAGAAGCAGTTACATAGGCATTATACACAATCTATTAAAATCTACGTTTACATCTACATCTAAATACATACTCTGCAAGCCACCGTACGGTGTGTGGCGGAGGGTACCTTTCACCACAACTAGTCGTTTCGTTTTCTGTTCCCTCGTAAATAGAGCGAGGGAAAAACGACTATGTGTATTCCTCCGTATGAACCATAATATCTCGTATCTTATCCAAAACCTCACCTCTGAATTGCTTCCATGTCTTCTTTCAATCAGACCTGGTGCAGATTCCAAACTCTCAAGCAATAGTCAAGAATAGGTCGCACTAACGTCCTATATGCGATCTCCTTTAGACATGAAACACACTTTCCTAAAATTCTCCCAACTAACCAAAATCGACCATTCGCCTTCAAATGGTTCAAATGGCTCTGAGCACTATGGGACTTCACACCACGTTGCAACGTTACGCCCTGATATTTGAACGAGGTGGTTGCGTCAAGCAGGACACTACTAATGCTGTATCCGAACATTACGCGTTTGTTTTTGCTACTCATCGGCATTAACTTACATTTTTCTACATTAAGAGCCAGCTGTCATTCATCACACCACCTAGAAATTTTGTCTAGGTCATCTTGTATCAACCTACAGTCAGTTATCGTCGACACCTTCCTGTACACCACAGCATCATCAGCGAACAGCCGCAGATTACTGTCCACACTGTCTGCCAGATCATTTATGTATAAAGAAAATAGCAACGGTCCTGTCACACTTCCCTGTCTCCTACGGACACTCGCCGTCGAGAACAACATACAGGATTTTGTTACGTAAGAAGTCTTCGAACCAATCACGTATCTGGGAGCCTATTCCATATGCACGTACCTTCGTTAACAGTCTGCTGTGGAGTACCGTGTCGAATGCTTTTCATAATTTTATAAATATAGAATCTGCCAGTGCTTACAAAGTTCCGATAGCCCACGTTTCAAGGAGAAACTTACATATCGCATAATGACAGCGGCATTAAAATTAGAGAAATTGGTATCTGCAGCATTTATTGTGGTGACTCGAATAGGAGTGGAGACCAGTACACTATATCCACTCAGCTAGACATCTGGTGGAGCACAGAAGTAAATGTGGATGTAGATTTATCATACCCCCCTGATAGCTTCAAATTGCACTGCATCTCTCCTGCGTACCTTTCTGAGTTCGAGTCTTTGTCAGGCGCATATTCTGAATCTGTTAGGACGCTTTTACGTTTAGTGCGACCACTGTGTCGCAGAACGAACAATTCGTTCTGGATACTTAACATTTGCACCGTGAGGTAGCGACGTACACGGTGTGGCCCAGTTGGACTCGCAATGAATAGCCTCGACGTTCGAATCATTTGCTAGCTCGATGCTACACAGGCCCTCACAAACGAGCACGGTAGTGTCGCGGTGGATTTCCGCGTAACTTGGTTGGCGCGTGCAAAAGGAGGAAGATAATAAGAACGAAATAAACAGAGATGTCAGTCTGGAAGAGCAACGGCAGCGGCAGCGGCGGCGGCGGCGGCGGCAGCGACGGCAGCACGGAGGAAAAACTTAATTTCCGCAGGAGTCTGGCGCGGGGCGTGCGCTGCCGGCTGGCTGCAGCTATTAACCAGGGACTCCCTGCAGAGCTGCCTGCCATTACCTAACTCACTATTATAGGTCGCCGACGCTTCTGTTTTTACGATAAATTTGTTTCCGCCGCAGTTATAGCTAGTGGAACGCTTCTCATTGTGTTACAGTTGAGGCCGATGGGGCGTAATATTAATAGTTCATTACCACAGCTCTCGGGCGATTTATCGAGGGAGAAGGCGTCCAACGTCGAACCAAATGTCAGTACATCTATATTTAAATCTACCTCACTGTTATGCAACTCACATTTAAGTTCAAAAATGGCTCTGAGCACTATGGGACTCAACATCTTAGGTCATAAGTCCCCTAGAACTTAGAACTACTTAAACCTAACTAACCTAAGGACATCACATACACCCATGCCCGAGGCAGGATTCGAACCTGCGACCGTAGCAGTTCCGCGGTTCCGGACTGCAGCGCCAGAACCGCTAGACCACCGCGGCCGGCCTCACATTTAAGTGCCTGACAGAGGGTTCATCGAATCGGTTTTACTCTGTTTCCCTGCCATTCCACTATGGAACAGAGCGAAGGGATATGAGATAGTTAAATCTTTCCGTGCATTTTATTAGAATGATCATTTCTCCCTTTGTAGGTGGATGTCAACAGAATCTTAAGGAGCACAAGCGACTGCATCTGGCTCGGAAAAGCCGATGGTCCCGAGTTCGCGTCTCAGTCCGGCACACAGTTTTAATCTGCCACGAAATTTCATATCAGCACACACACTGTTTCAGAGGAAAGTTTCATTGTGGCACCTTTAGTGTTTGTCAGTGGGACCGGGGAGGTCCTCTAATCGCTTACTCTCCTCCTTCCCCCCCCCCCCCCCCCCCACTCGATGATCATCCAAAAAGTCTTTCGCTTCCTGCTACACCTTAAAACGACCTTCCACTGGACCTCGGGTGAGGGGTGAACCTCAATGCGGACACTAACTGGGGTGGCCACTGTAATGGACCGACTAGGGATCACTTGGGAAGTGCTGGACGTGCCTCGAATCCCCACGTCCGGCACATCACAGTGATGAGACCCCATTATTAACAGCATCAGGGCGCTTGACCGAGCCAGCACTACCTGGATTTTTGAGCGAAAGGTCAGCAAGTCTGCGTGCATCCAGACACAGCCATCACAGTCACTTTCAGTACTAAAGACAGCGGAGCTCTATACTACACATTTATTAAAACATAGACTGCACCCAGTAACCGCAAAACACGCTATTAAATTTAAGATTTGAACTACTAAGCACACAGGTAACTGTAATTACGAATCTCTCGTATTTGGAGCTCGTAAAACTGATTCACAAACCGATGCTGTATTCGCCTTTCCTGCACCATGAACGGAAGCTGCCGTATTAACGTTCTGATTGTGAATGGCTGACATGAATCTACGAATACGACTTCCAGCCCCAACACCAAAGTAACGTCCTTGCTAGGCATCCAGACTCATTGCTCTGATGCCTAGTCCATAGTTCGAAAGACGGGGGCAGTATAATTAGGGTTTAACGTCCCGTGGATAATGGCATCGTTCGAGGTGTATGTTCGGACTGGGGATGCATGGACGGCCGCGTCTGCTGGATGTAAACCATCTCGGAATATGACTGCACCAAGTTACGGAAAAAACGCATACCCTACATTATGATCTCCGGATAGTGGAAAAATGACACCTCGCTTGGTGTAAGGAGAGTAAACATTGGACGATTGAAGAGTGGAAAAACGTTGTGCGGAGTGATGAATCACGGTGCAAAAAAGGGGAATTCGATGGTAGGGTGTGAGTATGGGGAATGCCTCGTGAATGTCATCTCCCAGCGTGTGTAGTGCCAACAGTAGAATTCGGAGGCGGCGGTGTTATGGTCTGGTCGTGTTTTTCTTCAAGGGGGCTTGCACTCCTTGTTGTTTTGCGTGGCACTATCACAGCATAGGCCTACATTGATATTATAAGCACCATCTAGCTTCCCACAGTTGAAGAGCAATTCGGGGATGGCGATTGCATCTTTCAATACTATCGAGCACCGGCAATTGAGGCAGTTTGGCCCCCTGATACTCAGGTTGGTGACCCTGTGGTGGTGTCAGTTCTCCGAATGCTGGCATAACTGATTTTCTTACCTCTCGGCGTGACTCCCACTTGAATTTGTAACAGCATTCAACTGCAACAAATTCCCACCATCTTGCGAATTTTCTGACTTAACTGAGTGGTGAACGTGACAAAAGCTCTGTCCCAACCATTCGATAGTCCTCTACACAGGTGAAGCATCGGTGGTTGTAGTTGGCCGGGGAACACTGAATTTAATTCATAAATTGACTGATTAATGTCATTGACCTTTCAATTAAATGATTTATCGGCCTGTGACTACTGTCATTGAATATGTGATTGCCTAGATAATAAGAACTCGCGATTGGAGACGTTATTTTAATTTAACTCAGCTCTCTTTCTTTGTAAGGAGCCTGGACTGGACAGCTGCTGAGAATTCTCTTCATGCCTTAGACATCACAAAAATGCCTTTGGATCACAGTTTGTTATATTTATATGCATGTGTGGTGTCTGTTCTTTCGGACATGTCCGAAAGAACAGACGCCACATATTCATATAATTGATTCACCTCGATGGCTAATGAATCAACAGCCTTTAGTGCAGATGCACATTTACGTTAGACCTCCTGCGGGAATCCAAAATTATCGAGCATGGAGGACATGGACAGGGACTTCGGGTAGGTGGTGCTAGGTGAGAATGTGAGTCGCCCGCGGAGCGGGCCCAGACACTCCGCGCAGTTGCGTAGAACACTGTGTTTGGATGGCACAATGGTTAACGCAGCTGCCTAGTAGCCAGGAGATCCCAGGTTCGAGTGCCCCTGATTCACACAGCGACAACCCGCAAGGTATGGATGTGAGATTAAAGACCGTTGGTATGATACACAGGCCACCCTATAAATACCATTATTGTGTTATTTTAAACACTCATCTGTGGACTTTTCCGCGACTCTGAACGGAATCATGAGATGCCAACACTTAAAACCCAAATATATAAAAGAAAGTTTATACAGGGTGTTCCATTGATAGTGACCGGGCCAAATATCTCACGAAATATGCATCAGACGAAAAAACTACAAACAACGAAACTCGTCTAGCTTGAAGGGGGAAACCAGATAACACTACGGTTGGCCCGCTAGATGGCGCTGCCATAGATCAAACGGATATCAACTGCGTTTTTTTTAAAATAGGAACCACCATTTTTTATTTTTTATTCGTGTAGAACGTAAAGAAATATGAATGTTTTAGTTGGACCACTTTTCTCGCTTTGTGATAGATGGCACTGTAATAGTCACAAACGTATAAGTACGATCAGAGGACCACCTTGTATAGCGCTTCCAAGTTCCAAGGTATTCAGGTGTACTAACGGTTGTAGACGCCGAAAGCCCATGGTATTTCTGTGAATAGCCATTCCACCATCATCAGATGATGCTGATGGATTGATGTATCTGACTTTTTTATTTTTAGAGCCCCTCCACACCCGCAACCGTGTAATTGCATCGAAGAGTTCGCAGGGTGCAGGTCTGTGAAGTTGTCCGTATGCCTGGGTAGGATTACGCACTAATAAGGGCCGATCGGGTGACAGTAGTGGTGGAAACCTGTTTGCAGAAGAGCGGTTTTAAGGACAGCAGAGAAAAATGTGCCATGGCTGGAGCCGCAGGAAAAACCTCTGCGAAAGTCTAGGTGGGTAGTAAGAGCAGAAGAGGATTTGTTGCTATCTTCGAAAGATCGTGCAAGGCTATCATTATGTTAGTAGTGGGTACCGTGTAATGATCGATAGCAATGTTGGTCGTGGGAGTGTCAAATCTTCCTTTGAGAGATACCGATGTAGCCGGGCCAACTTCAGGGTCTGCGTACCAGTAACAAGCAAAGTCGTCATCTGAGTGGTCGATTAAATTATGAAATCGGCCTCTCTATGTGAAGACTGAGTGCGGTTTGTTTGTGTTAATTAATATATATATATATATATATATATATATATATATATATATATATATATATATTGCTTAGTGATTAATGTCTGGATGTGGGTAGCTTCATTCTTATTGCAGTCTTCTTAGGGCACTAGGCCTTGCTTTCCTTCGGCCCTTATAGCACGTACACTAATCAGCGTGAACATTATGACCCCTGCCTAATTGCCGGTATGTCCAAATTTGGCATTATTAACAGCTGCAACGCCTCGGGCATGGAAGCAGTGAGTCCGCAGCTCGTAGTCGTGCGGTAGCGTTCTCGCATCCCGCGCCCGGGTTCCCGGGTTCGATTCCCGGCGGGGTCAGGGATTTTTTCTGCCTCGTGATGACTGGGTGTTGTGTGATGTCCTTAGGTTAGTTAGGTTTAAGTAGTTCTAAGTTCTAGGGGACTGATGGCCATAGATGTTAAGTCCCATAGTGCTCAGAGCCATTTGAACCGTGGAAGCAGTGAGGCCTTGGTCGGTCGCTAGATGTATTGGCACCACGTCTACACATACAAGGCACCTTATTCCCGTAATTCTGGGGAGGGGGCCTGATGAGCTCTGACGCCAGATTCAACCACATCCGAGATGTGCTCGATCGGTCTAGATATGGCGAGTTGGGAAGCCAGCACATCAATTAGAACTTGCCTCGGTGTCCCTCGAACTATTCCATCAAACTCCTGGTCTTGTGACATGATGTATTATCTTGTTGAAATATGCCACTGCCGTTGGGAGACATGGTCGTCATGAAGGGGCGTACGTGGTCTGCAACCAGTGTATGAAACTCCTTGGCCGTCATAGTGCCCTGCACGAGCCCCACTGGACCCATAGATGCTCACGTGAATGGTCTCCAGGGCATAATGGACCAGCCGCCAGCTTGTCTCCGTCCAACGTTACATGTGTCAAGGAGCTGATCCCCTGGAGGAAGAAGGATTCGCGCCCTCCACCTCGGCATAAGGAAGAAAATATCGCGATACATCAGACCATGCAATGCTCTGCCACTGCGCCAACATCCAGTGCATAGAGTCACATGCACGTTTCATTCGTAGTTACCGATGTTGTGGTGTTAACATTGGCACATGCGTACGTCGTCGGCTGCGGAATCCCATCGTTTGGAGTGCTGGGTGCACTGTGTGTTCAGACACACTTGTACGCTGCCCAGCATTAAAGTCTAATGTTTTTTTCCTCCATAGTTCACCACCTGTCAAGTTTTACCAGCCCGCGCTCAGCCTACGGCGTCTGACATCTGTAATGAGGGGTGGCTGCCCTAACCACAACTTCTGGACGTGGTTTCACCTTGGTTTCGCCACGTGTTGAAGACATGGACCACAGCACTCCTCGAACACTCGACAAGTCGTGCAGTTTCCGAAATGCTCGTCCTGAGGCTCCGCGCCATCACAATCTACCCTCGGTCAAACTCAGATAGATGGCGCACCTTCCCCATTCTACACAAGGATAGCTCGCTCACTGATACTACGTGCACCGCACGTGAGTCTGACTAGCAGTCATTTCCCGCAAGGTGACGCTACTATCACGTGGAACGGTGTATATCGATAGTAGGTCGGTGGTCATATTGTTCTGGCTGGTCATTGTATATGAAAGTTAAGGCGGGTAGTTACTGCGGGATTTCGATTATCGTCCGAGGCACCCAGACCTGGTGCCTGCGCTCAGGTGCTACTGATTTATCACATTCTATGGGACGTGACGTGAGATGTAAGGCTTCTGTTCTGACCAGGAGCTTGCGCGTGTGTTGGATGATGGTTTCCTCGATGGTTGGTTGGTTAAGCTCTTCACGTAGGTCAAGGATTCTTGCCCACCTGGACACCCCAAGAATCAGTCGAAGACATCGTTTTGCCGAGTCTGGGTGGTTTTCAAAAGAGGGGCTGGTTGCCCCCACGTGGGACAACCATATAAAATAGCTAGGAGGACTGTTACCCTGGACGGTAGGGGGTGTAGTCGGCGGATAATGTGTAAAATCGTCAGCTTCTTAACGTGTACATGCAGTTAACTTATTGTCGGATGTGACCGCAAAGTGCCTGATCTGATTGCTGCAAGGGATTTCCTGATGGTCAGTCTGTCTCTCAAATCAGAGCGGCGACGGGTAAACATCACCACTCTCATTTCATCTCGTTTGTTGGCTGTGTACTCACCTGGCAGCGTCGGTCAGATATGCTGTATTGCAGGAGCTCTCCGATACTGCGTTATTTGTGTGTGCTTTGGAAATTTGTGGTAAGGTCTTATGGGACCTAACTGCTGAGGTCATCAATCCCTAAGACAACACACTAGGCCGGCCGGAGTGGCCGAGCGGTTCTAGGCGCTACAGTCTGGAACCGCGCGACCGCTGCGGTCGCATGTTCGAATCCTGCCTCGGGCATGGGTGTTTGTGATGTCCTTAGGTTAGTTAGGTTTAAGTAGTTCTAAGTTATAGGGGACTGATGACCACAACAGTTAGGTCCCATAGTGCTCAGAGCCACTACACTACTTAATCTAACTTAAACTAACTTACGCTATGGACAACACACGCATACCCATGCCCGAGAAAGGACTCGAACCCCGACGTGGGGAGCCTCACGGACTGTGACAAGGCGCCCTAGACCGCGTGGCTACGCCCCGCGGCTGTGTGCTTAATTTGACCTTAGCATAGATGGTTAATGATCCCTAACGAGCAGAGTCTGATGTATGCTGGCGGCATTAATACCTGCCGGTCCACAGTTCGGGCCTCGCCAGCCACTCACCGTGCTCGGTAGTGAGTGGTGAGTGGGGAGGGGGGGGGGGCTGCAGCTGCGACGGTGGGGTGGCCTTCCGCCCGCTTACTCCGTCGCCTCTCGCGTCCGCATGTCGCGTTTTACTTTGATGGAGCATAGTACTGGCTCCCATGCCCTGCTGATTTGGAAGCCCGTGTTCCTATTGATTACATTATCAGTCACACGGATGTCAGTCGCTTCTTTGAAAATCGACTCCCTACATTTATCGGTGGTAGCCGGGACTTTCGTTTGATGATAATTGAATTTATGTTCATTTTCAATGCCGTGTTCTGCTCAGAGCAGTGCAGAGTAGTCCGCCACGCAGCACTGAGAGCTCGCGGGCTTTTGCTGTCGCATTCGACGTGGTCACCTCACAGCCACTGGACGGGCTGAGACACAGCGCGGGCAACCCTAAGTAGGCATAGCGCACTACCGATGGCGCTCAAGCGACACGCCCAGCGTTACTTTTCGTCATGCGTGTCCCACACTCACCTGCCCTCACTGAAAGATTTTTGTATTCGCAGTTGTCTTGATCGCATTTTTCAGATATATTTTAAACTGCCACAGTGTTTTATGACGATTTCATATATTACTTTCGTAACAAGATACTGGAGTTTTAGTTCTGATGATGACTCAGTACAGTCGAAACGGGTTAATATAAAATGATGTACTTTACTAAATACTCACTTTAAAACATGAAAAGTAGAGGCTAAAATAAAGCTGTCAATATTAGTGCGCTGCTCAGTAATAATATGGAAAAGGCTGAAATAAAGCTGTTAATATTAGCCCACTGCTCAGTAATAATATGGAAATAAACTAAGTCTTACTTCATTTCAAAAAATCAAAACTAGTTTGAAAAACAGTGCACGTAAATCAAACATACACAACAAAATATGCAGAAACCAAATGTTTTTCACCACTAGAAACAAAGGAAAACGGCAATTAATGTTCGAATAGAGTTTCAGCATACTTTTTGCTCATTTCTCTCTGAATCGCTTAGTGGTAATAAAAAGGAGAGCACCAGTATTGTCCGGGGGTAAAAGTGACCGTCTAGCGTTTTCCAGAAGTAGAGCTCGATCCTTGTATACCTAATGTTTTTCTGGAGATTTTCTGAAGAGTCGGAAAATTTGGTCCACTCGTTTTCCAATAAGAAGCTACTTACATTTTGCTATTTTGATTTAAATATCTCTCCAACTCATCTACTGGAGTAAAGCAATCGTCGACGTCTATCCACAAAACAAACATATTAACTTAGGCAGTAAGGGAGTTTTTGTGGAATTCGATGAAAAAATTGGCTCTTCGTGGCTCGTAATGAAAAAATTGGCTCTTCGTGGCTCGTACACGCCTCTTTCACCATAATGTCGTGTATCTCATTGGAAAAATACAAAGGGTTTTCAGTATATCGTTCTGAAAATAAGCGCCAATATGAGCCCTACTCTGAATACGAAAATTTATTGAAAATAAAATCAAATGTTCTGTTGTCTGTTGTTGAAGATATCTGAGCGATTTCAATGAATTTCATGGCTCCGCCAAGGTCGCTAAAAAATTCGATCAGGCGATCTGATAACGTATTCTCGTATAGACTAAAATTCTTTTGGGTCTTTGGGTGCGTCATTGTAAAATACTAAAGCAACTAAACTGCCAATGTTTCGATCGACTTGCAGCGGTGCTCTTCAGTGCAGTCGACATTATATTCGGCTATTCATTAGGCGAGGGAACATCGACTCTGAGCCTATAAGGCCTGTACTCGATTCCGTGACGGTTTCACTGTTGGCTGTTACTGAGTCGGCAGTTCCGTTTCAAACTGGCTACTGGGAAGACTAATAGGATTGTACGTCTTACCTCTGCCATGACTTCAGACCTCTTATCATTAGATATTATTTTCAAATGACGAAATGGTGGCCAGAGAAAAGTTGCTACCTCATGGCAACTCTGAACAGTTAACGTTTCCTCTAAGTGTAATTTGAGGCGTTCACGTAAAAGTCCTATTTCAGAGGCCTCTCTATCGTGAGGCGCCTAAATCAAAGGTTGTAACAGCACAATTTAAAAAAAAGTCGTAGGTTTTACCGTGTTCTCAACGACGCGTTACGCCCGGATATCGCATCATCAGGTTATCTGAAAATTTATGGGTAGGACGACATTACTTTTATAATGCCCTATCCGGGCGAAAAAGCATCGTTCTTGAGTTAATAAAGAACACTGTGCAGCCTGCTGTTGTTTTTAAATAGCGGCAATAATAATGTTGGTGTACCACTACGCCAAGATGGAAAGGAATAATTTTATGTTGTAATAGTGAAACGTCTCCATGTCAGCCATTCCATTGATCTTGGAAAGCAACCTTCGGTTTTGCTACAATTCTTAATGACTCAAATGTTCAGTATGACTATGCCTGGAGAGAAAGATGGACGAGGGTGCGTGATATTACAGCAGCATTTCAACGCCACAGGAGAATGTCTGCTTCAATTTCAAATTCATATCTATGTTTTGTATGTAACTGTGTAATCCATTAGCCCCCACTGTCATCTGATAGTATGAATGTGTGGTTTGTCTGTGGCTGGCTCTTAAGGCTTCCTTAGTTGCCAGAAAGTTTCCCTGAATTTTAAGAGCAGTTTAGCCCACCTTTGTGTAGAGCTTTGAATACGGCTAAGTTGGGTCAGAGAGGCATTACTGGTCACTGGTCAGCATCCATTGCGAGGTTGGTACAGGTAGAAACCGCTTACGCTCTCTGAGTCCTAACGGGTCGCTGTGCAGACCCCAGCGGCGGGGTAGATTAATTTTACTCTTCCCTAGGACACCTGTGAGTAAGTATGCTCTGAGTACCGTCTCTAGTTGTTAAGTTGAAAAGCGTAAGAATTAGCTTTGTTTGAGATTTTCTAGTAGTCTCTCTGGTCTGTGGCATTGATAATCACGCTGCACCAGGTATTTCAGTCAGGGAACAGTATTAATTTTATTGATATTCACTTTATTCGATGAGATCTTTTGTGCAGCTGCAACTTATGTGTGAATGTGTTGTGTGTTTAGTGGAATGCTTGTGTTAAATTTTATTAAATTTGCCGTCCAATTTGTGTTTCATTCTCACGGACTTAGTAGCCCGTACTCTGCTGCACCACATGCGTTACTTTGTAAACCATAAGGCTTCAATTCGTCGTAAAAACCTCTCGTATTCGAATTGAAGCCTCAGTTTCATCGCGGAATAGATGTGCTAATATTTGATAAATTTATTTAAAATTACTGAGTTGTACATGAATTCAGAAGTGGGCTTTGTTCTCTGAAACTGACCGTTAAAGCCAGTCACACTCTGACCCCGTGAGGTTACTTATGGAGTAGGGAAGCTTTCTTGTAAATTCTGTCTTACGATGTGTGAGTGATCAGTGTGGACGAGGTGTGTGTGATTAGCAGACTTGCCCCACAAGTGTCAGTCCAGTTGTTGCCTTGTATAATGTGCCATGTGTCGAGCTTCACGCTCGAGTAGTCCCTGTAACTGCATTTTAATTTATCATCTGTGTGTGTGTGTGTGTGTGTGTGTGTGTATTACTTTTCATGAGGAAATAAATGTTCAAATGGTTCAAATGGCTCTGAGCACTATGGGACTTAACATCTATGGTCATCAGTCCCCTAGAACTTAGAACTACTTAAACCTAACTAACCTAAGGAAATCACACAACACCCAGTCATCACGAAATAAATGATAATATTGCTAAATTCGTTAGTATCACGTCTCACAGCGCCATTCCGTTCCCTAGTCAGGATCTTTAAAATCAGTCAGTTTGCACCTCCACTTACCATGATTATTTTATGTCCAGTATATGGATTAGTATTTTATTAAATCTTCAAATTTTCTGTGTGGTGGAGCCTTTTTATCAGTTCAGTTAATTAACATTTAAATAAATTTGGCCCATTAATCATAAATTTTGTGTCTGGTACCAGTTAGAGGCAAACGAACGTAGGCTCTACTTGCATAATCATTCTTAAGATATGGGAAATTACAAAAGAGATGTTTTGCGAAGCTGATCCTACCAGTACCTTGCAGTAGTTAAAGACGTCAGGTGCAGTATAGGTAACTTCTCCAGGTCTAAATCCTCGGACGTTATCTTGAGACGCTGCAAAAAGCCTTACATTTTAAATGGCTTGTTATAGATTAGACGATAACATATAAGACTTACAATAACGTAATAGTATACATGCTGTGAGATAAAAATTAGTTATCTCCTCAGCGTGATATCAATTCCTTCGATTCGAGGTATTTCTTCCTACTCAGAGAGCTTTTTCTCAAAGCAGAATATTGTCTTTCTACGAACTGTAACATTGTCAACCGCTTATTCCAGTGAGCATCATTGGACTGTTCCAGCTATTTGTCAAAAGCATTGAGAAGACCACATTTCTTTGTGTAAGTGATGAGTTCCTTCACCGCAGTCAAAATATCACGAACTTATGGGCAATTGTCTCATATATACTCCGCTTTAAAAGTATTTGGTAGTACTGTATTTATCACATGACAGTTACAGTTTAGTCGTGAATAATAACGCAGTGCAGCGGCGATGTTGGCACATTGATCAGTAGTAAAAGGAATGTCTTACAAAGCGGTGTCGTGGACGCCAAATGTCAGATAATGGTCTCTTCACGCACGACTTGTCTGTAGTTGCTTAGCATTTACCTTTTTTTATACAGAGTGATTATAGTTAAACTTTCAAAACGCTGTAGAAGTAACACCACTGGTCAGAATGACGCCAAATTGCAACGGAATATTATCGGAGAAGGTGGAAAACGTATGTCAGAGGAAAAAAAATAGTGTGAAAATTGATCAATAGATGGTGCTGTATGTGTCAGAATACGTAAATGAAAACACCTGTCATGCGCCACTGAAGTTGGTATAAACATACCGGGTACACGGCTTTTCCTCCTTTCACGACTGCGACGTTCGCCGTGAGTGTCTCAGTGCAAGTTCGGGCTCTGCTTGTAGAGCTGTAGTACAAGAATGATGACTGTGCATACGTCGCTCTGCAGATGTTCCGGTCACTGAAGGGGCTGAAAAAAGGTGTTGGTCCGATGACTGCCGTGGATCTTGAGAAAATGACACGTAAATTCGAAAAGACGGGTTCTTTTCGTGTGCACCCTGGTTGAGGGAGGTGGTAACAGAAATGCAGGAGAAGACGAGTGATGGTGTGCAAACGTGTAGTGCACGGAGAATTGCCCAAACATTGGACATACCAGTGAGCACGGTGCGTAAAATCCTACGAAACATCCTTCTTTGATATCCAGTCAAAGTTACCTATGTGCACGAGTTGTCCCTGTTGACCTGTCAACAAGAGAGCTTTGTTTTAGAATTTCTTGCTCGCATGGATGTGGACAATGATTGACTGTCGAAGATTTCGTGGACAGACGAAGCCCATTTCCATCTGACAGGATGTGTCAATATATAGAATTGTCGAATATGGGCAACGGAAAATCCACACGCATATCAACCCGTACCACTTCATCCTGAAAAGGTGACTGTGTGGTGCGGGTTTATGGCATCATTTATCATAGGCCCATATTTTTTCGAAGAGTCATTTGCTTTCGGTCCTGTTAGCTGTACCGTCACTGGTAAGCACCTTTAGTGTGTTTTGCGCAACCACGGCATTCCACCTCTCCAACAGCGTACATGTGTGAATGGGATCATTTTTATGCAAGATGGCGCACCTCCGCTCATTGCAAATGCTGTGAAGCAGCTGCTGAAGCGTCATTTCGGAAATTCTAGAATTATAAGCCGATATTTCCCTACTGCCTGACTGTCCCCACCACCTGATCTTAATCCATGTTTCTTCTGGCTGTGGGGCTATCTGAAAGATGTGTTCAGTATACCGATTGCAAACTTAGCTGCTTTGAAAGTACGCATTGCCCAACAAATTCTGAACGTGACATCGGAAACGCTTCGATCAGGTGTTGAACCGCCGGCCGCTGTGGCCGAGCGGTTCTAGGCGCTTCAGTCCGGAACCACGCGGCTACTATGGTCGCAGGTTAGAATCCTGCCTCGGGCATGGATGTGTGTGATGTACTTAGGTTAGTTCGGTTTAAGTATCTAACAACCCTACCACAACAAAGGTAAAAAATTAATTATGATTTGTAGTGTTGCTCACGCTGCTAAATATTGCATTTTCGGGCAACAACAATGTTATATTATGTGGCAGGTGTCATTAGAGCACAGTTAATAAAGTCATTTCATGAAATAATGGATAAACTAGGCACTCATCTTTTCATGTTTCCCACGCTGGTCTCGTTGTGAACTCATGGCTCAATCGTCGAAAATCTAGGTGGTGATGATTCCTCTCGGATGCAAAGAGGCCTAGGTGTTATTCTGCGATATTCAAAAGTTTTATATATGTGTTTCATAAAACATTCTTGAAGATTAAACTTTTGCAAGTTAGCACAATGGTGATGTAAAAAAAGTAATCAGCACTCCGAATTTAAGTTACACTCCTTTTTTATTACTTTTGTTGCAATATCACGTAACTCACAAAACATCACTTCACAATATAAAACATACTTGAAAATATCTTCCTCACTGTTAAAGTTCACATTTTTTAAACTGACGACAATTTGCGTCTTTTCAACATGACGACCAAGACTTGACTCTAATAACGGCTTACGCACCCAAAAATCAGAGTTACAAGTACGACAAAGATCATAGTGACAAAAGAAATACACATAAGAATAATATCATTGCAACATAAACATATCGATGTATTAAAGTACCTCTACATTAATGAAATCAAATCTGAATGTTGTCTCAGAAATATGTTAACTACTTTACAGAAACACAGTAGAATATTGCTGGTATCGAGAGGTTAAGGTCTGGTGCCGTAATGGTTACGTAAT
Source organism: Schistocerca cancellata (assembly GCF_023864275.1). Lineage (NCBI taxonomy): Eukaryota > Metazoa > Arthropoda > Insecta > Orthoptera > Acrididae > Schistocerca > Schistocerca cancellata. Next base: position 389,511,900 of record NC_064629.1, on the reverse strand, counting down.
TCAAGTACCATTACAAGTAGTTCTAAGTCTAGGGGACTGATGACCTCAAATGTTAAGTTCCATAGCGCTTAGAGCCAGTTTTTTTTATTTGTGGAACATGTTGTTTCCCGATTTCAATTTGTTGCATAAAACGGTGGACAGCATACTGAACATGATTTGTGCAGGTCACACAGAAATTAATAATCCGCTTTGATTTTGATTGATGCTTGTTATGCGGTTTTTGGCCTCGGGACAGTTAAAAACCGATGTGACTGATGCTTTTTGTGCGGTTTTTGGTCTCCAGATAATTAAAACCCAATGTGATTGATGCTTTTTGTGCGTTTTTTTTTTTGTTATTTCAATTACATTCCCCTGCTCCATACGGGCAGGGGAGGGCTGGCAGCAGCACAGACTATCGCTCTTCAGCCAAACGGCTATATAAAGTATACACAGGCGAACAGTTACACAAAAAAGGGGATAAAAAAGGGGTACATAAAAAATCCTAGATATGGAGATGGTGGGATTTAAAATACACAATAATATGGGGACATACACTGGGGGACAGTTAAAAGTCGACATAAAGTTAAAAGAACACTTGAAAAACACTCAAGGCAAAAATAACGTAAATGCCGGCCACAGTAGAGAAAGCACACCAACAATCCTGGACTATATACAGGTGAAGCACATAATTAAAACCGCATCACTAGATGACACTGTATAATGGCACCAAACACAATGCAACACACTAATGCAACACACTTGAGAATGAAGAAAGACCTGGGAGGATCTGGTGGGGGGGGGGCATTGAAGAAGATAAAAGGAGGCGAGAAGGAGGGAAGAGGATGGGAGATGAGGTGGGGGGCGTGCCAAAGGAGGGCTGGGGAGGGAAGAGATGGGAGAGGAAAAAAGCCAAGGAGGGGGTGCAGGGACTCAGAGGGAGAAGAGGAATATCTGCTCTGGGGATGGAGGGGAGAGGACAAAGGGGGCCCTGGGGAGGGGCAGGGGACAAGGCCAGGTTACAGTTGGAAGGAAGGGTAGATGTCATGGTTAAATTCAACATCTGGGAGGGGGAGATGCTGGAAATTGCCCTGATGAAGGAAATGAAAGGTGTGGAGATGGAGAACAGAGTGGGGGGGGGGGGGAGTGGAGAGGAAGGAGGAAACCAGGGATTGGGGGGGGATCAACCCAGCAGAAAGTGTAAAGGATGTGGAGATGTTGGAGGAAAAGAAGGAGGTGGGGGAAGGGGATGATGTCATACAGGAGTAGTGTGAGTGAAGGAAGGTGGATATGGAAGGCAAGGTGGAGCACATGGCGTTTGAGGATTTGAAGGGCCTTATAAACGCGGGGGGGGGGGGGGGGGTTGTGGTGGAGATCCAGGAGACACAGGCATAACAGAGGATAGGATGTATGAGGGATTTGTTGTAGGTATGGAGGATGGTGGAAGGATGCAATCCGCATGTCTGGCCAGACAGGGCTTCAGGAGGCGGAGAAGGGTATGGGCTTTCTGCTGGATGGTCAGGAGATGAGGGGTCCAGGTGAGGTGATGGTTGAGGGTGAGGCCAAGGTATCTTAGGGTGGGGGTGAGCTGTATGGGACAACCATAAATGGTGGGATAAGAATGGTGGAGGCAGAAGGAGCAGATGGTGTGGCTTATGATGATTGTCTGGGGTTTGGAGGGGTTGATATGAAGGAACCACTGGTTACACAGAGTGGTGAACTGGTCAAGGTGGGTTTGGAGGGTGTGTTGGGACTGTTCAAGGGTAGGAGAGAGAGCCAGGAAGGCAGTGTCATTAGCATATTGGAGGAGGTGGACCGGAGGGGATGGCTTGGGCGTATTGGTGGTGTACAGGAGAGGGGAGAGGATGGAGTCCTGGGGGACGCCAGCAGTGGGATAAAAGATGCAGTAGTTGGTGTCATGGAGGGTGACATAGGAATGATGAAATGAGAGGAAGGAAGTGGTCAGATGGACAAAATTGATAGGTTGAGCATAGTTTTGGAGTTTAAAGGGGACACCGGGATGCCATATGCGGTCTTAGGCAATTTAGAGATCATGGGAAACAAAAATGGCAGAGCGACGGGAGTTTAGCTGGAGGGCGAGAATTAGGACAAGGTTAAGCAGTTGGTCTTTGGCAGAGAAGGGGGGTCGGAAGCCACACTGGGTAATGGGGAGGAGGTGGTTTTTGATTAAGGTACTGATAGATATGACAGGAGAGGATAGATTTGAAGATGGAGGTGAGGCAGATGGGATGATAGTAAGAGGCGACAGAAGGGGGTTTGTTGGGTTTGAGGAATGAGAGGATGCAGGAAGTCCTCCACAAGTTGGGGTAGAGGCCGGTTGAGAGGATGACGTTGTCGAGACTGGCAAGTACAGTCAGGAAGGAAAAGGCGGTTTTGTCTAAGGTGGCAGTAGGTATTACAGTCTATGAAACGTCCCCTTAGAACAATTTCTGAATTACTATGCTGATAAACCTCTTACATTATTTGCTTTTCAAACAGCTGAGCAAAACTGAACGTACTCAAACATTCACTAAAGTGACACACAATATTTTTAGCGCAACGCAATCTGACTTTCAATAATCCCTACAAAAGACTGGCCCTGACTAACATTAACCTATACGTTTCACAAATCACTTACCTCACCAAAAATCTTCGTTACTCGAACTACTGCAATACAGCGAGAGCCACTACTGCCAGCTAAATAAAAGATTCAAACTACTGAAGGCACTAACTACTGATAGGCATAGTTAGCAAATGAAAGATGTTAATTGAGAACAAACAATGTATTTATCTTAACAGTCATAATATATATAGCAGTTCATGACATCCAGTGTTACAAATTTCAAAACTCCGCCATTTCTCTCCCCACATCCACCACTGCTGGCGGCTCACCTCCAACTGCGCAACGCTACCCGCTGTTCACATCCAGCTGCCCAACACTACAATGGCAGACAACAATGCAAACTAGCCACAGACTGCACACAGCACAGCCAGTGATTTTCATACAGAGCGCTACGTGGCGTTACCAATAAGAAAACCTAAACAGCCTACTTACAAGTCGTGACCAGGGGCCATGTTGCATTTTGACCAGAATATAAGTTGAATGTCTTGTGCTGTGATTGGAGGGTTGATGTCGGATGGGGCCAACTGCCCAAAGTACTGGAGACTAGGAGCAAGTGGAGTGACAGGTATTGGTGCATTCCTTGATGATGGGGAAAAGAGAATAATCAAAGTGGGGATCATCAGGGATGGAGAAGACCTCAGAAAGGTGGGAAGTGAAGTGGTTGGCCTTACTGAGGTTGTCGGGAATTGGGCGATCGTTATGGAGTAGGGGGTAAAGGGGTGCAGAATGGGAACCAGTAAGGCGATGGAAGGCAGACCAGTACTTGGAGGAGTTGATAGGGAGGGTGGCATTGAGTCATATATAGGTGTGGCGCCAGTCCCGGCGTTTCCTTGCTGTAATAAGGGTCTGTACATGTTGCTGCATGTGCTGGTGACGTTGGAGTGTATCACTGTCTGAAGTGTGCAGGAAGGAGTGATAGAGGCAGTGGGATTCACAGAGGACGAAGACAGTCCATGGAGGGAGTGTGGAACGGTGGGGGTCGATGGTTTTAGTAGGAACATGGACCTCCACAGCATCAGTAATGGTCCTCTGAAGGAAAGATGAGGCATGAATGATGAAATCGGGATGGTGATAGGTAAGAGGGTGACTTTTGACTCGGGTGGCAATGGATTCCTGGTAGGCACCCCAGTTGGCATGACGGTAGTCATGGACTACCTTGGGAGGGGGTGCAGGGTGGGGAGCTGGAGAGGGGTGGTGAACAGACACTATGGTGAGAAGGATGAAGAGGTTGTCACTAGATGTGGGGTCAAGGATGTAGATGACGATATGCCCAAGGAGGTTGGTGGAGGCAATGAAAACATCAGGGGTGGCGTCGCTTCCAGGATGGGTGTGCTGTGAAATGGGAACAAGGTCACCTTGGATCATGGGGAGGAACTGATGCCACCATCAAAGGGCAGCTGGAGAGTGGCTATGGATGTTGATGTCAGTGGCAATCACATAGGTGGAGAAGGTGTGGTCAATGTTGGAGATGAAGTCATACGGAAGAGGAGCTGTGGAGTGGACATAGATGGTGGCGCAGGTTATGGTGAGGGAGGGGAAGAAGACACTGAGGATAAGGTGTTTGGTGGGTCACTGAGGAGGGGTTGTGGCCAGACGGGGATGTGTTTAAGGTGGCTGATGGCGACTCAACCCTGTGCTAGAGGACCAGGAGCATTAGTGCGGTGGAGGATATAGGGAGTGGTGTGGATAGTATGATTTTGCTGGAGAAAGGTTTTGTTCAGGAGGGAAGTGTCGACCCGGTGGTGGGAGAGCATGTTCATGAGTAGGTATTTGTTGGTGCAGAAGGAGGAGATTTTCTGGAATAGGATGCAACACTTGTGCCATGCCATGATGGGAAGAGAGGGGGGTGAAGAGAAGGAGGGAAGAGGCTTAAACAAGGGTTTTTACATGGATGAAGATGAAGTGGGCTTCGTTGTGGGAGTAAGTGGCGAAGGTGTTCAGGTGAAAGATGGAGCAGGCAGCGAGGGAAATCTGTTGGATGGTGGGGGGGCATTGAAACGGGTGAATGTTTTGGAGGACTATGGTGACGAACCAGATGATGTCTTCAGCTGTGGGGGGTGGACGGAGGGAATTGTTGGGGTGGACAGGAGGATCGATGGGATGGATAGGGACAGTAAGCTCAGGGGTGGCAGGAGGGTGCTTAGCTTTACACTTGTGGGATTATGTGGGATGAGGGCCATTACAGGTATTACAGGAAGGAAGGTTGGCGAGGTTGGCGAAGTTTTTGAGAAAGTGGGAGGCCTTGCAATGGGGACAGGTGGGAGGGTTTTTGCAGTTGGGGGGTCAGGTGATCATTGTACGTGAGGTAGCACTGGCAGCGGTAGGACTGGGGAGGGAATTTGGGGGATTCAACAGGGTGGTGGTTGTGGAAAATCGGGCATCTTTGGTGAGGAGCTGCTCGATGAAAGGGGTGAAATCCGAAAAGACCTGCATGAGATAGGTGGGACCAGAGGCATTGTGGATACAGCAAGCAGAGAGGATTTTCAGCTCTGGGTCTGAGCTCAGTTCCACCAACACCTCATCCTCCATGATCACCAGGCTGAGCTTGGTGATCACAGTGGTGTAGGTGGGGACATGACTGGGAGGCTGGGGCTGACAAGGTTAGGCAGAGGAGAGGAAGGGTGTCGGGCACGTGTGGGGGCCAAACATAATGCATGGGAGTTTATGGAGGAGGTCCATATGATAGGAGGGGGAGGGGGACTTGATGAGGACTGAGTCCCTGTGGGGAATCAGTTGGGAGATGGGAGCACCAGGTAGATATTCACGTATCTCCATGGTGAGGGTATGGGCATCAACGAACTTGGGGTCCGGGATGGACAGGACAAGGTGAGAAGGGTGGGGGCTGAGGAATGGGTGTCAGGAGGAGGGGTGGTGTCCATGGAGAAGACAGAAGGAGGGTGAGGAGGTGGTGACTTTTTGTGGGAAGTGGCAGATGCAGAGTCAGCAATGATGCACTTCTGGTGTATTTTGGAGAGTGGAGGCTGGGATGAAGGGAGAGGGATGGGGAGGAAAGGGAGGTGGCTGGCAGAAGATCCCATAGACATGGTGGAGGTGCTGGGAGATGCAACTGGTTCAGTGGTGGTGACGGTGGCCAAGCATGACGTGATGCGGGTGGGGGACGCAGATGATGAAGTCGGGGGGGGGGGGAGGGTGACAGAAGGGAAGCTGACCACCAACCCACCGACCACCTGAGGGGTGGCAGCAGACACGGCAGCAGAGACGTACGTGAGGGCAGGGGTAGGAGAGGGAGCAGTTGCGGGTGTGGAGGCTGGGGGAATGGTGTAGATGTGGGGGTAAACAGCAGGGGAAGAGATGGGGTAATGGGTGAATAGGGAGACGGGAGGCGAGGTATAAGAAGGGAGGCCAGGGGCGGCACTCCAGGAAGGGACAGTGGAAGTGGGGGAGAGGGAGGTGTAAATGACACTGGAGGATGCCGACTGACGGACGGCCGGATGGGCGCCAACGATGGATGCCAGCGACGATGGATGGATGGCGGTGGACGGTCAGCAGGCGGCGGCGACGATGGACGTAGGCGGACGGACAGACGGCGGACAGCACCGGGCGGTGGCGATGACCGACGGATAACAGTGGCCGGCGGGCAAGCAGACAGACGAAACAGTCAGGCAGACGCACAACCAGGCAAGCAGGCTGGCACGCAGACAGACAGACAGGCAGACTGCAACAGCAAAAGCAAGGGGCGCTTTGAAACCGTAGATTACACCCTGAGGGTAGCCTAGGCAGTATAATCGGTCAACTTCAAATGGAGGGAATCCAACCCACGATATTCTAGTACCTTCCGCCGCAGAAGTCGAACACGTGCCAGAACAAATGGACGTGGTCAGGGCATAGAGGGCTCCGCCTCCGCGGCGAATATTCCGCGCAGCAGCTCTCGCGCAGTGAGGGCGCCACCGCTACACCATGTGCAGACAGCGACCAATAGCCGCTCCCTTCGGTTTCGTATATAGGGACCCGCTCTGCCCTAGTCCAGTCATTCGAGGGTTGGATTCCCTCTCTTCTTCATCGAAGAGTTTCACTGCCTGGGCTACTCTCAGGGTGCAACTTCGACGTGGAAGATCCCCACCGTTTCCTTGCCTTGCCGTCTGCTCGCCGTCACTACTGCTCGCCGCCGCAGCCGCCGCCTGCCGGTGCTCGCCGCCGCCGCCGCCGCCGCCGCCGTTCGGTCGCCGCCTGCCGGTCCTCGCCGCCGCCGCCGTTTGGTCGCCGCCTGCCGGTCCTCGCCGTCGCCGACTGCCGGTGCTCACCGCCGCCGCCTGGTCGCCGCCTGCCGCCTGCCGCCTGCCGCCTGCCGGTGCTCGCCGCCTGCCGCCTGCCGCCTGCTGGTGCTCGCCGCCGCCGCCGCCTGCCGCCGCCTGCCGCCGCCGCCTGCTGTCCGTCCGTCTGTTCGCCGCCGCCTGCTGTCCGTCCGTCTGTTCGCCGCCGCCTGCTGTCCGTCCGTCTGTTCGCCGCCGCCGCCGCCAGCCGGTGCTCGAAGCCGCCGGTGCTCGCCGCCGCCGCCGTCGCCGTCCGCCCTGGTCGTCCGACCCTGGTCTTCGTCCGTCTGCGTCTTCGCCTGTTCCCAGTTTGTGTTCTTTCCTTTTCGTGCTGTGCGTTTTTTCTTCCTGTCGTCATGTCCGCCCCCACCACCACCGTCACTACTACCACCACCGCCATCGTCTATACATCCCCTTCCGCCGCCTCCACCACTATAACTTGGTGTGCCCAGTCCCCCCCCCTCCTTCCATCCCACCTCTCCTCACTCTCCCTTCACCCTCTATCTTTGTCGCCCCCTCTCCCGCTTCTTCCTCTTGCTCGTCTAGTTCTGATCCTTTCCCCCCACTCCCCCAGCCTGTCACTGCAGCTCCGGCTCGGGTGGTGGCCCGTCGGGCCACTGTCCACGCCCAGGTCTCCCCGTCACCTTCGCCATCACCGCCGCCACTGCCACCGTCATCGTCATCGTCGCCGTTGCCTTCGCCTTCACTGTCACCGTCACCATCTCCGGTGCCGACTCCTGCCCCGGGACCTGCCACTCCCCGCCACATTCCAGTTGTTCCCGTCCCCCACACCTCCTCCGCCGCCGTCAAGCACCCCAGTGGCACTCCTGTCTCGTCTGCTCCAAAAAAGGCTCCGCCTCGTCCCCCTTCCCCCACCCCTGATGCCATGGATGTCTCCCCGCCCGTCCCTGCCCCCTCCTCCTCCTCCTCTACCCCCTCCTCCTACCGCTACCTCCTCTCCTGTCCAGATCCCTCCCTCCTTGAAGCCCGGAACCTCACCCTCTTCCTTCGCCAGAATTGTCCTGGTGCCCCCATCTCCCTCCTCACTCCTCGCCGTGATTCGGTACTCATCTCCTCCCCCAGCCCTACACTCCACACGGACCTCCTTTCCCGCATCCCTGTCACCCGCTTTGGCCCTCATGCCTCTCTCACCCCTGCTCCATCGCCACCTCCCTCCCGCCAACCCCAATCTCCGCGTTGCCCGCCGACCCTCACCGCCGTGATCACTCGGCTCAGTCCAGTGATCACGGAGGAGGAGGTGTTGGCGGAGCTTCAGGCCCATCCCCATCTGGAGGTGCGTGCGGTTCGCCGGATCCATAACGCTGCCGGCCCCACCCGCCTTATGCGCGTTTTCTATGAGCACGCCCCCTCCATAGACCGTCTCCTGAAGGAGGGTGCCCTCCTTTTTAACCAGCGTTATAAAGTTGACCCCTCCCATTCCCCTACTCAATCCCTCCGCTGCCAAAGGTGCTTGCGATATAATGCGCACCCAACATCAGAGTGCTGCGAGGCCCCCACCTGCCCGCACTGTAGGCAAGCCCACTTTTTACGCCAGTGCCCCAATCTCCAGTCCCCCCCCTCCTGTAATACCTGTAACGTCCCTCATCCCACCTACTCCCAGAAGTGTAAGGCCCGACCCCCTCCTACCACTCCTGAACTCACCGTTCCTGTCTGCCCTCTGGACGCCCCCACCCCTCCCGGCAACTCCCTTCGCCCACCCCCTACCGCTGAGGACATCATCCGATTCCTCACCATTGTCCTGCAGAATGTACATCCTTTTCAGCGCCCACACACCCTCCAACAGATCTCCCTCGCCGCCCAATCCGTTTTCCACCTCAAAATGTACGCCACCTACTCTAACAACCAGGCCCATTTCACCTTCTCCCGTCTTGACACCCTCGTTTAAATCCCTGTCATGGCGCGACAGCAACGTATCCTTTTCAACAACATCCGCTCCCTTCCTGCAAACAAGAACCTCTTTCTCCATACCCTTGCCACCCACCGTGTGGACGCCTTCCTCCTTAATGAAACCTTCCTCCAACCCCACCACACCATCCACACTTCGCCCTACCTCCTCCACCGCTCCGATAATCCCCTCCCGATTGCGCGTGGCGGAATTGCCATTGGGCACCACCGCCAGATCCCCGTTCGGCTCCAACCTCTCCTTCCCGACCCCACCGAACACCTGATCCTTAGTCTCTTCTTCCCTGGCCTTACCGTTACCTGCGCCACCATCTATGTCCGCTCTAACGCCCCTCTTCCCTTCGACTTCCTCTCTCACATTGACCGTACCTTCTCCTCCTACGTGATCGCCGCCGACCTCAACATCCATAGTCGTTCCGCCGCCCAGTTACGGCGGTGGCATCGGTTCCTCTCCTCCCTTCAAGGCGACCTCATTCCCATCCCCCAGCACACCCGTCCCGAATTCAACTCCACTCCTGATGTTATCCTATCCTTCCCCAACCTCCTTGGCCGCATAACGGTGGATGTCCTGGAGCCTATTGGTAGCGACCATCTCCCTGTCCTCCTCACCATTTCAGACGGTCGTCGCCCTCGCCCCGACCCTCGTACTGATCCTCCCCCTAAGTATGTCCACGACTATTCCCGAGCCGACTGGAATGCCTACCGGGATACCCTTTCCACCCAGGTCGATAGCCACCCTCTCACCTACCACCACCCTGACGATGTCACCCATGCCGCCTGCTTTCTCCAGCAGACCTTGTCTGAGGCCGTGGAGGCCCACGTCCCTACTGTCGCCATCCACCCCCGCCGTCCTACCTTACCCCCACAGCCCGTTCTCCTCCTCCGTGAATCCCGTCGTCTCTACCGTGCCTTCCTCCGCACGTGTGACCCGGACACACTACGACGCCACCGGCAACTCCAGCGACACGTTCGTAATTTACTCACGGCTAAGAAACGCCGGGACTCGCGACAGACATGCACCCATTTAAATGCTACCCTACCAATCAACTCGTCCAAGTTCTGGTCGGCCTTCCGTCGCCTTACCGGAACTAAACCCTCCCCCTACTATCCTCTTCTCCACGATAATCACCCTTTCCCTGACACCCTTAGTAAGGCCAACCACTTTGCCTCCTACCTCACCGATGTTTTTCCATCCCCGATGATCCCCAGTTCGATTACTCCCTCTTCCCGGATATCCGCGATCGAACTGACACCTCTGTCCCTCCCCTCGCTCCTGGTTTCCAGTACTTGGACAACATTACACACACAGAACTCAATGCCCCTATCACTACACGGGATCTCATTGATACACTCCGCGCAAAACGCAACACCGCTCCTGGTCACGATCGTGCCACCTACCGTCACCTTCGTGAAGCTCCTGTCTCTTTCCTCTCCACCCTGGCCAGGCTCTGCAATGTCGTCCTGTCCACCGGTTACTACCCCGACCTGTGGAAAACCTCCCGTATCCTCATGTTCCTTAAACCTGGCAAACCGCCGTCCGCCGTCTCCTCCTACCGTCCCATCAGCCTTACCTCGGTCTTCAGCAAGGTCCTGGAATCTATCCTCACCCGCTGCATCCACCAGCATCTCCCCCAGCACCGCCTACTTCCCGTCACCCAGTGTGGCTTTCGGCCGTCCTTCTCTTCCGACGATCTTCTCCTTCACCTCACTCATCTCCTTTCCGAACAGCTTAATTCCCGTCGCTCCGCAATCTTCCTCTCCCTTGACCTCGAACGCGCTTATGACCGCGTCTGGCATTCCGGTCTCCTCTTCAAGCTCCAAACCTTTGCCCTTCCCATTAACTACGTCCGTCTGATCGGTTCCTTTCTCTCCCGCCGTCCTTCCTATGTCACCATCCATAACACAGCTTCCTACACCTTTTTCCCCTCCGCCGGTGTGCCCCAAGGTTCTGTCCTCTCCCCCCTTCTGTACCTTTTGTACATGGCGGACATGCCGCCGCCGTCGCCCCCCGTCCACCTCCTCTAGTTTGCCGATGACACCGCCTTCCTCGCCCTTGCCCCCACCCTGCAACGCTCCCAACGCCTTCTCCAATCCCATCTTGACCGGTTCACCGCTTGGTGCAACCAGTGGTTGCTCAAGGTCAATCCCTCCAAAACCCAGGCGATCATTGTAGGCAAAACCACCCCTTCCTTCCGCCTCCTTGATTTCTATCTCACCGTCTATGGCCGTCCTATCGCCCTCAGTCCCACCCTTAAGTACCTTGGCGTCACCCTCCACCGTCGCCTCTCCTGGACTCCCCATCTCCAGACGATCCAAGCCATGGCACGCTCCCGACTCCGTCTCCCCAAGCTCCTTTCCGGCAACACGTGGGGTCTGGACCCTTCCACAATCCTCCACACCTATAAATCCCTCATCCGCCCTATCCTTTGTTACGCCCATCCAGCCGGGATCTCCGCCCCACCTACCATCTATAAATCCCTCCAAATCCTTGAACGCCATGCTCTCCGCCTTGCCTATCGCATCCGTCTCCCCTCCCCCACGTGGATCCTGTATGATCTCATCGCCTTCCCCCACCTCCTCCTTTTCCTTGAAAGGATACGGATCCTGTACACCTCCCGTAAACTTGATCCTCCTGACCCGCTCGTGTCCCCGATCCTCTCCCACCCCCGCCCTCTGCCCCGCCTGTATTCCCACGTCCCACCCGGTCTCCATCTCTCCACCCTCCTTACCCTCTCCCAAGGTGGCTTCCGCCAGCTCCCTCTCCCTGATGATGTCCTCGTCCCCTCCATCTACCCCTCTTATCAACTTTGACCCTGTCCCCCCACTTCCGATGTCCTTTCCCTTTGGCACCCTCCCTCCCTTCTCTTCCCTTCCCTTCTCTTTCCTTTTCCCCCGTCCCCTCCCTCCACCCCTCTTCCCCCAGGCTTCCCCTCCCCCTTCCTCTCTTCTCCCTCTCCCCTGCCCGTGGCGTCTCTGCTCTCCCCTCTCGCTCTCCCACTCCCCCTCCTCCTCCTCCTCCTCCTCCTCTCTTGGCATGTCCCCGGACTCGCACACGCAAAGTGAACATTCGCGCGCCGGAGATCACCGCCCTCGGTTTAGTGTCTGTGCCGTCGTGTTTGTGCATCAGTGTTTTTCGCCGTCCACGCTCCTTCGTTCACATGTGTCGTCTAACTCGTCAGTGTTTGTGCACAGTGCCGACAGTTTTCTTGTTTGTTTCGTCGAGTGTGAACGGCTTCATGTTTTTTAATTATTGTATCTACTGTTTTTTAACCGCCAATCTGTTCCTTATATGTCTCCCTTTCTTTTTTATTGTCATGCTTATGGCTGAAGAGCGGAGTAAACTATTCCACTGACCGCCCACCTTGTATGGGGTGTTCAAATTACAATAAAGAAAAAAAAAACCTAGTCCAGTCAGTCTGGTACTCGCTCTGGATTTCGTTTCTATCTCGGCAGTACTGCGTTCTGGTCGTTGCTCGTTGTTGACATTTGCCTGGGTCTGGTTCCAAGTGGATTTACGTTTGGTGTTTGGTGTTGTGGTTTCCAGAAGCCTCCATTGTTTATCTCTTCCTTGTTGTGTCGCTCATAGTTGGTCATGGTCGGTTGTTGTCAGTTGTCGTTGGTCTGTCGTCCGACTCGCCCTGTCTCTGCCCGGTGGTGCGTGCTGCACCGCCGGCGGCTTCCACGCCTGTCGGCTCCGATCTGCAGCCCAAGGCGTTCCCGCAGTTGGTTTCGGTTACTACATTGGCGACGAGGTAAACGGAACATAGGGGTATGGAAGAGAAATTACTCACTCTCTTAGAGCAACAGCAGCAGCTCATGCGACAGCAGCAGCAGCAGTTGGAGGTCTTACAGACGTCACTGCAGTTGCTCTCAGACAGGGTCAATAAGCGGGATTCCCTCCCACCTCTTCTCCCAAGTGCCCCGCTTTCAGACACGTTCCCGCGTCCGCCGTCGTTCCCACCGCTCAACGACGCAAAAGAGGATTGGGAAACGTACTTGCATCTTCTGAAGCAACATTTCACGGCCTTTATGGTGTCGGATGACTCTCTGCAGCGGTCGTTATTCTTGTATTGGGCCTCACCGGACACGTTTTTCTTGCTCCGCAAGTTGGCACCGTTGGCCGACCTCGTGGCTCTCTCCTTTCACGAGATCTGTGTGTTGCTAACTAACTATTATTCCCAGTGATGCCACGTCCTTGCGCCTCGCTTGGAACTCCATCAATACCACAAGCAGCCGGGTCAGTCCTACAGTTCCTGGGTGACGGATTTGCAAGGCCTCAACCGTAAATGCAACTTCACGTGCACCAATCAGCAGTGCAAGGCGTCATATGCTGATTCGTTAATTCGGGATGTGGTCGTTCAACTGGCGCCCTATCTGGGGGTCGGCACTGCGGCGTTAAAGTTGGACAACCCCTCGTGGGAAGAAATTCTGCATATTGCCCATTCCTTCGAAATTGCTCAGGCGGCGAACGAACGTCTCAAGGCGCGGCCCCAGGTGGCAGCGGTCGAGTCCACTTCCCGATCCACTCCTTCCCGCGCTCGACGGGGCGCAGTCTCCAGAGGGCACCGCCGTCGAGATTCCTCACTGTCTGATGTCTCTGTGGTGTCCGAACCGCCGGTCGCCCCTCGACGTCGGCCACGTGGCCCCATCCCATCGTGCCCCCAGTGCTTCTCGGCCCACACTCGAGCTGACTGTCCCCATCACTGGAAGACCTGTTCGCTCTGTGAGAAAGAAGGCCACCTTCGATCAGTCTGTAGTAGTCGCTTGAGCAGTCCCCGTCTGGCCCCTGCAGGCCAACAGGAAGCCGTCCATGCCTTACACGCAGTCGCCCCTCGGACGGACACATTGGCTCAAAAGTTATTCCTCACCCTACGCATCTTTGACGAGGACGTCCGTTTCCAGGTCGATACGGGAGCCACAGTTTCTTTGGTCAATCTGACGACGTATGCACTTCTCGGGTCTCCAGAATTGTCCCCACCCTCTCCGTGGGCAGTTTTCTGTTATGGCCATCTACAAAAACGTTCCCCGGCCCTTTACCCTATTTGTGGTGGACCACCCGTTGGCTTCGGACATTTTTGGATTAGATGCGTTTACCTGGTTTGGCTTTTCCATTCAAGACGAAGTGCAGTTCGTTTCAACTACGGTTCCATTTCAGGACCTAGACGATCTGTGCACATCCTTTTCCTCCCTGTTTTCGGCAGACCTGGGCTGCACTTCTGATTTCCAGGCACTCATCACTTTACAGCCGAACGCACGGCCTCGCTTTTGTTGGGCTTGGCCTATTCCGGTAGCTTGGCGTGCGGCTGTCAAGCAGGAACTCGATCGGCTCCAGGCTGTGGGGGTTATTGAGCCAGTACAATCGAGTGCCTGGACAACGCCCTTAGTGGTCATCAAGAAACCCAATGGATCGCTTCGTCTTCGTGGAGATTTTGGGGCTATGGTCGACGCTCAGTCTTTGGTCGAAACTTATCCCATTCCTCAACAGGAAGACCTTCTCGCTAAACTGGCAGGTGGCGAGTACTCTTCTAAGATTGATCTGACAAAGCCTATCACCAATTGCCGTTGGATGAGGAATCGCAGGCCATCGTCATCACCAACACGCCTTTTAGTCTCTATAAATACAACCGTCTTCCGTTTGGCATTTCCTCTGCCCCTGCGATTTTCCAGTGGTATCTGGAACAACTTACGCAAACAATACCGACCTGTGTCAATTACCTCGATGATATCTTAGTCACGGGGTGCACATGCCAGGAACATCTGGGCAACCTCAGTACCTTATTTCACGCCCTGCAGGCTGCAGGTTTATGTTGTCGACTGGAGAATTGCAGTTTTTTTCAACCGGAAGTCGAGTACTTAGGATATTGGCTCAGTAAAGATGGCATTCGCCCTTCGGACCGCAATGTCGCAGCCATCGATGCCCTTCCCCGTCCACAAAACTTATCCGAACTCCAGGTATTTTTGGGGAAAGCCAATTATTACTTAAAGTTCTTACCCCAAGCCGCCTACGTCGCGCATCCCCTAAATCGCCTGCGTCGCAAAGGGGTACCTTACATGTGGACTTCTGCCTGCGATCAGGCTTTCACCCGCCTGAAGACGATGCTAAAATCTGCCCCTTACCTTACGCCTTTCTCTCCTAATCGTCCCTTGGTGGTGGCGGCCGATGCCTCAGCGTACGGCAGTCCTGGCACACAGGAATGAGGATGGGTCGGAACAACCTGTGGCATATGCATCCAAGACGTTAACCCCTGCGCATAGGAATTACTCTCAGATCGAAAAGGAGGCTCTTGCCATTATTCTTGCAGTTCAGAAATTTCACATTTACCTGTTTGGGGCGCAGTTCACCCTCCTCACGGATCACAAGCCTTTAGTGTCGCTTTTCGGGCCCCATTCGCACCTCCCAGAACAGACGGCTCCAGCGCTGGGCGTTGTTCTTGCGTAATTACACTTACACCATCCGCTATAAGCCCACCAGCCAACACACTAATGCAGATGCCTTGTCACGTCTCCCAGCAGGATCCGATCCGGCGTTCGACCAGCAGGCAGTCCTGTGCTTCCACATCGACTCTGCCCTCCGGGAGACTCTCGATGGATTTCCTCTGACGGCTACGCAAATCGCCGCTTCCACGCGCAGCGACCCCATTATGCGGCAAGTCCTCCGCTATGTGACCTATGGTTGGCCTCCCTGCCTTACCCGACGTTTGAAAACTGACTTCAGCCCGTGGCGTCACGTCTCACACAGACTTTCGGTGATGGAGGACGTCTTCCTGTTGTCCACGGACTCGGACGTTCATCGGGTGGTCATTCCTCCGGACTTACGCCACCGCGTCCTGCACTTATTACTCCGCGGACGCTGGGGGATGTCTCGCATGAAGGCGTTGGCTCAACGACATGTCTATTGGCCGGGGCTCGTTGGAGACGTTGAGCACCTGGTCCGTGGTTGCACAGTGTGTGCGCGTCATCAGGCTAGTCCTCCACAATCTTTTGCGCCCTGGCCAACACCCAGCCAACCCTGGGACAGGATCCATCTCCATTTTGCAGGCCCCTTCTTAGGCTCCATGTGGCTCCTCATCATTGATGCCTATTCCAAGTACCCATATGTGGTCCGCATGGCGTCCACCACTACTGACGCCACCCTCACCGCCTTAGCCCAGGTGCTGGCCATTGAAGGCCTTACTCAGACGTTGGTCACAGATAACGGACCTCAATTCACGGTGTCCTTGTTCCAGAACTTCTGGGCCGCTAACGGTATCAAATACATTCGCTCTCCCCCCTTTCCATCCTTCATCTAATGGCGCGGCGGAACGCCTGGTCCGCACTTTCAAACAGTAGCTGATGAAATCAGTGGAGCCGTCGGCCACCACCTCGGCCCTCACATTGTTTCTCAGCACCTACCGCACTACGCCGGTGGCCGGTCATACTCGTGCCGAAATTCGGTAGAAAATCCGAAGAAATTCAGGTCGTATGTAAAGTACACAAGCGGCAAGACGCAGTCAATACCTTCGCTGCACAGTGCCGATGGTACTGTTACCGACGACTGTGCCGCTAAAGCGGAGTTATTGAACGCAGTTTTCCGAAATTCCTTCACCAGGGAAGACGAATGGAATATTCCAGAATTTGAAACACGAATAGCTGCTAGCTTGAGTTTCTTAGAAGTAGATACGTTAGGGGTTGCGAAGCAACTCAAATCGCTTGATACGGGCAAGTCTATTAGGTTCCTTTCAGATTACGCTGATACAATAGCTCCCTACTTAGCAATCATATGCAACCGCTCGCTCACCGATAGATCTGTACCTACAGATTGGAAAATTGCGCAGGTCGCACCAGTGTTTAAGAAGGGTAGTAGGAGTGATCCATCGAACTACAGACATATATCATTGACGTCGGTTTGCAGTAGGGTTTTGGAGCATATACTGTATTCAAACATTATGAAACACCTCGAAGGGAACGATCTATTGATACGTAATCAGCATGCTTTCAGAAAACATCGTTCTTGTGCAACGCAGCTAGCTCTTTATTCGGACGAAGTAATGGCCGCTATCGACAGGCGATCTCAAGTTGATTCCGTACTTCTAGATTTCTGGAAAGCTTTTGACACCGTTCCTCACAAGCGACTTCTAATCAAGCTGCAGGCCTATGGGTTATCGTCTCAGCTGTACGACTGGATTCGTGATTTCCTGTCAGGAAGGTCGCAGTTCGTAGAAATAGACGGCAAATCATTGAGTAAAACTGAAGTGATATTAGGTGTTCCCCAGGGAAGCGTCCTGGGACCTCTGCTGTTCCTTATCTATATCAATGACCTGGGTGACAATCTCAGCAGTTCTCTTAGGTTTTCCGCAGATGATGCTGTAATTTACCGTCTAGTAAGGTCATCCGAAGACCAGTATCAGTTGCAAAGCGATTTAGAAAAGATTGCTGTATGGTGTGGCAGGTGGCAGTTGACGCTAAATAACGAAAAGTGTGAGGTGATCCACATGAGTTCCAAAATAAATCCGTTGGAATTCGATTACTCGATATATAGTACAATTCTCAAGGCTGTCGATTCAACTAAGTACCTGGGTGTTAAAATTACGAACAACTTCAGTTGGAAAGACCACATAGATAATATTGTGGGGAAGGCGAGCCAAAGGTTGCGTTTCATTGGCAGGACACTTAGGAGATGCAACAAGTCCACTAAAGAGACAGCTTACACTACACTCGTTCGTCCTCTGTTAGAATATTGCTGCGCAGTGTGGGATCCTTACCAGGTGGGATTGGCGGAGGACATCGAAAGGGTGCAAAAAAGGGCAGCTCGTTTTGTATTATCACGTAATAGGGGAGAGTGTGTGGCAGATATGATACGCGAATTGGGTTGGAAGTCATTACAGCGAAGACGTTTTTCGTCGCGGCGAGATCTATTTGCGAAATTTCAGTCACCAACTTTCTTTTCCGAATGCGAAAATATTTTTTTGAGCCCAACCTACATAGGTAGGAATGATCATCAAAATAAAATAAGAGAAATCAGAGCTCGAACAGAAAGGTTTAGGTGTTCGTTTCTCCCGCACGTTGTTCGGGAGTGGAATGGTAGAGAGATAGTGATTGTGGTTCGATGAACCCTCTGCCAAGCACTTAACTCTGAATTGCACAGTAGTCATGTAGATGTAGATGAACTCCTTCACGGGCGATAACCTCAGACACTCCCCCACCTGCTGACTCCATTCCCTTCTGGGCCCCGCTCTCGCCCCTCCCGGCGCTACACCCAGGGCATGGCCGGGTGTGCCCGTTCCTATGGCAGCACACCTGCATGGACGCCCACTACGGTGATGGCGGCTCATGGGCTGCGAATGACGACCATACAGACACACAGAGGGCTCGAGCGTCGCCACCATAACCAACTCCACCCTCGGGCCGCTGCCTTGATTCCTGCCCCACGGCCTTCCATGCTTCTTTGTGCGGACTCGTCCCTCGAGGTGGAGCCCTTCCCTTCAACCTCCATCTCCTCGCCGGCTCTGCAGTCACCCCTTCCGCCTCGCCGGGGTATAGAGACGCCCTCTCACCCCTTGTCCTTGCCCTCTGACCCCATGCCCTTGCCCTTGATGGATGCCACAGACAGTCTGCCCTTCCCTCACCCAGTGGTCCCTCCGGACATCTCACAACCCGTGCCCTCGTACCGTCCACCTCGGCATCGTCCAGGGCATTTCCGTCCCTATGCACCAATTTCGTGGGGGAGGGATCTAGTACCTCCCGCTGTGGAAGTCAAACACGCGCCAGAACAAATGGACATGGTCAGCCCATAGAGGGCTCCGCCTCTGCGGCGGCTATTCCGCGCAGCGGCTCTCATGCAGCGAGGGCGCCACCGCTACGCCACGTGCAGACAGCGGCCAATAGCCACTCCCTCCGGTTTCGTATATAGGGACCCGCTTTGCCCTACTCCAGTAATCCCTGTCATGGCGCGATAGCACCGTATCCTTTTCAACAACATCCGCTTACTTCCCGCCAACAAGAACCTCTTCCCGCACACCCTTGCCACCCACCGCGTGGATGCCTTCCTCCGCAATGAAAACTTCCTTCAACCCCACCACACCATCCACACTTCGCCCTACCTCCTCCACCGCTCCGATAATACCCTCCCGATTGCGCGTGGCGGAGTTGCCATTGGACACCACCGCCAGATCCCCGTTCGGCTCCAACCTCTCCTTCCCGACCCCACCGAACACCTGATCCTTAGTCCCTTCTTCCCCGGCCTTACCGTTACCGGCGCCACCATCTATGTCCGCCCCATTGCCCCTATTCCCTTCGACTATCTCTCCCACATCGACCATACCTTCTCCTCCTACGTGATCGCCGCCGACCTCAACATCCATAGTCGTTCCGCTGCCCAGTTACGGCGGTGGCATCGGTTCCTCTCCTCCTTTCAAGGCGACCCCATCCCCATCCCCCAGCACACCTGTCCCGAATCCAACTCCACTCCTGATGTTATCCTCTCCTCCCCCAACCTCCTTGGCCGCATCACGGTGGATGTCCTGGAGCCTATTGGTAGTGACCATCTCCCTGTCCTCCTCACCGTTTCAGACGGTCGTCGCCCCCACCCGACCCTCGTAATGACCCTCCCCCTAAGTACATCCATGACTATTCCCGTGCCATCTGGAATGCCTACTGGGATACTCTCTCCACCCAGGTCGATAGCCACCCTTTCATCTACCACCACCCCGATGATGTCACCCATGCCGCCTCCTTTCTCCATCAGACTTTGTCTGAGGCCGTGGAGGCCCACGTCCCTACTGTCGCCATCCACCCCCACCGTCCTACCTTACCCCCACAGACCGTCCTCCTCCTCCGTGAATCCCGCCCTCTCTACTGTGCCTTCCTCCACACGCGTGACCCGGACACACTACGACGCCACCGGCAACTCCAGCGACACATTCGTAATTTGCTCGCGGCTAAGAAATGCCGGGACTGGCGACAGACATGCGCCCGTTTAAATACTACCCTACCTATCAACTCGTCCAAGTTCTGGTCAGCCTTCCGTCGCCTTACCGGAACTAAACCATCCCCCTACTATCCTCTTCTCCATGATGATCATCCCTTCCCTGACACCCTTAGTAAGGCTAATCACTTTGCCTCCCACCTCTCCGATGTATTTTCCATCCCCAATGATCCCCAGTTCGATTACTCCCTCTTTCCGGGTATCCGCGATCGCACTGACGCCTCTGTCCCTCCCCTCGCTCCTGGTTTCCAGTACTTGGACAACATTGCACACATGGAACTCAATGCCCCTATCACTACACAGGATCTCATTGCTACACTCCGCACAAAACGCAACTCCGCTCCTGGTCACGATCGTGTCACCTACTGTCACCTTCATGAAGCTCCTGTCTCTTTCATCTCCACCCTGGCCAGGCTCTACAATATAGTCCTGTCCACCGGTTACTACCCCGACCTGTGGAAAACCTCCCGTATCCTCATGTTCCTTAAACCTGGCAAACCGCAGTCCGCCGTCTCCTCCTACCATCCCATCAGCCTTACCTTGGTCTTCAGCAAGGTCCTGGAATCTAACCTCACCCGACGCATCCACCATCATCTCCGCCAGCACTGCCTCCTTCCCGTTACCCAGTGCGGCTTTCGGCCGTCCTTCTCTTCCAACGACCTTCTCCTTCACCTCACTCATCTCCTTTCCGACCAGCTTAATTCCCGTCGCTCCGCAATTTTCCTCTCCCTGGACCTCGAACGTGCTTATGACCGTGTATGGCATTGCGGTCTCCTCTTCAAGCTCCAAACCTTCGCCCTTCCCATCAACTACGTCCGTCTGATCGGCTCCTTTCTCTGCCGCCGTCCTTCCTATGTCACCATCCATAACACAGATTCCTACACCTTTTTCCCCTCCGCCGGTGTGCCCCAAGGCTCCGTCCTCTCCCCCCTTCTGTACCTTTTGTACACGGCGGACATGCCGCAGCCATCACCTCCCGTCCACCTTCTCCAGTTTGCCGATGACACCGCCTTCCTTGCCCTTGCCCCCACCCTGCAACGCTCCCAACATCTTCTCCAATCCCATCTTGACCGGTTCACCGCTTGGTGCAACCAGTGATTGCTCAAGGTCAATCCCTCCAAAACCCAGGCGATCATTGTAGGCAAAACCACCCCTTCCTTCCGTCTCCTTGATTTCTATCTCACCATCTATGGCCGTCCTATCGCCCTCACTCTCACCCTTAAGTACCTCGGTGTCACCCTCAACCGTCGCCTCTCCTGGACTCCCCACCTCCGGACAATCCAAACCAAGTCGCGCTCCCGACTCAGTCTCCTCAAGCTCCTCTCTGGCCATACGTGGGGTCTGGACCCCTCCACAATCCTCCACACCTATAAATCCCTCATCCGCCCTATCCTTTGTTATGCCCATCCGGCATGGATCTCCGCCCCCCCTACCTTTTACAAGTCCCTCCAAATCCTCGAACGTCCTGCTCTCCGCCTCGCCTATCGCATCCGTCTCCCCTCCCCCACGTGGATCCTGTACGATCTCATCCCCCTCCCCCACCTTCTCCTTTTCCTTGAAAGGATACGGATCCTGTACACCTCCCGTAAACTCGATCCTCCTCACCAGCTAGTCTCCACGATCCTCTCCCACCCCCGCCCGCTGCCGCACCCGTACTCCCACGTCCCACCCGGTCTCCATCTCTCAACCCTCCTTACCCTCTCCCAAGGTGGCTTCCACCAGCTCCCCCTCCCTGATGATGTCCTCCTCCCCTCCATCTACCCCTCCTATCAACTTTGACCCTGCCCCACCCCCCACTTCTGGTGTCCTTTCCTTTAGGCACCTTCCCTCCCTTCTCTTTCCTTTTCCCCCATCCCCTCCCTCCACCCCTCTTCCCCCGGGCATCCCCTCCCCCTTCCTCCCTCCCCCTATCTCCCCTGCCCGTGGCGTCTCTGCTCTCCCCTCTCGCTCTCCCACTCCCCTTCCTCCTCCTCCTCCTCTCTTGGCAGGCCCCCGGACTCGCACACGCATAGTGAACATTCGCGCGCCGGAGGTCATCGCCATCAGTGTCTCGTGTGTGTGCCTTCGTTTGTGTTTAGTGTTTGTTCACCGTCTCGCCGCCACTGTTCACGTGTACCGTCGCCATCATCCATGTTTTGTGCCCCGTGTCAACTAGTGTCAGTGATGTTTTCTCGTCCAGTGTGAACGGCTCCGTGTTTTTTGTTTTTTTTGTTTTTTAGTGTCTACATTGTTTTGTCCGCCGTTTTGATTGTACACTCCAGGAAATGGAAAAAAGAACACATTGACACCGGTGTGTCAGACCCACCATACTTGCTCCGGACACTGCGAGAGGGCTGTACAAGCAATGATCACACGCACGGCACAGCGGACACACCAGGAACCGCGGTGTTGGCCGTCGAATGGCGCTAGCTGCGCAGCATTTGTGCACCGCCGCCGTCAGTGTCAGCCAGTTTGCCGTGGCATACGGAGCTCCATCGCAGTCTTTAACACTGGTAGCATGCCGCGACAGCGTGGACGTGAACCGTATGTGCAGTTGACGGACTTTGAGCGAGGGCGTATAGTGGGCATGCGGGAGGCCGGGTGGACGTACCGCCGAATTGCTCAACACGTGGGGCGTGAGGTCTCCACAGTACATCGATGTTGTCGCCAGTGGTCGGCGGAAGGTGCACGTGCCCGTCGACCTGGGACCGGACCGCAGCGACGCACGGATGCACGCCAAGACCGTAGGATCCTACGCAGTGCCGTAGGGGACCGCACCGCCACTTCCCAGCAAATTAGGGACACTGTTGCTAGTCTCCCCGATCCTCTCCCACCATTCGCAACCGTCTCCATGAAGCTGGGCTACGGTCCCGCACACCGTTAGGCCGTCTTCCGCTCACGCCCCAACATCGTGCAGCCCGCCTCCAGTGGTGTCGCGACAGGCGTGAATGGAGAGACGAATGGAGACGTGTCGTCTTCAGCGATGAGAGTCGCTTCTGCCTTGGTGCCAATGATGGTCGTATGCGTGTTTGGCGCCGTGCAGGTGAGCGCCACAATCAGGACTGCATACGACCGAGGCACACAGGGCCAACACCCGGCATCATGGTGTGGGGAGCGATCTCCTACACTGGCCGTACACCACTGGTGATCGTCGAGGGGACACTGAATAGTGCACGGTACATCCAAACCGTCATCGAACCCATCGTTCTACCATTCCTAGACCGGCAAGGGAACTTGCTGTTCCAACAGGACAATGCACGTCCGCATGTATCCCGTGCCACCCAACGTGCTCTAGAAGGTGTAAGTCAACTACCCTGTCCAGCAAGATCTCCGGATCTGTCCCCCATTGAGCATGTTTGGGACTGGATGAAGCGTCGTCTCACGCGGTCCGCACGTCCAGCACGAACGCTGGTCCAACTGAGGCACCAGGTGGAAATGGCATGGCAAGCCGTTCCACAGGACTACATCCAGCATCTCTACGATCGTCTCCATGGGAGAATAGCAGCCTGCATTGCTGCGAAAGGTGGATATACACTGTACTAGTGCCGACATTGTGCATGCTCTGTTGCCTGTGTCTATGTGCCTGTGGTTCTGTCAGTGTGATCATGTGATATATCTGACCCCAGGAATGTGTCAATAAAGTTTCCCCTTCCTGGGACAATGAATTCACGGTGTTCTTATTTCAATTTCCAGGAGTGTATTCACTGTGCCCCCTCTATGTATTACTTATTGTAAACCTCAAGGCTGAAGAGCAGCTTACTCAGCTGCTGACAGCCCACCTTGTGTAAGGTGATCAAAATCACAATAAAGAAAGAAAAAAAAAACCTACTCCAGTCAGTCTGGTACTCGCTCTGGATTTCGTTTCTATCTCGGCGGTACTGCGTTCTGGTCGTTGCTCGTTGTTGACATTTGCCTGGGTCTGGTTCCGAGTGGATTTACGTTTGGTGTTTGGTGTTGTGGTTTCCAGAAGCCTCCGTTGTTTATCTCTTCCTTGTTGTGTCGCTCATAGTTGGTCGTGGTCGGTTGTTGTCAGTTGTCGTTGGTCTGTCGTCCGACTCGCCCTGTGTTTGCCCGGTGGTGCGTGTTCCACCGCCGGCGGCTTCCCCGCCTGGCGGCTCCGATCTGCAGCCTAAGGCGTTCCCGCAGTTGGTTTTGGTTACTACAGATATCTATGCGGTTTTTGGCCTAAGGACAATTAAAAACCGATTTTCCCCATCTGAGGTGATACGACATTGCTGTGGTGGATGGGCTTACGTAACTAACAGTATCACAACTGTTCAGCCATGCTCACTGAGTAGTACCGTTCGTTTAACGTAAAACATACACCTTAGGCACTGTTGTATGGTTCATTTGTCATATGTATCGACCACTATTAAATTATGAAGCTTACAGCTCCATCTATTGCTACATTTTGTACATTTTTTTTTCTTCTGCCATACGTTTTCCCTCTTGTCCGATAGTATTCCGCTGCAGTTTGTCGTCATTCTGACAGGTGGTGTTACATCACCCTCTATATATGCAATTAACTAACGTGTAATTATTTCTCTTAAGTTTTAGCACTTACCGCCATATGCTGCGACACCGTAGTGGTATGAGAATACTTTTTCCGTAACTCGCTCCCACGTCGATTAATGTCTGAACAAGATCCAAAAGCACTTCACTTCTTATAGTTTCGTACAATTTTAGGTATTACACATTCATAGCCACACATTTATCGATAATTATCTGCTGAGCAGGTTTAGAAAGGCAGTTCCCATCCACTCAAGACCCTTGTTTACTAAATACACACTGATCGCAAGAAATGTGCGAAGGGACGCTTGACCCTTCAGCATGAAAGTAAATTTCACTGCACAGCTTACAGCAAATAAAATTAACGTTTTTCCCATCGCCGTCCACTATAGGCTTAAATACCCTACAAACTGAAATTTTAACTTACATTGCAGGCTGTGTGGTTCTACGTTGACAACCGGCACACATTTTCACTCGCCGCTCATTCCGCTTGAAGTCCCCATGCAGCTGACATCAATCACCCTTGTCCTTTCCTTTCTCACCCCTCCACGATGAATTTACATATAATCGTCAGAGAGTGCTATAGTGCAGTGCGGCCGCAGCCTGCGGGCCGGGCCTCTGTGCATGTCTCTGTTCTGCTAATGCAGACTTGTTGGGCTGCAGTGAAGGTATGTGGCCCTCATGTTCTGTACATCGATCTTCAATTGTGCGGATCGTTTGTCCAATGTAAGTTTTCCGCATTCACTCAGAACTTGATATACCCCTCCTTTTTTGAGACGCAGGTAGTCTTTCATTGTCCATAATAAAGCTCATTTTTAACTGGCAGGCGGAAAAATGGCATTAAGTGGTGTCTTCGCAGTAGTCTGCCAATTTTTCACGATACATTGTCAGCAAACTGTATGAAGGCGGTCTTCTTAACGCCTTCGTCCGTGTTTTCGGCCTCCGTGTCGTCCCTGCAGCCCTGAGTCGCAGGGCTGTTCGAAGCTGTCGGCTGCTGCATTCATTCTCTTGGAAGACCGATTCCAGGTGTCGGAGCTCTGCCGTTAGACTTTATTCTTCTGAAATCGAGTATGACCTGTGAACTAGAGTGTTAAGCAAGCTGCTTTTCTGCGACGAATGGTGGCAGCTGGGGGCATGGAGACATAAATCTGCATTCGTTGGCATTCGTTATACACTGTGGGCAAGCTAGCCGTCGGGCCTACAATAAATTAGAAAGCCGAGTAATGGTAGTTCCTCAACTTTTTCTATTTTGTGGTAAGCTGGATGTTTTCATGGGTGGAACTCAAATGTTCTATGAATTTCTGTAGTTTTCTTGGGTCCATGTGGCCAGATGACAAAAGTGCAGTCGACATATTGAAAGAAAGAAACAGATTTTAGTTCAGCGGTTCCCAGTGTTCCGTCCTCGAACTACGCCATGAACAAATTTACTACAGCTGGTGCACCAACAGTCTGCTCATAGTATCGTCCACTGAAAATAAAGTAGGTAAATGTCAGAACGTGTCTGAGAAGCTGTGTCAAGTCGGGGATGAACTTCTTACTGATTAGTTTGATGGAGACTTCCTAAGGGACTCGAATGAAAAGTGAGATGACATCAAAGTTCACCATAATGTCGGACTCCTGATGCCTTAGCTCCTTCAGCCGACCGATGAAATCACCAGCGCTTCGTATAAGACGTGTCCACTTGGCGACGAGATGGCCTCACAGATAAGCCAGGGGATGTGTTGCTGCCCCATTGTTGCTCACTATTGGTCGAATGCCTCCGTTGTGGGTCTTCGGCAGGTTTTACAGTCTAGGCGGTACAACAATGCACCAGCGAAGTGATTTGGCGACATGATCATCGAGAGTCCCGTTGTTTAACAGAGCAGAGGTGCTTTACTGCACATTCCTTGTTGGATCCGCTGCTGTTTTCCGGTATGCTGTATCGTCCAGAAGCTCTGGCAATTCCCGCCCGCAGTCCCTACGTGGGGTTGCCCTTATCGGCTCGAAGGATAACGGTTTTTGGTCTTCTCTCACGGTACGAAGTGCTGTCCTTTCCGCTTTGGAAATGTTGCTTCGTGGTGGATCTGAGTTGGTGAGAATTCGGTAGATTTTCCGAAGACATTTCCTCTGTGGCATCGCTTGGTACTCGGGTTGCGTGCTCCACAGCGCTCAGTCTCCGCTGTTGGAAGAGGTGTAAGTGACGACGAAAAATTTAACCCTTTCTTCAGTACTACTGTCGTTGTCGAATGGTTTTCCGCAAAATTAATCACGGCGAGTCAGTTGGCTGCATCTTCTTGGGACTGATTATCTGCAAACCGTGAAGACTTGGCGATTTGTCTCTCGGTTGATTTCTTGTAGGTCCAATATGACTGGGCCCAGGTGACTCTGTCGATCCATTCCCATGAATCTGCTGAGAATATAGAGGATACGCATGCATGTCCGAAGGATCTTTGCTGCGCACTGTATAGAAGAACACAGACACTTCAATACAGTATTTCATGCCAATGACAAGAGAAAACATTGTCTCAACCTCTGCTGGGATCATTAGAATATAACGCGAGGACTAGGGAATGTATAAACATCATGATAACTTGAGATTTGGGTCACTCCTGGTAGCGTGCTTGGACAGATGAAGTGGTTAAGGCGAAAAGTGGGAAATCTTGGTTCGAGTCCCAGGCCGGCACAAATTTTCAACTGTTCTGAAATATTCTACAGCTGAACCATAATTGCAGTTTGTCAATCTATTCTTCAGTACTAACTACCTATGCTTGCTCTTTCTTTGTCGGAATTCTTTATCTGTTGATGTAAAAGGCAGACGCTGGGACACTCAGGGCAGACGAGAACGAGGCAGAGACCACCTGCTGCAGGGAACACAAGCATCAGTGTCTTTTTCCATAGCAGGGCCGTGAACTCAGAACAGGAGCAAACCGGCAGAACAGGCTTCGAGCAGGCAGATGACGAAGCGCCAGACGTAAGTCCCTCCTGGCCAAAGGTAATGCGGTAGGATGCTGAACTCAGCATAGAGCATCTGCAGATGCGGGAGTAAAGGCTATGGATGTAGACAACATATTTTGAAAACTGGCTGATGAGCCGTGGTGCGCCTTTTCTGGGACATCAGCTCCTTGGACGACTATCGATTACCCGGCTGTACTACGACCTTTTCCCCTGTTGTGATCTGGCGGCAGGTATTTGCGGTCTGGGAGTTGGTCGTGGGACTCGCTACGAGGCGCTAGTACGTGCTTGAGGGACGAAGGAGCAAAACACGCGGGCTCGGCCAGCAGCGGCGCGGACGGTCTACCTTGCCTGACGGTCGCGGGTTTGCGGTACACCTGCCTGATGTCAACTCCGGGCGCTGCTCGTCGCCTTGCTTTTTGGTACCTGTTTTCTCGCAGAAGACCATTTCCTCGAGACCATCTCGAACAAATCTCTTCATCGGAGATGTAAGTGGTTTTGGTGCCTTCGTTTCGTGGAACCATTTGCGTTGTAGCGACTGTCACTTGTTGGTTGGTTGGTTCCCTAATGTATGTGTTGTTGAAGTAAGAGCAGCCGGCAAGGTGTGTGATCGCAAGGAGACCAGCAGTCACTACTTCCTTTAAGGAAATCAGGGTCCCCAAAAGAAGTAGTAACTGTAAGCTACTAAAGATATTACGTCATAGTCTAGTTGTAATTTTCTGCATACCAAGCTTACACTATTGGCAGTAAATTGCAGACGTATGTAAGGCAATTAAAGTGCACAAAACCTAGTTTGTGGTGAAGTTGTGCATTTGAACAACGTAATATTATCTTGAAATTATTTCCATTTCATCTTAGTACGCATTGTCGGCCTTAATGGTATGTGCAAATATTCTTTGTCTAACTATGAGAGTGTAAAAATCTGATATTTTAGTCGCTTTATTGAAAGCAATTATTGGTATTTTAAAATGATATTATTATTTATTATTTGTTGGTTCTTAAGTTATATTAATTGATGTTGCTTGGTGTTTGCCGTGTTTTCTGCCGTCTGTTTGTGTTCCATTTTTTCTGCGAGTTGGGGTTTGTGGGAGCAGGACTACGTTCTGCTTCGGTGCACAGAAGCTGTGACGTGTCGTCTAATGGGAAGTGACTCACGGTTGGGCCCCGGCGTTTAGGTGTTCTTTTGGACGGCTGGTCTGCTGCTTCCGACATTTTAAGTTAAGGCAGCCTGGCGTCACGCCCCATTTGATAAAAATTTAACAGCTCTCATGTATTAATTTTTTTTTAATTTGCTTGCCAAAGAATTATAGTAAGTGTAACGTATTGTGCTGCTTGTTTTATAGTTAAAAAAATTTATCTGAGCCCCCTTTTAAATTATTTCAGATTTATTGTTCATTAGGTAATTCTAATTTGCTGTTTGCTTGAGAAGGAAGCCATTGGTCATTTTGGAGATTGTTTCAAGACTTACACGTGTTGATTGTATGTTAGCTGTTTTATATAAATGTGGTCTTGAATAAATTATTGATCTACTAGATGTTGTGTTTAAGGAGTGACATTATAGGGGCCTAGACCTTCCGTGCTAATCCCGATTTCCTAAGTCACAGCTAAAAACACCACTGTCCGTGCTGTTATTGTTGGGTGGACCACTATCCGTCCTAACGCCAATAAAACAGAACCTATTTTTTTTCGTTTGTTTTCCCTCGGTGGCGAGATCGCACTTGCGGGAAGAATACGTCTTGGCGTTGATAGGTTGATTGTGATGTCCATCCCGAGTTCCACTTCTTGGAAGTCGATTCGGCGAAGAGATTTTATGGAACTGATGGAGAGAGCAGGTGAGACTTTATAAAATTATGCTATTGGGCCAATGGTGACTGCAAAGCGGGAGATTGGTTAGAAAATTTGAGGCATGCGAGAAAGCCGTAGCCCAGAACGGAGGAGTGCGTTTTTCAGAGACATTCGGTTTCAGGATTCGGAATCGCTCGGGCAAGCTAATACTTTCGGAAACTGGGCTCGAGCGGGCGAGTAAGTAAGAAGTACATAGATAAGTTCCTGGCGACCGAGTAGAGGACATTCGGAGTTGTAGGATGTCAGCAGAGTGCACACGCGACCCGCGGAAACAACAGGACAATCTGAGTTAATACGGTTTTATGCCAGCCATCACAGCTCGCAGTAAGATAAAAAGATGCCAGGGGCAGGTAGGCATAATAATTTGTTCGTTTGGATAGAAGCGTCAGACTCCAGGACGGTCGCTCTTCTCCATTCCACTATGACAGTTATCTTCATTGGCTGTTAATTCTCTGTCAATTAAAAACTACATACCTGCCATGTACCTTCGCAATTTTGTATGTATGATTGGACGGCGTCATAACCAGATTTGCATCCTTACTCATCCTCGGACCTTGCCAATCAATAATGACGGTTGTTAATTTAAACCGTTATGTATTATTTGAGATGACGTTGTGAATAATTAATGTCCAATCCTTGCAAACTTCATCATTGTTTATTAAATCTTCGTATTGTATTTAATGTCTTTGCTTTCATATCTAGTAAAGTTTAAGTCACAATAAGGAGTTATAGAAGATTCAGAGAGAGACCACTCTGAATACTGTGCTTTGCATCCCTTATCCTATTTCGGCCCCTGTTGTGATGACATAGCGCAAGCCCTTAGAAAGGCGAAGTTTCATGTACGTTTACGCACACGGAAAATACTTAGGCTCGGTTTGCGACACAGTTTTGATACTGAAGGCAACAAATTTAAAAATTCGTGGATTTGAAAATAGTGTGTAGCTCCTGTGACGGGATCTACGTGGGTCAGACGGGGAGGGACTTCACAACAAGGTTTAGAGAACACCCGTACGGAAGCAGTAATAGTGTACTAGGCTCCCACTTAAAGACGAAGCGCCATGTTATGTCCTCTATGAATAAAGTTCTAAGAATCCTTCACATCTAGCCTGAGGGCAGGGACCTTGATATTCTGGAAGAACTATATGTTTTCAAATTTGAATTCCTGTACTTGTGTAAAAATAATTTTTTGTAAAATATCCTCTTCCCTCCATACCTTGTATTCCTGATTCTAGATTGAATCACATAGTCTGTCTAAGCTACTGCTATGATTTGTTTTTGCCATTTAATACGTACATGTTTTGATGTATTTTTCTGTACTACGGTATATGAGTTGTTGGTATTAATGCCGTGAATTTTGATGACATTCATTGTCACACACGGCTAACTGTAGCAGTTGTCAGCCCCGCTATTGGAGGTATAGAACGCCACCCCCCCCCCCCTCACCCAAGAACTCCTTAGCAATAACGTGGCTAGAGAGAGAGAGAGTAGGTTGCAGAGAACACAATGCTGTCCATGATGCACACAGTCCCAAGTAAGAACCATGCCCACCCTTTTGTAATGTCTAGGTGATCATAATAAATGGCTACGTCTGTAGTGAAAATTTTTTTTATAATAGTACCGAATCTTCTGGACCCATTGCGCATTTGTTTCAGTTATCTTCCGTACTCTGCTGTGTAACGTTGTAACTTTAATTTGGTATGCTGATGTGTAATATTGTAACTTTAATTTTGTTATGCTGAGATCGGTGCTAATAGACAATGAAAGTGGGTTAAAAGCCGTGATCTGTCTGGGGAGATTAACCGTGGATTACTGGGCAACTGTTTCATCAGATATTTAGTCTAGGTTTACCAAGCAGACAATACCGGTAATATATATATATATAAAGGAGAATTTAAATAAAAGGAAAGAAATCAGTTTATATTTGGAAATTTATTTTAAGATTGCTCATTGAAATTTCAGCATATTATACGTGAGTTATAACTGAGCTGGTGCCTTATTTACGATTGAAAAAATGTGAGATTGTAATCTTACGGAACACATAAAATATGGAGCCAAGATTGGGAGACTGCATACCCAAAAAGAATAGCTGAGGGCTACTTTGATGATCCCACCACATGCTTCACGTGGTCAACTTGGTTTACAGAAAGCGTACAACTCCACAATAATTCTGATAATTAAAATAAATTAGATCGAAAAGCAATTGACAAAAGAAAAACCTTGAACTGGTTACTAACGTCTTACTATTAACCTGATGGGTCAAACAGTTATATAAGCACGTGGTACTGGTCTCGCAAAGTACACCCCACGTGAGCTGAACATAAAGAAAAGTTGCTATATTGAAAATATAGTCAAGACGAGACGTTATAATCACACAAACATTCGCATTTAAGATTGATGAACTTAGTTAGAGTTACTGATCAACACGTGGTTCCACTTTACTCACAAAGTAGTAACAAAGCAACTACCGCAAAATAATCTGAATTTAACACGAGAATTATACTCCGCTGCACTTTAAGATAGCATTAGATATTTTAGAGCTAAACCTGAAATCAAGGTGATTAAATTTTCAGTTAGGCTGAACTTAAGAAATCCATTGTCCTACGGACTTAACAGACACGCGCTTAGCCGGAGATCTTACCACTTCAGACGCTCGCCACGGCCACACAGCAACTACCTACTACTGAGCGTACTTCCTGAGGGTCTCACAAAGACCAACGGAAGTGGCCAGAGGGGCAGCTTCCTATACCAACATGACAACGGACGGACAGGACCATACTAAGGATAGAAACCTCTTTGCTTTTAGGAAGCGTAGCTACCTGTTCCGACGTTGGTCCTACTGTTCTCTAGCAGACAGCCTTGTCTGCTACCCTCAAGCATGCAACTAGAAATACATATGCTCATTCATCCTCTCACACAAAAGGGAAGGGGGATGACAGTATCTTATCATATACAGTATATAAAAGAAAGCGGATGTAGGTTCCGTATGAGACTGTGTGACATGAATTACATATAAGAATTACATATAAACTGTGCTTTAAAGTGTAGTAGTGTGACAGATCGTTCTTGTTTATGTGTAAAAGTAACACGTTCCACTGCTCAGTCTCCTCCCAGATAGTCAGAAACGCCACAGTACATTTAGAAGAGGAATTTATTCCATAAATGGCAACAGATTTAAGAAATTAAACATGAAAGGAATCCAACAGAGACCTTTCATAACCCCAACGCTCCGGGAAAAGACTGTGCAGGGAATTTTCTGGCCATGCTAGGACATTCCCAAGCAGGCTTCTCACACCCTACTTAAACCAAAAGTGTAAAAGAAAAGGCAAAAGGACACCAGCTACTTGCTAAAACACAATAATTTCAACACATCTTTAGAATCTACCAATTTCAAACAGAAAAAAAAGAACACAATCTGTGACACCTATTTAAAAGGTAGTGTAGACCTAATTCGGTCAGCAAGTAAAAACAATGGTTCCTGTGTCATTAATATGAAAACAATTTCTGGTTGTTACCCTTATGGAGTTCACCAGTATTTGCTCATTGCAAGAGCCAACTGATCACAGGAAAATTTATGACTGTTTATTAACAAGCAAAATTTATGAAAATAGCAAAGGTGCCACAGCAATTAAAAAAAAGAACATCAAATAACATCGGTATTAAAAAGCAGAACATAACAATGCACAATCTGCAAAAACAACAAAATGATAAGAGAAAAAACATGTTTTACAAAGTGGTTATCGCAAAAAAATTCTATATCGTATAAAACTAATAATTTGTAGAATTAAAATAACTATGTGGCACTCATTTAATCACTCTACTATATTTCAATTAGCTAGCAAACAATGAACACTGTGTCATTATACTGAAACTACAATAATTATGTGATTGTTACCCTTAAGGGGTTCCTCACAGTAAATATGCCCCATGCAAAGGCTAATCGATCACAGTTCAATGAGAATAAAAAGCTATCTGACTGATAAACGAAGCAATGCCACAGCAATGAATTTACGAAACAAAATATCACAAATCTAATACATCACACAAAAACAAACATTGATAAATAAAACAGTACAATAGTCAACATCTAAAACAAAAAAACACCTATAAATAAAACACCTGCAAAATACAAGAGTCAAAGTCTAAAAAAGATAAATAGAACACCTGCAAAATACAAGAGTCAGTCTAATAAACACCAATAAATCGAACTCCTGCAAAACACACGAGTCAGAGTTTCTCTGACAGAAACACACGTATATGCACTGGACTAAGAACCGTATAATCACTGTTCACTGACACACTCAGTACTTCCACTGTTCCGAGGCACAATATAGGGGAAAGGGGGGGGGGTTCGTCGCCGCAGCTGTCAGTAGGGATTTTTTTGTCCATCTGTTGCGTGCGATCCCGCCGTCTCTGCCCTCTCATGAAGTTTCTCTCGTGTCACGTACATCTCGATTTGGTTCCATGTTTGTATTGTCAAATTCGTGCGGTATCCTCGTTTGATACGCCAGGTTGATATTCTCGGGCAAGGATGACACTTAATGGCTCTTCTTTTGTGCCACCCTTTGCGACCAGAGAACATCGAACCAAGATTTACTGTCGCTTGACAGTAGGCATCCATCAGGAAATGTCGATAGGCGTCGTTGACGTCTGCAAGTTTCTCTGGGCAGTATCTGTCAAAAGGCTCCACGCCCCTTGTGTTGTTTCACCGCGGCCGTCTCGTCACGGTCGCGTGCGTGTGGTGCGTTGCCAGCAGATGGATTTCCGCGCGGTGGACCGCTCGCCCATCTCAGGTCATCGCCTCGAGGAAAGGTCGCCCGGGGTGGCCGCCCATTAGCTCCAGGTACAAGGGAAAGTGTTTGCCGCTTACTCTCCTTTTGTTGTCGGCCGCGCTCCCAAAGTGGCCCGGATGACAGCGTGTCCCGCTGGGAAACCCGCCAGTTTACAACTAGTCCGGCTGCTCCCGCTGTCTCTTAAGAGTTTTGCCGGTTCGCTTTCAGGTTCTCAACTGCATTCACAGAAATTTTTCATCATCCTTATGTGATTACACAATGTCATACATAATACCACTTAGTATTGTCTTTCACAATTTTTAAGAACAAAGTGAGACTTAATATTTTTTTAAATAAAAAAATTAGATGAATCGACAATATAAAATAAAATTTAAATGACTTGACAATGTAAAAAAAAATAAAAGTGAAATGACTTGACAGTATAAAAATAAAAATTTAAGTAAACTGACAATATAATATTTAAATCCACATCACTAATGTGGTTCACTTACGTTTTAATAAATCAAATGCTATTTATTAATTCACTAAAATGAATAGGATTATGCCTTGTGCAAGTATAGGTCAGGACAGCATAGGGTTCACATGTTATTTACACACACATACATGCACACCTGTTGTCTATTCTACAAACTAACTACCCATAAACATGCATTACTCAATATTCTACTTCTATCCACTACTAGTTAAGCCAATAAGCTACTTCAATGCTATTTAAACACCGTGTATATACCACTACAACATTGTTCTAATTCGTCCTCTTCTTGACGCTCGCGGCATACGTCTTGTCACATGATAAATATGGAGAACTTTCCTTAAACATACACATTAAAAAGAACAATGGTTATTTACACGCCAAAACATTTATACCAGTTCGCACACCTGAAAAGAGACTCGCAATTATACATTTATCATACTCATATATTCACAAATAAAACAGTAAGAAAATTTCACCTAAAATTACGTTATCACAACAATTAATCACGCAGATGACTCTGAGAAGGTTAAAAATATTTGCATTATACAGGTTATATTACATTTTCTTACCCATTTTGCTGCGATTTCGTTCCTTCTTTACGTTACCTTTCGCTTCCAAATCAGTTATTTCGCCTGTGGTGGTTATTCTGGATTCATTTCTCATGAATGGCAAAATTGTGGTCACCTCTATTCTGTAAAACAGTATCATCTTAACATATTGAACTTACAACAGACACAAAAGATCCGAATCCTCCTGTAGTTTAAATGACAAATGTTTTGCTTTATCCTTATTACCTTAAACCAAGCTTTCCTTCGTTCCCATAATCAAAATTATTTAATCATCCTCTACCTTCAAGAGGGAAATTTCCTCAGTACAAATCATATAGGCTGCAGTGCATCCCGCACCA
The DNA here is from genome assembly GCF_023864275.1 of Schistocerca cancellata. Classification (NCBI taxonomy): domain Eukaryota; kingdom Metazoa; phylum Arthropoda; class Insecta; order Orthoptera; family Acrididae; genus Schistocerca; species Schistocerca cancellata. The sequence goes on along the minus strand of NC_064629.1, from coordinate 389,476,708 downwards.
GCGAAAACAGTAAGCTGTAATGCTCACAGCATCAGCAAAACACATAAACGTCGCTTTTCTAGGACAAGTATTAACGCAGAATAATTTTTTTTTTTTTGGCTTTGGCTCAACATCAATCAAGACTACAAAAAGGATCCATATTTCCGGTCCATTCTCCATTTGCTGAAAAGCTGCTCGTATTTGACTACCACAATAATGTTTCAGAGTCACGTAAATTACACAAACCACAATTCTTCTTTCACCTTGAAGGGAATCAATATACTTACGAAATCCACAGACAGCACTTTACGTACTCAGCTATAAAGAACAAAAAAAATCATATATCATCAATATTAACATATCATCGCATATTGGATGCCAATGGTTCAACAATCGTATTATCGCATCCCGTTTTCAAGATTCCAAACTTACTCATTCCTTTCTCAGAGTTCTCCTATCTTAAAATATTCATACAGCACGCATATTATAGTAAGAGATCCTCATTTACACTGACAGATATAGAATAGTAATAGATAGATAGTAGCACTGAAAGCAGAAAATCGGAAACAAGGCTACTAACAGCTGGGGACCTGGGTTTGCCAGACCCATAATACCCACAGATCGGATATTCCCCTGAGTTTTCCTATCTTAAAATATTCATACAGCACGCATACTATAGTAAGAGATCCTCATTTATACTGACAGATATAGAATAGTAATAGGTAGATAGTAGCACTGAAAGCAGAAAATCGGAAACAAGGCTACTAACAGCTGGGGACCTGGGTTTGCCAGACCCATAATACCCACAGATCGGATATTCCCCTGAGTTTTCCTATCTTAAAATATGCATACAGCACGCATACTATAGTGAGAGATCCTCATTTACACTGACAGATATAGAATAGTAGTAGATAGATAGTAGCACTGAAAGCAGAAAATCGGAAACAAGGCTACTAACAGCTGGGGACCTGGGTTTGCCAGACCCATAATACCCACAGATCGGATATTCCCCTGAGTTTATGCACTAATTCAGCAACGATCTTGCTTCTCTCAGGAGCGACTCCATTCAATTTACACACAAAAAAAAACAACATAAACAGCATTTTACTCGTTCACAAAGAAACCTTTTATCTTCACGTTTGAATCAAACTAAATCCTAATTGCACAAGGAGAGAAAAAAATTAAAACATCACTTCAATACATCACACAGAAACAACTTTATCATAAATTTTTTACCAACATATTATTCAAAATGCATATGTCACAAATTTAAACTAATCAATTCTTTCTCCTCACCGTCCTCTCTACTTCTCACTGTCCTTTCTAGTCATTTGCCATGTTGCTCATTTCTTCCGCTTGGGTGCCTTCTGCGCTGATCGTTTGTCATTGCCGGTTTTGTTCATTTCCATTTGCCGGATTATTTCTAGGGTTGGCCGGCCGAATTTCGATATCATGAGGTGCTCCGCCTACAGTCCTATTCCCACCGTATTCATCGTAGTAACGATTCTGGTTGCCGTACCTGTAGCGTTCACGATCCTGTCTACGTCCTCGATCATTTCTGTTGTTCCACCTGTGTTCGCGACTGTCACCCCAGTTTCTATACGGCCGGTCCCGATTATTGTTCCGTTCGCGTCGCGACGACCAGTCACGCCGTTGATTAGTACTACGGCCACGACTGCGATCGCGCTGCTGTGCCCCGTAATAACTTTGTGCCTGATTAGGCGGGCATTCTGCTGTATTGTATTCCAACTCTTGGAGAAGTGTTTTAAACGTTTCCACGTCCTCTTTGCATCGTCCCGCAAGAATGACGTGCCGCAAGTGCATCGGCAATTTGGTGATGCATATCCTAATTAGTTCCGCAGGCCCGTATGGGTCGTATAGGAATTGATTTGCCTGCAGCATGTGGTCGAATAGGCGTGCAGGGCTGCCGAAACCAGACTGGTTCAAATTTGGCAGCATAATTATGCCATGTTTGACCCTATCTTGTGCCGCTTCCGACCAATAGGCGGACAGAAAGGCTTGTCGAAACTCCCGAGTGGAGTTGCAGTGACGCGCTGCCGACCTCATGCGAATCGCCGGTTCGCCTTCCAAATAGCCACACATATATTCTATCTTATGTGAACTTGCCCAGTCGGGGGGAAGACAAAACTCAAATTGCTCGAGCCATGCACGTGGATGTATTCCTTTTTGCGAATTTCGGAATATCTCAAACTTTCTTACCGTAAGGAAATGTTTGAAATCAAATCCCCGCATTTCCTCCTGGCGAGGCCCTTGAATGTTTCTGTTTCTCTCATGTCTGCCCCTTAAATTACATTCTTCCCTGTCGTCAAAATCTCCCTCGTGGCCGGAGTCCCTCTCTGCACTGTTCGTACGGCTATTTTTAGTGCTATTGGCGAGTTCGGAATCACACGCCATGCGGTTTTCCAGATGCGCCACGCGTTCTTGTAATTCGCCTGTTACAGCTTTGTGTTGTCTGTTCACTTCAAACTGTCCCTTCTGAAATCTAAGAAGCGAACGCACTTCTTCGGTCTCTGCTGCCGCTACCGGTGTAGTATTGTTCTCGCTTTCCGTCAGCTTCATCGTGCCTACAGTGTCCGCTAATGCCGCAATCTTATCATCAATTTGTCTCTTGTCCTCCGCCCCAGTCTGCTTCAATTGTTCTATTTGCTGTTCCAACGCATGGATCGCTAAACTGTTGTCCGCTACTGTGTTGCTAACGGACGTGGGACAATGCGTTTCCGCCTGCTGGACCCTCGAGATTACCTGCTGGTGTTCCCTTTGGCATTCTTCCCTCAGCTCTTGGAAATTCCTAAGTAGCCGTTCTTCGCTTTCTTTAGATTCGGTATCGCCCCTCCGCTTGCTCTGTTCTAAAGCTTGCAGACGATCATTGATTTGTTCAAATGTACGGCCTAATTCTTTCATAATATCACTTTTTATCTCACTTGCCAGATTGTTTATTCTTTGTGAGATATCATCGGACACTCTTTGCATCGACTTGTCGACTTTATTTGTCTGCTGGATTAGTTTTTCGTCTATTTGTTCGCCTAGCTCTCGGATCGATTTTTCGGATGATTTTTTTTGTTCTCGGAACGATTTTTCTGATGATTCTTTTTGTTCTCGGAACGATTTTTCAAATGATTCTTTATTTTGTTGCAATAAGGCTTTCATGAGTTCTGCCAAATCAATTTGGTTAGTTGGAGGCAAATAAATTTGTGGCTCTGTTGTGAGCCCGTTCGTCCTGTCTTGCATTTCGTCTGAAGTATTCCCCATTGCATTTTCGGAACCGCCCGACGCGTTAACATTCGAAATTAAATTATCCCCTTGGTCCATGTTGCTTAAGTTGTCGGACCGCTTACTTTTAGTTTGGTTACGTGTCTGCATTAGTGCAATTTATAACCGGTATGCGACACACTAATCAAAATAAATGTGTCCCACAAAAATTACGACAGTCACACGAAAGATACCCAACCTAGTACGCACTTTTTCACACGCAAAACAAATTTTTATGTTAGATCGAAACAGTGGAATTTACAAGCGAGAATAAAAAACACACAGACATATAAAACACACAAGTATAAAAAATAAAACAAGACAAACAACGCAACGCTGATCAACAACGCCGTGAATCTTTTGAAAGTCTGCTCGGAAACAACGCAGAAGTTGTTTGAGCGCTGTAAGGAAAAAAAAATTAAGATTATAACACGCTCGCAATCTAACATTTCAGAGATTCCAGAGTCTAGCGGAATCACAGAACAGGGTCGCCATGTGTAACGTTGTAACTTTAATTTGGTATGCTGATGTGTAATATTGTAACTTTAATTTTGTTATGCTGAGATCGGTGCTAATAGACAATGAAAGTGGGTTAAAAGCCGTGATCTGTCTGGGGAGATTAACCGTGGATTACTGGGCAACTGTTTCATCAGATATTTAGTCTAGGTTTACCAAGCAGACAATACCGGTAATATATATATATATAAAGGAGAATTTAAATAAAAGGAAAGAAATCAGTTTATATTTGGAAATTTATTTTAAGATTGCTCATTGAAATTTCAGCATATTATACGTGAGTTATAACTGAGCTGGTGCCTTATTTACGATTGAAAAAATGTGAGATTGTAATCTTACGGAACACATAAAATATGGAGCCAAGATTGGGAGACTGCATACCCAAAAAGAATAGCTGAGGGCTACTTTGATGATCCCACCACATGCTTCACGTGGTCAACTTGGTTTACAGAAAGCGTACAACTCCACAATAATTCTGATAATTAAAATAAATTAGATCGAAAAGCAATTGACAAAAGAAAAACCTTGAACTGGTTACTAACGTCTTACTATTAACCTGATGGGTCAAACAGTTATATAAGCACGTGGTACTGGTCTCGCAAAGTACACCCCACGTGAGCTGAACATAAAGAAAAGTTGCTATATTGAAAATATAGTCAAGACGAGACGTTATAATCACACAAACATTCGCATTTAAGATTGATGAACTTAGTTAGAGTTACTGATCAACACGTGGTTCCACTTTACTCACAAAGTAGTAACAAAGCAACTACCGCAAAATAATCTGAATTTAACACGAGAATTATACTCCGCTGCACTTTAAGATAGCATTAGATATTTTAGAGCTAAACCTGAAATCAAGGTGATTAAATTTTCAGTTAGGCTGAACTTAAGAAATCCATTGTCCTACGGACTTAACAGACACGCGCTTAGCCGGAGATCTTACCACTTCAGACGCTCGCCACGGCCACACAGCAACTACCTACTACTGAGCGTACTTCCTGAGGGTCTCACAAAGACCAACGGAAGTGGCCAGAGGGGCAGCTTCCTATACCAACATGACAACGGACGGACAGGACCATACTAAGGATAGAAACCTCTTTGCTTTTAGGAAGCGTAGCTACCTGTTCCGACGTTGGTCCTACTGTTCTCTAGCAGACAGCCTTGTCTGCTACCCTCAAGCATGCAACTAGAAATACATATGCTCATTCATCCTCTCACACAAAAGGGAAGGGGGATGACAGTATCTTATCATATACAGTATATAAAAGAAAGCGGATGTAGGTTCCGTATGAGACTGTGTGACATGAATTACATATAAGAATTACATATAAACTGTGCTTTAAAGTGTAGTAGTGTGACAGATCGTTCTTGTTTATGTGTAAAAGTAACACGTTCCACTGCTCAGTCTCCTCCCAGATAGTCAGAAACGCCACAGTACATTTAGAAGAGGAATTTATTCCATAAATGGCAACAGATTTAAGAAATTAAACATGAAAGGAATCCAACAGAGACCTTTCAGCTGTAATAGTTGTTTCTGTGTAGAGTTCAAGTATTTTCGAGCTATTTTATTTGGCAGATATAGCACAACATATGATACTTACTGTCGTCGTATCCAAATGGTTCAAATGGCTCTGAGCACTATGCGACTTAACTTCTGAGGTCATCAGTCGCCTAGAACTTAGAACTAATTAAACCTAACTAACCTAAGGACATCACACACATTCATGCCCGAGGCAGGATTCGAACCTGCGACCGTAGCGGTCGCTCGGTTCCGGACTGCAGCGCCTAGAACCGCACGTCCACTCCGGCCGGCGTCGTATCCCTGTATAATTAATCTGAAACCATCTTGAGTCTTCACTTCTCTTTCGTGTGTACCATTTTTATCATGATTATTTATTAATCTAAGTGATGAGAATGACTAAATTATGCTCTGTACACAACTCTACTAGGCATCTTCCCCTTTCAATCTTTTCCCCCAGTCTACGTTCTCCTACTACCTTTTTTCTATTCCTCATCCTACTAACGAATTACAGGTTCCCATCACAATTAAATTTTCGTCTCCCTTAAATACGCCGATAATTTTTGTTATTTCATCATGCAATCTCTCAGTCACTTTATCGTCATTGGAGTCAGCACCCATATGAACTTGTTGGTGTAGTGGGTATTGGATTCATGTATATCTTGGCTACTGTAAAGTGTTCACTGTGCTGTCCATAGTAGCTCAGTTGCGTTCCTATTTTATTATTCATTATTAGACCTCCTGCATTACTGCATCGTATTCACAAAGCTCTACTCACTTTTTAGGACGTCTTTCTCTCCCTGCCAGTGCGTTTCACTATTTCCCACTATATCATACCTCAACCCATCCATTTCCTTTTTTAAATTCCGTAACCTGCTTACCCTATTAAGTGGTCTAACGTTCCATATTATCATCCACAGAACATCGGTTTTGTTTACCGCGATGACAGCATTGTCCTGCGTAGTGCCCAGTTGGAGATCCGAATGGAAGACCATTTTACCTTCATAACGATGAAGACGAATATTAGAGTTGCATGCCCTCGGGAAAAATAACATCTATAGTGTAGCGGCACCACAGTTTAAGGCAGGAAAGTTAGATTTGGTGCAACATTTCTGAGCGCACAAGTTACAGCCAGATGTGGGACTGTTAACAGTAAGTTATACATACCAGCGGTTGCGAGGTAGAATGGAGGCCACAGGGCCGTATTCCCGCTGAAAAGAGAAAATGCAGCCGTCTGCACAGCGCAAATCACAGGCAGAAGGGGGGCACTGGCCAACCTAGCGTGTTATGAGTGCGTGACACAAAGAGGTGCGTATAGCAAAACAGGGGCGCACAGCTGAGTATAAATAGGTGCCGTTTTCTAAGGAGAGTCATTCCAAGTGTGGCAGCTCTCTGGGACGATGGGGCGTGTCACACCACCACCTGCACGCAGCAGTAGATAGGGCACCAGCGTTCCAGTCCATAGCTGGTTCGACCGTCTGAGGCCGGCGTGGGGTCCGTAGGAAGGCAGCCAGCGGCGGGCCACTCTTCGACTCACTACCGTAGGCAGTCGTCTTGGCTCCCAACGCATGCCATAGGCATCCCAAGGCGAGGACCGCAGATTCGCACTCTGGATCACAGACGCTTGTCGTCACCGCGATCTCAGCCACGCTGGAGAGAAGAACACAGCTAGCTGCCTGTGGCTCACACTGAGCGGCGCTGAGTCGGCAGGGACACAGACCACCGAGTTAACTCCCGGCATCCTGACGACGATGCAACTCCGCTGGCGTATGAGGCCGGCTCGACACAGCATTGCATTGCATGGGCCGCTGGGGTGCTTCCTCAGCATTGTGGAGCCCTATGACGCAGACCGATGGGAACACGGCACTGTACTTGGAAACAATAAATCTCGGAAACAATAAAGCTTGGATGAGTCTTACGTTGGTGCCTTCTACCTCTTCCCGCTACATTTGGTCATCCTGATTGCCACTACAATAGTTTCCTCTTGCTTCCAGTTGTACGCAGTACCAACATAATAAGGCTGGCTAATTTTACAAAGCCAGATCAGTCAGTCCTCCAGAATGATGTTTCTACAGCTACTGAAAAGTCTGCTTCTCTCTTAAGGCACAACAAGTTATTATGACCCCTCCACATTTACCTGTTCCTTGTGGTTGCACCTACAGAGCGGCTGCCTCTGTCATTGAGCCACGCAAGCCACCCCGTCTGGGCAAAGTCTGAGATTCATGGGGAATCATCACTTTATAGCTAGACAAACTGGAGAGAGCCTAAAACCTCGTAAAATGCAGTTGCTGGTGACAGTTTAGCTTGCATTAGTAATTGTCATTAGCATTGGTTGATGTGTTAAATCTTTTAATACATTCATCATACATCTACATCTACATCTACATCTATACTCCGCGAGCCACCTTACGGTGTGTGGCGGAGGGTACTTATTGTACCACTATCTGATCCCCCCTTCCCTGTTCCATTCACGAATTGTGCGTGGGAAGAACGACTGCTTGTAAATCTCCGTATTTGCTCTAATTTCTCGGATCTTTTCGTTGTGATCATTACGCGAGATATATGTGGGCGGTAGTAATATGTTGCCCATCTCTTCCCGGAATGTGCTCTCTCGTAATTTCGATAATAAACCTCTCCGTATTGCGTAACGCCTTTCTTGAAGTGTCCGCCACTGGAGCTTGTTCAGCATCTCCGTAACGCTCTCTCGCTGACTAAATGTCCCCATGACGAATCGCGCTGCTTTTCGCTGGATCATGTCTATCTCTTCTATTAATCCAACCTGGTAAGGGTCCCATACTGATGAGCAATACTCAAGAATCGGACGAACAAGCGTTTTGTAAGCTACTTCTTTCGTCGATGAGTCACATTTTCTTAGAATTCTTCCTATGAATCTCAACCTGGCGCCTGCTTTTCCCACTATTTGTTTTATGTGATCATTCCACTTCAGATCGCTCCGGATAGTAACTCCTAAGTATTTTACGGTCGTTACCGCTTCCAATGATTTACCACCTATGGCATAATCGTACTGGAATGGATTTCTGCCCCTATGTATGCGCATTATATTACATTTATCTACGTTTAGGGAAAGCTGCCAGCTGTCGCACCATGCATTAATCCTCTGCAGGTCTTCCTGGAGTACGTACGAGTCTTCTGATGTTGCTACTTTCTTGTAGACAACCGTGTCATCTGCAAATAGCCTCACGGAGCTACCGATGTTGTCAACTAAGTCATTTATGTATATTGTAAACAATAAAGGTCCTATCACGCTTCCTTGCGGTACTCCCGAAATTACCTCTACATCTGCAGATTTTGAACCGTTAAGAATGACATGTTGTGTTCTTTCTTCTAGGAAATCCTGAATCCAATCACAAACCTGGTCCGATATTCCGTAAGCTCGTATTTTTTTCACTAAACGTAAGTGCGGAACCGTATCAAATGCCTTCCTGAAGTCCAGGAATACGGCATCAATCTGCTCGCCAGTGTCTACGGCACTGTGAATTTCTTGGGCAAATAGGGCGAGCTGAGTTTCACATGATCTCTGTTTGCGGAATCCATGTTGGTTATGATGAAGGAGATTTGTATTATCTAAGAACGTCATAATACGAGAACACAAAACATGTTCCATTATTCTACAACAGATTGACGTAAGCGAAATAGGCCTATAATTATTCGCATCTGATTTATGACCCTTCTTGAAAATGGGAACGACCTGCGCTTTCTTCCAGTCGCTAGGTACTTTACGTTCTTCCAGCGATCTACGATAAATTGCTGATAGAAAGGGGGCAAGTTCTTTAGCATAATCACTGTAGAATCTTAAGGGTATCTCGTCTGGTCCGGATGCTTTTCCGCTACTAAGTGATAGCAGTTGTTTTTCAATTCCGATATCGTTTATTTCAATATTTTCCATTTTGGCGTCCGTGCGACGGCTGAAGTCAGGGACCGTGTTACGATTTTCCGCAGTAAAACAGTTTCGGAACACTGAATACAGTATTTCTGCCTTTCTTCGGTCGTCCTCTGTTTCGGTGCCATCGTGGTCAACGAGTGACTGAATAGGGGATTTAGATCCGCTTACCGATTTTACATATGACCAAAACTTTTTAGGGTTCTTGTTTAGATTGTTTGCCAATGTTTTATGTTCGAATTCGTTGAATGCTTCTCTCATTGCTCTCTTTACGCTCTTTTCCGCTTCGTTCAGCTTTTCCTTATCAGCTATGATTCGACTACTCTTAAACCTATGATGAAGCTTTCTTTGTTTCCGTAGTACCTTTCGTACATGATTGTTATACCACGGTGGATCTTTCCCCTCGCTTTGGACCTTAGTCGGTACGAACTTATCTAAGGCGTACTGGACGATGTTTCTGAATTTTTTCCATTTTTGTTCCACATCCTCTTCCTCAGAAATGAACGTTTGATGGTGGTCACTCAGATATTCTGCGATTTGTGCCCTATCACTCTTGTTAATCAAATATATTTTCCTTCCTTTCTTGGCATTTCTTATTACACTTGTAGTCATTGATGCAACCACTGACTTATGATCACTGATACCCTCTTCTACATTCACGGAGTCGAAAAGTTCCGGTCTATTTGTTGCTATGAGGTCTAAAACGTTAGCTTCACTAGTTGGTTCTCTAACTATCTGCTCGAAGTAATTCTCGGACAAGGCAGTCAGGATAATGTCACAAGAGTCTCTGTCCCTGGCTCCAGTTCTGATTGTGTGACTGTCCCATTCTATACCTGGTAGATTGAAGTCTCCCCCTATTACAATAGTATGATCACGAAACTTCTTCACGACGTTCTGCCTGTTCTCTCTGAGGCGCTCAACTACTACGGTTGCTGATGCAGGTGGTCTATAGAAGCATCCGACTATCATATCTGACCCACCTTTGATACTTAGCTTAACACAGATTATTTCACATCCGCATTCGCTAATAACTTCACTGGATATTATTGAATTCTTTACTGCTATAAATACTTCTCCACCATTGGCGTTTATCCTATCCTTGCGGTATATATTCCATTCTGTGTCTAGGATTTCGTTACTGTTCACTTCCGGTTTTAACCAACTTTCCGTTCCTAATACTATATGCGCACTATTTCCTTCAATAAGAGATACTAATTCAGGAACCTTGCCCTGGATACTCCTGCAGTTTACCAATATTACGTTAACTTTTCCTGTTTTTGGTCTCTGAGGACGGACGTTCTTTATCAACGATGATAATGTCCTCTCTGGTAAGCCGTCAGGTATTTTATCGTTTCGCCCAAGGGGGGGTCCCTCTAACCTAAAAAACCCCCGTGTGCACGCCACACGTACTCTGCTACCCTAGTAGCTGCTTCCGGTGTGTAGTGCACGCCTGAACTGTCTAGGGGGGGGGGGGTCCTACAGTTCTCCACCCAATAACGGAGGTCGATGAATTTGCAACCATTATAGTCGCAGAGTCGTCTGAGCCTCTGGTTTAGACCCTCCACACGGCTCCAAACCAGAGGACCGCGATCGACTCTGGGCACTATGCTGCAGATATTAAGCTCAGCTTGCACTCCGCGTGCGATGCTGGTTGTCTTCACCAAATCAGCCAGCCGCCGGAAGGAACCAAGGATGGCCTCAGAACCCAAGCGGCAGGCGTCATTCGTTCCGACATGTGCTACTATCTGCAGCCGGTCACACCCAGTGCGTTCAATAGCTGCCGGAAGGGCCTCCTCCACATTACGGACGAGACCCCCCGTCAGGCACACCGAGTGCACACTGGCATTCTTCCCCGACCTACCCGCTATTTTCCTGAGGGGCTCCATAACCCGCCTAACGTTGGAGCTCCCTATAACTAATAGGCCCGCCCTCTGTGACTGTCGGGACCTTGCCGGAGAATCGGCCACTGGCCCAACAGGCGAGGCATCCTGTGGTGGCTCGGAAACGATGTCATCACTACTAGGAAGCACCCCGTACCTGTTGGAAAGGGGTAAGGCAGCTGCCACGCGGCCAGATCCCACCTTCGCCTTTCGGCCAGGCACGCGCGAGCCCACCACTGTCCGCCATTCACCCTGGAGTGATGGCTGACCGGTAAGATGCTCACTGCCGGAAGACGCAGCGACATCAGGGGTTCCATGTGATTCCAAGGCCACCGAAGTAGGCATAGGTCTCACCACAGTTGCCCCAACGCCACTACGAGCCGACGCCTGCGCCTCGAGCTCGATGAGCCTAACAGACAAAGCCTCCACCTGCCCCCGAAGAGTGGCCAATTCTCCTTGCGTCCGCTCACAACAACCACAGTCCCTACACATGACTATGTTTACCCTACCCTATACGGTGACAAATTCCCAAGATAATCTTCTGATGAGCTACTCTGATAATCAAGAAACACTCACTGAAATACGAGACGCGAAAACTACGCTAGGTTTTCCCAGAAAAACTATTTAAAAGCTAAGCGCAGCAAATAAGTACAAAAACGCTTTATACAAACAGTACTCGCTGCTGCTGGTGCTCTCGCTCTGGCTGTCACAAGACAACTGCTGATTCAAGTGACTAGTGGCTAACGGCCGCGAAACAAACAAAGACGGTTTTAGGGCGCTTTCTGTTCTAAACGATCAAGAAAACACTAAGAAATCTAACACGAAAACTACGTAAAGTTTTATCAAGAACTGTTAGTTACTATGCAGAGCAGATAAACACAAATAGAATCCCTTCCTTAGTGGAAGGTCGTAAACAAAATGCAAAATAAACGCTTTATACAAACAGTACTCGCTGCTGCTGGTGCTCTCGCTCTGGCTGTCACAAGACACTGTTATGAAATTACAATTACAACATTTGGTTATTCTTTACTGAACACAGCTGCCTTAGACGGTATGCGGTTCACACTTTTTGTGAATATATGGTTCTTGTTAATGCCACCCTAGAAATCGAAAGCTTATAACATAGCTGAACAGGCCAAGAGGAGTGGCGCACGTAAACGACATCGTCATTTATAAGGCATCCGTTTAGCACTGCTTATTTCGAAGCAGCTACAGTCAGTAATCCAGTTAATGTGTTGATAAAATTTGAAATTGAACTTTTCAGTTTCCTTAAGATTAATGAGCACGCTGCCACCGCAAAAACCACAGATCGTGTACTTCTTAAGGGTAGTGTCGAAATAGGAAAGGCTCTTGCTGATGCCAATACAAATGAGCTCCTAGTATATCTCGTGATGCTGCTACCATTAAGCCAAACATTGTCGTTGTTTTTATGGTTTTCAACAACTGCCTAAGAAAGACCATGCCCAAAATAAAAGAACCAGAAATGTTGCAGTTTGCAATGTGCAAATGTTTTAACGACCTTACCTATGTTAGGAATACTGGTTGATAAGGAAGCACACAAGATAGAATGAAACCGTTTAAGGCAACAAACAAACACCTCTACGGAAAAGTACTCGTATAATGTGGTTTCCTGTATGTGATGACATCCACATTGACTCTCCACCAGAAGACTGAATTATGCTGAAAGTGCCACACATGACGGCATAAGAACTGCTCAAACTCTGAAGGATGAAAATAAATGAAAACGTCTGCTTTGGAGTTAATTTTCGGTACAATGATCCCTTCTTTGAATGTCATTTAATAAAAAAACATATGAATGTTTCAATAATTAATGTACTACCTTGTACTTTATTAAAATAGAAATGTGTTCAAATTTCATGAATACTGTCGTCTTGGCCCGTTTTAGAATCATCAAAATAATTCTGAATATATTAAAACAGAAATTTAAACAACTAGGTACAATACAATGCTAGGAAATTCTAATAATAGATATATAGCAAAATTGAATTTATTAAAAATGCTGAAATGCCAACATTGTTAACTTATTACCTTCCCCTTATTTATATTTTTCACTAAAATACATTGATTCCGTTGAAGACGTGCAGTTAGAATGCGTTCGGTAAGTTGAATAGTAACACGTGTTCTTTATGCGAAAAAAATAGATTCTTCTTGTCAACATCAGGAATAAATGCAATAACGACAGGAGCACATTTTATATTGTGACGTACAGGTATATTTAACGGTTCGTAACCAAGAAAATGCCGTAAGGAAAGATATTGCGTAAAATTCGTGAGTTGGATTTATTGTGCAGTACTACTCGCTCTCTGGTATCCAGCTATAAGCGACGGACATTCGAGAAAGTACAGGACACGAAGGTGAGATACTATTCAATAGATGCATATTAAATACCTCAGCTATATTGTGAAGTGATAACAATGCAGCGGACATGTAAAGTTACTTCCAGGAAGGTTGAATACAAGACTTGGATTTATTGGATAAATTCCATAAAAGTGAATCGCGTCAGTAGGGAAGACATCATACGATACTCCCGCACAAATAGTTCTGGAACACGGTTGAAAGATTACGACTTTATGGAGTCGGGAGGAAAGCAGAGACTATAGAAACTGAGATGTTCTTAACTGATCCATTAATATATTCTATGCCTTTCGAGAATGATCGGGAACTAAAATGACAACTATTCGAAGAACAACAACTTACTAGTGAAAAAATCCTTTGGAGATCAGTCGTTTCAGATGGATAGCAGAATATCTTTACTGCTTATTTTTAGCGAAAAGCTTATAAAGTAGTATGATTGTGAAGACATGCGGACAGTTACCTTTCTCTTACTCCACGCGTACACGGAAAAGGAGGGAAAGCAACGTATTATGGTGCGAAGAAACCACCCCCACGAACTGCAGAGTGGGTTACAGGCAGTATGTGTAGAAAAAGTAATTCTCTCTACTTTATTTTCGAATTTTCATATTTCTTGTGCAGAACCCTTTTAGGTCCTCTCAGCTACGCGAATCTGGTAGCCGATAATGACACTAATGGAAAGAAACCATAGGTCTCCATCTTTATGTTCCTCCCAATCTCCGAATAGAACCTAGTGCATAACGCCATGGGACTACACAGGGCTAAATGTTGATTTTGAAGGTATATGAGAAAGAGTACCACGGATAGGTCACAGGTTTGTTTTGTCCACGAGAAAATGTCGAAGAGATGCTGTAGGAACTGAATTAGCAGACAGCTGAAGATAGAGACGAATTCTCATCCCCGACCAGTCATCCTGATTTAGCCACTATGCAATACTTCAGTTGTTCACTCCTGGAAACTGCACTTCTGTTAAAGCTGTTGTAATCTTGATAATTATCGGTGGACATTTGTTTCCCTTCTCCAATAAAGTTCTCTGCTTATATCGCAATTTGATGTTGAATAAAGATGATTTAGAAGAGCATACAGGTTTCTCCAGATCAGTGTTGCAGAATAATATTTGAAATAAGAACATTCGAAATAGTTCGCAGTTTTTGATCGTAGCTTATATTACGCAATGGCTTTGCATACAAATTTGTCACAGACGTAGCCAGAGAGAAAACAGACTGCCACGACACTGAAGGTGACGCCGTTGCCTCGGCGACTGAGAACCAAGTCGGCATTCGATTAACAGCGGTCGATTTCCTAACGTCGCACAAGATATGCATTACGTACACAAATGAGTAGCTCGGACGAGGAGAAAGAACTTCTTTTTACACTAAAACGGTAAGAAAAAAGACGATTTTGAGAACATGATATTAATAAGAATCTCACTTCATCAGAACATTCCTGTACCGAATGTCGCTTCTCTCATACAAAATTTGTGCTTTCTCACCTCCTCGAAGAACTTTTCTGGGTGTATGTTCTCACGCTCCCTCTGCTCATTCGACTACCAGGTCAACTGTCTTGCAGTTGCGGAACCCGTCAGCATCCAGAACCACAGAACTGCCGAGACACTGTCGTCGTGGTTCTACATCCAGCCAGTGACTCACCACTTCAGTCGTCAGATACACAGGCTCGAGTCTCGGTTCTCAGTGTTGAGAACAACTTCGGCAGTGTTTCAAGTTTCTAAACCTTCCGCCACTGACTGTTGAAGTGCAGGAGGATTGGCGTTTTGCCTCCAATGTGGACATAATTATTGGTCTTACTCTTTCCTCTAGTAACCGTCTTTCTCTGGCAGTCAGGAGAGCTTTCTGTGAGTTAGGCCGGTTAATAGGAAAGAGGGGGCAGCATCCAACTTTGAAAATGTTGTGGTGGCAAAACTGACAACATCATGGTAATGTGGAGAAATATATTTTTCTTTTATGTGTGAATGATGATAAACAAACCATTACGCAATGGTTTTCTTTGTTTCTGAACCATTAAAACTCGCCACAGACATATGAAGCCATGTATCTACTATCCATCACAAATAAAGAAATGAAAAATAAAACTCCAAGGTAAATATAAATATATCCATAGGAGTTGGAATTTGAGAGGTGTGTGGGACATCCACTAGCATACAAGGTCTTTTCAGTGACACGATGTCGGCTATTGGCAGACTGCGTAGCAATTATCCTTGGATCTTTGTGTGACTACCTAATACATTGGACTTAATGGTAATTAGCGTTCAAGACCTGAAAAGAGGTTCGGTAGAGGTATTATGTAATCGTTCTCCACAGTGACTCACCAAGAGTGATAAAAGAAATCACAGAACACGAGTAATAATCAAATACCAAGTACCATATTCGTATCAGCTGTGAACGCTTGAGAATATGCCTAAGAACTTGGGGAACTCGGACGTACCTGGACTAAAACCGGGTGAGCCAAAAGGAAAGTGGGCAGGTCTTCTACGTGCTGTCTGCAGCTCGTAGTCTAGCGGTCGCGGGGTCCCGGGTTCGATTCCCGGCGGGGTCAAGGATTTTCACCTGCCTCGAGGTGAATGAGTGTTTGTGTTGTCCTCATCATTTCATCGTCATTCAAGAAAGTGGCGAAATTGGACTGAGCAAAGGTTGGGAATTTGTACGAGCGCTCATAACCGCTCAATTGAGCGCTCCGCAAACCAAACATCACCATCATCGTCGTCATCTGCTATAGTTCTACATCTACATCTACATCTACATTTATACTCCGCAAGCCACCCAACGGTGTGTGGCGGAGGGCACTTTACGTGCCACTGTCATTATCTCCCTTTCCTGTTCCAGTCGCGTATGGTTCGCGGGAAGAACGACTGTCTGAAAGCCTCTGTGCGCGCTCTAATCTCTCTAATTTTACATTCGTGATCTCCTCGGGAGGTATAAGTAGGGGGAAGCAATATATTCGATACCTCATCCAGAAACGCACCCTCTCGAAACCTGGCGAGCAAGCTACACCGCGATGCAGAGCGCCTCTCTTGCAGAGTCTGCCACTTGAGTTTGTTAAACATCTCCGTAACGCTATCACGGTTACCAAATAACCCTGTGACGAAACGCGCCGCTCTTCTTTGGATCTTCTCTATCTCCTCCGTCAACCCGATCTGGTACGGATCCCACACTGATGAGCAATACTCAAGTATAGGTCGAACGAGTGTTTTGTAAGCCACCTCCTTTGTTGATGGACTACATTTTCTAAGGACTCTCCCAATGAATCTCAACCTGGTACCCGCCTTACCAACAATTAATTTTATATGATCATTCCACTTCAAATCGTTCCGCACGCATACTCCCAGATATTTTACAGAAGTAACTGCTACCAGTGTTTGTTCCGCTATCATATAATCATACAATAAAGGATCCTTCTTTCTATGTATTCGCAATACATTACATTTGTCTATATTCAGGGTCAGTTGCCACTCCCTGCACCAAGTGCCTATCCGCTGCAGATCTTCCTGCATTTCGTTACAATTTTCTAATGCTGCAACTTCTCTGTATACTACAGCATCATCCGCGAAAAGCCGCATGGAACTTCCGACACTATCTAGCCGTCCTCGCTATACAGGGTTACATCGAAGTGCGACGAAATATGACTTACATGAATTTTATTCGCAGTTACGAATATGAACAACCGACATCTGTGTAATGGAATAAAGACGATGAACATTCGTGCCGGACTGAGACTCGAACACGTAACTTCCGCTTACCGTGAGCAGTCACCTTACCACTAGGCTATTCGAGCACGACTCACAGCCAGACCCAAGCTTCCATACGTCGCCAACCGTGTGATAACAACCTGTACCCACACACCCATTATGTATATTCCAGTATAGGGAAGACATTTGAATTGAAAGCTGCTTGCACGGTGTCGGCGGATAATCACGATAATGTAGTGCCTGCGTTTTTGAGAAGAACGATCCAATGTGCCTTCGGACAGAGGCCTGTATGCTTGGGGTACAACGACGAGAAGACGTCGAATACGCAGTGGAGGCTCAACAGCACACAAGATACACAAGATAGCAACAGAAATTGTGCAATAAAGTCCTGATGACAGCCCAATACTCTCGTGGCGAACCATTTTTTGTGATATGAAGGTCTTGCTGAGCAATACATCTGGCACCCATTTTCAAGCCAGAGTCGCACTAAGGCTTTATAGTGTTGTCGTAGACGTGCCCAGCCGGTTTCCCAAGACCGATGACTGATGTATTTAAGGGCGGTTAGTGCCTTGACACCTTTTATCTTCAATTTTTTTGTAAGATTTGGTAGTCATGTAAGCCTCTCATGAAAAGTGAATCCCAGATTTTCCAGATTTTGTTTAACAGTGAGAAGGCCGGCTGCTGTGACCGAGCGGTTCTAGGTACTTCAGTCTGGAACCGAGCGACCGCTACGGTCGCAGGTTCGAATCCTGCCTCGGGCATGGATGTGTGTGATGTCCTTAGGTTAGTTAGGTTTAAGTAGTTCTAAGTTCTAGGGGACTCATGACCTCAGATGTTAAGTCCCATAGTGCTCAGAGCCATTTGAACCATTTTTAACAGTGAGAACAGTATCCATCAGTTTCAACACATACCGTTTTCTCCAAGGAGAACTTAAAACGTGTTGTTTTTGACCATTTCTTCAGCCGCCTAGTCGTCAAATGCTGTTGTTGGGCAGCCGGTGCAAGGTTGGAGGAAGCACAGAAGATTAAGTCGTCCACAAACGACGAACAGTTTACGGGACATCTTAATGTGGATGTAATACTGTTGACCGCAATGGCGAACGTCATTATACTCTCCTGTTTAAAACGATCAGACAGGACATTCCCGACCCCTGTATCTAAAATGTGTGTCTGATCAGAAGGGCTCTATGTATGTGGAAAAATTTGGGTAATTTGTGGTAAGGTCTTACGGGACCAAACTGCTGAGGTCATGGGTCCATCAGCTTACACACTACTTAATCTAACTTAAAGTAACGGACGACGCACACACCCTTGCCCGAGGGAGGACTCGAACCTCCGACGGGGGGAGTCGCGCGGACCGTGAAGACGCCTTAGACCGCGCGGCTACCCAGCGAGGCTATGAATGGGAGGAGACGTCCACGGAAACCGCACTTGTACAGCTGCAACAAAATATTACACTTTCAGGTCGTATCGTAATCCTTTTTCAAATCAAAGAAGATACCGATAAGTAGTCGCTTACAGTGGAAAGCTTGTTGAATTGCCTCTTCGAGCGCGGTCAGGTTATGTGGAGTGACACCTCCTGAACTCACACTGGAAGCGACTGAATATTAAACCCAGTTTCGAGAACCCACACCTAAGCGCCAGTGGACCATATGCTCCAGTGTCTTTCCTATGCAGCTTGTGAGACTGATTCTGCGCTAACCGCTGGGACTAGTCCTATCCTTCCATAGTATTAAAATCGGGATTAAAATATTTTCCTTCCACGAGTTTGGAAAGTCGCCTGTCATCAGTATTGTAGTAAACAGCTGAAGAAAGACGTCCTTAGATCACGGGTTCAACTGTTCAATATGCTGTACGTTATCAGGTCCCGATCGGCCACCGTATCACCAGCTATTGGTAAATCAGCTAGGGCGAGTGGAGGGGTAGTTTGTATCTGGTGATGAAACATGTAACTCGATGATGATGCCTCCTCATCTGTCATATGTGCCATGATGGCGTCTGTTGGCACCTGGGACTGCTTAGGACCCAAACATCGAGACCCTTTCCCAGCCCCATTTCCCTTCACGAATGGTGGGGAAAGGGGAAGTGGAGAAACACTCTGCTTTTGCCGTGCCTTATCTATACACACTGTTAAAGTAGGGTCTTTCTCTTCTGTTGGAGCTGCTTGGATTGCTGTATGTTTACTTTCTTTGCTTTGGCAGGTACAGGTGCCGACAAAGGTGTTTGTGTTGGATAACTGAACGCTAGACGTCGTCTTCGTCGAATCATCAACCTTGGGGACAGAATTCTATACAAAGGAAGCCAAAGAAGTGGAAAAGACATGAGGCTTCGCCGCCTTATATTCCTTTTTGACTTCCGCATAAGAGATGCTCTTTCTCACTTTTATTTTCTGAATTTTACGTTCCTCAACGAAAACTGAGCAGTCGCGGCACCAGACTGGGTGGCCACAGGGTAGCTGATTCATATCGCTGAAGAGCGGCAGTCAGTGCCAGATTCTTGGACCGCCTTTCCACATTTCCTGCAAATCGCTTCACCTCTGCAGCTCAGTATTGTATGGCCAAAGCGCTGGCATTTGTAACATCTCATACGTTTAGGTATATGAGGCCTAATCCTTAAACAGAGGAATCCTGCCTCTGTATGTTGAGGTAGCGTAGGAAAACTGAAGGGTACAATGAAGGCGGTGGTCTTCTCAGTCTCTTCATTATTCCTGCGCGTTCTTTTCTCCACATCAACTGTCACCTGTGATGCTCATTCCTGTTTCAGCTCTGAGATGTCAATGTTCATAGTATCACAGTATGTGACCACAACACTTCTTAAGTTTAGAGAGGTATGTACCTCAACATCTATATCATAATCAGCCAAATTTAGTGACTTCTTAGGTAGGTCCACCTGCATTTACCCATTACTTTCGACCAACAAGAAAACATTATGCAATCGTTTAATAGACTTTAAGTTACCAGTAATCCCCTCTAATCTCTCATGAATATAGAAAGGGACACTTCGTCAAATTGTCCCTCCTCCCTCTTGATAACCAGAATAGCTCTCCTGCTAAAGAGAATCTGAATATCAGGAGGACTAGCCCCCCTCATTCCTTTTGAAGAGTGGGTGTTTGTACTCCCAGACGGTACACCCACCGGGGTCAGGAATGGAGTTACTGATATGATTTGACATGGCGTCTCCACGAGCAGCTAGGGACATATAACTCCACAGACCTCCGCACGTGTGGGTACGCGTTATAACAAATGAGGTGAGGGAGGTTCCGTAGAGTTTGCCCAGTAATAAGTGTTTCACAACAGCAGCAGTGTATCTCATCAGCGCGTAGCCCACCTTCAGAATGAGGTTTTTTTTAAAGAGCGCTCTGGGCAGTTAAGCCAAGATCCCTGCCCCCTGTGATATACAAGGTTCCACAGTCGCTCCGACGTTGGTCGCCGAAACATACGGTGACAGAAGCCTGGTGGTGCTCATCAGTCCCCAGATCAGAAAACCCGGTTCCATCAATCCTGTAACCAGAAACGAATGTTGAGCTTCCAGAAGCGCTCGCTATTTACCATGACCTGTGGGACCCATGTAGCTGAACAAATGCTACGGACTCGGTGGGCACTAATTTCCCGCTGTAAAGAGAAGGTGGACGGACCTTCGCCAAGTAGTGGTTCGTTCCATTTTGATTCCATATCACGAAGCTCAGCTGCTCCGTTGGTAGTGTGTTCGGACTTCACACCAGAATTACCTCTCTAAACAAATATCAAGGAAAATTTGGTGAAAATAATTATTTATGTTTTCTAGTATGTAATAAATGGTTTGAAATTAATTTTAGACACGTATATCCTTCTTGGTGGTGCAAATTTTCAACTTGGCGTAGGCTGGACAGGTGGTCGTAATAACGCGCCAAGCGAGTTTGTTTTCTACTACCGGGGAGCTCGTGTTATAATCAGGAAGATAAGACTGTTTGAGTGGTGCTGGACTCGAATCTCATTCTGACCATCCTGTTTCTGGTATTCCGTAGTTTTCTTAATTAATTCCAGGTAAATTCTGTGGTGTTTCCTGTAACATGGACACAACTGAGTTCGTCATCGTTGCCCACACCAGTGCCTCTGTCGCTAATAACCTTGTTATATTTTTATGCCACCTTTCTTTCAACTGGTTTTCTGCTTTCCTCCATATATTCCTACCTTGAGCTAATTTGATGATCTCCAAGCAACTACTACACCTAACATCCTTTGTAATCTGTTATGTTTTTTACACTGCCAAGTTAAGTAGTCCTGAATGCTGCAGCTGGTGTCTTACTAAACTTTCCGTCCTTCTGGTTAGTGCCTCCTACAGATTTCTTTCGACAAATACACCTTTTAGTACTTCTTCGTTTCGTACTTTAATCTGCATACTTTATTTTTAACTTGCTTTGAAAGCAGCACATTTTCAAGTGCTATCAGTTTATTATACCCTAGCTTTCTGAGATTCCACTTTCCACTTCCATACAATATCGTATTACGTACGTACAGTTTCAGGAATTTCTTACTCACGTTTACATCAATTTCTGACCCAAGCACGGCTCATTTATTGAAGCAACTTCCTTTCTTCTGTGTCCATCCACTTCTGATGCTTTTCTTTTCCTAGATAATTTTGAGTGGTCTTACGTGGTAGACAGGAGAATACTTTCAGATCTTCAACTGCAGTATCTCTCCGAATTTCAATGTTAAACAACTTGTTATTCTATTTTTATCTTCGTTTTGTGTGTTCTTATTGTGTGCTAAGTACGCAGCCCATTTCTTTCACATGTCATGCAAGTCTTCGTTACTTACAGCCAGAAAAATCACGTCATTTGCAAACTTTAACATTTTTATCTGTTATCCTTGCACTTTCTTCCCTCTTCAGATATTTTCTTCAGTTGTAATTGTTATTCCTTCTATATACACACAGAAGAATTCAAGGTACACAAATGTTACGAAAATGTCCCGATTTTTCCACATCCTGCAATGTCAGAATAGCTTCTCTGGTACTGTTTCCCATCTTAAAATCAAATTCAACTTTCACCTGCACATCTTAAATTTTTCTTCATATTTCTTGGAGGAAAACAACCTGATAATAAGCTCACAGCAGTTAACATCTTTGCGATTGTCGCCCATCGCGTGAGAGAAACAGGCATGTTTCCACCCGAAAGACCGATACTGTGTGGTGAAGAACAATGATTGTATCAGGACTGAGCTCAGTCGGCCGGGGTGGCCGAGCGGTTCTAGGCGCTACAGTCTGGAACAGCGCGATCACTACGGTCGCAGGTTCGAATTCTGCCTGGGCCATGGATGTGTGTGATGTCCTTAGGTTAGTTAGGTTTAAGTAGTTCTAAGTTCTAGGGGACTGATGACCTTAGAAGTTAAGTCCCATAGTGCTCAGAGCCATTTGAACCATTTTTTTGAACTGAGCTCATCTCAGCACAGTCTATATTTTCGGAAAAAGTCACCCCTCTCCCTACGACTCAATCAATTGTGTCATGCAGTATTGCCAGGTTTCCACCTTGCCCACTCATATGACGTCACAGCCGAAATGACAAATGTATAAAATGGCGAGAAATTAAAAGAAAAGGATACTCAAAATAGCCCAATAGTGGTGCTCCGTTTTTAGCACCCACGATGTCATAGGCCACTTGTGTTAAATATAAGATTGTGAGAAATTAAATAATATAATACCGGCAGGTATCTTAATAAAAACGAAAATTCTTTCCAAAGACTCATACAGTCTGGTCCAGAACCCTCAGTCCTCTCATCTTGGACTCAGGTGTCATAGGACTGCGCTTGTATCACCAGGTCAACAATCTTTGATTTTTTAATTTCCTTCCATTTTATAGAAGTACATGTGAACTGTGACACTGGAAGGGTGCTGGTAGACTGAAAGCGTATTTGGACTATTCTGAATTTCCCATCAGTTTGCCGACTTTCTCAACATTTTTTTACATTGGACAACTGGCCTGTGACATCACAGTAGTGGAGAGAGGGAAGTATGGCAACAATGGATGATGTCATCGGTGACGTCTCAGCCCTCTTACTACTGAGGACTCTGGAGTTTCATTATGAGGTGCCCCATTCTTTCGAAACAATGATTCCAACCAGCACAAGAGGAACAGATCAAGAACAGAATACCATTCTCTGGCTTCTTTGGAATGTCGCATAGGAAAACGATTTACTTCCTCACCATGTGCAAAAAATACAGTTTTAGAAAGTAGAATACTATTCAAGGTGAGCTAACTTTCATGGCTGGGCGTAAAAAATAAAGTGTGATCTCCGTGAAAAAATTAATTATTCCTACCCGGAGACCTCCCTTTTTGGTTTTCTCCACTCACTTAGTTTTCGATTCAGACGGTGTAATGATGGGCGAAAATTTTTAATAGAATTCAGAGATTTTGTAGCAGCAAGAGCGATGTTTTTGTGTACAATGCACTTATTGCATGCTGAGGACAACAGTCTTTTAATACACTTCGATAAAACTTGTGTTTCGGGAAACGCTATGAGCAAACATATTTTGCTCGACGTCAACGAATGTAGTGGCCTGAAAGTACCTCCAGTTACTTTTTAATGGCGTATATCGGCGTTTTGAGTGATAGGTGCACTGACAACGGGTATTTAACGCCTGCAAATATAAAATATTTCGGGAGGTAGGAAATGTTCTCAGTCTTGTTAAACGGAGCCGTCGGAACAAAAATCCATTCGGTGGCACACAAGTATTAGCCCACAGCCGCAGATTGACTATATCGTAAATAAACCTCGTTTATAGGTGACACAATAAAATAACGATGTCTCATATGCTACCAAAATTAATTTTATAGTTTTCTTAAAAACTCTCTCGCTGGAAGCTTTAACGAGGTCCAACAGAACGCAAAGTCATGGGCGACGACATTTTTCGCTACATAGATGGACCGGTTTCATACCTCTTACGGTATTTTATTTTATATCTCGGCACTCTTTCATGTTTTTACGATAAAATAAGTACCACGTGCACTTATAAACTTTGAGAGTGTTCAGATTTTTTTCATTCCAAATATATAATAGTTTCTACTTTTTTCCACCCACCGACGTAACAAATATTGTGCTTTAAAATATTTCGTAACGTTACTTCTTATTTTTTTCCTAACGACTGGAAAGAAATTTCCTTAGGAAAGTACTCCATCATCTTCTCGAGTGTAAATAGAGAAGTCTAATATTTCTTTTCAGACCTTTTACTAGCATCTGGAATTATGACATTATTGTAAGAAAGTGAGATGACACTGATCTGTTTATTTTGGTGACAGCGACTATAGGCAAGCAATATTTAACGTCCGTAACTGTCACCAGGGGGCATATTGAAATCTGTTTTACATTCGGAAACATGTTCAACAGGAAATGTTCTCAGTGAGTGTTTGCGCGGGAATAGTCGGTGACAACTAGATTGCACCTTTTATTCTGCTGGTCCCGGCGGAGGTTCGAGCCCTCCCTCGGGCATGGGTGTGTGTGTTTGTCCGTAGGATAATTTAGGTTAAGTAGTATGTAAGCTTAGGGACTGATAACCTTAGCAGTTAAGTCCCATAAGATTTCACACATATTTGAACATTTTTTTATTCTACCTTATTGATTAAACGTGTACAATTATTTACAGTTTTTGCAAGTGGAAATATCATACGGATGGAAGATGTTCCTTTGAAGCAGCTCCAATAGAATGGTATCCCATCGCATTTCACTATACCACGTTGGCGATATTTAAAGAAAGGATGTTTGTGCCTTTGGATGCAGAGGGTTTGCTTGGGGTAGCTACCGAGAGTTACCTCCCAGGTCATCCAATTTTTACCCTCTGGATTTCTTTCGACGAAGTTTTATGAAAGACTGCATCGCCAATCATATCTGCAACGATGTCGACATTGAAGCCATGTTGGAGGTAAGAAGTTTAATCATTTACTGTAAATTATAGATATGAGTGAATTTAAACAGGAAGATGTTGAGGATTTCAGGAGTGATAATTTCTGTGTAATATACTCAAGTGATGAAAAGAAAGTAACTAGATTTGGCGAAGTATTGTGCAAGGAATGGGGAAATACAGTCAAAGGATAGTTTCTGTATAACAATGTGATAATGCCAGATTTAGCTGTGGTGCAAGTATCTGTGCCAACACCTGGACACAGTGATGATGAAACAGAAAGAGGATACAAAAAAAAATTGAGGAAGTTCGACAATATGTGGAAGACAGTGAGAACTGGTGACTGGAATACTCTGGTAGGAAACACACAAAAAGTTGAAAAGAAAGATATGAATTAGGAGCTAGAAATTAAGAAAGACAAATGCATCTTGATTTTTGCACAGAGAAAGAGCCGGTGATTGCAAATATATGATTTCAGTGCCACCCAAGAAGTCGTTATATGTGGATAAAACCAAGTGACACAGGGCACTTTAAAACTGATTACATTATGGTCAGAAAGAAACAAAGAAACCAAACCAAAGAAAGTAAATCTTATCCTTCAGCTGATATACGTAGCACCCGTAATTTAGCTGCACTGTAGTACTACCTACACACCAGAAAAGAAACTTCAGATTCAAAATAAAATCTGAGAGGCTGAAAAAAGATAAATTTAAAATATTGAATACCAGAGAAAACTACAGAAATTCAGAGAATTTGCTAATGGGAGACAGTGTAGGTCCAACAACAAACCACTCTCGGGAAAATCTATATAAAAAGGCAGTTAAAGCTGCAGGAAAGGACACAAATGGTCTCTCAAAAAACGAACCTAGGAGTCCCTGGGTGAACGGTCACATAATAGCACAAATAAACGGCTCTGCAAAATTTAAGGACGATATAGGTAAACTAACGTAACATATTAACTACTTAGTGCAAATTAATAAAAGAGTCTGAGCATTTTGCCAGAGATCTCCTAGTCGCGTAGAGAAAGCTGGTCGTCACATGCCGTGAAGTCAGCGTGAGTATAGCGCCAAATCGGGCTGGCCAAGCAGTACGAAGAAACTCAAGGTACGTGAAAACGCAGTTTGTATGTAAGTAGCGAGCAGTTGCGGTGCACTGCGGTGGTGTTCATTACATCACGGACCGAAGACAAGAGGAGGAATAATTGTCGGGAAACTGAATGAAGGATGAAATTGTGACGAGTGTAGCCGAGGAGTTTGGTGTTGCTCACAGTATTGTTACACGTGCGTGGGTAGCGTTCCATACCACAGGCGCTACAGCCCGAAAGGAGAAGAGATGGTCGACCACAGTCAACTATAGCACTAGATGACCACTGTGTTGTGTAACAGGCAAGCAGATTTAGGGAACTCACAGAAAACCTAAATCAGGATGGCCGGGTTATCCTCTCGATCTTGTTGGTGGTCCATATGCTATTGGGTAGGGAGGCATGTCATTTCATTCGTGTAGTTATCTCCAGATCTTTGATCACAGTACACCTACCGGTAAAGGTTATTGTGGCACTGTACTGCTTTCCTACGTACGTCTTTCGAGGGGCGCATTCTCCCCTGAATTCATTTTTAAGCATGAAAATGCATGCCCGCACTTTATTTATTTATTTCGAGTCAAAAACATTACAACAATATTTACAATATATACAATATAACAAATCAGGTCAAATCATAAAAGAACAAACTAAACGGTATTAGCCCAAAATTGTGCAACGGCAGCAGCATTGTCTGAAACATCAACAAGCTCTTGTGTGGAACATGATACAGGACATCTAGGACAGTTAATTAAATGTTTGGTTGTCTGTTCTTCTCCGCAGTCACACAAGGTGGAAGATTCCTTCATGAAGCCCCATTTAAACAGATTGTCCTTAGTTCGTCCGACGCCACTCCTGAGCCGATTTAGAGACTTCCACACTGTCCAGACTTGATTTCCACCAGGAGGAAGGGTCTCAGAAGGAGTCATCCAATCATTACTGTCAGATTTTGCTGTCCACTGAGATAGTCTGGCTGCTCCAGTCCGACCGGTGAGGGGTGTAGTAGTTCTCATGAAGCTCCTCCTAGATTTGAGTCTACTAATTGGTGGCTGGTATCCATGTAGCAGGTGATCGGTGTTATGATCTGCTTTATGTCTCTCAAGTTTGGCTGCGACTTCACGCCTTATGTCTGGAGGAGCAATACCTGCTAGTTTATGGAGTTTATCAATAGGTGTAGCTTTGAGGCATCCCGTTACTGTCCTGCAGGTTTCGTTCAGGGCCACATCAACCTGCTTTGCATGAGATGACTTGTACCATACAGGACATGCGTATTCAGCTGCGGAATAGCACAAGGCCAAGGCTGATGTTCTTAGTAGTTTGGGATCTGCACCCCAAACGCTGCCAGTGAGCTTCCGCAGGATGTTGTTACGAGCAGCAACTTTCTGCTTAGTGTTAGTGCAGTGTTTTCTGTAGGTCAACGTTCGATCTAAGGTGACACCCAGATATTTGGGGTAGAAACAATGTTCAAGCTCTTGATCTTCCCAAACCACTGTAAGTTTTCTATAGGCCTCTCGATTGCGTAGGTGGAAAGCACAAACTTGAGTTTTAGCAGGGTTCGGTCTTAAGTTATTGACTCTGTAGTACTCAGATAGGTCCTTGAGAGCAACAGTAAGCTGGTTTTCTACTGTGTCAAAATCTCTGGCTTGTGTGACTAAGGCAAGATCATCTGCATAGATGAAACTCTTTGTAAGAGAAGGTTGAGGCTGGTCATTTGTAAATATGTTGAACAATATGGGGGAAAGGACACTACCCTGAGGCAAGCCATTCCTTTGACTTCTCCATCTACTCTTTCTTCCTTGGAACTCCACATAGAATCGCCGGTTTTCCAAAAGTGTCTGCACAGTTCTGGTGAAATTAATGTCTCTAGTGATGTAGTAGACTTTGTGCAATAATTGTCGATGTTGAATGGTGTCATATGCTGCTGTGAGATCCACGAAGACAGCCCCGGAAATGTATCCTTTTTCATATCCCTCTTCAATATGTTCAGTCAGATTAAGGACTTGTGCTGTACAATTCTTTCCAGGTCGGAAACCTGCTTGTTGAGGTATGAGTTGTTTTTCAACAATGGGAGTGAGTCTATTTAGCAACATTCTTTCATAGATTTTATACAAATGGCAAAGGAGCGAAATCGGTCGGTAGTTCTTGGGATCAGCTGCACCCTTTCCAGGTTTTAGTAAGGGAATAACTTTAGTTTTCCTCCAGATGGCAGGGATCTGTTTCCGCTTCAGACAACCATTATAGAATTGCAGAAGCCATCTTTCCGTGATGGGACCAAAATGTTTAATTTGCTCAATCATTAGGTCGTCTAGACCAGGCGCTTTACCATTTTTGCATTTCTGAATTGCGGTTCTGAGTTCTTGTAAGATGAAGTCATTTGATAGATGGTTGTTTTCACGTTCAGGTTCTCTTTTGAGTTTTGTTCTATCTTTAGAACAATTGACCCTTCCATTCTGAACTAGATGATGAGCAATTTGATCTGGTGCAATGTTTGCATGGCCATGATTGTGGACAGGGTCGTTGTTCAGGCGTCGCAGCAACTGCCAGGCTTTCTGACTGCTTTTAGACATATCAAGGTTCTCGAGTAACTCTATCCATCGTTCTTTTTTGGATTTGGCTAAGGCTGAGGATAAATTTTGGCCAGCAGTTAAGGTTTCAATGCTGTAAGGATTATCATTGAAAAGTTGGATATAGTTATGTAGATGCTTCACGGATTCTTCTGTCAAGCCAGGTATGTAGTTAACTCGACAGCCTCTGGGAGTTGAGAGTCTTGAGCATCTTTTCACGGCTTCTACAAACTCATCATAGTTGGAAACTGAGGGTTCTATGCGTGAAACTTCTGAGTCAAGGAGGTCAGCAAACTTCTGCCAGTCTGCTTTCTTGAAATTGTATCGCCTTCGGAATGATGTGATTCTAGGAGTAATGGCTGCAAACACTTGGCAGCCTATGGGGCGGTGTTGAGTATTTGGTATCGGATTTAGAACAGTTTTTCTGCATTGGTGAGCTATGTTCTCGCTAACAAAAATTAAGTCGGGGTTATACCCACGTTTCCAACGCCCACTGTTAAAAGATGGTGGGAGTTTATTATCATGGACAAGATTAAGATGGTTGGTATCAGCCCAAGTCAAAACTGCTTCACCACTGAGCGGCGCGAATGGACTGGCCTACGCTTTCTCCACACTTACATCCCATCGAGCACATGTGAGGTGCGTTGGGGAGACGTATTGCTGAACGTTCATACCCACCAACCTAGCCGTTGTCAATAGCGCTAATAGAGGAATGGAACGTCCTACCACAGGAACTTCTTTTTACACTTGTGGCTAGCATGGGAGCACGTTGCAGAACATATATTGCTGTCCGTGGTGATCAGACACCCTATTAAAAACCATATCCATCCTGCTTTAATATTCAGGGGGCCATCATAAACCATGGTGACGTCAGGGTAATTACTGTCTGTCAATAAAAGTGCCATATCTGTTGGTCGCATTGTGTATTTCTTTCTGCTGTATTTTGCGCTATACTGTAGCAGTTCTTCCTATGTATGGTCCAACTTACATCCAGCTATGTTACTTAGCAGTGACACGTCATTCCAAAAGTTACTTTTGTCATAAAATTTTGCCCACCAGTGTAGAACAAAGAAGAAGCTTAGTAAACTGGGAAGGAAAAAGCTAAAGAATAATGGCTGGAAACCGTATTTGACGTAATTAACGATAACTTAAAAGAAGGGAACATAGCAAAGGCAGATAACCATATAACAAACAGCGATATTAAAGATAAGAAATACTTCTAAAGAAGCTACAATTCTGAAAGGCGTTAGAAAAGAATGCAACATGTCCTATCTCTGTTTAACATTTACATAGAACATGCAATATATAAGAGCAAAGGAAATAACACTGGTATCAAAATAAATAGAGTCATGGGTGACTGGAATTCGTCAGTAGGAAAAGGGAGAGAAGGAAACATAGTAGGTGAATATGGATTGGGGGGAAGGAATGAAAGAGGAAGCCGCCTCGTAGAATTTTGCACAGAGCATAACTTAATCATAGCCAACACTTGGTTCAAGAATCATAAAAGAAGGTTCTATACCTGGAAGAATCCTGGAGATACTAAAAGGTATCAGATAGATTATATAATGGTAAGACAGAGATTTAGGAACCAGGTTTTAAATTGTAAGACATTTCCAGGGGCAGATGTGGACTCTGACCACAATCTATTGGTTATGACCAGTAGATTAAAACTGAAGAAACTGCAAAAAGGTGAGAATTTAAGGAGATGGGACCTGGATAAACTGAAAGAACCAGAGGTTGTAGAGAGTTTCAGGGAGAGCATAAAGGAACAATTGACAGGAATTGGGGAAAGGAATACAGTAGAAGAAGAATGGGTAGCTTTGAGGGATGAAGTAGTGAAGGCAGCAGAGGATCAAGTAGGTAAAAAGACGAGGGCTAGTAGAAATCCTTGGGTAACAGAAGAAATATTGAATTTAATTGATGAAAGGAGAAAATATAAAAATGCAGTAAATGAAGCAGGCAAAAAGGAATACAAACGTCTCAAAAATGAGATTGGCAGGAAGTGCAGAATGGCTAAGCAGGGATGGCTAGAGGACAAATGTAGGGATGTAGAGGCTTATCTCACTAGGGGTAAGATAGATACTGCCTACAGGAAAATTATAGAGACCTTTGGAGATAAGATAACCACTTGTATGAACATCAAGAGCTCAGATGGAAACCCAGTTCTAAGCAAAGAAGGGAAAGCAGAAAGGTGGAAGCAGTATATAGAGGGTCTATACAAGGGCGATGTACTTGAGGACAATATTATGGAAATGGAAGAGGATGTAGATGAAGATGAAATGGGAGATATGATACTGCGTGAAGAGATTGACAGAGCACTGAAAGACCTGAGTCGAAACAAGGCCCCCGGAGTAGACAACATTCCAGTAGAACTGCTGACGGCCTTGGGAGAGCCAGTCCTGACAAAACTCTACCATCTGGTGAGCAAGATGTATGAAACAGGCGAAATACCCTCAGACTTCAAGAAGAATATAATCATTCCAATCCCAAAGAAAGCAGGTGTTGACAGATGTGAAAATTACCGAACAATCAGTTTAATAAGCCACAGCTGCAAAATACTAACACGAATTCTTTACAGACGAATGGGAAAACTAGTAGAAGCCAACCTCGGAGAAGATCAGTTTGGATTCCGTAGAAATACTGGAACACGTGAGGCAATACTGACCTTACGACTTATCTTAGAAGAAAGATTAAGGAAAGGCAAACCTATGTTTCTAGCATTTGTAGACTTAGAGAAAGCTTTTGACAATGTTGACTGGAATACTCTCTTTCAAATTCTAAAGGTGGCAGGGGTAAAATACAGGGAGCGAAAGGCTATTTACAATTTGTACAGAAACCAGATGGCAGTTATAAGAGTCGAGGGGCATGAGAGGGAAGCAGCGGTTGGGAAGGGAGTGAGACAGGGTTGCAACCTCTCCCCAATGTTATTCAATCTGTATATTGAGCAAGCAGTAAAGGAAACAAAAGAAAAATTTGGAGTAGGTATTAAAATCCATGGAGAAGAAATAAAAATTTTGAGGTTCGCCGATGACATTGTAATTCTGTCAGAGACAGCAAAGGACTTGGAAGAGCAGTTGAACGGAATGGATGGTGTCTTGAAGGGAGGATATAAGATGAACATCAACAAAAGCAAAACGAGGATAATTGAATGTAGTCGAATTAAGTCGGGTGATGCTGAGGGTATTAGATTAGGAAATGAGACACTTAAAGTAGTAAAGGAGTTTTGCTATTTGGGGAGCAAAATAACTGATGATGGTCGAAGTAGAGAGGACATAAAATGTAGATTGGCAATGGCAAGGAAAGCGTTTCTGAAGAAGAGAAATTTGTTAACATCGAGTATAGATTAAAGTGTCAGGAAGTCATTTCTGAAAGTATTTGTATGGAGTGTAGCCATGTATGGAAGTGAAACATGGACGGTAAATAGTTTGGACAAGAAGAGAATAGAAGCTTTTGAAATGTGGTGCTACAGAAGAATGCTGAAGATTAGATGGGTAGATCACATAACTAATGAGGAAGTATTGAATAGGATTGGGGAGAAGAGAAGTTTGTGGCACAACTTGACCAGAAGAAGGGATCGGTTGGTAGGACATGTTCTGAGGCATCAAGGGATCACCAATTTAGTATTGGAAGGCAGTGTGGAGGGTAAAAATCGTAGAGGGAGACCAAGAGATGAATACACTAAGCAGATTCAGAAGGATGTAGGTTGCAGTAGGTACTGGGAGATGAAGAAGCTTGCACAGGATAGAGTAGCATGGAGAGCTGCATCAAACCAGTCTCAGGACTGAAGACAACAACAACAACAACAAGGATACAGACACTTAGGTTTGCCAATGACATAGCTGTTATACCTCCAGACGAAAGAAACATCCAAAGAATCCTGGAAGTTACGGATGCAGTACTACCGGATGAGTACAACATGGAAATTAACTCAGAACTGACAGAAATATACTTGTGCTCCAAGGAAAAAGAAGAAATAAACCTCCAAATTAGAGGCTATGAAATGAGACAAACAAAAGCAAACAAATAATTAGGATTTAAGGTAATTGAATACGGAAGAAGCAAAATAAATTTTCATGAATGTAAGAGAAGTATATTGTTCAAACAATATAAATACTGAAGTGAGGAAAAACGTGGTTAAGGCCTGCATTTGGAGGGTAGCACTATATGGATGTGAAACATGGACAACAGGCAAAAATGAAATGATATCTCGTAAAGCATTTTAGGTATTGCGCTGGAGACGCCTGTTAAAATATAAAGCGGACAGGTAAAGCCACCAACAAGGAGATGCTGCTAAGAATTGGCGAAGAAAGGTCATTAGAGCAAAGAAAACACGACTGGCTGGACTAGTCACATAACACGGCACAACCATTTTGTTGCAAATTCATTACAGGCAGGTCATTAGAGCAAAGAAAACACGACTAGATTGGTTACATAACACGGCACAACCATTTTGTTGCAAAAGCGTTAGAAGCAACATTACAATGTAAGAGACCCCGATGAAGACCGCGACTGACATTTTTAAAACGAGCTACACTTGATGCAGGCGTTTCCATTTATGTATAAATGAAGTAATTAGTATCTTATAGCCGGCCGATGTGGCCGAGCGGTTCTAGGCGCTTCAGTCTGGAACCGCGCGACCGCTACGGTCGCAGTTTCGAAACCTGCCTCGGGCATGGATGTGTGTGATGTCCTTAGGTTAGTTAGGTTTAAGTAGTTCTAAGTTCAAGGGGACTGATGACCTCAGATGTTAAGTCCCATAGTGCTCAGAGCCATTGGAACCATTTAGTATCTTATATATCCAGATGGAGAGCTACCTAACCAATCGAAAGAATGATTATGAGGAAGAAGCAGCACGGAATGTGATTTGAGAAAAGAAGGTGTCTAAAATTTTATTTCTGTTTTCTTTTTCGCTGTTGTCTTAGTTTACACTAACTGACAGACTACACTAGTTAGAAAAGAAGTTCATTGAGACTCTCTGTATATTACTAAAAATTGGAACTTGTGTACATTGAATTTCGTTATTAATAAAACTACACCTTACAGTGCCACACATCTTCTATAGTATTACAGTGCTATTTCTGCTGTATGATTAGATACCTTAACAAATAAATGTCAGTGCAGTAGTTTTAGTGCAGTTGACTTAATAGTCAAAATTTATCAAGCAAAAATCATAGAAAAATCCAGTTTAACGTAACAGGCTATATATTGGAACGTAAAGTTTTCATAGCTTTGACTGTTCAGCTGAAACCATTATTTTCAGTTAATTTAATGTGTAACGGCGCTCTTCAACTTAACGGATATAAGCTGGGGCAGGTCAGTTGAATGCACACTTTCGCGTGCTCGTCGCTAATTGGCTGTCGTTTTATGGCCATAGTTCCACAATGGTGAATTTTCGAACTGTGGTTACCTGGAATATTTTCTCCGCCCTGTATCCTGGTCAGCAGTTCACAATAATGACTATTCGTTTGGTAGTTTTCACATTTATTGCTTTTTATTGTAAAGTGACGCCCCGTGCTTTTTGCATATCTGGTGGAAAGTCACCCGTTCAGTAGTTTTTTGACACCAACTTATGTAACCTTCTACTATGTGTATCACCTATAGATTTTAGTAAATTCGAACGTATATGATAGACTCCTGGTGGACTGCTGAAGCTCAGATCATGACTGTGAAACTCTGACCACCATACTCGATTTTCCATTACTTATTTATTTACACGTCTGGTTCCATAGGACCAACCTGAGGAGCAAATCTCCAAAGTCATAGAGCGTGTCGGTACATGAAATTACAACATAAAAGTAATAACAGGTAACAATAAAATGTTTATGAACCCGAAAAAAGTCAGTCCATAAGTTTAAGTAAACGCAATCGACAATACAACAAGAATCAGCTTAATTTTTCAAGGAATTCCTCGACAGAATAGAAATAGTGACCCATGAGGAAACACTTCAGTTTCGATTTGAAAGCGCGTGGATTTCTGCTAAGATTTTTGAATTCGAGTGGTAGCTTACTGAAAATGGATGCAGCAGTATACTGTACACCTTTCTGCACACGAGTTAAGGAAGTCCGATCGAAATGCAGGTTTGATTTCCGCCGAGTATTACCTGAGTCAAAGCGGCTTATTATTGGGAATAAGCTAATACTGTTAACAAGAAATGACAGTAATGAATATAAATATTCAGAGGCCAATGTCAAAATACCCAGACTCGTGAAGAAGGGGTCCACAAGAGTTTCGTGAACTTACACCACTTATTGTCCGAACCGCCCGTTTCTGAGCCAAAAATATCCTTTTAGAACGGGAAGAGTTACGCCAAAATATAATACCATACGAAATAAGCGAATGAAAATAAGCAAAGTAAACTAATTTTCGTGTCGTACGATCACTCACTTCGAATACCGTTCGTATTGTAAAAATGGCGACATTAAGTCTTTGAACAAGATCCTGAACGTGGGCTTTCCACGACAGTTTACTATCTATGTGAACACCTAGAAATCTGAACTGTTCAGTTTCACTAATCATATGCCCATCCTGTAAAATTAAAACGTCAGGTTTTGCTGAATTGTGTGTTAGAAACTGTAAAAATTGAGTCTTACTGAGATTTAGCATTAGTTTATTTTCTACAAGCCATGAACTTAGGTCATGAACTGCACTATTTTAAACCGAGCCAATGTTGCACACAACATCCTTCACTACCAAGCTAGTGTCATCAGCAAACAGAAATATTCTAGAGTTACTCGTAATTCTAGAGGGCATATCATTTACATAAATAAGGAACAGGAGTGGCCCCAACACTGATCCATGGGGCACTTCTGCCCCCCCCCCCCACTTGACTGTAACCTACTCAGACCCCATATCACAGCCAATATCAACATTGTGAATAATGACCTTTTGCTGTCTGTTGCTAAAGTAAGAAGTGAACCAATTGTGGGCTACTCACCGTATTCCATAATGGTCCAGCTCTTGGAGCAATATTTTGTGATCAACACAATCAAACGCCTTAGTTTGATCAAAAAAATATGCTTAGCGTTCGAAACCTTTTGTTTAGCTCATCCAGTACCTCTCAGAGGAAAGAGAATATAGCATTTTCAGTTGTTATACGACTTCTAAAGCCGTACTGTACATTTGATAGCAAATCGAATGATATAAAATTATCAGTTATCCTTACATACACAGCCTTTTCTATAACTTTGGCAAACACTGATGGCATAGAAACAGGTCTAAAATTATCTACATTATCCCTTTCTCCATTTTTATAGAGCCGATTTACTACTGAGTGCTTTAATCGTTCA
This sequence comes from Schistocerca cancellata, assembly GCF_023864275.1. Classification (NCBI taxonomy): domain Eukaryota; kingdom Metazoa; phylum Arthropoda; class Insecta; order Orthoptera; family Acrididae; genus Schistocerca; species Schistocerca cancellata. The sequence goes on along the minus strand of NC_064629.1, from coordinate 389,440,764 downwards.
GGAAATTGTTTTAGTATTCCCTGTACCAGATCAATCGTATATGCCACCTGACCGTGTATTTGGCGGAGTTGAGAAGGAAATTAATAATTATGACACTATTATTAAGCCTGAGAAATACACTGAAATCTTTAAGGAATGTGGAACTGTTTTCACTATGACTGAGAGCTGTAATATTTTTGACTGGAAGAAGGTATGTGAAAATTACCAAATGAAGCCTGGAAATTTGCACTTTAAATTTTTAAGATTTATTATAACGCTAGACAATGTGGCCACCTGTGAAGTACTTGTTGCAGGTGAACCTTGGCGAAAAAGTACTCAAACCTGAATTTAAAGTTCAAAACTTTGAACACCGTTAGTACTATCTGGAGTAAAAGTGCTGAAAGTGAGAGATGTTAACAACCTCCTGACTCTTCACTTTGGGGAAAAATGGGCCCAAAATGATGACCTGGCCTTCTACAAAAATATTTTATTCAATCCACTACAGAATGGACGTGAAGAACAACTTGATGATCAAAACGCCGGTGAACACGTGGACGATGAAAATGGCTTTTAATTACTTCACAGCAGTTAATAGGACAAATCCAGATTTAAATAAGTAAATGACTACCCTTAAGGCACTTTAGAATTATGTTTTCTGTAATGTGTGTAGGTTTAATGTAGTGTTTTTTAAAATAATTTTCTGGTAAATGTATATTTCTATCTGTTTCCCTACCTTAACCAGAAATTATTTCAGTTGCTTTAAAAGTACCTACAGACATTGTTTCCACAAAAATATAAATTATATACATTTACTAAACAAACACTGTTCATATTTTTTCCCCTATTTCCTTTTTCAAAACGTCTCTTATCCAAAGTTTTTATTTTCAAAATGTCTCTTCTCCATATTTTAGTTCCAAAACGGCCCTTATCCAAGAGTTTTTTATTTATAACAATATTTTAAAATAAGTTACTTTTATGATGTTTTTTAATAACAAAAATAGATAACTAAGAAACATTCAGAAAAAGTTTCAATATTTTACATACAACAGAAATTGTTATATACGTTTTTTACTAATTACCGAAATTTATGCCGACTGGATGAAGGACATTTTGGAACTAAGCGACTCATTTATTTCAAGCAGCTGGTCAGCCCTACGATGTTACGATATGATTCTATGTTCACTCCTAGGTATGCTTTGCAGTCCAGAATCTGATTTCTGAATCCTTTTCTAATCATAATGTAGTCCAGAATGAAATTTTCGCTCTGTAACGGCGTGTGGGCAGATATGAAACATCCTGCAGATTAAAACTGTGTGCCTGACAGATACTCGAACTCGAGACCTTTGCCTTTCGCGGGTAAATGCTCTATCAACTTTTTATTTTGTTCTAAAGGAACCTTCCTGGTGCCCAAAGGAAGGTGTGCGGGCAAAATGGGGAGGGGTCGCAACCCGACGTCTGGCCACCTCGTCCCGTTCCCACCCTCCAGGAACTAAGTAACGCGCAGGGAATGTCGAGTAGAGGTACAATGAACAGCAATGGTTTATTTATTTTCCTTTATTTTTAAATTAACATTAATACCGCAGAGTACAGCAGGAGACCGGCGTCGCGAGGAAGAGGGCGCAGCAACGCGTCAGACTCAGTGAGTCCATCGACGCACAGTTTTTCGTAGAACAACATGCCGATGATCAGAGAATACCTCGGTTCTAAGTGTGGAAGAGGTAGGGATCAGCTCGTCAAGTCAGGAATACGCCAGCTCAGGAGTGAGTTAAGGAAGACACCGCAAAGGAAACTGGAGAAAAATGGTCTGTATTTTGGATTGCGGACAACTGCGCAATGGCGCTCATTAAGGAACTGTCGAAAGTCAAGGATACTTTCCTCGCCATTAGCAAACGAGTAGTGAGCCGTGTGTCCACAAACACACTTCACTGAATTCGTCTTCGCTTGCGGGAAGTATTCCGCGTCAGGAAGAAGGAGAAGTTGAGTAGGTATCTGATGGAGAGTCGTACGGGTAATTAGGGACAACATCTGTTGCACCAACAACCAGACACCTCTTGCCGATCCGCACACCAGCGATACTCGTCCTTTTCCAGAACATCACAGGCGACACACAACGAGATATCTGCGAAGAGAATCCCGTGCAGCCGTGACCGGCATACTTGCTTCCATTGACAGTAACATACCATGCAGACTGGATGTCAGTGTCGAGATAAGGAGAGCACGACGATCGCCAAACGGCACGCTAGTAGACGTCGGTATGCTTCCCCTCAACCACATTTAGTGACCTGTGCTGCTAAGAAAACAATGGATCTCCTTCGTGGATGTCAAGTGCTCTGGCATTATCACAGTACAGACGTACCTCTGGAACAGGAACAAGTGGCGCACGTGCCAAAGCCATTCTTTGGCTGTGGCACGTCCGGAGGCGAAATAGGCGCTGAGAGAGAGTATGGTGCAAGGGCATCCAGCAATAGGTTAGTGAGGCACGTAGGACGACGGCGCCACAACGCCACGTGAGAGCGAATGAAAAGGGCTATAGCTCTGTCAGGCACCTGATACAGACCTAAATCGCCTTTCTTTCGGGGAGGGGGGGGGGGGCTCTCGTAGTTTATCTTAAACAGCAGTCTTGGCAAGCAAATGGCCCCAATGTTGTTAGCATACGGTGGGCCATGGATGGCGGAATAGGAAGTGTCTATGCCATGTGCGGGGTACGAGACGCCAAACATACATTTACATATTGCGTCCGTTGCAGAAGATCGAAAATTCGTAAACGGTGATCTAAGAGCCCAGCTCGTAGTTGGGAAAGTAGGCGCCGGCAGTTGAGGGCAATCGTGCGCCTCAAAGCACGTGCGAAATCGAGTCCTAAGCATCGGATAGTATCAGCTACGCGCAAAGGAGCAGCACTGTCCGCAGGAAGCCCCGCATCTATAGCCATGGCGTTCAATTTGTGAATGTTAAGGCAACTACCAGAAGCTTCGCCATAGGTGGTAACCTATGGCGTTGACTCCCTGATCTCAGTACCACTACGAAGATACAGATAGAGAAGATCGAAAGAAGAGCGGCGCGCTTCGCCACAGGCTTATTTGGTAAGCGTGATAGCGTTACGGAGATGTTTAGCAAACTCAAGTGGCAGACTCTGCAAGAGAGGCGCTCTGCATCGCGGAGTAGCTTGCTGTCCAGGTTTCAAGAGGGTGCGTTTCTGGGTGAAGTATCGAATATATTGCTTCCCCCTACTTATACCTCCCGAGGAGATAACGAACGTAAAATCAGAGAGATTCGAGCGCGCACGGAGGCTTTCCGGCAGTCGTTATTTCCGCGAACCATACGCGACTGGAACGGGAAAGGGAGGTAATGACAGTGGCACGTAAAGTGCCCTCCACCACACGCCGTTGGGTGGCTTGCGGAGTATAAGTGTAGATGTAGATGTAGATACAGATGTCGAAGAACAATGACGAGATCGCCGGCATAAGCAGTGCAGCTGAATACGTTGTGACTGACAGACATCCCAGAGAGGCGTTGAAGAAGGCCGTGGATGTGTGTGATGTCCTTAGGTTAGTTAGGTTTAAGTAGTTCTAAATCTATGGGACTGATGACCTCAGATATTAAGTCCCATAGTGCCCAGAGCCATTTGAACCAATTTTGAAGAAGGCCGCAGAGCAACAGTTCCACGGCGAAAGCATTGGGCAGCCTTGACGCACTGACAAGGGGAAGGCCTCAGACACGGCCAACCGATTCGGCTCAAATTTGGCAGGTCGCTTGTGTACAACCTAAAACGAAGGAATCTAAGTTATTTTGGGTCAACACCTCCGCAATTTTGAGAAAATCACCCCTAAAAGTTACGATGAGAAATCGACTCAAAATTGGCGGGATCGATAGATAATTGTAAACAGAGCATTTTTCATCATCAGGTATGGGGTCTGAAAACGCATACTTTTCCATAAATCGAGGTCAGAAACTTTTACAACTGCCGCGTCTGTGTCCACATGGTAAACGCGTTTCGCCGCCAGTACCGATAGCGCAACGGCCAAGGTAACTGGCTGGGAATCGGAGAACCCGGGTTCGAATCTCGAAGAAACTTAGCGGATATTCTTCTTTTCGTTTGTATTTTTGCATATTATATTGATATGGATAGGAGGGTTAAGTAAGAGAGCTGTGAATTCCTCACGAGAGATCAAAGACAGCCAACCGCGCGACGCTTGTTTACAGCGAGACACCGGACAGAATGCACGCGGGCAGAGTTACGTTGTCCCCGTTGCCACTTCGTCATATCATAGTAGTGAACCAGGATGAGTGAAAGTGACCAGCACGAGCCTTACAGAAGTCAATCGGAAAGAGTTGTTTTCCGTCATTATGCTGCCGCGAACCTCGCGGATGCATATAGTGATTTTTTCATCGTTAATGCGCCGAAGTAACATATGACGAGTACTGTATGTAGTTTGCAGTAATTAGCTCGTCTTTTTATGCCGTATTAACTAGTTATTGTTTGTTGTGTCATATCTCTCAGGTGCATAATCTGAATAATGGAGGATGTACACACTTCGACTAGCGCTGTAATATATATTTGGGAGCCTGTCACAGTATCACCGACGCTGTGTTTTGGTTTGTAAAAGTGTTGCAAGACAGATGCATTATCAATGCACTATTGGAAGCAGGCAGTTCTGTTTCTCGGCGTTCCAGATTGATATGAGCGGTTACCGTCGAGTGATTTTTGGAGCTGACGAACGAAATGACTTTTCTAGGAAATTCGAAACCGGGTTTGCCGATTCCCAGCGAGTTACCTTATCCGTTGCGCTATCAGCGCTGTCGCCAAAACGCGTTTACCATGTGAGTACAGAAGCGGCAGTTGTAAAAGTTTCTTTCCTCGATTTCTGGGAAAGTTTGCATTTTCGGACCCCATACCTGATGATGAAAAATGCTCTATTTACAATTATCTATGGATCCCTCCAATTTTGAGTCGATTGCTCGTCATAGCCTTTAGTGGTGATTTTCTCAAAATTGTGGGGGTGTTCCCCCAAAATATCTTGCAGTCCTTCGTTTTAGGTTGTACCCAAGCGACCTGCCAAATTTGAGCCGAATCGGTTGGCCGTGTCTGAGGCCTTCCCCTTGTGAGCGACGGATCGAGATGGGAATAGTGAGATGGCCATTGCAGAGCACACAAGACGTAGCTCCACGAAGGAGGCGCATTACGACGTCGACGGTACCTTCAGGGTATCCCATACTGCGGAGCACCCCTTCCAAGAAGTCGTGATCGACCCAAACGAACGCCACGCTGAAGTCAAGAGCTCCTGAAAGCGCAGGCATACGACGACCGTGCGCAAAGGCAATTATGTCCCAGTAGCGACAGAAGGCAGTGCGGATGTTCTTGTCTCCTCCCAAAGATGTTTGATAGGGTTAAACAACGTACCGAATCGTCCGTTTATGTCGCACAGCCAACAGCCGGGTAAAGATCTTTGTGTCACTGTGGATGGGAATGAGGAAACCATAGAGGAAACCGCCTGCAGTCGACACTAAAGGTAACATAAGGTCCTGACAAATTTCCGTCCACACTGGAGCCAGAAGTGGACGAAATGTCCGATAAAACTCCAGTGGGGGGCCGTCAGGGCCAGCCGACCTGTTCGTAGAACCCGTCTGTATAGCATCATGCACTTCGGCCTCTGTGACGTTAGCTACCAGCTCCATCGTCGCATCCACGGGAACCCAGCTAAAGGAGAGTCCGGAGACCACCGTAATGTAGGCAGGGTAGTGACGTTGTTCAGAGTATAGCATAATATAATGTGCATAGAGAGCAGACCTTATATACCGCTGGGTATCAAAACGCCGCCCACTGCGGTCGTAAGAACATTAATACACTACTGGCCATTAAAATTGCTACACCAAGAAGAAATACAGATGATAAACGGGTATTCATTGGACAAATATATTATACTAGAACTGGCATGAGATTACATTTTCACGCAGTTTGGGTGCATAGATCCTGAGAAATCAGTACCCAGAACAACCACCTTTGCTCGTAATAACGGCCTTGATACGCCTGGGCATTGAGTCAAACAGAGCTTGGATGGCGTGTACAGGTACAGCTGCCCATGCAGCTTCAACACGATACCACAGTTCATCAAGAGTAGTGACTGGCGTATTGTGACGAGTCAGGCCGCCACTGACCAGACGTTTTCAATTAGTGAGAGATCTGGAGAATGTGCTGGCCAGGGCAGCACTCGAACATTTTATGTATCCAGAAAGGCCCGTACAGGACCTGCAACATGCGGTCGTGAATTATCCTGCTGAAATGTAGGGTTTCGCAGGGATCGAATGAAGCGTAGAGCCACGGGTCGTAACACATCTGAGATGTAACGTCCACTGTTCAAAGTGACGTCAATGCGAACAAGAGGTGACCGAGGCGTGTAACCAATGGCACCCCATACCATCACGCCGGGTGATACGCCAGTATGGCGATATCGAATACACGCTTCCGAAGTGAGCTCACCTCGATGTCGCCAAACACGGATGGGACCATCATGATGCTGTAAACAGAACCTGGATTCATCCGAAAAAAATGACGTTTTGCCATTGGTGCACCTAGGTTCGTCGTTGAGTACACCATCGCAGGCACTCCTGTCTGTGGTGCAGCGTTCAGGGTAACCGCAGCCACCGTCTCCGAGCTGATAGTCCATGCTGCTGCAAACGTCGTCGAACTGTTCGTGCAAATGGTTGTTGTCTTGCAAACGTCCCCATCTGTTCTTTCAGGGATCGAGACGTGGCTGCACGATCCGTTACAGCCATGCGGATAAGATGCCTGTCATCTCGGCCGCTAGTGATACGAGACCGTTGGGATCCAGCAGGGCGTTCCGTATTACCCTCCTGAACCCACCGATTCAATATTCTGCTAACAGTCATTGTATCTCGACCAACGCGAGCAGCAATGTCACGATACGATAAACCGCAATCGTGATAAGCTACAATCCGACCTTTATCAAAGTCGGAAACGAGATGGTACGCATCTCTCCTCCTTACACGAGGCATCACAACAACGTTTCACCAGGCAACGCCGGTCAACTGCTGTTTGTGTATGAGAAATCTGTTGGAAACATCCCTCATGTCAGCACGTTGTAGGTGTCGCCACCGGCGCCAACCTTGTGCGAATCCTCTGAAAGTTAATCATTTGCATATCACAGCATCCTCTTCCTGTCGGTTAAATTTCGAATCTGTAGCACGTCGTCTTCGTGGTGTAGGAATTTTAATGGGGAGTAGTCTAAAAGTCCTCCGACGGTCACGTCGTTCCACTGTGACATGATTTATTAATGGACGCTCCTGCGGTAATCTGTCGTGTGTGTGCTCCCTGCCCATAGCTCCTTCAAAGTGGCAGCGATAGAGGGATGTTAGCTGGGCCTTGGCACGATTCGCCATCGCCTGGCGCTCTGGGGAATACAGTATCACAGTACATTCGCGGAGAATGGTGGAATAGAATTCCTGATTCCGTCGCCGCCACGCCGCAACTTCCCTTCCGTTACCTATCAAGGCCTTGCGGAGGGCAGGCTTTGCGCAGAGCACCGACAGAGATACGGCAGATTGATAGGCATCACGGCGTCGACGACAAGCTGTCCAAGTGGTCTCGATGAGCTGCCGGCAGTCGGGGGAAGTAAGGTGGATCATGTTCAGTTTCCATGGTCCACGGCCGATTCAGAACCCTTTGGCGGCAGAGATTAGTGGCGTATATATTTGCGTCATGGTCAGAGAACGCAACAGGTCAGACTTCAGCAGCCTGCACCCCACTGACAACCCCCTGCGGGTCCGGGGGTAAGAATAGGCCCGCGGTTTTCCTGCCTGTCGTAAGAGGCGACTAAAAGGCGTCTCAACTGTTTCGGCCTTTAATGTGATGGTCCCCATCGGGGTTTGACATCCATTTTTCCAAATTCAACAGAAGTACGAGCCTTTTGGGGAAGGACACCTTACGTGGTGCCCCTTCAGTCCTCTGTGCCCTAAGACCTTGGCACTCTTTATCGTCTTGGCGTCGTAACTACACCTTCCATCCCTTATTTTGGGCCCGCATCTCGTGGTCGTGCGGTAGCGTTCTCGCTTCCCACGCCCGGGTTCCCGGGTTCGATTCCCGGCGGGGTCAGGGATTTTCTCTGCCTCGTGATGGCTGGGTGTTGTGTGTTGTCCTTAGGTTAGTTAGGTTTAAGTAGTTCTAAGTTCTAGGGGACTTATGACCACAGCAGTTGGGTCCCATAGTGCTCAGAGCCATTTTGAACCTTATTTTGGGCATACACCCCTGATGGATTGTGTAAGTTACATCATTAGTGCGGCACCATCTGCACCCACGATACCTATGGACTTCCAATGGCACCCAAAATCCAGCATGGTAGCCAGCCCGTTGTGGTGGGGTCGTCATGTACCCTCTAGGTTGTAGCCACCTGACAACACAGGGATCGTACTGCCGATGCCTGAGCTGACACCTTCCCACGTAAGCCAAGGAGTAGATGCTCGTCTCTTTGGGGCATCAGGACTCCCGGCAACGGCCATCCTGCCAGGTGGCCTTTGCTGTAGCTGGGTGGCGCCCGTGGGGAGAGCCCCTGGTCTGAGTGGGTGGCATCGGGGCGGATACCCCGCAATGAAGCGGGTAAAGTCTCAATCCGGTGGTCGCACGACCACCAACGTCTCTAAGCGCGGTAAAGTAGACTTTAACGCTGTGGCATATAATCCCAAATCGTTCCTTTCCCTAGCCACGCCCTGGGAGGGACGCAGGGCTGCGGATAGACGGGAGCCGTATTCACTGCGATACCTTGTGTGCAGCAGAACTGATGGGGATTCATCTTTGGGGACTAAGCCTCTGTTCTTTGTGACCCATCTTGAAGATAAGTTCGGGGAAGTGGCATCTCTTTCCAAAATGCGGAGCGGGGCCATTTTGATACAAGCAGCTTTCTCTGCACAATCAAGGGCGTTACTCGCCTGTGAGAAGATTGGTGACATACCCGTTAACGTCACTCCCCATAAGTAACTAAATTTGGTCCAGGGGATTATCTTTCATAAAGATCTTCTGCTACAGTCTGATGACGAGCTACGGGAGAACCTGGCACGACGAGGTGTACACGTCGTTCATCGTGTCTTTAGGGGACCCAAGGATAATAGGATCGCTACCAGTGCTTTCATCCTGGCCTTTGAGGGCGACTGCTTGCCCGAAAAGGTCAAGGTCATGATCTACCGGTGCGATGTCAAGCCCTATGTCCCGCCCCCTATGCGATGCTTCCAGTGCTGGAAATTCGGACACATGTCCTCCAGATGCACTGCCAGCCCCACATGTCGAGATTGTGGAGGACCTTCGCATCCCAATGCTCCGTGTGCTCCGCCTCCCACCTGCGTTAACTGTGGGAGCATCATTCTCCCAGCTCGCCAGACTGTGCAGTCTACCAACGAGAACGGAAGATACAAGAAATTAAGACCCTGGACCGTTTAACTTACCAAGAGGCGAGGAAGAAATTAGAATGGCTCAACCCCACACCTATGTTCAGGAGTTATGCTGCTGTAACACTGCCACCACCAGATCCTGCACAGACTCCTTTCACAGTTGTCCCACCGAACAGTCACGTTACGCCTGCCCCGCCACAGGTGAGGGCCACTCTCTCTTCCACTACTCCTAAAACACCCAGTTCGGGGGCAGTACGCCCTGAACAACCGCGGACGTCAGTCCCCACCTCTCAGCCAGAGAGGCGACAGCCCTCTCCGGCTACTCAGCCGGAGAAGCGACAGCTCTCTCCGGCTGCTCAGCCGGGGACGCAACATCCTCCTCCGGCCTCACTTGTTCGGAAGGGATCCTTTCGGGGAGTCCCTTCCAAGGACTTCCCTAGTGTCTCACAAGACGCTAGCCAGTGGCTGAAGAAGCCACCAGCTGCTCGTCGAAGGGCTTCACGCTCTTCGTCCCTGATATGCGTCAGGAAAGCACTCCCAGCATGCAAACCCTCCTCCAAAAGACAAGAGAGAGAAGAGGAAGCTCTCTAAGAAGGATAAGGACCCAGTGGTTCCCGCACCACCGCTTCCTGTCAGCTCAGCCTCTGAGGATGAGGCCGAGCTCTTTGCGTCCCCTGATGACCTGGATCTCGCCATCTCCTCAGAAACGATGGACGTAGCGGCGTCCGTCACTCAGTCGATGGCAGCATGTGACCCTGCGATGTAATTTGCCTTTTCAGTGCCTGCATGCCCCTACTGGACACGCTTTGTACAATCCTCCAGTGGAATTGTGGCGGTTATTTTAGCCATCTACCTGAGTTACGTCAGCTTCTAAGCATGACACCTGCTTTCTGCATTGCCCTCCAGGAAACCTGGTTGCCGGCAATGCGGACCCCTGTCCTTCGTGGATACAGGGGTTTTTACTGCAACTGTAGCACTTACAATTGTGTGTCAGGTGGAGTCTGCGTGTGTGTCCTTACCTCTGTATATAGTGCTCCTGTGCCCCTTCAAACATCATTGGAAGCTGTGGCTGTCCGCGTAAGGACTACCCAGGACATAACTGTCTGCAGTGTCTATCTCCCTCCAAGTGGCACAGTCTCCCTGACCGAATTGGCTGCACTTGTCACCCACGCCTTTTCTTCTCCTGGGAGATTTTAACGCCCACAATCCCCTGTGGGGTGGAACGATGATTACTGGCCGAGGCAGAGATGTGGAGAATCTCCTCTCCAAACTCGGCCTCTGCCTGTTAAACACTGGCGCCGCCACACATTTCAGTGTGGTGCATGGCACGTTCTCGGCCATAGATCTGTCGTTGTGCAGCCCAGGGCTTGTACCATCGGTCCACTGGAGAGTCCATGCCGACTTGTGTGGTAGTGACCATTTTCCCATCTTCCTTTCACTACCCCAGCGTCGCTCCCATGAACGCTTGCCTAGATGGGCATTTAGCAAGGCAAACTGGGAAACGTTCTCCTCTGCTGCCACTGTTGACTCTCTCCCCCACGGTACCATCGATGTGGCGGTTGAGACACTGACTGCAGCGATTGCTTCCGCTGCGGAACGTACCATTCCTCGTTCGTTAGGGTGCCCCCGGCGAAAGTCAGTGCCTTGGTTGTCTCCAGAGGTCGCTGAAGCCATTAAAGAACGTCGGCGGGCTCTTCAGCGACATAAGCGGCACCCGTCTTTGGAGAACATCATTTTCTTCAAACGTCTCCGTGCTCAGGCACGGCGGATCATCAAAAGGCGGAAACAGGAGTGCTGGGAGAGGTACGTTTCCACCATTGGTTCCCGTACTTCACCCTCCCAGGTGTGGATGAAGATTCGGCGCATCTTTGGATTGCAGCACTCTACAGGTGTTGCAGGGATTACCATCAACGGGGCGGTATCCACCGATGCCAATGCAATCGCCAAGCATTTCGCACAGCACTATGTTCGGGCCTCTGCGTCGGGGAATTACCCGCCCGCGTTTCGCGCGCTAAAACGCCGGGAGGAATGCGGACGGCTTTCTTTTGCTTCTCGCCACCCTGAGGCGTATAACACCCCATTTAGTTTGTGGGAACTCCAAAGCGCCCTGGCACAGTGCCCCGATACAGCCTCTGGGCCAAATAGCATCCACAATCAGATGCTCAAACACCTGTCCCCAGACTGTCAGCAGTGTGTTCTTGCCATCTTCAACCGCATATGGGGCGATGGTGTCTTTCCGTCGCAGTGGCGAGAGAGTACCATCATTCCGGTGCTGAAGCCTGGTAAGGACCCGCTTATTGTGGATAGCTATCGGCCCATTAGCTTGACAAATACTCTGTGTAAGCTACTGGAATGTATGGTGAGTCGACGGCTGTGTTGACTGCTCGAGTCTCGGGGTCTTCTGTCTCCGTGCCAGAGCGGCTTCCGTCAGGGCCGTTCCACCGCCGATACTTTGGTCTTCCTTGAGTCTGCAATCCGCACTGCTTTTTCCAGGCGCCAACACCTCGTCTCCGTCTTTTTCGACCTCTATGACACGACGTGGCGGCACCATATTCTCGCCACGTTGCACGGGTGGGGTCTCCGGGGCTCTCTCCCCATTTTTATTCAGAATTTTTTTATCTGTTCGGACATTCCGCGTTTTAATTGGCACATCCCATAGTTCACTTCATATCCAGGAGAACGGCGTTCCACAGGGTTCTGTATTGAGCGTGACCCTTTTCCTTGTGGCCATTAATGGCCTTGCAGCGGCAGCCGGGTCGTCTGTCTCACCCACGTTATATGCTGACGATTTCTGCGTCTTTTTCAGCTCCTCCATCATTAGTGTTGCAGAATGTAGGTTGCAGGGAGCCATAGGCAAGGCGCAGGTGTGAGCCCTAGCCCATGGGTTTCAATTTTCTCCTGCGAAGACTTGTGTTATGCACTTTTGTCGGCGTCGAACTGTCCATCCCCACCCTGAGCTCTATCTTCAGGATGCCATGCTCAGGGTTGTTGACACTTACCGTTTTCTGGGATTGCTGTTCGATGCCCGGCTTACTTGGCTTCCACATATTCGTCAGCTCAAGCGTCAGTGCTGGCAGCATCTGAATGCCCTCCGCTGCCTCAGCAACACAACTTGGGGTGCGGATCGTAATACGCTGCTGCAGCTCTACAAAGTCCTCGTGCTGTCCCGACTGGATTATGGGAGTGTGGCGTATGGTTCAGCGTCGCCCTCCGCGTTGCAACTGCTGAACCCCGTTCACCACTGTGGGGTTCGACAGGCGACAGGAGCATTCCGCACCAGCCCCGTTAATAGCCTACTTGCTGAGGCTGGGGTTCCTCCGCTTCGCATTCGGCGTCAACAACTGTTAGCCAACTATGCTGCCCACGTCCGTTGTTCGCCCCGTCACCATAACTACCGTCTCCTTTTCGCTAATGCGGCAGTCCATATCCCACACCGGCGGCCGCGCTCAGGCCATACCATTGGGATCCGTGTTCGGTCACTCCTTAGTGAACTCGAATCTTTGCCTCTTCCATCTGCTTTTCAGGTCCACTCGCATACACCACCTTGGTGTATTCGTCGGCCGCAGCATCGGCTGGACCTCTCGCGATGGCAAAAGGATTCAGTTCCTCCTGCAGTCTTGCGTCGCCAATTTCTTGCTCTCCTCGACGCATCCCGCGACTCGGAGGCTATCTATACAGATGGCTCGATGATTGATGGCCGTGTGGGGTACGCTTATGCTCATGCGGACTATGTAGAGCAGCGCTCCTTGCCGGAAGGCTGCAGTGTTTACACCGCAGAGCTAACAGCCATTTTTCGTGCCCTTGAACGTATTCGTACCAGCACTGGAGAGTCTTTTGTCATTTGCAGTGACTCTCTCAGTAGTCTACAGGCTCTTGACCAGTGCTACCCACGCCATCCCATTGTTGTTGCCATCCAGGAGTCCGTTCATGCTCTTGAAAAGCGTGGACGTTCAGTTTTGTTTATATGGAGCCCGGGACACGTTGGGATAGTGGGAAACGAACTCGCCGACAAGTTAGCCAAAGAAGCTACCCGCAAACTGCCGTTGGAGATCGGCCTCCCGGCAACTGATCTCCGATCGGTGTTGCACCGTCGGGTCTTTGGGATGTGGGCAGACGAATGGCGCACTCTGTTTGTACCCAACAAGCTGCGGCGAGTAAAGGAGTCCACGACTGTGTGGGGTTCCTCCATGTGGGCCTCTCGCAGAGATTCTGTTATTCTCTGTAGGCTCCGCATTGGTCACTCTTGGCTGACGCATGGTCATCTGTTGCATCGAGAGGACCCCCCTCATTGTCGCTGTGGTGCAACCATGACGGTGGCCCATGTGTTGTTGGAATGTCCTCTTTTAACCGCTCTCAGGCGAGCTTTTAATCTCCAGGGTGACTTATCATCTCTTTTTTTGTGACAATGTCTCTATGGCAGATCGGGTTTTAATTTTTATTCGTGCATGCGGCTTCTATAGGTCCATTTAATTTTATTTTGAGCTGTATCTTTTAATTAGTTTTGTGTTGTAATTCGACTCCACCCTAATCTTTTAGGCTGGAGGTTTTAACGTGTTGCAGAGTGGCTGGCTCATCCTATTATTTTCGTGATTAGCCAGCCACAGTCCTCTGCTGTACGGTTTTAATTCCTTCTGCCTTTCTTCTATGTGTTGTTTTTGTTGCTATGCTCCGTTTTCCGTGTTGTCTTACCATTGACCTTGGGACTTTTCTTCCCCCGGAATTTTTTATTTTAGTGCTTCGCCTGACTGGTGGATAGATTCAATGTGCTTTGTGTTTTTATGAAACAAGGGACCGATGACCTATGCAGTTTGGTCCCTTTACTCTTTAAACCAACCAACCAACCACCCCACTGACAGTATCGCGCGAGATGAAAACCCTGGACGATCGCCATGAACATGCTGCCAAGAATCCACAGGGCTGAAGTGCTGGAGGACTGTCACTAGCGTTGCGCACGGAGAGTGACGCGGTAGTTAGTCTTTGGGTTCCTGAGTGCAGCTGAAATCGCCTTCCATGATCAATGCATCCTGCCGACCCAGGAAAAGAGGCGTGACTGTCTCTGAGAAGAAGGTGGAACGTTTACGGGGCGACCCGAACCAGATGGCGCTTTGAAATTGACGATCCTGACGCCACTAAACGTGCACCATACCTCTGGCATCAAGGGAGATAGGTAACTGCATCAGCGAGAATACCCTCACGTACGAGATCGCCACCCCACAACCAGTAGGGGAAGCATGAGGTACATGTGCTCTAAGACCACGGGGAGGACAGAAAGTGGAACGTGCATCTTCTGAAGGAGAGCAACGGCAGCGTCTGCAGAATATAGCATATTGATATAGAAGTGACTATGTGATAAGTATGGAAAGCTGCTACCGCCAAGAGGGCAGGCGATTTAGACACGGGGTAAGCACAGGGAACGCCCTGTTAGGCCCCTGACGGGGAGGTAGCTGACTCCAAAAGGGGGTTCATCGCTCTGTACACCTCTAGAATGTCCATTCTGCTTCATACGCCTTCGGTCGTTCGTGATCCAAAACTTTAATTTAATTGCGGCTTGGCGGTAAGAAAACGCCATGATGGTTGACTGAATTCTGACTCTGAGACAAGCTGCTACGCAGAAGTACACAATCGCGTGCTAACTCGTGAGCAGCCTAACAAGCGAGATGCAAACAAGGCGTTCGCGCCTCACCACTGTCTAAGGCAGACTTCTCCATCTGAGCTACCCAAGCACGGTTGTTGACCCGTTATCAAATCTGTACCGTACTTCCACCAGTAGCTCGTTTCCCACCTTCCAGACTTCAAAGAAGCTCTCCTGCGAAAATTGCAAGAGTAGTACTCCTGGAAGAAAGGATATTGCTGAGATATGGTTTAGTCACAGCCTGAAGGATCATCCCAGAATGAAATTTTCACTCTACAGCGGAGTGTGCGCTATTATGAAACTTTCTGGCAGATTAAACATGTGTACTAGACTGTTACTCTAACTGGGTGTGTTCTACTTTGCTAGACAGTTTCATGTCAGGGCACACTCTGCTGTAGAGTAAAAATCTCATTCGGGAAACATCCCCCAGATTGTGGCTAGGCCATGTCTCCGCAATATCTTTTCTTCTGTTAGTATTGTAAGTTACGCAGGCGTGCTTCTGTGAAGTTTGGAAGGTCTGACATGACGTACTGGAGGAAGTTTCATGATGTACTCTATTTGGTATCTGCCTTGGTTTCCTCGTGTTATCCAACTAAACCTTCTTCTCCTGCGATTTTGGAAGAATGTGTTCGCTGCATGCAGTTGAAAGCTCTGACAGAACCTTAGATGTTTCTTGTAGCAGCATTTTGGGACAAGGTGACGTCTTCTGCTATTTAAGTTTGCTGAAACATAAGGCAATCTATTTATGACGATGACTAATGACGAAAATTAATTTGTGGATCCTAATGTTGGCAGAAATGAAGCGTTGTTTTCTGCAAGAGCTGCCATCCAACAGCAACCACAGTACTCCTCTCAGAACCGACTGAGGAGGAGTCGGTGGCGGTGGGACAGTAAATGGTTTCTGTCTGGAAACGAAGCAGAACACGGTACAATACACTAAGAAGACAAAAGTCTTGGGATACCTCCTAACATCGTGGCGGACCTCCTTTTACCATGTGTATCGAGGTAACTCGACGGGGCATGTACTCAATACATCACTGGATGTTCTCTGCAGAAATACATTGGCCATTAAAATTGCTACACCAAGAAGAAATGCAGATGATAAACGGGTATGCATTGGACAAGTATATTATACTAGAACTGACATGTGATTACATTATCACGCAATTTGGGTGCATAGATCCTGAGAAATCAGTACCCAGAACAACCACCTCTGGCCGTAATAACGGTCTTGATAAGCCTGGGCATTGAGTCAGCAGGGCTTGGATGGCGTGTACAGGTACAGCTGCCCATGCCGCTTCAACACGATATCACAGTTCATCAAGAGTAGTGACTGGCGTATTGTGACGAGCCAGTTGCTCGGCCACCATTGACCAGACGTTTTCAATTGGTGAGAGATCTGGAGAATGTGCTGGCCAGGGCAGCAGTCGAACAATTTCTGTATCCAGGAAGGACCGTACAGGACCTGCAACATGAGGTCGTGAATTATCCTGCTGAAATGTAGGGTTTCGCAGGGATCGAATGACGGGTAGAGCCACGGGTTGTAACACATCTGAGATGTAATGTCCACTGTTCAAAGTGCCGTCAATACGAACAAGAGGTGACCGAGACGTGTAACCAATGGCACACCATACCATCACGCTGGGTGATACGCCAGTATGACGATGACGAACACACGCTTCCAATGTGCGTTCACCGCGATGCGACCATCATGATGCTGTAAACAGAACCTGGATTCATCCGAAAAAATGACGTTTTGGCATTCGTGCACCCAGGTTCGTCGTTGAGTACACCATCGCAGGCGCTCCTGTCTGTGATGCAGCTTCAAGGGTCCATGCTGCTGCAAACGTCGTCGAACTGTTCGTGCATATGGTTGTTGTATTGCAAACGTCCCCATCTGTTCTTTCAGGGATCGAGACGTGGCTGCACGATCCGTTACAGTCATGCAGTCATGCGGATAAGATGCCTGTCATCTCGACTGCTAGTGATTCGAGGCCGTTGGGATCCAGTACGGTGTTCCGTATTACCCTCCTGAACCCACCGTTTCCATATTCTGCTAACAGTCATTGTATCTCGACCAACGCGAGCTGCAATGTCGCGATACGGTAAACCGCAATCGTGATAAGCTACAATCCGACCTTTATCAAAGTCGGAAACATGATGGTACGCATTTCTCCTCCTTACACGAGTCATCAAAACAACGTTTCACCAGGCAACGCCGGTCAACTGCTGTTTGTGTATGAGAAATCGTTTGGCCACTGTCCTCATGTCAGCACGTTGTAGGTGTCGCCACCGGCGCCAACCTTGTGTGAATGCTCTGAAAAGCTAATCATTTACATATCACAGAATGTTCTTCCTGTCGGTTAAATTTCGTGTCTGTAGGACGTCATCTTCGTGGTGTAGCAATTTTAATTGCCAGTAGTATATTACGCCATGCTGCCTCTGTAGCGGTCCATAATTGCGAAATTACTGTGCACGATTTTGCGCACGAATCGATCTATCGATTATGTCCCATATATATTCAATGGGATTCATGTTGGGCTATCTGAGTGGCCAGGTCATCCACCCGAATTGTTCAGAATGTTCTTGAAACCAATCGTGAATAACTGTGGCCCAGCGTCATGGCACTCTGTCATCCGTAAACATTCCATCGTTGTTTGGGTACGTGGAGTCCATCAAAAACTGCAGATGGTCTTCAAGTAGCGGAACATAACTATCTCCAGTCAATGGCCAGTCCAATCCATGTAAGCACAGGCAACACCATTATGGAGCCACCAACAGCTTACATAGTGTCATGTTGACTACTAGAGTCCATTACTTCGTGGGGTCTGCGTCACACGCCAAACCTATCATCAGGTCTTATCAACTGAAACAGGAACTCATATGACTAGGTCACGGTGTTCCATTCGTCTAGGGTTCAACTGGTATGGTCACGAGTCCAGGAGTGGTGATGCAGGTGATGTCGTACTGTAAGCAAAGGCACTCGCGTCAGTCGTCTGCTGCCGTAGCCCATTAACGACAAGTTTCGCCGCATAGCCCTAACGGATACGTTCTTATGCATCCCAGGTTGATTTATGCCGTTATTTCACGCAGCGTTGCTTGTCTGTTAACACTAACAACTCTACCCGAACGCAGCTGCTCTCGGCCATTAAGTGGAGACTGTGTCGCCCACTATAGTTTCAGTAGCGAGGGGTAATGCTTGAAATGTGGTATTCTCGGCACACTCTTGACAATGTGGATCTCAGAATATTGAATTCCCCACCGATTTCCGAAATAGAATGTCCTATGCGTCTAGCTCCAACTACTATTCCACGTTCAAAGTGTGTCCCGTCGTGCGGCGATAATCACGTAGGAAACCTTTTCTCATTAATCACCTAAGTACTAGTACAAATGACAGCTTTGTCAATGAACTGCCATTTTATACCTATTTTATACCTATTTTAAGCGATATTACCGCGATCTATATGTGTGCGCATCGCTGCACCATGACTTTTCTCACTTCAGTGTAAAGTAACCTCCAAATAACATCATTTCTGTAGAGCCGAAGCGTCACCGTTCGTTGAATCGTCATAAATATTCCTTCTAAGAGTAAAGAGATAGAGAAGAAGGAGGATATGCTGCGTGTGTAATGGTTCGAGGTTGAAGGCGGATGCAAATCGTAGCGGGGCGGGTAGTTCCGCTCAGTGAAGTACCGGTTTCCACCACAAAGCTTCATGTGTCAGCATTGGGCTACAGTTCTCGCGAATCTGTTCACGACCGACAGCAGTCACCTGGGCCGCGACAGCCCACGCCCCAAGGTAAGAAATTCCGCGTTTTATTAGTCGCTTTTAATGACCGCTTACTGACAACTTATGGAGCCACCGTCTATGTCTAGTAACTATGTCTGTGCTTCAGTTTCTCATTGCTAAAGGCGAGGCATAAATAGTGTCTTACGTTGGTAAATCACATCTTTTCATCTTGGATTTCTTGCAATCACAGCACGAGGAAGACAAGAGACGGTCGAAGAATATAGGAGAAAAAATTTCATTAGAGAATATCGAAACACGCATAATAAGATGAGTAACTTGCAGTATTTGGAGTATTGCAGTATTTGGAGATGGCCATATCATGTCTGGAGTCACAGGGATTAATCCTGTGTGTATGCCGGATGTATGAGAATCCAACGTTCCAGAGCAGTATCACATTCCGAGAAGAAAAGAAATACACCTATACAAATCTGGGCACTGTTTCCGTAAGAGGTGTCGTAAGATACACTTATAATGACTACAAAAAATAGACATAACCGTAAAAGATTACAATAGTGACGTTGTATAGATTTTTTTGTCATCTTTACTTGAAGAAACCCAGATGCTTATAAGCAGAAATTAGACAGAAACAACAGAAAATAGATTACTGCAATAGGTTGTTTTAGGAAAGATTTTATTTAACTTTACAATTTACAAATGTATTTTGCATGAAATTTAAGCGTAATAAGACACCAGATGATGGATCGCTTCCTAAGGGCGTAGAACAATGCCCAACTGATTAATAAAAGTTCGTGAATCAATAGCATTATGTGACTGGTGACGCTTGCACATACTATGTGTAGCTACAAAAGGTTAAGAATGTCGTACCTTATCTAATCAACAGAAGAGCGATCCGACTTCACTTGGTGAAGCAGTTTTCATAACTGAATGCTGGACTGGTAGAAGAAACCTAGTACAAAGTTGTGCTGGAAACGAGAGAAGATCGCTTTTGTTTGTGACTCCCGTTCAGCCACCATTTCGACTGTGAACATCATCCATGAACGTTAGGTAGGCATCGTATTCTGAGATCTTGTGGTGCAGGAGTCCATTGTAAGGGGTCAACTGTGGACTTCGGACACCCTGTTACCATTACTTTCGCTCTCCGGAGACTGCAGCCACTTATCATACGGATGTCGCACCAGCAAACATAGTTGGTGCAATCTTATTTATTTACACAGTATGTCCCACATCAGGATATAATTAATACAGGGAAGCAAATTTTTAGTAGTACACTTTTCCTCTTCTTCGAAATTACGAACGTACTGCCGCGCTGGGTAGCCGTGCGGTCTTGGGCGCCTTGCCACGGTTCACGTGGCTTCCCCTGTCGGAGATTCGAGTCCCCCTGTGGGCATGGCTGCGTGTGTTGTCCTTAGCGTACGTTAGTTTAAGTTAGATTAAGTAGTGTGTAAGCCCAGGGACCGATGACCTCAGCAGTTTGGTCCCATAGAACTTACCACAAACCTCTATTACGAACGTACGTCCATTCTGTGGTCCATGAGCTCCAGGTAAGCTTCGTCCTGAACAGCGAGACAAGTTGAGACGTCACTATTCTGAGAATACTCATAACTAAATTTTAAATGGATATCGTCAACTATTTCCGACTTGCCTTTAAGTTGATGAAATTTGAGATTTTATGTTTCCTGTTCCGGAAGGTACTTAAGACCCTGCTGATCATTTTGGTTTATCATACACTAAAAATAGGCAATTTTAAGACCTTCAAATGACTGTTACGTCTCAGAAATTTTCATTTCAAACAAACAAATCATTCCTTTGTTTCTGGCACTAGTGCGTATGAAAGTAGTGTACTAGCCAGCGATTTCTATAGTGTACTTTCCTACACTCATCAGCCAGAATATTATGGCCACTGACCTACTATCGGTATAATCCAGTCCGCGTGATAGCAGCGTCACCTAGCGAGGAATGGCTGCTAGTCAGAACTAACGTGAGCCTTTAATGCTGGGCAGAATACAAGTGTGTCTGAAGATACAGTGCACCGAATACTCCTAACGATGGGCCGCCATAGCTGACGTCCCATGCATGTACCTATGTTAACATCACGACATCGGTAACTATAACTGAAATGGGTACGTGACCATCGCCAGTAGACGTTGGCGCTGTGGCGGAGCGTTCCATAGGCTAATGAATCACGATACGTTCTTCATCATGCTGAAGGGAGGGCGCGAATCCATCGTCTTCCACGTAAATGTCTCCTTGACGCCTGTACTGCGGGACGGAAACAAACCGGTGGTGGCTCCATTATGCTCTGGGGAACATTCACATGGGCATCCACAGGTCCAGTGAAGCTAGTGAAAGCCACCATGACGGCCAAAGAGTATTGTACACTGTTTGCAGACGACGTACCCGCCCCGCCCCCCTCCCCCTTAGTGACGATCATCTTTCCTGACGGCAGTGGTAGTTTTCAGCAAGATAATGTGTATGATACAAGGCCAGGAGTGTGATGGAGTGGTTCGAGGAACACAGTGGCGAGTTTCCATTGATGTGATGGCCCGAAACTCGCCAGATCTGAACGCGATCGAATGCATCTGGGATGTGGTTGAACGTGGCGCCAGAGCTCATCACCGCCCTCCCAGGAACTTGCGGGATTTACGTGAGTTGTGTGTACAGATATGGTGCCATTTCCATTCAGTGACTTAACAAGGCCTCATTGCTTTCATGCCTCTATGCGTCGCTGTTGTTATCCGTGCCAAATGTGGATCTTTCAGCTCTTAGGTAGCTGGCCATAAGGTTCTGGTTAATCAGTGTATATTGCTATTTTATACATTTATAAAATTATTAAGCGTAGAACTACTTTAAGAAAGTAACAGATATGGTAGATCTGAATTTGCGTTGAAGTTGTAGATAACACGTGTGCAGACAGTGAAGGAAGTGTAAATAACCCGAATAATTTGTCTGAAATGGCCATGTCCACTAGTGCTTGGTGTAAAGACAGGAAAGCTGTGTCACTGGTAATGATGGTGGCAATCAAACTTATATTCAAAGATTTGATAAATCCAGAGCTAATAAAGAAATGTTTGTATGGGAAGGCCCAGCATGTGAATGAATCCGTCAATTATGTTGTGTTGCCATGTGCCTAAAAGTGTTTTAAAGTTATCAGTGTCTGATGCAGTAATAACTTTTAACGATGGGAACTATAAAACACTGGAGCTTCTGGATAGGGCAGGGACGAGATAAGGACAGAACACAGCTAGACGTCTGCGAGAACTGGATGTGCTTCGTGTAGACCAAGCGCTTTTTTCTTGCTATAAACGACAAAAGGAGCAAGAAAGAAGAAAAGAAGGCAGGCACTGGAAGATTGTGAAACTGAAGAAGACGTGGATAATGAACCAGGAAAATTCTAGTATATGAAAGAAGCAGAACTGTAAGTCCGTATAAACGTTTGTTATTAAAAAAAACACTGAACTTCAATACTTTTTTTCTTGCTGTAAATGATCAATTATCTCAAAATGTACTAAAGATAGAAATACGGCATTTTAAAATCTTTCCGAGAAAAAGATTAAGCTCATATGAACTGGAATGATAAAAATATACGATGTTGTCTAGTTTTTTCGTTCATTTATTTACAAAATTCTGTCAGAAGAATTAAGATTTTGCGAGAATATCATAACACGCCTAATAATACAATTTTTGCAAAAATTCTAGTACCGTATGTCTACAAATCTAATTTAATTAGTTATGGAGAATTGCAAGTTGGTGTCTTAAAAACTTTCCAGGATAATGGGTCTCAAAATTTAATAATTTGACATTGCCAGCATGCGACATACAATTTGATAATTTAACATTGCCAGCATACGACATACAATCTTCCCTTAATTGGAATTGTCTCGTTAAGTTAAACAAAGAAAAAAAAGTGTAATATCTCAGGATAATAATTCAAAGCGAAGACGGTCAGGAAGTTTCATTAAAGTCAAATGTTAGTTCCCACGCAAGGAATACAGTGTATTCCCTGTTTACCCAAGCTCTTCAAGTCAATTTTATCTTCAATTTCGAACATAAAATTGTCACCAAATAACATCAACGGCTTGCGATAAATGTCTGTACGCAACTGCTGATCCCGTTTCACTACAGGCAAGCTACCTGCCACCGTAAAATGAAGCACCCACGCGCACAAAGAACGAAGTTCGCTCGCGAAAGTCAGAAATGGTGCTGAAATTATGTCTCTAGAGCACTAATTTCATGAGTCCGTAGCAACTTCCAAGGTGTGTTAAACATTTGGCTGTCCAAGTCATTCACCTGAGCTGCAGGAAAAATGTTGGCTTTTTCCTCGCCTACGGCCATTCTCGTAAGTCCAATTCCAGCTGTAGCTAATAACTACTCTGTGGTGGTTCTTAGCGTCTATCAGAATCACTCAAAATCGAACTTTGTAAAAAGTTCTTGAATTGTCAGGATAAACTAGCTGAACACTACTTTAGGGCAGGCTTCCTTGATTTCCACACTGTGCTCGAGTTTTGTGAATATTCCCCCCATCAGCCTGAAGTGGTCAGCTAGGGATGTGTCCCAACTCCCACGCCATCCAAAAAGTTTTCCAAATATCTCAGGAGATAGTTGCCCTCCTTTTAAAGTGGATGATACTATCGCACCTAACGTAAAGCACATAAGGTGTAGAAATCGGCGCAACTGAGCGACAACTTCAGATGCGACGAATATTTGAAGACGTCGGTCAGTTGCGCCGATGAAATATTGTGAAAATATCGCAACGACAAGCGACGTCTAGTCTGAGAACCAGGCAACAAACAAAGCACGTAAATTTAATCTCCGGGTTGGAAACAGGTATCGAACAATTACTCTTCTTACAAATCGTCCCCACTCACACTGAGATTTTTCAGTAACATATGTAATTTAATTCAACACTCGTCCATTTTAAGATGACGGATAATGTTCCGCAGTAGCTGCAAAAATACTTTCTTTAATAAGTCGCGGCTAGTTTCGCAGTAGTGGAGATGCGTCTTCATGTGATAAGTTTCTTTACTTTTTCAAAATTTTTTTGACATTCATGACGCTGCAAATTAAATGCTACGATCGAAGTCCCCGCTAAAAGCGGTTGTCTATGATCAGACAACAGCCATTAGCGTGCTATTGTTTTAATCTTGACGACGAATGATGTGACTTTGCTTGTAGCATTTACTCTGCTGCGCCATGACTATTTAAAATAATAAATAACTAATAATGTGTCTCCAAGATGCGTCCCCGCTGATAAGAAACAGGTCGTGACTCTTTACTAAAAGTATTTTAACAGCGAGCGTGGAAGATTATTTACCGTGTGCAACTCTGGCTGCAGTTTACCGACCTCTAAGACCATATGTTGAAATTCGTTTTAAAAGTAGTTTCATTTTTTCTGGGGGGGGGGGGCGGATGCATTTAGGTATTAAGATATATATTCTCTGAAAACCGTAACAGAGACAATGAATGCGACCAAAAATATGTTCACACCTGTGAGCAGTCCCTGTGTTGAATGCATCTAATCACATTTTTTATTTAACTTCTCAACCATATACACTTTCACATTTTAATTAATTCCTTAAATGGGAAATTGCATTCCATGTGTACCAACGCCACCGTAATTGATTAATTAAAGTACATCAGACGTCGAATAAGTATATTGAAGGATGAGTTTTCATATTGACATCTGGCCATCAATATTTACAACTTCTGCAGTTGTCCTAATCATTCCAGGAGACTTCAAGGAGTGTTCGTTAACAATGCTGCAACCGATACCTGGCCCCTCCCGAATACAAGCCGAGTCTGTGGTATATTCGTGATGATCTCGACGGTGCTACGTTACACCTTTATCTTCCTTCCTCGAAGTCAAGTTGTACGGGTGAGACAGCAACCGAAGAAAAACCTGAGTTTGGGTAGCCTTAAGGAAATAGCAACCAAAAGCTATAACGAAGTGCAATGTGACAGAGCCGCAACGAGGCACGAGAGAACGGAAGCGCTCAGAACAGGCGTGGCAGCCTGTCGCCACGGAACTGCGCTAGCTGACCGCCAAGTGACAGCGGCTAATCTGCGGGCCCGGCTTCGAAACCCGACGCGACGCGACACGTACCACACGTCAGCGGCGGATGCATGCGGCTGCTGCATCGCGAAGCACGTCCAAAAGCCGCACGTCCGTGGCTGTGTCCGGGTGATGTTGTTCATGGGCCGCCTATGTCACTCTGACCTGAGTCCTAATTCCCAGAGAGGTGTGTGAACATCGATCATCCTCCATCAATAGGTAACGCAGTTCTCGGTTAGTTATGCCTTAGCGTCCGTCTCTACCAGTTTCGTAAATCTTATGACGACTCCAGCTCTCTCACCCCTCCAAAAAATAAATCTGATTTCATATATATTTTACCGTGTACTGAATGTATTTGGGGAGACGAACAAAGAAAACCTAAATATGATTCGTTATTAATAAAATATAGACAAACTGCAAATCACTAAATGGGAGGGTTGGAACTTAAATAGTGGAAAAACCGATGCAAAAGAGTTACATGTCTGCACTTGTTACTGTCCTTCAAAGTAGTCACCAGCGTTGTGTAGAAACCTTTGCCAGCGATGTGGAAGGCGTAGTATACCGTTAGCAGAGCCTGTTCTGTTGTAGGTACGAATGGAGTGGTCGTCTGCCTGTCGAATCTCTGGAACAGTTCTGGAGCGAATGCCACGAGTTGGTTCCTCCATTTTCGGAATCAAATCAAAATCACAATGACTTAACTCTGGGGAGTATGGTGGATGGTAAAGTACTTCCCAGGCCCATCGACCGAACAGAGCAGCCACAGATTGCGCTGTATTCGCCCGCGCATTGTCATGCAAAATGATGGGTGGGTTGCGCAGAAAGTGTCGTCGCTTCTTTCGCAAAGCTGGTCGCAGGTGATCCTCCAAAAACGAACAGTAATACTGTGCATTGACGGTCTGCTGTGGAATAACGTAATGCGTTAGGATAACACCACCTCACTCGCACACGAGAATCACCATAACTTTAGACCGCTCCATTCGCACTGCTCGCAACGGGCTCTACACAACGCTGGTGAATACTTTGAATGACTGTAACAGGTGCAAACACGTAACTCTTTTGTATCGGCTGTGAATAAATAGTTGCCACTATCTAAGTTCCAACCCTCGTATAAAATTTTTCATTGGAGTTGATGCAAAAAAGAAAAAAAAAAGAAGAAATTAATGAAGTGGACTTAATAAGACAAACATTGTCGCTAATTCAACAGGGACGAGGCCGAAAGTGGGTATTTGGTTTTTCAGTAGAGAATAGTTGCAGCATGATCTTAACATCGTGCGATAAATTCATACTGGAAATCCCTGCTCACTTCTAGGCCTCAAAGTGCCTGCGGTAGTCCCTCAGGAACTAAGGACAGGGAAAAATAGTTGTAGTTAAACACTGTATGTATGGCAAACGGTCAATAATTTTTAGTATATTAACCTCAGTATTCTTAAAATCTTTAAAGAAAGACGTCTTGAAATCCACCAACGCTGAAATTCAATAGAATTTCAGTAGCGTTTCATGGACTGTAAGACGTCGTAACGATAAACTTTTCATTAACATTATTCCAAATAACAAGGACCTTTATGGAAAATTTTATTAGTCATTGTTTAGCGAAAATGTCGCAATCAATACTTCATTGTGGAAATGACAGTAGCCGAACGAATTCTTTTCACATGATTTTTGCATCTGACAATAAATTAATGTTTTAAAATTGTGTCGAAGGCTAAATCTCGGCGGTTAAGTTTTTCCGCTACGTCATATTATTCCTTTAGCCTCAGCGACGGTGCTTTTTTAAAATTATCATCACACCTTCACGTTGTTTCACTTTCGGAACCAAAGGAAAAAGCAACTGAGTTTAATATACTGTCGACCGGACAACTATTAAAGACGAAGCAGAATTTCGTACTACACAATGATGAGTTAGGTAAGAAATAGGTTGTGTTCGTTTTAAAGGAACGAGCTCGGCATTCACATTAAGTGATCTGGGGAAAATTACGATAACAGTAATCAAGAGATTCTGACGACGTGTAGTTTCCATTAGTTCCGGAAGTGAGTGGAACGTCTCTAACCACTGTGTCACAGTTTTTGAACAAGTATCATCTCACAGGTTTCGTTATCAGATTCTATTCTTCAAATTTTATTTCTGTCTCAGTGCCATTAAACGTGCTGGTGAAATGGATTTCGTTTCTTCGTAGGAAGATGTTATGAAAATTAATCTTCGTAGTGAAGAATCGAAATAAATACATGAGTGTTGTGTCTCTACCCCTTCTTTCGGGGATTCCAAGGCTGCGGATCTTTGAACAGTGTGGTTATAATTAAACTTCCAGTATTTCCAAAAAAATAATGTTTGACATCACGAAGTTTTGCGTTGGGGCCTGAGGGATAAAGTACTTCTTATGTAGAAGATGTCAGTGATCAGAATTATACCAAGAAGTGATTTAATGTTTGGTATCACGAAGTTTGCATCGGGGCCTGAGGGAAAAAGTACTTTATATGTGAAAGATGTGTCAATGATCAGAATTGTGCCAAAAAGTGAGCACAGTGGTACCTAGTGTGATACATTTTCGAACAATTTTACCCAATTTTTGTAACCCTTTCTTGTGTTTAAACCATCACTGCTGTAATATATGTCTTACATATTTATTAAACGTCTAAGAACCATAATTTAAATTATTTCTTTCCTCAATATGTTTCCAGTTACAAATGAATTTGTCCGAAATGATCGAAATTGTACCACCTTACCCTAACATCCCACTTACAAGAAAATTCTATGGCTCCTGAAATGTTTTGTTCGTTAAAAAAGTACAGTATTATTTCAGATGGTAGCACTCTCACCTTCATTTGCGGTTCACCCAAAATAAGGTATTGTTTCAAAACTCAAGTAGTTTGTTATGTGGCTCCGGTTCAAAATATCTACTTTGTAAAACGTTCGTGTGTCTGCATTTCTCGTATGCGCAGATACTCATTTATCACACTAGTCGCAAGTGAAACAAGTGATACACGTATTTTAAAAATGGGGCACAAAACAAAACGTGAACGATAACGTGATTGTCTTTGAAGCCTTGTGCTCCCTGTCGTGACTGCTGCATGAAACGCAGCGGTCAGAATTACACTGAGTTTCCTCACCAATTTAAGCTTCTTGATAGTAACTGGCTGCGTCTTCGATTCTCAAGGGATACACGTATTTCGGCCTAAAAATCTAGCTTTAATCCCGCTGTTCAACTCCCATTTTCTTTCTTCCCTTTATATTCTTAACGTCATTCGCTGGTAACGACACTGGTATTTGTGACAAATCATGCACAGGTTATTTAAAAGTCTTGAGGTGCAACTGCCAAGTCATATCACGGCTGATGCCATTTCTATGACGTCATATGGTCCTTGGTGCCGCGTAAGGAAATCTTTCGTGTTACCCTTTGGTGTCTAATGTTCTGCCAGCATTACCCATTAATTGAATCTGTACTCAAGTAATTTACCGAAACATGTCTCACTTGTTATTGATGTCGGAGTATTTCTATTAGTTTTTTCACCTGTTTTCCAATTTGAGATTTAATCACTTTAAATTGCAACGCCATGTTTCTAAGATATACCACTTCATTCGGTGAAAGCACAACACTTCTATGTGCTTTGGAATGATACACAGATCTGAGGTAGATAAACGCGATGGCCGTTCACGTAAAAACTCAACTTCTTGCAGGCAGTATAATGGACGTGTTCTGTTGTTTCATTTAACTAGGAGTGGAAAGAGCGAATTCTGATCATCCAAATCCGCAACGGACTGCATAGCTTCTTAATCAACTTGGACATGAAGTTGGTGCCCCGATCTGCTGCTGAGAACGCCTAACTTCAGTAACCATTTGTTTACCATTGCATGTCTCTACATGTTTGACTGCTGATTCGGGATTGCAACCATCACGAAATAAGGTGAAAAGTTATATAACACAGAAGTGTGTTACTAAGCTTCTCAAACAGTTTACTTCAGCTACTATTGCTCTTCATTAACTTCTGACCTTGTAAAGAAACGTATCAACCTCCTGACCGATTCTGCATATTTCCACTTAGTAAGGTCCTAGGGAATAGTTTTCTGGGCTAACTAGTCACTTAGAAAGAAAGTACTGATTCCACAAAAGCGTTCACCCAAGTATGTTATGTAGGTACTTCTTCAAGGAGCTAGGTATTATAACTGCACCTCCACAGTAAATATATCAGTAATGAAATTCTTTATAAATAATCCATCACAATTTGAGAAGAACGATGAAGCCCATATCTTCAACACTACAGAAAAAGATGACCTTCATTACCCATTGTTAAAGATGTCTGTGGCTCAGAAAGGAGTTTAATATGCAACAAGATGCATGAGTAGGACTAAAAATAATAATGTGTTCATTAATGTTAACACTAATCAAGCATATATATCCTGTAAACTGATTCATTCTACATCATTTTGATAAAAGAATCGTTCAAATAACCTACGGAACATGTAACTAGCTTACTAACTAACTAACTGACAAGTAACATGTAGTGGCTACACACTAGTGTTATACTGGACCCAAAATATCCATTACCACGATTTTAAATGACCTGCATGCCTCCAGTACTCCTTACACCAAAACTCATTGATGATTGAGATCAGCATGCTGTGCGCACAGTTCATAATTTTTCACTTACTTGTTGACATCCTGCCTCCTCATTCTCCTGCTCAGTTTTCCGACAGTCAGTTTTCCTTCACCCTCCATAAACTGCTAATAGATGATCTCTGTAAGTATTGGTTCAAATGGCTCTGAGTACTATGGGACTCAACTGCTGAGGTTATTAGTCCCCTAGAACTTAGAACTAGTTAAACCTAACTAACCTAAGGACATCACAAACATCCATGCCCGAGGCAGGATTCGAACCTGCGACCGTAGCGGTCCTGCGGTTCCAGACTGCAGCGCCTTTAACCGCACGGCCACTTCGGCCGGCCCTCTGTAAGTATTACTCAGCTACTCGATGACCAGATGTCCTTTTTCCTACGTGACCTGCTAATACGTGGTTGAGTGCTCCCCTCAAAACTTTGTCCTTCGAATGTGCTGGTATCACAACGTGTGACTAATCTTTCATCACTGTACACAATTACGCAACAGCATCACATGTGTTGTAAACTGTTGCTGTGTCATTAATAATTGGCAGTCCATGCCAGCAGTCTGTGTTTCTTTCCACTCATCAAGACGTCTGCCAAATGCTCGTGTGGCCCCAATCTTCCTGGTCAAGCAACTGGCATTGCTATCTTTCCTGCCTGGTTTGTGGATTACCTCACAGTCGAATTTACTCGACTTTATTGTCTAACAGGTTAATCTATTTGAAGGGTCTTTCAGTTCTAGTAACATCTTTAACACTCCATGACCTGTTACAACTTCGAATTTCCTACCAAACAAGTAACTACAAATGTAGGATACTGTACGTGACACTAGACATTTCATACTCCGTGGGTGAGTAGTTCTGTTGAGCTTTACTAAACTGTCCCAGTGCGTTTGCTACTGGGTGTTCCTTGATATGTATATCCTGACATAGAATACGTCCATTTTAATCTCATGAATACTCCATCCAGTAACCTCTGCAATGTGGGTGGTGCATTCTTAAACCTGAATGGCATCCGTCGATACTAATAGCTACCCCATGAACTGACAAACACAGTCTTTGGCCTGTCTTTTGTAACCACCCCCAATTTGTGTTATCTACTCAGCTAATCCATCATGAATAAATAGTTAAGTAGACCCAGTTTATCCAAAGTATCTATTATCTTTAGTATAGGGTATGCGTCTGTGATTGTTGTTGCTTTTCAGTGTCAGTGACCACAACAAAATCTCTATTTCTACATGACATCTGATGACTTATTTGGAATAATCATAAGGGCAGCTACCACTGGACCTTTACTCTCCTTAACAATGCCATAAGCCAACTGCTGATTGACGAATTCTTCCATTATAGGTTGCGGGTATTCCATATGACGTTTTGCTGACTGGGGAGGGAGGGGGGAGGGGTTATTGGACATCAGGGTTTTGTGCTGGGGTTCAGATGTCACTGGTAATGGTCCACTAAGACCGAATAAATCCAAAAATCGTGTTAACGATGCTCCCATAGCTGCCTTATCCTTTCCTTTTAAATTATTCACTTTTTTGTGTAATGAAGATGTGTTGATGTTTTGCTAATAGCATAGGTTTCCACTCCTCCTATCAAAATTGTTCTCATCTCGGATATTCAGACTGACAATCTAAACTGCTTTCGCAGATCTGCTTTATCAGAGCCAGAAATATCTACATTCGCCACAAACATTTGATCTTCACATACTCCCCGCAATATGCAATGTAAAACTGCCTCACCGTATTAAACCCCTATAGAAGTTTCTCAGTTTAACTGCAATTCCATGGAAAGTTGTACAGGTGGTATACGGTATAATTGTTCATACTTTCCCGGCTGAGACTGCATTCTTCAGAAGTTGCAAGCAGCCTACCTGTGATTATCCGTGGACATGCAGATGGGTAATTTACTGGGAATAAGTCGCAGGATGCCATTGTGATGCCTTTAGTAGAAAACACCATAAAAAGTAACAATTTAATAGTCCGAAACAATTCATCTCAAAACGTTAATAAGTTTCAAGAGCATGGCAAAGTCAAATGTCATGTAAGAATGGGCTCTGAGTACATCATGTCACTGACTGGTGAAACTGGTACATGGCCAAAATCTCTTCTTAGTTCTTTGTATACCTTCGGTAATTTAACATTATTCATTTGTCTACTGAATAAATTGAATCGGTCATTTTAGGAACAGCATAACTCCATAAATGTATATTTTTCAGGAAAAATAAAACAACTGTTTTTAATAGAATGTTCAACACATATCATAAGCTGCCTCATACCTTTTAGAGAGTGTAGTTAGGTGAGTAATTTAATGTACAATACAATCTCCAGATCCTAGCAGACCCAGCCGAAGCAGTGATGAAAGTGATTGGAGTTACGTTTTTTTCTAAAATTTACTGAAATGCATGTGCAAATACTTAATAATAATTTTGCTTTCAAAAGATATGAAACATGTGAAAATTGATTTATACAGCAAACATACACAAATTTATGACATTAGTAATATATTGCGTTTAACATTAACATTAATTTAAGACATCTAACATTTCTTAATTACACAACAACAATAATCTTATTATGTTATAACTTGACAATGAAAATGCAAGGCTGAGAACAGTTGCTTCAAATTATCAATGATTCTCCAAAATTTCAGGGTAAAATTGCTGGTATTCTATAGAAATATACTACAAAATCTTCTTCACATCAGTATATTTAGCTTCAGTGTTTGACAGCTGCCTGTTGTATGCCTTTTTATGTGGTAAACACAAATTTCACTTCCCAGTACCCCGCAGGATGAATGTATGTTCTACTGCTATGATGATAAATGGATGCCAAGATGAGTGCTTGAATGCTTAATGTTGGTATCTGGAATGCAGTACACTTGCCTCTGGAAAGATGTTCGCATCCAGTGAATTTACTATCATCTTATAGAGAGGAGACTACCAGTCCTTGATGTTAATTACATCTTCGACGCCTACCATAGTAACCAAAAACTTCCCAGGGAGTCCTCACTTTACTGTTACCTCACTTACATTTTTTGGAAGATAAATTCGATAGTGCTTTGACCAAAGCATCTTCACAACACCACTGCGGAGGAAAGAATGTGATCTCAGGGGAAGGAAGTACTGGATTTTATCTAAACGCTCTGTTTCTACGAGATCTGTTAAAACCTTACTGTGCTGTTATTCCTGTTTTGAGAACCACACCTATGACTAAAGAGATGCAGTTGCTTCACATTGTTTGGAATGCTGTTATCTATGTAATGCAGAAGAAAAGAAACTACTTCATTTCGTTTAGTGTAACCCTGGGTTTCGTCATAGAGGTAAAAATGACCTTTTCTTGATTTTGCATTCTGAATTTCAAAAACGTTGAGGTTTAACTGTTGAAGGTAAAGCAGCTACAGCACTGGAGTATTAGGCAGTGAAATAATCTGCATGTAGTTACATACTATAACAGGCACATCTTCCCTTTCTCTGCATAGATTTGTTGAAGCTTGAGGAGTATTGTAAAAATTTTTATTTCTTCCTTTGTGATGATGATGATGTTTGGTTTGTGGGGCGCTCAACTGCGTGGTCATCAGCGCCCGATCTCTCTCTTCTTCCTTTGTGGATCATTAATTCTGCTCCAGCAACCTTCTTTGCCTTCTCAGTAACGAACGCGGACTTCAGTTTCTGATCCAGATCTTCGCACGTACAGCAGGTATCCAACTGAGACCTCCCAAAACTGAGGTGAAAATGGTCTTTAAAGTATTTGCATGGTACTGATACATAATGTCTACGTCAGCATGTTTTTCCTTAAACATCTGAAACATGATTTTTAACTTTTAACTTTGTAACTTTGCATCGAGTTAATTTTTGATTCTGGAGGAATAGCGAGTCCGTTTTCTTGGAAAAGACTCAATATGTTGATGAGCCAGAATGTTAATTTCGACAGGCTTTGAATTTTCTGTGGGGTTTTCTCCTCTTAAATCAACTGGAGACTTACCGGCTATCAACAACTGTCTTAGACGACCGAGTCTACTGTCACCCTTCAGAACATGGAAAGCTATAAATGGTTTCTAGAAGAATTCCTTCGTTTCATCATTGAATATGACGAAGTACTTAAAACTGTGACTACGCTTAATGGGTGACAAATTTTTAGACGGGTGAGGTCTTTGTGAATTGTTACAAGCGATGAGACCTTGGAAGTATATATCCTGTTCCTCTTTGCTCTTGAAATTATTAAACCTATCTAACAAAGATGTCTGATGAAATATATCAACATCTGCAACACATGCTTTCTTACAATTGCGTTTCTTGCTGTTTTTCTTTCCGGAACTGTTTTTCCAGCATTGTTCATGTATTCACTTCATTGAACACGAGCTTTTTTAATCAGCTCCCCCTTGTATTCAGCTTCATTCCTCACACCCCTCCTTGGTTTTTGGGGGTTGCTTATTATCACAGACCTTTAAAATAAAACTGCTATCAAACTGCACCTTTCAGTCATAGAAGACAGCCGGCCGGTGTGGTCTAGCGGTTCTAGGCGCTTCAGTCTGGAAGCGCGCAACCATTACGGTCGCAGGTTCGAATCCTGCCTCGGGCATGAATGTGAGTGATGTCCTTTGGTTAGTTAGGTTTAAGTAGTTCTAGTCTAGGGGACTCATGACCTCCGATGTTAAGTCCCATAGTGCTCAGAGCCATTTGAACCATTTGAACCATAGAGGACAACCAAGACCAAGAAAGTCCTGTTATGTCTAAAAGACAACCAACTCTTCAGCAATGACAAATTTTTGTATGAATGGTGGACTCCATGTGGTTCCAAAGTCGTGCAGCGACCGTAAACCATAAAATTACCAAATATGCAGCAACCAGTTGCAAAATCATGTTTTATTTATTCACTTTTGCAAATATATCTCAACTGATTAACAGCCATCATTGGTGCTTTCAACCAATATGTGCCCTGAGTAGTCACTACTTATTCATCAAAACCATACTACTGAACTACACACTGCGGCTGGAAACATGGTCCTGTATCCCCGCTGCAGACGTCAGTGACCATTCTGACACCATTTATAGCAACGGGACAGTCGGTCGCTATCAGGGGTGGTGGAATAGGATAGTGAAGCTCAAGATGATGGTCAACATCACCCAAGATGGGCTGACAATGAGGTGGTGAACGGGTGCCTGATAGATGTCCAACGTGTCATTTTATAGTGGTCATGCCAATGCCCTGAGAGGGCATACACAGCTGAAGTGGAAGGCGCTGTGGTCGATATGTGGCTCGACTGTGTGGTGCAAGTGAGGACGAGATGACACCAAAGGCAAGTCTACATCTACGTCTACATCCATACTCCGCAAGCCACCTGACGGTGTGTGGCGGAGGGTACCTTGAATACCTCTATCGGTTCTCCCTTCTATTCCAGTCTCGTATTGTTCGTGGAAAGAAGGATTGTCGGTATGCCTCTGTGTGGGCTCTAATCTCTCTGATTTTATCCTCATGGTCTCTTCGCGAGATATACGTAGGAGGGAGCAATATACTGCTTGACTCTTCGGTGAAGGTATGTTCTCGAAACTTTGACAAAAGCCCGTACCGAGCTACTGAGCGTCTCTCCTGCAGAGTCTTCCACTGGAGTTTATCTATCATCTCCGTAACGGTTTCGCGATTACTAAATGATCCTGTAACGAAGCGCGCTGCTCTCCGTTGGATCTTCTCTATCTCTTCTATCAACCCTATCTGGTACGGATCCCACACTGCTGAGCAGTATTCAAGCAGTGGGCGAACAAACGTACTGTAACCTACTTCCTTTGTTTTCGGGTTGCATTTCCTTAGGATTCTTCCAATGAATCTTAGTCTGGCATCTGCTTTACCGACGATCAACATTATATGATCATTCCATTTTAAATCACTCCTAATGCGTACTCCCAGATAATTTATGGTATTAACTGCTTCCAGTTGCTGACCTGCTATTTTGTAGCTAAATGATAAAGGATCTATCTTTCTGTGTATTCGCAGCACATTACACTTGTCTACATTGAGATTCAATTGCCATTCCCTGCACCATGCGTCAATTCGCTGCAGATCCTCCTGCATTTCAGTACAATTTTCCATTGTTACAACCTCTCGATACACCACAGCATCATCTGCAAAAAGCCTCAGTGAACTTCCGATTTCATCCACCAGGTCATTTATGTATATTGTGAATAGCAACGGTCCTATGACACTCCCCTGTGGCACACCTGAAATCACTCTTACTTCGGAAGACTTCTCTCCATTGAGAATGACATGCTGCGTTCTGTTATCTTCTCTTCAATCCAATCACACAATTGATCTGATAGTCCATATGCTGTTACTTTGTTCATTAAACGACTGTGGGGAACTGTATCGAACGCCTTGCGGAAGTCAAGAAGTACGGCATCTACCTGGGAACCCGTGTCTATGGCCCTCTGAGTCTCGTGGACGAATAGCGCGAGCTGGGTTTCACACGATCGTCTTTTTCGAAACCCATGCTCATTCCTACAGAGTAGATTTCTAGTCTCCAGAAAAGTCATTATACTCGAACATAATACGTGTTCCAAAATTCTACAACTGATTGACGTTAGAGATCTAGGTCGATAGTTCTGCACATCTGTTCGACGTCCCTTCTTGAAAACGTGGATGTCCTGTGCCCTTTTGCAATCCTTTGGAACGCTACGCTCTTCTAGAGACCTACGGTGCACCGCTGCAAGAAGGGGGGCAAGTTCCTTCGCGTACTCTGTGTAAAATCGAACTGGTATCCCATCAGGTCCAGCGGCCTTTTCTCTTTCGAGCGATTTTAATTGTTTCTCTATCCCTCTGTCGTCTATTTCGATATTTACCATTTTCTCAGCTGTGCGACAATCTAGAGAAGGAACTACAGTGCAGTCTTCCTCTGTGAAACAGCTTTGGAAAAAGACATTTAGTATTTCGGCCTCTAGTCTGTCATCCTCTGTTTCAGTACCATTTTGGTCACAGAGTGTCTGGACATTTTAGGAAACAGTGTCGGCTGCAGAAACGGAGTGAGCAGCAAGAACGGATCCTCTCTCGACCGAGAATGGCGATCAGTTTCTTGTCACCGCTGGTCAAGTTTCCAACAGGCCAGCAGACAGATGGCGTCTGTGCACCCAGTCAGTGACGACCAGGAGTTGTCACTGAATCATGCAGTGGAAGAACCTCTAGCGAGAAATGAGAATCCGTAGAAGACTGTGTATGATTAGGTCCGCAGAGGATCGACTCACATGACCTCCCCTCAATCACAGGACAAGTGCACCTGAGATCATTGTTTAAGAAAGCGTAGTGCTTATGCTGGTGCTTTCTCTGCCCTCTACTATGGTAAGAGTAGTAGTGACATCATGTGTACTAGTTTTCTCGTGTGGTCAGTTCACCTAGTGGCTTTATACCTTCGTAACTTCGTTTTTCAGATGCTCTTTGGTGCTGCATCAGTGGCTGAATGTTTACTGTTGCGTTATAAGTGGGCTTTCTTGGGAAATTCTCCTCGATCACCATGTAAGTAGGCTGTTTATGTTTTCTTATCGGCAACGTTACGTAGCGCTCGGTATGAAAATCACTGGCTGTGGCTCTGGCTAGTTTGCATTGTTGTCTGCCATTGTAGTGTTAGGCAGCGGCAGCTGGATGTGAACAGCGCGTAGCGTTGCACAGTGGGAGGTGAGCCGCCAGCAGTGGTGGATGTGTGGAAGGAAATGGCGGAGTTTTGAAATTACATATATTATGACTTTTGATGATATTAAGGTAAATACATTGTTTGTTCTCTATTAACATCTTTCATTTGCTAACTATCCCTATCAGTAGTTAGTGCCTTCTGTAGTTTGAATCTTTTATTTAGCTGGCAGTAGTGGTGCTCGCTGTATTGCAGTAGTTCGAGTAATGAAGATTTTTGTGAGGTAAGTTATTTGTGAAAGGTATAGTTTAATGTTACTCAGGACCATTCTTTTGCAGGGATCTTTGATAGTCAGATTGCGTTGCGCTAAATAATATTGTGTGTCAGGTTAAGCATAGTCGTGTATAAATTCTTCTAAGGGGACGTTTCAACCAGTATGACGGCATCTATCTGCTACCACAGAGCCTTTGTGCTTCGTACGCAGACTTTGGTGCTCGGCCTGTCCCACTTGCTGCCATAGCGTCGGCGTTCACCGCTTCCTGCTCATCATTTCATATATCGGTCATGGATTTGTTTGTCTTCTGCCGTCACCAGTGAAGAATTTTAACAAATCCTTAGAGTTCACCTGCCATACTGCTCTGGGGCGGGGGGCAATAATACGTACGGGTTGTCCCAGGAAGAGTGGTCAATATCCAGAGATATCACGGAGACGATTATTTGAAGAGAAAATTCTATTAAACATCGCCTCTAAAACACATAGCATAAGAGCTGCGAGCACTTCATATTTGACATAGTGAAGGAAATCTCTTCTAATACGTGCGGTTTGCTTTCAGTATTTTTCGAGAAAGTGGTAACGACTAAAACAAGAAACAATTGTCACGCAAACACTGTTTCTAAAATGCATATCTTGAGCGCTATGAACAATTCTTCAGTGTAAAATATGTTTTTTACAATACTGATGTTGAACAAGTGCTAATAGCTCTTAAGGAATGCACGTTAGAACCCATGGTTACTAGAAACTTTATTCTTGTTTTGGTCCACACAACCACCTCTCAGAATATGGAAAGCAAAGAGCTTGCAGTAGAAGAGATTCGTTTTAATGTATCGAAGATGAAGAAGTGCTCATAGCTCTTGAGATGTACATTTTCAATAGACTTTGGTGCGTCGAATGATTTTCCCTGTCATATCCCTGAAAACTACCCGTGGGTCCTGGGACGCCCTCTACATACAAGGTGTACCTCCTAAGAGTCGCCACGCGTATTTTCTCTAGTGTTTTGAAAGATATTTCCAATTTTGTTCTTACAATGTGTAGGTGGAGTCGGCTCAAATAAATGCTCCTCGTCATGTCTTTCATGCGACGCTACACGTCGATAGAAAGCGTCGCTTTGTTTCCCATTACAGACAAAATGATTTTTGAAATGGAATTTTACTTTCATATTCGACAGAGCGGTCCCAAACTAGTTAAGTGCGATACTCGTTTTATCGATATGCATAAGCAGGGACAGTGAAGGACGAGGAACAAGCGGTACTTCAGCTGCAACAGCACTGTCCTGGCCTCGAGGGATTAGCCGAGCGGTCTAAGGCGCTGCTGTCATGGACTGTGCTGCTGGTTCCGGCGGAGGTTCGAGTCCTCCCTCAGGTATGGGTGTGTGTGTTTGTCCTTAGGATAATTTAGGTTAAGTAGTGTGTAAGCTTAGGGACTGATGTCCTTAGCAGTTAAGTCCCATAAGATTTCACACACATTTTTGAACTGTCCTGGGTCGTAGTAGCTGCTACTGCCACGTAGAAGCGTGCTGCCCAGTCGCTGCTGGAGAGCTGGCTAGTGCTCGTGTTTTACTATCCCTCTTGATACTTACAGGTAAAACGAATATCGCAATTAATTTGGTAGTGCGATTAAAATTACGATTTAAAAATATTTTTGTTTGAAACTGGAAACAAAACGACACATTCCGTCGACGCTGAGTATCGCATGAAACATGTGATGGGCACTGTTTCTCTTGGGTGACCCCAGCTACGCAGTGCACAAACGAAACTGCAGGTGCCTCCTGGAACACCAGAGAAAATGAGCCTGACGACAGTTAGGAGAGACACCCTGTATTTACAGGGTATAACGGTTACAAGTGCAGATAGTTTTATATGTGGTACCTTAATATGTGCACGCGTCAGCGTGTTTGTTGTTTTTTCTCTGTGTCAAACGGTCTTATCACAAACACTTCATAAACTGTACGACCTGATGTTTTATGCGCTATCATACTGCACCACTAAGTGGGCTATGCCTGTCAGTACAGACTAACCGTTCTGCATCCACCCATCCACATTTCAACTCCTGACCTACTGTCCAGGGGAAAATACGCATTAATGGCTTGCCGTTGCCACAGGTACCGTATTTTATGGACTATAAACGCTATGGACTATAAGACGCAATTTTTTCAAAAATAGCATTTTTACCATTTTTGTTATTAGACTGCAAAACTAGACTAAAGAATTCTTAGTTTTTAAAATCGAACTGACCGTTAAAATTCCTGAAATCATCATGTGAACTTTCTTCTTCTTCATCTTCTTCTTCTTCCTCCTCGTCGTCATCCTTGTTGTCTTCATATATAAGATGTTCTTCACCGTTATCGAGAACGTTAATTCTGCCGCACTTCTTGAATAACTTAACAGTAAGGTCTTCTCTCAATCTAGAACACGACTGTTTTATTCACTGACACGCTTGTTTGATTGTAGGTCGTTTTAAAATGTTGGGTTTCATCCATCACCCATTTGTTCCATTCCTCTCTCATAAACAATCTAAATAGTTTATTTATCGAGACAGCAAGAGGTTGCAATTGTGAAGCAAGTCCCCCTGAAATAGCAGCAAGCTCTGTATTTCCTTGCCTCAGTTTCCGTTTCACAGAATTTTTCAAATGACTACTAAACTGATCTAACGCAAGAAGAGAACTGTTCTTCAATAAAGCACCTTTCCTTATCTCCGAAACTCTCGTGATCCATGGTTTTATACCAGCCCTTCCCATCCTAGTACTGTGCACCATTTCATGTCCACATGTTTTTATAGTTACAGTTTTGGCACCTTTCATGACAACAGTTCTGTTGATCGTCACGTCAAATGTAAGAGAAGTTTCATCCATATTCGCTATTTGGCTTAGTCCCACTCTGGTTTGGTTTCGATGTTGAATAATAATACTCCTGTGGAATTTTCTGAGATATTTTGGTTTTGGTTCTCATACTAAATCCACGACGCTTCATAAACCTGTACCACCAACAAAGTCCACCTTTAAAGTCTGTTAAGATCCACTATAGCGCTAGCTTACGAGCGTGTATTTGAATCATTTTTTTAATTATTTTCAATGCCATTTTGACAGTGCCCTTGAATCCCGTTCAACCAGTCATCTTATAGTTCTGGATATTTTGCATTCAGTACTTTATTTGCACATTTGGTCTTCCTCATTTTTTTTCTGTTCATCTTTACTAGTCCGCCAATCGCGAATGGTTTTTTCTGTTGGTGGACGGCCGAAATGCGGCTCAACTGAACTGTTTCCATGTTCTTCTTCATTTTATAGGCAGCATCATATGAATATCTTTTCTTTTCGTCAGTTACGAAACTAGTTACTAACCAAAAGATGGTGCTGTTACCGATAAGACAAATCACTGTCAGTTCAAGTTCACTGGCGCCGTAGATTTCAAAGACGCATCATAGGCTGAATAGTGTTCTGGGTTTGGATGGCGGGGTGGGAAGGCGACAGTGTTAGCAAGATTGATAATCCCTGCAACTCATGTTCTTCTCATAGGTGCACTGTTGCTGCCAGTTGCATCCAATGTTGCCAGATAGAGGTAGGTTTCCCGCAGCATCGAATATATGGCTATTTATAAGAATGTCGGGAATTTTAAATCAAATACTGGATATTTTTGTATTAATTTGAAATATAAGACGCACCTGAAATTTGGTGGCAATTTTTCGAAGCAAAAAGTGCGTCTTATAGTCCGTAAAATACGGTACTTGTAGGTACTAACAAACCTAAAAGCATAATTCTCCTAATAGCTATAATTATTAGCCTGCAAAAGAAGTGAATACTGATGTAATGTTGTTCAGTTCACTGTCCTCAGTCACCAAAAAAATTATATGCACTTATACCTGTAACACCCGTCTATATGCATTTGTACTGGTTGAGTTCCTGGCATTGCCCAGGTATGTATTTGTTCCAGTCCTCTTATAGTCTATCTCGTCTTTCCATCTCTCTCTGTCTATCTTCTCCACCCCCTCCCCACCCCCTGTCAGGCCATCTCCTCCACCTTCTCTGTCTGTTCACCTCTTCCCACTCCTCTCTCTGTCCATCTGCTCCTCCTCCATCTCCCTGCTTTCTCTTTCGTCCCCCTCTGTCCATCTGCTCATTTCCCACTCCCTCCATCGCCTCCTTCCCCCTCTGTGCATCACCCGCCCCCTCTCCCTGTTCATCACCTCCTCCGCCCTCTCACAGTTCATCTCCTCCTCTGTCTTTCCAGTTCCTCCTCTTTCTTTTCTCTCTCCGCCTCCCCCTCTACCCTTTCTTTGTCCATCACCCTCCTCTTCCGTTTTTCTATCCATTTTCTCCTCCCTTGCACACTCTTGATGTCCACCTCATACTCCCCACTTTTCTGTTCATCTCCTCTTTCCTTCCCCTGTCCATCTCCTTCTCTTCCCTCTCTCTGCCAACTTCCCCCTCTCCCTATCTCTGTCAGTCTCTTTCTCCTCAGTGTGTGTCCATCTCCTTGAGACCCCTTCTCTCTGTACATTCTGACCTCCACTCAGAAATGGAGCTGGTAGTTCTTATCCCCACAGCATTATTTTTCAGATGTGTATCAAATTTAATTGAAATCGTTCGAGAGGCTTAGAATGAGCTTTTTTCTCCATGTACACACATGTTGGACATATTTCACAAACATTTAAGATATTCCAGACGTATTTACGCACATATTCCACCTGTATGTCTAGTGAATTACGCCCTGCAGTTACATTTTCACGCACTTCATTGTTTATCATGTCGCATCTTCTGAACTGTTTCGTATAATGATATGATTTTGCAGATATATCCAGTGGTATATGTGGGTACTGTCCACTAAATTTGTTCTGAATAGATTTAGTAGTAAGAAAGTAATAAATTAAAACATCATACGTGATGCGGCAGTTTTTCACTCATCTCAGTGTTAATGACTTCATACCTCCCGAACCATCTGTCACATAATAATATAATTTTGCTGGTACATTCTGCGGTGTATGAAAATAATGTCTCCAATATGTGTCGTGATTAGAATTGGGAGTGAGAGAAGTAATAAATTAAAAGTCATGTTTCATACTGCAGTTTTGCTGCATGAACAGCGAAAATGTAGTACATGGTAAACTTTGTTCCTTTCATCAATTTGCGATGGTTATCAGCGAGATGAAGTTTCGTAAAGGTTTGCAGTTATGTGCAAAGTCCGTTGCAAGTCTCTAAGTGCTTTCATTCTCAAGTACTGGAAGAATATAATATGGGTATTCGCGAGTTGTCTACACTGCTTTTCTACGCCCACTCACCCCCTTTTGATAGGTATGTAGCCCTCAGCCCAGAGTGATTCTTTGCAGACAGTAAGTGATATGTCTATCAAGTTTGTTTGAAATCGATCCAGTAGTTTAGGAGGAGTTGAGGAACATACTTACATAAAAATATACATACATTTTAGTGCTGATGACAATAAGCGAATTGCATATTTAAATCAGCAAGATCATATTTGCGTATGCTGTGTATCACAAAGATTATAGTTTTAATGACGAAAAAATAGGGAAAGGTGGATTACTAGTTCTTTAGAGGAATGACGAAATAAGCCATGTTGCTGCACCTTTAGTTATACGTTACTTGTTATAGCATCACGGGTCGGCATTACTTTGTAGAACTGTATCTTATTGCAAGGTGGTCGCACACAATGCACAGTTACTGTAAGAGTAGTGAAAGATTTAGGGGTTCAAAAGAGGCAAGGCCAATTTTTCCCATGTGCTATCTACCGATGGAATGAGTTTCGTCTTACATTTCGACTAGGGTAGCGTATAAACTGAGATGACAGAAATCAATGAATAGCGATATGCGCTTATAGAGCTGACGGTATTACCACTTAAAGAAGATATAAAGGAGCAGTGCATTGGCACAGCTGTCAGTTGTACTTAGGTGATTCATATGAAACGGTTTCCGACGGCGTTATTGCCGTGGGATAGAAAGTAACAGACTTTGAATGCGGAGTGGAGGTTAATTCTAAACGCATGGGACGTACCATTTCGGGAATAGGTAGGGAATTCAATATTCCGTAGCCCACAGTGTCAAGAGTGTGCCGAGAATGCCAAATTTGTGGCATTATCTCTCACCATAGA
The DNA here is from genome assembly GCF_023864275.1 of Schistocerca cancellata. Taxonomy (NCBI): domain Eukaryota; kingdom Metazoa; phylum Arthropoda; class Insecta; order Orthoptera; family Acrididae; genus Schistocerca; species Schistocerca cancellata. The sequence continues at coordinate 389,397,385 of NC_064629.1, read as the reverse complement.
CAATGCACTGGTCGACAGCCTTCATTTAACGACCGAGAACAGTGGCGTTGGTTTAGAGTTGTCAGTGCTGATAGACATGCAACATTGTATGCAATAATCGTAGCAGTCAATAGGGGACGTATGACGAACATATTCGTTAGAACAGTGCAACGAAATTTGATGTTAATGGGCTGTATCAGTAGACGACCGACGCAAGTGATTTTAATGTCACGACGTCCGTTGCAGCGCCTCTCCTGGACTCGTGACCTATCAGTTGAACCATAGACTGCCGGAAAACCGTGGCCTGATCAGTTTACTCCCGACCTCAGTTGGTAAGAACTGATGGTGGGGTTCGGGTGTAGCTCAGATCCCACGATGCCATGGAATAAAGTTGTTAACAAGGCACCGTGCATGCTGGGGGTGGCTCTATAATTGTGTGGGCTGTGTCCTGTGTCCTCTGGTCGAGCTGAACTGATCGTTGACTATAAATAGTTATTTTGGCTACTTGTAGGCCATTTGTAGCCATTAATGGACTTTATGCTCCGAAACAAAGATGGAATTTTTACGGATGGCAATGCCCCATGTCACTGGGCCACAACTACTCGTGATTGGTTTGAAGAACATTCGGGACAATTTGAACGAATTATTTGGCCACCGCACGACCGCTACGGTCGCAGGTTCGAATCCTGCCTCGGGCATGGATGTGTGTGATGTCCTTAGGTTAGTTAGGTTTAAGTAGTTCTAAGTTCGAGGGGACTGATGACCTCAGAAGCTAAGTCCCATAGTGCTCGGAGCCATTTGAACCATTTGGCCACCCAGATGGCCCGACATGAATCTCATCGAATATTTATGGGATATAATCGATAGGTCAGTTCGTGCAGAACATCCTGCACCGTCAATACTTTCGCAATTGTGGATCTCTGTAGAGGCTGCACGGCTACTATGTCTGCAGAGGACTTCCGACGACTTGTGGACTCCATGTAACGTCGGGTTGCTACACTACGCCGTACAAAAGGAAGCCGACACGATGTTAGGAAGTATCCCATGACTTTCGTCCCCTCATTAACACTTCTTCCACATGGGCAGTGAGCATGTTCGTATTGTTGGGTATTTTGAAACAAAACCATTACTTACGCCTCTTTCTGAAGACAGAATGAATTGTGATTTAGAGCATCACGGTCACATGTGGAAAGCGTTTGCTGGTACATAGAGGTCGAACTTCCATATACGGAAAACTTGAGACGATTTCTCATCGATACGTTATGAATGGTGTTCTATGGATTTTAAGTATTTTGTGTAATGTAACATTCTTGGTGATTCTCTTGATATCTGATCACGATGCAACAGTACCATTCCATTGGATAGAAAGCTATTTCAACACCCAGTCTGTGTGTGTCGATATCACAACGAGAAAGAAATAAACTACAGCCCATGCAGCATCCGCCACTGCAGTCGCACTGACTAAACTATTGCTCTGCACTGGATGTTCTGTTAATCCAACGTCATAAGGGTTCCAGGCGGGCGAACAATATTCGATAAGTCGGTCTATAAGTTCTTGTAGAACGCTTAACTCGTGGATGGCTTACATTTCCTTTCCATGGTCGTTATTGGCTCCCCCAACAGCGACGGCCTGTGTCGCCGAGCGGTTCTAGGCGCTTCAGTCCGGACCCGCGCGACTGCTACGGTCGCAGGTTCGAATCCTGCCTGGGGCATGGATGTGTGTGATGTCCTTAGGTTAGTTAGGTTTAAGTAGTTCTAAGTTCTAGGGGACTAATGACCGCAGATGTTGAGTGCTATAGTGCTAAGAGCCACCCCCAATAGCGAAACCGTACCGTACAGGATTTTTTCACCTAGTATGTTCTATATGTTGTATATATTTACACCCAGTCCTTGCGCCAATCGTCTATCCTCTGCTGGTCTTCACGCAGAGTAATATCGACTTTCACTTCTCTTCTACTCAAACACTGGTCGAGTAAAAATAAATAAATAAATAAGTAAAATTCTATATGCCTTTGTAGATGCCCTAATCTCTCTTTTGTGTTATTCTTGTTATTGCTACGTCAGAAGTATTGCGTTGGTGGCATAATTGTATCACAGTCTTCATTGAAAGGAATTTCTTTAAGTTTACCCAGTAGCATTTCCAAAGAAATACATCGTTTCTTCCGAGTTTTTCTGCTACTTTTTTTTGTGAGGTATACCAGCCTCATTTACCTTCCAACGCCATCCACTATATCTTTTGTGTTGATGAGACTGTTTCTCAGGTTAGGAGCAAACAGTCACATAACGCGAATTTATCGGTAGTGGCGTTTAAAAAGAAGAAAAACACCTTTTCCGTGGATGAATGACAGTTCCCTACGATTTCTCTTAGCCCAAAATCCACTTAAAAATAATTTTGTTTGTAATGGGAAAGAAACCAATGCTTTAAAACAACACTAAGCATCACATGCAAGGCGCGATGGGCAGTAGCTGCTTGCGCCGACTACGGCTACAAACGGCAAAAAGCGAAATTGCATGTGACCACAGAAACACTGAATAAAATGCATCTAACGACTCTTAAGAGTCACAGCCTGTATATTTGATACTTACTGTAGTGACAGTATCATGGAAATTAAACGAGGAAAGCGATCTGTCATAGTTGGAACGTCAGTTCCTTGAATCAAGTAAATTTTTTGAAAATGGCAGCCCAGTAGGATGTCCAAGTTCGTTTCTGTGAAACATGACATCACGGTACAAACAACATTTATTCTGCACGAGAAGGAGATACGACAGCGAGAGGAATAAGTGCAAGCACTGGAAAGCATTTCGAGGAGATATAAAAATATAATGACAGACGAAAAATTCTCTCTTCATCTGTGCATTAAAAAAGGTGCGTGCGCTCTGGTTGTAATATGTGATCTTATTTGCCAAGTGCTATAGACCCTACTGTGCTTGCTTAAACGATGTGTAGATCCTCGATATGTACACACACAACATAATAAGAGAATGAAATCGCATGCTATTAGTATGTCATTAGAAAAAGACAAGTTTCAGCATATAGTATAATCGATGGGAGAGTGGTTACTGTAAACGTCATGCTATAGAAAAATGCGTCTGAGTGACAGAATGTTAATCACACCTTTTTTCTGTAAATATTCCCAACGACTAATAGGTGAGCTATAAAGTCATTAGACTGTGTTTAAACTGCTGGGTCCCACGTCCCTACAGCAGCCTGTGATCTTCGCGGTGACTCGCAGACAAAGGCCCGATGTTACAGGGATGGACTGTATGGGAGCCCAAAATGAGCACGTGGTGGCCAAAATAGAAGGGACACTGACAGTTGTGCGGTAGCTGTCAGCCCTGTGTCAACTATCGAGAAAGACACGTGCGACCCTGGAGACAATGAGTTGCGGGGCTCCTGATATTTTTTGTTTCCATTAAATCTGTCCTATCCCAGGGTGGTGGTGACAGCGACACAAGATTAAGAAATTTATGAAATATGGGATATTACCGTAAATTATCGATGTCTTGTGAGTGTTCTGTAATGTACACACATGCCTGTAGAAATATTCCTACTTGGGTTTTCTTAAGTCCGCAGTAATGTCGTAGTGTCAGAGTGCTCCCTCTTAGGCCATCTGCCGGCCTGTGTGACCGTGCGGTTCTAGGCTCTTCAGTCTGGAACTGCGTGACCGCTACGGTCACAGGTTCGAATCCTGCCTCGGGCATGGATGTGTGTGATTTCCTTAGGTTAGTTAGGTTTAAGTAGTTCTAAGTTCTAAGGGACTGATGACCACTGATGTTAAGTCCCATAGTGCTCAGAGCCATTTGAACCATCTTCTTAGGCCATCTGATAGTAATGTGATGGCATGGTAGCTATATTTGGGTCGTTAATTATACTAATTAAGATAAGACTGATGTACAAATATAGAGGCAGCCAACTTTCGCTATTATGTTGAACGTTGTTTATAACAAATTAATAATGCAAGGAAACGTTCCTTCCAATGAGATGTTCCTACATAAATAGATTTGTTTCATATCAAAGGTGTATTTGTTTAAGTAATGCAATGTGGTAATTGTTAAGCATGAAACCGTGAAATATGGGCATAATTTGTGCGAAAGAAAAGTGTGTTTGTTTCAATAATGAACTGTGGTAATTGCTAAAACTAAAAGTCCCATATTTACAATAAACTATAAGTATTTTGGATGAGGATGTAGAAAAGTAGTTAAAAGTGGGTATTTGGAATACTGTGAGAAAATAGAGAAGGTTCCACCAAAAACTGTAACAGGTTGCCTCAGAACTATAACTACATGCCCTGAAACCATAAGCAATAATGGAAGACCGTCACACATCAGAGGCCCTGCAGAAAATGCCTTTGGACATAAATTTTCAGCCGCAAATTGTCAGTGAAATGACCTACAGAAATGGGGCAAGCGGAAAGCGAAGGGGAGAGGTGAGGCGGCCATATTTTGGGTCATAAATTATGGTCATGGCTGAAGCATTAGGTCAGAAATTAGACTTCCATAAACATAACATAAGAGCACATTTTTACGTCTAGTTAAAACCATCTGGTGGCAATTTTGTTTACATATGGGGACCAGGGAAGTGATGTGTTTGTTTACAAAAAGATAAGAGTGGTAGTCGGTTACTGGACGAGAAGGAGGTGCGAGGGGTCGACTTGAAAGAGACGGGTGGTGTTTATTTTCTTAAGGGTCATAAATCAGTTGCGTAGAAACCGTTCTGATAAACTTCTGATGTGCCAGTAAATGATAATAGATAGCGCAGCGTTTATTTAATATTTTCCCTGCAATTAGTATCTTGAAACTACAGCGATCATTTGGAGAGGGATGAATGGAAATAACTGAAAGTATCATCAGACCCAAAATTCTATAATAATAAGGAAGGATTTAAGCGTAATCAACCACGGTTTAAACTACGCATGCTAATTTGGGTGAATGTGAAAAATATCACCTCTGAAAATTGGGATAAGTTGCTAGAATGCAAAATGCAAATCAGGAAGCAATTCTCCTTCAGAGTCTATCCCGAGTGAGTCAATTATCACAGAGAGACTAATAGTTGGAAAGCTGTTTTGGTCGTAGTAAATCAAATTTACGAGGTCATGGCCCCTCTTTTGTTTAAGGATCTTCGATGCTTTCTTTTCAATTTTACAGTCACATTTCAGATACACTTGCTATAATCTTCTTGTGAGCCATGAATCCTGTGGCGATGGTGATGCTTGCGTGCCTCAACCATACAGATGACCAGACCATAGGTGCAATCACATTGTACATTGCTTATCTGTAGTAGTTCCTGAAGACGGGCAGCAGCCTACCGTGGCTATGAGGGTTACTGTCTGGTAGACGGACTGATCTATTCTTGAAACATCAGCCAACGTGAAGTTAATACGTCGGTTCTGTAAACTACTGAAAGCATGTGCAAACTACAGGTATTATATTTCCTGCAGACACGCGGCTCTGTTTAATGGGTCAATTATGATGGAATCCTCTTGGGTAAGGTATTCCGGAGAAAAAGTAGTCCTCCACTTAGATCTCCTGACGGGGGCTATTGAGGAGAATGCTTTCATTAGGAAAACCGAATCTGTCGTTCTAGGGATCAGAGTAAGAAATGTTAGCTATGGTAGAGAGTTTAAAAATAAAAATGCTTTCGTTGAAGTTAGGTGTAGTGGTGTTTAGTGAAGTGCGGAAGTCGAATGAACAGGACTTCTGGTCCTGTTATTACACTAGTATCAGCACAAACTCAAGTAGGCGTGATGTAGGAGAAGGAATGAGATTAGGCCAATATGGACAGGAAAATAAACAGATTATAGTAGCCAAGACAGACACGAAGGTAACACAAACAACACTTGTACTAGTTCGAGGGGCTTCTGCAGAAGAACAAGAGATTGACAGTTTATGTAATGAGATAAAAGAAATTATCTATATAGTTAAGGGAGACGAAAATTTAGTGGTTATGGAGAACTGGAATTCGATAGTCGGAAAAGGACTAGAAGGAAAATTAGGAGAACACGGACCGAAGAAAAGAAATGAAGAGAAGACGACTTGTAAAACTTTGCACAGAGCATGATTTCATCATTGTGAACACTTTGTGTAATAATCATGAATGAAGGCTTTGTACATGTAAGAGACCTGGAGACAACAGAAGGTTTCAGACAGCTTATACAAAGGCGCCACACAGATTTCAGATGCAATTTCAAACTGCAAAACATTTCTAGGGTCAGATGCGGGCTCTCGCTGTAACCCATAGACTATAGACTGCAGACTGAAAGTGAAGAAATTTAACATATGAAAGGAGAAAATATAAAAGTGCAACAAATGATGCAGCAAAAGGGAATGTAAATGGCTGTAAAATGAGATCGACTGACAGTGCAAAATTGCTATGTGGTAGTTTTTAGAGGAGAAATGTACAGATGCAGAAGTGTGCATGACTGTTGGATAGATGGATGCAATCCACAGGAAAATTAAACTAAAGTTTGGAGGAAAGAGAAGTAAATTTAAGAATATCATGCGCTCAGATGGCAAGCCAGTACTAAGAAAAAAAGAGAAAGCTGGAAGGAATATATACAGGAGGTACAGAAGAAAAAATTACTTGAAAACGAGGGAATGGGAAATAAATGGAGATGAGGTAGGAGATATGATACTGAGAGATTAATTTCACAGATCACTGAAAGATTCTACTTGGAACAAGGCACCTGGAGCAGATGGAATTCCCTTTAGTCTTATTGAGATCCTTGGGAAAGCCAGACATGACAAAAGTGTTCCATCTGGTTTGACCGATACATCAGGCAGGTTAAGCACCCTCAGACTTCAGTTATAATGTAATAGTTCCAATTCTAAAGAAAGCTGGTGCTGACGTATGTGAATATTACAGATCAATCACTTCAATAAGTTATGGCTACAAAATTCTGATTCGGATTATTTGCAGAAAACTGGGAAGAATGGAAGAGGCTGACCTCATGGTAACTTGCTTTGGTTTCTGCGAAAGGTTAGAATTCATGAGACAATACTGAGCCTACTACTTACCTAAGAAGAGAGGTTCATAAGAGGTAAACCAATGTTTTAGCATTTGTAGATTTAGAAGGCGCTTTGGCAATGCTGACCAAATTAACTCTTTGAAATTCTAACGGTAGCACAGGTAAAACAAAGATAGCGAAAGGTTATCTGCAACTTCTACAGAAATCAGACTACAACTAGAGAAGTCAGAGCATGCAGTAGAGAATACCACCGGGAAATAAATAAAATTACAGGGAGAAGAAATAAACACTTTAAGGCGCACCGATGATATTGCAATTCTGTAAGAGGCGGCGACGGACATAGTAACTCTGTAAAACAGCATCAATAGTGTCTTGAACAGAGCTTATAAAATGAAACAGCAGTAAAACAAGAAAAGTAAAATGTAATCAAATTAAATTAGGAGATTCTGAGAGAATTAAATCACGAAATTAGTTTCTAAAAATGTTAGATGAATTTCGCTCTTTGGGTAACGAAATAACCGATATAATCGAAGTAGAGAGGATATGATGTGTAGACTGCCAATAAAAGCAAAATATTTCTGTAAACAACAAATTTGTTGGCATCGAATAATCAAGTTACGTATTTTTCAGGATACCACAGTTCATCAAGATACGACAAAATCTTTGGAAGTCTTTTCTGAATGCATTTGTTTGTAGTGTAACACTACCCGAAAGTTATAAATGGACCGTAAACAGTTCAGCCAAGGAAATAATAGAAGTCTTCGAAATTTGATGCTACAGAATAACGATGGAAGTTAGATGAGTAGATGACGTATTGTATCGAATTGGGGATAAAAAAAATATATCGTACAATTTGACTAAAAGAAGGAATTTTCAGTTTGCTTGTTGAGGGAAATGTATGGTTTAAGAACTTCAAAGTGAAATCAAAACCATGACTACAGTGAGCAAGTTCAAATGGCTGTAAGTTGCGGTAGTTACTCGGAGACGACAAGGCTCGCACGGGGTGGTTTAGCTAGGTAAGTTGAGATAAATTATCCTTCGATCAACAACACTTACATTTACATGTGAGACATCTTCGGAACAGCAGCAAACTATGTAAATTGCACGGAGTGAGCTGAGGAATTAATTGAGTGGCTGAGTGGTAGCCCAAAGTGCTCATCCCACGAGGGCGTTCTCTCTCTATGTACAGAGAGTAATCTTCCTTGTCACAACACAAGGTTCGGTTGCGAATGTCACAGCTTTAGAACGAGGCTGCAGAAAACTGTGGTTCTTGGCACTAAAGGTACACGATAGTTCAGTCAGATGCGCCTGTAAAGTAGATGATAGGAAAACATGTACGTAACATAAAATTAATACACTAGTCATGTAGCGATGTATTGTTAAGGCACACACAGCAGGACATACACCCTATACAGGGTGGTCCATTGATCGTGACCCTGCCAAACATCTCACGAAATAAGCGTCAAACGAAAAAACTACAAAGAACGAAATTTGTCTAGCTTGAAGGGCGAAACCAAATGGCGCTGTGGTTGGCCCGCTAGATGGCGCTGCCATAGGTCGAACGGATATCATCTGCGCTTTTTCAAATAGGAACCCCCCATTTTTATTACATATTCGTGTAGTACGTACAGAAATATGAATGCTTATGTTGGACTACTTTTTTCGCTTTGTGATAGATGGCGCTGTAATAGTCACAAACATATGGCTCACAATTTTAGAGGAACAGTTGGTAACAGGTAGGTTTTTCAAATTAAAATACAGAACGTAGGTACGTTTGAGCATTTTATTTCGGTTGTTCCAATGTGATACATGTACCTTTGTGAACTTATCATTTCCTGTTCAAGAAAACGCAGTTAATATCCGTTTGACCTATGGCAGCGCCATCTAGCGGGCCAACCATTCGGCCATCAGGTTTCCCCGTTCAAGCTAGACGAGTTTCGTTCTTTGTAGTTTTTTCGTTTGATGCTTATTTCGTGAGATATTTTGCCCGGTGGCTATCAATGAACCACCCTGTATATGCATTACATGATGAGAAAATCTGTCATACGACATTTTAGCGAGAGTATGGTGTCTTAGTAATAATAGTTAATCAGGAATATGACTGGAATGACAATTCGAATCACAACTGTCTAGTAAACAAGGGCTCCAGCACGCATGCCTCAAGACTTAACGACAACTTCTTCATCTTCGATAATGTGAAGTGAACCTCTTCTACTGCAGACTCTTTGCTTTCCTTATTTGGCAAGGAGAGACTGTGGTCCAAAACAAGAACAAATTGTCTTGTATACGCGGGCTCTAAAACGCGTACCCTAAGAGCTATGAAAACTTGTTTAGTGCAAGACACGTCTTTCAGAGTAGCGAAGATGAATAAGTGGTCAAAGCCCTTAAGGGATGCTTTTTAGGGCCTATGTTTATTAGAGTATTTTGCTTCGAATGGTCATCCCTGTCATATTCCTGAATTCTGATCGTTCCTCTTTGGACACTGAGTATATGTCATCAAAATGTGTGACTTATACTTCAGAACCTTTTATTCCTTAGTTTAGTAAGCCTCTCTTTCAGTTTGTTTTGTAAATATGCGATGATGAATATGTGCACCACACGTGGCAATAGTTAAGGAAGCATAATATATGTGCCTAAAGCTGTCAAATTTAAACATGGCAGGAAAGTGTTTTTGTCATTTCGTGACATCATAATCTAAACGGTAAAGAGATCCTTAGTGTCCGAACACAAAAAAATGTTACTGAATTGAAACAGAGCCTACATAACAACGCTGGTTAGCTTGTCCAGTGTAAGTTTAAAAAAAAGCTACTTCGAATTGAAATATTATCGCAATAGGCCTTCATCGTAAGCCTGACAAATATTCGTTTGTTCAAAAGCTAAAGATTTCAGACAAATCTTCGTATGTTCAGTTCTAATAGTTATTTCTTAATGGAATGGTATCGAGGCACTTAAATCCTAAGTTCGGCATTTCGTCAAATGAGGCATGATTCATCCTCTCCGGATATGTGAACTCGCGAAACGCTGCCATTCGGCAACAGAGAATCGCTGTTATTAAATAAGGGTTGAATAACACTTCTTTTGTGAATGCTGTGAAACTCCCGACTCATTTATGTTTTCGCTACCATAAGGATTGTTTTTGTTAACCGAGAAAACACTTTTATTCAGTCGTCCCAGAGCATTGCTTTGTAGGTTATTTTCACAGGCGTTGAAATCATTTGTCAGAAGCCTCAGCTTCCGTATCGTAGGGCTTAAGGCTTCTGTAGGTTTATAGACGCTGGAGACCCACTACGTCATGAAGACGGCCTCGGAAGCCACGAATTCCGCTGCCGTTCCCCTTCGCTGTGCGGAGAAATAGCAGCCACGCACCGCTGTCCAATATTACAGGTCGCTAAGCCGAGTTCCACTGCATTAATTTGCATCGACTGGCAGCACGGCGAGCCACCTATCTTCGGCGTGGGCTGCCGACTCGGCGACAGCCGTTGCACACCTCCCCTTTTTTTTCGCTCTGTTCTTTTGTCCCCGCATGGAGCGTGGGAGGCGCGCGTGGCGCAGGTTGGGCGCCAGCGTGCGTGCCGTGCCGCATCAGCATAGCTGCTGCGCAAAGGCGGACCCGAGCATCTGGCTCGCATTCCACGGCAGCACGGCGGACGGGAATTTACCGCTGGCTCGTCGAAAGCGGCGGTAATCACAGCCGCGGAAAACGTTGCTTCAATCAATAAGACGGGCCGGCGCGCCGGCTGACTGGCTGCCCTGTACGGACGTTTGTTGTGGTCGGGTCCGGACGGACGGCGGGCGCGCCGCAAATTGCTCGCGGCTGCCGTGTACACAAGGAAGCGGCGCCGGAGCTGGCGATTCGCCATTGCTCGGTTTCCGTTAATGCCGATCCCCAGCCGCGGTTAAATCTATCGGAGCCACCGTGTTGATGAGGCTGCGCTAACATTCACATCGCCTCCACGTGGACACAGTACTTCGAATCCCATTCCAGATATCCAGTGTACGCCGCAATTGACACGATTCATTTTCCTCCGATTCAATTCCGCAATTATTTCTAATTGTCTTTCGGAATTGGATCACTGGTAGATTTCACGTATAAAGGTACGAAAGTGCTAAAACTGTGGACTCGTTAAGTGCAATGAGTAAGGCCGAAATAACGTAAGGATATCTATGGCAGATAAGGTACTGAGTAAATATTTGGGAGAAGAGGGTTCAGTTAAGAAAGACGTAACATGTGAAATTGACTTGAGAAACAGATTGAGCCCAAGAAGGTGAACGGTATCGAAATAGAACTCCGCTTTGTGTTCCGCAAAAATCGGATTTCCACTTTAACGCTAAAGGGGGGGGGGGGGGGGTTTACATTGTTACTAAACCATCGTAAATTTTACTACTCCATATTTTAATCTAAATAAGCCATAATTTTTAGCTTATGCCAAAATATGGAACTGTCAGTCCACCTTAATGCGAAATATCTTTGTTTTATTTATTTTCTTTTCCAAACTAGTTTCTGCGACAACACTGCCATCTTTAGTAGGTTTTTCTTTACTCTAAAACATGTAAAATTAACATCATTCTAAACATTACAAAACATTATTACACGTGTACTGTTCGATTCCAAATATTGTATTCTGCGAATAGTTTTATAATACCTTAACTACTTTAAGTCTCAGCATGGTCTCTAGCCGGCCGGAGTGCCGAGCGGTTCTAGGCGCTTCAGTCTGGAACCGTACAACCGCTACGGTAGCAGGTTCGCATCCTGCCTCGGGCTTGGATGTGTGTGATGTCCTTAGGTTAGTTAGATTTAAGTAGTTCTAAGTTCTAGGGGACTGATGACCTCCGATGTTAAGTCCCATAGTGCTCAGAGCCATTTGAACCATGATCTCTACATTTGTTGCCGTTATTTCGGGCATATTTTCTGTGTTTTAGTGCCGTTTCTTCTGCATACATTTTGCCACCTGCAACTGTATTAGCAGCTGCTATTAATGGACCTGATAAAAAGTTAACTTATTTAAGTCAGCGTTATACTGCTGGAAACTGCTTTAGTGTTATGGAAACAGTTTTGGTGTACACTAGGCTGCAACATAATTTTTCATGTACTTGCATTCGTTGTCGGCTTGCAGTTGCTTTTAAACAGTGAAAAACGTAACTTTAATACCATGGCCATAATTCAGGGTGTTAAGCTATATTGCTGCTCGCGTGTGTATGCCAAGGAACCGATAACAAAACGGAAAATATGCCGAGAATAGCCGCAACAAATTTAGAAACCATACTGTGACTTAAAGTAAGTAAGGCATTATAAAACTATTCAGAGAATACAATATTTGGAACCAAACAGTACGTGAGTAATAATATTTTTCAGTGTTTATAAAGATGCTAATTTTGCACGTGTTAGAAAAGAGAAAAACGCACTCATGAGGGCTATATTGTCGTTGAAACTAGTTTGAGAAAGAAACTAAATTAAACCAAAATGTTTTGTTCTAAGGCGGTTCCAGAATCCCATATTGTTGTTTTTATGGAAGTTTCGATAAAATGATGGTATAGTTTATGAACAAATTAATTACAGTTATAAGGTTTCCAACGGTATACCACATACAAAAAAATAGAGGAAGACCGCGACTCAGATAGATGCAAGGGACACAAAGGATCATAATCAATAGAAATATGACCGTTGATGATACACAAAATAAGTTATTATAGAGGCTGAGGCGCAGGATGCGCCAGCAGCCGTTTGACTCCCACAAAAATATACATATTTCAAGGCAATGAAAATATTTAGCAACATTTTTATTACGAAGATATCAATCCATGCGAATTACCAGACGTTTGTCAACGGTCCCGATTTCTTTTTCCGTACTTAACCTACTTTGCTACTGGCCGTATTTTATGACTTCCATCTTTGTATCTATCTGAAATTTTAAAGCATTAGGCTGCTTGCCTCAGCGAGGTAGCTGCTGCTTCATCACCCACACTTTTCAGAACACAACGATTACACTAAGATGGCAATGACTGTATCCGGTACAGAAGAAGCCTTTGCAAGTGGTAGGTGGGGAGTTAACTATAAAAAGGTCCTTACCTATCTCGCCCGACCTACAAAATTAGTTTACAGTGAAGTAAATGTGACGTTTTCAAAATACATTCCGGAACCCAAATGTGTCACTTTACACCAATCCCACGATTCATGATACATTGTAACGAGTTTCATTGCATCACCTACGGAGTCTCTGAAAAAGCGAATACGAGGGGCGTTCAGTAAGTAATGCAACACATTTTTTTCTCGACCAATTTTGATTGGAAAAGTGTGGAATCGGTGCTTTACGTAGGCTTCAAGATGACGTTTAGAAGGGAGGTGTGTTACAAGCAGAGTGCTCTCACTGAGTTTCGTTTAGCGGAAAATAAGGACGTTGCAGATATACATTAGCGCTTACAGAATGTCTGCGGAGACCCGCTGGTGAACGAAAGTACGGTGAGTCGCTGGGCGAGGCGTCTGGCATCACGGTAACAAAGGCACGCCAACCTGTCTGATCTCGCGCGTGCTGGCCGGTCGCATACGGTTATAGTTCCTGGAGTGTTGTAACATGTGGCCAGTGTCATACGAGGTGATCGACGGGTCACAGTCAAACACCTCACAACTGAACTGGACGTCTCTGTTGGTGTACTCGCTGCCTAACAGAAAACCATTAAAAGTAACGGAGGACCATCTGTGCGGAATTGATTGCGTGCTACGAGGCTGACCGTGACAGTTTTTTTATCGAACATCGGAACAGGTGGTGAGACATGAATTCATCACTTCGAAGCTGAAACAAAACGGCAGTCCATGGAGTGGCTCCACACCATCTCTCCTCCGTAGAAGTGTAGAGTAGAGGTGGGCAGACTCGTTCATCCTTGGGAACTAGTTCACTGGTGATCGTTCTTTTTTGGGAACCATTCATTTTTACTCGCTCACCGTTCATTTGTGTATGGTGTATGGGTCTTATGCAAAATTAAAAGTGCCTCCCCCTTGAGTACAGAGGTTTTATTCATTACAGAATTCTCTCACACTTGTAGAAGCAATTTTCGTGATTCTGTAAAATCTCTCGTTTAGCCAACTGCACCGTTATGTGGCTGATCGCAGTGAAATAGTAGAAGGTGGCGCACGAAAAACCGGCGCCGAGTGCAGACTGCACGCCGATTACGCACGATTTTTTGACCGCTACGAGCAGAACACCTTGGATCAAAAAAGACTGAAAATTGCCACTAGTGTGTGCTCTGCCGACTTCCTTTGCATGTGGAATAACAATTTTTTTATAAGTATGTCTGCTGCTGTTTATCGAAATAGTGAAGTAAACTGATATGCCCCTTTGTTACTTGAAGATATGTATGTATTACATTCCACGTAACTTTTATGTTATTTACATAATTAGAAAATACATTTTAATTAGCAGTCGTGAACGCTGAATCGAATACGAAAAGAAGTCCGGAGTTCAAAAAAGGTTTGAAACAGATCTAGAGTGGAGGAGCGCAGAGAACGAAACGAACAATTCGATCCTGAACTAACTAGGAGCAGTCGGCAGTGGAAATGCTACGAGTGGACACACGAAGAAGGATGAGTCCGGGCGAGGGAGACCGAGACAGAGACGGGAACGAGAACGGAACCTAGGCTGGAACGAAGCCGGCCGACGTGCCGTTGCGGGAACGAGACCGACCGTTTCCCGTTTCCGGCAACTATAAGCACAAAGCCGCGTTCGAAGTGAACTATGAAAGATCGTACCTCAGAATTCATTCCTCGCTCCTTCCGTTAATCTAGGCGAACCGTTCCTTAGGACCCGTTAGTTCGCGAACGACCCATCTCTAGTGTAAAGCCACACCCTGAGACGGTAAAGTCACAGCGACGGTCTTCTGGGAACCAGAAAGGATAATTCTGTTTGATATCCTCGCTCATGGTGCAACGATGAACTCTGATGCATACTATGGTACCCTGAGGAGACTGATGAAACGACTTCCGTGTGTTCGTCGCCACAAATAAGACAACGAACTTCTTGCCCATGACAACGCAAGGCCTCACACAAGTCCATTCACCCAAGAGGAGCTCACAAAAGTTCACTGAACTGCTCTTCCTCATCCACCCAACACCCCGAATCTCGCACCTTCCGAATTCTATCTGCTTGGCCCAATGAATGATGCACTCCACTGGAAGCAGTATGTGGATGATAGGGAGGTTATTGCTGCAGCAATACGTTGCTCCGACGTCGGACAGTAGACTGGTACCACGCAGGCATAAAGGGGCTCCTGGTAAGGTAGCGTAAGGCCACTTCAGCATACCTGAAGAGGAAAGCTCCACAAATGACCCAGTCTCTTCAGATCTTGAATTATTTTGCGAATACATTGTCTAAATGGAACTATAATTACGGTCATAATTTCACCTTTGAGAAACAAATACACGCTGTTCCGTAGTTAACTTACAGTTCACTGTTTCTCAGGAACAACTAAAACTATAACCTCAGACTGCTAGTGTCAATTGACTTATAGGCACAACGCACCAGTCGGGTTCACAGCTGACTACCACTACACTAGACTAAACAGAAACGAAAGATTCCTAGTGACAACAAATGGTTCAAATGGCTCTGAGCACTATGGGACTTAACTACTGAGGTCATCAGTCCCCTAGAACTTAGAACTACTTAAACCTAACTAACCTAAGGACATCACATACTTCCATGCCCGAGGCAGGATTCGAACCTGCGACCGTAGCGGTCACGCGGTTCCGAACTGACGCGCTTAGAACCGCACGGCCACACCGGCCGGCTAGTGACAACAGACTTATGGCCCACCTAATAGACGTATGACGAATTAAAATAATAGCATGTGTCTCTAAAATACATAAGAAATGGTAACATTACGATAGTCCACTGCAAAAATTTTTCGCTCCACGGAGTGTGGCACCTAACAAGGTTTAAACTATATCATATGTTACACATGCGTTTACTTCTATTTCTTTGGTACTCGGACAGTACGATAGAACTGCCCTCGTTCGTTAGTGTCAGATGATTTTTCTTAGGCTGCCACACAAAAATATTCTCATGGACTTCCTAAAGCCTGTAGACGGATGCATGGTGCCGTCCTTGCCTAGGAAGTGAGATTCCTCGTATCATATTGGTAAGTGACATTAAAATTTATTAAGTTTCAGTTGAATTTTGTAGTTAGCTGTAGAATTTTTCTACACTAAACAGGAATCACGGTTCTTCTCAAAGCAAGCAAGTTGCGACGCATTAGGGATTAAAAAACTCGACTCAGTTCCTTACAGAATTTTGTAGTGAGTGTTCTGGAGATCTTGCTTACTGGCCAGACGAAGGCAAAGCCTTAACAACTCATACAGTATTGTGATTGTTAAATCGCTGACCAACTATGGCCATCGTTTGAGGATATGGCTACTACAGTTTTTTCTGACGACAAGGAGAAGACTTGGACTATTTAAACACAATGCTCTGTCCTGGCATTTAGTATTTATGGTTTCACCAAACTATTTCTGAACAAAATTAAAATCATTCTATCGAGCTCATCACTCAATCTGTTCTCCTTCTCCAGCTTCTGACAGCGAGTATTGAGCTTGTCATCACTGCCAAGGGGAAACTGTACGGTAATAGAACAAAGCAAAATGGAAAGTGTAAGTAATGAACTAATCCGAAATTTTAGCTACATGAGGACAAAAATGTAAAAACAGTAGCTGTTTGAACATCGGATATCACAAAGCTCTATATTGCTTTCGAACAGGGGAAATACAATTCAACAATTTTTTCCTCAAAAATGTCTATTTTCTTAAAAAATGAATCTAAAATATGAAAATAGATACCGACTACCAATATCCGTATCCTCACTACCACGATCTTCGGAAGATTATGGTGACTAAAGCAATTGTGCTGCTCGAAACGCGATGTGCTGAGATCGGAACCTGCACGTTTCTTGGTACCTTATTTACATATTTGTCGTAGTTTCCCTAAACCAGTGCAGTCAAATACTGAACCGGTCTTCACTGCTTCCGTCCACTGACCACCTCATTGTTGACCAAATGTTAAACACCAAGCCTCCGTTAGACTTTGCCACACGGATCAATAATGAACATTTGTAGTTTCAACACACTGAAGAATCACTGCAGCGATGGAGACGTGTCCCATCCACGAAAGCAGTGTTGTGATGTCGTACAGAGAATTTCAGGTGCACCTTTGTAATCCGAAGAGTTGGTAGGAGGCCATGTTGTCGTCGACAAGAGCGATCGAACCACGGAACTGCGTTATCAGCCTGAGCCCAACCCGACACTGCAAACAAAAAATCCTTTCGCCGTGATACGGACGACGGCTCGGGGCTTATATTCTGACCACTTAGTCAACGGCGTAAGATATGATGCCAAAGGGGAGTCACGTCCGCTGCTTCCCTCTCCTCCACTACCCCGGCCCAATTTTTTCTCTCCCCTGAGTGAGGAAACATGTGCTTTCAGCCTCCCACTCCATTCTGCTCTCTGTCATTTCTCCCGTCCCATTCTCTGTCCACCCCCCCCCCCCCAAACTCCAAACTCTCTCTGTCTCCCTCTCTCGCTCCGAACAATAATCGAAAAGGCAAGTCCTAAAATTTCGACGAGGTTTACCATTGCAGCAGTATAGCAATAAATCCCGATGAGCGCCTCAGCTTGAAACGCATAAAATGACGCACCGATATAGAGCCATTATGAACGACAATCAACAAAGATTTTTTCCGAGTTTTAAGGGCCAGTTGATTTCAGTTTATCAAAACCCGACTGTAACTTCTAGGTGATTAAAATAGTTAGAGTAAACTACCATTAAATAATTTTCTGTGGTGGGATGCGTGTATAGCGTAAAAAAAAATGACTCACTCTCCTATTGCATCTGTAAAGAAATTCGTCTCTGTAGCTGCGCTGTCAGCCCTGTAACTTACTAACCGAAGGTAATCTGGTTCGATTTCAAGCCGGGTCGGAGATTTATCCACTCGGGGACTGGGTGTTGTGTTGTCCTTACGTTCATATCGTCGTAACAGACAAGAAAATTGTCTCCAATACGCTATCATATCGTCTTTCCATTATTTCTGCTCAGAGTCTGTAAATTTTTATGCATTACACTGCATCTTAAATGTTTTTCTTAAAATAGTTCGACAGTTGAATTTATATTTACTGTAATTTCTTTCTTATGTGTCTGATGACTTGTGAGATGGTACGGTAATTTTTTCTGTAACAGTAATATGCATATATTTTTGAGATAATCGTTTGCGCCTCAAAAACCGAGACCTTTCGCATAGTCGCAAGCTTATGGAAACATGAATTTCACAAATATTCTTTAACTGTAGTTGAGGGTGCGAGTACTCTGTTACCAGACTTTGTACGGAAGGCTTTCAGGTGATTCACGCAAGTGAGAAACATAAGCAATTGCAAGTACTTTACTGTGGTAGTGAAAAATATTAGAGTATGAATGAAAAATCGTTAACAGTAAAGTTCATTTGAAGTTCAGCCGCTGATTTGCGTATGGGTGCGGAATACTCCACTGTCAACAAACACAGCATCCCCGTATGTTCACCTATTTATGTTGAGCGCCGTCCAGTGCTACAAGCCCACACTAAGCATTACTCGATCCATCATATTTCGGTTATTATTTCAACCAGGGACCTATGCTACACTAAGCAAGCTGTTTGTCCTTAATCCTTAAATAAGGCCAATGACACGAGGAAATAGCCTCATGTCATTTGCTACTATTTTTGAAAATCGATTAGCTCTAATTTTTTTCGTGTCTGTGAAAATTGATTTTACGTGTCGAAGAACTACTTAATGTGCTGTTATTTAATCTGAGAGTAACAGGAATACCAAATACGCTGATGTGAAAGAAGTTACTGGACAGCGATGTGCACACATGCAGATAGCGGTTGTATCGTGTACAGAAGGTATAAAGGGGCAGTGCAATGGCGGAGCTATCTTTCGTACTCCGGTGATTCATATGAAAATATTTCCGACGTCATTACGGCCGCAAGACGGGAATTACTAGAGTCTGAAGGCGGAGTGGAAGTTGGAACTACACGAATGGGACATTCCATTTCGGAAATCTCAAGGGAATTCAATATTCCGAGATCCATAGTGACAAGAGTGTGTCGAGAATATCAAATTTCAGGCATTACTTGCCACCACGGACATCCCAGTGGCTTACGGCCTCCTATTAATCACCGAGAACAGCGGCGGTTACTTGGAGTTATCAGTGCTACCAGACAAGAAACTCTGCGTCAAATAACTGCAGAAATCCATGCTGGTGGTGTCTCCATTACCGGGTGGGCTGTATTTACATGGAATGGACTGGGTCCTCTGGTCCAACTGAACCAACTGGGGCCATTTGTAGTCATTCATGGACTTCATGTATCCAAGCAATGATCGAATTTCTATGGCTAACAATACTCCATGTCTCCGGGCCAAAATTGTTGGCGACTGCTTTGAAGAACATCGTGGACAGTTCGAGCGAATGATTTGGCTACCCGGATCGCCCGACATGAATCTCATAGACCATTTATGAGACATAATCTAGAGGTCAGTTCTTGCAAAAATTCCTGCACCGGCAATACTTTCGCAACAGGCTATTTTCCTATGTTAAAAGTATAGTTTGGATTGTTATTCTTCTGAGTGACTGTAACATTCAAGTAGCATTTACGGTAAATATTCTCACAAAATATATGTTACTTTTATATAATTAAAGCTGAGAAATCATTAAATATCAAGATTTGATCATGTTATCAAAAACACTCTGTTATTGGCTGAAGTTCTGGTGACGTCACAGGCTAGGAGTGAGACGAAGCTGTACGTGTGTTATAGGAGTGTTGGCCGATGCTACTACGTTTTTACATACTTTTTCTGTAGACAGCTTAGATACCGAGTGATAAAAAACGCAATTACCACTTTTAAGTAACAATGGAAAGGACTTTTGTGAACACTGACAGCTGAAACCTTGCGAAATTTGATACATTTACGCTGCACACGTTAAGAGCGGCGATTCCCTGCTCCCTGCAACATCGTTAAATTCGCTCAAAACTAAGGAATCATAGAACTTTTTCAAAAGGGGCCTTATGTAACAACTAGGTTGCCGATTATCAGTCATGAGCTACGACGAGAAGCACGCTAAAATTATTCTTCGCAAATCTAAGTGCTGATTTCCTCTATACACGACACTCACCAGAGTCGCTATCCTCAGGAGGCGTACGGTAGCATAACGTATAGCGCCACTCACCGTGAATAAAGACGTCACACGTAAGAATCTTCCAGTGGTTATACAGGATGGTCCATTGATCGTGACTGGGCCAAATATCTCACGAAATAAGCGTCAAACGAAAAAACTACAAAGAACGAAACTTGTCTAGCTTGAAGGGCGAAACCAGATGGCGCTATTGTTGGCCCGCTAGATGGCGCTGCCATTGGTCAAAAGGATATCTACTGCTTTTTCTTAAATAGGAACCACTATTTTTATTACATATTCGTATACGAAAAGAAATATGAATGTTTTAGTAGGCCCACTTTTTTCGCGTTGTGATAGATGGCGCAGTAATAGTCACAAACATATGGCTCACAATTTTAGACGAACAGTTGATAACAGGTAGGTTTTTGATTAAAATAAAGAACGTAGCTACGTTTGAACATTTTATTTCGGTCGTTCCAATGTCATACATGTACCTTTGTGAACTTATCATTTCTGAGAACGCATGCTGTTACAGCGTGATTACCTGTAAATACCACATTAATGCAATAAACGCTCAAAATCATGTCCGTCAACCTCAATGCATTTCGCAATACGTGTAACGACATTCCTCTCAAAAGCGAGTAGTTCTCCTTCCGTAATGTTGGCACATGCACTGACAATGCGCTGACGAATGTCGTCAGGCGTTGTCGGTGGCTCACGATAACAAATATCCTTCAGCTTTCCCCACAGAAAGAAATCCGGGAATGTCAGATCCGGTGAACGTGCGGGCCATGGTATGGTGCTCCGACGACCAATCCACCTGTCATGAAATATGCTATTCAATACCGCTTCAACCGCACGCGAGGTATGTGCCAGACATCCATCATGTTGGAAGTACATCGCATTCTGTCATGCAGTGAAACATCTTGTAGTAACATCGGTAGAACATTACGTAGGAAATCAGCATCCCCATTGCACCATTTAGATTGCCATCGATAAAATGGGGGCCAATTATCCTTCCTCCCATAATGCCACACAATACGTTAACCCGCCAAGGTCGCTGAAGTTCCACTTATCGCAGCCATAGTGGATTTTCCGTTGCCCAATAGTGCATATTATGCCGGTTAACGTTACCGCTGTTGGTGAATGAGGCTTCGTCGCTAAATAGAACGAGTGCCAAAAATCTGTCATCGTTTCATAATTTCCCTTGTGCCCAGTGGCAGAACTGTACACGACGTTCAGAGTCGTCGCCATGCAATTCCTGGTGCACAGAAATATGGTACGGGTGCAATCGATGTTGACGTAGCATTCTCAGCACCGACGTTTTTGAGATTCCCGATTCTCACGCAATTTGTCTGCTACTGATGTGCGGATTAGCCGCGACAGCAGCTAAAACACCTACCTGTGCATCATCATTTGTTGCAGGTCGTGGTTGATGTTTCACATGTTGCTGAACACTTCATGTTTCCTTAAATAACGTGGCTATGCGGTGAACGGTCCGGACACTTGGATGATGTCGTCCAGGACACCGAGCTGCATACATAGGACCCGCCCGCTGGGGATTTTGATCACAATAGCTATACATCAACACGATATCGGCCTTTTCCGCAATTGGTAAACGGTCCATTTTAACACGGGTAATGTGTCACGAAGCAAATACCGTCCGCACTGGCGGAATGTTACGTGGTACCTCGTACTTATACGTTTGTGACTATTACAGCGCCATCTATCACAAATCGAAATAACTGGACCAACTAAAACATTCATATTTCTTTACGTACTACACGAATATGTAATAAAAATGGGGGTTCCTATTTAAAAATACGTAGTTGATATCCGTTTGACCTATGGCAGCGCCTTATAGCGGGCCAACCATAGCGCCATCTGTTTTCTCCCTTCAAGCTAGACGAGTTTCCGTCTTTGTAGTTTTCTCGTCTGATGCTTATTTCGTGAGATATTTGGCCCGGTCACTATCAATGGACCACCCTGTATACTTCAAAAGTTTCGCACGAATTGCGAAAACCGAGGTAGGAAGAACTGATAGTAGCAGTTGTTTCGATGGTGGGATATAGCTCCTCATCAATCTTAATTTGAGTAATCGACAACAGAGGATAAATGCGTTTACTTTGCGAACAAACAATCCACTTTTTTGGAAAACATTGCTCGTAGATAGGAAGGTGTAGGACGACGAGTTTTTCTATATGGAGATATATAAAGCATGTACGGAATGCTGGTAACACAAGCGTAAGTACTATGGTGTTTGTGAGTGTAAACTAACGTCAGTGTATGAAGAAGACTTATTTCATATTTATGTAAGATGAAAGACTTAAAAAGTTTAAACACTAAGGAGCCTAATTTGTCAGTACGAAGATAAAGAAGACAATTGTTTCTAATAAAGTAAAAAGGGTGTGGTTACATTAACTAAAAAATATCTTTTAGAACCTGACTTGCCTAAACATCGGTTGCAAATGTAGGCGCATGTAAAAAGCAAGGAAAAAACAATAACATTCTATTTCTGATCAGTGTGGTGAAATTTTGTAATTGTGATTTGGTTTTCATATCAGAGGACTGTCGAGTCGCTTTACAAATAAGAAAAAATATTCTTTCGGCCTGGATTCGAACCAGCGATCTATGAACATCATCTTATAAAATTCGACTGTTTATCTCTATAACAACTTAACTATAGAATAACATAGGTGAAGTTGGATAAAACAACGATTTTCACTGAGAGTTTAATTTCGTTCAATGATGCTATCCATCCTTGTAACAGTGGGAAAGTATATCTCGGAGGTAAACAAATGATAACTTTACACTGAAGCACATTTTTAATTAAGTTAGTGAAGTCGTGCGTGAACATGGTGGCAACTTGCAGATACAGTGCAACCACAGTTTACACACTTTCTCATTTCTTGGAACACTCAAAAAGAAATTTTCAGGAGTTTTTATAGATGTATTAGTACAGTTTGATAACAGACACCATTTGTAACCCATTTTACGAAAATTAAATTCCAAAACAAGACAACGCTGTGAATGAACATTATGGCAGCAGGAGCATCAACCTAGCCAGCGACGTCACAGGCAGCACATGACTCGAATGGAGCGTTTCTGCGGACGTTAAAATTATTTGAATTTCATTTCCGTTTTTATAAAAGAATACTGAAATTCAAGAGGAAGAAAAGCATCTTGGGAGCGTAAATGACATAATGAATCACTTAAGACAGTTTGCAGAAAAAAGTCAAATACGCTATTATGGATGGTTGTAGAGGCAGCATGGCACAATATTTCTCCACTGGGCTTCGAAACACTTATTAAGCCCATGCCACGTCGAGTTGCCGTACTGTAACGAGCAAAGGAGGTGCGACAGGATGTTAGAATGTCTCCCATGACTTTTTTTTCTTACCACAGTATGCAATACGATAGTCCCAAGATTGTCACCAAATACTTTCCCAAGAGAAAGAACAACTGAAAGGGTGCATCCTGTCACGTAGATTAGTCTATAGTCCATTACGTTTGGTGCTGGTAAAAATCAAGAGGTCAAACGTATTTTTCTCGTTTTCCTCTATAATCAGCATTAAAAAAACACAGTTTATCAAGAATCATAATTGAAGGTATAGCCCAGAAAAAGAGGCCGTTCCGGTTAGAATCGGTTCTTAAATGTGTGTGAATTCCTGAGAGACCAAACTGCTGAGTTCATAGGTCCCTAGACTTACACACTGCTTAAACTAACTTATGCTAAGAACAACACACACACACCCATGCCCGAGAGAAGACTCGAACCTCCGGCGGGAGCCGCCGCGCAATCCGTGACATGGCGCGTCTAACCACATGGCCACTGCGCGCAGCTCGCTTCTTATCAACGTCACGTATCCTTTATCCCGTTTATGACCGATTATTTGAATTTTTTTCTTTGCTGGAATGCCAGAGAGTTTGTCAGACAACTCCAATATTAGTTCATAATATTTAAATGTAACTTCAGATATGAAGCAAGACACAGGCTGGCTAACTACGGGCAAGATGAATAACGCAGCCTCAATCCATGTCACGCATAACATTTGTTTCATGTATTAAGTCCTTGTGTTTAAGGGTTATCATTCGTGGATACTGTTTAAGGAAACATAAGGGAAAGACAGACGATGCTCTGTATCCTGTGGGTGTCAGAGACAACTCACAGCTTAGTTAATACATAGATCTGGACAGACTGCAAATCAACGCGTTCTAAGGAATTCAGCAACTGTAAAGTTGGTTCCATCATTGTACGCAAGCGTCCGTTGTTTCATAGTATGGTTGACAACATCGTAGGACGGAATCAGTTTCAAGTATACTTCCTAGAGCGTTAGGAAGCGAGTTTATGTCTGCAATACTCGCGTCTGTTCCTCACCAGGTAGGTTACCAAGAAGATAGAGAACAGAAACTTCGAACTAGGTAAGCACTTTTCCCATTGCCTGGTCTACCTAAATGGCCTCCTCTAATCCAATCAGTGAAGGACGTTAAATACTAATCTCCCTCCTCCTCCAATCAGTGAAATTCCCTGCAACTGAGCATGAGCTGTCAAATTACTGCGCTTGTTGCGATATATTGTGGTTAAAATCAAGCAGAGGACCACGATATCTGTGCACAGAATTCCTAAGTTCTTGAGAGACATACGGAACATATCAACATAAAGCAACCACAGGGGCCTGAGTAACAGTCCCGTGGGCTTTCCTGTTAACGCCATCATCTGTAGGTTGACGACGTGAACATACTACAACATTAAGACAACTTCACGGGGAAAGTCATGTGTCGTGGTTTAAAAGTTTGTTGGATACAAGGTGAGAAAATCAATCTGTTGCTGTGGACCGAGCAGTAACGCAAGTGATTTCAGTATTTTATTAAAGACAGATGTTATGAGGAATGTGTGAAAATTATAACAGTTCAGGCACAATCCGTACGTTTGAATAAACGCAATACCATTCAAATTTTACGAACGTAACCTTCAGTTTACCACATCCAGCAAAACAAGAGATGGCGATATTATAATACGACGTTGTTTCTACATGATCACTTTCTTCGTATGTAAAGGAATCTCTTGTATTCTACGTCGAATTCTGTAGAGTTAATTTTCATACTTTCACTTAGTGAAGCAGCAGTCGGTCATAAATAATAGCAATGTTAATTGTCAGTCACAGATTATTTCGTCCTCTACGCCTCTTGATGGTCGTATCATCATCATCCAATGAGTTACATAGTATTTTACATTTGTACTGTCATTTACCCACCTTAAACCACCTTACGGTATCCTGCATTACATACTTCGTTATTACTTTAATTTTCCCCGTTCTGTTCTACTCGTAAATGCTGAGCGAAAAGACCCAGTGTCGATTAGTCTCTGTATAAGTTCAGCTTTCTCTGATTTTTACGTAATTGTCGTGTAATTAAATATAGGATATTTAATAGGCGCGTCATGATAATAATTATGTTTCTTTCGTGGGACACTCATCGAGGCGGTTATTAGCCCCTATACAAATTCTCCATCTTCTTACAGAACAGTCTCGCCATTTTCCCGAATGATTATGAAATAATTAGGACAACACATATACCCAGCCCCTGGAGAAGAAAATCCCCGACTTGGGCGCGAATCAAACCCTGGATCTAACGATCTAGAGACAGTAATGCTAACCACTAAATCATGAGCTGTGGACTTTCCAGGAGCCGTCTCCAGATTGATACTACTCCCCATCCATAGGTTACGATCGTCGCATGATGCTCTGATCCATCACCCAGTGTTCTGGTTCCCGTAAAGAGCGCTTGCGTCTGACTGATACGCATTGTATACTGTCTGATCAACAGTATCTGGACACCTATTAGTGAACATTACTGTGGATTGTGTCCACCCTTAGTCTTTATGACAAGTTGAATTCTACTGCAGACACTTTCAGTCAGGTCTGTGGAGGAATTCATCATCAAGAGCAGAAACCAGAGAAGGTAGTCATGATGGATGCTTAGGTCTGGAGCGAAGTTGAAGTTGTAACTCATCCCAAAGGGGTTAAATTGGGTTCAAGTTGGGACTTGGGGCAGGCCAGTTAATTTCAGTAATATTATTGTTCACAACCGATTGACTCACAGTTGCTGCTTTATGATACAGTGCACTGTCATACTGATACAAATAGTCATCATCTACAAACAGTTCCCTTACTGACTGCAGTACACAATGGTATAAAATGTGTTCATATTCTTCCGCATTCTGCGTTTTCTTAAGACAAATAAGTGGTCCATCCCTCAACCATGAGAAACACCCATATATCGTAAAAACACCTCCTCCATACTTCTCTGTTGGCACTGCACGTGATGGCAGGTACAGTTCTCCAGGCTTTCGCCAAACTCAAACTCTTCTATCGCATTGCTTCATCACTCCAAATCTCCCTCTTCCACTGACTTCATGTGATTTTTTAAGACCACGGCTGTAAGGCGTCCAGATTTTACGGACATTACATGAGCTTTATCCAGAACGACAGTATGATACAGTACGAGATCTTCAGAAAATAATAATTATATTATATCAACAAAAAAGCAATTGAAGGAATCTCATGTACTGAAAACTAACAAAACAATATCTACCAATATATGAAACGCATTTTGGAGATGAACCGAGCAGGTGGTTAATGGCATTGGAAAACAACACTTAACAAGAAAACGACGAGCTTCAGCACGGAAAAAGATAAGGCGAGAACAATAAGTTATTCCTTTTGACATAAATACAGCCGGGACTGAGGGTGAGTGGCTTGACGGCTTTAACAGGGCTAGGTGGCGACCCGGCAAGAAAAATGAAATACTACTCTGACGAGACAATGATTCGTTGAAGCCATATTGGGCGACGCAGATGCGACGTGGTGGGGAGATCCCCATTATATAAAAGCATTTTGAGAACTAAGATTGCTAAGAACTCTCTCTATCATCTCGCAGTGGACCACACAAGTGTGTGGAGTGTAGTGAGGATGTTGAGAGCATTGCTTCTGCGAAGTGTGGATGATATGATTCACATATTGTGGCGACAGATAGCAAAGAGGTAGTTAATTATTCCTACAGGAATTTTTGTGGGCAAAGAAATTGTGCATGTTGTCCAACCCTTAGCAAGTGTGCAATAGCCATTATTTGGACTGGGGGAAAATTAACATTCTGCAGAACGCAGGAAAGTTACGACTGAGTAAATTCAGTGAAGGCCAGAGTAGGGAATTAGCGTTTCACATCCAGCATGGAGACAATGTCGTTGCAGATCCCACTTAGTAAAGTACCATCGCGCATTAGGCCACAGTAAATGTTGAGTCGAGATTTTGCTCACTCCAACTTGCGTATACTTTGACCATTGAATATCAAAAGCTAGGATACTAACCTACCCTCACATCGAGTACATGAGAGCTTTCATTCGTTTAAAAAGTAAAATTATTCTCCACCAACTCAGTAACTCAGTGCATTGACCAGCTACACCATCTTAGACGTAAGTTAACTGATGAAGATTTTCAATCATTCTTGCCTGTGATAAAAATTTTCATATGTAGAGAGAAAGAATTTAACAATCTCCAATTCAGTATGTCCAAGAGTTAAATATTTTGTTATTGAGTGTTGGAAGTAATTGAATATGATTTTTGTGTATGACTTGACCCCTGAAAGCACAGTGATAAATTATACGCTGAATGGTAAAGGGAATAGATTTTTTTGTCTTTCTAGAATAGATCCCAACCTTTCACTTTTATTAATTTATGCAGTCTAGCTACGTGACAGCAGCATTTCTAATTGCACCTAGTATTAGCTTCATTACAGGGCCAGGTTAATATTCATCTAGAATGTCAGTTTAACACCCTGGTCTTGAGAAGACAGTTCAGATGTTTTGTCCAACTGAACATTACTGAATGCAGTACACAATGGTATTAAATGTGTTCATATCCTTCCGCAATCTGCGGTTTCTTAAGAGCAATAACTGGACCACCTCTCAACCACGAGAAACACCCATATATCGAAAAACCACCTCCTCCATACTTCTCTGTTTGCACAGCACATGATGGCATGATTCCGTCACATTGCCACAGGGTATAGCATTCTTCATCACTCCAATTGCCCTCTTCCACTGACTTCATGTGATTTTTTTTTACAACCACTACCTGTGGCAGTCGACAGTCCTTGTCCGTCAGTACATGAGGTTCAAATGGCTCTGAGCACTATGGGACTCAACTGCTGTGGTCATAAGTCCTCTAGAACTTAGAACTACTTAAACCTAACTAACCTAAGGACATCACACACATCCATGCCCGAGGCAGGATCCGAACCTGCGACCGTAGCGGTCGTGCGGTTCCAGACTGTAGCGCCTTTAACCGCTCGGCCACTCCGGCCGGCAGTACATGAGGTCTGCTTGCTCTTGGTTTAGGTGTGAAAGTTCCTTCGCGTTTTCACTTCCCAGTCACATCATCAAATGTCGACTTGAACAGCTTTAGAAGGACTGAAATGTCTCTAATAAACTTGTTACTCAGGTGACATCCAGTGAATGCTCGAAGTCACTGGGCCCTGCTGATCAACCCGTTCTGCTATTACTGCTTCTTTACATATAACTCACCACGCCTCCTTTTATACTGGTGGGTCCACCCCTCATGACATCTAGTAATGAGTTCTACATTAAAAAGGTTTGTCCAGAACTTTTAATCAGATATGGAATATACGTTCATGAGATACTGTATTAGACACACACACCATTGTGTCCAGCTACTCTCTTTGACATGATGAAGACAGCGACTCATTAATTGGGTGTCAGTACAAGACAAACACATCTCAGTCGATGGTTCCCCTCATGTGATGTGTAGGACTGAGGTCACGGACCTAGGGCTTCACACATGCAGTCTCAGGGTGTGGCAGGAACGCCGTCATTGGACGCTAGAACGATGGGAAAATGTCGGCTTTTGATATGCTGTGCACACTGATAGGCTCCATTCATGCATGGTCTGTGTCGAAAATCACAATAGGTGTTGCCGACTGGGCACACTTTGAGTACAGGTAGTACAGGTATTTAGCTATGGGAGATATTTACACACAATGAAATTGGCTCGCTGATACGTCTTCCTCAAATTATTCTGATACACCTCAGGAATGATGAGGTGCTGTGTTTACTTGCCGAAAGTACTGGTAAACTAAGCAATCTAACAGAGGCATGTGAACCAATAGAGTTGGCGCAGTGTCTAAGATACTCTACTTGCATTCAGAAGCACTGTGGTTCAACTCTTCATCTAGCTATCCATTTCTATTTTAAGTGATTACCCTTAACCTCTTCTTTAGAAACTCGACGGCCGATTTTCTGCTGCCCCACCCTTCCCATACTGGAGGTTGTGCTTCGTCTCTAATGTCGTCGTTGTCGAAGTGACGATAAATTCTCATTTTTCTTCAGAGGAACATGATGGGATAATTGGTTCGTACATTGTTCGGTGGTGGGAGCGCAATGAAAGATGTATGGCTTTTTAATGGTTCAAAATGGCTCTGAGCACTATGGGACTCAACTGCTGTAGTCATAAGTCCCCTAGAACTTAGAACTACTTAAACCTAACTAACCTAAGGACATCACACACATCCATGCCCGAGGCAGGATTCGAACCTGCGACCGTAGCGGTCGTGCGTTTCCAGACTGTAGCGCCTTTAACCGCTCGGCCACTCCGGCCGGCTAAAGATGTATCAGAGAGTCAATTTCATTCAGTGTAAATATCTCCCAAAGCTAAATACCTGTACTACCCGCACTCAAAGTCTGCCCAATCGGCAACACCTATTGTGATTTTCGACACAGACCATGCGTGAACGGAGCCTATCGATGTGCACTGCATATCAAAAGCTGAGATTTTCCCATCGTTCTAGCATCCAATGACGGCGTTCCTGCACCCACACTAATCGCCACCCCTTCATAAATGTTGTGTCATGCTGCCCCTATAGCCGTCCTAATGTCCCGTGCAGAATTTTGTGCACGAACTGACCTCTCGATTATGTCGCACAAATGTACCAGATGAATTTCATGGCGGGAGATATGGGTGGCCAAATCATTCCCTCAAATTGCCCAGAATGTTCTTCAAACCAATCGCGAACAGTTGTGGACTGGAGACATGTAATGTGTAAAAATTCCATTATTGTTTGGAAACATGAAATCCATGTATGACTGCAAATGGTCTCCAAGTTATCAAATATAACCAATTCCAGTCAATACTCAGTTCAGTTGAACCAGAGGAACAAGTAATGCCACCCACACCATTGTGGAGCATCCACCAGCTTTTAGAGTACCCTGTTGACAACTTGGGTCCACGGCTTCGTGGGGTCTGCGTGACAGCTGAACCCTACCATCAGGTTTTACAACTGAAATCGGAACTCATCTGATCAGGGCATGGTTTTCCAGTCTTCCAGCGTTGATATGATCATGAGCCCAGGAGAGGCGCTGCAGGCGATGTTGTGCTGTTAACAAAGGCACTCGCGTTGGTCTTCGGCTGCCATAGCCTATGAACGCCGAATTTCGCAACACTGTACTAACGGATACGTTTGTCGTAAGTCCCATGCTGATTTCTACAGTTATTTCACGCAGTGTTGCTTGTCTGTTAGTACTGACAACTCTATGAAAACGCCACCACTGTCAGTCGTTAAGTGAAGGCCATCGGCCACTGCGTTTTCCATGTTGAGAGGTTATGCCCAATTTGGCATTCTCGGAAAGCTGTAGACGCTGTGGATCTCGGAATATTAAATTCCCTAACCATTTCTGAAACTAAATGTCCCATGTACCTAGCTGCAACTGACATTCCGCGTTAGCAAGTCTGTTAATTCCCGTCGTGCGGCCATAATCATCTCGGAAAACTTTTCACGTGATTCACTTGAGTACAAATGACAGCTCTGCCAATGCACTGCTGTTTTATACTGTGTTTACGCGATAGTACTGCCATCTGCTTAAGTGGATATCGCTATCTCCTGACTTTTATCACTTCAGTGTATGCCATGCCCGAATAATTGGTCGGGACATTGGTTGCCTTGCATATTGTGTTAGAAAGTTTCGTTGTACTTGAGTCTCAGACGTTGTCTGTATGCACCAGGAGACACACTGAACGTTTCCATGTGGCGTCCACTTTTTATCTGGTTTTGAAGTTGCTGCTAGGTAAAAAAAAAACTTTGTGAGTTATCTTATCACACGTTGAAAATGGTTCAAATGGTTCTGAGCACTATGAGACTAAACTGCTGAGATCATCAGTCCCCTAGAACTTAGAACTACTTAAACTTAACTAACCCAAGGACATCACACCCATCCATGCCCGAGGCAGGATTCGAACCTACGACCGTAGCGGTCGCGCGTTTCCTGACTGTAGCGCCTAGAGCCGCTCGGCCACTCCGGCCGGTATCACACGTTGAAAACCATTTGTTAATATCTAGTAGAGTTTGAAACACACTGAAGTTTTAATTTGTAAAGATAATTTATGGTTACAGTGTATTTATTGAACAGACAGCGATGGGTGCGCCCATACTGTAGACATTGAAGAACCGAGAACAGGTCGAGTGGTTGCATTTTAGTTGAAACCACATCAAAGCCGTGACATTTCGTCATCTCCAGATAGCAGCTGCATCGGAGCTTCATTCTTGGGATTTAAATGTGTTTCTGTTGACACACATGACTTGTGCATGATACCATCCCCTGACACAAATTGTTCCTCTTCAAATCTTCAGTTTTCAACAGTCAGTGTATGTTCAGTTTATAGGGATGGAACTTTAAAGTCTTTGAAACCGGCATTAGAGCATTAGAGAAACTCAAAAGACGTCGAGTGTCGTATTACAGTTAACATGATAAAGCGCAGCGTTCGAGCGAGTATGCCACACGAAAGCGCAGTGACGTGGCACCGATGCGCGCCACAGGCGAGGTGTATCAATAGTCAGGCGCACCCCGTGAAGAATGATGACGGATAAGGTGCGCACTCGAGCAGCCATCACGGAAGCGGGTGTGCGACACGGGAGCTGGGCTGCGGGTGGTCTGAGGTCGGACACAACAGCTCGCTTCCGGGCGCTCGCATTGCCTAGGCGCAACCCCAACCACGACAAATGCTGGTTACTGACAGGCGCGGATACAAAGGGGATCATTGGGGTCAGATCACTAAAAGCGTTTATATTTTTATGGTTATGAGCCTCCAAGTTTCTTAGATAACATCTGGTGAATAAAGTTGCATGAAATAAGTCTATAAACGACAAAATATTGTGGAAAATTATGGAAAAGTTTAATTCAGAATTGTTTTAACTTTTCAGCTCCGCGTTTGAAGCGGCAGCGCGCATCGATGGGCGTGCTGCCTCACCGGCTACAGAAAACATTCTAGCTGGGTAACGGCGAGCATTCGCAGGCTGGGCTTATCTGCTGTCAACAACAAATCGGACAATGTTCTCGAGTCAACGTGTAGTGTCGGCAAACCACAGGAAGATGAGTAAGGTAAAACTTCCACTAAGGAAAAAATGCCAGAAACATTGACTTTCCTAACCTTAGGCGGCAATAACTGAATTAAACTGTGTTGCTCTCATTTTAACGTTTGCGTAGCCACACTTTACAGACCAGCGTTTGTAGTCATATTCCCCACTATAGTACTAATAATGACGAATACATATCGCAACTGTGTATTGCATGCATTATGATTCTTTTAAGTTAGGCTAAAGTGATGTGCCTAGCTTTAATGTAAGCGAGCTATTATTGTTACATTAACACCTTTTACGTATGTTATTAAGTAATAGGCAACAGTGGTCTGTTAAAAGTGAGACTCACAAAAAATTATATTTTACGTTTTAGGGGGACGAGTTAGAAACTCCGCTTCCCCCCCCCCCCCCGCTCTCTATCCCTCTCCCCCCGATTCCAAGACGGAATCCGAGCCTGGTTGATGTATAACAAGGTCACTAGAAGAGCGAACATACATGATCTACAAATGGAGGACGGGAGAATCGTAACCACAATTACTGGTTACTGTTAGACTGTGTGAGAACACATCCACATATACACGCTCGGTTGCGCGTCTGCACGAGCACAGTGTCCACGTCAGGTGGTACGATATTATCATACACTGACGGAAAAAAAATTTGCAACACTAACAAGTAGTTGTGCGACCTAAACGGAAGTTGGTTGGCGTGTTTATACATCTGAAAGATGATATCTATTCAAATTTCACGCCAGGAGGAAAGAGCTGCGCTAGTAGTGCCGTTATGAGGATATAAATCAGTTTTGCTTTAAATACACGGTCGTGAGCGTTAGTTACTTTTGAGATCGGACGTGGTGAGTTGATGTTAGATAACAATGCCCGCAAGTCGACAAAGTAGCCATTATCAACACCTCACTGAGTCTGAACGAGGTCGTGCAACAGGTCTACAAGATGGTGGTTGATGGCCGGCCGGAGTGGCCGAGCGGTTCTAGGCGCTACAGTCTGGAACCGCAGTTGCAAAGCGATTTAAAAAGATTGCTATATGGTGTGGCAGGTGGCAGTTGACGCTAAATAACGAAAAGTGTGAGGTGATCCACATGAGTTCCAAAAGAAATCCGTTGGAATTTGATTACTCGATAAATAGTACAATTCTCAAGGCTGTCAATTCAACTAAGTACCTGGGTGTTAAAATTACGAACGACTTCAGTTGGAAAAACCACATAGATAATATTGTGGGGAAGGCGAGCCAAAGGTTGCGTTTCATTGGCAGGACACTTAGAAGATGCAACAAGTCCACTAAAGAGACAGCTTACACTACACTCGTTCGTCCTCTGTTAGAATATTGCTGCGCGGTGTGGGATCCTTACCAGGTGGGATTGACGGAAGACATCGAAAGGGTGCAGAAAAGACCAGCTCGTTTTGTATTATCACGTAATAGGGGAGAGAGTGTGGCAGATATGATACGCGAGTTGGGATGGAAGTCATTAAAGCAAAGACGCTTTTCGTCGCGGCGAGATCTATTTACGAAATTTCAGTCACCCACTTTCTCTCCCGAATGCGAAAATATTTAGTTGAGCCCAAACTACATAGGTAGGAATGATCAACAAAATAAAATAAGAGAAATCAGAGCTCGAACAGAAAGGTTTATGTGTTCGTTTTTCCCGCACGCTGTTCGGGAGTGGAATGGTAGAGAGATAGTATGATTATGGTTCGATGAACCCTCTGCCAAGCACTTAAATGTGAATTGCAGAGTAATCATGTAGATGTAGATGTAGACCGCGACGGTCGCAGGTTCGAATCCTGCCTCGGGCATGGATGTGTGTGATGGTTGGTTGGTTGGTTGGTTTGGGGAAGGAGACCAGACAGCGTGGTCATCGGTCTCATCGGATTAGGGAAGGATGGGGAAGGAAGTCGGCCGTGCCCTTTCAGAGGAACCATCCCGGCATTTGCCTGGAGTGATTTAGGGAAATCACGGAAAACCTAAATCAGGATGGCCGGACGCGGGATTGAACCGTCGTCCTTCCGAATGCGAGTCCAGTGTCTAACCACTGCGCCACCTCGCTCGGTAAGATGTGTGTGATGTCCTTAGGTTAGTTAGGTTTAAGTAGTTCTAAGTTCTAGGGGACTGATGACCTTAGAAGTCAAGTCCCATAGTGCTCAGAGCCAATTTTTTTTTTTTTTTGTGGTTGTTCCTCCTGCGATACGGCATAAATACTTGGCAGGTATGCAGCAATTGCACGTGATTGCTGGCAGCGGTGGCCAAGAGAATGTACGGTCGTAAGATCGAGCTCTGGACGGCTACGTCGCACTACCGACAGAGAAGACCATCATGTTAGGTGTATGGCACTGGCGCGTCGTACTGCATCTGCAGCGGAAATTAGATGAGCAGCAGGCACCATAGTGAGACACAAACTGGTACAAATCGGTTAGGCTCCAAGACAGACGCCCTTCAGCGTGCATTCCACTTACCCCAAACCACTCCCATTTGTGACATCAGTGGTCTCAAGAGGGAAATCATTTGAGGGATGGTTGGAGGTCTGTTGTGTTTTCTGATAAAAGCTGGTTCTGCAACCATGCCAGTGACGGCCATTTATTGGTTAGAAGGAGGCCAGTTGAGTGCTTGCAACCAATCTGTCTGCGTGCTGGACACACTGGACCTACATCTGTAGTTATGGTCTGGGCTGCAATTCTGTATAACGACAGGAGTAGATTCGCGTTTATCCCACGCATTCGGACTGCATATTTGTGTGTCAGCCTGGTAATCCAACCTGTTGTGTTGCCTTTCATGAACAGCATTTAAAGGGTTGTTTTCAAACAGAGTAACGCTGTCCCGCATACCGCAGTTCTAGCCCAACATGCCATGCAGAGTGTTAAAATTTTGCCTTGGCCTGCTTGATCACCAGGTCTGTCTTCTATCGGGAATATATGGGACATAATAGGATACGGGACGTAATCTGATGACAAATGCAGCATTATCCACAAACAGCATTTACTGGCCCCTTTACTGACCGACCAAATGCAAAAGACACGGAAAGTCATTCCACAGACTGATATCTCGCAGCTTTACAATACAATGGACCCACGTTTGAATGCTTGTATTCAACATTCTGGTGGTTACACCTGTTGTTAATGTACAAGCATTTCAACTTTGCAATGACTTACCTGTGGTCTTGCAGTGTTAATCACTTAAACATGTTCCCTCTCTCTCTCTCTCCATACGAACAGGCCTCGGAAGGCCGTACGGTACCGACCGACCGCCGTGTTATCCTTAGCCGATAAGCGTCACAGGATGTGGAATGGAGGGGCATGTGGTCAGCACACCGCTCTCTCGGCCGTTGTCAGTTTTCATGAGCTGAGTGGCTACGTCTCAGTCAAGTAGTTCCTCAGTTCGCCTCACAAGGACTTAGTGCATCTCGCTCGCCAACACCACTCGGCAGACCGGGATGGTCACCCAGCCAACTGTTAGCCAAGCCCGACAGCGCTGAACTTCGATAATCTGACGGGAAACGGTGTTGGCACTGTGGCATGGCTGTTTTCGAAATTGCATTACTCTATATTAATAATTTTTTGGTCTTGTGATTTCTTACGTCAGTGTATAGTTGCTGGTGTTTCACTAAATGCACTAACAGCACGTGGAACCGTCCAGTGTAGACACAATTTCGTACAAGTACTATCAGTAGGCCTCACAATAATCTGCAACAGCTAGAACAACCATCTTGTGGTATTACTGTTGTCACTATGTGGGTATGTTATCAGCCGTGACAGGGATTATAATTGGCGTGCATTGCATGAAGTCGCCTAGCCAGAAGATGTGTGCTCCTGCGTCAAAAGCCTACCCAATAACATGGCCCTCAGGCACGACAGCGTCACCTGAAAAATACGCGAAGCCACAGTAACCGGGGTTGAGATCTTCAATAGAGTAATTAGCAAGAGGACATATCTGAACGTGCGGAAGAACATCATTGTGGAAATTCTGAAACCACGTGAGAACAGACCCATTCCAAAGACCTAACGATCCATAAGTCTCCTTCCAATGCTCAGTAAAGTCTTTGAAAGGCTCTTCCTGGACGGGTGGACACGAACTCTGCAACTGAGGTCGAGATAGGTCTCACTGATCCCCGTACACAAATTGCGCAACTTTCCCTTCAGGTAGATGAACGCCTACCTGGGGCTTTCCGCGTTGTAGGTGCGACGGCAGCGTCGCTTTAGACCCAGTAAGCTTGTATATCCAGGCAGTGAAGAACATATTAGTGGTGAATCTAGTCCCAAAGTACTTTTTCTGAAACGTTTTGTTAACCGTCTTGTACAGTCATACAGAAGTTGGAGAACAGTGTAAAGGTAATGTGTAGTGAAAGGGGCCAGACACTCCTCCTTTACAAAAACTTTACATTCGGAAATTACAGGGAGACTAAATCTACTAGCGAACAGGGCTGGAGACGCTCTAACAACAAGAACTGTAATGACAATTTTTTTTACATTCGGGAGCGGTCATGTTTTTTCTAGGTGCGACGGAAATCATATTCATGATCCATATTCAATTCAAGAGTTACAAAGAAATCAGTGACGAATGCAATAAAAATCAAAGCTACCAATGGTATCGTTGAACGCCCGGTAAAAATAATTGATTTGGAGCTGCAAGAGCAGAGCGATTTTGTCAGCGTGTTGTCTCATCGACATATAACGTACATAAGGAACAATATTCTCGGTACAAGACTTGGACACCATCCGAAATTGCCCAAATCAGCATACAAGTTGAACTTGGCTGTCAATTCTATGACCACCAAGGCGATAAAAGATGAAGACTTTTTACTGAAATATAATCCTGACACAGGTTTCATAATTTTTCGAACGGAAGCAAATCTTCGTTGCTTGTGTGAAAAGGGCATAGTTTTGATGGATGGCACGTTTGATCGTTTGATTATGCTCCAAACATTTTCTTGCAATTGGTAATTAGTCAGGGATATAGCGATGGAATGTACATCCCACCGGTTTTCTGACTTTTGAAGAGTAAGATGATGGCAACTTAAGTTAGTGTTTTCGGCTGTGTTAAACAGGATTCTTCAAACAGGGGAATGTGTTTCGGGCCGAAGACTTTCGTTGTTGATTCCGAGGTATCAGTCCACTGAGTGGTTCTTCCAGTCTTTGTCAGGGTGTAATAGTTGGCTACAGGTTTCGTCTGTCCCAAGCTTGGTAAGTTTTCTCTCTTTTTTTTTTCTTCTTTTTATCTTATACTATCAACACGCCTTTCACTCGCTCGGGACTAAAGAATATTCTGTATGGAATGATGATTGGTTTTCTCCCTAAAAACAACACGAACGGTTTTCTGAGGTCAGACATTTAAGGTCTACACATAGCTGTCTATGAAAGGCACTCAATGCTTAAATGTTACTTCTGTCGCACATATTATTTGACCTTGCGTTTTTTTAATAGTCATATCAAACTATACCCTTACCGAGAAACGTCATTTAAATTCAAGTGTTAAGTCAAGCCCTATTATTTGACTTCGCAGTATTAATACTTTTCTGTCGCCACTCAAAACTGTGCACTCAATCAAAATGCATCTCTAGTTCTATTAGACAGCTTGGTTGGATTAGAAATTTTTGGTAATACACTCCTGGAAATGGAAAAAAGAACACATCGACACCGGTGTGTCAGACCCACCATACTTGCTCCGGACACTGCGAGAGGGCTGTACAAGCAATGATCACACGCACGGCACAGCGGACACACCAGGAACCGCGGCCGTCGAATGGCGCTAGCTGCGCAGCATTTGTGCACCGCCGCCGTCAGTGTCAGCCAGTTTGCCGTGGCATACGGAGCTCCATCGCAGTCTTTAACACTGGTAGCATGCCGCGACAGCGTGGACGTGAACCGTATGTGCAGTTGACGGACTTTGAACGAGGGCGTATAGTGGGCATGCGGGAGGCCGGGTGGACGTACCGCCGAATTGCTCAACACGTGGGGCGTGAGGTCTCCACAGTACATCGATGTTGTCGCCAGTGGTCGGCGGAAGGTGCACGTGCCAGTCGACCTGGGACCGGACCGCAGCGACGCACGGATGCACGCCAAGACCGTAGGATCTTACGCAGTGCCGTAGGGGACCGCACCGCCACATCCCAGCAAATTAGGGACACTGTTGCTCCTGGGGTATCGGCGAGGACCATTCGCAACCGTCTCCATGAAGCTGGGCTACGGTCCCGCACACCGTTAGGCCGTCTTCCGCTCACGCCCCAACATCGTGCAGCCCGCCTCCAGTGGTGTCGCGACAGGCGTGAATGGAGGGACGAATGGAGACGTGTCGTCTTCAGCGATGAGAGTCGCTTCTGCCTTGGTGCCAATGACGGTCGTATGCGTGTTTGGCGCCGTGCAGGTGAGCGCCACAATCAGGACTGCATACGACCGAGGCACACAGGGCCAACAACCGGCATCATGGTGTGGGGAGCGATCTCCTACACTGGCCGTACACCACTGGTGATCGTCGAGGGGACACTGTATAGTGCACGATACATCCAAACCGTCATCGAACCCATCGTTCTACCATTCCTAGACCGGCAAGGGAACTTGCTGTTCCAACAGGACCATGCACGTCCGCATGTATCCCGTGCCACCCAACGTGCTCTAGAAGGTTTAAGTCAACTACCCTGGCCAGCAAGATCTCCGGATCTGTCCCCCATTGAGCATGTTTGGGACTGGATGAAGCGTCGTCTCACGCGGTCTGCACGTCCAGCACGAACGCTGGTCCAACTGAGGCGCCAGGTGGAAATGGCATGGCAAGCCGTTCCACAGGACTACATCCAGCATCTCTACGATCGT
Organism: Schistocerca cancellata; assembly: GCF_023864275.1. Lineage (NCBI taxonomy): Eukaryota > Metazoa > Arthropoda > Insecta > Orthoptera > Acrididae > Schistocerca > Schistocerca cancellata. The sequence continues at coordinate 389,358,028 of NC_064629.1, read as the reverse complement.
CTCCATGGGAGAATAGCAGCCTGCATTGCTGCGAAAGGTGGATATACACTGTACTAGTGCCGACATTGTGCATGCTCTGTTGCCTGTGTCTATGTGCCTGTGGTTCTGTCAGTGTGATCATGTGATGTATCTGATCCCAGGAATGTGTCAATAAAGTTTCCCCTTCCTGGGACAATGAATTCACGGTGTTCTTATTTCAATTTCCAGGAGTGTATTTACTAAAATCCTTTCTTATAAGGTGAAGCCCGTCAACTTACCATAGTACAGGCTTTAAAGAGTTAACGTACGCCCGAGCGTAGGCGTTACAGTAGTTCTGAAAAATGGCTGGAGGACTAGCAATACCAAACAGAATTCTGTTACCCTGAAAAAGCCCAAAAGAAGTACTGACTACCAAGAAGCATTGGTAATGCTCAGCCAATGGAAGCTGCAGATACGTATCATGGAGCTCAGTCCCCATAAATATTGTGTCACCCAAAACTTGGATCACTGAATCCTCTACTTTCGGAATAGGATAAATATCTATGACAGATTGGGCATTAATGGTAGTCTTAAAGTGCCTGCAAATGTGCAGTTTACTGCTAAGTTTGTCTGTTGGGTAATGGCGTGGGAATACCTTCATACTGCAACTGCTGTAGCTTCAACTGAAATTATGTCTGAGTATAAAGGGAACATATCTGGCTTTGAAGAGCTTTGGTGCTGCAGATGGGAAATAAGCAACACATGCCTCAAAATCTTTGACATCCAAGGAGGGTTACATGAACACTGAGGTAAACTTGCCAAAGAGGTCCTTTAGGTAGAGGCTGACGGCCAACGACTTGACTGTGGTGGTTGTGTTGTGGATTTCTAAGCCAAGAACGTTGAACAGATCCATATCTAAGAGACTGATGGCTCGAAGAGCGCAAGGGCCAAAATCCTGGCTGTGAAATCAGATATACCATACTGAACTAAATTCGTCCATTGACTTTCATGATGTCATTCCTCTAACTATGCAGCAGAGTGTCAAGGATTGAAGAAGAGTGAACCACATGCGATAATAAAGTTGCTAGTCTGTAGGACCTTGTCTCCATGTGCAGCTCAGTGGGCACATAGCTGATGGCTGATGTGGGCAGTAGAGTGTGCTCTGAGTGGGGAAGCTCAGACTGGATGTGAGATATATCCAGAAACAGGCCCACCCTGTCATCGAATCCAACACCTCGGGGGACCATATTTGTGCAGTCGACATTCATTACAAGTGCTGATCGGCACACTTCAGCCCTGTGTCTGGATTTCCAAAAAAAAGGTGCATTTAGCGTATGGATAGAGGCAGTAGTGTCTCTGGTGACTAACAAAATATTAGCTGCATGAAGGGAGCTATTGAGGGTGGCGTTTGGCAGCGGGGTCTTTGCCTGCATTGTTTCTATTTGATTCAGTTGGGAAGTGTGGCTGCGGCCGAGAGCAGCCAGTTGGTCCATTGATGAAGGCTTTTGATGGTTTCGGCAGGTTGGCTAACAATCTGAGAGGCTGTTCAAAAGAATTTATGAGGTAGAGACATGTTTCTAAGGAAGAGTCCTTCAATATAATGAGATCCATGCATAGTCCTTCATCGGGGGCATGCACAAAAATAACATCCCAGATCAAGGAAGCATCATATTGTAACCTCCCCACAAAAAATATATTTTATAAGTAACCATGAACCAAAATAATAATTAAATGAATTTTATATATTGTAATCTCTGAACAAAATTGGCTCCCATTTATAGTCTCTGTGCAGAAATGCATTCACATTTAATGTAACCACAAAATTCAATTCCTAAACCCGGAAATAATAAAAAAAAATTCTGTAACCTGGTAAATTTTATGACGACAGCAGCGCTGCGCCTCGGTCCTGTATTCTGAATAAAAAAAGGAAAAATTCTTACCTGAATAAAAACTGCGAATATATCTGCTCTTACGTAAAAAATTTTTGGCACAGCTTCGTGCAATGCTGGCCTATATTTTTTTTTTATTCTTGGAAAGAATGATCATGCATTGGAAATTTTCTTTAAATTGAAATGAATGCTTTTCTTTAAAAAAATTACTTTATATTATAAAAATTATTATTGGGGGGACTTTTTTTTAAAAGAAATTAATGACAGTTAATATACATTACTAGATATGCGCAAGGCTGCTTCCTTACCTTCTGCAATAATACTCATCCTCCAGAGTCCCGACCAGAGCAGACTGCCGACACGCGCAGGCACGCGCCGACTACTGCAGACTACTGCAGACTACTACAGACTACTGTCGACTACTGCCGACTCACGCCGACTAGCGACAAGCAACAACTAACTACATACTACTCTCTGGTCAGAGACTCTGCCATGCCTCGCCCATCGCCGGCAACGCAATCGTTTTACATAACCGTCCACTGGGGGGGGGGGGGGGGGCAAAAATTTAGCAGCGATGGTGAGTCAATTGGACTTGCCATGAGCAACAAATTTTTCTTAATTAACTAAGTTTACAATCACAGAATACATATATATATATATATATATATATATATATATATATATATATATATATATATATATGTAAGTGCAGAACATGAAATAAAATATAGTGCACTTGCACTGAGTACAGAACATATCAAGCAAAGACAAAATGTATACACAATGAGTACAAAACATGTTAACAAATGGCAAAAGTGCACACGCACTGTATTTCAGAATATATCAGCAAATCACAAAATATATACGGAATGAGTACAAATCATATTAACAAATGACATAAAGTGCACACGCACTGTAGTTCAGAATATATCAGCAAATCACAAAATGTATATGCAATGAATACAAATCATGTTAATAAAATGACAAAAGTGCACACGCACTGTATATACTTTTTTTTACTATTTTACAAGAACTAGGATAGGAAAGGGAAGGATTGCATCATGGTTGTAGCACTTTAGGTTGCACGCAGCTGCACTGAAAGTCCATATCTTTCTACAGAAGCACAACACCAAGTGAGGCAATCTGAAGTTCTTTTCCTTGAAGTATTAATCAGTGTAGCCAAGACACTGAAATGTCGTAGTAATATTCCACGTTATCATTTTGGTAGTACATTAGGTACACCAAACAGTGAGACCATAATAAAATCTCCATCGCTCAACGTGGTGGACAGCATGTCGTGTCAACACCACGTTCTTGTAAGGTACACCAACGTAGAATGATCATGAGGATAGACGGGAAAAACGGATATTGCAGTTATTTCTGGTAATTAGGTCAGAAGGTGAAGGACATTAAGTCACATACTAGTCTTCATTGAGAATTACACTAGTCTAACAACTGATTTGAGTAATTGGTGGCACTCATCGCCCAGTTACTGAACATTTCTGTATCATGTATGAAGTATTACAGAATAATGTTCATAAATCATCTGATTACAGTGAACATTGGCACTCATTGGCCAGTTACAAACCATCAGAAGTCATCATTGAAAACAGGAGCTAATGAATGGCATAGCATTAACATAATGCACTTAGTTATAGTAATTATTGGCACTCATTTGCCAGTTACAAAACATATAGCAAGTATTGAATAGTACAAAACATTTTTCATCATTCAAGTGACATACGACATATTTAAAATAATTATTGGCACTCATTGGCCAGTTACAAAGTATTCTTATGTTTTTATAAAACCTTATTCAGTATTATTCAGAAGTTATCATCCAAAATGAGAGTAAATTATTGGCATAGCATTTATAGAGTATAACAAAATATTATTTACAGAAATTATTGGCATAGTATTTATGCATTATTACAAAGCATCATTCAGTATTACTCAGAACTGATCATTCCAGTGACATAGGACATATTGAAAATGTAACATACTGTAACTATTAATCAACGTCTGTGACTAGGAAACATCATTCAGTATTACTCAGAACTCTCTTAAACTGGTAGCATTATTTGGGACAGGTAATACATTTTTTTGTGCTAGCAATGCATTGCGTTGGGATAGATAATTAATTACTGGGGCATAACAATGTTTGCATTTGACTTATTGCTGCAAATGAAGATGTGTAACGTCATTCGTCATGAGTCAGCTGTAGCAAGGTTATGAAACAAGTAGAGTATATGTGATCACATTCATGAATGACACACACAAATGGGTAAGAAAAAATGCAAGTACTAGAACAGGTTTAATGATTAACTGCTTATAGCGTATTAATTTCGTGAATAGCTTCTCCTAGAAAAATACAAAATGGATTATTAAGCTGAAAGAAGAAACGCATATTATGCTGAAAAGTAGTGAACTTCGAATTAACAGGTAGTAAAATGTGTATGAAATATATATGTTCTCTAGCTGTCCTTTCTAAAACCTTCAGTCATCATACCATGCGACATAAGACATACTGTCAAAACGAACTGCAACAAATACTTAAATAACTACATAGGATAAATACATAAACTTCAACATTATCCTCATCTGCAAAGAAAAACTTCGTTATCCATATCATCATAACTCCATTATTATCATCACCTGTAAAGAAAAACTTCATTATTCATATTAACATATTCTTCATCATTATTCATAACCATTCATTATCATCTGCAAAAAAGTCACTTCTTTATACAACTATTCATAGTATAGAGTTCCTTATTTCTAGCATATTTCATCACTAAAACTAAGATGTGTAGTTCTGTCTGACAGCCTGCATCAATCGCCTCGTATTCTGAAAGAAAAAATTAGTTAAGACTGCTATCATACGATGTGTATAGTATATTCTCGTTAATGCTTGTTAATTCTGATCCATGTACTCTTCGTGACGAGGTATTGCATCTTCTTTCGTTCATTCCGAAGTTGAAATTTCCATTTATGTTTAATTTTTTTCTTTTACACGTTATTTCTTTCTGAAAATGATGAACAAAGATTAATATCTTGCATTTAAATCATATACCCATTAAATAGAAACTGGTTTCTAGTGATATAATTGAGCATACAGCATAGCATGACGGAAAACGTAATATGTCAAAAACACAGACAGTGTGCAGGTGCAAAAATGTACACAGAGTGTCACAATGCAGCAAAAAAAATGTAAAATAGTCACGATGTTGAGATATCATAAGGCAAAACGTTAAAGTCAACTGGTGTTTCTTATATCTTAAATATTTCATAGTGCATACAAACAAAACAGGAAAACAATCATACATACATAAAAAATGGAAAATGTACACGGTCTGATATATAACGACAAGAAATGACTTTCTTTGTGTTCAGCTTGTATGTTGTGTAGTTGATAGAGGCGAGAACTGTAGACTTTAATGGAGAGAGAATTTGATAAAATTAATATGTCACTAGATAGAATTGCATAATTGTTCATAAAATATGTAAGTTTATCTGGAAAAATGTGCACGTTGGTGTGTAACGACAAGAAAAGCGACCTGCTAACCTTACCTTGCCAGGCACTTGCCAAGAAAAAATACGATAATCATCAGTAAGTAGTCACATAAATATAATTGCATAAGTGGTCATAAAATGTGTAAGTTCATCTGGAAAAATATGCACGGCCTGATGTGTAACGACAAGAAGAGCGACCTGCTAACCTTACCTTGCCGGGCACTTGCCAAGAAAAAATACGATAATCATCAGTAAGTGTTCATGTGAATATAATTGCATAAGTGGTCATAAAAAAATAAGGAAATGGCATTACAGTGTGATAAATTATAAAGTATGTTCATTCATTAAACATGGTTATTCAATAGACATGGTGATTGCCCTTGCTTTTTCTGGTTCTCAAAGTTTCGACGTGTACTACATTGGGGTGAGGAATGCTGCGAATTCGATATGGACCTGCGTATAGAAGCTCAAATTTACTGGATCTACTTTTTCCTCTGTTCGATAAATAGTGTGTACGTACTAATACCTTCTGTCCAATGTGAAAGTCACGGCGTGTACAAACCTGTTTTTGCTGTCTTCTCCGGCGCTCTGCGGCACGTTTGATATTGTTGAGTGCAATGTCAATTATTTCATGATGGCGTAGTCGACGCGATGTAGGAAAGGATACTAATTCTTTAATTTTGTTAGGTGGTTCAACATTTTTCAGTATAACAGACGGAGATAGCATAGTAGATTCATTTGGTATGGAATTAATTACATCCTGGAATGAGAGTATGTATGTGTCCCAATCAATATGTTTTTTATGGCAGTATATTCTACACAGTTTACCAATTTCTTTCATTAATCGTTCACAAGGGTTCGAAGAAGCATGGTACCTGGATATATAGATCGGAGAAATGTTTCTAGCTCGTAACATACGTGTCCATATAGCAGATCGAAACTGTGATCCACTGTCGGAAATTACTTTCAACACATGCCCTACATGAAATAGAAAACGTTTTACAACTGCTTTCGAAACAGTTTTAGCAATAGCTTTGCGTAACGGAGTTAAGGTAACAAATTTTGAAGTGAGTTCAACAGCGACAAAGATGTAGCAAAAACCTCTATTAGTTCTGGGAATCGGACCAAAAATGTCTACAGCGGCCATGTGTCTCAATTTAACAGGTACAATGGGATGTAATGGAGGAATATGTGAAGTCATATCGGACTTAGCTTTCTGGCAGATTTTGCATGACGCTAAAATTCGTCGAATACGTTTCTCCATGTTGGTAAAAAAACAGTTCTGTCTCAGTAAAAAAAAAAATTTTCTGGCTCTGTAATGTGCGTAACTTACATGAGTATACCAGATTAATTTGTTAACAAGTTCGTCAGGAATGCATAATAGCCAATTGTTGCTGTCAGGGTGATAGCGGCGAAACAGAATATTATTGCGTACAGTGTAATGGTTCATAATGGTAACATTATTCCTATCTTGCCAAAGGTGTTTAATTTCTTTCCATACGTTGTCTTTACTCTGCTCTTGTGCTATGTCTTGAAATGACGACAAAAAGAAATTTTCAAATGCAACTTGTTGAATATACACTCCTGGAAATGGAAAAAAGAACACATTGACACTGGTGTGTCAGACCCACCATACTTGCTCCGGACACTGCGAGAGGGCTGTACAAGCAATGATCACACGCACGGCACAGCGGACACACCAGGAACCGCGGTGTTGGCCGTCGAATGGCGCTAGCTGCGCAGCATTTGTGCACCGCCGCCGTCGGTGTCAGCCAGTTTGCCGTGGCATACGGAGCTCCATCGCAGTCTTTAACACTGGTAGCATGCCGCGACAGCGTGGACGTGAACCGTATGTGCAGTTGACGGACTTTGAGCGAGGGCGTATAGTGGGCATGCGGGAGGCCGGGTGGACGTACTGCCGAATTGCTCAACACGTGGGGCGTGAGGTCTCCACAGTACATCGATGATGTCGCCAGTGGTCGGCGGAAGGTGCACGTGCCAGTCGACCTGGGACCGGACCGCAGCGACGCACGGATGCACGCCAAGACCGTAGGATCCTACGCAGTGCCGTAGGGGACCGCACCGCCACTTCCCAGCAAATTAGGGACACTGTTGCTCCTGGGGTATCGGCGAGGACCATTCGCAACCGTCTCCATGAAGCTGGGCTACGGTCCCGCACCCCGTTAGGCCGTCTTCCGCTCACGCCCCAACATCGTGCAGCCCGCCTCCAGTGGTGTCGCGACAGGCGTGAATGGAGGGACGAATGGAGACGTGTCGTCTTCAGCGATGAGAGTCGCTTCTGCCTTGGTGCCAATGATGGTCGTATGCGTGTTTGGCGCCGTGCAGGTGAGCGCCACAATCAGGACTGCATACGACCGAGGCACACAGGGCCAACACCCAGCATCATGGTGTGGGGAGCGATCTCCTACACTGGCCGTACATCACTGGTGATCGTCGAGGGGACACTGAATAGTGCACGGTACATCCAAACCGTCATCGAACCCATCGTTCTACAATTCCTAGACCGGCAAGGGAACTTGCTGTTCCAACAGGACAGTGCACGTCCGCATGTATCCCGTGCCACCCAATGTGCTCTAGAAGGTGTAAGTCAACTACCCTGGCCAGCAAGATCTCCGGATCTGTCCCCCATTGAGCATGTTTGGGACTGGATGAAGCGTCGTCTCACGCGGTCTGCACGTCCAGCACGAACGCTGGTCCAACTGAGGCGCCAGGTGGAAATGGCATGGCAAGCCGTTCCACAGGACTACATCCAGCATCTCTACGATCGTCTCCATGGGAGAATAGCAGCCTGCATTGCTGCGAAAGGTGGATATACACTGTACTAGTGCCGACATTGTGCATGCTCTGTTGCCTGTGTCTATGTGCCTGTGGTTCTGTCAGTGTGATCATGTGATGTATCTGACCCCAGGAATGTGTCAATAAAGTTTCCCCTTCCTCGGACAATGAATTCACGGTGTTCTTATTTCAATTTCCAGGAGTGTACATGACGCTGAAATTTGCTGTGCAGAAGTTGGTTGCGATGCCTTGCTGATTGTTGCTGAGAGAACGGGATAGTGCGTCTGCTACAATATTTTGTGTGCCGGGAATGTGAACAATAGTAAAATTAAATTCCTGTAAATAAAGTTTCCATCCGCTTAATCTGTCGTGTGTAAATTTAGCGGAAAGTAAAAACTATATCGCTCTATGGTCTGTATAAACGGTCGTATGTCTTCCATAAAGGAAATGCCGAAATCTCGTAAATGCCCATACAACACATAATGTTTCAAGTTCTGTAACAGAATAATTACGTTCAGCAGGTGACAGAATGCGACTCGCAGAGGCGATGTTTTTAATTACTGTAGAACCATCTTCTTCAATTTCCTGAAAAATGTGTACACCTAAAGCGGTGTTAGAACTGTCGGTGGCAATGGAAAAATTTCTAGTAAGATCTGGATGTGATAAAAGTGGTGCATTCAACAAGGCTTCTTTCAGGTTCACAAATTCAGAATGTGCTTGCTTATCCCAGGACCAAATAGTGTTTTTACCTGTCAATTGACATTATCTAGGGGTGTCTAAAGCAGAGTAATGAATAAATTTACGAAAAAAGTTAATTAAACCCAAAAAGCTGCGTAGTTGTTTCTTCGTCGTAGGAACAGTAATGTCCGTAAAGCTTGAAGTTTTTCCGGGTCAGGCGCAATGCCTTCTGCTGAAATTACATGTCCAAGAAATTTTATACAAGTTTTACCAAAGTGCGATTTACTGAGATTAACTGTGAGTCCTTGTGCACGAAAAGTTTGCTACAGTTGTTCAAGAATCAGATTGTGTTCAGACCAGTTAGCTTCTGCAATAAGAATGTCGTCTACATACGTTGTGATTCTGTCTTTAAGTTCTGTCGAAAGTATTGTATTCAAACCGCGAATAAATGCTGCTGAAGAAATAGTTAAACCGAACGGTAATTTACAAAATTGATAACAGTCACCAAAACAGAGAAAAGCCGTGTACTTTCTGCAGTTCGGATGGAGTTGAATTTGCCAAAATCCCGATTTCAAATCTAATGTGGAATAAATAGCAGTACCATGAAATTTCTGTAGTTCTTCTAGTGTCTGTGAGTGATCTGTTTCATTAATAATAATGTCATTGATGTATCAATGACATCAAGTACGAGGCGAAGTGAACCATCCTTTTTCTTAACAATATGGAGTGGGTTTATGTACGGACTAACTGCCGGTTCAATAATTCCTTGGTCAAGCATAGCTTGCAATTCTTTCTTAACTTGTTCTCTGTGAATATACGGAATGGGATAATGTTTGGCTTTAAATGTGTCGTGCTGTTTAACTTGAAATTCATACATAAAACCGGACATAGTACCAGGAACGTTGTCAAAAACTGGAGCTTGCTGTAAAAGAATTTTGCGCAGTTGTGTGCGTTCGTCGCCTGTATTTGCTCTGCCCTGTTTAACTTTATCAGAAATCATCTGTATAACGTCATAATCGGCTTCGTCTGGAGTATTATAGTTGTGTACGTACGTATCTGGGAACAATGTGGAACGACAGTCTATGTTACGTAATGCGGAAATGACCGATTAATTGTTTGTTCTTCTGCAGATAAAGAGTGCTGAAATTCTGAAGCCAGTTGTACATTTTCATCCTTTAACATTAAATAGGAGTTCTGAAAGTCAATAATTGCGTCGTGTTGTACCAGAAAATTCGTACCTAAAATAACGTCTGTCGTTAATAAGGGAACTATCCAAAAATTTGAGTGAAATGTATGACCTGCAATACAAAATGATAAATGTGTCTGTAATTTTACATCTACTCCTTTACCAGATACTGCTCCTTTTACTTTAGTTTGGCTAATGGTAACGTAGGATAGGTATTCTCTTTGTTACATTCGTTGAAAGTTTCCTCATTTATGACTGACATAGGAGATCCAGAATCGATTACTGCTGAAAATTTCGATGATCCAATTTTTACTTCGATGACAGGGTGTGAAATGTTTTTTTTAATAACTGGTTTTTCCTGCAAAAGAGTGTCTCGGATGTCGTCAAAAGTAATAACATTTTCGTGAACAAGATTCTGCGTGTCAAAAGTATTGCTTGCGTTACTGGAAGATGTAACCTGTACTGAATTTAGTCGAATTCTATCTGACGTGCTATTATTTTCGGGAGGATGCTGTGGCATCTCCACTATTTGAACAGTTCTGTTATTTCGTCCTGACGTATTACGTTCGGGATGATATCTACTGTCTGGTTCATTCATGGTAATATGTTGTTGCGGATGATTTTGCTGCTGATAAGACCGACTGTTATTAATCGTACGCTGAAAATTGTGCTCATTACTTTTACGTCTGTCATGATAGTAATTTCTATACGGTGCATTGCGATAGGAATTGAAATAGTGTGTTTTCTGTACGTATTGATTTCCTTGTTGCTGTGCGTTACTATTTGTTGGAGCTGACGCTATATGCGTAGGCGGCGAAACATTAAAGCTTGGTTGACCTTGTACATTACATTATTGGTTAGGTGTGCTAACCGGGTGGTTTTGTTTTTAGTGTCACAAGCATTAATTTGTTTTTGTATTTTACGTGTGATTTCGTTCAATTTTTTAACGTCTTCTTTGATGGCATCGGGATCCTGTAGTAATTCTAACTGTTCAAGTCTGTCGGTCACTGTCTGAAAGTCTACTGTATGTGTATCTGTTTTTGTTTTAAGATCGGAAATTTCATCACGCAATTCGGTGTTCAATTGTTTGACAGTATTAATTTCGTCTGATACTGTAGCAATATTGTTGTCTACGTATGTTTTTGCTTTCGGAAACAATTTACGTTTATCTTCCTGTCACTGTGTGGTAATTGTTTCCATGACTTGTCGCTTTACTTTATTCTGTCCCTGTATAAATTTACGGTAACGCGTTTCACTGTTTTGTAGGTGGTGATTAAAACGTTCGTCAATTTGACTGTTCTGTTGGTCGAATTTCTCGTCTACTTTTGCATCCAGTGTGCGCGAAAGTTCTGCTGACATTAATTTAAACTCGTCGCGTAACTGTGTTGCGTTTTCAGAGCATTGTTTAGCGACTGCACTAATTTCGCCTCTATGTGATTCTGTTGCAGCTGCTTGCGTATTCCTTAATTCTTGAGCAACAGATATAGTTTCTTCACTACTTTTCCTAGCACAAGCCTTAATTTCCTCACGTAATTGTTCTTTAGTATCATGACATTGCGCGGCAACGGCTGTAATCTGTTCACTAAGCTGTCTGGAATTGTTGTCTAATTTTTCATTCAACTGTCAGGAATTGTTATCTAGTTTTTCCTTAAGGTTGTCATGTTTTTCATTAAGTTGCTTGAAATTTTCACTAAGGTTGTCTTGTTTTTCATTAAGTTGTTTGAAGTTTTCACTAAGTTGTTTGTGATTGTTGTCTTGCTTATCATTCGACTGTTTGTAATTGTTGTCTAGTTTTTCATTAAGTTGTTGTTTAAGATTTTCATTATTTTCATTAAGTTGTTTGAAATTTTCACTATGTTGTAGCGATAGTGCCATAATTTGATCCAACCCAATATTACCTACTCTATTCTCTGTGCTGTTTGATGGCATACCTGCAATTGTCACGTTTTCTGTAACCATTTGGTCATTCTGTAATTCTTGAAAATGTTTGCCAATCGAATGTGCACTGCTGTTCACTAAATCGGAATTAAATAAATCTGACGTATTCTGATTACACTGTTCATTTTCATTAGAAAAATTTGTCTGTTCGTCACGTAAATTTTGCAAACCGGGTGTGTCAAACTGGGCAGCGTTCATTGTAACGGAACGTGCCGCGTCTTCAGTTGACGTTAAATTAACAGAGGACATAATTGAATTTATTTGTTTATTATTAGGATCAAAATCATTACTAGTGCTCGGTACCCACTGACTGTCTACAATTAGCGGATTATCATCATTACACTGAGTGTCGCAAGTATTATCGGTCAAATTATTCGAGTCGGCTATTTCACTCATTGCACATCGCGATGTACTGTTAACAGTTTTTCGCGGCATTTTTCACTAATCACAATTAAGCACAAAATGAAACAAAGACAATGCAAAATGCAACAAACACAATTACAACAGAGAGCAACAAATTGCCGATGATCTGTGAAAGCAATAGTGACAAATTAGTAAATGCGTTGCGCCAGATGCAAACTACATTTAACTAAATAAGAGCAGATATATGACTACTTATCAGAAGATTCCAGGTTCGAATCCTGGCAGGGTCGCCAAGTGTAACCTCCCCACAAAAAATATTTTTTATAAGTAACCATGAACCAAGTGTAACCTCCACACAAAAATAATAATTAAATGAATTTTATATATTGTAACCTCTGAACAAAATTGGCTCCCATTTATAGTCTTTGTGTAGAAATGCATTCACATTTAATGTAACCACAAAATTCAATTCCTAAACCCGGAAATAATAAAAAAAAATTCTGTAACCTGGTAAATTTTATGACGACAGCAACGCTGCGCCTCGGCCCTGTATTCTGAATAAAAAAAGGAAAAATTCTTATCTCAATAAAAACTGCGAATATATTTGCTCTTACGTAAAAAATTTTTGGCACAGTTTCGTACAATGCTGGCCTATATTTTTTTTTTGATTCTTGGAAGGAATGATCATGCATTGGAAATTTTCTTTAAATTGAAATGAATGCTTTTCTTTAAAAAAATACTTTATATTATAAAAATTATTATTGGGGGGATTTTTTTAAAAGAAATTAATGACAGTTAATATACATTACTAGATATGCACAAGGCTGCTTCTTTACCTTCTACAATAATACTCATCCTCCAGAGTCCGCCCGCTTCTCGTGGTCGTGCGGTAGCGTTCTCGCTTCCCACGCCCGGGTTCCCGGGTTCGATTCCCAGCGGGGTCAGGGATTTTCTCTGCTTCGTGATGGCTGGGTGTTGTGTGCTGTCCTTAGGTTAGTTAGGTTTAAGTAGTTCTAAGTTCTAGGGGACTTATGACCACAGCAGTTGAGTCCCATAGTGCTCAGAGCCATTTGCACCATTTGAACCTCCAGAGTCCCGACCAGAGCAGACTGCCGACACGCGCAGGCACGCGCCGACTCCTGTCGACTACTGCAGACTACTACAGACTACTGTCGACTACTGCCGACTCACGCCGACTAGCGAAAAAAATGGTTCAAATGGCTCTGAGCACTATGGGACTCAACTGCTGTGGTCATAAGTCCCCTAGAACTGAGAACTACTTAAACCTAACTAACCTAAGGACAGCACACAACACCCAGCCATCACGAGGCAGAGAAAATCCCTGACCCCGCCGGGAATCGAACCCGGGAACCCGGGCGTGGGAAGCGAGAACGCTACCGCACGACCACGAGATGCGGGCCGGACTAGCGACAAGCAACAACTAACTACATACTACTCCCTGGTCAGAGACTCTGCCATGCCTCGCCCATCGCCGGCAACGCATACGTCTTACAATATGATTGCTTACACTGAGAATTACTACAGTGGAAACAATATTTGTGAGATAAACTCGGTAGCTGGACGATCCATTCGTGGTAAGACAGACTGTTGCGTTTAAGGCAACAGAAAAACTTGTAACTGGCTGCCACCACATTTACCTGGGACTCAAGTAATTCTAACAAACTGAACTTCAGCCTGTCATAGGGAAGAGCATGGGGTTTCACTTATCTGGGCAGGCATATGGCAGAAAGAAGGAGCACTACTGGGTATCATCTGTGATGCCATGGGCTGCAAATGTTGTTCCACGTATGTGAAGCAGTTCACAATTGGCTTGAATTTCTTGTCATACTGCCGGAGTGGTGGAGGCGCTGTCCAGAAACCCTTGACCACAGAATGAATCTCAGAGAAAGCAGCTGGAGAGCCCTGTAGGAGATATGGAAATGGCTGCCAGTCACTCGATTGGGAGTTTGTGGGTGTGCTACATCTGCTTGAGCAGTTAAAACACGTAGGGAGAGAAATCCACCAACTCTGTCTTGCTGGAAGCAATGTGACAGTAAGTGTACTTGTAACTGGAAGTACGCCCACAGAAACACTCTACATTGGTCGGAGTACGCATGAGATCCTAACTCCAAAAAAATACCCCGTCGCCAACTGAAGTATAAAATGAATTGCAGTACACTATAACATACACAAAAATTCTTCTCCAGTAGGAGCTAGTTTTAAACACAGTTATTTAAAACAAATCACTTCTTGAATGTTGAAAGAACAGAAACATTTATCTGAAGGCTGAAGCCATGAAAATGTCCCAGTAAACTGTTGAGTCCTCCACTAATCAGTTACAGGAAGTAACATGCAAAAGTTAAAGTCCTGAAGGGATACAACGAAGTTTGGAACTGGCGTATGGCCAATGGAAAACAAAGACAAATATTAAGAAGTCCTACTGCTGGTCCTGACGTTGGAGACCATGTTCCGTTGCTGTAGAGTTCACATATGAAGTAGGTCTGCAGATGGCAACTCCTGGAGGTGCAGGTCGATGTAGACAGTGTCTTCGTCATAGCGCTTGGTGTAGAGTCAGATGCCGCTCGTGGGAATGCTATCGCAATCGGTGCCTGGTCAGGAAACATTCTCAAAGAAAACTCCCAAACGTAGCCAGAGCGCTAGTCTTTGTACTGCTAGGGTGTCAGGATAATGCAGACACTACTTTTGATCAGGTGGTCAGCAGGGGCTGAAGGCGAAAGTTGGTGCTGGCTGCAAGGATGTACCCTTAAGCCTCCGTAACAGGTGTGAGGTACGGCCCACTGCTGAAGGTACTTCTGAGCCAGCAAGGGCGGCCTCTCCTGTTGCGGCAGTGACCGGTCTTCCTGAGATGTCCAGACAAGCGTAGAGGCTGGGATTGCTTGTCAGCTTCAATGTTAGGCGCGTGATGGAGCCCCTTAGGGATATGGCAGCTAAGGACGGGAAAAAAGCCAATGTTCACTGTGTGTGCATACCGGGGAGAGTCATCCAATACGTGGAAAGGGTCCTTCCGGATGCCATGAAGGGTACAGGGTGCAGCGAGCTGCAGGTGGTGGTTCATGTCAGCAATAATGACGTGTGTTGCTATGGATCGGAAGAGATTCTCACTGGTTTTCAGCGGCTATCTGAGTTGGTGAAGACTGCCAGTCTTGCTAGCGAGTTGAAGGCAGAGTTCAACATCTGCAGCATTGTCGACAGGACCGATTGCGCACATTTGGTACAGAGCTAAGTGGAGGGTCTGAATCAGAGGCTCAGACGGTTCTGTAGGTCAGGTGTCCACCACACACAAGAGGCGACTACACGGGTAGCAGGGGCTGTGTGGCGTGGACTGGGTTTTTTTTTAGGTTAGATAGTCTCGGAAAAGATCAAAAATGGCTCCAGTCTCAAAGGGTACAGGTTAAAGAAACGACAAGAATCGACCAATCAACAATCGGTATTGTAATTGTAAATTGCCGCAGCTGTGCTGGAAAAGTACCAGAGCTTCAAGCGCTGATAGGATGCACTGAAGCTGAAATCGTAATAGGAACAGAAAGCTGGCTAAAGCCGGAGATAAATTGTGACGAAACTTTTACAGAGGCGCAAACCGTGTTCAGAAAGCATAGATTAAATACAGTTAGCGGTGGTTTGTTTGTGTCTGTTGATAGTAGTTTATCTTGTAGTGAAGTTGAAATAGATAGTTCCTACGAATTACTGTGGGTAGAGGTTATACTCAACAGCCGCACCAAAGTAATAATTGGCTCCTCTTACTGGCCACCCGACTCAGATGATATAATAGCTGAACGGTTCAAAGACAACGTGAATCTCATAAAAAATAAGTACCACACTCCTACAGTTACTATTGGTATAGACTTCAACCTACCCTCGATTTGTTGGCGAAAATACATGTTCAAAACCGGTAGAAGACAGAAAACATCTACCGAAATTGTACTGAATGCTTTCTCTGGGAATTACCTCGAACAGTTGTTTCATGAGCCCACACGCATTGTAAATGGTTGCGAAAACACACTTGAACTCTTAGCCATAAATAATCCAGATCTAATAGAGAGCGTCATGACGGATACAGTGATCAGTGAACACAATGTCATTGAAGCGAGGCTTAAAATCATATCAACAAAAACCAATAAAAATAAACGCAAAATACATATTTAATGCAAAACGCAAAATATATATTTAAAACAGCAGACAAAAATTCGCTTGATACCTTCCTAAGAGAGAGTCTCCATTCCTTCCAAGAAATTATGTAAGTGTAGACCAGATACGGCTCAAATTCAAAGTATAGTATCGACAGCAATAGATAAATTCACACCGCATTAAGTTACTAAGAGACGGGACTGATCCACCATGGTACACAAAACACGTCAGAACACTGTTTCAGAAGCAACGAAAAACGCATGCCGAATTCAGAAGAACGCCAAATCCCCAAGACTGGCTAAGTTTCACGGAAGCTCTAAATTTAGTGCGGACGTGATTGCGAGATGCTTTTAATAGTTTCCACAACTACACAGTGTCTCAAAATATGGTAGAAAACCCAAAAGAGATTCTGCTCGTATGTAAAGTACACCAGTAGCAAGAAAAAGTCAATACCGTCACTGCGCGATATCGATGTAAATGTTACCGATTATGGTGCCACTAAAGCGGAATTATAAATACAGTTATCCGTAATTCCTACACGAAAGAAGTAAATATTCCGTAATTCGAAACCAGAACAGCTGTTAGCATGAGTGACATAAAAGTAGATATCTAAGATGTTGCGAAACAACTCAAATCACTTAAGAAAGGCAAGAGTTCCTGTCCAGATGGTATACCAATCAGGTTCCTTTCAGAGTATGCAGACACAATAGCACCTTTCTTAGCAATCATATACAACCGCTCACTTGACGAAAGGTCTATTCCTAAAGACTGGAAAGTAGCACAGGTCACACCAGTATTCAAGAAAGGAAATAGGAGTAAGCCATTGAATTACAGACTCATATCACTGACCTCAATTTGCAGTAGGATTTTGGACCATATACTGTACTCGTACATTATTAATTACCTTGAAGAAAATGACGTATTGATACATAACCAACACGGATTGGAAAATATCCTTCTTGTGCAACACAGCTAGCTCTTTATTTCCATGAAGTAATGAGTGTTGTCGACAAGGGATCTCAGCTCGATTCCATATTCCTAGATTTCCAGAAGGCTTTTGATACCGTTTCTCACAAGTGACTATTATCCAAGTTGCGTGCTTATGAAGTATCGTCTCAGTTGTGTGACTGTATTCGGGATTTTCTCTCAGAGAGGTCACAGTTCGTAGTGATAGACGGTAAATCACCGTGTAGAACAGAAGTGATATCTGGCGTTCCGCAAGGTAGTATCATAGGCCCACTGCTATTCCTGATTTACATAAATGATCTACGTGATAATCTGAGCAGCCCCCTCAGACTGTTTGCAGATGACGCTGTAATTTACCGTCTAGTAAAATCATCAGACGATCAAATCCAATTACAAAATGATCTAGAGAAAATTTCGGTATGGTGAGAAAAGTGGCAATTGGCACTAAACAAAGAAAAGTGCGAGGTCATCCACATGGGTACTAAAAGAAACCTGATAATATTTGGGTGTAAAAAAAATCGCACAATTCTATGGACTGTCAATTCGACAAAATACCTAGGAATTATAATTACGAGCAACTTAAATAGGAAAGACCACGTAGATAATATTGTGGGGAAGGCGAAACAAAGACTGCGCTTTGTTGGCAGAACACTTATAAAATGCGACAAACCTACTAAAGTGACAGCCTACATTACACTTCTCCGTCCTCTGCTGGAATATTGCTTCGTGGTATCGGATTCTTACCAGGTAGGATTGACGGAGGACATCGAAAAAGTGCAAAAAAGGGCAACTCGTTTCGTGTTATCACGCAATAGGGGTGAGAGTGTCACTGATATGATACGCCAGTTGGGGTGGCAGTCACTGAAACAAAGGTGGTTTTCTTTGCGACGAGATCTTCAAAAAATGGTTCAAATGGCTCTGAGCACTATGGGACTTAACATCGGAGGTCATCAGTCCCATAGAACGTAGAACTAATTAAACCTAACTTACCTAAGGACATCAAACACATCCATGCCCGAGGCAGGTTACGAACCTTCGACTGTAGCAGTCGCGCTGCTCCGGACTAAAGAGCCTAGAACCGCTCGGCCACTCGGGCCGGCTTGCGATGGTGTACTCAACGACGAACCTGTGTGCAAGAATGGCAAAACGTCATTTTTTCGGATGAATCCAGGTTCTCTTTACTGCATCATGATGGTCGCATCTGTGTTTGGCGACATCGCGGTGAACGCAAATTGGAAGCGTGTATTCGTCATCGCCATACTGGCGTATCACTCGGCGTGACGGTATGGGATGCCATTGGTTACACGTCTCGGTCACCTCTTGTTCGCATTGACGGCACTGTGAACAGTGGACGTTACATTTCAGATGTGTTACGATCCGTGGCTCTACCTTTCATTCGGTCCCTGCGAAACTCTACATTTCAGCAGAATAGTGCACGACCGCATGTTGCAGGTCCTGTACGGGCCTTTCTGGATACAGAAAATGTTCGACTGCTGCCCTGGCCAGCACATTCTTCAGATCTCTCACCAATTGAAAACGTCTGGTCAATGGTGGCCGAGCAACTGACTCGTCACAACTCGCTAGTTACTACTCTTGATGAACTATGGTATAGTGTTGAAGCTGCATGGGCAGCTGTACCTGTACACGCCATCCAAGCTCTATTTGACTCAATGCCCAGGCGTATCAAGGCCCTTATTATGGCCAGAGGTTCTGGGTACTGATTTCTCAGGATCTGTGCACCCAAACTGCGTGAAAATGTAATCACATGTCAGTTCTCGTATAATATTTTTGTCCAATCAATACCCGTTTATCATCTGCATTTCTTCTTGGTGTAGCAATTTTAATGGCTAGTAGTGTATTTATGAAATTTCAATCACCAACTTTCTCTTCCGAATGCGAAAGTAATTTGTTGACACCCACATACGTAGGAAGAAATGGTCATCATAATAAAATAAGACGAATCAGAGCTCGAACGGAAAGGTTTAGGTGTTCCTTTTTCCCACGCACCATTCGAGAGAGGAATGGTAGAGAAGTAGTATGAAAATGGTTCGATGAACACTCTGCCAGGCACTTAAGCGTGAATTATGGAGTAACCATGTATATGTAGATGTAGATTCGTCATTGAAGAGTGGTATTTGCCACGACAGATTCATGCCAGCATGCGAGCAAGTGGACGTTTCAGCATGCATTGAGGAGTACTGTGATATCCCCTCTATGGGCTACAGACGATTTTTCGTTACTTTTTATTTTGTTTAGTGATCTGGACACACTGCAAACGAATTCATATACGTTCTGCAGCGTCAATTGTTTTATGCGCCATGAATTTCAAAATAACAGAGTGTAGTAAAACTTTTGTTGATGCGTGTAGGACCTAGGGTTTGTTTCTTGTACTTTAGAAACAGTAAATATCTCCGTTGACTAGTTCGGTAGGTATGTTTTCTCGAAAGCAGTCTGAAACTTGGAGATACAGACGAAATCACCACGATTACATTTCTTTTTGTGTGAATCTATCATTTTAACATGATTGCATACTGTATTCGGAAGCTTTTTCGTCATGAATATAAATTGATTAGATGTTTACTGTTCAATCTTTAGTTTGGTTATATTTTAGAAATATTTGAGGGAATACTCCTCTCCCCATCTTAGTTTTCGTAATTACGGCCCATGTGTATTTAGAGTATGTACCAACAATCATTAGAACATATTTGAAACTTATATTCTCTCATACATCGATTGCACATTAGCATATGTGTAGTGCTCTGCATTTATGAAATTATGACAGGAACCCCATTTGCATATGCCCTCCTTTTGCTCCATATGTTTTTTGTGGAGTCATTTATTGTAAAGACATATAGCTGTCGTCCGAGTAAGTTTTGTTGCTCTACCTAAATACTTTAATCGCTGTTTGCTATAACATGAGGGCAGTTTATCTCTAACGTGAAGTCAAAATGGATTGTGGTCATAAGGGTCACTGGAGTTGTGTAACTTTTTATGCTGGAGCCCAATGTATTCCTTGAAATGGATACAAACTTGTCGAAGATGTATGTCTTCAAACACTAGAATAAGGTCTGTGTCTGGTTGAATGTTATTTGCATCAGCAGAATCCAGTGACCGGAATCACCTTGGTGGGTGGTGATACATCTGGAGAGATTTATAGATATTCAGCGCAGTTGACGCCCAAGACAGCAGGGTGCGTTGGCATGCTGGAGGTGCGCGCGCATGACAGCAAGTCCTTTTTAAGTATGACGAAGCGAAACTGTGGTGGTTCGCCTGCGGAGCGGAGCCGCACTTGCTAGTGGGAGCCACGGGCAGAGCTAGGCAGGTCTGGGTCGACAGCGCCGCCGGGACAGAGTTTACGGAAGGAACCAAAGTGGCTGCTGGCCTGCGTTATCTCGCGGCAGGATGCCGCATGCAGCGATTAGTTGTGGGTCACAGAACTTGTCAAAGGCTGTGCCTGAAGAAATTGTGGTGAGGACCATTGTATTACTCGACGAGCGTATCCCTGTTCGAGTGTACAATAACAGACAGTTCAGTTCTTGAAACCACGTTCAGAAAGGCAAATGTTGTTTCACGTGTGTTATTATTCTCGGTCTTCCATGTGTTCCAACGCTCCGTATCCTGTTTGAGCCTGGCACTGTTCTAGTTTAACACTTTTGCCTGTGAGGAGCAGTACCAAGAGATAAGGCAGTTTTCCTTTTTTTTTTTTAAATCTTTGCTCATTAACCAGGCTTTGTGCTCTCTCTTGTCTCTGAAATGTGTAATCTCACATAGTTTCTCTGTATTATACCTCAAAGTGGTTACTTAAGTAATGTGTTGTTGGCCATTAAATAGACGTGTGTTATTTTCATGCGGGCAGTGTTCAGTGCCAGGCACTGCCCCAGTGTTTTTGACGACCGTTAACTGGCTTGATATCTCCGGCACTGTACTTGTGGTTGTTGCGAACTACTTAAAGGCTTTGTCTAGTAAAATACACTAAGCACTGTGTTGTTAAGGTTAAATTGACGGAAATTTGTCTATTCGTTCTGGCCGTTTGGTTATGAGTGAAAGTCTATAGACAAGTTAATTTTTTAAAATCATTTCAGATCAAATAAGGGCTAACGTCTCCCTTATCTTTCCTGTATTTGAATGTTTAATGTTTGAAGGGGCTAGTTTCAAACATCAGTTTGCCGAATTTCTGCATTAGTTTTTCTGCTTTACCTCCACAAATTGAAATTTCTTAAATATTTGGAGGAGCTGACACCCAGCATCTATTTGCTGACTGTTTTGTATTAATTATTTTTAGTCGCTAATCATTAAAAGGGGCTAGCGCCCAATTTAACTTTTCTCTATTAAAATTTGTTTAATATTTGAGGGGACTAGTGCCCGACATCTATATTTAAATTTTCTTTTACATCTTGCAGGAGCTACTGTCCGTTTACCTTTACTATATTCAAAATCATATTTGACATTTTAAAGGGTTGATACCATATCTATAATGATTTCGTTTCCTCTCTGGGTTTCAGTGTAAGGAGAAACTGATGGTTATAACTTTACTTCGGTAATCTTACTGTTTTCCCCTGTATCAATTAAGAAATGAACTGCAAGAGGCTTTGAGCATTAATTGCCAGCACTTTAAAGAGCTGAAGTGGCAAGAGTTCTTTACTATTTGTTGAGGTTGTATAGTGCTCAAGTACGAATAAACGCTGTTATTGGTAAATAAATGTGTTTAAATACACTCCTGGAAATGGAAAAAAGAACACATTGACACCGGTGTGTCAGACCCACCATACTTGCTCCGGACACTGCGAGAGGGCTGTACAAGAAATGATCACACGCACGGCACAGCGGACACACCAGGAACCGCGGTGTTGGCCGTCGAATGGCGCTAGCTGCGCAGCATTTGTGCACCGCCGCCGTCAGTGTCAGCCAGTTTGCCGTGGCATACGGAGCTCCATCACAGTCTTTAACACTGGTAACATGCCGCGACAGCGTGGACGTGAACCGTATGTGCAGTTGACGGACTTTGAGCGAGGGCGTATAGTGGGCATGCGGGAGGCCGGGTGGACGTACCGCCGAATTGCTCAACACGTGGGGCGTGAGGTCTCCACAGTACATCGATGTTGTCGCCAGTGGTCGGCGGAAGGTGCACGTGCCCGTCGACCTGGGACCGGACCGCAGCGACGCACGGATGCACGACAAGACCGTAGGATCCTACGCAGTGCCGTAGGGGACCGCACCGCCACTTCCCACCAAATTAGGGACACTGTTGCTCCTGGGGTATCGGCGAGGACCATTCGCAACCGTCTCCATGAAGCTGGGCTACGGTCCCGCACACCGTTAGGCCGTCTTCCGCTCACGCCCCAACATCGTGCAGCCCGCCTCCAGTGGTGTCGCGACAGGCGTGAATGGAGGGACGAATGGAGACGTGTCGTCTTCAGCGATGAGAGTCGCTTCTGCCTTGGTGCCAATGATGGTCGTATGCGTGTTTGGCGCCGTGCAGGTGAGCGCCACAATCAGGACTGCATACGACCGAGGCACACAGGGCCAACACCCGGCATCATGGTGTGGGGAGCGATCTCCTACACTGGCCGTACACCACTGGTGATCGTCGAGGGGACACTGAATAGTGCACGGTACATCCAAACCGTCATCGAACCCATTGTTCTACCATTCCTAGACCGGCAAGGGAACTTGCTGTTCCAACAGGACAATGCACGTCCGCATGTATCCCGTGCCACCCAATGTGCTCTAGAAGGTGTAAGTCAACTACCCTGGCCAGCAAGATGTCCGGATCTGTCGCCCATTGAGCATGTTTGGGACTGGATGAAGCGTCGTCTCACGCGGTCTGCACGTCCAGCACGAACGCTGGTCCAACTGAGGCGCCAGGTGGAAATGGCATGGCAAGCCGTTCCACAGGACTACATCCAGCATCTCTACGATCGTCTCCATGGGAGAATAGCAGCCTGCATTGCTGCGAAAGGTGGATATACACTGTACTAGTGCCGACATTGTGCATGCTCTGTTGCATGTGTCTATGTGCCTTTGGTTCTGTCAGTGTGATCATGTGATGTATCTGACCCCAGGAATGTGTCAATAAAGTTTCCCCTTCCTGGGACAATGAATTCACGGTGTTCTTATTTCAATTTCCAGGAGTGTATTAAAATTAGTTCATCGCCCGACCACTTACCACACCAAGATCCCTGTATACTAGCCATCATGGCCCAAAAAAGGAGCTAATTAGCGTTCCAGGTGGCAGCAGCAGTGTTTAATTAATGTTGTGTTAATATCTGAAAGTCATTTTCAGATTTCTGTAACATATGTTCTATAGGTACTAGTAATTTACATTGAGGTTATCTGAGGTGGGTTAGGTATGGTGCACTGCCGACGCCGTCGTGGCAGAAGGATGTGTTGACATTAATTATAATGAAATTCGTTGACAAATAAGTCTTCCTATGTGACCTGTCTCTGACCGTGATTTGGCTGTGGGATTGCGAAATTTCACCAGAACTGGATGAAATTTATGAAGATTACACAGAAAATTGCCCAGAACCTTATGGCTACCAAGCTTTTAGATCAGTTGCATAATCATGTGAAATTATTTGATCTTGGACTGCTTTAGGACAAATGAGGTGTTTAAGACTTTACACTGCGTTAAAGCTGTTTATGACTTTGGTCTGCACTTGGGCAATTGACTGAAAGTAAATGTAGGATAGAGTAATTAGGGCATGGTCTTGAACTGGCTGAGTCGCCACAAAACACCCCTGATTAATGTTGATATGTAGTTTTTGTAAGATCAGCAGTCAAGTGTTTTAAATATTTTCGGCACTAAAAAAACTTGGAAACAAGAAACCTACAAGCTTTTGACAAGAACGAGTGCCTACTTATCGTAAGTGTAGTGTAGTGTGTGTGTGTTTGTGTGTGTGTGCATGCTGCTGTGTTTATGTGTGCGTGCGTAAGAGAAAATATTACTTTGCTTGAATATTCTTAAGGCGTCCAGTTTGAGTCAGTCTCAAATAAATCAGTCAATAGATGATGCATGTGAAATTAAAGGCGTAACGAAAACAAATTGTAAGTGTTCAATATTTCAGAATTTGTGCAAAGAGGTGTAAAAACTAATACGTGCAGTCAGTGTGTAGCGCAGTAATGCAGAGACAAAAGTAGGTTTTTGTACCAGTAGCGCCGCAGTAATTAACTGATGAAAGAGCTGAATAACTGCTGCTTCTTTATTTAACTAGCTCCAGCCCAGCGAATGCCTGTTCGTAATAACGTGAAGGGATGTCACTTGCTGTTTTTGCTTAAAGGTGATCACGTAATATCCACAAAATCGCCCCCTTCGACTCCGTCACAGCCACAGATTTTGGTGGCTGGGGTTTGTTGGGATAGCAAAGTAAACAGTTATAGTACTTAATGGATATCTTCCACTTGTCAAGAATTCAGACTCTTTTTTATTGATAGATCCTCCTGCTCCACGTTCAAGATATTTTTTGATTATTCTTTTAAATTTCAATTTAGAACATAGAAATAACTTGAAAAGAAAATGGATTTCATGGTGTCGTTCATATGGCTAGAGATTGCTTTTTTAAAGTCCTGTCATTACAGCATTTTCAAAGTTAGGCGACACTACAATAATATGAAAACATAAAAGTCGAATCAGTCGTACCACGAACTATGACGAAAGAACACAGAAATAACACGGATGAAACGGGAAAGTGTAAAGAACAGAAAATGGATTAACTACATGGAAAAACCTACGAGGAGAACCACGTGCTAATGCAATTTTGCAAGGAACTTGGAGGCAGCACAAAGGTTAACGTTCATTTGCTTAATTTTCCTCTGCCTGCAGAAAACAAATGGCAGTGTGGCTCTAGTAAATATTTAAAATAGCTCTCCCGCGCTGTAGGCACGCCTGGGATGGACGAGAAGGAAATTAAGGTACAAATTACCAACTTTAAAAAATAATTTTATTGTCTTTTTCACTATATGGTGTACTCTTCATTACCTCCATAGTTAAAAAATTTACGTGTGTCTGACATTAAATACAGGATGAGGCCGCTAAGACAGGTCTTCTAAAATAAGTCCGGACGAGTAAATGTATCGAGTTGCAATTTTCACTAAGTTATAGCGGACAATATAATGGATTTACTGGCGCATGCAAGTACTTCTAACTTTTATAGCTGCAGAATTACGACATCAAATTATACCCTAATTTAATAAATGTTGACAAACGCGTAACTCAGATACGGTTCGTGTGTTCATTTTTACGATTGTTATACCAAATACTAAAAATATTGACCATGAGCACTGATACAAGCAATTAAAGTAGTCCGGAGAGATAATACACGTAGCTCCGCACATGCTGGATATATTTTGACTGCTCTTCCTTAGCTGCCTCACAGTTTATATGTAAACTTTTTTAGTGAATCTTGGTTAGCAGTGGATTATGTGGTATAGTGTCGAACGCCTTTCGCAAGTCCAGGAAGACGGAATCTACCTGCTCATCTGCACGTATTGTTTGTATCATCTTATATATGACCTCCTTATCTCTCCAGCACGAGTGAAGAGAGAATGAAATCGTCATCGTTGTTGATGGATTCAAGTGTTATTTGAGCCAAGCAGTTCATTCCAGGACGTACCTGAGACAAACTGTATTAAACATTATCATCGCGTAGGTCGTCCTGACAATACTTTTAACAGAATGTCTCCCATGGTGCCCCTTGTATGAGTCTCAGAATTCACAAGGACGTTTTCTTAAATTACGTAACACACTACTGGAAGCTAGTAACAGCATTTTTTCTGCAATGTTGGCATTAGCTGTACTGTAGTCACACTTAGAGGATTAACGCAAAGTGACCGCGCTATCTTTAGGAATACGACGGGCCGTAAGGTGTCTGCTGTGTTTCAAACTGAGTTTACTAATCCAAGTAAAACCCGCCATTTCCTGATTCGAACGAGTTATACCCTATAACAGATAAGGTAATGACGCCTGTAATGAATTCACGAACGCAGTTTGAATTTAAATTGACTAGTGAAAGTTAACGGTGGAGAATCACTTAAATCAACAGCGCAACGGTAAAATAGTCGGAATAGCATCACTAAATTCTACACAGGTTAACATGAAGAATTAGACAATATTCTCGCAACAATGAATGTGATTTTCACCTCGACTTGCAGTCGTTTGGAGTTCTACGGAGATGTGGATCCTGCTCTGTGATTTAGACAGTCAATCATGAACACTGATTATACACACTTCTGTAAACTCACACAAATCGTATCTCTACGTTGCAGCAGCATCATAACCTACCTTATTAGCTGTTAAAAGCGCGAAATATAAGGGGAAAACGCAATGTTTCGAACATGGGTCGCTATCAGTTATGTGAAATATTATACGAAAAATATGAAATGCTTCACTTATTAGAGACAAGGGCTGCGTTTCGCAATGCGCGATCATATTCGACTTCAGCCTAAAGGTTAAAGCAGATAGTATTTAAATACCAAATAACTGACCAGGTTATTGGAATGAGAGCAATTAAGCTCCACGTCATAAAGCAGAATCAAAAATCCCGTGAGCAGAGTAACATATGACCTCTTAGCAACACAGAGACAAGTTGTAGATGAGCCATATACGCAGTCATCATACAAATTCTCTACACGACACAAAATATTTAGAAGATGAACTACATGGAAGAGTAACTGAGTTGACAGTACTGATCTATGGACTAAATGTGTAAATCTAGATTCTGTATCAAGCTTCGTGGCCACTGGCCCCATTAGACCAAGACTAAGGACGATATTATGTACATCTACATGGTTACTCCGCAATTCACACTTAAGTGCCTGGCAGAGGGTTTATCGAACAATTTTCATACTTCTTCTCTACCATTCCACTCCGGAATGGCGCGTGGGAAAAAGGAACACCTAAATATTTCCGTTCAAGCTCTGATTTCTCTTATTTTGTTATGATGATCATTACTCCCTACGTAAGTGGGTGTCAACAAAGTATTTCCACATTCGGAAGAGAAAGTTGGTGATTGAAATTTCGTAAACAGATCTCGCCGCAAAGAACACCGCCATTGTTTCAGTGACTGCAACCCCAACTCGCGTATTATATCAGTAACACTCTCACCCCTATTGCGCGATAACACGAAACGAGCTGCCCTTCTTTGCACTTTTTCGACGTCCTCCGTCAATCCTACCTGGTAACCGCGCAGCAATATTTCAGCAGAGGACGGACAAGTATAATGTAGGCTGTCTCTTTAGTGAGTTTGTCGCATCTTCTAAGTGTTCAGCCAACAAAGCGCTGTCTTTGTTTTGCCTTCCTCACAATATTATCTATGTGTTCTTTCCAATTTAAGTTGCTCGTAATTGTAATTCCTAGGTATTTAGTCGAACTGACAGCCCTCAGATTTGTGCCATTTATCGTACACCCAAAATATATCGGACTTCTTTTAGCACTCATGTTGATGACCTCGCTCTTTTCTTTGTTTAGTGCTAATTGCCACTTTTCACACCAAAAAAAAAAAAAATGTTTGAAATGCATCTGAGCACAATGGGACTTAACATCTATGGTCATCAGTCCCCTAGAACTTAGAACTACTTAAATCTAACTAACCTAAGGACATCACACAACACCCAGTCATCACGAGACAGAGAAAATCGCTGACCCCGCCGGTAATCGAACCCGGGAACCCGGGCGCGGGAAGCGAGAACGCTACCGCACGACCACGAGCTGCGGAGTTTTCACACCACACAGAAATTCTCTCTAGATCATTTTGTAATTGGAATTGATCGTCTGGCGGTTTTACTAGACGGTAAATTACAGCGTCATCTGCAAACAATCTAAAGGGACTGCTCAGATCATCACCTAGATCATTTATGTAAAACAGGAACAGCAGAGGGCCTATGACACTACCTTGCGGAACGCCGGATATAACTTCTGTTCTACTCGGTGATTTACCGTCTATCACTACGAACTGTGACCTCTCTGAGAGGAAATCGCAAATCCAGTCACACTACCGAGACGATACTCCATATGCATGCAATTTTATTAATAGTTGCCTGCCGGAGTGGCCGTGCGGTTCTAGGCGCTACAGTCCGGGGCCGAGCGACCGCTACGGTCGCAGGTTCGAATCCTGCTTCGGGCATGGATGTGTGTGATGTCCTTAGGTTGGTTAGGTTTAATTAGTTCTAAGTTCTAGGCGACTGATGACCTCAGAAGGTAAGTCGCATAGTGCTCAGAGCCATTTGAACCATTTTTGATTAATAGTTGCTTGTGAGGAACGGTATCAAAAGGCTTCTGGGAATCTAGGAATATGGAATCGAGCTGAGATCCCTTGTCGACAGCACTCATTACTACATGGTAATAAAGAGCTAGCTGTGTTGCACAAGACTGTATTTTCAGAATCCGTGTTGGTTATGTTTCAATAAGTCATTTTCTTCAAAGTGATTCATAATGTTCGAGTACAGTATATGCTCCAAAATCCTACTGCAAATTGAGGTCAGTGATATGGGTCTGTAATGCAATGGCTTACTCCTATTTCCTTTCTTGAATATTGGTGTGACCCGTGCTACTTTCGTCAAGTGAGCGGTTGTATATGATTGCTAAGGAAGGCGCTATGTTGTCTGCATACTCTGGAAGGAACCTGATTGGTATACCATCTGGACCGGAAGACTTGCCTTTCTTAAGTGATTTGAGTTGTCTCGTAACTCCTAATATATCTACTTTTATGTCACTCATGCTAACGGCAGTTCTGGTTTCGAATTCCGGAATATTTACTTCGTCTTCTTTCATGAAGGAACTACGGAAAACTGTATTTAGTAGTTCCGCTTTAGTGGCACCATCATCGGTAACATTTTCGTCGGTATCGTTCAGCCGCGGTATTGACTGTTTTTTGCCACTGGTGTACTTCACATACGACCAGAATCTCTTTTTGTTTTCTACCATATTTTAAGACAATGTTTCATTGTGGAAACTATTAAGAACATCTCACATTGACGTCCGCACTAAATTTCGAGCTTTCCTCAAACTTAGCCAGTGTTGGGGCTTTTGCGTTCTCTGAATTTGGCATGCTTCCTTCGTTGCTTCTGCATCAGTGTTCTGACGTGTATTGTGTACCATGGTGTATCAGTCCCGTCTCTTATTAACTTATGCGGTATGAATCTGTCTATTGCTGTCGATACTGTATCTTTGAATTTGAGCCATATCTGGTGTACACTTACATAATTAGCTTGGAACTAATGGAGACTCTCTCTTAGGAAGGCATCAAGCGAATTTTTGTCTGCTGTTTTAAATAGATATATGTTGAGTTTATTTTTAGTGGTTTTGGTTGATATGGTTTTGAGCTTCACTACAATGACCTTGTGTTCACTAATCCCTGTATCCGTCATGACGCTCTCTATTAGATCAGGATTTCGAGCTTCCGTGAAACTTATCCAGTCTTGGGGCTTTTGGGTTCTTCTGAATTTGGCATGCTTTTTCCGTGGCTTCTGCAACAGTGTTCTGATTGATATGGCTATAAGCCTCGCTACAATGACCTTGTGTTCACTAATCCCTGCCTCCGTCATGACGCTCTCTACTAGATCAGGATTATTTGTGGCTAAGAGGTCAAGTGTGCTTTCGCAACCATTTACAACTCTTTTGGGCTCATGAACCAGCCGCTCAAAGTAAATCTCAGAGAAAGCATTTAGTACAATTTCGGAAGATGTTTTTTGTCCACCACTGACTTTGAACATTTATTTTCGCTAGCAAATCGAGGGTAGATTGAAGTCTCCTGCAATTATAACTGTGTGAGTGGGTTACTTACTTGTAATGAGAATCATGTTTTCTTTGGACCGTTCAGCTATTATTCCGAATTAGGATGCAATGGTTCTTTGGAGACTCATTCATGTCCAAACAAACAGGCACCACAGTGAGTAAAGCAGTTATGATATATATTAAACGTATTCGCAATCACGTACATGGACAACCATCAGCTCCATAATGGAATGAGGACAATGTCAGTTTGTGTCAGACAGAAACAAAAAGTTCAGAAATCGCTTGAATGGTAAATATCTCAGAAAAGTACTGATAAGTTTTATCTGTAGTATAGCGAAAAATGTGAATCCAGGAGATCCGCTGCTAACACCTGGCCACTTCAAAGAATGATCAATATACTTATGCGCCTAGAAATGTTTGCTGGCACCCCTAATTCATACAAGGGGTGGTGTGAATATTTCGCCTGTAACAGAAGGCTTCCTGAGGGCTACTGCTTTTGCTACACAAAAATAAAAAATTTTCTGCGACATCAGTCACTTGTTTACTTTGCCACTAAGCGTTTTGATGGTTCACAGCGGCCTCTTCAGGTGGAGAATTGTTTGTTTACATAGCTGGTGTTGGCGAAGAGTGCAGACGTCTCTTCACAGTGGTACACCAATGGAAGTGAAGGTTGTTTTAGGTCTTTCGCTAATGACAGAAAGTGTTTATTTTGAAAAGTACTTTCGCTGTTAAGAAACATGTATTTCCGACAGCGAATTATACTTATAGGGACGGTATCGTTGCCTGATGTATGTGCTCTCCGCTACACAATACCTTTACGCTGTCACTTCAAAGATCTTGTACATCCAACATATACGTTTGTTTACATTGGAAGCAAAGATAAAATATTAAATGGTTTCTACATAAATATGTTTTCCTTTTTCGAAAGATATGAATGGGCTGCACCAGAGTATTGACATGTGCACAATCCAGTTATTATATTAGGTACTTATACACTCCTGGAAATGGAAAAAAGAACACATTGACACCGGTGTGTCAGACCCACCATACTTGCTCCGGACACTGCGAGAGGGCTGTACAAGCAATGATCACACGCACGGCACAGCGGACACACCAGGAACCGCGGTGTTGGCCATCGAATGGCGCTAGCTGCGCAGCATTTGTACACCGCCGCCGTCAGTGTCAGCCAGTTTGCCGTGGCATACGGAGCTCCATCGCAGTCTTTAACACTGGTAGCATGCCGCGACAGCGTGGACGTGAACCGTATGTGCAGTTGACGGACTTTGAGCGAGGGCGTATAGTGGGCATGCGGGAGGCCGGGTGGACGTACCGCCGAATTGCTCAACACGTGGGGCGTGAGGTCTCCACAGTACATCGATGTTGTCGCCAGTGGTCGGCGGAAGGTGCACGTGCCCGTCGACCTGGGACCGGACCGCAGCGACGCACGGATGCACGCCAAGACCGTAGGATCCTACGCAGTGCCGTAGAGGACCGCACCGCCACTTCCCACCAAATTAGGGACACTGTTGCTCCTGGGGTATCGGCGAGGACCATTCGCAACCATCTCCATGAAGCTGGGCTACGGTCCCGCACACCGTTAGGCCGTTTTCCGCTCACGCCCCAACATCGTGCAGCCCGCCTCCAGTGGTGTCGCGACAGGCGTGAATGGAGGGACGATTGGAGACGTGTCGTCTTCAGCGATGAGAGTCGCTTCTGCCTTGGTGCCAATGATGGTCGTATGCGTGTTTGGCGCCGTGCAGGTGAGCGCCACAATCAGGACTGCATACGACCGAGGCACACAGGGCCAACACCCGGCATCATGGTGTGGGGAGCGATCTCCTACACTGGCCGTACACCACTGGTGATCGTCGAGGGGACACTGAATAGTGCACGCTACATCCAAACCGTCATCGAACCCATCGTTCTACCATTCCTAGACCGGCAAGGGAACTTGCTGTTCCAACAGGACAGTGCACGTCCGCATGTATCCCGTGCCACCCAACGTGCTCTAGAAGGTGTAAGTCAACTACCCTGGCCAGCAAGATCTCCGGATCTGTCCCCCATTGAGCATGTTTGGGACTGGATGAAGCGTCGTCTCACGCGGTCTGCACGTCCAGCACGAACGCTGGTCCAACTGAGGCGCCAGGTGGAAATGGCATGGCAAGCCGTTCCACAGGACTACATCCAGCATCTCTACGATCGTCTCCATGGGAGAATAGCAGCCTGCATTGCTGCGAAAGGTGGATATACACTGTACTAGTGCCGACATTGTGCATGCTCTGTTGCCTGTGTCTATGTGCCTGTAGTTCTGTCAGTGTGATCATGTGATGTATCTGACCCCAGGAATGTGTCAATAAAGTTTCCCCTTCCTGGGACAGTGAATTCACGGTGTTCTTATTTCAATTTCCAGGAGTGTATATTCATAATTTTTTAAATATAAGTATGCTGCGGCATTGGATGTAAAAGAAAGATTAAATGGTACTGTATATAAATACGGTTTCCACTTGTTGCAAACATTGTGAATGGGCCACACCTGAATATAGATATGTGGACAGTTCAGTTATTATATAAATTTCTTATATATAAAGACATTACAGCATACCACACACATACACTGAAGCGATAAAGGTACTGGTATAAGCATGCGTATTCAAATACAGAGATATGTAAACAGGCAGAATACGGCGCTGCCGTCTCAACGTCTATATAAGACTATAAGTGTCTGGCGCAGTTGTTAGATCGCTTACTGCTACTGCAATGGCAGGTTCTCAAGATTTAAGTGAGTTGGAGCGTGATGTTATAGTCGGCGCAAGAGCGATGGGATACAGCATCTCCGAGGTAGCGATGAAGTGGGGATTTTCCCGTACGACCATTTTACGACTGTACTGTGAATATCAGGAATCCGGTAAAACATCAAATCTCCGACATCTCTGCGGCCGGAAAAAGACCCTGAATGAACGGGACCAACGACGGCCGAAGAAAATCGTTCAACATTACAGAAGTGCAACTCATCTGGAAATTCCTGCAGATTTCAATACTGAGCCGTCAACATGTGTTACTGTGCAAACCACTCAACGAAACATCATCGATATGGGCTTTCGGAGCAGAAGGGTCATTTGTGTACCCTTGTTAACCGCACGAACAAATCTTTTCGGCTCGCCTGGGCCCGTCAATACCGACACTGGACTGTTGATGACTGGAAACATGTTGCCTGGCCGGACGAGTTTCATTTCAAATTGTACCGAGCGGATAGACATTTATGGGTATGGAGACAACCTCATGAATCCATGGAACCTGAATGTTAGTGGGGGACTGTTGAAGCTGGTGGAGTCTTTTTAATATTGTGGGGTGTGTGCAGTAGGAATGATATGGGACTCCTGATACTTGTAGATGCGACTTTATCAGGTGACACGTATGTAAGCATCCTGCATCCGTTCATGTCCATTGTGCATTCCGACGGACTTGGGCAATTACAGCAGGACAGTGCGTCACCCCACACGTCCAGAACTGCTACATAGTGGCTCCAGGAACACTCTTTCAAGTTCAGACACTTCCACTGACCACCAAACTCCCCAAAGATGAACATTATTGAGCATATCTGGGATGCTCTACAACGTGTTGTGCAGAAGAGATCTCCATCCTTTCGTACTCCAACGGATTTATGGACAGCCCTGTTGGAATCATAGTGACAGTTCCCTCCAGCACTACTCCAGACATCAGTCAAGTCCATGCTACGTCGTGTTGCGGCACTTCTGGGTGTTCGCGGGGGCCCTTATCGATATTAGGGGAGTGTACAAGTTTCTTAGGCTCTTCAGTGTTAAATGAAAATCACTACATACAACAGAACTGTTACGGCTCCGATCACAAGCAGTGCGGGATGAAGCAGTGACAATTCCAGCCACTTGTGCTGGCAAAACGTAAGAAAAATCATCGAACAAACGTCTGCCAAAGAGCCCGAGACAGAAACCAAAAGGCAGTTCGTCACTGCATAATGTTGTTCTAACAATAACCGACGGAATAATCAGTTAACACGGAAAGGTAATACTACAACTATATTATAAGACACGCAGAGCGTGATATCAGGCGTTACAGAGGAAGACAGATGTATAAAAATATGATAATGATAAAAAGTATTTAATTATGAACTGCATTATTCTATTCACTGTGTATGAGCACACATTACAAATGCAGTTGCCATCGTGCAACCCCCCCACACCCCCCACCCCCTTTTCCTTACGCTTAATTTTCGCGGTATGTACTCTGTCTACTGGTCTAACTTTATAATATTCATCTTTTTAAAATGTAGTACATGTTTTTTTCCAAATTTTATGTAATACGACATATGGCTACTGCCCCTCCTGCCTTCCTCCGCTTTTTCCGTCACCCTGATCTATTACCTCTATATTAATTGTAATTCTTTTGGTTCAAATGGTTCAAATGGCTCTGACCACTATGGGACTCAACATATTAGGTCATAAGTCCCCTAGAACTTAGAACTACTTAAACCTAACTAACCTAAGGACACCACACACAACCATGCCCGAGGCAGGATTCGAACCTGCGACCGTAGCAGTCCCGCGGTTCCGGACTGCAGCGCCAGAACCGCTAGACCACCGCGGCCGGCTGTAATTCTTTTGTTTTGGCATCTTTGTAACGCTGCATTTTGTGGTTTTTCTTGTTTTCTTGTTAATATGCATTGTTTCTGAAACTTTTTTATATCTGCATTAGTTATCCCGCCTGCCTTCAGCATTATGTTGTGTTTTTGTTACATTGTACATAACGTCTGATTTGCTTACGCAGTTATACTCTGTTTGGTCAGTTTATTGTAATTCATGTTCTTCTAAACATTTGTCAGTTTATTTTTGTTAACTATTTTAAACAGCTATGTTACTTACAGCTTTCGTAACCTTTCTGTAGATATTCTGAAAAAAAATTTACTGAAATCACATAAAAGAAGTAGAATTGCTGTACATCAAGTGACTAAATTTTTTTCTCCAGCGACCATAACAGCAGTGAATAAATAAAAGCTTGAAATTTATAGAATTTTTTCATGATGTGATTTTATGCTACATCTCAAACTTTATGTTAAATTAAAATTTGTTAATTCTTGAAACTTCCCCTGCAGATTAAAACTGTGTGACCGACCGAGACTCGAACTCGGGACCTTTGCCTTTCCCGGCAAATGCTCTACCAACTGAGCTACCCAAGCACGACTCATGTTCCCTCCTCATAGCTTCAATTCTACTGGTACCTCGTCTTCATTCTTGTTAAGTCTTGTTCAGGTTTTTTCTTGAATACCTTTCTTCAGGTGTTTACATATGATATTCGCACGTCACTGTCAATTAATCTTGGGAAGTTTTCTTTTTTCCTTCAGCCAGATTTCCTATGCTGTCTCTAGTAATTTCCACTATATTTCTATTTAGTTTTCTTTTGAGATTTATTTTCATTTTTCGTATAGTTAATATGTAGTCTGTGTCACAATCTGTACCCGTAAAGGTTCTGACACCTTTAATACGGTTTTGGACACTTTTTGGATGGCTACATGGTCAAACTGGTTCACTACTTACTTATTTGTTTTTGATGTCCATGTCCTTAAATGAATGTGTTTCTGTTGAAATTTGGATCTACTTAGTGTGAGATTACTTGACATTACAGATTTTTTGTAATGGGACTATTATTCCTTAAGTTATGAATGACTAATGCTGGAATTTGTTGTTTGTGTGAAATCAGATCTTTACACTTTCTTATTTTTAAACAGAGTGATAATTTTACTGCATAGTCTTTGTTGAAATATAAGGGCATAATATGTTCTGCTATATTCTGTTGTTTTAGGGAGCTGACTGCGTTGGTATAAGGTGTGACGATTTATAGTTGGCTGTTGTTTGGAACTTCTTTGATTGTTTATCTATCGTGGAAGACCTGTATCTGTTGTTAAAAGTTATGGGTATCATGATACTAAGTCCTCTTGGTTATACAAAATGCTGCTAGTACAAATTTAAACAGACAGTTCAGTGTGGTTTAAAACTCATATTATTTTTGACCTAGGGAAGGGGGAGGGGGCAGAATGTGCTATTGATCCACACACCAACGGTTCCGTAAACGTCAAATTATTTTTTTTATATTTGAGCTCCAAAAAATTAATGCCGATGTAGGTCTCTAAGTCTGCGGTGATTCTTATTAACGTTTAAAGACAACCGAAGCGAATTCGATGGTCAGTTCAGAACGAGCTTGTCGGATTTGGCACAGTATGTCGTCACTCATACTCTCTTTGAAGGAATCCCATAACTGTTTTGCATTTGATGGGTTGTATATTGTTAGAATGATGGCGAATAAGTCTTTCATTTGTTCAGCTGAGGCTATGAGTGAGGCTTCTTGTAGTGTTCATTCCCAGTGGTTGTCGTTTTCCAGTAATCCTAATCGTTGATATGCTTCTCTGTACATTTGGCATACGTAGCCGTCAACGGTCTTGAGATCTATGAAACTTGTTGATCCCCGTATTTCGTGTAGCAACATTCGGCGCTGTTCGGATGTACTGTGTATACTCGATCCAGTGTGCCAGTTTTCGTGATTCTTGAATGATTTTCTACTGGAATTTTTTTTTGTCTTTGAAACATTTTTCTTGTCATGCTCCAGGTATAATAGGTATGAATGTTGACAAAGAGTAATGTTGTCGCCAATGGATCCGTTTGGCAAAGATGGTAAAAAGCTGTTAATGTTGTGTTCTGAAGTGGTTCGCTTGAGATTTTTCTGGCGATGTCTTTTGTGAAGCAAACATTCTGTCCATTCTTCAGATGTACTGCTAGATGTTGCAGAGTTCGTCAGCGTTCGTGTATGGAAAACCGAAAATCCGCCTCGCTGCTTCCCATTTGCTACATGAAGATCGTTGCTGTTTTGTTGCTCGCTGACTTTGGCCATTTGAAAAACTACCATGTTACTGCTTTTTTCACATAGTTACAGACACATTTGATGGATTTCGCGGAACTGCAGTATTCTGTGTTTATGTGTTCTTGTAACATTTTGGAAAGCAATGTGTTATATGGCACTACACGTGGATTATCTCCTTCCAGTTCGCTGCTGATTCGTATTCGTATTTTCCCTGTGAAGCCACGGTTTAGGGTGATCGTCTTCGGTGTGCGGACATTTGCCACGCCGGACATTTACCACGATTTTACCTGCTCCGAAGGGTTGGGTCCCTTGTCTCCCCCTCCTCCTGCTCCTACTCCTTCTCCTCACTAGCCGCCCGACCCGCAGTAAAGGTACTTACTGAGCCTTTCCGCTGGTTTTCTTAACATAGGACCAGAATCTCTATGGATTTTCCGCCACATTTCTAGAGAGAGATTCGTTGTGGAAACTATTAAATGCATCTCGCATTGAAATTCACACCATTTTTTCGAGCCACAGTAAAACTTCGCCAATCTTGGAGATTTTGCGTTCGTCTTTTTCGGTGCTCCTGCAGCAGATTTCTGTCGTGTTTTGTGTACCATGGCGGATCAGTTCCGTCTGATATTAATTTATTTGGTATGATTCTCTCGAGTGCTGTTGATACTATTTCTTTGAACTTAAGCCACATATGGTCTCCACTTCGATAGTTTGGAAGGATTGGAGACTGTCTCTTAGAAAGACGTCAACCAAATTTTTAGTTGCTTTTATAAATATATGTATTTCGCGTTTAGCTTTGGTGAATTTCTTTGTTATGGAATTGAGCCTCGCTATGACTGTGCGTTCACTAATTCCTGCACCCGTCGTGATGCTCAAGATTATTTGTGGCTAAGAGGTCAAGTGTGTTTTCGTAACCATTTACAATTTGAATGGCCTCGTTTTATTTATTTTACTTTATTTACATGTCAAGTTCCGTAGGACCAAATTGAGGAGAAAATCTCCAAGGTCATGGAACGTGTCAGTACATGAGCTTAGAAAATAAAAGCAATAATAGATAAAAATAAGTGTTCATGAACCTTAAAGAAAATCAGTCCATAAGTTTAAGCAAACGCTATCAGCATTACAATGAGAATCATCTTAATTTTTCAAGGAACTCCTCAACAGAATAGAACGAGTGACCCATGAGGAACCTCTTCAGTTTCGATTTGAAAGCGCGTGGATTACTGCTAAGATTTTTGAATTCGAGTGGCAGCTTATTGAAAATGGATGCAGCAGTATACTGTACACCTTTTTGCACAAGAGTTAAGGAAGTCCGATTCAAATGGAGGTTTGATTTCTGCCGAGTATTAACCGAGTGAAATCTGCTTATTGTTGGAAATAAACTAATATTAGTAACAAGAAACGACAATAAGGAATATACATATTGAGAGGCCAATGTCAAAATACCCAGACACGTGAACAGAGGTCGACAAAAAGTTACCCCAAAACATAATACCATACGACATAAGTGAATGAAAATAAGCAAAGTAGACTAATTTACTTGTCGAAGTATCACTCACTTTCGATACCGTGCGAATAGTGAAAATGGCAGTATTAAGTCTTTGAACAAGATCCTGAACATGGGCTTTCCACGACAGCTTACTATCTATCTGAACACCTAGGAATTCGAACTGTTCAGTTTCACTAATCACATGCGCGTTCTGTGAGATTAAAACGTCGGATTTTGTTGAATTGTGTGTTACAAACTGTAAAAACTGAGTCTTACTGTGATTTAATGTTAGTTTATTTTCTACAGGCCATGAACTGAGGACATGTACTGCACTACTTGAAACCGAGTCAATGTTGCACACAACATCCTTTACTACCAAGCTAGTGTCATTAGCAAACAGAAATATTTTAGAGTTACCCATAACACTAGAGGGCATATCATTTATATAAATAAGGAACAGGAGCGGCCCCAACACTGATCCCTGGGGCACCCCCCACTTGACAGTACCCCACTCAGATCCCACATTACAGCCGTTATCAACATTGTGAATAATGACATTTTGCTGCCTATTGCTAAAGTAAGAGGTGAACCAATTGTGAGCTACTCCCCATATTCCGTAATGATCCAACTTCTGGAGCAATATTGTGAGATCAACACAGTCAAATGCCTTAGTTAAATAAAAAAAATACGCCAAGCGTTCAAAACTTTTTCTTTAGCCCATCCAGTACCTCACAGAGAAAAGAGAATATAGCATTTTCAGTTACCAAACGACTTCTAAAGACGAACTGTACATTTGATAGCAAATCGTGTGATGTAAAATGATCAATTAACCTTACATACACAGCCTTTTCGATAACTTTTGCAAACACTGATGGCATAGAAATAGGTCTAAAATTATCTTCATTATCCCTTTCTCCCTTTTTATAAAGCGGCTTTACTACTGAGTAATTTAACTGCTTAGGAAACTGACCATTCCTAAAGGAAATATTACAAATATGGCTAAATACAGGGCTAACATGTGCAGAACAGTACTTTAATATTCTACTAGGCACTCCATCATAACCATGAGACTCCTTAGTCTCCAGTGATTTAATTATTGACTCAATCTCCCTCTTGTCTGTATCCCAGAGGAGTATTTCAGACGTAAATCTCGGAAAGGCATTTGCTAAGAAATTTATATGATTTCCTGTAGAAACTAAATTTTTATTTAATTCACCAAATATGCTCAGAAAATGGTTGTTAAATACTGTACATATATCTGATTTATCAGTAACAGAAATATTATTACTGCAAACTGACTTTACATCATCAACCTTGTGCTGCTGA
This sequence comes from Schistocerca cancellata, assembly GCF_023864275.1. NCBI lineage: Eukaryota > Metazoa > Arthropoda > Insecta > Orthoptera > Acrididae > Schistocerca > Schistocerca cancellata. The sequence goes on along the minus strand of NC_064629.1, from coordinate 389,318,171 downwards.
CCAGACACTTCCTTCACAACTGACCATGTGGCTTTAATTTTATCCTGTGAATTAGCTATTCTATTTGCATACCACATACTTTTTGCCTTGCTAATAACATTTTTAAGCACCTTACAACACTGTTTGTAATGGGTCACCGTAGCTTGATTGTGACTACTTCTAACATTTTGATATGATTCCCGCTTTGTTCTACATGATATCCTTATCCCACTAGTCAGCCAACCGGGCTGTCCATTACTGCTAGTACCCCGTTTAGAATGTTCTAATGGAAAGCAACTCTCAAAGAGCATGAGAAATGTATTATGGAAAGCATTTTATTTATCATCTATATTATCGGCACTGTAAACATCTTGCCACTCTTGTTCCTTGGCTAGTTTTGAAAAACTCTCTATTGCTGTTGGATTAACTTTCCTACGTAGTTTGTAATTAAATACGACGTTGGTTTGAGTACAAAAACCTTTTAATGTTAAAATTTGTGCATCATGGTCTGAAAGGCCATTGACCCTTTTACTAACAAAATGCCCATCTAGTAATGAAGAATGAATAAAAATATTGTCTATGACTGTGCTACTATTCCCCTGCACCCTAGTTGGAAAAAAACACAGTTTGCATCAGATCATATGAATTTAGGAGATCTACCAACATCCTTCTCCTTGCACAATCATGTACAAAATTAATATTGACGTCACCACATATAACTACTTTCTGGTACTTCCTACAAAGTGAATCAAAAACCCTCTCTAGCTTAAGCAAAAATGCTCTGAAGTTGGAGTTAGGGGACCCATAAACAACAGCAATTAGAAGTTTAGTTTCACTAAATTCTACTAATGCTGCTCAACTTTCAAATATATGTTCAGTGCAATGTCGTGATACGTCTATGTACTCAAATGAAATACTGTTTTTTACGTACAGAGCCACTCGCCCACCCCGCAAGGAACTCCTTGAGAAACAGCCAGCTAATCTGTAGCCTGGTAAAGGAAGCCTCTGAATTATCAAATTATTTAAGTGGTGCTCTGATATACCAATAATTTCAGAGTTAACATCTATTAGCAGTTCACTAACTTTATTTCTAATACGTCTTATATTTTGATGAAATATGCAAATTCCTTCTCTACTTGGAAACATTACATCCTCTGGATGTGAGCCCTTAGTTAGAGGCACTTCCTTTAAGCAGGTATACCTATCAGCTGACTTCAGTCTAAAAAAGGTGCAGTTCTAACACCAACTACTACAGGAATTTTTTCCATGAGTAATACCACTACCACCACCCACTAAACTGTCACCTATAAGCTTAGCCAGCCTCCCCTTCCCATACCTATTGAGGTGCAGGCCATCCCTAGTGAAACACCATCTACTGATAGACCCAGCTGGCACCACTGAGATGTGATCCATGCCGTCCGCCATCAGTGCCCTCCCCAGCCCCACATTGTCGCGCCTAACAGCCGCATTAAGGTGAGGCCTATCATGACGCTGGGACAGTTGCACGAAATGCACATTAGTGCCACCAGTTTGAGTAGCTATCTTAACCAAGTCACCACTGACATCATATTCCCCGTCCCTATCGAGACTGTTCCCTGCTCCACCCACTATCACTACCTGATCCTCTTTCGTAAAATTCTTACATAACTCCCGTATGCTTTCAGTCACCTGAGCCAATCCTGCACTAGGCTTCACAATGCTGGTGACCTGGTACTCACTCCCCAACACTTCCTGCAACTGCTGGCCCACACCTCTACCGTGGGAACTACCTAGCAGCAGAACCTTCTTTCTGCTAGACTTTGCAACTAACCTAGGCCTCCTAATTGCTGAGGACTGCTGCAAGTTACCTACATCTACGGCTACACGAGGCTCCTCTCCACTCAACTCTGACAGTTGGTCGTATCTATTGCATGTATGCAAAGTAAAACTGTCTGAATACCTCCTCTTCCTAGCTACCTTCTTGCCAACTGCCATTTCGCATTTCCCACTACCCTTCACCCTCCTCAACCTATCTAGTTCCTCCTTTGCGCATTGTAACAGCACCTGAAGGGCACAGATCTTGCGCTCCTGCTCCTCTATCAACTTGTTTCTACTACAGATTCTACATTCCCAGGGGAGGATCTCCTTAAAATGACCACTGGCTTCCCCACTGCATTCCCCCCAATGAAAATACTTTGAACAAATCCCACACTGTAATCCACTACACACAAAACTACGACAGAGCCCACACTTTTCACTCATGGTAAAAATTTTACAGTTACTCAAAAAAACTATACGTCTACGTTACCAAAGTTAATTACACCAGTAGAACTATTTAAGAACTAACAATAATGGTCTCGAAATCCTCTGCCTATGAAGAAAGAGCTACTTCTATTAATACTACTACAACACAGCCGAAACCAATACCAGCAAAACTTCACAAAATTACTAGCTAAAACCAAAAAATTAAAACGACCACTCTAACAGTAAGCGAAGTTAAAAAACTAAATGAAAATTTTACTGAAATATTTCATTAGAAAGAATAATAAACTTCAGTTGAAAACTAAAGCACGAAATTTACTAACGACTTCAACACACTGAAAACTATAAAACACAGCGAGCGAACGTTTACAAAAGTTTATTAAGTCGTTATTTCGCCACAAACGGCACGCAACACCGCTGAAATCTATTAAATTTAATAACTCTATTACAAAGCACAAATAAGTTTGTCAGTAGTTAGCTTATATCCGCTACAGCTGCAGTGCACGCCGTAAAATGTAAACACACTACTGAGGCACGAGGCTTAGACGAACGACGAAAGCAGACTCACAAATAATAGACCACTCGACTCAATAACAAAGGAAGAAAGACTGAGATTAATTAAAATCCACTAATAAGTTACTTTTACGGGAAATATTAAAAGAAATAAACTTTAAAATAAGTAAATGAAGTCTAAAATTTGTAAAATATTAACGAGCTATTTCAACAGCAGTGCAACACACGTGACGGCACGGGTGATTCTCTAAATAATTGTTCAAAATAATTTTATAAAAAGCATTTAGAACAATTATGGAAGTTGTGTTCTATCCACAGTAGGGTCTGAAAACGTATTTTTGTCAACATATGGAAGGTAGATTGAAGTCACTTCCAACTATAATTGTATGAGTAGAGTACCCATTTGCGATGAGACTCGAGTTTTCTTTGAAATGTTCAGCAACTGTTTTATCGGAGACCGAGGGTCAGTAAAAGAAGCCGGTTATTAATTTATTCCGGTTGTCAAATATAACCTCTGTCCATACTAAGTCACAGGAACTACCTGCTTCCATGTTGCTTGTGAGCTGGAACACACATTACATTATTTTTCTTTAAGTTGTACTTCTTTTTTCTGTTGTAGTGGAGATCATTACAATTACGGCTTTTCCCTCCAAAACCTAGGATGCTTTCTCTGTGACCCTGTAAATACCAGAGCTAAACAATGTAGAACAACAACGTACGTTACAAGCATAGCATTCTGTATTACTTCATTTCCATATTTCTAACATTTTACAATTGTACGTCGACTTTAGATGACATGTCAATCATAGATGTTCTAATCTCTGTTTATGAACGTACTTTCAGTCATGTTTTGAACATTGTCCCGCTACACTTTACTAACTAATGTTTCGCCGCAAGGGATATCGGATTTTAGAGAGTAAATTAATATGGAGTATGTCGTTCTTCTTTTCAAACATTCACATACCCATTTCTTCTTTCCTTATTGTCTTTTGGGCATGTAGTTGTAGTAAGTAAAGTAGGCACAAATGCAGCGATCAAAAAGAAATGATTAGCGTACATTCGCATTCTCTTTACAGCGTTCCTTTCTTGTTGCTCCCATGGCGATGGACTATTTCTATCACAATCAGTAAGCGTGAAAGGAAGCTACCGTACAGACAGAGGGATCTATATTTATACTTGGCAGAACTAATTACATACTGACAGAATCGTCGGAATTGCTTTCGTTCCCCAAAAGATATAAATTTTCGATTTCGGAAAAGACGCTCTGTATTTCGCCAAGATGTCGAAGAAGAAGGTCCCTTACGTACTGGTTGTGTCGAGTAAGATGTGGAGACGGCGGTTTGAAAGGGGACAGAAGAAGTACGAGGAAGGGCGTCCCTTACCTGAAGGATCGCTGCCTGTGGCAAATGTCCGGCGTGGCAAATGTCAGGCATTCATCGTCTTCTGTCTTTGGGGTAGCCGTCAACTTCGTCTTTGGTGTCGTCGAAATATGGTTTTGGATACCTTTAGGACATTGTCCATCTCTCACACGTAGTGAATTGGGGTTTAATGCCCCATATGGTCCGTGAATAGGGTGTTCTTGTGAATTGGAAAATTCAGTTTGTATGATTTTGTCTATTTCTGTCGGATGAATTCTGCATTTAGCCATATGGGATTGTGTGAATGTGGCTGTCCTCATTTTTGCCATTCAGTTGCGTAAAGCCAGGATCTGACGTTTACAAAGATGTGATATTTTGTGATAACTTCAATAGATCTCACATGTTTTTGTCGGTAAACTTGGGCTATTATGTCGTGTCGATGCATGGGGGCTTGTCCGTATCTTAGATGTTCTTTGATTTCTCTCCTCGAAGAGTTGCATGCGAATGTTACGAAGAGGTCAGATCGTCCATATTTTCTCATGTAGTTCATGGCATCTTGAGCGTATTCGTGCATGTTCCTCGGACTTCCCATATATGTTGAGGGTAAGGTTACCATTCCTCCAATGTCTTCAATGTTTCCGTCATTTACGAGTCAGACTCGAAGGTGAATGTATTCTTCCGTGCGCAGTTTCTTCTGATTCAGTCTTACTTAGATCATCCGTTCCACTTCTGTTTTTGCATACGTATCTACCAGGAATTGTTGGAATAAAAAGCTAATATTGAGAATTTGATTGTATACGTCATTGTCTCTTTCCATTAAGCGGTAAGCATTGTAACGGGCCGGGGTTTAGTGACACTAGATACTGAGCGTCAGTGACAGAAGGGAGCAAAGGCCAGTATTTTGTCAGAAATGGTGGGAGGGAAAAATGACACTTTGTGAACCGTGGAGCGGGCTCTTTCCTTGGCTCAGAGGGTGAGGTGCGAGAAGACCCTTTAAACAGAGTAATACAGTTTGTTTCAACTCGCTCAATTCCTCGCGGCTGCGGAGCTACGGAGGCATAGCGTGCAGATTCTAGTGACTGCTGATGGGGGGACGGGTCGTGTTGCAGCGGAGCGCCAGGCGTCTTGTTCTTCCCTCAGTATCGTGACCGTGACCCACTACGGCGGCGGCGCGGTCTTCTTTTCGTGAATTCGCCCGTTGCGTTATTAACAATCGGCTACGGCGAGGCGCGGAGTGCTCGTCCCGGAATCGGACCAGTGACCCTTAGGTTCGGCGTCTTCTGGCAATGTTCATCAACCTCTAGGTTCACAGGTGACTGAGGCCTCAGTCTCTTCATCCTCACCAGCCACCTGGATAAGTACCACACAGACTTCTTTCTGGTAACATCTGAAATGGCATTTTCTGCGTTGACCTATTGGCGTGATACCGACACCTTCTTCTGTCGTGAAGCGTATCGGCTAAGACGTTGTAGCGAAGTATGACATCCGCTGACTAACCATCGATCCGTCCGTTCAGACGACGTTTCTCCGTGTCTTCTTTCTCGCCTCGAAGGATCTCCTCAAAGGGCCACCTTATGCCAATTTGTTGGAGGTATTTATTCGGTGTTTTTGCCAATGTCGCAAAGTTTCTAGGGCGGCTACTGACTCTTCGGTCGTTGATCTATGCTTCTCACGTTGGGCAGAAACGTAACCAATGTTGACACGCGTGCCGGCTTTCCATTGTTTTGCCTTTATATGGGCGTGGTCGGGCATTGCCCTGTCGTCCTCCTCCGCATCGCCAGAGACGTCATGCGCGGGAGTTCAGTATGTTGACAGTTCCTGGAGAATTTATCGCCAATGCGCGAACTGCGCTAGTCGTTGTTCTCCTTGGAAGCATTGCCAGTCTGCTCTGTCGTCGATCTGTAGAAGTGCAGACAGCTGCTACGCAAACTCCGCTGGTTCAAATGGCTCTGAGCACTATGGGACTTAACATCTGAGGTCATCAGTCCCCTAGAACTCAGAACTACTTAAACCTAACTAACCTAAGGACATCACACATACCCACGCCCGAGGCAGGATTCGAACCTGCGATCGTAGCGGTCAAGCGGTTCCAGACTGAAGCGCCTAGAACCGCTCGGCCACTCCAGCCGGCAACTCCGCTGGTCATCGGCCTTCTCATATTGGCTTTTCTTGTTCGACTGCTGCCGCTTCCGAATACTGTGGCTTGATGTGTCAAAGTTTCTAAAATGTTCTCTAAACGTTTATAAGTCATCACTTATTTTTCTGCTTTGAACAACCATAAATAACACATAATTATTAAACACCCTAAAGCATAGAACTCCATAGAAGTGAATTCTTTGTTTATTTCTACGGCGTTTTCAGATTGTATCTGTTTCACATTGAAATGATATCCGTCCTCTTCGTGCAGAAACATTAACGCATATTGGAGGGCATCATATAAACGGTGTATCTCTGCAGTACGTTGTAATACTTTCTTTCTTTGTTGTGCAATTATGCCACGGCTTGTGTTTTCATTGTCCACAATTACGATGGCGACTTCGTCCATCTCAGATGCATTAAATAGACGTTCGTGTGCTCCATGTGGTCTTTCGTCGGCTGGAATTATAACTTTACAATAATCAGAAATCATCCACTCTAGTGCTGTTTTGGATACGTGAATCAGTTGATTGTAATGGTGTAAAATCCTCTATACGCCTCGGATTACTACTTGTGTCAGACCACTGATAACCGTAAATTGATCAGTTTCCGTTTCTTCATTTCCAATTATATATACTTGCAGAAATGTATGGTCTTCGTTGGGTAGTGGTAGTAATGATCGTACAGGGTGGCGCACGAAATGTGTTACCATTTTGTTTTTGAATATAAACATTATTGTCAATACAGTCTGAAAAGAACATGTACTGCAACGAAGAGCCGTCCGTGGAGTTTTTTTTTCTAACGAAGCACATGCTCAATATGTCCACCATTTCGTTTCCTAACTTCCTTCAAACGAATACCGAATTAAGTGATTACCCTGTGGGACATATCTTCCGTAATTTCAGTGTAAGCTTGAAGAATAAGTCTTGTGAGCTCCATTAAATGACGTGGACGTTTCGGGAAAAATTTTTCCGTTAGGTACTCCCAAAGAAAAAAAAGTCAGATGGATTGAGGTCTGGACTATTGGGGAGCCAATTTTGTCGGTCATTCAAGCGACCTGGAAACCTGAGTGAAATAATCCACATGTCGAAATGCTCGTGTAAAAACCCCAACACAGTGTTTGCAGTTTGTGGCCTTGCTCCATCTTGCATGAACCACTGCTTTCTTCAAAGAAAAAGGGTCCAATAAGCCCGTGCTTGGAAATTGCTGCCCACGCTGAAATCCTCGGGGCATAATGTTGTCGTTCATGAAGCACTTGTGGGTTTTCAGTGGCCCGAAAGCGTACATTTTGTTTGTTAACCACACCGTCTAAATGAAAATGCGCCTCGTCTGATAACCAAACGTTGTTGAGAGTTTCTTCCCTATCCTCCGCCCACTGAGCAAACAGTAGTCTCTGCTGCTTGTGTTCTTCAGTGAGCTCCTGTGCACAGGTCATCTTGTATGGGTACATATGGAGGTCACTTTTAAGAATGCTGCCTTTCTACACGATTTCCCGTGACTTCTCTGTACAGAAACTCGTACCGCTTCAATATTCTCCGGCGGACAACAGGCTTAAGCCGAGGTCGCTTCGCTTCCAATACTGTTTCTTCCTGTACAAATTTATCGTACAACCTGTCTTCTTCCAAGGGACCCATCGTGTGTTAAACTGTTGTCGAAAACTCCTCTGAGTCACAACAAGGCTCTTCGTTTCATGAAAAAGTAACACAATTGCCGATCGTTGCTGCGTCGTCAGTCTCCCATTGTCAGCCATTGCTGCTTACTAGTCTCCTAGCGGCATTATCGTGAATTACACGTCATTTCGTAACTCATTTGTTTTTCCAAGCTCTGCTGGTACTGCTGTAGAGATCCCAGCGGGATATCTAATGTGCGTCGTAAATTGTGAAAGATACAATTGGTAACACATTTCGTGCTCCAACCTGTATGTTGTGATAGATTTGTCCTTAAATGGAATAAACATGATCGATTTAATCTCTGTTACAGTTGATCTAAGTGACACCGAAAGAAGTTATTTTGAAGCAAGCATTGTAGGCTTCCGTATGTTGAAGAAAGTGTTTTGATTCTGGAGTTTCCCCGTCATGTAATAGAAAAATTTCTGCGGAGGTGTTTCCAGTGGTGGTGATCCAATTTTTCCATTCGTGCAACAGAATCCTGGTGTTTCTCTACAGAATTTTTTGGCATTGCTAAACTGGCAAATGTTACCCATTTTTCGGACTACGACGTGTTTATATTTGTTATACTCTTTCTTCGGGTCGTAGTGGAATGCTTCATTTGTTAGGTTGTACTGCTTACTTGTGCTCGTCCGCGCTTCGCATAGGGTGATATTTTCATGGTTGGCTTTAGTTGGCATTCGTTTATTGTAAAATTGTGTCGCATTTCTTGATCCTTCAATCCGTTCATTTCGCTGTTCTTCGGTTTCCCTACTTCTCACCATGGACGTTGTCGTTCGTTGGCAACTTAAACGTGCTTCGGGATCTTCGTCTGTTTCGATTTTTCCCTGTTGTCTTTGTTTTCACGGTTTTGCTTCAAAACTGGCGACATCTCCTCCCTTTTTACGTTGGTACGTTGTTTAAAAGATAAATAACTTTTTATTAAGAGATACATGCAGTACACTTTTCATACTTTTCACACTTTATTTTCGATTTATATCCAGTCACTGTATCACTCTGACTACTCACAGTTCTCTGTTTATTTTTATTCACTCACTACCCTACTTTTCCGATTCCTTCTTCCGTCACTTACAAGAAATTGATTTTTGCATCCACGACAGGTCTTGCTTTATATTCCCATACCAATGGGTAGCCCCATCAGTGGCGAATTCCAGAACATGCCAATAAGGCTTCGAATGGTCCACAACGTCCCAGAAAATTCCACAATATTCGAGAGGGCTCTGGAACGTTCCACAATGATCTGGGATATTGTAGGATGTTCCCGAATTTTCTGGAATCATCCCGAATGTCCTAGAATATTTCCAAATATTCCAAAACATCCCAGATCATTATGGAACATTCCGGAACTTTCTGGAATATTGTGGAATGCTCCCGAATACTCTCGAATGTTCTTGAATGTTCTCGAATACTCCCGAATGTTCTGGAATGTTCTATAAATTTCTAGAGGGTGAATCTTCCCACACCTCCTATCTTCAAAAGCACGTCCTTCAGGTAATAACGGGAGCTTTCTTCATGGACACGGGTTAGAGGGCTAAAACACCATATAACTCTCTTGATCGTACCGGGACTCGTTTCTGAGTTTTAGCAGCACACGTTGTACATTTACTTTTATTAGACATATTGATTACTTGTCTCAGCGTCACCTACGTCACTTCGGAGCTTTTTACGTTAATAAGACTCACTCTGTATGTACCGCTCAAAAGCTTTTGCCGGAGGAGTAATTTTATTATTCGGGATATCAGAGAGACTTCTTTATCATTCAGATACCTTCTATGCTACACCGAAGAGCCAAAGAAACTGCTATACCTGTGTAATATCGTGTAGGGCCCCCGCGAGCACGCAGAAGTGCCGCAACACGACGTCGCATGAACACGACTACTGTCTGGAGTAGTGCTGAAAGGAATTGACACCATGAATCCTACAGGGCTGTCCTTAAACCCGTAAGATGACGAGGGGGCAGAGATCTCTTCTCAGCAGCACACTGCAAGGCATCCCAGATATGCTCAATAATGTTCATGTCTGGAGAGTTTGGTTGCCAGGGGAATTGTTTAAACTCAGAAGAGTGTTCCTGTCGTCACTCTGTAGCAATTCTGGACGTGTGGGGTGTCGCATTGTTCTACTGGAATTGACCAAGTTCGTCGGAATGCACAGTGGACATGAATGGAGGCAGGTGATCAGGCAGGATGCTTACATACTTGTCATCCGACAGAGTCGTATCTAGACGTATCAGGGGTACCATATCACTCCAACTGCACACGCCCCACACCGTTACAAAGCCTCCACGAGCCTGAACAGTCCCCTGCTGACTTACAAGAACCATGGATTCATGAGGTTGTCTCCATACTGATACATGTCCATCCGCTCCATACAATTTGAAACAAGACCCGTCCAACCAGGTAACACGTTTCCAGTCATCTACAGCATAATGTCGGTGTTAACGGGTCCAGGCGAGTCGTAAAGCTTTGTGTCGTCCCGTCAGCAAGGGTGCACGCCCAGGCCTTCGGCTCCGAAAGCCCATATCGATGATGTTTCGGTGAATGGTTCGCAGGCTGACAGCTGACACTTTTTATGGCCCACTACTGAAATCTGCAGCAGTGCACTTCTGCCATGTTGAACGATTCTCTTCAGTTTTCCTTGGCCCCGTTCTTGCTGGATCTTTTACGGTCGCAGGGATGTCGGAGATTTTATGTTTTCCGGATTCCTGATATTCTCACAAAAGACGTGAAATGATCGTACGGAAAAACCTCCATTTCATCTCTACCTTGGAGATGCTGTGTTCCATCTCTCTTGCGCCGAGTATAACACCATTTTCTAACTCACTTGCCCGCGTCTCGTGGTCGTGCGGTAGCGTTCTCGTTTCCCACGCCCGGGTTCGATTCCCGGCGGGGTCAGGGATTTTCTCTGCCTCGTGATGGCTGGGTGTTGTGTGCTGTCCTTAGGTTAGTTAGGTTTAAGTAGTTCTAGGTTCTAGGGGACTGATGACCATAGAAGTTAAGTCCCATAGTGCTTAGAGTCATTTGAACCATTGAATCTAACTCACTTGAGTCTTGAATATTTCCATTGTAGCAGCAGTAGCCGATCTAACAACTGCGCCAGACACTTCTGCCATGTTGAACGATTCTCTTCAGTTTTCCTTGGTCCCGTTCTTGCTGGATCTTTTACGGTCGCAGGGATGTCGGAGATTTTATGTTTGCCGGATTCCTGATATTCTCACAAAAGACGTGAAATGATCGTACGGAAAAACCTCCATTTCATCTCTACCTTGGAGATGCTGTGTCCCATCTCTCTTGCGCCGAGTATAACACCATTTTCTAACTCACTTGACTCTTGAATATTTCCATTGTAGCAGCAGTAGCCGATCTAACAACTGCGCCAGACACTTGTTGTCTTATATAGGCGTTGCCGACCGCAGGCCTTATTCTCCCTATTTACATATCTTTGTACTGGCATGCCTATAACAGTTTCTTTGAAGTTTCCATGTATATTACTGCGGAGTGAATATGTCTGTTCACTCTGGATTAGGTTAGCTTTAAGTGTTTCTCTGAGGAAACTGTTTATGTTATTTCAGTTCTTTTACTGCACAGTAACATCGTTTTTTGCTGTAGGGCAGCATCACTCCTAATAACGTTCTCCAAACAGAAAATTGTCTACATCCCAGACACAACAGGAGCCGGATGTAATTTTGTACCTGAACAGCCGTGTGAGGAAGAACATGTAGGTTCGGAACTGGCAGGTGTACTATTAGTTCTCAAAAATAGCATTATGCGCAGTAGGTGGTTTGCTAATTTTTTAATTTTATTTATTTATTTATTTGAGAAATAATCTGCTGATTCCGTTTGAATAGAATATCTTTCTGTGAACTGTAAGCGTTTATAAAAGCATACTATTCAGTAAGAAGGTTGAACACTTGCAAAAGAAAAATCATGAGAATTATTCACTGATTTAAGGTATAAACAAATGTAAACTAGGAAAGCTACAAAGAAGCACTTCAAAATTTGGTATCGGAGCTCTGTTAATCTGAAATACGGTAGAGGAAACTTGTTTGAACAATACTAGCGGTGAATGAACGGTGATTAAACGTTTGTCTCTGGAATAACGATCGACAGAATATAAAATGGCTTGTGACACTTCATTATTAATTGAACGCAATTTTTTTGCTCTCATTTATGCCACACATTTTTGTGAAATTATATAATCATATTCGTTTATTAAAGCCATTCAGGTTTATAAAATATTAAATCATGCCACTCCAACTCAATTTCATGAGAAAATCGAGTTACCTGCTTTTGAGCGAAGAGTGAATTAAATTCTTCGATTAATTTGGCAATTACGTCAGATTTTAAAAACCATTCAGAAAATTTGTATAACTGTAATACTCGTTGAAATGCAGGCAACACTGCCACATTAAGACGTAAAACATGATAAGGAGAGTATTATTTTTCATCGTGTTCGTCAAAAGACAGGCAGCTCTAAGTAGCAGACTGACACCCGGCCCAAGCCTTACTTGTTTCTTGCTTGCAGAAATCTGTAAGTGAGCCACACTCGATTTAGTTCCCTACTCAATATAACAGCCGAAAATCTTGCGCATTTTCTGGTACTTAATTTCTCGCATTCATCGCCCCATCCTCTCCCACACCATGTCTTCCACTCAATCTCTCTTCTCAAATAGGGTGCTACAAAAGCCATTATTTTCCCACAGATATTAAAAGCAGAATGGCAAAAAGTAGTCTTAACAGTGTCTGAGGCCGTAAATGAGCCTCAGCGTATTAACTGATGAAACTTGATAAATTCTGACAGATACATCTCCTGTGAATTCATGAAGTGAAATGCCTTAATTATGCCTGTATGTCTTGTATGTACTTTCCTCCATTTTTAATATTTATTATGTTTGGAAATCTCTTTTGAATAACGATCGGCTGTGAAATTCCCCTCTCTGGTATTTCACACAACGTAGACACTCCTTTTTTGTAACAGTTCGAAACATTGGTAGAAATTTTCCTTCTAGCACTAGAAGAGAAATGGCGAGCAGCCCACAGTGACTAGATTTTTTTTAGCTGTGCGATGTGCTGGAAAAATGCGAACATTTACTAACCCGTAACCAAAATTCAATACTAAGCAGGCACGAAGAGTTTCGGTAGATTTAGCCTATAGTCAAGTAAGTATTTAGGTTTTTAGTCTAGCGCTGTTGCTCTCAAGATGCCAAAGGTGCCGAAAATTTAAAGATGAATTAAATTTGTATCTGTGATTACAACAGAACTTGGTCGATTACCGAAATACGAGTATAATACCTTTTAGAGGTACTGTAGCACACCTGATGTTCTTTGTGATGTGAGTTGCGTATTGTTGGCCGAGGACGTTGCATGTTTTACGTTTCTTCATACAGAGGTTCTTCCAAATACATACGTTATTACTCAATGTCCGGATAATACTCTGAAAATATACACTGATGAGCCAGAACATTATGACTAATGCCTACCCCAAAACTGAATGCCGCATGGTGGTGTTGCTGGCAATTGACGTTGTTAGGAAAGTTCATAAACGGACTAGAGAGTGGGCAATTTTTCTACCGATGACATGGGCCGCAAATTGTCATATCCACTGACATTAGCGGTTTTTACAAACAACAGATTGCTACAACCCTACACCTGGGAACGGTCATCTCGGTAACTAAAAAAGTGCTACTGTCGAGAGCATCTACGGAACCTGGCTGAAAGAAGATGAAAGTACGAGTAAGCCGTGAGGTATTGGGCGCCCACGAATCATCACAAAACGTGGACGTCGAAGGACTACCCACTCTGTAAAGCTATAAAGGTGGCCGATCTGTGGCAGATCTGACGACAGAGTATTGGGTTGGTAGCAAAGTTTATAGCGATTTTCCATAAGTTTAATAAACACAACAGGTACACATAACACAAAGGCCTGCCCACTCGGTTAAGCTGGAACCGTGGCGAACCGTTGCAGGTCTGACGATAGAATATTGGGTTGCTGCGTGCGTTCATAGCGTGTTTCCGTAAGGTTAATAAACACAACTGATACACATAACAAAGACTTTAGTCATCAATAATATATTCTCCTTCCTATTTACAACAGTTTTCCGACGGTGCGGTAACTTTTCGAAAAAAAAAAATGGTTCAAATGGCTCTGAGCACTATGGGACTCAACTTCTGAGGTCATTAGTCCCCTAGAACTTAGAACTAGTTAAACCTAACTAACCTAAGGACATCACACATATCCATGCCCGAGGCAGGATTCGAACCTGCGACCGTAGCGGTCTCGCGGTTCCAGACTGCAGCACTTAGAACCGCACGGCCACTTCGGCCGGCGGTAACTTTTTGATTCCGCAGTTATTGAAATAACGTAGTTTCGAGACGAAGAATTCGTCGAGCCACGTTCGGAGCGCATTTTCATCCGAAAAGGAAGTTCCTTGAAGATCGTTGGATAGAGAGCCGGAAAGGTAAAAATTTGAGGACGCAGATCAGGTGAATCAGGTGGGCGCGGAATGACCTCCCAACCCATCTCCTGTATAGTGTTCTTTGTCAGTCTAGCAGAATGCGGGAGGGCCTTACTTCATGCAGCCTTCCAGGTCGTTGTTCTTGGATTGCGTCTGTAAGACGTCTCAGTTGTTGACAATAAATGTCAGCAGTGATGGATACACCTCGGGGAAGCTGAGAGGTTCCATGCCATCTTATGCTCGTCGCCTCTCATTTTCATCAATTTTATTAATGTTTTATGTCATTGCACGGTGGTAACAGGCCGAATAAGGTTATTGTAATGAGAGTATTTGTATTGATAGCTCAAAATACTTTTCACTTGATTCCTATGCATGCTGGGTTACTTCACTGGATGGCCTGTGCGAGGCGAGCACCGGTGGACGCGGCACACTGCGTTTCTGTTTGGGGGCTGCACTTCAGCGAATCTGAGAGGGTCGTACATCAATGGGCTTAAGCGCCTGGCGGGACGAATGACGTCGGTCGAGTTCCGCCTATTATATGCAGGGCGAAACGACTTGCGAGACGTCTGAGTGTCGCCACAGTTTATGTGTTTACCGTTCCGGAGCGTCTGGAACGAAGACTGTTGGTGACGACTGACTGCATTGTCCTCATGATTCTGAGAATACTTGTGGACCGTACCCTGCTGGGCGCGACTGTCCGGCGCCGGATGGCCGGTGTTCTAGGCATGTTGTTTTCGTAGCAGGTCAAACGGAAAGTTCAGTGCCCTCAACTGAATAGCAGAGGCATGATTGGTCAACTTAAACAGAGGCTAGTTCACGTCATAAAGCCCTGCTCAAATTGGGGTCGCTATTGGCGCGAATAATGTTCTGAGACAGTTTGGGGAATTTTGGAATCGGCACTGAATGCTGATTTGCGGTTTTCGAGGAAAGTAGGGAGTTGAGCAATGTTGGCTTCGCTCTTGCGTTGCACCGGCGCAGGGTTTACCCTGGATCTGATCTTCGTCGGAGTCGGACGGTCTTGCGACTTAGTCGTCCTTTTTCGACAGAGCTCAGAATTCTCGGACAGCATTAGAGGCCAGGGGTTGAAACAGAGTTGCTGCACAGCAGAAGTCGGCGCCTACATCATCAGAACGCTGCCTACCGACGACGTGCTGCAGATTTCAGCTCTGATTCAGTACTTTACGGCTTCGGCACTGTAGGACGTATCATTTTTATGCTGAATCCCTCAGCAGCACGCGCGCTCGCTTTGCTGCAAGTCCACATTGCTTGTTTCTCCATGTGATCCCATTTGAGCTCTCACTACTAATCGCAGTACTGCAATATAGTCGGGAGAGTAATATTTGATTCATTAGGACCTCCAGTCATTATCGTCAGTCTTTTGTATCACAGAGAGTAGGAGCCCCTTGTTTTCGAGCCAACTCTTATTCTCATAATAGTTCAGTATACCCTATCCTTTAACCTACCGTTTATATCGATAATCATGTGCCTTTGTGTTCTGATGTATAACAAATCTCACTGTAATATTTAATCCGCATATCATTTCGTATATGTATGCAGAATACCATTTCCTCTTGTTTATTATGATAAAGTTCTGTTTTTTTATCTCAGTAGATTACGATTTTTATTAAATAATTGTGAGTGTGCACTCCTTATTTTACCAACTAGCAGGCTTCATCATCACTTCCTTTCGTTACCGTTGTGCGCATAATTAATTAAGTGGTAGGTAATAAGGGGTTCGAGTGCAAATCTCGTTCTCATGCAAAATTCGTCAGAATTAAAGAGGTGCAAACTCTTCTCCACCCCGGCAACTTGCAAAGCAACACCGTCGCCGTTCCACCTGATTTGTAACGTTATCTTCTGTGGATGCTTGCAGGTATTTGTATTGGGTTCTGCTGCTTTGTTTTGGCTCAACCATTCCTTTCTTATCTGTAATTTAGCATGAAGATAGCATTTCTCGTGACCATAAACGATACAGAATAGGTATGGTTGGTGTTGTTCAAGAATCAGTCGATGACGAGAAAGCAGAGACGCACATATTTACGGCTCCACACAGATTTTTGTGATTTTGGCTTAGAGCATGCGGTACCCATAACTCGAGTTCCGAACCATCATCAGTGCATAAAAATGTCGCACGATGCTGAAATGGTCACCGTACATCACATTTTTCAGTTCCCGAGTATACTAAGGTGGATCATTGTTGATTAATGCGTTTAAACGATCTTCATCTAACCCCGTAAGTCTACCTAAACGTGGAGAGTCAATAATGTCAAACGATCCTCCTTAAAAGGAGAAAATCATTTTCTTGCCGTACTGTGTCCAATCGCTTTATCCCCATGCACGGCGCAAATGTTTCTGGCTGCCTCCACTGCTTTTATCCCTCTACTTAACTGAAACAGAAAAATACTTCAGAAACGTTCCGATTTCTCCAATTGGCGCTCCATTTTCTAGCGTCCATAGCTCCACTCACTATCTGTAAATGACAAAATGGCAATATGTAAACTCAAATAGCAACAGTCAACTATAAATAAAAAATTATACTCTATAAATAAAACCATAGCAACCAACATGCAAAACAAAAATGCTAAGAACTTATGTGCCAACCTAATTTTCTTGTTGCAGGCCCAGTGTTTCGGAGCATAGCGTTCAGCACACAATGTTGCACATGTGACTCCACAGCAGACGACTTCTACATGCCCTTGTCGACACAACGACATGACCACGAACAATGGGAACGTGACTTCTGGTCGGAAGAATCAGGTTTGTTCTTACAGCAGGGCCATGGCCATGTCTGTAAACGCTGTCATTTATGCGAAATACTGCGGGAAACGTGCAATGCGCCACGAGCGCAGACTACTGGGGGCAGTATTATACTGTGTGTTAGACATTTACCTGGGATTACAATGCACCTAAGGTATTAATCATAGCTATAGGTAGCACCATGACAGCAGAGGACTAAGTGAATATTATTGCAATTCACCTGTAGTCCTTCATGCTTCGTGTCTTCCCTGACGGCGTTGGCATCTTCCAGTAGGATAGCTGTCCGTCTCATCAGGTCAGAAGCGTGCTACAATGGTTTGAGGACCATGATAGCGAACTCAAATAGACGTCTTGACCACCAAATTTGCCTGATCAGAACGCAAAGAAAAGCATCCGGGGCGCCGTCTGGCGTCAGCAACACGCCCACAAGTCACCAGACACTAATTTACGTCCATAAATACGTAAATGCCTGATACCGTATACTTCTGGACGCCTGCCAAGCTTTGTCTAATCCATGCCACGTAGAACTGCTGCTGTGTAGCATTCCAAGGATGGACCAACAAGCTGTGAAGCAGACAGCTGTAATGTTTTGGTTCACCAATAAAAATCTGCCACTTTCGCCTGAAGACACCGTCAGTGTTCCTCACGTTGGATTTCCTGTTTAACTCTGACAGCGTCTGTGGCCAGAACTAACTTGGTTTTCATTTTATAAATGCTGAAATGTGTCAAAGGTCGGCCCTGTCGTTACGTACAGTCACAGTTTATGAAGACATATAACGGTCTACGACTACTTTGAAAAAGGACTGTTTCCTTAAAGGTGGCCAATAATTATTGCCTAAAAATGGCTACGCATTCATACAGTGGTAGTAATAGTCAAGAAAATATTTCCATCTACTCAATCGAAGATATTTTCCATCTATAATTCCAGGTATAGTATTTTTATAGTTTCTTCTTCTTTATCTGGTATTTCCTTGACGGTCCTTACAGCAGTGTTTTTGTTGATATTTAAAGCTGAAGTAGTTCTTTTGGCCACCTTGTTACCGGAAGAAGCTGGCCGAAGTAGGTATATGTCACACAGCCAACCGACTTGAGTTGCCTTATAAAACAATAGTAATGATAGATCAAGTATCGCCTGACGCTATAAGGCATGAACAGAACAAACGATGCATGAACGGAAACCTAGGACAACTGCCTGAAACTAAAACTTACTGTAAGTGACATGTGTTGTAGACGTTGTCACGAGAATTTTACAGCAGATAATGCTTGAATGAATGTGTGCCTAATTTAAAACAGATTATTACCATAAAGTGTTGAAGCTGTTGGCAGAACTCAGTTTATTGGTAGAACACTAAGGAAATCCAGTCATTCAACAGAGGAAATGGTAAAAAAAAATCAGTTGTGCGACCCATTCTGTAATATTGCTTTAGTGTATGGGAACCGTTCCATATAGGACGGCCAGGGGATAATGAAAGTTTACAGAGAAGTACACCACGAATGGCTACAGGTTACACGTGAAGATCGACGTAAGCCATCCAAAGGAAGCTTCCTTACAAAGTTTCAAGAACCAGCACTAAAAGATGAATCTACGAATATACTACAACCACCTACATGTCGTTGTCGTAGAGATCGGGAGGACAAGATTGAATTAATTATAGCGTGCAAAGAAGCATTTATATATCCTTCTGCGCTCGTTTCACGAATGGCACGGGAAGATGCCATAGTAGGTAGTACAATGAGAAGTAACGTCTACCAAGTGCTTCACCGTGGTTTGCAGAGTATTGATACAAATGTGGAAGTGGATGTAGAGTAATCGTCGATACAGCATAAAACAATTGATGCAACAGCAAGAGTTAACAACCTACGAGCTACACAACAATATGGAAGTATTTTTAAAGAACAACCGTAGGATAAGCTATGGTTTAAGAGTATAGGAATTACAATTTAAAAGTTGAAACTCAAAACGCACTGGAATAACTTCTAGGAACTTCAGTAGCAGATAGAAAAAACAGAAAAAAATTACCAGGGCTCTGTCCTAACCCAAAATAATCGCTGTGAAATTCTCTGTTTTCTGAAACTGATACAAATTTTCTCAGGCTGTTGTACAAATTTTCAACTCCAGCTCCTGCAACATACATATAAAGTACAATGTATTAGCAACATTTGACTGCAAAGTTACATTTCTTCCGTTCTTCTTTTTCTCACATAGGACGGCCAGGGGACAAGGAAAGTATACAGAGATGGACACCACGAATGGTTACAGGTTACGTAAGCCATCCAGAGGAAGCTTCCTTACGAAGTTTCAAGAATCAGCTCACTCTGAAAAAACATACCAAAGTGACTCGCACATTCCGTGCTCACGCCACGTAGTACAAACTATCGCCCAAGATGTACCACTCAGGCGCTCGCGAACTACTCGCGAAAGCCCACACGAATATCATCGCTGAACAGTGCAGAAAACCACATGTGAAAACCACAAGCGAATAACAACAGTGACCAACAACCGCATTAGACGCGATAGCTCATCTGTGTAACCACACTCGAATAAAATATCCCATTCGCGAGAAACATCGCACCAAAGACGACAAAATGGTTCAAATGGCTCTGAGCACTATGGGACTTAACTGCTGAGGTCATCAGTCCCCTAGAACTTAGAACTACTTAAACCTAACTAACCTAAGGACATCACACACATCCATGCCCGAGGCAGGATTCGAACCTGCGACCGTAGCGGTCGCGCGGTTCCAGACTGTAGCGCCTAGAACCGCTTGGCCACTTTGGCCCGGCCAAAGGCGACATCCATAGACAAAAAACACACCACAAATACATCGCGCCACTGGCTATGACAACCGTCAGCCCGCAGCGAAGACACATTGCACTGGGCACTGGTCACTAACTACGGCAAAACTCACCACAATAAACAGAAGAAATATGATTGTAGCTGAACTCTAAGATGTTACGAGAAGAGTTCCGTCCCCAGTACTCACGCACTTGTTTCGGACTCGAAGATATAAAATTCTGTCGTTGTTGTGACACCAAATTCTGTCGTTCTGTGCAAATTCCAAAACTGCAATGAGAACATATCTCACGCGAAACGGGACCCAAATAAACAACGAAGTTTCTGTCATGAAATCCGCTCATTTCTACTCTGAACAACAGTAATTTATTCAGCTCTGGAATGATCAACTGTACATCTATAAACTTGCTACATGTTACGAAGAAATACTTGTAGAGTGAAACTCTGACAATGCCAACTGTTACGACTAGCAGTAATGGGGGAAGTTCCTATGCTAATTACCATGGTGAATCACAAAAAGATCTAAAGAAATCATTGTTATCAATAAAATTATTACAACTAAACGAACTTATGCTACAATGCTTATGTTCGGCTGTCACCGACAATTAAACTATCTGTAGCTTGTTCAGGATAAGAAATTGCCATCGCATGTGCGCCCTCCTATTTTCTTCTCTTTTCCTTCCTCCTGCTGTAACTGCTGCTTTCGTGACCTCCAGCTTTATTGAATAAAGAGTGTTTAATGTGCGATATGTGATGCACTCCTGCGGATCTTCCAGATCTCAGTAACTCCAGATCATACGCATTCTAGTGCGTGAGACGGCGTATCCGATGCGGTTGAAGAACTTCTGGCACTGTCTATTCTGTTTGTTCAGAGCCTAACCGATTTGACGAGAGCCTTCTGACTAACGCGAAATTTCCGAACCCGAGCCTTCCTATCTTCTCGCTCCTTCCTTCTCCTTCCAGCTTCCCAAATCCTTTCCAGCGCCATCCCGATTATCTCTAGGTGCGGAATCTGTTTCCGCCGGGGAAATTCCACTAGCTCCCATACTTTCTCGGGAGGGTCTCTATTCTCCAACACAGTTATCGGTGCCAAGAGAGTTGAACCATATGGAAGTTCATTCACGACATTTTGGAAATCCCGCAACACCATGTCCCATGTGTTGTGCTGTCGATGACAGTAGATACGACACAGATTCCCCAGGTCCTTCATCCACCGTTTGGGGGGGGGGGGTTCGAACTCGGGTGATGTCCCGATATGTAGATGGGTGACATCCTATACTCTTCAGAGTATCCTTCCATCGTTTTGACTTGAACTGAGCCCCGTTATCTGTAATAATTTTGTCCACCCTGCCTACTTGCGCTATGAAGTCTTCCGTTAACCCTGTGCAAACAGTGACTGCCGTGGCTCTTCGTAATGGAGTAAATGTAGCAAAATTCGATGTTAATTCAACGACTACTAAAATGTATCGGAAACCATGCCGAGTGACCGGGAGCGGTCTCATTTAAGTCCGCGGCCGCCATGTGTCGCTGTTTGTTTGGAACAATTGGATGGAGGGGTGCCTTCATTGTCTGGCTGTCAGGTTTTGCCTTCTGAACGGCCTTGCATACTGATAGAACCTTCCTTATGCCTCTTTCCATTTGTTTAAAATGACACAGGTAGTTCAATTTAAGGAAGCATTTCCGAGGTCGGAAGTGACAATAACTTAAGTGTGTGTACCAGAGTAAGTTATTTAATAACTCGTCTGGTATACAAAGGCTCCATATCGTGCTGGTTGCGTTAGATCGGTGGAATAAGATCCCCTTCCTTACAAGGTAGAACATTTGTAATTCGACTTCTTGGCGGTTCTTCCAACGTTCTTTCAGCTGCTTCAACTCCGGATCTTTATCCTGCTCTCTTCTTATATCCCGTAATGAGGCAGTCATGAAGTTCTCGAAAGCAACTCCCTGCAGATAGAATAGACTAAAATGACTATCCTACGCATATTCTCCCTTTGCATCTGGTCTCCCAATCGGCGAACGTGAAAGTGCGTCCTAAATTACATTAGTTTTTCCTGGGACATGTGTGGTGCTGAAGTCAAATTGCTGGAGGAATAAAACGCACCGTGTCAGCTTATCGTATCCCAATTTTGCAGACAGCAAAAATTCCAACGCTCTGTGGTCTGTAAAGACATGGGTCTTGTGTCCAAGCAGGAAACATTTGAATTTTTTGAAAGCCCACACGATATCCAGTGCCTCCAATTCAGTTACTGAGTAACTCCTTTCGCACTTTGTAAGGATCCGGCCCCCAAATGCTATGGTCTTTTTCATTAATGTCCCGTCTTCTATAATTTGCTGGAACATTATTACGCCAAGAGCTGTTTTCGCTGCATCAGTCCACATGCTAAAATCCGCTGTTAATTCACGATGAGCTTGGATAGATGCTTCCACAAGGGCCTTTTTAAGGGAACTGAATTCGTAATCCGCTCCCTAATCCCATAACCACGGTGTCTTCTTTCCTGTTAAGGCACAAAGCCTTGGTACCCCATTCTCTTCCG
Organism: Schistocerca cancellata; assembly: GCF_023864275.1. Classification (NCBI taxonomy): domain Eukaryota; kingdom Metazoa; phylum Arthropoda; class Insecta; order Orthoptera; family Acrididae; genus Schistocerca; species Schistocerca cancellata. The sequence continues at coordinate 389,295,741 of NC_064629.1, read as the reverse complement.
TTCTAATGCACTTTTTTATAAAAATTTACGACGCCCAGGAACCCTCTGAGGTCCTTCCTGGTCTGTGGTCTCGGGAATTGTGCTACAGCTTCGAGTTTTTCAAGATTAAGGGCAATACCTTCTGCACAAATCACGTGTCCAAGAAAATGCACCTTCCTCGTTCCGAAACAAAATTTTTCTAAATTAATTATGATACTATGTTGCTTTAGTGTTCCTAGTATTTCTCCAAGGACCTTGTTGTGTTCGTTTCAAGTGGGTTTTGCTTCAGACTTTCCGACAAAATTCTGTTAAGCCCCCTGATGAATGCTGCGGACGATATATTGAGGCCAAAGGGCAATTGCCGTAAGTGATAGCAGTGCCCTTCGACTAAGAATGCCATGTATTGACGACACGAAGGGTGTAATTAAATTTTCCAGAAACTTGAACGGAGGTCAATGGACGAAAACACTTTGATACCATGAAATCTTTGCAAGAGATCTTCTAGCTTCTCCGGATGATCTGTTTCCGGCAAGATTATCATGTTGATCTGCCTCGAATCAAGCACCAGACGTATCGACCCATCTTTCTTTTCAACTACCCAGAATAGGTTATTGTATGTGGACACACCGGTTTCAATGATCCCTTCTTGCAGCATCCTCCGTCAACAGCATCCGCGATGGGAATGGGATAAGGTGAGACGAAAAACTTCTGATGCTCTTTGACACGGAACGCATACTGGAAATTATTGATGCCTTCTGTCCTAGGTAGGAACATTTCAATGTTGTTCAGTACCACGGTTTGTAGTTCTGCCCTCTCTTCTTCGGTAATATTGTCAATATCACAAACCCTTTCTTGTATCGCATGACGGATCTCGTCCTCGGTCTCCTCTGGGTCATAGTGGCCATCCCTTTCAGCTCTCGAAACTGATTTAGCCTGCGCAGATCTTATGGCACCCCGCCGGGACTTGCGCCCGTATCGCCCGATCAATGAAACGAAGCATGATGATTTTATCCTTATTTAATGTCGCTGTACCACGTCTTAGATCCAGTATTGCATTGTACTCACTTAGAAAATCGGTTCCGATAATCAACTCATTTGTCAGTTTTGGGACGATCAGGAAGTTTCCCAGCAGCAGGTGACCTTGAAAAAGTAGGTCTAGCCATGTCTGGATGTTTACTTCAGTTACCTTCCCCACTATTGCTCCTTTCATTCTTAGTCTCTTCATCGATAGTTCCGCCCAGTCTTGCAGTCCCTTACATTGTCTGTAAGTCTCTTCCTTGATGGCCGATATCTCACTACCACTATCCAGGATTGCTCTAACTTCATTCCCTCCTATGGTTACCATAACAAATGGATGCAGGTCATTTTGAGCGAACTCCGCTCTTTCTTCCAGCAACGTTTCTTCGATATCGCCGTATCCAGTAACATCGTTGAGGCTAAGTCCGAATTCAGTTGCAGACGCGTTTTGTGTCTCTTCTGCATACTTAACTAGTCATTGACGTTGGTTACCATATCCTTGCGCCCCTCGACCTGGGTTCGGTCCCCGAATCTACATTTCCTCGATATCAGCTCCATTTCCGTTTCCTCCGTTGTTCAATTGCGTCCATATCCTATTGTCATTGAAACCGGAGTCATGGTTTCGCCATCCGTTGTTTTGTGGCCCGTAGCCTTCATTCCTCCTTCCATTCTAGCCTCTGTTGCGTAGTACATAATTATTGCGGTTCCCAGTCCAGTCTCTTCTTTGTCCAACTTCATTACTCCCGAAATTTCCCGACCGTGAATGGTTTCCGTAAGGCGCTCCATTCCGCGCATTTCTGTTCCTATTATTTTAATGGTTATATTGTGGACGCGACATAGGGCCTGCGACGTATCTGTCAGACTTTCCTCTGTGTTCTCTGACATTCTCTGCTCGGAATGCGTACTCTAATTCGTAAAGTGTGTTACGGAAAGTACTGAGCTCCAAATTACACCCGTCAGTTAATACTTGTTGATATGCTGACGGAAATTTGGTGTAACAATGATGAATGATTTCACCGGTAGAGCATGGTACGTCAAGATACTGGTTCTTGTCAATCATTGCGTCAAGGGACTTGGATGGAATTTTGCAGCCTGAACTCTTGAAATCTTTGCCAACAATCATCTCGTATTTTATGCACTCTTGCGTCTCCTTGGACCAGTAGATATTTAGGAAGCTGTCCTTGAACTTCTGGTAACTTCTACACGTCGCTGACATTCCGCGCATCTTCTCCGCAACTGACACCTGAAAGTGTAAGCAAATAAAGTCCAATTTGTATTTTAAAGGCCAATTTGGAGGTAAAAAGAGGTCAAATTGTGATATCCAAGTGCGTGGGTGAGTAAAATTACCCTCGTCTCGGAAAATTTCAAATTTTTGTACTTGTAAGAAGTGTTGAAAATCAAATGTCTTTTCTTCGACAACTTCCGTCCTACGGAAAATATCAGACCTTTGGATATCCTCGTCCGACGTCCCCACATTTGTGCTCCCTCCTCGACTTCGAGAAAATGCGACTTTCATCTCACCATGTCCTCTGCTCGCCGCTAACGGTATAGAGTTATCCGTCCCGTCTGAATTTGTTTCTGGTTCTGTTGCGTTGAATTTGTTTCCTTGCGCATCTTGCAATTTCTTCTCCATGCGTGTGTTGATCGCTTCCGGTTGCGATTTGAACGAAAGGAGAGTCCGGACCTCTTCAGTCTCGCTCACTGGTGTTGAAGTTGTTACCTTCGAACCAGTCCCTAATTAGCGCAACTCAGACTCTAATTTGTCCATGGCCGCTGTCGTACGAAAATCCGTGGCTTCACGTATTTTCGTGTGAATGCGCTGCTCCGTGTCATTTTGCCACTTTTCCACGCTTTCGACCTCCTTGTTCCAATTGATCACCGCCTCCCGTCCTTGCTGTTCTGTGCGTGCCGGCCGGAGTGGCCGAGCGGTTCCAGGCGCTACAGTCTGGAACCGCGCGATCACTACGGTCGCAGGTTCGAATCCTGCCTCGGGCATGGATGTGTGTGATGTCCTTAGGTTAGTTAGGTTTAAGTAGTTCTAAGTTCTAGGGGACTGATGACCTCAGAAGTTAAGTCCCATAGTGCTCAGAGCCATCTGAACCATCATCTGTTCTGTGCGTCTTCTCGTTTTCGCTGCTTCAGCTGCTACACGTCTTGCAAAACGTGCTACTGTCTTAGCGCTCTCTGCCATCTTCTTAGCATCATGTGCAATTTTTAAACCTTTCATTGCATTGGTGTTTACGTTACGTAGGTTATCCTGGAGTTTATTTGCCCACGACTTGTGTTCCTCTCGCATCTGATTTACCTGAGCACCTATATTTCTAATGTCCGTCCTCGTCTTATTATTATCTCGGACTAACTCATTAATTTTCTCCTCCAGTTTCTTCTACCCAACCATTATAAATGCCACCAGAATGAAGTCCTTTTCCTTTTCCTCAGTATCGTGATGGCCCGAACTCATACATGATTTCTGCGGTGTTGTATCCACAATATTGAGTTCTGATATCGCCCTATCTTCTCTGTCCGGATTTCTAATAAGCACCTCTGTTTCGTTACGTTGTGGTACGCTCACATCTTCTGTCACACGCGTCTGACACTGCATGTCCCCTCAAGAAAAGCCATATCGCTTTCGCCACCCTGATTTCCTTGTTGCACATCATCGTTGTTGCTAACACCGTTCAACAGCAACGCCTGCCTACGTTGAAACTGTGTCTCAACCTTTTCATTGCGCTCTTTCTCCATAACGTATGTTTTATTTTCCCGCTTCCAGTCAACTACTTCTCGTTATCATTCAAATTCTCTATCAACAATAAATTTTATTATCCGTGCAACACTTGGACAACCTATTATCTAACTCACAAGATATGCGCAGTATAATACGATGACAATAGTACACGACATGCAGAATCAAAAACAACTAAATACAAATGAAATACAATAGTAAACACAACAAAAATAATAAGGCAACGCCATAAGCAACGACGGGAAAAAAAATAGTTCAAATGGCTCTGAGCACTATGGGACTCAACATCTTAGGTCATAAGTCCCCTAGAACTTAGAACTACTTAAACCTAACTAACCTAAGGACATCACACACACCCATGCCCGAGGCAGGATTCGAACCTGCGACCGTAGCAGTCCCGCGGTTCCGGACTGCAGCGCCAGAACCGCACGACCACCGTGGCCGGCAACGACGGGAAAACGATCGACAAATGACACAGAAGTCACTGTCACAAATGCACTATAAATAAAACAACTAAACACATAAACAACACAATCAGAGCATTAAATATCTACAACATACTAATGAACCATATTTTTCTTTTTCTGTTGTTTTTTTTATTTCCTCATAATGTGGACCTGTTCGACAAGTACGCAAACTGAAGGCATCACTAAGTGCCAAAGACCTAGATCCTGGCAGCGCCGAGGATTTTAACGTAAAACGTCCAAATTTGGAAAATGTTGAAGTTGCTAAACTGAAACTTAATACATTATAATTTTAGCATTACTCCTGACATGCCATTAACTTTTCAGATTATTTACTTTATTTTTAAGGTATTGCACAACATTCGTGACGTCATAGCTAGTTATAGCGGACTGGGCTGGCACACAATGGAAAGAATATGAATTTTATATGGCGTGAGTAGGCTGCTTTCCCTACATCACCCTCTACTTAATTTTTTTGAATATACATGAAAAAAAAATTAATTACAAAAAAGGGAAGCAGGAGTACAGCTTAACTCCCTATGAAAATGGAAAAACTGAAATTTAAACATTTAGAAATATTAAAAGAAAACTTTTTATCTACTTGAATTATCTAGATTGCTGGCATATTCACTGCCTCTTAAGCAAAATTGCTAAACTGACAAGAACATCTATAAAATACGTAAGTGGCAAGTCTGCAAAATTCATGGCACTAACGCCACTTATATTAAATTATTCATGAAATATGTATTAAATGGGAGGCATGATACTGCCTAGAAAATCGCTCAAAATTTTAAATGGTTTCGAAAAACAATGAAACATTTTGGCATACATATTGCCTCAAATACATAAACATATAAACATGTAAAATTATGAAAATGCCTGGCTCAAGTTTCACTTAATTAGGTGAAAATCTTAAATCTACTAAATTGTCTGTAAATATTTTACATACATAGGTACAAAGCAAATTACACGGTTATTCTTGTTACATAAATAAATAATGGAATCTTAGCAGTCTTTTCTACACCTGAAAGAGAATTTCACAAATCATAACACTTCCATTTTTACGTACGCTGTTGTAGCCGCTTTGGTTGGCGTTCTGCATTTCGATTCATAAGGGTAGCGGGGGGAAGTTGCTATGGTGTGCGTCCTTCAGGTCCATTCTATACTCCAATGGGGAAAGGGGAGGGATCACTGTGAGTTGTGTCCAAGTCACTCCACGCTTTCACGCAGCTACCAGGCTGCCATTATCTGGTTTGTCCTGTAGAACCAACGAAAAGAGTGCCTCAGACTCCTTTCAATTAATAACTAAGGGAGAGTTACAATGAAATCGGGATATATACATTTTACTTCTCACTCGTTACTGAAACAAAGTTAACAGAACGGTTTTCTATTTCAAACTCGTGGTTACTTTACTGTAATTAAAGGTAAACAAATGGCTCAATACGCGGTTAATCACGTACCAAAGAAAAATTTATGCCCAAGGCATACAATTATGAAACCTTTAAATCTCAAATTATTATTTCTGGGCCGGGACACTGAACCAATGCTCGGTACATTCCTGACACATCTGTATTTATTTACAGGCTACTCATCGTCAGCTATCTCATTCTTAGAGATGGTATGAGTATACTTAATTATTAGTTGTCATTCTTAGCTTCTCTCTACATTTGAGTAACTTGCGGTAAAAGGAGCACAATTGCTGAGTGCTCAAAACACACTATGATTAGCCGATTACTAAATTAACTATTTGGTCTTTCGCTACTCAGTTCCACATTTCATTAAAGTTTAATTATGCTGAGCTATTAATAATGTTTCACGTCTGCAGTTATGTTATTCAATTACGTTGCTAGTGTATGTACTTATGTAATACTCACTCTATTAACAATTTAAAGCACGGGATAGAACACTGGTTTCATTTCTGTGGTGCATTTCAGCTGATTAGTTTGCTCACGTGGCAATCCATTTCCACTGGATCGATGCTGAAACCACAGGTAGTCTCTCTCCACTTACCACTGAAGTGCATTAAGTAATCGTGGATATGCGTTATGCTAAATTCCTTAAACCTATACTGCTTTGTCTCATCTAACATAAGGGTACCTACGGTCGCATTCACGCCTCCAACTGATAACCTTAATATATGTAGGCGTGTCCTAGCACACACTACACCAAAATAATGGTCAGCTCCAACCTCATAAATACTTCAATGATGTGTCCTTCACGTCTCAACCATAAACACTATTAAATTCCATTATTACTGCCATTCCTTGCTATAAAAGGTGAGTTCATCATTAAAACTTATCTGCGTATATTCCATAACACTAAGCAATCTCTTCTGATATTTACTAGCTAGCTCTAATGCAGACAATAGGTCTCATCACCACTTCAACTTCTGCTTACAAACGAATTTGCATATCTTTTTAAATTACTGTGGAACCATATTCAATAAAACAACACATTACACTTATAATATTACCAAGGTTTTTCCTAAAACGTATATATAGATACTTGTTACTCAGATACATTTACGTCTTCAAATGGCTCTGAGCACTATGCGACTTAACTTCTGAGGTCATCTGTCGCCTAGAACTTAGAACTAATTAAACCTAACTAACCTAAGGACATCGCACACAGCCATGCCCGAGGCAGGATTCGAACCTGCGACCGTAGCAGTCGCGCGGTTCCGGACAGAGCGCCTAGAACCGCTAGACCACCGCGGCCGGCGCATTTACGTCTTCATTACTTCATTACTGCATACCTCTCTATTGTTTACTTGTCACTATTAGGTTTGTCACATCCAGTAGCTTCTTCACTAATCGGTGGATAAGAAGACATCGGAATCTTGGGGATAGGAAAGATTAAAGAATGAGTGAGACCTGAAAAGGGGGAAAGACGATCTCACACAGCTCGGACTGCACAGCTGCCACACTGTGAAGAGGTTACAGAACAACCTCCTTCCTACAGAATTCATTCACTACCTATGAATTTCTTTAGGTCGATTACGTTTCTGAGACCTAATTCATTTTTACTCTTCGGGTACTCCAGTCTATACGCATTTGCGTGCGGTTTTCCTGTAATCCTGAAAGGTCTCTGGTATATGAACATGAATTTCCTTGTTTCCACATTAATTTTCTTAGACTTTCTTTGGTTTTGGACTAACTGACCTGTCTCAAAACTGGTAGGTGCTGCTATCGCGTCATGGCGCTTTTTTCATTCCAATGCTCTTTTCCTTATACTTACTCTAGCTCTTAACTTTTTCTCGTCGGTGGATATTTGCGTCAGAAGAGGGAATTCGACCATATCTACAATCACATTGTGCGGTTCTTGGCCAAACATCAATTCGCAAGGTGCAAAACCAGTTGCATCATGCCTTAGGTTGTTAATCACATTCTCAAAATACTTGATGTGCTCGCCCCAACTTGAGTGTTTGCGAGCACAGTAAGTCCTGCAGAGCCTATCCAATTCCCTCATAATACGTTCGCTCATATTTCCTAGAGGGAAATACGCAGATATTTTCAGATGTTTCACTCCAGCCTTACCCAGGCATTCTTTAAATCTATCAGATGTAAATTGAGGCCCATTTTCTGACAGCAAACTCTTCGGAACGCCAACATTCACGAAGAAATCTTTTTCCAATTTTTCTACTAACGTCTTTGCATTCGCTCTTTTGATTGGGTCTAGCTTAACATGTTTACTAAAACCATCTACAACAACAAAAACATGGGTGCAACCACCTCGCGAAGCAGGATGAGGGCAGAACAGATCACAAGCCAGTAAGTCCAGGGTTTCGGTTGGCTCTACTGAATGCATATCCCCTTGTATTTTGGTGTTAGCAGCACGGACTTTCTGGCACACTACACAAGATGCTAGACGCTTGGCAACACGGCGGTACATGTTGTCAAACACAACCTTCTCCTTCAATTTGGCAATGCACTTCTTTGCACCGTGGTGTCCACACCTCAGGTGTACATAGTCGATTAGTAAGTCTACATGTCGTGAGGGAAAGCACAGCTTCCACTCTGAAACACCTACCTTTCTCCTTCTAAACAGAATACCTTTATGCAAACAGTAGTATTGCGAAACCTTAGGATAGTTCGCAGCTCCTAAATAGCTCTTTACTAACTTCAGCTGGTCATCTGCATTCTGCTCACGTCTCAAGTTCTTAATTACCTTTCTTAATGCATTCTCTTCCTTTATTTCATGCAACGTAAACATTTGTACTTCACTTATGTACATACATTGTTGTAATTTCCGCGTCATCACAGAGCTCCGCACTTCTAGATAACCCATCAGTTACCAGGTTGTCTTTTCCTTGGATATATCTAGCCTCAAGGTCAAACTGCTGGAGATACAATGACCAAACGTGCATTCCTCAACTTACAGGTCTTAAAAAAGGTCAGCGCCTTATGGTCACTATAAACAATTATCTTATGACCTAGTAAACACTGCTCAAACTTCTTCACCCCAAATACAATGGCCAATGCTTCCAATTCTGAAATGCCATAATTTCTCTCTGCTGCCTGTAGAGATCGACTTGCAAAAGCGATAGTTCTGTGCCCTTCTTGTTCGTTCTCTATTGCTACTTGGAATACCTCCACTGCTATGCCGTAGCCACTTGGATCCACAGACATACAGAATGGTTTTTCAAAATCAGGGTATTATAAAATAGGACTATTAATCAAAGATTGTTTAAGCTCCTCGAACACCTGTTGGCATTCTGTTGTCCAAACCCAAGGGGTATTCTTTTTCAACAGGAGGTGAAGACAGGGCGCATTAAAAGCCTGATCACTAACAAAACCCCTATAGAAGCCGAAAAGACCGAACATCGAACTCAACTGCTTCTTGTTTCTGGGAGCTTCAAATTTGTCAATGACCGCTAGCTTGCCTGGATCGGGCAAAATACCTGTTCCACTTATCATATATCCCAAGCAACATACCTCCTCTTTAACGCGCTCTGTCTTTTCAGTCTTTAGTTTCATTCCACCTCTCTCAATAGCCTCTAACACTTCTTCTAACAAAATTATATGCTCTTCCCAGTGGGTGTTGCTAGTAAAAGATCATCTACGTAGACCATGATTTTATTAATTAAGGCTGGTCCTAATACATGGCACATCACACGTACGAAGGCACAAACAGAGATATTAAGTCTGAAAGGGACCACACGGTACTGGTAACAAACTCCTTCGTACAAGAAAGCTGTGTACTTCGTTGAACTTTCCGCCAGTGGCAAATTACAATGCCCACACGTGATGTCCATAGACGTTAGGAATTTAACTCCACAGAACTTTTGCAACAACTCGTCCATGTTCTGCGGTTTGTCACTTTCCCTAATCACTATTTCAGTCAACCAACGAGCGTCCAAGACCAATGTGACACTTCCGTTTCTTTTTGGTACAACAACAAGAGGATTATTGTACTCACTGACCACTTCTTCAATCACCCTCCACTGTAACATTCTCTGTATTTCATTGCGAACCGCTTCCTTCCGAGCTACATGTATTGGGTGTGGCTTCCTGAAAAATACTTGGCCAGGTTTTACCTTCAATTGACGTTCATAGCCTTTGACTACGCCAGGTAGATTTGAAAATACCTTATGATGCCTTTTTAGAACCTAACTCAGTTCTTCTATCGGACTAGCTGAGATCTAGTCAATTTCTTGTAATTTAGCTTCTATTTTGTCCAATTTAATTGCTTCTTCTTCTGCTGTGTTCAACCTACCTTTACTAAGATCATCATCTTCGCCCCAATACCTTCTATTTTCCAGAACTCGTAGAGGCAGCTCCCAAGTCTCAACATTAGTTACTATGTGTTTGTCAATATATGGTACCGTAATTACTCCGGTTATTGGCAAGACCATTTTTAACTGGCTTCTTTCAAAGTCAACAACACCATGATACTTTGACAAGAAATCTATGCCAATTAGAACCTCGATACTGATATTGTTTACTATTAAGCATGGATGATTAATTAAATTACCATTAACATTAAAGGGCAGCAAAGCTTCTTGCTTTACCGTTTTTGACACCTTGCCAGTAGCACCAATTATTCTCAGTCCTGTTATCCTCATTACTCATTACTGTAAGCTTATCTTTACCAGGTAAGGCATCAAAGAAGGACTGAGACAATGCACTCACCTCACTGCCACTATCTAAGAGACAACGTACATTGATTCCTAATATATTTACTAGTATTATAGGGTGGCTTATTCTAAGTTGTACAGGTGGTTCCTCAAATTCATCCAACAGTTCCTTTTCGATTTGTCTCCAGCTAAAGTGATCGACATCTGTCTTCATTACCTTTAGGTCAAGGTGTGTATGGGTTTCCTGAACCAAATTTTCAGCTGCCTTTTCCAGCCGGTCTACTAATTTCAAATCAAAACACCGTACGACTTCATTATATTTAGTTTGCTGAACGTGAACCAAATTATTGTGGTCGGAGCGACTCTGCGCCACCAAACCGGGCATAACACTAGTTACAGCTAAACCACTTTTATTATTATCGTCGGGTTCCTTCTCAAGTGACAACTGGTCACAGCCACTGGTTTCATCGACCCACAACAGGCTACCCTCTACATTCTCACTTACCTCCTGCCCCAAATCTGTCAGCACAGTGTCAACATCCTGCACAGGCACTTTAGATAAGAGCACCTCATTCTCATCGTAAATATAAGCATGAATTTCTTCTGCTTCTTCATCTGACAATTCAGTATTCTATAGCTCTTCCCTAACATTACTTTGCTGCGCCTTCTCTTGCTCTTCCCACTTACAAGGGAACCTACCCATCACACCCCCCTCAGATTTAGTTATAAGTTGGCACAGCGGATAGGCCTTGAAAAACTGAACACAGATCAATCGAGAAAACAGGAAGAAGTTGTGTGGAACTATGAAAAAAAAATAAGCAAAATATACAAACTTAGTAGTCCATGTCCAAGATACGCAGCATCAAGGATAGTGTAAGGTCAGAAGCGCCGTGGTCCCGTGGTTAGCGTGAGCAGCTCGGTTCAAGTCTTCCCTCGAGTGTAAACTTTACTTTCTTTATTTTCGCAAAGGTATGATCTGTCCGTTCGTTCATTGGCGTCTCTGTTCCCTGTAATACGTTTAGTGTCCGTGTTTTGCGACCGCACCGCAAAACCGTGCGATTAGTAGACGAAAGGACGTGCCTCTCCAATGGGAACGGAAAACATTTCATCGCAAGGTCATAGGTCAACCGATTGCTCCACAGGAAAACACGTCTGATATATTCTATTCGACACTGGTGACGGCATATGCGTCACATGACAGGAATATATTGTCGATCCACCTAACTTCTACACTTGGCGAATGGGTAAAAAGATTCTTCTACATTGCCCGATTTAGGTTTTCTTGTGGATGTGATAATCACTCCCAAAAAAGTGATGAAAACATAAGAGTTTGTCACATGAACTGCAACAACGGACTGACAGATAACAATTGTCTGAAAATAAAAAATTAAACTTTTCACTCGAGGGAAAACTTGAAGTAAGAACTTCTTGTCCCACAGCTGCTCACGCTAACCACGGGACCACAGACTCCTAAGCTTACACTATCCTTAATGCTGCCTATCTTGCACATGGACTACTCAGTTTGTATATTTTGCTTATTTTTTTCATAGTTCCACACAACTTCTTCCTGTTTTCTCGATTGATCTGTGTTCAGTTTTTCAAGGCCTATCCACTGTGCCAACTTATAACTGAATCATGAGGGGGGTGCGATGGGGAGGTTCCCTTGTTAGAAAGCGTCTCTAACACGGTATCCCCTAAATATTGTGAGTGGTTTAATATTTCTGCTGTATCACTGGAGGCTACCGAATCATCATCCGAATGCTCGGTTTGAGTATTTTGATCTGTCTTACCAACCGCTGTAATTACTGGCTTAGGAAAAGTAACCGCCTGGTAAGTGCCAGTGTCCTCATACACAGGAACTAGTTTTCCTGCCTCTGCCAACTATTGTTTCCCCTATTGCCATTATTGTTAACGGGAACAGTTTTGCTTTCAACACTGCTGTTTACTTGCACATTTTCATTACGAACAAAATTACTATCATCATGTTGCCATTGTTGGTTATGGTTATTATTTCTCCATTTCCTACCTATCTTAGGATGGCGAACACCTACTGTTCGGATGTTTACATTGCCATTCTGCTCATTCTTAAAATTACTATTGGTGCTATTGCTATTTCTATTATTACGTGCGTGCTCCTCATTGGCAGCAACACGCTCTACACGTTCCAGATATTCAATGAAACTGTCAAGATTGTCTCTAGGGGCGGATATGATTCTAGTTTGCCAATACCATGGCAATTTAGCTTCAAGACCTAGTATTATGATTTCAGGTTCCAGATTTTCCTTCAAATGTGACAGACGTGAAATCCAAGATCGAGCAAACTCTTTGATAGATTCCCTGCCTGAATTGAAGCGTTTCCCACTCCAAAATTCTCTCAACACCTAATTCTGCTTATGACTAGACCTGTATTCATTAATGAAAGCAGTCTTAAATTCCGCTAATGTGCTACACTTCACCATGACATCAGCTGACCAACGCATTGCATCACCTGCCATATGGCTTTTTACAAATGAAATTTTCTTGCATTCAGACCAAACTGATGGAAACACATCTTCAGAATCGTTCCATAAATCTAGCGGATGGATATTTTTGTCTGGATCGAACCGTAAGAACTGCCGACACCCGATAAAAGCGGCGTTTGCAGCTACAACTTGTTGTACACTGCCATTACCAGAAGCTACTGAAGCTACTTTACTCTCAATTTTAGCAGTGTTAGTGCTAATAGTTTTTTACTTTCATTTCAACATTACCTAATCTTTGCACAACATGAATAGTATCAGTCTTAATTGCTTCTACCTCTGCATGACATATGTACACTTTAACAGTAACATCTTTAAATCTGTCTGAGTACAGTTCAGATTCCACCTCTACCTTATCTGTTAACTTTTGCTCCAGTTTCGCATCTCCATTTTGGAATTCTTTGCGAACCTCGGCAACTTCGGACTTTACCGTTTTATGCATCTCAGATAATTGTTGAGCAACCTTTTTCTTAATGTCAGCATGGTTGGAATCAATCTTATAATTTAAACTGTCCAGATCTGCTTTGAATTCAGCTTTTAAATCCTCTTTCAACTTATTGCAGCCAGCGTTGAAGGTATTGTCCATTACCTCAAACCTTTTATTAAAATTAGTTTGGTTGGCCGCAATCCTGTTATTTACTTCAGTTATATCAGATTTTAGTTCAGCCATCGTTTTAGCATTACTGCCTGTTATTGCTTGCAATATTACACTTAAATCAATTGCCCCAGTATCTTTGGGTTGCTCATTAGCTGGTTTCTTATCACACTCAGGTGACGTAAAACTAGACCCAGTACCAGAATCATCAAAACTAAATGAAACATCTGACTGATTTGTTATATCCAATTTCTCCTTTTTAAAGATTACCACCTTGTTGACTGTTTGATTTTTAAATCATCAGAGACTATCATCCAGTAAATTAACGATCTCTGATTTCTTCTTTACTACATGGGTGTCTGTTATTGAATCATTGCCTCTTTTCACATTATTGTCAGGAGACAATTGTTCGGATTTCACTTAACATCACTATTTTCAAGTAGATTTACATTGGAACCGTTGTCTGGATTTGCACTTTCTTCATCAGACATTCGTTCTGATTTAATTTTAACCTCAGATTCTTTTAGCGGTTTCATCGCCGACAGTCCTTTAGTGAAGGTTAGTAAAAGTTGAACAGCTTTTCACTTAACATATATCCTTCTGCACGACGTATGGCGATGCCGGCGCGGCGTACCAGGATTACTGATGCGGCGCGGCGCGTTGAACTGCAAACGGCACCGCGACAGCTGCTGTGTGTGTGTGGCCCGCAACAGCAGGCGCGGCTCCGGCCCCAACGGACGACTGCAATGGGGCGAGACTGGCTTCTTGCGATGCCGGCGACACAACTAGATTCAGCGCCTAGCTTCGCCAATGCAGATGCATTGTAATCCAAGGAGTCGTTAATCCAATTGTGTCATCAATGTGCACACGTAACACTGTTTATCACTGTTCTGTTGTTCAGTTGTGTGTTGCATTTCACTCAGAATTCGAATAATTAAAATTACTTTCACTCGGTTTAACAGTGTTTTTCCCGGCCGATGCTCCATATGTGGGGCGGCAGGTGGAAAAATAATTTATTATATATTATTTGTTGCCATTCTCAACACAGGCTCTCCAACTACGATGTTGGCAACCAGAAAGTGATGCCTGTAATTAGAGGTCACTGTTCCCACTCTGATGGAGAATTATAGTTATTGATTATTGAAGTTCATTACTCTGAGGATTTAGTATGATGTCTGGAATTCATAGAAAATGCAGTTTACTACAACAATTTTCACTATATTCTGAAAACGATTAAGCGTAAAATTCGAGACAAATGATTACCCACATCAGGTATTGTACTATCACAGCTGTTCAGAGTCTATTGCGCAGATCCTATTATCCCTAGATTACGAAACTGTCCAATAACCGTTATCGATGTAAATTTTCAAGTGAATGCTCGCCAAAATTTGATGTTAATACTCATCAAACGCCACGCTAGTAATGGTAGGAAGTCTGTCCTGCGGCGACACGTGAAAATACGACATACGCAAACTGAGACTAAATCACTGGAGTCGTTCCATAATAACACTTTATCCCAATGAGAACTCATCGTTACGTGCATACCGAGTTACATAATAAGGCATCGAGGCTGTTCCTGGCAACGGCACAAATGCGACGCGGCTTCCGACACCGAGTGTGCGCTGATCTGAATCTAGAAGAGAACTGAGGCCTTACTCTAGCTTTTTTTTATTGTGATTTCATTCCCCTGTTACTCTAGCTCGCACACACCAATTTATATAGCCGTGGTGAGGACCGCCGAAGGCGCAGCCGACGAAATTTGCCTTACTGACTAGCCACTGGGACTAGCAGAACACCACTTCAAGTTACTAAATAATTAATTTCTTCATTCGCTGAAGGGCTATGAAGCTCTCGATTTAATTGTGCAATCAGCACAGCAATAAAATTCTAACGTGGCTATGTTAAATACTTTTGGCGAGAGAATTATTTTAGCTGTAATGCACGCAATAGATGAGCTCTGAACTTGCCCTTTGGAGAGACGCTACAGCTATAGTTTTATAGCTACCTTTTTGAATCTTCTCACATCTTTGTTATTATAGCGTATCTCCCTTCTACCTAAATCTAAACATCCTAGCTTTATCTAATCACTTACTTAATCTATCTTGCTTCCGAACTTTTAGGACACAAAAACAGAAAATCATGAATTTCTATCAAAATATTACTTTGTGGGATCCAGCATGCTGTTTCCATTAAATTACAATGAAAAAGGAATCTGAAAATAAATTTTGAAGTTTCTAGCTCCTTCCTAGGCTGGCACACAGTGGAAAGCATATGAATTTTTTATGGTGTGAGGAGGCTGCTTTCCCTACAACACACATATACACAGAGTACCTTACTCCGCGACCCTGCTCATCGCATCACGGTGGTCACCTTTTTTCACGTTCACAGGCGCCAGCGCGGCAGCAGTTGTAGTCACGTTGTGATTTAATACACGCTTCCTATTTTAAAGATTTGTTGTTCAAGTGAGTTAAAAAAATCTTTGAAGCGCTGCAACGCTGATACGGCGCTTTTCGGCCGAAATTAAGCCCTGGGTGTTGCTGTGTTGTTACAGGTGAATGTAGTCGTCAACAAGACGTTAACCGAACAAGTAATCGAAGTTGCTGGAGTCTGGGTCACAGAGAATTAAGCCATTCATATGATTTAAGAACAACGAGGGGACACTGTTGTCCATTGTAGACTAAACCATATTAATGTAAGTTGCAGTTTAGATAGCAATGGACGGATCGATGAGGCTCTCTCTGACATAAAACATTTGCATCAATGTGCGTCTTATTCTGGGATGCTGTGACGAGCCTTGTCTCCGAGATTCCAGCCGATACTCGCACTTCAAGGATTGACAAGATTGTCGTAATAGAGAGAGATGAATATCAATATCCCAAGATAGCTGTACACCTTGGACAGACCATGGAATACCGTTACAAAGTCTTATAATCTGTATCGTTACTGAATGCACTGAAATGTTTCAGAGGTATTGTATTACATTTAGTTTTACTCGTTTTAACAGTCTGTTGTACACAGATTGTCAAAGAATAAAACCGGAAGGTGAAGGCGTAAGAGGACATAAAGTTCTGTGTTTACTTTACAAATTTGACACTTAGTCCTTATCGTTTCTGTTTGCATTGGTTTGAGGGTGTTATTAGTGCTACAATGTCCAGTCACATTAATGTCACCACTTATCAAAGCCCTGGTTAATCACCTCTTGCGGGTTCCGGAAGGTACTGACAGAGATGTTTAGCCATGTCGACTACAGTGCAGGGGCCAGCTGTGCTAGGTTTCTCGGTTCAGAATCCATGGTACGAACAGGTAGATCGAGGCGGTCCCACAGATTCTCGACTGGGCTTAAATCCTGGGAGGCTGGTGGCCAGGGGAGTACGGTAAACTCATCCTGGTGCTCCTCGAACCACATACGTACACTACGAGTTGTGCGACACTTTGCATTGTCCTGCTGTTAGATGCCGTCGTAGCGAGAAGAAATAAACTCCATGTCGAGGAGGACATGGAACCCAAGCATATATGCATACTTGTGTTGATCCACTGTGTTGTCCAGAGTGATGAGATAACCCAGGGAATGCCAAGAAAACATTCCTCAGACCATAACGCTCCCTCCTGGTTGCAAGGTTTTTGCTCTCAGACTTTTCACACCGACGGCTGTCTGTCAGATGGAGCATAAATCATGATTCCATTAGAAAGGCTACATGTCGCCACTCAGTGGACGTCTAGTAGCGGTACTGGCGTGTAAATTCCAGCCTTCGTCGCCAATGAACAGCAGTCAGTCTGGGTGCATGAAACAGTGGGCTACTGCGGAGGCCCATACGAAGCCACATTCCATGAACGGTCTTTGAGGAGATACTGTCAGTAGCCCCTTAGTTCATCTGGGTGGTCAAATGCTCGGTAGCTGCTCGTCTGTTCGCCTGTACACATTTCCCAGCCGTCATTCGCCCCTGTCATCTACAGCCCGCGGTGCACCACAGTTTGGTCAGTGTGGTTTTGGATAGCGCCATTTTACCATCCAATGGCGACAAGCGAATAGTTTACAAACTTAGCCGGTTAGGAAATGCTTCCACCCTTGGCCCGAAAGCCAATGACTGTGCCCTTTTGGATATCAGGTAAATCGCTCCGTTTCCGACTGACTGCGTTGTCTTCCGCTGTTCTCTCAACACACTATATTTACCTCACACACCTAGCGCTGCCACCTGTGAGTGGTTACTACACGTTGATGTCGAAAATAGGCGGTTATCACATTAATGTGACGACAACGTGTATAAGTTCATGAAGGTAAATGACATAACAAACTGAAGGAATTATTCTGTAACTAAGGGTTTATTTATCAAAATACTCGCCGAGCATTCTGCTCAACCTCTAATTACTCTCGGTAATTTAGCGGTTTCAGTGCATGTACAATATGTTTCATCCTTATTAGTTACATACTTCCAATCTCTTTATTCTCCAGTTTTCGATTTGATTTTATTTAAGGTTTTATTTGACATCTTCTGATATTATTTTTGTCATAAAACATTATTCGTACAAACTGTAACACATGAAAGATTCACACTGCGAAATAATTACTTTACGTTTACATTTTAACTCCAGAAGTCTGGGGGAACATCAAGTAACAATATCATCCTCCCCCTCTCTCACTACCACAACCTATTCACAAGTGGGGCTTGGGAAGAAGGACTGTCATTAAATCTCCCTATGGCCTGTAATTTCTCTGATTTTCTCATTGTGGTCATTTCTCAAAACGTATTTGGGAGTAAATAATACGTTGCCCTACTAAGGAATTGTTCGAAAGAGATTAATGCACTTCACTTCCTTTTTTACATCTATTCAAAGGAATTTGCTTCTCCTACAACTATTTTAATGTTGTCATCCTATTTTATGTCGTCCATGCAGCTCCTTCTAGATATTTCTAGTTTGTTGCCATTTGCAGTGGCTATGTCCAATAGTGTAATCGAAAAGTACTACAACTCTTCGTCTTCTTATGCTTAAACCGGTACTTTATTCTCATTTTGGGTCAACTGCCAGTCCTCATACCAATCGTTGGCTGTCTGCAGGTCTTCTTGCGTTTTATTACAATCTTCCGGCATAGCCACTCTCATGTGACTGCAGCATCGTTCACAAACACCCTGCAGGGAAGTCCTGAAACCAACCACAAATCTTGTCCTGTACTCTGTGAGGTCATATTTTAAACGACTGCGTATCGAATGGCTTCCAAAATTCAACTAACGAGGCATGAATGAGAGCATCGTTGTCTACTCTTCCCAACTGGCTGGTACTCTCCATTGCTCCAGCGACCAATGAGAAAGAGCTGAAAATATGAGAACCATGTCTTTCGTATAATCCGCGCAGAATCTCACACATATATTATCCGGCCTAGATTTCTTGCCATTGTGGAGTAACTATAGGACTGTCTGTTCTGCGATAATGTATCTCAGTAACTGTCCATTCATTCAGTGGTTAAAAGGAGGAACCTTGTTAACATCTTCCGCAGTGACACAGTATCAGAAGACTAAACCAACAGTGAGTATTTTGGGTCTCTCAGTGTCACTTTACGTTTCAGCGTCCGGATGGTCGCTTAGCAACTGAATAACTGATTTCGGTTTGATTTCTGACTTTAAATTGGTGACGATATGGTATCAGACTGACTGAACTAAAAAAAGTAAGGCAGGAAAATTTAAATTTAAATTCGTGTCGATGTCGAGCTCATTAGAGGAGGAGCTGCAAGGAGTGTAATGTTAGCTACAAAACCACTCCGTAAGTCATACAATGATTTGTGTCAGGAAAAGAATAATAAAAACATTTAATGCAATATAACTGTTGAGAAGCTATAAACTATGAGAGGACTTCAAAAATAAGTTGCACACGAACAAGGCAGGCCAAGTAATTTTTATTGGAATCTCTACTACACTTCAAAGTAACACATACACACCTGACTATTTTTCAACATAGTTACGAAGTCTGCATAAATAACAGTTTTCTACTAATCGTCCAATTCTTCGACGATAGATATCCACCCATTGGCCACGGAGTCATTTGAGAACCTTTGTGCCTACGTCTTCATTGTTAGAGAATTATTTTCCGCAGATGTTCTTTTAGCTTGCCGAACAGACTGAACCCACATGGTGCAGTATCTGGACTGTACGGCGAATCAGCATCACTCATGTCTGTGCAGGTTTGGTCAAACTGTTGGCACTACTTCACCATGTCTTGACTTGACACTGCATTTGCTCCATGTGTCGCCAGAATTTCACAGGGAATTCCTCCATAGTATGTCGCGCATGTTATCCGTATCGAAGCAGAACTATGGCTGCAAGAAGCTCGGAACATGTACTCTCCTCTGACAACGCGTCACTTACGTTACGCAACGGTCTTAGAGTGCGACGACATGTGTAACTTACTTTCCGATGTTTCTGCGTCTATTGGGCCACTAGCAGATAGTCGTGTGTGCGATAGAAGTCGCCGGTACAATTCCGTGTTCGTGAACAACAGATAAGATTGAGCAAGTCGGCCACGTACGTAGCAAGTGACATCGTAGATGCATAAAGTACAAAATTTAGCAGATATCTATACTACATAGCAGTTACAGCTATGATATTGATTCAGCATTTGAAGACAGTAAAATTAACCTCGGTGACCGGCAAGGAAACTAGTCCCCATTGCCACAAAGGAGGCTCTTCTTATTGTTGATCACAAATACGACTGAAATTAAAGCTCTGTAATCAATATCTCTGAATCAACTTCCCGACAAGTGCAAACAGTGGCTCATTTGCTGCCAACATATCACCTCTCTAAATGAACTGCGCTGACAGTTGCGTCATGATGATAACGGTAATGACTGAGAATTTTATGGTAATGAAAAATACTAAAATTGTCACATGTAAAACATGTTATCAGCACACACACACACACACACACACACACACACACAATGTTTATGCCATGAATGTTCAGGATACGTGAATCTCGAAAGTTCGATATGTGTACCATACTCGATGTGAGGTACAACAGACTGTCAGTTCAATGACAAAAATGTCTGGAAAAATACGTAAGCAACACAATGTTTATATCAATGTTAGTACTCGTCTCATAAAAAGAAGCAAGCAACACATGCAGTAATTATGTGAAGTGTCACACTGGTTTTCTAAGCCTAAAATACACTCCTGGAAATTGAAATAAGAACACCGTGAATTCATTGTCCCAGGAAGGGGAAACTTTATTGACACATTCCTGGGGTCAGATACATCACATGATCACACTGACAGAACCACAGGCACATAGACACACGCAACAGAGCATGCACAATTTCGACACTAGTACAGTGTATATCCACCTTTCGCAGCAATGCAGGCTGCTATTCTCTCATGGAGACGATCGTAGAGATGCTGGATGTAGTCCTGTGGAACGGCTTGCCATGCCATTTCCACCTGGCGCCTCAGTTGGACCAGCGTTCGTGCTGGACGTGCAGACCGCGTGAGACGACGCTTCATCCAGTCCCAAACATGCTCAATGGGGGACAGATCCGGAGATCTTGCTGGCAAGGGTAGTTGACTTACACCTTCTAGAGCACGTTGGGTGGCACGGGATACATGCGGACGTGCATTGTCCTGTTGGAACAGCAAGTTCCCTTGCCGGTCCAGGAATGGTAGAACGATGGGTTCGATGACGGTTTGGATGTACCGTGCACTATTCAGGGTCCCCTCGACGATCACCAGTGGTGTACGGCCAGTGTAGGAGATCGCTCCCCACACCATGATGCCGGGTGTTGGCCCTGTGTGCCTCGGTCGTATGCAGTCCTGATTGTGGCGCTCACCTGCACGGCGCCAAACACGCATACGACCATTATTGGCACCAAGGCAGAAGCGACTCTCATCGCTGAAGACGACACGTCTCCATTCATCCCTCCATTCACGCCTGTCGCGACACCACTGGAGGCGGGCTGCACGATGTTGGGGCGTGAGCGGAAGACGGCCTAACGGTGTGCGGGACCGTAGCCCAGCTTCATGGAGACGGTTGCGAATGGTCCTCGCCGATACCCCAGGGGCAACAGTGTCCCTAATTTGCTGGGAAGTGGCGGTGCGGTCCCCTACGGCACTGCGTAGGATCCTACGGTCTTGGCGTGCATCCGTGCGTCGCTGCGGTCCGGTCCCAGGTCGACGGGCACGTGCACCTTCCGCCGACCACTGGCGACAACATCGATGTACTGTGGAGACCTCACACCCCACGTGTTGAGCAATTCGGCGGTACGTCCACCCGGCCTCCCGCATGCTCACTATACGCCCTCGCTCAAAGTCCGTCAACTGCACATACGGTTCACGTCCACGCTGTCGCGGCATGCTACCAGTGTTAAAGACTGCGATGGAGCTCCGTATGCCACGGCAAACTGGCTGACACTGACGGCGGCGGTGCACAAATGCTGCGCAGCTAGCGCCATTCGACGGCCAACACCGCGGTTCCTGGTGTGTCCGCCGTGCCGTGCGTGTGATCATTGCTTGTACAGCCCTCTCGCAGTGTCCGGAGCAAGTATGGTGGGTCTGACACACCGGTGTCAATGTGTTCTTTTTTCCATTTCCAGGAGTGTACATTAAAGGTGTTGGTATTTCGATCTGAGAATATGCAGTTGGTGGTCCTTAGAATCAAATTATATCAACCCACGTGTTTACAAGTTTTTGGTAATGCTTCACATACGAAATCACCAATTTAGGCGGGAAGAAGGTAATGAATTATGTTTTACACTAGAAAACACAATCCACGTTATTAACTGGCTAATATTGCTTATTATTTGCATCTGAGTTTAGACTTACATCAGGTTATGTACAAAATGAACTTTCGAAGAAAACTTTATTGTTTACCAACCATAACTATTGTGCCAAGGGTCTCTAAAATGTTTAAAGACTGTACTTCCCATAATCATTTACCAAATAATACCAAAATCTAATGAAAATATGTGATGTTAAAACATACAACATTGGCAAAAGACAACTGAACTGACGGAACACCAATTGAGAATAGAAACGCAAAGGTATTTTGAAGAGATATTTTTGACATGTAACACGTGAACTGCATATTTTCATAATGCACGAGGAGAACTTCATAATACGAAATGTTTACATACAACATGGCCAAAGACTGTGGTAGTAAGAGACAGAGATGAAACATTGGCAAAGACAATGGTTCAACAAGACAGAGACAAACCATCAGTTCCCCTCAAATTTAATCTTTGCCAACAAAATAAAATTATATATCGAAATACGTCATGATTCTGAGAACAAACACACACACACGCACACGCACACACACACACACCCACACCCGCACACACACACACACACACACACACACCCACACACACACACACACACACACACACACACACACACACACACACACAAGCATACGTTGTTGTTTATTGTAACATGCATGTACACTTACAAATCTCTGATCGCGAACGAAAATTCTAACCTTGCATGAAAATCTAATTGTCTTATTTCTTAAAAAATTTCAAGTACAGAACACATGCAGCAGTACCGTTGTAACTTAATTGTAGTACCTACCATTACCACGCAACTGTACTACAACACCTTAAAAATACACATGACTTGCGTTTTTCCATTACTTTCAATATATCAGTGAAAGAGCATAGTAAATGTCCGTATTTGTATTGTAATACACTTTGTAGCACCCCGGATCATGAAATTAAATATTTTTGCATCTAAATTGTGTGTACTGCTTACTGTCAGACACACGGATTGCTTATTAGACTATTAAAATATAAGTTAAGCTGGTTTTCAAGAGGCACGAATTATTTATAATAATACAAACTGAAACTAATAACAATAATAATAATGATCACAGTAGGGAGCTTTTAGAGAAATATAGATTATCTGAGCTTATTTGAAGCCATGTGTAGCATTATCAGAAGCGGAATGAGTAAAGGAACAGGAGAAGACCGAAATGGCAATGAGAGTGGCTTTTGGGAAAGAACAAAATATAATCAAAAATCTCTGCCGGAAAGAGATAGGGAAAAGTTCCAAGGAGGGGGAGCGGGGAGAATGAGCTGCATACGGTGTAGTAGAGATAGAGGGTGTACGATTAGCTGCCTTTTGAAGTTGGAAGGTATTTAATCTCTCTAATATATTGAGGAAGATTCTTCCAAAGTCCAGTTACTGATAGACAAAATGATTTAGAAAGTATGGTAGTGGTATATTTGGTACAGAGTATTTCACTTTGTTGGAATGAGTATATCTGCAGTGTTATTCAGATAGAAGAGGAATAGTTGAGGACAAACAAGACGAAGTACAATGATTGAGTAGCCGATAGAGCAAACGACGAGTATGGCAGTTTCTGCGTTTATCGGCACGTAACCATTGCAACTGTTCGTAGGCAGGTATGGTATTGTCGAAAACGCGATCTTCGCAAATTTATCGCACTGTTGATCCTCATTAAAATCCCTTGTAAAAGTAACAGTGTTGATATTACCGCTATCACTGAGTAATGACTGTTCTGCAGAAGAGTACAATGTTGGTTACAAAATTAAGTACCCTACTAGTAAAACAAAAGTATTAGCCCCTATTTACACCACCTGAGACATCTCAGAACCTTGAGTAGCCCCGAGGATAAAAACAAAACTGAACTGTTGAGAGAGAAACCTTACTTTCCGATTTACCTTCATTATATTGTAGATAACATAAGAATTTGAAAACAGTGGTCTTCGGAATGCAGTACATATATTGCAGTGACTCAAGTTCCCACATATTTCAGTGTTACAAGTAATTTAATGCAAGTTGGCATGGTATCTCGCATACATGCATTAGATTTTGTACAGAGACAGAAACATGGCTCAAAGAGATTTCAGAATTGATTTTAATGGCTATGAGCACCATGGGACTTAACATCTGAGGTCATCAGTCGCCTAGAACTTAGAACTGCTTAAACCTAACTAACTTAAGGACATCACACACATCCATGCCCGAGGTAGGATTCGAACCTGCGAGACCATAGCGGTCGCGCGGTTCCACACTGAAGCGCCTAGAACCGCTCAGCCTCACCGGCCGGCCAGAATTGATTTTATTCACCCGAAAATGATTTTCAAACAAAACGTCGTCCTCGGAAGAAAACTCGTTTATTAGCGTATTTGATGTTCCCAAATGATTCCCACGAGTTGCCAGTTTCCCTACCCAACAACTGTGAGACTGTTCCTTCTTCGTCAGCCTCACTGTAATCTCTTCGGCTCAGTGATGTACAACTCCCGTACAAATAATTTCACTTGTTGCCATATTGAAAGTCGCGTAAGTAGCGTTTCCAGCTTTGCCTTGCGGGAAACACTAACTTGCATATAGGGGCAGTGGTGGAGGAATGACGTGTAAGCAGTTCATGCCTGTGAACGTAGTTCGATTTTTGTACCATGCATTTCATTCATAAAAATAAGTAAAAATCGGACCAATAACATCGAAAGATGCAGATGGACACGACTTCTGATTCAACTTACAGCTTAAAGCGCATTGGGAGAATAAATTAGTTTATACACTACGTTGTCTTTCATTTCTTAATGCTCACGATCATACATTGCTTGTTTCTTTCATTTTTTAATAGAAGAGACTCAACTACAAAGCAGATTACGTAATTTGAACAATACATGTGTCAAGCATAAACTGAAAATGTTGATCAAGTGAAAGAACGCTTTCCATACGGGTTACGATAATACTGTTTGAATGACTTTGTGTTTCACTTCTGGCTGCCCCACCTGCAGACAGCCAGGTTCGTACGTCAATCTGTATACGTATTACTAAGACGAGAATGTGTATGTCTTGTATTAGTGGTTTCGCCTGTTGTTTCCTCTGCTTTGCAGAGTGGCATACAATGAACAATACTTTTCATCACTTACAACTTGCGCCATGAGTCTTGGACGATACAGATAGCCGTACCGCAGGTGCAGCCACAACGGAGGGTTATCAGTTGAGAGGCCAGACAAACGTGTGGTCTTGAAGAGGGGAAGCAATGTTTTCAATAGTTGCAGGAGAAAAATAGTAAGTGAATATGGACTGAGAGAATGGAATGAAAGAGGAAGCAGGCTAGTAGAATTCAGCACAGAGAACAATTTAATCATCGTGAACACTGGGCTAAAGAATCTTGAAAGAAGACTGTATACGTGGAAGAGGTCTGGACACACCAGAAGGTTTCAGATTGACTATATAAGGGTAAGACTGATTTTTCAGAACCAGATTTTAAACTGAGCCACTTTCAGAGGGAGGTGTGGAAACCGACCACTACTTGTTGGTTAAAACTGTAGATTAAAACAGAAGATGTTACGAAAATGTAGGAGATTAAGGAGAAGGGATCTGGGCAAGTACAAAGAAATGGAGAATTTTGATAATTTCAGAGGGAGTATTAGGCGACGATTGCCAACAACAGGAAAAACGAATACAGGAGAAGACGAGTGGGTAGCCTTGAGAGATCAAATAGTGAAGCCTGCAGAGGATCAAACAGGTAAAAAGATAAGGACTAATAGAAACAGTTGGGTATCACAGGAGATGTTGAATTTGATTGATGCAAGGAGGAAATATACTAACGTAGCACAGGAAGCAGGCGAATATCTCTACGGGAAATACAGGTACTACCTATAGGAAAATTGGAGAGTTCTTTGGAGAAAAGAGAAGCAGCGACATTATTATCAAGAAGTCAGATGGAAAACCAGTAGTCCTAGGTAAGCAATGGAAAGATGAAACGTGGAAGGAGTATACAGAGGGAATATACAAAGGAAATTGACTCTATAGCAGTTTTATAGAAAGGTAAGAGGAAGTGGACGAAGAAGAGATGGGAGATATAATACTGCGTGAAGAATTTAACAGAGCACTGAAAGATATAAGTTGAAAGATTGCCCCTTGATTAGACGCCATTCCCACAGAACTACTGACATCCTTGGAAGAACCATCCATGGCGAAACTATTTCATCTGGTGTACAAGATGTATGAGATGGTGAAATACCCTCAGACTTCAAGGAGAATGTAATAATGCCAATTCCAAAGTAACTAGGTGCTGACAAGTGTAAATATTAGCGAATTATTGGTGTAATAAGTCATGGCTGCAAAATACTACCACTATTTCTTTGTAGAAGAATGGGAAAACTGGTAGAAGCTGACCTCAGAGAAGGATCAGTTTCGATTCCGGAGAAATGTAGGAACACGCGATGCAATACCGCCCCTACGATTTCTCTTACAATATAGGTTAAGGAAAGTCAAATATATTTTTACAGTAATTTTAGACTTAGAGACAGCTTTTGTAAATGTATACTGGCATACATTCTTTGAAATTCTGAAGGCAGCAAGGGTAAAGTACTGGATGAGAAAAGAATTTTGCAACTTGTACAAAAACCAGATGGCAGTTATAAGAGCCGAAGGGCATGAAACAGTGGTTGAGAAAGGAGTGAGGCAACATTGTATCCTACATGCGAAGTTATTCATTCTGTATATTGAGCAAACAGTAAATGAAACCAAAGAAAATTTTGGTGCAGGAATTAAAGTTCAGGGGGAAGAAATCAAATCTTTGAGGTTTTCCTGTGACATTGTAATTCGGTCACAGACACCAAATCTATAAGATAGACAACAACAAAACAGAACTAAATTAAAGGATTGCAATCAAATTAAGTCAGGTGATGTCGAGGGAATTAGATTAGGAAATGAGACACTAAAATTAGTTGATGAGTTTTGCTATTTGGGAAGGAAAATAACTAATGATGTAGAAATAGAGAGACAGGCAATGCCAAGAAAAGCGTTCCTGATGAAGAGAAATTTAGGAACATAATACATAATTCTGAGTATTAGGAAGTCTTTTCTGGTACTTGTCGTGAGTGTAGTCTTGTATGGAAGTGAAACGTGGCCGATAAACAGTTCAGACAAGAAGATAATAGAAACTTTTGAAAAGTGGTGCTACAGAAGAAAGATTAGGAATAGGTGGATGGGTCACATAAGTAATGAGGAGGCTGTCAAAAGAACTTGGAAGAAAAGAAGTTCACGTCTTAACGTAACTGAAAGAATGGATCGGTTGATAGGATACATTTTAAAACATCAAGGGATCATCAATTTAGTATTGGATGTACGAGTGAGGGTAAAAACGGTAAAGGGAGACGAAGAGAAGAATACAGTAAGCAGTTTCAAAAGGACGTAGGTTGCAAACCTTACTCATACATAAAAGGCTTTCACAGGATGATATAACATAGAGAGCTTTGGACTGAAGAGCACAATAAAATCAGCAACAACAAAAACAGCAATAACAACAGCAACAACAAGAATTTAAACAGTGAAGTGCACAGATTGATGGAGGTCGAATGTGCCATATAAACTGAAATTCAGCAACGCTTAGTAACAATACAGGCAGCCTCAAGTGGAACATTACTACTTTCAAACAGTTTATACAGATTCAGCGCCCCTTCGTTAAGTAAAAGGTACATTACCGGTAATAAAACACTAGTACAAGCGTACACTTTAACAGCTTATAACACTTATATCAATTAGAAGTAGGTTTATATTGTGTAACTGTGAATCTGCAACTACGGAGTGTGAATTCTTTGTTATTTAAAGTCCTTGACATCTCGGACATATTCTTGTCGTGGTCACCTTTGTGCTCATACGGTAAAGACTACCAAATCCACCGGTTAGTCCCTCAGCCGTTAGGGGTAAAACCCAATGGGACTCGGGGCAAGTAAGGCTAGCAACCTGCTTCCCTGGTACTTTAAATATGATGCTGGCAACAATCAGAGCAAAATGCCTCGGACCTTTGGAGGTGACGGAGTCCCACCTCTAACTGACAAACCAGGGACTCCTAAGGTACGACTTGGCAAACAAATGGTAATGAGATGGGGAGCTATTAATATCAGTGGGGGCTACTCTGGGAAGAAGGTAGAGCTGGCAGAGGCTGCAAGTAAGATGGGGCTGGACGTTTTAGCTGTTAGTGACATTCGGGTAAGGGGTGAGAAAGAAGAAGAAGTGGGAGAATACAAGGTCTACCTGTCAGGAGTCAAAGCAGGAATAGCACAATGGGGTGTAGGGCTTTACATCAGGAAAGAAATGGAACCCAGCGTAGTTGCAATAAGGTATGTAAACGAACGACTGATGTGGATAGATTTGACAGTGTCTAGCAAGAAAATTAGGATTGTGTCAGTATATTCGCATTGTGAAGGGACAGATCAAGATAAGATGGATAGTTTTTATGAGGCACTCAGTGATGTAGTTGTTAGAGTAAAGGACAAGGACAGTGTTCTGCTCATGGGTGATTTTAACGCCAGGATTGGAAATCGAACAGAAGGGTATGAAAAGGTTATGGGTAAATTTGGAGAGGATATGGAGGCCAACAGGAACGGGAAACAACTCTTGGATTTCTGTGCCAGTATAGGCTTAGTAATCACAAACTCCTTTTTAAAGATAAGAACATTCACCGGTATACTTAGGAAGGCAGGGGAACCAGATCTGTCATTGACTATATAATAACAGATCAGGAATTCAGGAAGTCTGTGAGGGACACACGTGTATTCAGGGGATTCTCTGATGACACTGATCATTATTTAATCTGCAGTGAAATTGGGATTGTGAGGCCGAAAGTGCAGGAGGTCAGGTCCATATGTGGGAGGATAAGAGTGGAGAAACTTCAGGATAAGGAAATCAGGCACAAGTACATAACAGCGATCTCAGAAAGGTACCAGTTAATTGAATGTAGTCAATTACAGTCATTGGAAAAGGAATGGACAAGGTCCAGGGACACAGTACTAGAAATGGCTAAAGAATGTCTTGGAACAGTAGTGTGTAAAATTAGGATGAAATAAACAGCTTGGTGAAATGATACAGTCAAGGCAGCCTGTGAAGGAAAAAGAAGGCGTATCAAAAATGGCTACATACCAGAACCCAGGTAGACAGAGAAAGTTATGTTGAAGAAAGAAACAAAGCCAAACAGATAACTGCAGCATCCAAGAAGAAATCGTGGAGACCTTTGGAAACAGGTTGGAGACTGTGGGTCAAGCTGCTGGAAAACCATTCTGGAGTGTAATTAGCAGTCTTCGAAAGGGAGGTAAGAAGGAAATGACAAGTATTTTGGACAGGTCAGGAAAACTGCTGGTGAATCCTGTGGATGCCTTGGGCAGATGGAGGGAATATTTTGAAGAGTTGCTCAATGTAGGTGAAAATGCGATCAGTAATGTTTCAGATTTCGAGGTAGAATGGGATAGGAATGATGATGGAAATAGGATCACATTTGAGGAAGTGGAAAAAATGGTCAATAGATTGCAGTGCAATAAAGCGGCTGGGGTGGATGAAATTAAGTCGGAACTCATCAAATACAGTGGAATGTCAGGTCTTAAATGGCTACACAGGATAACTGAAATGGCCTGGGAGTCGGGACAGGTTCCATCAGACTGGACAAAAGCAGTAATCACACCAATCTTTAAACATGGAAACAGAAAAGATTGTAACAACTACAGAGGTATCTCTTTAATCAGCGTTGTGGGTAAAATCTTCTCAGGTATTGTTGAAAGGGAAGTGCGAGTATTAGGTGAGGACCAATCGGATGAAAGTCAATGTGGTTTTAGGCCTCTTAGAGGTTGTCAGGACCAGATCATTAGCTTACGGCAAATAATGGAGAAGTGTTATGAGTGGAACAGGGAATTGTATCTATGCTTTGTAGATCTAGAAAAGGCATATGACCGAGTTACTAGGAGGAAGTTATTGTCTGTTCTACAAGATTATGGAATAGGAGGCAAACTTTTGCAAGCAATTAAAGGTCTTTACATGGATAGTCAGGCAGCAGTTAGAGTTGACGGTAAATTGAGTTCATGGTTCAGAGTAGTTCCAGGGGTAAGACAAGGCTGCAACCTGTCTCCACTGTTGTTCATATTATTTATGGATCATATGTTGAAAACAATAGACTGTCTGGGTGAGATTAAGATATGTGAACACAAAATAAGCAGTCTTGCATATGCAGATGACTTAGTTGTGACGGCAGATTCGATTGAACGTTTGCAAAGTAATATTTCAGAGCTAGATCAGAAATGTAAGGACTATGGTATGAAGATTAGCATCTCCAAAACGAAAGTAATGGCAGTGGGAAAGAAATATAAACGGATTGAGTGCCAAATAGGAGGAACAAAGTTAGAACAGGTGGACGGTTTCAAGTACTTAGGATGCATATTCTCACAGGATGGCAACATAGTGAAAGAACTGGAAGCGACGTGTAGCAAAGCTAATGCAGTGAGCGCTCAGCTATGATCTACTCTCTTCTGCAAGAAGGAAGTCAGTACCAAGACTAAGTTATCTGTGCACCGCTCAATCTTTCGACCAACTTTGTTGTATGGGGGCGAAAGCTGGGTGGATTCAGGTTACCTTATCAACAAGGTTGAGGTTACGGATATGAAAGTAGCTAGGATGATTGCAGGTACTAGTAGATGGGAACAATGGCAGGAGGGTGTCCACAATGAGGAAATCAAAGAAAAACTGGGAATGAACTCTATAGATGTAGCAGTCAGGGCGAACAGGCTTAGATGGTGGGGTCATGTTACACGCATGGGAGAAGCATGGTTACCCAAGAGACTCATGGATTCAGCAGTAGAGGGTAGGAGGAGTCGGGGCAGACCGAGGAGAAGGTACCTGGATTCGGTTAAGAATGATTTTAAAGTAATAGGTTTAACATCAGAAGAGGCACCAATGTTAGCACTGAATAGGGGATCATGGAGGAACTGTATAAGGGGGTCTATGCTCCAGACTGAACGCTGAACGGCATAATCAGTCTTAAATGATGATGATGATGATGATGACGATTGATTTGTTAAAATGATAAATTGTTATAATATGTGTATGTTCATAAAAATAAAATGTTTATTGAAAACCCGTTCATGCTGAGTGCACTTGTATTTGTAATATGTAGGGAAATTCCTCCGCAACGGAAGTGGCATGGCGTGCAATAGGTGGTTTTGGCGGTCGAACTGAGTGGCTCCTTGGTGTGAACAGTATGCTGTATGTGACTAACCGTAGCACGGTACACTTCGACGGTTCTAAGATAGGCAATTGGAAGCTGTTTTACAATGAGTTTGCCTCGGATGTGCATCCGACGATTATTTGGTATTCGCAGCAAAAAGGAATGGCTCTAAATGGTGTAAATCCGAGGCGAAGAAGAGATTTTATAGAGCATTTGAAGATCAAAAGCCGTGAGTACAATTAGCCGCCATGTCGCTTGCCACCAGTCTTCGCCACTGCTTCACTAACTTCTTACATTCAGCAATGTATTTGGGCATGGATCAATTAATTTGTGCGTGGTTTGAATAATAATAACAAAAACAAATTTGTGTCCTGAACCATATTTTCTATCCTGATCAAGAACATACGCAGGGTCCTCACCAAAGTGCTACTACAACCGATTATCCTGATTTAAATGAACAGTTCTTGCATTGAAGTGTTTTAAAGTGATTTTTGCCTAATGTAAAAGGAGTAGTAAAGATTATAGTTAAAACAACAAAAGTAAAGTTAGATAGGATTTTGCTAAAGTATTCTTAGTTTATTACAAAGTATAGTTTTGTAAGGAATACAGTGCAAGATTGTGTAAATATTATTGTCTAAAATACGTGCTACACAGGTGATAAAAAGGCAGATAAGTTAAGCTCGTTTTCGGAAATAGTGCGATTTTGATTTCTATCATGAATGGTTCATCTCTTGAAGTTAATTAAGCCCAGTGTTGTGTTTTACTGTCTTACAAAGCAAACTATGAACCACCCCATAAGAAGTTAATGATTATCTTTTTGAATTAGTCTTTTCTACTGTAATAATCAGAGAGAGTTGACTCGAGAAACTATAGTAATTTATGGGTCTCCATCATATTCTCCCCTTATTAGGAAAAAAATTGAACTATTACTGTTGCTAAAGAAAAATAACGTATGTAGAGGAGCTCAAACAGTGTATTTATGAGATTATTCATCGTTATTGATTTTTTTATATCGGTTAAGATAAAAGGCCCTCAGGTCCAAATTTAATTCTGCACTCTATGCAGTAACATGTCAGTATTTGATTAAGTAATGCTCTTGAGTGTAGTAGTCATTGGTATGAGCCTGGTGGAAAATTACTTGTAATAATTTACTGATGTGTGAATTACTGGTAACTGCTGCTACACACATTTCAGAGTGGACTGTGTCAGTTTGCATCATGTTTGCTGGTCAAAGGGAAATCTCAACGAAAGTAACTTGAATAACCAATATACAATGTACATTTCCAAATTAATGTGCTTAATTGTGGTGGCGGCAGTTCATTTTTTTATTCACTTATGATTTTATCACTTCCATCAACTCCCAAGGTCCATTTTGTTTTTTTCCTGTTAACTTCATCAAATTCAAAGTTAAAGTCCAATACCGTTGTCCATTAGACACACGCGTGGTCAATCCTAAAAATCCTCCCAGAGGGTAGCATTAGCTTGTTTCACGCAAGTTAGTGTTATAAGCTGGACTTTACTGTCTCTTATACTACCACAGAACTAAAAAAGAAGTCCAAGCCATTACGTTTAACGTCATAGGTGGGAAGAATTACGATCTTAAAATATTTTTGTTCGTATGTTAGTTATGGATTATGAATAAACCACTTACCCGAAATGTAGAAGAAAAATTCTTAGGATGTGTTAACAGAACTTACCGATTCCGACAGAACAAGAATACTGGTAGTTGGGATACAAGAAAAAGTGAAACGTACAGGAATTGACAAACACTGTCAGACTAAATAACTGTGAGCAACAAATCAAAAGGGACCCTGACGGTAAAATGAAAATCCGAGAATCGTCACGAGTAGACAGGTTACATAATATGGAAAATCAATTAGGAGAACAAGAAGGAGATAAAGAAGGGAACGAAAACGTGCAACAGGAGATCAAACGGAGACTGAAACAAATATTTTATATTATTACATTTAAGTTCACTTCTAACATAGTTCCACTAATTTTGAACACATAATTTACTGTTTTATTCACTATTTGCTGCAAAATACACGCCGAAAAAACTGTTATAGCTGGTTATCATCATTTAACCCACCGTGATCCCATTAAGTATTCTACTGGTTGTTGTGAAACAGATTTAATATATGCCATCTTGTACGATTATTTTGAGTATCAGCTAGTATGATAGCTGTGGACGACAGATCTAAAAAGAGTCTTCCAAATTTAAAGCAACACCTCACTTCCTTCACTGCCTCGTACGTTTGCTACTTTTTCCTCTTGAGTAGCACACAACACGTCTTTTTATGACTTCTTTTCTCATTTAGGTCTATATCTATCAGGAAATGAACCAAAGCTTCTGCTTGAAGTTTCATAGGGGAGGTACTCCCTAATGGTCGCCCGCGAATACAGTGCTCAAGTAGCCGCGCACTCCCTAGCAGCTGCTGTGCCTCGTCGATTCTGTCGTCGGTGTTGCATGTGTCCGTCTTTCCACTAATCTTTTTCTCCATACCAAGGGGCTTGATAATTCAGATATGAAGAACATAAAAAATATATTTCTATACCCCCTTACTGTGCGTCGCAGCCGGCCAGAGTGGCCGAGTGGTTCTAGGCGCTACAGTCTGGAACCACGCGACCGCTACGGTCGCAGGTTCGAATCCTGCCTTGGGCATGGGTGTGTGTGATGTCCTTAGGTTAGTTAGGTTTAAGTAGTTCTAAGTTCTAGGGGACTGATGACCTCAGAAGTTAAGTCCCTTAGTGCTCAGAGGTTTTTTTTTTTTTTTTTTTTTTTTTTTGCGTCGCATGGAAAGAGAGATGTCATCTGCTCTTGAAGGTCTGCCTTACCAATCTACTTTTTCACTTTGTTTACTAAGGTCAGCTACCACGTGAAGCGCATAGCCTGAGCTACGTTCTAGAATATATACAAGAGCCGATTATCGGCTACGAAGTGAATTCCATGCATTAATGTAGGGAAACGCATATTTGCGAGCTGAGCTCGTCATACGTTTTAAATGCTACAGAAACTCTACGCGACCACAGCTTGCTCTTCGATGTGATTAGGTTAATTCATCTACACACATAATAAATTAAATGTTGAGTTCATGTTGTGCAGTATGACAGTCGATTTCTCGTCATTAGGTTTCAGCAAAATTGCATTTCCAGACGCTCTGCTCATGCGTGTGCAATCCGGAAAGGAGATGCTCGAAACTGACAGATATTAGTCACAGTGAGTTTTGTAATTTTCTCGTGATCAAACACTAGTATGCATAGGAGACTTGGTTAGAACATATAAAGTCTGATTCACTGACTTCTGTTTACAGTTTTTCAAGAATGTGGCTCTCAGCGCCTTTGATTTCTATTGTCACCAAACATTTCTTGCTGCTTGACTTACCGGCGACAACATTTCATTTCATCAATATAATAATTATAACTGCAATGCCGAGGAAACTGGTAATCAGCAGCGCTCTTAATGCAGGTTACTATTCCGAAAAACATACAAAATGACACAACATAACCAACGATATGGATGACTGGATGACGTAATTTTTCATAAAATACTCAGAAATTTTTTCACTGTCTCTTTGCACACGGACCACAGACATTACAGCTATTCATCCACGGCGAGCTATAAGGGACTCAAGTGTTTCAACTACCGAACGTGCTTCACTAGCTACACTCCAACGCCCCTTAACTACTAAAGCGTTTCTAGTTCACTGAAAAAAATCAGTACAGGAAGTCTGACTGCTGAATTAGCGCCTTATATTTATGAAACATCCTATCAGATTTAAACTGTGCGAAGTACCGGGACTCGAAGCTGGGACCTTTGCTATTCGAGGAAAACTGCTCTACCGACAGAACTATGTAAGCATGACTCGATAGCCTGCCTCTCATCTTCAATTCTGCCAGTACCTCCTCTCCTACCTTCCAAACTTAACCGAAGTTCTCCTGCGTACCTTGCAGGATTCCCGGAAGAAAAGACATTGTGGACAAATGTCTCAGGCACAGCCTAGGGGACTTCTCTTACAATTTTCACTGCGTCGCAGAACATGCGCTGATTTGAAACACCACACTGTGTACCGACCTGGGACTCAGTCGTTTACCAGGTTCGAGTCGTGGTACGGCACTCAGTTTAATTTTCAAGGAAGTTTTAAAGCAATGCTCACTTTGCTGCAGAGTGTAAATTTATTCTGTTCTACTTCGGACTGTATGTTCTCAAAAGTTGCCCGTGACTCATAAATTACGCAAGAAGCAAATATTTGCACAGTCAAACACTTGCAGCTGCGCTCTTAAAAAGTATGTAAGTGGAATATGTACGTTATTACTCAGAAATTCACTGTTTAGCACAAATCAGAGACCCATTATATTGTTGTTTGTCGCAAAAATTCTTGTTTCACTTGTAAGTGGAGCGCGTAAAGACAGACAGTTTGTGTTGGGACGTAAGTTCCTCTACCTGTCTTATCTTATTCTTACTGTCATTCCGCGGGATGTACAATGGAAGTAGTTACTTTGGTCAACAATCTGCTTACAGTATTGCTTCTGTAAACCTCGCCAACATTCTGCAGTGTGAAGAACATCATAACACAATTTTCTCCCATCGACTCTAAAAGAAAATAGCTCAGCATGTCGCTCTGATACTAAGTTGAGCGCTTACAGATACAGCAGCACCTTTCTAAACTCATTCTCCTCCAAGTTTAATCTCAGCTGTTGAGGATACAAGTGATGGAGAGGTATGCGAAAAAATGTTCAAATGTTTGTGAAATCTTATGGGACTTAACGGCTAAGGTCACCAGTCCCTAAGCTTACACACTACTTAACTTAAATTATCCTAAGGACAAACACACACACACCCATGCCCGAGGGTGGACTCGAACCTCCGCCGGGACCAGCCGCACAGTCCATGACTGCAGTTCCTTAGAGAGGTATGCGAGAATAGGTCACAACATCATTGAGTACCTCTCTTAACACCTGACAACGCCTTTCCGGCAGCGCACCAATAAAATCTCAAACTTTTATTCAAAGAACATAGAACGGTGCAATACACATATCATCATACGAAACTTTTATATTATCTATAATACATATTTTTGCAATTTAAAATCTTCACTTTTTTGCAAGTGTACATATTGGAAATAATCTTTATACATTCTGTAAAAGTACGTTATTGTCGTATTCGTAGAACTTCTAAAAATTCACATCACTAGGTTAGAGACAGTATACACTGACGGACAAAAAAATTTCAAAACCGAGTATGAGTTGTGCGACATAAACGAAAGTTGGCCGGCGTGTTTCTACATCTGAAAAATGATGTCTGTTCAGATTTTACACCAGTCGAATAATAGTGGCGCTAGTAGCGTCACTATGACGATGGAAATCAGGTTTGCTTTATATACACGCTGCAACGGTCGTGGGAACTACTTACCTTTGAGACTGGACATGGTGAAGTTCAGAATATCGTCAAGGCGATAACAATGCCATTATCAACACCTCACTGAATGTGAAAGGGGTCGTGTAATAGGGCTACGAGAAGCTGGATATTCCTTCTGCGATATTTCAGAAAGACTTGGCAGGAATGTAGCCACAGAAGATGACTCCTGGCATTGTTGGTCATAGTAATGTAAGCTCTCAAGAAGAACCGAGTCCGGACGACCAAGTCGCACTACTGAGAGGGAAAGCAATTGTGTTCTGTGTATGGCTATGGCGCATCGTGCAGCATCTGCAGCAGGAGTTTGAGCGGCAGTTGACACCACAGTGACGCAACGAACTGTCACAAATCGATTACTTCAAGGACAGCTCCGAGCCAGACCCCCTGTAGAGGGCATTCCACTGACCTCAAAAAACCTCCATTAGTGACTTCAGTGGCTTGAAGCGAGAGCTCAGTGGAGGGCAGGGTGGAGATCTGTTGTGTTTTCTGATGAGAGCTGGTTCTGCCTTGGTGCCAATGATGGCCGTGTCTTGGTTAGAAGGAGACCAGTTGAGGGCCTGCAAACAATCCATCTGCGTACTAGACACTCTGGACCTACACCTGCAGTCACAGTCTGAAGTGCGATTTCGTATGACAGCAGGAGTTCTCTCGTGGTTATCCCATGCACCCTGAATGCAAATTATACGTCAGCCTAGTGATTCGACTTGTTGTGCTGCCATTCATGAACAACATTACAGGAGGTGCTTTCCAACATAATAATGCTCGCCCAAATACCGCTGTTGTAACCCATAGTTTTCTACACAATGTCGAAATGTTGCCTTGGCCTGCTCGATCACCATATCTGTCTCTATTCGAGCCCTTTTGGGAGACATCGGACGACAACTGGAGAGTCATGTCAAGCAGCATTAAGCGTCCCTGTATTGGCCGACCCGGTGCAACAGACATAAAATTCCATCTCACAAAATGACTTCCGGCACCTGTAAAACACAATTCATGCACGTTTGTGTACTTGCATTCAACATTCTGGCTGTTAGACCGGTTTTTAATGTACCAGCATTTCACATTTGCAATGGCTTACCTTGTGCTTACATTAGCCTGTACTCTTGCTGAGTTAATTACTTAAATATGTTACCTAGACGAACGTATTCCAGAAAATCATGCCATGTGTGGTCGCAAAACGTGCACGAATTTAACGAATGGGCTAGGATCCCATTACGGGATTCTGTGTTACTGCACGGACCTGTGTGTTATTGCAGCGGAGACTCATTAACAAAATTGCCGAACCATACTGTGTGCACAGTCCTGGTGCCGATGGCATCTAGATTTTGACGACGAGCCCCATAATAATCTCCGCATAATGTTCACTGCAGACATTTTAACTTGTGGAAAGGCATATCCTGGGCTGTAATTAGAAAGTAGTAGTAACAATTTATTTTTTGGATGCACTGTTGCATACCGACCTTGTCTCCGCCCTACGCCGTTAGTACCCATACTACGGTTCTTAACTTCTTATTTAATGAACGACTGGAGTCCATTGGTTTCTCAGTTCAATGGCAAAATACGAAGGAACAAAAAAAAAAATCTTGTCAGATTTATCATATATGGCTGTGGTAGACTTGTGATTCCACCATCAGAATAATTACGTAACTATCAGGGTGTTTCAGAAAGAAAAGAACCGGAAGCTGTAAAATGAAAGTGGCTGATGCGATCATAGAGCTATTGTCTATGGAAGAATGTATAGTCTCTGTAAGAATGGTGAGGCCCCAAGCTTACCACCAGAGGGACATGAGCGCACAACCACGTGACGATAGAGCGACCACGAGTCTGCGACGACCATCCACTGCACTCAGAACCATTGAAAACATAGAAAAGGGAGCTTCAAAAGAAGAGTAAACGGCAAACGGCTGTAGCACGTTTCCTTAGAGCAGAAAGTGTGTGCTGATCGGAAATTCATTGAAGAATGGCACAAGTGTGCGGAGAGCACTGTGGGTCCGTTGAAATGCTGAAGCTCAATCCAACATCTGATTTAATGTCTGCCACCGTATCTCGCCAGTCTTGAATAATGAAGGCATCCATCTGCTGGGCAGTGTTATCGGTGATGTGGTGTGGCTTTTCAGATCCGTGAATCGCTTGTGCCACGCCTTGACATTTCCTTTGGACATGCAGTGCACTTCGTATACTTACGCCATTCTTTTATAAATTTCCGTTCCCTGCACCCCTTCCACTGTAATGAAACGCACTACTCTCCTTTTTTGTTCTTAGAAGTGTATTTCTCTATTTTCAGCAAGACTGACGTGAGTGCTGTGGAATGGACGGTCGACGCTCTGAGTCACATGGGCGTGCGCCCACGTCACTCCATCGGCTAGTCTGGAGCTTCAGCGCTCGTATAGGGCGCCTCTCCTGCTGTGCCCGGCTCATTTCTTTTCGAATGATTCTAATACATTACTTCTAGAACAAACAGAAATGACGATTTAAAAACAGGCAGTGATTGATTTAAAGCTTGATACCGACAGTTAAAATTCAAATTAATTTCGATTCACTTAGTTTACGAGTGCCCGATTGTGACTTCGATCAATGGTATACAATTTATTTAAAATTATGGTTCTTTAGAATGTATGTATTCAGAAAATTAATTTTTAGTTTCTTGACCTGGAATGCAAGCGAAAGTAAGAATCTAAATAAAAGTTTCTGTGAACCAACGCTTATTTGCAATGTCGTCTTAGAGATCCCGCTACTTTTATCAGCCATTATTCACTGGTTTCTTAATATTACTTTATAATGGCTCTAAATATCTTGAGAGCTACAATGAACGATTTTAAGTTATAACCTAAACTGCACCGACGCTTGTCCGAGAATTATCTTTACTTTTCTTTTAGAATGTCTAATTAATAAGTTTATTAATTTAGCTCGATTATGGAACAGGAGACCGTATGATTTGCTATTTGACTGGCTTCTCGTTGGTTCATCTAACTCCAATAAGTTGTAGAACGCTTTTCCATAAGATCAAATTTTATACCTCGGAAACAACCCATTCAGTCCACGCTTATACGTTTCTTAGCGTTAGCTTGTCCGAGTGGATGTGTTACACGGCCACCCCCCCCCCCCTATAGTCCTCCCACTCTATAAGCCTTCCTTACTTTATGCCATAATGTTAAAACAGTGCTTTACTCATATCTGTCGGATTTTCCCTTTTAAGCATACTCATTACTCATTATACTAAAAGCAACACTAAATCACGTAAATATTTTATTTAAGACGTTCTAAATTTCTTCATTTGCCTCTGCCTCATACGCTCGCCCCTTGGTTTTTTACGATGCATTGTTGAAAGCGGAGTTACGGCTGAACAAGGATTTGTTCAGTTTGGTCAAGCGCGAGAATTAATCACCCTCCATGATGTGTTGTAGGTCCCAAAAGGTGCTGACGAACATACATTTGAATGATAGTCTTTCAGTACATGCTGGCACGCTTAAAAGCTAGATCTTCCTGCTTACGTCAGTCGTGCTGTCAGCAGCCGATCAGTCTGCACCGCCTGGTTGATTGTCTGGAAGACCTTTTGTGTACTTGCACGATATTTTGTCCAGTTCCTCCTTCTGTTTAGTATTCGTGAAAATTTTCTTCAGTTGGAGACAGTATGTTAATTACTATTGGTGTAAATTTGACGATCCAGTGGTCCATTCTTCAAGTCTTTTGAGTGTAGTTACATTGCTGTAGGGCTCATACTATAGGTGTTGGAGTAGTGACTGTTTTAACCCCGTCTCACAGGTCTTAGGGAAACTTGTGACCGTTATACAAGGGAACCAGTGCTAAGAATTTATGAGCGTCCGACGATAAAACTTTGCTTGCTTGTCAATGGTGCAACACGTCATGTAATTTATAGTAGTAGTAGTAAGTTCCTATGGGACCAAACATCTGAGGATATCGGTCCGCGTAATTTGTCTCGCGCACCAGATGTCTCTAGAAGAGTATGGATAGCACCCCGGTCGCGTGTGGGACTTGGGTCACAGAATTACACTAAGGAGAGGGCTATGTGTAGAAAAGTGCCCAAAGATCACAAACTGACAATTCATAGTTAATTACACTGTCACACCAATGTTAGAACAATCCTGTTAATTAAACCTCAGAATTTATGTCGATCTGTGCTTGATGCAATAAATGGGTATAAACAGGAATAAATCTCCATTTGGAAGAGAATACAATATTCTTTTAATCTGCATGGCAATTAGAATGAAAAATATGCTTCTTTTGAGAAACCGATAGATGTATAGGAAAGAAAAGATGTGATGTGGTTGCCAACTTACTCCGGTCTACGGTGATTTACATCCAAGAGACATTGCCTCCACCAGCTCCAGCGAAATCGTAATCAAGAGTTTGGGCCTGAATCCAGCGAGGGAGGACTCCGACATCCGCGGCTGGCCGGAGGAAGCACAGAGAAAATGACTAGGGAGAGAACAAGGGGAGAGCCGGCGCCCTAATGATCCACCATTTTATTGTGAAAGTCTCAAAATCGGTCCGCGGCTAGAAGATACGGCAGCTGTTTCTCCCTGGTTTGCTAAGTCACTGCACGAAAATTACAGACGAGCGCGGGCGTAAGTGCAGGGGCGTTGGAGGCACCTTGCCCTCAATTTCGGAGCCGCCATCCTGGGGCGGACTCGCAGAGATTCCTCCGGGCTCAGCCCGCCAGGCGCCGGGAGGTCGTTTCAATAAAAATCCGAGTGGAAAATTCTCTCTCAGATAAATGTCGCGCCGAGACGGGCTCCTGTGCTTCGCTTGCGGAATTCTGCCTGTGCGAGAGACCACTCACTCCTATAAATGGTTCGTCCGCTTTCGAGATTAATGGCTGGCAGTTCCTACCACTTCGTTGTTACGGAACTATCGTATCGGCGCAAACGGAATTTGATAAATCGTTTCTTCCTGTTTGTACTGTCACCGTAGGGGGAGTAACGAGATCTCTATAACGTGAGACACCTACACTCGTAATATATTATTTACCGAGTTAAACATCTGAATATTGTGTTTGGCAAGTGACAGCGCGCAAACCGGAGGTCTTGTTCTCTGAAGTTATGGAAACTTTCTTACATTCCGACATTCTGAAACTAAAATAGTTTATTGATTGGAGAGGCTCTGTGTCTGAAAGACGTAACAAGTTGCTTCAAAATAGTAGTACCAGGTTGTCTCTTCTCGTTCTCGATATTCCTATTTTCATACTTAAAATACAACCGTATCATTCCTGCTACCATATCGTCATTTACCCAAGATAAAAAAGAGCAACATATATTCGTCATCTGGCTGTTACGCGATCACACATTGCTCTGAATGTTTTCGTCAATGAGTTGTTTGTGTGATGTATTTCTGAGACGAACATGCAGATTCTGCCCAGTATCTGATTAAGCGAGTGTGGGAAACCATCTAAATGTCATATTTAGGATGACCTGTGCACCAGAGCAACATACGTTAGTCTGGTTACTTCTACAAAAGAGTGCTGAAAAGTAATGCCTCCTAATTTTTATGTGGAAACTCTTAAAGATTTTTAAATTAAAATAATGTTATTAACTTTCCACACCTTAATTCTCAATGTCTACATATTTATTTCTCAACATAGTCATCCTGGTGACGAATGCAGTTCTCCCGACGAGAGACCAGTTTGTTGTTGCCGTCGCTGTAGAATGTTTGACATGTTGACGGAACCAAAATCTGACCTCTGCTTGCACAACATCACTATCAAAGTGAAGTTTTCGAAGGCGTTCTTTAAGTTTTGGATACAGATTAAAATCGGATGGAATGAAATCGGGAGGAAAAGCGCATTACTGATGACAGTGAACCCAAGGCGTCGGTTTGTTTCATATGTCGCTGCGCTCGTGTGTGATCCGGCATTGTAGTGATGAAAGATAAGGTGCTCCATGTGTGGACGAACTCTTTGAATTCGAAATACAATTACAGAGCGTTCTTTCTCAAGAACCGTTATAGTTACTTTACACACCGCCATGCTACATGCCATAATTCGGAGTCCTCTCGAGGCAGAAGGCTTCTACTAGGTGAACATGAAGAACAAAGATGTAGAACGTCCATAATGTTTGTTTAATTTAAAAGCCTTAAGAGTTTTCGCATAAAAAATTCGGAGGCATTACTTTTCAGCACGCCTTGGTATTAGAGTTTCGTTTGTATCTTCTTAAACATTTTACATTATAGTCTTCGAGCAGGTGAAGAAATGATCGCAGTGGTGAGTTACATGTTGAAGTATTCCATGAAACTTCTTACAGCAGTAGAACAGAAAAAGTGTGACGTATGGAAATCTATAACTTCGTCATCGGGTAGAGCCTCCCTTCTCAACCGCCTTTAGTTTGTTGAGTGACCTTTACCGTAAAATGACAATGAATCTTCTCCGCATCGGCTATAATTGCGAGAAGTTTAATTCCCAATTGAAGCGGCAGGCGCATTGCACTGCCTCCTATGTCCGCAGCTCGTGGCCTAGTGGCTAGCGTTGTTGCCTGTGGATCACTGGGTCCTGGGTTTGATTCCCGGCAGGGTTGGAGATTTTCTCTGCCCGTGGACTGGGTGTTTGTATTGCCCTAATCATTTCACCATCATCATTAATGACAGTGGATAGACTAGATCGAGTCAAAATTGGACTGTGTAAAAATTGGGGCTTCGTACGGGCGCTGCTGACCGCGCTGTTGAGCGAACCACAAACCTACGTTGAAGAGAGATGCAGTAACTTGTTAAGTTCAAGAAGTAATTAGATTCCTTATGCCTGAACAACCTCACTGAAGCGTCATTTGCGTTTTATCTGGTTAAGAATAAAATACAGCAACATGTGACATAACTTCCAACTCCTGATCTCATAAAACGTGATTAAAATATGCATTCGACTTTGATGAACAACTTAATTTGAACAAGAGCGCTCTTAGAAAGTAAAAAAAAGCAATGCCAGCATCGGTATTTGGTACATAAATTATTATGACAGAGTTACTGGACCAAACGATATAACGATATAGAAACAGACAATAAATAAACTGCTGTGAATGTAAATACCTTTTAGAATTATTGTATAGTAATGTACCTTGCCAACAAACCAATTGCTTTCGAAAACACATGTACATTTTATTCAACTTCACAACTCTACAGTCACGGGACAAAAATTCATATTATTTCGTATTGTTGGTGAAACTGACTCATTCAATCTGGACTTATTGATCGTTTTTCCTTCAATGTGACATTCTAATGATGTTGAACATACTGGAACGCGTTGGCTGACGGATGAGTATTTACCATAATTATGTAAGTGATAAACAGAACGATTTCGGACATCCA
Organism: Schistocerca cancellata; assembly: GCF_023864275.1. Taxonomy (NCBI): domain Eukaryota; kingdom Metazoa; phylum Arthropoda; class Insecta; order Orthoptera; family Acrididae; genus Schistocerca; species Schistocerca cancellata. The sequence goes on along the minus strand of NC_064629.1, from coordinate 389,251,675 downwards.
AGTGGTTGTACAAAACACTACAATTCTTTGTCAGTTTAATAACATCGACTCTTTTCAGGCTCTGACCCGAAAAGCACTAAGTCATAGCTGCGTTCTAAAACAATAGTTCTGTGCACATTCGTAATAAAGCGCACTTTTCAAGCACGCTTTTCTGAGCTGGAGGAAACAGTCATCACATTTCCAGTAGGTTGACAGTACAAACAGTCGGTAGCACTGTTTAGTATTCTTTTGTCCTCTGGCACGGAGAGGAAGCGCGGCGTTGCGTAGGCGGCAGAGTGGGGGCGGGGGGCTGGGAGCGGACACCGGGAGAAGGAACGAATAAGTAATGGAGGTCCAGCTGTGGCTGCTGCCGGACGATCGCGGCCTTTCTTCCTCATGCATCTTTCACGCTACGGAAGCTGCCAATGATAGCAAAACTCGCCCCAGATTCGATGCTGACAGAGCATTAGGCCTGCCGACGTGCAGAACACACACGCAGCCGCTAAGAAATTTTAATGATAAATCCAATATTAGAAAAAGAACAAAGAAATATACATGCATTACTAACTTCAATATAGTAATACACAAGTCATACCTGAAGGGGAAAGAAGAATTCACTTCAATTAATGACATCGAATAGAATGTAAATATAGAAGTTAAAAAGAGTGAAGGTTGGGATTGGAAACCCTGTCTAATTCGTCTTACTTACAGATGGACTAAAGGTTCGTACAGGACAAGAAAGTGGAAGGAAAACGTCTAAAACGATTTCAGTGGAAGAATTCTAGACATTTTCCCTTATAAATCTAGAAAAAGGAAGGAAAGCCTAAATCAGGAGGGCTGTTTGAAGCCCCTCTTTATGCATGCAAGCCCAGTGTCTCAAACATCGTGCTTCTTCGCTCGATGTGTGGGATACAGAAAATTCGTTACAGAAATTATAAGTTTTCCGAAAACTGTCGAAACAATCGAACTGTTTCAAATCCAAAAAGTTAACAAATACACTGAGTAGGTTAAGTACAGTGCTACTATATATGAGCCATTCGTTTTCAAAGTTCTATATTTTCCAAATTAACCGTAAATTCACCAACTTTTCATTCTACCCACCAATTGCCGATTCCAGTGCAGTACCTTGACAGAATGGCAACAAAGCAGGAAATAAGTGTTTGTGTTTCGGAATATGTGAGACCTTCCATTTATATGGAAAGGTTACTCGCCACAACGTGAGAATGTGGGGCACTGAAAATCCTTGTGAAATTGTTGCATATGAACGAGATTCGCCGATGGTTAATGTTTTCTGCGTTGTGTCACAGACGAAGTTTCATGGGCTGTTACTCTTCTTTGAGCAGACTGTGAGGGGTACCTCTTAGCTTGATTTCTTGCAGCTGTGGTTGTATCCGTAGCTGACTGCTGATTTCGAAAATTTCATCCTCTAACAAGATAGGACAGCCCTCGTTGGAGCATTGATGTTCGCCATTACCTGAACGACTAACTTCCGCATTGCTGGATTCGGCTTCGGCTTAACGGTGAAGACGATGTGGCTCTGATTCCTTAGCCCCCCAGGTCACCTGACTTAACGCCTTGTGACTTCCCTCTGGGGGTGATTAAGGGCCGTATTTACGTACGCCCATTGCCAAAAAGACTGTGACAGCTCAGAGAACGAAGCAGTGCCGCTGCAATAACCATTGACATGACAAAGAGAGACACTAGTAGGCCATTTGTAAAGCGCAAAAGACGAACTCGGCGAGTTTACGTTACTATTAATAAATCAATCATATTCGTACATGTAGCAGTTTGGAAAATATTAGAGCTATGAAAATGAATGAATCGTTTATAGGGGCGTTGTATAATATGTATGGAAAGCTGGTTGTAGCTAAGTGTAATTTCATGCAACTGAAGATGCTCAGTAGAGAAGGAAGTCCGCTATAAACGACGAGTTTAGTTGAAATCTACTACGATTATAAGGAAGAGGTGTGCACTCATCTTTCAACTGTTTGTCATGGATTAATGCAGCTCTCCCACATCAACGGGAGAAGATTCTGGTGGTTCCAGTTTTTTTATACGTGCGGCCGGGCAGGTACACAAAATTTCGTTTCTGTGGAACTGATGTCACTGCGCCGTAGAATTATGGAACACATTTTGTACCTTTCTTGGATGTCTATCCTGGTGGCTGCGAAACTTCTCGGTAGGAGTCAACACAGATTTACATGTATCGATTAAGTGAAACTCGTCTTGCGCTGTTCATTCGCGAGATCTGGAAGGCAGCATATGCTTCAAGACTACCAGAAAGTCTTCGATAAGGTCCAACACTGTTGCTTAGGAGTAAATTACTTGTTTACCGAATATCAGAGCGTATACACTATGGGATTGAAAATATTGTAGTTAACATTACGTAAGTCATTTACAACGAGAAGATATCATAACTCAGAGAAGTATAATAGAGCTGTTTACCATGCACCAAATCTTTAAAAAACCTGAGATATGGCATACTTAGCTCCTTTTTCGAAGATAATGCAGTTGCAAACAAGGATACCAAGTCATTAGAAAAATGCGACGAATTGCAGGAAGATTTTAATATGATCTGCGCTTGGTTCGAAGACTGACAGCTGACACTCAACTTACATTTAAAGGTAATGAGCAGAAACAGATAAAAACAGTCAAATAGTTGTTCTACAATATTAGAAGTCAATTTCTGGAATCAGCGTCTCAAAGAAGCTGTCCTGAGTGAGCTCGTGGCGAACGACTACGTACACTATCTGATCAAAAGTATCCTGACACCACTATATAATGCGGAATTGACCAATAGATGTCATGAGCGACAGTCACACCAGTATAAAAGGAGAAGGGCAGTGTTGTCGTGTCAGTCAAGAAGCGGTGACAGCAGAATGAGCAAGTGAGGAGAGCTCAGTCACTTCGAAAGTTGCCTATCGTTGGGTGTCACCTGAGTAAAAAATTCATCAGGGAAGTATCAACTCTTCGAAACCTGTCGTAGTCGAAAGTTAATGATGTGATTAATAAGTCGGAATGTGAAGTAACAACCACAGCTAAACCGAGAACACGCAGAGTTGTGTGCAGACGGACAGGGACTATTGAACATTGTGGTGGGTGGTTGTAAAATATCGCATGAAATGAGCGGGAGAAATCACTCGTGAACTCCAAAGTGCGAACAGTTGTCCCGCTTGCAGATTGACTATGTGTAGGGAGTTAAAAAATGAAGTACAGTGTAGCATATCCTCACAAACCACACATCTGAAGTAAATACTAAGCAATGCTTGAGATACTCGACAGTGAATGACTGCAAACGAGTGATTGGGAATCGTAAATCACACCGTACTCTGTGGGAAGGGTTTGGGTTTCGCGAATGCCTAGAAACGTTACCTGCCATTATGCGTAGTGCTAAACGTGAAACACGGTGGGGATGAGTAGGCTGTCAGTCACAGTTGAAGCCCATATCACATATGGTGCCATGTTACACATCTGGTTTCAGATTAGCCCCTTGGAATAATTATATCGGAGATCACCACCTCTCGTTCCCCTCCTCCGTTGAATCACGCGTAATTGATGAAAGACACCCCATTGAATCAGAGAATCACAGGGAATTGAGCAAGATCACCTAGAGGAATCATTACAATCCTCAGGTAGCAATGTCGTTTGACATAAAATGTCTGTAAATTCCTCTCAGCCAATGGGAGCACAATCGAGTGGCAGAATACCCCTACCCTTCCTCTTGACCAGTGAGGATCAAAGAACTCCTCCTCCACCTCCCTTCCTCCCCCCCCCCCCACCCCACACACACAAGAGCATCGTTTATAACTGGGACACTTGGAAGGGTGGAGTCCACTGTTGATCAGTACAGCATAGGATCAGTATGTGTCCATTTGTTAATAACAAATTACTTTAAGTTATATCTCTTGAGTTCTAGGGTGTCTACTTAATAATAATAAATTAATATTACAACATATAGATACAAAATAGAATTCACTACGCTTTCAGCTACTGAGATTCAACTACTTTTCAAGGCTATACAAACATCCACATTCCACACACGTAGACCCTTATAAAAGGAGACTTCTTAGGAGTTTTGGCAGGACAGCGAACAGGAAAGCATAATATAATCTCGCAAAAAACTTTACTAACTCTTTCATTTAGATTTACACACAGAAAACATCTCTTACCTCATTTTTATTTTGTATACCTTTAATAACAACTAACTTAATTTTTAACTTATAATTTGAATCTACATGTGAATCAGTCATTTCCTACTCCAGCCAGTAATCTGTCAAAGGCAAAGAAGCAATCTTCGCGATTTCTAGTACATGTATAATTTTCTTCCTTTAAAATATCTGTTTTAAGGTTTTAACAGTTATCTCTTTTCCTTCCAGCAATTATTCTATGCGGCAGCATTCAGGGGTTTTACTCTTGCCACTGATCCCTTGTATAACATTATTGTTAAAGCCCTCAGCATCTTCCCGGGTGCACGTTGACAAATCTTCTGCTTCACTTTTTGTGGAATTTACAGTTCACAGTGTTTGCAAATGCGTGTCCATTAAATGTTGCTATTCCATTAGTTCTAAACACAGCTAATAACTGTCTTATTGGTAAGTGCACAACATCCAGGATTTAACAGTTAGTTAACATATAACCATTCTTTCTAAGTAGATCTAAATGAGAATCGATACTAGTATGAGGCCTTGCATTGTCATGTAGAAAAGTTCCTTAGCACCTTCGTGGCGACGAACACAATGAAGTCGTTTCTTCAGTTTCCTGAGGGTAGCACAATACACTTTATAAGTGATTGCTGCACCATGAAGGAGGACATTAAACAGAACAACCCCCTCAGAGTCCCGCAAAACGGTCGTCTGAATTTTATCCACTGAGGCTGCAGCTTTGAAATTTTTCTTCTGAGGACAGGAGGTACGTCGTCACTCCATAGACTGCCGTTTTGTTTCCGGTTCGAAATGAAGAATCCACGTTTCATCGTTTGTGACAAAAAATTGTCGCGATGGTCATCGTAACGCGCAAGTAATTCCGTGCAGACGGTTCTAGTTGCTTTTTGTAGTCTTCTATTAGACGACGAGGAATCCAACGGGCCCACACCTTTGGGCACCCCAAATGGTGGACGATTGTGTCATCGAGCGATGGAGTGCAATGGTTAGCCCACTGGCGCCGCATTACAGAGGACGACGCTTCAAACCCACATCCGACCATCCTGTTTTAGACCTGAGCAGACACTTCTGACTCAATTCTCAGTGAGAGGTAAATTGAACCAGAAGTGTCTGCTCAGGTCATGTTTCGCCACATTTTGGGTAAGTGCATGTGAAGTGAACCAGTGGACAAAAATTGTGTGAAAAACTGTGTGGAAACAGTACACTGAATAGCCATTGATCGAGACACCAACTACACACGCAACAGGATGAAAACAATTTTGCAGATTACATGCTGAAAAAAAACGACAAAGAGCTCAAAAACGGGTGTATAATAATGCAGTTCATTTAGCGATGTAATTTTAAGAACTAAAAATTTTACCCAGAGGAGACGAAACATAGGTGTTCAAACATGCTGAGTAAATACAAAAATAAACGATTTGTGTTTGCAAAGGGTGATTTTCAAAAAAACCCAAGTAACGAAATCGTCTAGGTTCTGCAGCAGGAACTGCAAACCAGAGCGTTCGTCTTGTCTTCCTCCCTAATAGCAGACGGATGGTCAGTACATAAGGGGAAGACCTATTGACACTTCCCACTACCACAGAAGACTGATCAGTTACGGCAATCGAGCCTCCTCTTATAGCCTAAAGATCCAAGACTACAGCACTTCCGGTCACGTGATCTACTGCTGTTGCTTTCCAAATACCATTGTACGTACAATTCATTTGTAAACTCCCAACCCAGTTGCACTATATCTTTGGTTTTTGTCTGTTTCTCACTGAAGGCCCTACTCCCTACATACCTACTACCAGTTTCGGATGCTACAATGAATAATACGTGGGTGGATCCAATTACAGACACTACCTGGGACCTACCATAAGATGGATTCACATTCAGATGCTACCCCGGACTTCCATATGTGGATACATCTTCGAACACTATACTGGACATAACGCAGGTGGATCCGCTCCGTAAAATATCCCGGGTGTTACTCCAGGTCGCATCGTGTTGCGTCGACGTCATGATGCTCTCAGCCAATTACAACGCAGCATGGGCCCGATTTATTTATTATTACCAGTTAGTGTGACATCATACTGTATGTGTTATAAACGAACACGTAGGTAGAAGTAATGCCGTCACTTCCTGTTAATGACGTCATAGCGAATTCTATAACTAAAGGTAATCTATGTGTAAGAAATAGCACACCGCGATAGATAGACCTCCTGCCAAGTGATCACGACATCACTAGGGTGTGTGAAGTCATTGCAAAAACTCTGCGGGTTACCTATTTTCAACCAAAGATGCTGATGTATAAGAAATACCATGCCACGACAGATAAATACCTGACACGTCACCACCATGTTACTAGATTTTCATCGAAGTAAAATTCAAATGCTTTTGTCCAAAGGTGCTGTGTGTAAAGGTACTGTGTGCTGTGTGTATGTGTGTGTATGTGTGTGTGTGTGTGTGTGTGTGTGTGTGTGTGTGCGTGTACCATAGCACAACAAAATACGCGCCTAGAGCGGGAGAGAGAGCTGACCAATATCTGCAAACACCGCAACGAAAGTATGTCACCTGCAGGACAGCCCACCACTCTAGCACGACGTGTGGAGTGTAGCCGTGACCGCGAACACTGATACTTGGGTTATGGTCATGAGTACACTGTCAACAAACCAGCAGCGACCGAGAAAGTTGCACAATGTACGAGCAATCGTCTCCGGCCGGGTGGCTGGTGCAAAATAGACTTTTACGAAAATCAAGCATTCAGGAAGGGAGTGTACCACCTAGGCAAACCAGACTCGTTGACATCCTCACGCTAGCCAGAAGAAACATGTGGATACCTTCGCGGATAAACAGTGCAACAATTTAAGCACCAAGAAATCGCCCCTCCCCCCACCCCAACCCCTTTTTCTCTCTATAATGATAAGGAACAACATTCTCCTCTTCACCAAGCCATCATGATTTTAAACTTTGGCGTGGGAGAACTCACTGACTAGACAGTAGTTCGAATTTGTACCCATGGCCGGAAATGTACCGTTTCCGTGTTACAGCCGTTTGAAAACATGTTTGCTAGGTAGGTATGCACCATGGTAGTCATAGTGGGCGGTGCTTACGTCGGATCAGCTGATGTCATTTAACGTCTGTCCTGTCTCTCTGACCTGGTTCGAGTCTCATTCCCGTGTCTTCGAGCGCTGAGCAACATGGGTGAGTACACGTTTGCAGAACATACCGACATGATCCTTTTGTATGGCGAAGTTCACGGTAAAGGAAGAGCTGCTCGTCGCCTTTATTAAGGTCGTTACCCACAACATCCGACTTCATCGCATACAGTTTTCGTCACAATCACGCAACGGCTAAGAGAAAGGGGTACTTTCACCGTCAGTAGGCGTGATTGTGCTGCTCCAAGGAGACGCCTAATAAATGACCTGTAAAAATGGTCGCGTTACCAACATGTTTTCAAACTGTTGTAGCACAGAAACGTTAATTTATCGGAGATGAGTTCCCTTTTAAAATATTATCTACTCAGTCCGCACTACAAGTCCTTGACGTCTGTAAGGGGAATTTTAGGGCACCCTGTATACTCCTCACCACATACAGATGAGACTAAGCAATGGCAACAGTGCAGTAAAATTAAACTTTTCCTACATACAACATCAACGACTCACAGAGGTAACAAAAGAAAGAAAAATGCTACCTTAGAGAAGAGTTGAGTTCGTGTATCGTCTGCCAGTAAACCGATTCACCAAAGGCTTAGTTACAATTAACCTTCCACCATGTGCTTTCAGATTGCCACCAACGCACACACTGTGACTGCCGGAGAAAAGTCGGCTGCACATACCTGATACCAGCATTGGTCAGTTTGCGCTATCGAGTCAGGGGCCATGGCGCCGACGCCAAGGTTGCGATCCTTCAGCCAGACCTGGTAACAGTATCCAGATCGCGACCATCCATCACCTCTCTGTATATACGATCGCCAGTCCCGGGGTCCACAGCCTCGAAGTGCGGATATTGGTTAATAACAACCACGGAAAAACGGCCTACAGAAAATGATAAAGGGGGGGGGGGGGAGGGCGGGTCATCGATCTATGTGTCAGTCGAGTTAACGGAGTTCCTCCCAACCACTGCACGCAAATCTCCATTGAATTATCCTCAAGCTGCTCTACTGTGCAGTCATAAGAGAAAAGCGATATAAGCAGTACCCATGTGCCAGCCATGGCATTTTGTTATCTCAACAAGGTGCCTGATAAAACTACCATCGTGTCACATGGCGAGATCGCGAAGCAGGCAGTTGATACTATGTGAATAAAAAGGCAAAAAAATAATTTTATTACATGTCTTTAATCTGGTGGATTTTCCGATACGATCTTATTAACAAAAATGCATTATTTAATAGCAAAAACACACTTTACTCGAATTATTAACAATAATATCACCAAGAATAAAGTGTTACACATTAAGATTGTAGGACGAATCGACGTTTCCCCTTCTTCAAAGATATCGGCAGAGCTTCGACGATTCTCCGTCTATGACTAATGACTGATGAAGATGGATAAATCAGCCAATATCGGAGACAAGTTAAGATTCTATTGCTGCCAAGAGGAAAAGCCAGTAGAGAGAATATTACGAACTGTTTTTTATCGTTCTCTTTGGAGCTGCTAAATGCGACATCTTATTTTGAAAAGACATTTGTAATTTTCGCATGCGTTATTTTTCCCTTATGGAACTCTGCTTGTGGAAATCCTTTTAGGGAACATAGGTTAAAGATAGGGTGTAGGATCATACCTATTAAACCATCCTGGTATGGATCTCAGACACATGAGCATATCCAGTTTTATAATCATGCTGGCCACACTTTTTAGCAGTGCATCTTTTGTTGCTGTAACACACGTGACTAAGAAAACGACTTTCCCAAAAAATCAATAATGTAATGCACCAGCAAGTTCACTGAAAACGCTATTATCACATTACCTCAAATCTGACAACGCTCTTTTCGCAAAAATGCTGTTGAGAAGTGACATGCACATTCTACATGATATAAGAGAAATTATGGATCGATGGACGTGTTCCTCTGCAGTAACGTTTTCTTGTGAAGGTTATAAGGTAACGTACGGTGTGTGTGTGTGTGTGTGTGTGTGTGTGTGTATGTGTGTGTTATGGAGAGAGATATCGTATTAGCGTGATCCTCTTATAAGTGACCTACAATTTGGACAAACATTTAAAAACACAACGAACCTGTGTCTGATATAAGGGGCGTTCAAAAAGAAACGAGCTGGATGCATCATTACAGAAACCATTAAGTGTATGTTAGAAGTATTGACCCTGGCTGTTGAGACACTTGTCCCACTGTGACACAAGGCGGTGAATGGCTGTCTCATAAAATTCCCGGGACTGCGATGTTAACCAGTTCCGCACGTACAGCCAGACTTCATTGTCCGAGGGGAATCGTTTGACCCTCAGAGCCTTTTTAAGGGGACCAAAAACGGCCCCCTTCTGATTCACTTCCTGCAGCACGGGACAACAGTGAATGCCCAGCGTTACTCGCGACCCTTGACCACCATTCACCCAGCGCGATCAAATCAAAACGACCAGGCAATCTCACCCGTGGGGCCGGCCCGGGTGGCCGAGCGATTCTAGGCGCTTCCGTCTGGAACCGCGAGACCGCTACGGTCGCAGGTTGGAATCCTGCCTCGGGCATGGATGTGTGTGATGTACTTAGGTTAGTTAGGCTTAAGTAGTTCTAAGTTCTAGGGGACTGATGACCTCAGAAATTAAGTCCCATAGTGCTCAGAGCCATTTTTTTTTCACCCGTGGGGTCATTCTGCTCCACGACAATGCAAAGCCTCGTACGGCCAACACAATCGTGGTACTCCTGCAGAAATTTAAATGGGAGGTTGTCGGCCACCCTCCATACTGTCTGAACCTCTCTCCCTTTGATTACGCCATTTTTGGTCCCCTTAAAAAGGCGTTTAAGGGGCAAAAGATTCACCTCGGACGAAGACGTCCAGCTGTACGTGCGGGACTGGTTAACACCTCAAACCCGGGAATTTTATGAGACAGCCATCATCCACCTTATGTCACAGTGGGACAGTTGTCTCAATAGCCAGGGTCAATACTTCTAACATACAGGTACTGGTTTCTGTAATTATGCCTCCGGCTCGTTTATTTTTGAACGCCCCTTACATTTTTTTCAGGATTATACGTATGTAAGCGCTGGACTATCTGTAAAACAGACTTCTACTGGACGTATCTCTCGCGAAAAATATACCCACACCCATTAATCCAACCTGACAAGTGTCTCAGAGCGTCAATCAAATCCTTTATTTTGTCGTAACATACCACGAAAACCCTAAGCCTGTTATGTATGTGATAAATAATTATTGATTCGAAGGCCAGTCGTAGGAATTTACTTGCAACCACATAATGATATTGGCACTGTGTAGTGGAGCCATGACATATATGGACTGATTATGATTCTGCCAGCCATAGCTGCGAGTGCATAATAAAGTTTGTTTTCCAACCTCTATAGGAAGTAACTTATGTCACGTGATGGGAAGTGCCCCTGTCTGGGATCTTTAGGGTATAAAAGGAGACTTGATTATGAAAATTGATTAATCTTCTGTTTTAGTGGAAAGTGTCAGTATGTCTTTCTATAATGTAATAAACTTCTCTCAGCTATTAGGGTAGAAGACAAGACCAACCAATGTACACTTTGGTTTGTGCTTATTAAAGAAAATTGGCATTATTTATGCCGATATTGATAGCGTAAACTACACCGAAAACGACACGGTCCTTAACAAGAAGATTTTAAGTGTGCTTATATCCATTACAGAACCATTTTTTCGACAAAAGTATGGTTGTCAGAACCTGTGATCAACTTGACTCTCAGGAGCAGTCAGGGAAGGGACGGTCTGTAATATTAAAGAAGTAGATGTGTGGACCAGCCGGCCGTGGTGGCTGAGCGGTTATAGGCGCTACAGCCTGGAACCGCGCGACCGCTACGGTCGCAGGTTCGAATCCTGCCTCGGGCATGGATGTGTGTGATGTCCTTAGGTTAGTTAGGTTTAAGTAGTTCTAAGTTCTAGGGGACTGATGACCTCAGAAGTTAAATCCCATAGTGCTTAGAGCCATTCTTTGTGTGGACCGTTCAATTATTGGCTATGTAGTGACTTCTCCAAGTTCTTCATTGCAAGACATGGTGCCAAGGCTAAGCTCCCTTTTTTCCTAAATGTGAACTACCATTTAGTGTAAAGAGGATTGTTGTTGTTGTGGTCTTCTGTCCAGCGACTGGTTTGATGCAGCTCTTCATGCTACTCTATCCTGTACAAGCTTCTTCATCTCCAAGTAATTACCGCAACCTACATCCTTCTGAATCTGCTTAGTGTAGTCATCTTTTGGTCTCCATCTACGATTTTTACCCTCCACGCTGCCCTCCAATACTACATTGGTGATCCCTTGATGCCTCAGAACATGTCCTACCAACCGACCCTCTCTTCTGGTCAAGTTGTGCCACAAATTCCTCTGCTCCCCAATTCTATTCAGCACCTTCTCATTAGTTACATGATTTACCCATCTAATCTGCAGCAGGATTAGTGGAAAAAATCGGCAAGAAAGCAAGGGAAACCATTTCGCGGGAATAAAAATTTCCTGTGGCTATACCACGTTAAGTGGAATAAGCCCACTTTGATTTGGATGTACTAATGGAAGTATTGCTTTTTGTTGACGGCTATTACGGTCTGGATTTTGACATAACGTAATATTTGGCGGGAAGTTTTGATAATATGGAGACGTGCGACTATCAGACCACGACTTGTAGATGGAAGGAGACTGCCAACGAAAGAGATATGTCATGATGGACAACGGTAAGACAGTAGGAGTAGACAGTATAACGTGAATGACCACCAGCTGTAGAGTAGCGATGTAGAATAGTTTTTAGGTACTGTTAACCACCTTATAGAAATTAGAATGCGTCCAGACACACGACTACGTGGAACTTTTACGTCTTTCTTGGCTAAGGAGCATGGTTTAACGAGGCTGGAGGCTACAATATACAACTATAAAATGTATCGTGTGTTTGACCTTGTGCTAGAGTTCTTAATGTAGTAAACTCTAAACAATACGTACAGTGTGCTCCACTTTTTTCTGCTCCAGTCACTGCCAAGTTGTGTCAGATAACAAGTAACTTACAGAGCAGTAGCTGTGTGGTGTTTAACAACATTCTGCAGTTTTTCTACTGAGGTAATGAGAATAGCCGAAAACTGACTTGTGTACCAGTAAATCTTCCTCGCATACAAGGCCGAAAACAGCATATAAATTATGTTTCATCTGCATACAGTTTTAATTAGCTACCCCGAATTCGAATTAGTATCCACAAACGATGTTATTCCGCAAGTCCTAAGAAAAAGAGTAAATGTATCGCACCGACTTAAATCATTCTCCACTAAAGGAATTATGCCTTTAAGTGCAGTTAATGTGCTGTGTGTAAGGAAAAGAAATAGGAAATGGAAGAGGTCGAAGCTAAAAACTAGAAAATGGAGGATATGGCGAAGACAACTGTCACAAATGGAGCACAGAAACTTCGATAGGAAAAAGAAGCTACTGCAAATGTACAAGCAAGGTTTGCCTATTGTCTTATGCACAGTGTATGGCCTGGCTGCGACTGGGGAATATAAACAGAAATTACACTAAACAGCTCTGGAAATTGGTCACTTGTTGAAGTATTGGTTGAAATCAGTGGAACTGAAGATATTTACTACGTTAAAGGATACACGGAGAAAAATCTTATAAACCACCATTCCCATTTGGATCTACTTAGAAAGAATGGCTATACTCTGTCTAACTGTGGCGTCCTGGATGTTGTGCACCTATCAATAAAACAGTCATTAGCTGAGCTTAAAACTAATGTAATAACAACATCTAATGGACACACAGTTGTAAAAATTGTAAACTTTGGGTTCCATACAGGTACTCCAGAAGAATGCAGAGCAGATTACTTGCCAGCGTACACCCAGAAAGATGTGGAAGGTTTTGACACTGGTGTTATGCAAGAGATAAGGCGCGAGAATAAAATCGTCGAATGCTCTCGTCTAGAAGAATTGCAGGGAGGAAGAGATAATTGTTAAAGCCATAAAACGAATATTTTACAGGAAGGAAATTATATGTATACCAGAATTCGAGACGATTCCTTCTTTGTATTTGTCATATTACTGCTCAAAAAGGTAGTGGCTGAGTCAGATGTAGATTTAAACTATTAATTAAAAATTAAGTTACTTGTTATTAAAACCACACCAAATAAAAATAAGGAAGGAGCTGTTTTCTGTGTGCTTAATATATCCAAAGGTTAATAAAGTTATTGTACGAGACTATACTATGCTTTCTTACTCGCTGCCCTGTCAAAAGTATTAAAAATTCTCCTGTTATAACGGTGTACGTTTGTGAAATGTGGGTAATTGTATGACCCTGAAAAGTAGTTGAAACTAGGTAGCTGTTCGTATATATTGTGTGCAGGCGTCTGCACACTTCGTGTACTTGTAAAAACATTGTATATGTACAATGACGGATGTAAACATTGCAGCATCATAGAGTTGTGCGACATAAACGAAAGTTTGTAGGTGTGTTTCTGCGTCTCAAATATGTCTATACAAATTATACGCCAGACGCATATGAGGACGCGAATCAAGTTTGCGTTAAATTCATGTTGTACCGGTCGTAAGCGTTGGTTACCTTTGAGATTGGGGGTGGTGAGTTGATGTTATTCGAAGATGCCTGTAAGGTGACAAGGAATCCATTATCAGGCCCTCACTGAGTTTGAACGATGTCGTGTTACAGGGCTACGAAATGCTGGACGTTCTTTACTGTAGAAAGACTTGCCAGGAATGTAGCCACTGTAGATGATTACTGGCAGCGGTGATCATGAGAGTGTATGGTCGCAATAAGACCGAGCTCCGGACAGCCACGTGGCACTACCGAGAGGGACCATTGTGTTCGGCGTATGGCTCTGGCGCATAGTACTATGCTGATGGGATCAATCAGCCATGTGGGGTAGCCGTGCGGTCTAGGGCGTCTTATCACGGTTCGCGCGGCTCCCTACGTCGGAGGTTCGAGTCCTCCCTCGGGCATGGGTGTGTGTGTTGTCCTTAGCGTAAGTTAATTTAAGTGAGATTAAGTAGTGCGTAAGCCTAGGAACCGATGACATCAGCAGTTTGGTCCCTTAGTCCTTACCACAAATTTCCAAAAATCAATCAGAAAGAAAGTAAAAATAATGTATAAAATAGTAACAAGCGTACGTACAAATTAAGTGGGAAACGTGGCATGTAAGTTCCTCTTCTCTATACTAACTGTAGTGTAAATAAATGTATTTGATAGTCCTAAGTCATAAGAAAAAGATATGTTTGGATATAAGACGAATGTGTATATATGTAAAAAACAAAATAAGTTTGTAAATATGTCAAAACATTGCAAAAAAATTAGCTATGGAAATGGTGTACATAACGAAATGTGCATTTAAAAAAAAAAAGAAAAAGAAACGCCCTGTGTGATATGTCGTCAGAAACTAACAGCTAGTTAATAAAAGATAAATTCTTAATACATAACAAAAACTTATTTTAAAAAACTTGTACTGACAAAAGAGAAAGTGTTAACAAGAAGCCATAAAGTTAATTTGTTATATCATTGTTATTATTTCCTCAACCTGCCGCTACAGAATTAAGACCTGGATTCTACTCCACAATGCTCAGAACACAAATGAAGAGGCCTACACAGCTGGGATTGTTATAAACGATAATAACGGAGGGGGGGAGGGGTTAGGAGGGAGAGTTAGAATCTTATTTGTCCATTAGTTTTAGCCATTTTATTGTGCCGTCATTGGCTGAGAGCGGTAGGGAGCGGTTTTCTACGAGTTTTATATAGCATGACTACTATTAGGTCAACTTGCATAAGGTGTGTGGGTTGGATCACATGACTGGTATCGAATTACATAATGACCTTGAATATATCTTGTACAATTGCCTAACATGTGTGAAAGGTTCCCTTGGGTGACCTTGATCAATTCCTGGTAGTTTCCCAGAGGGAGGGGCAAAGTGGGGGCACCAAAGATATCAAATGTGCAATCTGACACTAGATGTGATAAGATCGCTATCTCGCCCAGAATCAACAGTGCTGTTCTACTGCTTATCAGTTATGGTGTTATCGTATCACAAGCCTGTATTGATAATATGACTGCAGACTACCAAGATCCTATTACTTTTCTCACAGCCTGTCGAGATAGTGTGCTCACCGGAAGTGATGCGTCGCCCGATATTCATTTGTGCTAGAAGCTGCCCTACTAGGCTACTGATGTGATGATGTGGTAATGGGATGTTTTCCGGGGTTGGGTTGTGATCCCCTTATTGCGCTTAAGAAAACGCTGAATGTGGAAATATATCAACGCATTTTATAGGTTTGTGTACCGCTTACAGCAGAAGAAGAGTCCTGACACAATGATTGTTTACATCAGCAAGACAATGTATCATGTTTTGAAATAACATCCGTGAGATAAAGATTCGTGGACAGTAATATTCCTGGAATGGACCGATATTATACCAACCTGAAACCAATGGAATCCCTTTGCGATGAGTTGTAGGGTCAATTACGTTCCATGCCTCCACAGACCTTCAGACACATCAATGAAACTGCACCCAGCAGAGTTCAAGCCATCATAAAGGCTAAGGCTGGAGACACCCCATATTAATGTTAATAGGTGTCAGGATACTTTTGATCAGATTGTGTCAACTTTATCTTCAGAAAGACAGATGCAAATGGGGGAATATAGGAATGATATTAAAACAGTGCAATTGTCAGCCAATCAGATCAGGCACAAAAGGCGTCGTTCGATCGATTCTTGAGTATTTAGAGCATTTTTCGCCCGTCTGTTGCCCTACAGAGTTGGGTAAACGGAAGAAGTATAGAAGATGCAATGAGGACCTATGACCACATTGCGGTTTTTATGAGGTGTGAGAGCCTCACAGAAATGCCTAATCCAATATGTTACGTTACAACAGACATGAGAGTCCCCACGCCAACACAAGTCGAGGAACAAATTACTTCCAGCAGGTTACATCTCGAGTAATTATTAGTTGAGACAAATTAGAGACATTCGGGCTATAAATTGGGCATCGACAGTTGACGTTTCAACACTCCTTTCCCGACTGGAACAAGAACTCTCTGCCACATACTGTTTGTTCGATTGTTGAATAGACATAGATGTAAATGCTTTTGGGAGTGAAAATCTGCATCTACATATATTCCGCACGAAGACTGTGATAGCCAACAAATACTACGTGGCGGGGGGCACTTTTTGTGCCGCTGTCGTGTCCCTCCTTTCTGTTCCAGTCGCAAATGATGCACGGGATGAATGATTGTTGCTAAGACTCCGTGTGAGTTTGAATCTCTTAATTTTTATCTTCATGTCTCTCGTCGAGGTATACGCAGAAAGAAGCACTATAATGACTACAGTTTCTAGGAGTATACGATCCTGGAACTATAATAGTAATCTACACCATGAGCCACAACTCGTTCCTTGTAGCGTCTGTCACTGAGGTTCGGGTGAGCAACTGCGTGGCGCTTTCGCGCTTATTAAATCAACCACCGACGTAAACGCTGCTCTTCTTTGGATCTTCTCTATTTCGTCTATCATTGCCAGCTGGTACAGGCCCTGGGCAGAGGAGTCATACTTAAGCATAGGTCGAAAGAAGGTTTCGTAAGCTACCGCCTACAGTTCTGACGATTCTTAAAACGAATTTCAGTCCTGTATCTACCTTCCAACGATCAGTACTACGTATGTGTACGTGCCACTTTAAACCGCTTCGTACGCTTATTCCCAGATATTTAATTGATTTTATTGTGTTGCGCTCGTCTATCATGCCCAATGCGTTACATTTGTTTATGTTAAAGGTCAACTGCCAGTCCATGTACCAACCGTCTATCAGCTGCAAACTATCCTTCATTTCGCTACAGTTCTCTAGCTTTGTGAGTTCTCTGAATATAACAGCATCATCCGCGAACCACACCATGAATCTTCTAACGTCATACGCTAGATCGTTTATATATATTGTGAAAATTAATGCTCCTCCAGCACCCCTTTGGGATATTTCTGTAGTTACTTATGAGTCTGAAAATATCTCTCCGTTAAGAATCCGTGTTTTGTTTTCTAGGAACTGTTCAATACAATCACAAAGCTGGTCTGATATTCAGTACGCCAGTGTTTTATTCATCAGACAAAAGCGCGGGACTACAGCGAACATCTGTGAATTAAGAAACACGGCATCCACTTTGGCGCCGGCAGCTAATGCCTTTTGGGTGTCGTTGACGAACAGAGGAAGATTCCTAGTTGATTCTTACAAAGAAGTTTTTCCGTCTCCGGGAATAGGTCAATACGCGAGCACGTAGCTTGTTCCTAAATTCCGCAACATACTGACGTCAGCGATAAAAGCCTATAGTTTTGTGCGTCTGCTTGAAGATTCTTTTTGAAATGAAGGATCGTTCTTACTACATCCTACGGTACACTGCTGACATAAGAGGAGCGCGTTGTTACGCATATCCAATTAATGATCGTCCACATATCCGTCAGGCCCAGTCGCAGTCGCCTTTTCTTTGTCGAGCGATTTTAACAGACATTGTATTCCCTGGTCACTTACTTCAGTATCTGTTATTCTCACATTCGTGTGACGACTGAAAGGAGGAAGCACAGTACGGTCGTCCTCAGTGAAAGGATTTTAGAAGAAGGAATTTGGTATATCGGTTTCCTATCTGTCATCCTTCGTTTCGATGCCATTATAGCCACAGACTGTCTGGGCAGACGGCTTTAAAATGTCAACTGATTTAACCCATATTGCATGATTAAAATTCGTTCAGAAGTAAAGTGTAAGAGCTACCTCAATTGAAGTTTATTTAAAAAAATTAATTTCATTTGTATGTGGTTACAAGTGGTGGTATGGAATCTGTCATTATAGATAACAATATGTGCCAAACATGTTTTGCATGATGGGATTATTCATTGTGCATACGTACCAAAGACTGATATCTAGAGTTTGAAACAATATCTTGAGGGGAAAGATTATTTTTTAACTACCCATCGACAACGAAGTCATTTGAAACGGAGTACAAGCCCGAATTACGGAAGAATGGTGAATGAAATCAGCTATGTCCTTTTCAAAGACTCCAAAAACCGTCATTCGCCGTAATCGACTTTCGGAAACAACTACCATCGTAACTGTGGATGGCTGGACGGTGATTTAAATCACTATGTCCCTAAATACCAGTCCAGTATTTGACCACACGCCATATTCCTCTGCAAATTCTTTGACATTTTCGACCTCTCTATTTTGTTAAGATGCTGAACTAGGAATAGGGGTGTTGGCTAAGAATATCTATATTAGTATGTTCAGTTTTGTGAGCAGTGACTCTGATTTTCCTCAAAGATTATAAAATGGAGGGATACTTGAGTTGAACAAGTCGCTGGTATCAAGGTTATTAATGTGCAACGGGATAAACCACAGCAATGCTTACAACCACAGACAGAGAATCAGAACACAGGCAGTGGCAGCCGCCAGTCGTCGTCCTGGTTGTTCAGCACCCTCAGCAGCAGCAGAGCGCTTCCATGACTCCGTTTCCGCGTGTCAACGCCCTGGGGGTGGACCGGGCTGCAGTAAGCTTCTAAGAGTTGACAGACTACAAGGTGACAATAGCCGGACCTTAGTCATCAGCTTGTGTTGTACACATTTCTGCGTGACACATAAACACGGCGCCGTCTGTAAAGTCAGCCCAGAGTAGCTGCATGTATACACCTTCGGACCAGCACCTTGTCGTTCCACTGCTGGGCAGCAATATGGCGTCCAGTTTGCGCTGGTCAGCGCTGTACTGATGACGCTGCCGCCACTAACGTTGCCAGGCCTCGAACCTCTGTCTGCCGTCTGAACAACCAGGCGTTTGGGCAGCACAACGCGCTAGTGCCCTCACCATTGCGGGACGTGATGCAGCCTGGCATATTCACAAGTGCCGTTCTTTGTCCGGCTGACCACATCAGGGGCCGGTGCTAACGCGAGACTTCTCCGACACAGCAGCAATCATAGCGGTAGCGCACGCTGAGTTCTGTCACCTACGAGTTAATACCAGAATTGGGCGGACTGGTAGTCGTAGCGATGGTGCATTGGATGACCTATTTTGCCACCAACGCTAGTAGCATCAGTCTAATGTACGTAAAAAACAGCAATGAAGAGAGATTTCTATCTAAAATTGCTTTCTTCCGCCATACCTGCATCCACCTTCGGCAGAAAATCGCCGCCCTCACGCACCCTTCCCAGAAACTCTTGGTGCCAGAAGTGCTGTGGAAGACGAAGATGGTCGACAACTAAGAAACAACAGCCAAATCCATAGTTCTGCAGCAGGGACGTCCTTTGAAGCAGTATGAGTAAGTGCTGATTTTAGTGTTTCTTTTTCTGGCGCATGTGGTTGTTTCTGATCCTTTCTTCTTCCTTATTATTTTGGGTACACCGTACATTTCTGTTGGCAATAAGTAGGCAATAGGGTTAAACAGTCAGCTCAGGATGCGATTCAGCGTGCTACAGATGAAGCAGGTCAACTATAGGCAGGATTAAGACAACTAACAAGAGAACCTCCCCATCGCATCCCCCTCAGATTTATTTATAAGTTAGCACAGTGGATAGGCCTTGAAAAACTGGATCCAGATCAATCGAGAATACAGGAAGAAGTTGTGTGGAACTATGAAAAAATAAGCAAAATATACAAACTGAGTAGTCAATGGGCAACATATGCAACATCAAGGAGAATAAGAGTTCAAGAGCGCCGTGGTCCCGTGGCTAGCGTGAGCGGCTGCGGAACGAGAAGTCCTTGGTTCAAGTCGTCCATCGACTGAAAAGCTTAATTTTTTTATTTTCAGACAATTATTATCTGTCCGTCCGTCCGATGCAAGGTAACTGCGCCGTAGTATGGGGACGCCACACCTAAACAAACATGGAAACACATGACGTCAGTCGACTACAGCGCACGGAAGAGAGAGTATTCCTGCTAACGAGGCTCCCTGGCTGGCAGTTGACTGTTCACTACTTTGGACGAGAGTGCATTAAATACGTGAGATGTATTCCGTGGGCAATATGAATCCAGCAAATATAGCTCGGGCCTTCAATAACAATCGCACGGTTTTGCGGTGCGGTCGCAAAACACAGGCGCTAAACTTATTACAGTGAACAGAGACGTCAGTGAACGGACGGACAGATCATAACTTTGCGAAAATGAAGAAAGTAAAATTTTCATGCGAGGGAAAACTTGAACCAAGGACCTCTAGCTCCACAGCGGGTCACGCTGACCACGGGACCACGGCGATCTGACGCTGCCATAGTCCTTGATGTTGCTTATCTTTCACATGGACTACTAAGTTTGTATATTTTGCTTACTTTTTTTATAGTTCCACACAGCTTCTTCTTGTTTTCTCTATTGATCGGTGTCCGGTTTTTCAAGGCCTATCCACTGTGCCAACTTATAATCAAATCTGAGGGGGGTGCGATGGGGAGGTTCCCTTGTAAGGAACGAATGTAGGGAATGGTCACATCGTAGTGCACTTACTCTATGTGATCAAAAGTATCCGGATACCCACAAAAACACACGTTTTTCATATTACGTGCATTGTGCTGCCACCTACTGCCAGGCACACCATACGATCGACCTCAGTAGTCATTAGACATCGTGAGAGAGCAGAATTGGGCGCTCCGCGGAACTCACGGACTTCGAACGTGGTCAGGTGATTGGGTGTCACTTGTGTCATACGTCTGTACGCGATATTTCCACACTGCTAAACACCCCTAGGTCCACTGTTTCCGAAGTGAGAGTGAAGTGGAAACGTGAAGGTACACGTACAACACAAAAGCATACAGATCGACCTCGTCTGTTGACTGATAGAGTTGAAAAGGGTCGTAATGTGTAATAGGCAGACATCTATCCAGAGCAGCACACAGGAATTCCAAACTTCATCAGGATTCACGGCAAGTACGTTGACAGTTGGGCGGGAGGTGAGAAAACTTAGATTTCATGGTCGAGCGGCTGCTCAAAAGCCACACATGACGCCGGTAAATGCCAAGCGACGCCTCGCTTGGAGTAAGGAGCGTAATATTGGACGATTGAACAGTGGCAAAACGTTGTGTGGTGTGACGAACCATGGTACACGATGTGGCGATCCGATGGCAGGATGTGGGTATGGCAAATTCCCGGTGAACGTCATCTACCAGCGTGTGTAAAATTCGGAGGCGGTGGTGTTATGGCGTGGTCGTGTTTTTCATGGAAGGGCTTGCACCCCTTGTTGTTTTGCGTGGCACTATCACAGCACAGGCCTACATTGATGTTTTAAGCTTCTTCTTGCTTCTCACTGTTGATGAGCAATTCGGGGATGGCGATTGCATCTTTCAACACGATCGCGCACCTCTTCGTAATGCACGGCCTGTGGCGGAGTGGTTACACGACGATAACATCCCTGTAATGGGCTGGCATGAACAGAGTCCTGATCTGAATCCTATATAACACCTCTGGGATGTTTTAGAACCACCTCTCCTTAGCGCAGCACTCTGTGAAGAATGGGCTGCCATACGCCAAGAAACCTTCCAGCACCTAATTGAACGTATGCCTGCGAGAGTGGAAGCTGTCAAGAAGGCTAAGGGTGGGCCAACACCATATTTAATTCCAGAATTACCGATGGAGGGCGCCACGAACTTGTAAGTTATTTTCAGCCAGGTGTCAGAATACTTTTGATCACATAGTGTATCTATGATACCAACACCGCTTCGTTGGTCAGTCCATTTTCCTGGATATCAAGTGAAGATGTGATTGTGTTTTTTTTTAAGTTTTGATACTAACAACGCTTTGTTGGCCACTTCATTGCCCGGGAAATAAGGTGAATATGTCTTTGTGGATTCTGATATAGTTGGCGGGTTCAGGAATTGGAGTAATGAGCAATTATTGAGTGTAACTGAACTAAACTTAGTGGCAGACACTTGGGCGTATGCAACGCGTCACAACAAATTAATAGAAGCACATTTCTTCGATGACTTGATGAAGAAGTTAAAAGAGATGTAAAGGACAGAAAATGTATCGAGATACTACCGTGAGCAGTTTAACACGGTGTTTTAGAAACACAAGGAATTGGTAGAGTGTTTTGGGGTCTACATTTGCAAAATTAATATCAATATATGCGAGTTCACTGACGAAGCTAATATGGCGAAGTTACAAGAAGCCAAACAGAGATCGTTTGATGCATTTTTACGGTGTTTGCCGTCAAATATGTCTCATACGATTCATATGAATGTACCAAAGGCTCTGAATGAAGCAATGGAAACCGTGGCAGCACTAGCTGAAGTTTATGTCGTCATCAAACCACAGGAAGGTAAAGCGATATGTAATAAGGATATCATATGTCTTAGATGCGGTCTTACAGATTATATTAAGCGTAACTGTAGTTAAAAATAGTGCTGGGCACGGAAATGTACTGGGACATTCCGAAAGGGCCGGCTGTGGTGACCGAGCGGTTCTAGGCACTACAGTGTGGAACCGCGCGACCGCTACGGTCGCAGGTTCGAATCCTGCCTCGGGCATGTATGTGTGTGATGTCCTTAGGTTAGTTAGGTTTAAGTAGTTCCAAGTTATAGGGGACTGATGACCTTAGAAGTTAAGTCCCATAGTGCTCAGAGCCATTTGGACCATTTGAACCATTCCGAAAGGAATAGTACGATCGAAAGTTCGCAGACGCAGGAAAGGTGGTAGGATCTCGATAAGCATTTCATTTACAGGGACAGGATAAACAGCACATTCAGAGACTATTACTAGGAGACTCTGAGTTATATGACCCTCCTGAATTATTGTCTGCCATGCCATTAACGCTGCATCATATTCCGATTCAGATGAGTCGTCTGTCTAAAAGATACCGTTTAGAGTCGCAGATCAACATCTACATCTACAGACTGCTATGCATTCACACTTAAGAGCTTCGCAGAGGGTTCTCGAACCACCCTCAGATTATTTCTCTACCGCTCCACTCTCTAAAAAGGCGTGGGAACAGGGACACTTAAATCTTTCTCTACGAAAACTGATTTATCTTATTTTATTATGACCATCATTTCTCCCTATGTATGTTAGCGACATTAAAATATTTCCACATTCAGAAGAGACAGTTAGTGATTGAAATTTCATGGTAAGGTCTCACTGCATCGGGAAAACGCCTTTGTGTTAATGATTGCATTCCAACGCCCTTGTCATATTCATGACACTCCCTCCCTTATTTCGCGATGATACAGAATGAGCTGCCCTCCGTTGAACTTTTTGTGTCCTCTGCCAATCCTATCTGGTAAGGATCTCGTACAACATAGCAATACTCTAGCAGAGATCGAAAAAGCGTAGTGTACCCAGTCTGCTTAGTAGACCTGTTGCATCTTCTAAGCGAGCTGCCGATTCAACGTGACCATTGGTTCCCTTTCCCCAGAATTTGATCTACATGATCATTTGAATTTAAAGTCGTGTCTAAGACATTTTGAATCTGGCTATGATCTTTTGATGACTTTACTAGACGGTAAATAACATCATCATCTGTAAAGAGTCTAAGATGGTTGCTCAGATTGTCTCCTAAATCGATAGATTAAGAACAGCGGTGGGCCTTACTTGAGAAACGCCGGGTGCCACTTTTATTTTATTCAATGATTTTCCATTCGTTACTACACTATTGGCCATTAAAATTGCTACACCAAGAAGAAATGCAGATGATAAACGGGTATTCATTGGGCAAATATATTATACTAGAACTGACATGTGATTACATTTTCACGCAATTTTGGTACAGGGATCCTGAGAAATCAGTACCCAGAACAACCACCTCTGGCCGTAATAACGGCCTTGATACGCCCTGACATTGAGTCAAACTGAGATTGGATGGCGTATAAAGGTACAGCTGCCCATGCAGCTTCAACACGATACCACAGTTCACCAAGAGTGGTAACTGGCGTATTGTGACGACCCAGTTGCTCGACCACCATTGACCAGACGTTTTCAGTTGGTGAGAGATCTGGAGAATGTTCTGACCAGGGCAGCAGTCGAACATTTTCTGAATCCAGAATGGCCCGTACAGGACCTGCAACATGCGGTCGTGCATTATCCTGCTGAAATGTAGGGTTTCGCAGGGATCGAATGAAGGGTAGAGCGACGTGTCGTAACACATCTGAAATGTAACGTCCACTGTTCAAAGTGCCGTCAATGTGAACAAGAGGTGTAACCAATGGCACCCCATACCATCACGCCGGGTGATACGCCAGTATGGCGATGACGAATACACGCTTCCAATGTGCGTTCACCGTGATGTCGAAAAACACGGATGCGACCATCATGATGCTGTAAACAGAACCTGGATTTATCCGAAAACATGACGTTTTGTCATTCGTACACCCAGGTTCGTCGTTGAGTACACCATCGCAGGCGTTCCTGTCTGTTATGAAGCGTCAAGGGCAACGGCAGCCATGGTCTCCGAGCTGATAGTGCATGCTGCTGCAAACGTCAAATGGCTCTGAGCACTATGCGACTTAACTTCTGAGGTCATCAGTTGCCTAGAACTTAGAACTAATTAAACCTAACTAACCTAAGGACATCACACACATCCATGCCCGAGGCAGGATTCCAACCTGCGACCGTAGCGGTCTCGCGGTTCCAGACTGAAGCGCCTAGAATCGCTCGGCCACCCGGGCCGGCCCCACGGGTGAGATTGCCTGGTCGTTTTGATTTGATCGCGCTGGGCGAATGGTGGTCAAGGGTCGCGAGTAACGCTGGGCATTCACTGTTGTCCCGTGCTGCAGGAACTGAATCAGAAGGGGGCCGTTTTTGGTCCCCTTAAAAAGGCTCTGAGGGTCAAACGATTCCCCTCGGACAATGAAGTCTGGCTGTACGTGCGGAACTGGTTAACATCGCAGTCCCGGGAATTTTATGAGACAGCCATTCACCGCCTTGTGTCACAGTGGGACAAGTGTCTCAACAGCCAGGGTCAATACTTCTAACATACACTTAATGGTTTCTGTAATTATGCATCCAGCTCGTTTCTTTTTGAACGCCCCTTATATCAGACACAGGTTCATTGTGTTTTTAAATGTTTGTCCAAATTGTAGGTCACTTATAAGAGGATCACGCTAATACGATATCTCTCTCCATAACACACACATACACACACACACACACACACACACACACACACACACACACACAGTACGTTACCTTATAACCTTCACAAGAAAACGTTACTGGAGAGGAACACGTCCATCGATCCATAATTTCTCTTATATCATGTAGAATGTGCATGTCACTTCTCAACAGCATTTTTGCGAAAAGAGCGTTGTCAGATTTGAGGTAATGTGATAATAGCGTTTTCAGTGAACTTGCTGGTATCATTACATTATTGATTTTTTGGGAAAGTCGTTTTCTTAGTCACGTGTGTTACAGCAACAAAAGATGCACTGCTAAAAAGTGTGGCCAGCATGATTATAAAATTGGATATGCTCATGTGTCTGAGATCCATACCAGGATGGTTTAATAGGTATGATCCTACACCCTATCTTTAACCTATGTTCCCTAAAAAGATTTCCACAAGCAGAGTTCCATAAGGGAAAAATAACGCATGCGAAAATTACAAATGTCTTTTCAAAATAAGATGTCGCATTTAGCAGCTCCAAAGAGAACGATAAAAAACAGTTCGTAATATTCTCTCTACTGGCTTTTCCTCTTGGCAGCAATAGAATCTTAACTTGTCTCCGATATTGGCTGATTTATCCATCTTCATCAGTCATTAGTCATAGACGGAGAATCGTCGAAGCTCTGCCGATATCTTTGAAGAAGGGGAAACGTCGATTCGTCCTACAATCTTAATGTGTAACACTTTATTCTTGGTGATATTATTGTTAATAATTCGAGTAAAGTGTGTTTTTGCTATTAAATAATGCATTTTTGTTAATAAGATCGTATCGGCAAATCCACCAGATTAAAGACATGTAAAAAGGATTCGAACCTGCGACCGTAGCGGTCGCTCGGCTCCAGACTGTAGCGCCTAGAACCGCATGGCCACTCCGGCCGGCCTGCAAACGTTGTCGAACTGTTCGTGCAGATGGTTGTTGTCATGCAAACGTCCCCATCTGTTGACTCAGGGATCGAGACGTGGCTGCACGATCCGTTACAGCCATGCGGATAAGATGGCTGTCATCTCGACTGCTAGTGATACGAGACCGTTGGGATCCAGCACGGCATTCCGTATTACCCTCCTGAACCCACCGATTCCATATTCCGCTCATAGTCATTGGCTCTCGACCAGCGCGAGCAGCAATGTCGCGATACGATAAACCGCAATCGCGATAGGCTACAATCCGACATTTATCAAAGTCGGAAACGCGATGGTACGCATTTCTCCTCCTTACACGAGGCATCACAACAACGTTTCACCAGGCAATGCCGGTCAACTGGTGTTTGTGTACGAGGAATCGGTTGTAAACTTTCCTCATGTCAGCACGTTGTAGGTGTCGCCACCGGCGCGAACCTTGTGTGAATGCTCTGAAAAGTTAATCATTTGCATATCATGGCATTTTCTTCCCGTCGGTTAAATTTCGCGTTTGTAGCACGTCATCTTCGTGGTGTAGTAATTTTAATGGCCAGTAGTGTAGGTACTATGTGATTTCTCTGACAGGAAATCATGAATCCAGTGGCACAGCTACAGCGATAATGCAAAATTTGATTGATAATGCAAAAATTTGATTGGAAGTCGCTGTGGAGTTACGGTCTCAAAAGCCTTCTGAAAATCTAAAAGTATGGAATCAGTTGGAGATCCCTATTTGATAGCACTCATTACTGCATGTGAATAAAGAGCTAGCAGTATATCACAAGAAAGAGATTTTCTGAACCCAGCCTGGATGTGGTTTTTTGGTGGTTTTCCACATCCCAGTAGGTGAACACTGGGCTGGTTTCCAAATACAGCTGAGAAAGAAGCTATATGAACATTTAGAACACTTCCTCACACATACACATAGAATTAACGCGGGAAGCAGACAGATAGGGTAAAGTGCTTGTGTCATGGGGGGGGGGGGAGGCGTGGGGTGAATAGCAGACTTATGACCTTCTCTATTTCGTCTCCTTTAAACTCTTACTTAACATCTACTCAGCAGCAGCTAAGTATGGGGCTACTGAATCAGTATACTCTGATTTTAACCTTACTGGTATGCTACTTGCACCTAAGGACTAATTTATTTAATGCTTTAAGCTGCTTCACGACGACGAAGTTAACTGGTTATAAGTTACTAATTGACCATAAGGTACTCATGTTGGCAGTTTTTCTCGATTAGAATTCTGTAGTACTTACTTCACCTTTTTTGGTGAAGAAGTTTTGGAAAACTGTGCTTAATAACTCCACTTTAGTGGTGTTCCCGTTGGTAGTGTTACTGTCAGTATCGAGCTGTGAGGGTATATGTTTTGTCTTACTGCTGGTGTACTTTACGCATGATCAGATTCTCTTTGGATCTTCTGCCACATTTCGAGACAGAATTTCGTTGCGGAAGATATTAAAACATCTCGCACTTAAGCCCGCGCCAAGTTTCGAACTTCAGTAAAACATCGCCAATCTTAGGGATTCTGTTTTCTTTTAAATTTGACATACTTTTGTCGCTGTTTTGGCAACAGTGTTCTGAAATGTCTTGTGTACCACGGGGGATCAGTACACTCTTTTATTAATTTATTCTGTATAAATCTGTCAGTATTCTCAGAAGCTGTCTCTTTGAGTTGATGCCATATCTGATCTATACTTACATAGTTACTTGGGAAGGAGTGGAGTCTGTATCTTGAGAAATCATCAAGCCCATTTTTATCTGTTTCTTTTGTTTTAAATAGATATATTTTTGGCTTATATACGGTGGATTTGAATGGTGTGATGGTCAGTCTCGCTACAACGACGTTGTGGTCACTAATCGCTGTATCCATCATGATGCATTTTATTTGCTCACGAATATTTGTTCTAAGAGGCCAAATTGAAAAACTGCAGGCAGATATGAATTCCTGTTTAGTTTTTATTCTGCCATAAATTCTCTAATTTAGAGAAGAAAAACGATGGGGATTGCTATGAATACTACGTTAATGAGCATGTACCCCAGCGACTGGTAGTTCGGTGCCCTATATAAATACTCTTTCCTCAATCGTTTTGAATGTTTTTGCCATTGTGAGAATACAAATGCAATTGAGGTGAGACTGCGGAAACAGAAAGTGTTGTTCAGAGCGGCGCTGTGTAGGAAGACCAAAGGGTCAGCCAGGGAATTCCTGGGACCGGGGCTGCCGAGGCGCCCGAGAAGATGGTCGGGATTGTTTCCACATGTTTTTGCAGAGCGGTTTGGGAGATAGCCATCGGCCACTTTCGAAAACACGAGGCTCACGAAATAATGGTCTAGGCTAAAGAGCAGCATTTTCCTCATTTCAGAAGCCGTAAGAAGCGCGGTGCAACGAGACTGCAATGTTTGAATGTGACGTCACGAGCACAGAGAGAGGGCACACGTTTCTTATTAGTAGGGGAGCGCTGTATGACTTGGCTGGTATCTGAAGACGATGCAGTGTATTTGGTGTGACTCTGTTCTGGAGGGAAACCTCACTGTTGGACATCAGTGGCTTTATAGATTTTCTATTGGCAAAAGACGCTGCTCGGCGGATAAAAGAGCGCAGGCCAGGGACGAAAGAGAGTCATATTTGAGATTCAGTCACCGACCATAGGTGTGAGCGGTGTGCGGACATTTGCCACGCCAGACATTTGCCACGCCGGACATTTGCCACGATTTTACCTGATCCAAGGTTTGGGTCCCTTGTCTCCCCCTCCTCCTCCTCATCGCTGTCGTGCAGTAAAGGTACTTACTGAGCCTTTCCGCTGGTTTACTTAACATAGGACCAGAATCTCTTTGGATTTTCCGCCCCATTTCTAAAGAGACTTTCGTTGTAGAAACTATTAAATGCATCTCGCATTGAAATCCTCACCAAATTTCGAGCCTCAGTAAAACTTCACCAATCTTGGAGATTTTGCGTTCGTCTAAATTATACGTGCCTTTTTCGGTGCTTCTGCAGCAGTTTTCTGTCGTTTTTTGTGTACCATTATTAACTTTTTTGGTATGAATCTCTCGAGTGCTGTTGATACTATTTCTTTGAACTGAAGCAACATATGGACTTCACTTACATAGTTTGGAAGGATTGGAGTCTGTCTCCTAGAAAGACGTCAAGCGAATTTTTAGCTGCTTTTATAAATAGATATATTTCGCGTTTAGTTTTGGTGAATTTCTTTGTTACGGAATTAAGCCTCGCTTGACTGTGTGTTCACTAATACCTGTGTCCGTCGTGATGCTCAGGATTATTTGTGACTAAGAGGTCAAGTGTGTTTTCGTAACCATTTACAGTTTGAATGTCCTGGTGAACTAATGGTTCAAAATAATTTAAAAATGAAAAGCATTTATAACAATTATGGAACTTTTTTGTATCTACAATAGGGTCTGAAAATGTATTTTTGTCAACATACGGAAGGTATATTGAAGTCACTACCAACTATAATTCTATGAGTGGCGTACCTACTTGTGATGATACTCAAGTTTTGTTTGAACTGTTCAGCAACTGTTTCATATGAGACCGGGGATCGGTAAAAGGAGCCAGTTATTAATTTATTCCGGTTGTCGAATATAACCTGTGCCCATACTAAGTCACAGGAACTATCTGCTTCAATGTCGCTTCTGAGCTGGAACACACATTACATTATTTTTCCTTAAGTTGTGCTTCTTGTTTCTGTTGTAGTGCAGATCATTACAATTACGGCTTTTCCCTCCAGAACCTAGGATGCTTTCTCTGTGACCCTGTAAATACCAGAGCTAAACAATGTAGAACAACAACGTTCGTTAGAAGCATAGCGTTCTGTATTAC
Source organism: Schistocerca cancellata (assembly GCF_023864275.1). NCBI lineage: Eukaryota > Metazoa > Arthropoda > Insecta > Orthoptera > Acrididae > Schistocerca > Schistocerca cancellata. The sequence continues at coordinate 389,221,574 of NC_064629.1, read as the reverse complement.
TTCATTTCCTTATTTCTAACATTTCAAAATTGTACGTCGACTATAGACGACATGTCAATCATAAATGTTCTTATCTCTATTTAGTGAACGTATTTTCAGTAATGTTTTGAACATTGTCCAGCTACACTTTATTAACTTATGTTTCGCCGCAAGGGATATCGGATTTTACAGAGTAAATTAATATGGAGCATGTCGTTCTTCTTTTCAAATATTCACATTCCCACTTCTTCTTTCCTTATTGTCTTTTGGGCACGCAGTTGCAGTAATTAAAGCAGGCAGAAATGCAGTGATCAAAAAGAAATGATGAACATACAATTCGCATTCTCTGTACAACGTTCCTTTCTTGTTGCTCCCCTTCCGATGGACTGTTTCTATCGCGATCAGTAAGCATGAAAGGAAGCTACCTTACAGGCAGAGGGGTCTATATTTATACTTGGCAGAACTAATTACGTACTGACATAATCGTCGGTATTGCTTTCCCAAAAGTTATAAATATTTCGATTTCGGAAAATAAGCTCCGTGTTTGGCCAATATGTCGAAAAAGAAGGTCCCTTACGTACTGGTTGTATCGAGTAAGATGTGGAGACGGCGGTCTGAAAGCGGACAGAAGAAGTACGAGTAAGGCCGTCCCTTACCTGAGGGATCGCTACTCAAGCTACCTGGCGAAGGGGCCAGTGTGGCAAATGTCCGGCGTGGCAAATGTCCGGCATTCGGTGTGAGCAGTCATAGGTTCGGGCCCAGACCAGGTGGAGAGGAGTCGGAGGTTGAGGAGCATAGTAGTGCAGCTGAGCGGAAGAGCAGTGAACACAGTTGTATCTATCGTGATGTGCCCTTGTCACCTCAGCAGAGCCGCATCCATATCAGCGTAGCTCATCATGGCGTACGAGAACTCATGGTGAGCATTGCTGGCGGCACTCACGAGATGAGTCTATTTATCCCGCTCTTGAGGGATTCGATACGATTGCCAATCTAAGGTTAAGAGTACATGTGTCGAGTGCGTTATTTTCGTTAGTAGTTACCGAGCTTCCAGTCAGTCTTTCTGTCAGCAATTCGTGGAGTGAAAGGAAGCTTTAGATAGCGTTCGAATTCATTGGGTCTAAGTGAGAAACAGGAGAGTAAATCTGTTGTCCAAAATAACCAGCAGTCATTAATTTCACACGGATAGCGTTATTCATTGTTCCTCTGTTTCTTGTAATAAAGGTCATAATTATTGTTTTATTGGAAAGCACTTGTGTATAAAACGAAATATTGCTTTTGTTAAATACTTTTCTATCACATTATTTATTATGCAGATCCCCCACTTCAGGATCTGCGCCGAGGGCCTTATGAAAATAGCGTTACGCACTTAAATTTGCGTACATTTAATTGAAAAGGGCAGATCGTAAAGAAGTGGCCTCCCCACAGTTATTTTCCTGGGCAGGAAACACAAAACAAGGACGAGGGATTTCTTGAAGTATGATTTTGCAATAATTTATCGCTCTTGAACTAGCTGCTCAAAATAATTTCCAAAGGACAAGTTCTGATGATGTTTTATACCTAGCAACGGCTCTGAATATGATTTTTCGCGAACTTACCGAGAGAAAATTCAAGTCACCACCAACTACAATTGTATGAGAGTGGTGTCTATTTAAGATGAGACTCAAGTTTTCTTTGAACTGTTCAGACAATGAAACATCTCAGTTGGGGGGTCGATAAAAGGAACCAATTATTAATTTTTTCCGGTTGTCAAGTATAACTTCTACCCATACTAATTCATAGGAACTATCTGAGTCCTTTCGTATCAAAGATGGACATTGCCTCTAACACAGTCATTCAGAAGAGCCAATTCATTGTCTCATATATATGCTGCAAATATTTTTCAGAATGTTTTAGACCTAAATTAGCTTTACCCATGCAGAATCACTTTTAAAAACCTGCTATCAATATTACTTCACATTAAATGTTTCAGTTTTATTGTTGAAAATCAGGATGTCCGTATTTGTTTGGGAATTTGTTGTTTGTCCGTTTCTCATTGGAAAATAGCAACAGAAGCCGTTTTGGGAACAAACAGGTTTAAAATATTTTATTCAGACATAAAATTATCATATAGTTTGATAATTACTACTAAATTACAGTTACAAGAGCTAATAAGAAAATGTTATGCTTCAAATAAAATGCGTATGCTTAAGAATACAAATCAAGTGTAACTAAATTTCTTACTGTGTTTTAATGAATAGGCATGAGTAATAATTCATAAAATGAAAATTAGTTTTACGTGCAATACAAATCAAGTGTAACTAAATTTCTTACTGTGTTTTAATGAATAGGCATGAGTAATAAGTCATAAAATGAAAATTAGTTTTACGTGCGGTATAAAAATATTCACGAGGTGTCTCTATGAAACCAATTCTGAAAACTACTGACATTGAAAAAGTGGGCTTAATTTTTAACAACTAATTAACAGTTAACTGCCATTGCCACAGTCTCCACTTGGTCAGCAAATCCCGGATCAGTGAGGCACTCACACACATCAAATTTTCATCGCTACAAGGGGTCTTCTCGCTGCTGTTAAGAACTTGAGTGTACCACTTCAGCTTTTCTACGTCTCGCCAAACTGTAACAAAATGCTTTTGAAGAAATTTATTCACGTCCTGCAGACTGTTTTCCGAGACAAATCTCATCAGCTCGTATGTCTTGGAAACATTTTCCTTTCATTGTCACTGGCTTTGCTGTACCAGTTTCCGTGTTATATGCGAGTTCACCTTGAAAAGAATGTTTCCTTTTCTAGTTTTACAGAAATGGTTTTCTTGCAGTGAGAGATCTTGAAATGTAACTGTGCAGCTGACTTGACTGGCTTTTGAGCTGCAAGTTTCCAATTTAATTGTTTAGAGTCCTGCCCTACCACCTTCACTTTCCCATTTTCAACACAGAAACTGTGTGGTATTTTGCAACAGTTTAAATGTTTTTCATCTTTCTCAACTTTCTCTCAATCATTTCGAAAACACGGTCAGCAGGCAAGAAGGAATGGCCAGTAACGGGGAGAACTAGCTCCGTTTGTATGGTACCAGTCGGTGCATGATGACACAATTACTTTCCCCACATTGTAAGAACGGTAAGGTTTTGTTTTGGACGGTGCACCCATCAGCAACAACCGTACACTCTTATAATCTGACAGACTGAGACAATTCACCTTCGTTGGACGATTTCTTTCACTGATCTTCACTCTAAGCGTATACTGTGACATTATCAGGGTTCAGCGAATCACTTGACACACCTTTCATGACAAACAAGTTGTACCAATACATCTGTCTACTACAGTACGGTGATTGGTCATTAAGTTATGGAAGAATAAGGTTCTTTTCACAGTCATAAGAAATCAAGAAACAATCGTCGTCCCTACTTCTAAAGTGTTGAAAGTAACTGTTTACTTGTTTTATATGAATTATTTTCTCAGTCTCCAGTTCTCTCTTCCTATCGTTGTCTTTCTTAGCCTCCTCTATTTTGACACCAAGTAGCAAGCAACTGCTACATTCATCTACAAAAAAGGTGTGGAAAATCCTTTGTTGAATATACTGCTAGAAGTTCTGTAAAAGAAAGACTTCTTAACCTGTACGTCTGGCCACCCTTCTGAAACTTTCTCTTATTGTAGGCTTTGAAAAGTTTTCCTATATTTAGATCAGATGAAAGATAGATGTTAGCACTCTTTCCCCTCTTATAATGACTTCCTCAGCCTTTCTGACTTTCGATAAATGATTTCACAGCTTCTCACTTTCCTCCATACTTTTTTCTTCGTGAACTCCTCTACGAGTTTCAACAGGCACTTGAGCATGAGCAATTTTGAATCTTCTAAACACACTTACTACTTTATGCTTAGAAATTTTGAGGACTTTTAGAAAAGCACCTCGACAGGCGTATGTGTAGTTGCCAGCTCGGTTTCGAATGGTGTACACGTACGTAAAGCTCTTAGGTTTCCGCATGCATACTGTATTCACCTTCTCAGGAACGTTAACTCTCGTACACTCTAGTATCAATACATTCTGCTTCCCTTTATCAGGAATTGCATAAAAGGAATCATGAAACTCTTTAACGTCCGTGATAGTGAACAGCCTACACTGGAATCCCCTTTCAACGGCTGCATGTGGGACACGGAGGTTGACCATTAGCTTAATATTTGCAGGCAGGACAAAAACGCATCACCAAGTGTGGTTTTAATGTAAATATACTAACCAAAAGTACTTTAATTCTGTGCACTATATTGTAAGCTGTAGAGGAAGACAGTCGATAATAGTTTACCTTTGCTTCTTTTGGATAGTTCGTTTCCAATTTGCTAGGTCCGATGTGGAAATCCGTGCCTCTGATATTGAAGATTTCATTTTTGATTGATTGCTACCAAAACTGAATTGTTTGAACAGAATTTTTACACAGAAACAAGCTAGGAATATTTACTAGGTCCATACGCACCAAAAGGAACTGTAGGATGAAGCAAACAGCTTGGTGGAATGACACAGTCAAGGCAGCCTGTAAAAGGAAAAAGAAGGCGTATCAAAAATGGCTACATAATAGAACTCAGGTAGACAGAGAAAGTTATGTTGAAGAAAGAAACAAAGCCAAACAGATAATTGCAGCATCCAAGAAGAAATCTTGGGAAGACTTTGGAAACAGGTTGGAGACTATGGGACAAGCTGCTGGAAAACCATTCTGGAGTGTAATTAGCAGTCTTCGAAAGGGAGGTAAGATGGAAATGACAAGTATTTTGGACAGGTCAGGAAAACTGCTGGTGAATGCTGTGGATGCCTTGGACAGATGGAGGGAATATTTTGAAGAGTTGCTAAATGTAGGTGAAAATGCGATCAGTAATGTTTCAGATTTCGAGGTAGAACGGGATAGGAATGATGATGGAAATAGGATCACATTTGAGGAAGTGGAAAAAATGGTCAATAGATTGCAGTGCAATAAAGCGGCTGGGGTAGATGAAATTAAGTCGGAACTCATCAAATACAGTGGAATGTCAGGTCTTAAATGGCTACACAGGATAACTGAAATGGCCTGGGAGTCGGGACAGGTTCCATCAGACTGGACAAAAGCAGTAATCACACCAATCTTTAAACATGGAAACAGAAAAGATTGTAACAACTACAGAGGTATATCTTTGATCAGCGTTGTGGGTAAAATCTTCTCAGGTGTTGTTGAAAGGAAAGTGCGGGCATTAGTTGAGGACCATTTGGATGAAAATCAGTGTGGGTTTAGGCCTCTTAGAGGTTGTCAGGACGAGATCTTTAGCTTGCGGTAAATAATGGAGAAGTGTTATGAGTGGAACAGGGAATTGTATCTATGCTTTATAGATCTATAAAAGGTATATGACCGGGTTCCTAGGAGGAAGTTATTGTCTGTTCTACGAGATTATGGAATAGGAGGCAAACTTTTGCAAGCAATTAAAGTTCTTTACATGGATAGTCAGGCAGCAGTTAGAGTTGACGGTATATTGAGTTCATGGTTCAGAGTAGTTTCAGGCGTAAGACAAGGCTGCAACCTGTCTCCACTGTTGTTCATATTATTTATGGATCATATGTTGAAAACTATAGACTGTCTGGGTGAGATTAAGATATGTGAACACAAAATAAGCAGTCTTGCATATGCGGATGACTTAGTTGTGATGGCAGATTCGATTGAACGTTTGCAAAGTAATATTTCAGAGATAGATCAGAAATGTAAGGACTATGGTATGAAGATTACCATCTCCAAAACGAAAGTAATGGCAGTGGTAAAGAAATATAAACGGATTGAGTGCCAAATAGGAGGAACAAAGTTAGAACAGGTGGACGGTTTCAAGTACTTAGGATGCATATTCTCACAGGATGGCAACATAGTGAAAGAACTGGAAGCGAGGTGTAGCAGAGCTAATGCAGTGAGCGCTCAGCTACGATCTACTCTCTTCTGCTAGAAGGAAGTCAGTACCAAGACTAAGCTATCTGTACACCGTTCAATCTTTCGACCAACTTTGTTCGAAAGCTGGGTGGATTCAGGTTACCTTATCAACAAGGTTGAGGTTACGGATATGAAAGTAGCTAGGATGATTGCAGGTACTATTAAATGGGAACAATGGCAGGAGGGTGTCCACAATGAGGAAATCAAAGAAAAACTGGGAATGAACTCTATATATGTAGCAGTCAGGGCGAACAGGCTTAGATGGTGGGGTCATGTTACACGCATGGGAGAAGGAAGGATACCCAAGACACTCATGGGTTCAGCAGTAGAGGGTAGGAGGAGTCGGGGCAGACCGAGGAGAAGGTACCTGGATTCGGTTAAGAATGATTTTGAAGTAATAGGTTTAACATCAGAAGAGGCACCAATGTTAGCACTGAATAGGGGATCATGGAGGAATTTTATAAGGGGGCTATGCTCCAGACTGAACGCTGAAAGGCATAATCAGTCTTAAATGATGATGATGATTTCCTTTACTGCTTGCTCAATATACAGATTGAATAACATCGGGGATAGGCCACAACCGTGTCTCACTTCCTTCCAAACCGCTGCTTCCCTTTCATGCCCCTCGACTCCTTATAACTGCCATCTCGTTTCCGTACAAATTGTAAATAGCCTTTCGATCCCTGTATTTTACCCCTGCCACCTTTAAAATTTGAAAGAGAGTATTCCAGTCAACATTGTCAAAAGCTTTCTCTAATTCTACAAATGCTAGAAATGTAGGTTTGCCTTTCCTTAATCTATTTTCTAAGATAAGTCATAGGGTCAGTATTGCCTCACATGTTCCAACATTTCTGCGGAATCCAAACTGATCTTCGCCCGGGTCGGCTTCTACCAATTTTTCCATTCGTCTGTAAAGAATTCGCGTTAGTAATTTGCAGCTGTGACGTATTAAACTGGTAGTTCGGTAATTTTCACATCTGTCAACACCTGCTTTCTTTGGGATTGGAATTATTATATTCTTCTTGAAGTCTGAGGGTATTTCGCCAGTCTCATACATCTTGCTCACCAGAGGGTAGAGTTTTGTCAGGACTGGCTCTCCCAAGGCCGTCAGTAGTTCTAATGGAATGTTGTCTACTCCCGGGGCGTTGTTTCGACTCAGGTCTTTCAGTGCTCTGTCGAACTCTTCACGCAGTATCGTATCTCCCATTTCACCTTCATGTACATCCTCTTCCATTGTCATAGTATTGTCCTCAAGTACATCGCCCTTGTATAGACCCTCTATATACTCCTTCCACCTTTCTGCTTTCCCTTCTTTGCTTAGAACTGGGATTCCATCTGAGCTCTTGATATGCATACAAGTGGTTCTCTTTTCTCCAAAGGTCTCTTTAATTTTCCTGTAGGCAATATCTATCTTACCCCTAGTGAGATAAGCCTCTACATCCTTACATTTGTCCTCTAGCCATCCCTGCTTAGCAATTTTGCACTTCCTGTCGATCTCATTTTTGAGACGTTTGTATTCCTTTTTGCCTGCTTCATTAACTGCATTTTTATATTTTCTCCTTTCATCAATTAAATTCAGTGTCTCTTCTGTTACCCAAGGATTTCTACTAGCTCTCGTCTTTCCTACTTGATCGCCTGCTGCCTTCACTACTTCATCCCTCAGAGCTGCCCATTCTTCTTCTACTGTATTTCTTTCCCCCATTCCTGTCAATTGTTCCCTTATGCTCTCCCTGATACTCTGTACAACCTCTGGTTTAGTCAGTTTATCCAGGTCCCATCTCCTTAAATTCCCACCTTTTTGCAGTTTCTTCAGCTTTAATCTACAGTTCATAACCAATAGATTGTGGTCAGAGTCCACATCTGCCCCTGGAAATGTCTTACAATTTAAAACCTGGTTCCTAAATCTCTCTCTTACCATTATATAATCTATCTGATACCTTCTAGTACCTCCAGGATTCTTCCATGTATACAACCTTCTTTTATGATCCTTGAACCAAGTGTTAGCTATGATTAAGTTATGCTCTGTGCAAAATTCTACCAGACGGCTTCCTCTTTCATTTCTTTCCCCCAATCCATAGCACCCACTATGTTTCCTTCTCTCCCTTTTCCTACTCTCGAATCCACTCACCCATGAATATTAAATTTTCGTCTCCCTTCACTATCTGAATAATTTCTTTTATCTCATCATTCATTTCATCAATTTCTTCATCATCTGCAGAGCTAGTTGGCATATAAACTTGTACTACTGTAGTAGGCATGGGCTTCGTGTCTATCTTGGCCACAATAGTGCGTTCACTATGCTGTTTGTAGTAGCTTACCCGCACTCCTATTTTTTATTCATTATTAAACCTACTCCTGCATTACCCCTTTTTGATTTTGTATTTATAACCCTGTATTCACCTTACCAGAAGTCTTCTTCCTCCCGCTACCGAACTTCACTAATTCCTACTTTATCTAACTTTTACCAATCCATTTCCCTTTTTAAATTTTCTAACCTACCTGCCCGATTAAGGGATCTGACATTCCACGCTCCGATTCGTAGAACGCCAGTTTTCTTTCTCCTGATAACGACGACCTCTTGAGTAGTCCCGCCCGGAGATTCGAATGGGGGACTATTTTACCTCCGGAATATTTTACCCAAGAGGATGCCATCATCATTTAACCATACCGTAAAGCTGTATGCCCTCGGGAAAAATTACGGCTGTAGTTTCCCCTTGCTTTCAGCCGTTCGCAGTAGCAGCACAGTAATGCCGTTTTGGTTAGTGTTGCAACGCCAGATCAGTCAATAATCCAGACTGTTGCCCCTGCAACTACTGAAAAGGCTGCTGCCCCTCTTCAGGAACCACACGTTTGTCTGGCCTCTCAACAGATACCCCTCCGTTGTGGTTGCACCTACGGCAAGGTCCATGTTTCATGGGGGTAGGAACTACCACATAACAGAATAGAAAGGTTAAAAGCAGGAATTTTTGATGGGCCACAGATGTGTACTGTTACAAAGAACGATGATTTCATAAACCACAGGACTCAGCTTTAACTGGAAGCATGGATAACTTTTGCATCAGTTGTCGAAATATTTTTGGGGAATCTCAAAGCTGAAGAATATTCCGAAATAATAGACAAAATGCACAAGAATTTCCCAAAGGTATGAGGCAATATGAGTGTCAAATTGCATTTTTTGCACAGTAATTTAGATAAATTTTCTGACAACTTATGCGACTACAGCGAAGATGAAGGGGATCAGTTCCACAAGAACGTCAGGATTATGGAAGAAAGACATCGAGGTCATTGGGATCACCGTATGATGGCAGACTACTGCATGCACAGAGACTGTCTGGACCAAAAACACCAAAGAATATTCCATTCAAAACATTTTTCTTAATTATTATTGATATGTTCTTGTTGGTGTGGTAGTTTTATTACTCTTTGTATCGTTTATAGCACTTTGTTATTTTGAAATCATCTAATAACTTAAAAATAAACATTTCAAAAAATTTTCCTCTTTTTTACAATTTAATTTCCAGTATAAATGGGTTGCCTTCATCTCAGAAAGTAGAGTCAATGCAACAAAGATATTGTTTTGAGACTCAACAGACCAAAATTACCTGAAATTGATTAATAAATCCCGTGTCACAGAATCAGTGTTACCCTGTGTTATCAATATCATCGCACCAACAAGTTGTGGCTCAGGAATCTTTCACAGTATCAGAATATGTCGAGTATGGTAGCTTCTGTAATCCACCTGTATAGGTATTCGTAAGTATTTGGAACAAGGAACAGATTTCATTGTTCTGATTATGGCATATGATGAAATGTGGTGTCAGCACTTTGACCCTGCCTCAGAATGGATGGCCATGAGTGGCAGAATTCAGGCTCCTATCATCCAAGAAAGCCTACACTGTCCAAAGGACAGAAAAGTGATGCTTACTTTATTTTTTTATGATGAAGGATCTACACTTATCGACTGTCTGCCATTTGGAGCGAGAGTCAAGGCTGAGCAGTGTTACAAGTAGTTGCTGATGCTGAAGCAGGCCAGCAAGGACAAGCACAGTGGCAATCTCTCGAATGGGATAATGCTTCTCCAGGATAAAGATAGGTTGTATGTGGCCAAGAAGACTCTCAAGCTTCCTCAAAAATTTTAATTTAATCTTCCAGAACGCCTCCTTACAGCCCCAGTAGCCTCCTATGGAACTTACATATCTTCAGCCCCTTAAAATAATCTGTGGCTAGGAAGTGTAGGACAACATAGAAAACTGAATACCTCAGTGACCCAGGAGTTTCTACACTGTAGCCATTTACACCCCTCCTACGTGCTGAAGTCAGTGTATCAAAGTCAATGGCAATTATTTATAGATGCACTGTTAAATATGAACCGAAACTGTAATGTTGTTAGTATACTTTGTTTACATATGACTGTAGACTCATTTCCATTTGAACACACCTTGTACATCAACTGGGTAAATCACATGGAAATGCAGACCATCTCAGTCACAAAATTTGAACTCTTGAATGCGCTGATGTGGACATGGAAGGATGGAGAGAAGAACAAAGCAATGACCCAGACTGTCAGTGGGTCACTAAGCAACCACAACTCAACACAGAAGATGAAGTGCTGTACAAGAAGATAAGATGTGGATTGTGCATAGTGATATTAAAAAAAACTACAAAATGAGGTATTGAGCCAGATGAATGATCAAGCCATTCTTGGACACAATGTACAGAGAGCTATGGGACTCAGACTTGCACAGAATTACTGTGGGATGACATGCAGACGAGTTGTGGACCGTTCCATCAAAAACTGTCATCATTTTTCATCATTTTTCGCATTTCGTGTCCATGATAGCAATACCTAACCAGGAGGCAGAAACAGTGACACAAACGATACTTAATCAGTGGATACTTACGTTTGGAACAACTGAGACAGTGGTAACATACTAAGGAACGAATTTTATATCACATTTAATAGAGAAATTACGCTGACTATGAAGCATTGAGAAGCTCAGGACTAGTGCATTACACCAAAAGGTAAATGAAGCGAAAGTGTCCATCATATAAATTTTGATTTGTCATTTAAACAGTGATTCATCATACAACAGGGAGCCCTACTCTCTTATGTAGCAGTGGCAATTAATTAAAAAATCTATTACAGTGCACAATTATTGCTGTACGAGTCCGTTTTTAGTCAGAAGATGCCATCTCTTTTTGAGTTGTGTAAACCCTCTCCAGAAAAGGTACATCATTAGTAAAAGAATTCTCAAAAGGTAAATATATAGTGCCAAATTAAAAACGTGAACAGTAATTCTTGGGAACGAAAGCAGACCACCTGCAATAAAAAAGTAATATTACCAAAGTATCACACAATCGCTGCAAACACATAGCCATCTCAGAACCCTCATTGTGAATGATAACTTGCGGAATTTCGGAAAAATGTCGTCGGTGTTAGCCAGTAGAAGGTATAATTGTTGCAGTCGCTGAAGTTATTCTGAGAATCAATAGGAAACTTCTTTCATTATTGCCAGGAAGGGAGGGTGTAGGAATATTAACCTTTCTACACCCAAGTTCAACGTCACTGTGTTAACGAACTATGCCCTCTCGGTAATAGCTAGTACTCATTGAAACTTTATGCTTATGTCAAGGTTAGCCAAGACTTATGACGATATAAAACGTCTAACGAGTTCTATCCCCTTAACATTAATTTCTGGTCGAAACTCTAGTTCTAGTTTTAAGTACAGTATGGTGTGATAATTTACAAGAAATATTTCAACATAGTAGATACTGAGGTACACTTAATGCTGGTCATTTCGATACAAAGTAGTGTAAAGAAGTGAAAAAAGTTTAAACTGGTTGTCACAGATCTCTATATTAGACTGTCCCAACAACTTACTGTTAAAACCCTTCAAAGAATATTTTATAGAACGGTTTTAATTTTTCTTATGCATTTTGTGTAGCTGAATAAGTGATAAAGATCAGAAATATTTGGAATAAGTGATTCATCCACATCTATATTTCTAAAAGTCAATGGGATTTGTTTTCTTTCCCTGGTGTTGTAATTTGCTGGTTACTATTGATTAATATACAAAATTAGAGAGAGATTATAAATTTAATCTTACAAGAGGACCGCATGGCAATCGGATTTTCTTAATTTTTTATATTTCTGGTATGTGAAGTTCAGAAGTCAAATATACCTTTCCCAAAGAAGTTCGACGCAGCTCTCAAAAATTTGTGAGAAAGTCTACTTTGAAGTTTTCCGACTACGTTTAATATACCAAAATAACAAAGACATTTTTCGTAAAACGATATGGCTATGTGGAAACTCGAGTGGCAGCTGTGACATCAAGTGGGTGTGTGACTGCGGTCTCTCGTCCACCACTGCGGCTGTTGTGTGTTTAGTATCACACCACGTTCAGGATTCTATGGTTGCCGTAACAACTTTCCATAAGTAACATGCGGAAGTTAAACAGAACAGATTGCATCCAGCGTCTTTTTGGTCGGAACTCTTCATACCCCAATTTTTAGGCATTCACAAATAAATACTTGAGGAACTTAAGATTGCTCATGAAGATAATACCGGTTTTCAATTGAACTTCAATTGGAACTCTCTTTTTATGGGCTGAAAACTTACGAGTTATGTGAAAGTATAGTAACATCTGATGGTAGCATTCAAAAAATTTAAACATTCAGATGGTTCAGTTAGTAACTTACAATTCGTACATGTTGGCTATGGGATCCATAATGTATGCATATTCAATCTGCCTTTCGAATTTTCGAATGATGTCTCACGATGGCTACGTCTATATAAAACTGTACTTAGCATGAAAAATGAAAATTGGTAATTCACTTGTATGTAAAAAGTTGACAGGGGCGTCAGGAATGTTGTTATTGATCTGAAGTAGCATACGTGCATTCAGTTCATACAATGGGCAGTCTCTTTTTCTTTTTTAGATGAAACGAACGCTTGCGGGCAAAATAAACTGAAAATGCAGGCTGGTTCAACTCCCCCTCGAAGCGAGCCTGCCAGTGCTCTAAAAAGACCAAAAGCTACGTTGCCGCGCTCTCCTGCAATATTTTGACTTAACACGGCCAGCGCCGCCGTTGACACGAACACTACTGCCATCGCTCAGAAGCCCGAGCCGGCACCCACACACTCCCTCTTACCAAGGACCGTGCTCATGAATCGGAGGCAGATACGGTGACGTGGAAGAAGTGGTTTACACCCCATGCCATGCTAAAGGCACTCTCTATGCTGAAACGGATACATCTGCCACTCTTTCAAGCATCGATATTCCCAGCGAAACAAGCAGTGTAACTCCGATTGTGAGCAATGACAGTGCCGTCTATGCCGTCGCAGACGCCATTCGCTGTTCCAGAGACGAAGCGTAATCTATAGAGCGACAAAACAAGAACATGAAATACAAAAGGAAGTGACATGTATGCAGCCTTCAGCATCTCATACTTCTTTATGCAGTTTTCACTATCACTAATCACGCTGCTAACATTCGTATAGAATCATCCTTGTAGAAGACTTCAGGCAACTTCCTGCACTATGCCATCCCCCATAGAAGCTCCTTACTATAGCGTGTGGGTTACAAGATGGGACATGCTCTGCAGCAGCGGCCAGAACTGAAAGAACAATTGTGTTTTTAGACTTTTCGGAAGCGTTTGATTACGTAGTCCATGAGTTTTTAACAGAAACGTTGAAGAGGATGGCCTATGGAAATCGCGTCTGATCGATCCTCGATGGAATGTTATCAAATGCTTCCCCTCGGATTTTAATCAGTGGTCGTCCTACAATATACTTTCGCATTGATCGATCTGTCCGCCAATAATGGCCGATGTCGATGGTTCTCCATGCCATTGAACCAATGCTATGTCTCACTGAAAAAAGAGTTAGAGGACAAGTGGTTAAGAAAAGATATTGAAATGTGTGTGAAATCTTATGGGACTTAACTGCTAAGTTCATCAGTCCCTAAGCTTACACACTACTTAACCTAAATTATCCTAAGGACAAACACACACACCCATGCTCGAGGAAGGACTCGAACCTCCGCTGGGACCAGCTGCACAGTCAAGTGGTTAAGAACACGTGGATCTGGTGTACAGCATACACAGACGACATACCTGTTGTTGTGTCTTCGCAGGAAGACTTGACCTCCCTGAAAAATATACTTGAAATCTGCATGAAGTCGTCTGGCAATCAGATCAACAGCAGCAAAACGTCCATACTTCTCCTAGTGGGGGGTGGGGGCAAAACTCCTGAAATGACTGGGACGACCAACAGACCTCACTCTATTCTCTGGGGATCTACTGGGAGGCAACACCTGGCCGTGTGTTAACTACGAATTGGGCGGACATCCTGAACTGTATCACGGCCACTCTGAAACAGCACTCTGACAGACACATAAGCCTCCCCCAAAAGGTGCAGAAAATTCATGCATCCATCGCAAGCAAAATGTACTACATGTTCAAAGTACTGCCACTTCCTGAAGCCTGGACGGCGAATATTCCGCAGGCATTCAGCAGGTTTCTTACAAATGGTAACATCTTTGAAGTATAGTACACAGCACTTAGTGTGCCGCCCTCACGGTTAAGTCTAGGGTTAATAAGCATCCGACACAAATGGGTGATGCTCTTCGTCATATTAAATGAGAAAAGGAATTCTGCGTGAGGGCGCATGCCTTCTTCACAGAATCTTAACCAATATGAGACTCACACAGCACATCCCGGAACACTTTCTTGAATTTAGTTACGTCAACGCCAGGGTATCAAACACCCCACACCTTCTTTACAAGACAATATTTATTACCCACAGTCCACAAAGCTCAAAATGTATTTGAATACTGTATAAATGTCATATATAATAAACAATATTTCTACTAGTTGCGTTTTGTTTTATTCTATTATACGTATATTCTATGAGACTGAACAGTTCGGATGTTGGAGAGAGGGCCTTAGTAGATCATACATTTGCAATGTCAGAGAGAGACTTTACAGTCCAGTTGGTGCTATGTCCAAGACATTTGTCACGTTTTGCATAAGATGAGATTTTTACCCTGCAAGATAAAGGAGTTATATTATCTAGATAACTTGTCATACTTTCTATCAACATCTGACAATTATAAAGTACCTTCCTAGCACATTTCTGCAGCAGAGGGAAGAGTTTGTGACACATTCAATTACCACGAAGGTAGATTACCGATGAGGTGGTGAGCAGAAATTTGAAATTCTAAGAAAATAAGCATGTTGTTGTTGTTGTGGTCTTCAGTCCTGAGACTGGTTTGATGCAGCTCTCCATGCTACTCTATCCTGTGCAAGCTTCTTCATCTCCCAGTACCTACTGCAACCTACATCTTTCTGAATCTGCTTAGTGTATTCATCTCTTGGTCTCCCCCTACGATTTTTACCCTCCACGCTGCCCTCCAATACTAAGTAGGTGATCCCTTGATGCCTCAGAACATGTCCTACCAACCGATCCCTTCTTCTGGTCAAGTTGTGGCACAAACTTCTCTTCTCCCCAATCCTATTCAATACTTCCTCATTAGTTATGTTATCTACCCATCTAATCTTCAGCATTCTTCTGTAGCACCACATTTCGAAAGCTTCTATTCTCTTCTTGTCCAAACTATTTACCGTCCATGTTTCACTTCCATACATGGCTACACTCCATACAAATACTTTCAGAAATGACTTCCTGACACTTAAATCTGTACTCGATGTTAACAAAGTTCTCTTCTTCAGAAACACTTTCCTTGCCATTGTCAGTCTACATTTTATATCTTCTCTACTTCGACCATCATCAGTTATTTTGCTCCCCAAATACCAAAACTCCTTTATTACTTTAATTGTCGCATTTCCTAATCTAATTCCCTCAGCATCACCCGACTTAATTCGACTACATTCCATTATCCTCGTTTTGCTTTTGTTGATGTTCATCTTATATCCTCCCTTCAAGACACCATCCATTCCGTTCAACTGCTCTTCCAAGTCCTTTGCTGTCTCTGACAGAATTACAATGTCATCGGCGAACCTCAAAGTTTTTATTTCTTCTCCATGGATTTTAATACCTACTCCGAATTTTTCTTTTGTTTCCTTTACTGCTTGCTCAATATACAGATTGAATAACATCGGGGAGAGGCTACAACCCTGTCTTACTCCCTTCCCAACCACTGCTTCCCTTTCATGTCCCTCGACTCTTATAACTGCCATCTGGTTTCTGTACACATTGTAAATAGCCTTTCGCTCCCTGTATTTTACCCCTGCCACCTTTAGAATTTGAAAGAGAGTATTCCAGTCAACATTGTCAAAAGCTTTCTCTAAGTTTACAAATGCTAGAAACGTAGGTTTGCCTTTCCTTAATCCTTCTTCTAAGATAAGTCGAAGGTTAGTATTGCCTCACGTGTTCCAGTGTTTCTACGGAATCCAAACTGATCTTCCCCGAGGTCGGCTTCTATTAGTTTTTCCATTCGTCTGTAAAGAATTGGTGTTAGTATTTTGCAGCTGTGGCTTATTAAACTGATTGTTCGGTAATTTTCACATCTGTCAACACCTGCTTTCTTTGGGATTGGAATTATTATATTCTTCTTGAAGTCTGAGGGTATTTCGCCTGTTTCATACATCTTGCTCACCAGATGGT
Source organism: Schistocerca cancellata (assembly GCF_023864275.1). NCBI lineage: Eukaryota > Metazoa > Arthropoda > Insecta > Orthoptera > Acrididae > Schistocerca > Schistocerca cancellata. The sequence continues at coordinate 389,205,043 of NC_064629.1, read as the reverse complement.
AGAGTTTTGTCAGGACTGGCTCTCCCAAGGCCGTCAGTAGTTCCAATGGAATGTTGTCTACTCCGGGGGCCTTGTTTCGGCTCAGGTCTTTCAGTGCTCTGTCAAACTCTTCACGCAGTATCGTATCTCCCATTTCATCTTCATCTACATCCTCTTCCATTTCCATAATATTGCCTTCAAGTGCATCGCCCTTGTATAGACCCTCTATATACTCCTTCCACCTTTCTGCATTCCCTTCTTTGCTTAGAACTGGGTTTCCATCTGAGCTCTTAATGTTGATACAAGTGGTTCTCTTATCTCCAAAGGTCTCTTTAATTTTCCTGTAGGCAATATCTATCTTACCCCTAGTGAGATAAGCCTCTACATCCTTACATTTGTCCTCTAGCCATCCCTGCTTAGCCATTTTGCACTTCCTGTCGATCTCATTTTTGAGACGTTTGTATTCCTTTTTTCCAGCTTCATTAACTGCATTTTTATATTTTCTCCTTTCATCAATTAAATTCAATATTTCTTCTGTTACCCAAGGATTTCTACTAGCTCTCGTCTTTTTACCTACTTGATCGTCTGCTGCCTTCACTACTTCATCTCTCAAAGCTACCCATTCTTCTTCTACTGTATTTCTTTCCCCCTTTCCTGTCAATTGTTCCCTTATGCTCTCCCTGAAACTCTGTACAACCACTGGTTCTTTCAGTTTATCCAGGTCCCATCTCCTCAAATTCCCACCTTTGTGCAGTTTCTTCAGTTTTAATCTACAGTTCATAACCAATAGATTGTGGTCAGAGTCCACATCTGCCCCTGGAAATGTCTTACAATTTAAAACCTGGTTCCTAAATCTCTCTCTTACCATTATATAATCTATCTGATACCTTTTAGTATCTCCAGGTTTCTTCCATGTATACAACCTTCTATCATGATTCTTAAACCAAGTGTAAGCTATGATTAAGTTGTGCTCTGTGCAAAATTCTACCAGGCGGCTTCCTCTTTCATTTCTTAGCCCCAATCCATATTCACCTACAACGTTTCCTTCTCTCCTTTTTCCTACTCTCGAATTCCAGTCACCCATGACAATTAAATTTTCGTCTCCCTTCACTATCTGAACAATTTATTTTATATCATCATACATTTCTTCAATTTTTTCGTCATCTGCAGAGCTAGTTGGCATATAAACTTGTACTACTGTGTAGGCGTGGACTTCGTATCTATCTTGGCCACAATAATGCGTTCACTATGCTGTTTGTAGTAGCTTACCCGCATTCCTGTTTTCCTATTCATTATTAAACCTACCCCTGCATTACCCCTATTTGACTTTGTGTTTACAACCCTGTAGTCACCTGACCAGAAGTCTTGTTCCTCCTGCCACCGGACTTCACTAATTCCCACTATATCTAACTTTAAACTATCCATTTCCCTTTTTAAATTTTCTAACCTACCTGCCCGAATAAGGGATCTGACATTCCACGCTCCGATCCGTAGAACGCCAGTTTTCTTTCTCCTGATAACGACATACTCTTGAGTAGTCCCCGCCCGGAGATCCGAATGGGGGACTATTTTACCTCCGGAATATTTTACCCAAGAGGACGCCATCATCACTTAATCATACAGTAAAGCCGCATGCCCTCGGGAAAAATTACGGCCGTAGTTTCCCCTTGCTTTCAGCCGTTCGCAGTACCAGCACAGCAAGGCCGTTTTGGTTATTTTTACAAGGCCAGATCAGTCAATCATCCCGACTGTTGCCCTTGCAACTACTGAAAAGGCTGCTGCCCCTCTTCAGGAACCACACGTTTGTCTGGCCTCTCAACAGATACCCCTCCGTTGTGGCTGTATCTACGGTACGGCCATCTGTATCACTGAGGCACGCAAACCTCCCCACCAACAGCAAGGTCCATGGTTCAGGTGGGGGGGGGGGGGGGAGGGGGCTAAGCTATAGTAAAAAAGAATTGTAATCTGACAACATGAAGAAGAACCTCTTGGAATATAAGTTCAGCAGCTATATTATTGGATTGGTAATGAATAAGACAAACTTAAAATTGATCTTGCGTGCCTCAGCGATACAGATAGCTGTACCGTAGGTGCAACCACAACGGAGGTGTATCTGTTCAGAGGCCAGACAAACGATTGGTTTCTGAAGACGGGTAGCAGGCGTTTCAGTAGTTGCAGGGGCAACAGTCTGAATAATTGACTGAACTGGTCTTATGGGACTTAACTGCTCCGCTGGTACTGCTGTGCTGGTACTGCGAACGGCTGAAAGCAAGGGGAAGCTACAGCCGTAATTTTTCCCGAGCGCATGTAACTTTACTGTATTGTTAAATGATGAAGGCATCCTCGTGGGTAAAATATTCCGGAGGTAAAATAGTCCCACATTCGGATCTCCGGGCGGGACTACTCAGGAGGACGTCGTTATCAGGAGGAACGAAACTGGCGTTCTGCGGATACTAGCGTGAATTGTCAGATCCCTTAAATGGCAAGTGAATTAGAAAATTTAAAAGGGAAATGGAGAGATTGAAGTTCGATATAGTGGGAATTAGTGAAGTTCGGTGACAGGAGGAACAAGACTTTTGGTCAGGTGAATATAGGGTTATAAATATAAAATCAAATAAGGAGAATGCAGGAGTAGGTTTAATAATGAATAAAAAAATAGGAGCGCGGGTAGGCTACTACGAGCAGCACAATGAACACATTGTTGTAGCCAAGATAGACACGAAGCCCACGCCTACCACGCCTACCACAGTAGTATATATGCCAACTTGCTCCGCAGATGACGAAGAGATTGAAGAAGTGTATAATGAGATAAAAGAAATTTTTCGGATAGTGAAGGGAGGGGAAAATTCAATACTCATGTAGGACCGGAATTCGATAGTAGGAAGAGGAAGAAAAAGAGAAGTAGTAGGTGAATATGAAATGGGGGTAATGAACGAAAGAGGAAGTAGTCTGGTAGAGTTTAGCTCAGAGAGCAACTTAATCATAGTTAACACTTGGTTTAAGAATCATGAAAGACGGTTGTATTATGTGGAAGAGGCCTGGATACACTGGAAGGTTTCAGATAGATTATATAATGGTAAGACAGAGATTTAGGAACCAGGTTTTAAATTGTAAGACATTTCCAGGGGCAGACGTGGACTCTAACCACAATGTATTGGGTATGAACCATAGATTAAAACTGAAGAAACTGCTAAAAGAAGGGAATTCTACAAGATGAGACGTGGATAAAATGAAAGAACCAGAGGTTGTAGAGAATTCCAGACAGAGCATTAGTGAACGACTGACAAGAACGGGGGAAAGAAATACAGCAGAAGAAGAATGTGTAGCTTTGAGAGTTGAAACAGTGAAGGCAGAATAGGATCAAGTACGTAAAAACACGAGGGCTAGTAGATATCATTGTGTAACATAAGAGACATTGAATTTAATTGACGAAAGGGAAAATATAAAAACACAGTAAATGAAGCAGGCAAAAAGTAATACAAAGTCTCAGAAATGAGATCGACAGGAAGGGCAAAATGGGTAAGCAGGAACGGCTAGAGGATAAATGCAAGGATGTAGAGGCATATATCACTAGGGGTAAGATAGATATTGCCTACATGAAAATTAAAGAGACCTTTGGAGAAAAGAGAACCACTCGTATGAATCCTCGTGTCAAGAGCTCAGATGGAAAACCAGTACTAAGCAAAGAAGGGAAAGCAGAAAGGTGGAAGAAGGATACAGAGGGTCTAGGGTCTGTACAAGAGCGATGAACTTGAGGACAATATTATGGAGATGGAAGTGGACGTAGATGAAGATGGAATGGGAGATATGATACTGCGTGAAGAGTTTGACAGAGCACTGAATGATCTAAGTCGAAAAAAGGCCCAAGGAGTAGACGACATCCCAATAGAACTACTGATAGCGTTGGGGGAGACAGCCGTGACAAAACTTACCATCTGGTGAGCAGGATGTATCAGATAGGCGAAATACCATCATATTTCAAGAACAATATAATAATTCCAATCCCAAAGAACCTCTGACCCTACGACTTATCTTAGAAGATGGATTAAGGAAAGGAAAACCAACGTTTATGGCATTTGTAGATTTAGAGAAAGCTTTTGTCAATGTTCACTGGAATACTATTTTTTTTTAAATACTGAAGGTAGCAAGAGTCAAATATAGGGAGCGAACGGCTATTTACAACTTGTACATAAACCAGATGGCAGTAATAAGAGTTGAGTGGCATGAGAGGGAAGCAGTGGTTGGGAAGGGCGTGAGACTGGGTTGTAGCCTATTCCCGATGTTAGTCAATCTATATATTGAGCAAGCAGTAAAAGAAACAAAAGAAAAATTCGGAGTACGAGTTAAAATCCATGGAGAAAAAACAAAAACTTTCAGGTTTGCCATTGACATTGTAATTCTGTTAGATACATCAAAGGACCTGGAAGAGCAGCTGAATGGAATGGACAGTGTCTTGAAAGGAGGATATAAGATGATCATCAACAAAAGCAAAACAAGGATAATGGAATGTAGTCGAGTTAACTCGGGTGATACTGACAGAATTCGATTAGGAAATGAGACACTTAAAGTAGTAAATGAGTTTTGCTATTTGCCGGCCGCGGTGGTCTAGCGGTTCTGGCGCTGCAGTCCGGAACCGCGGGACTGCTACGGTCGCAGGTTCGAATCCTGCCTCGGGCATGGGTGTGTGTGATGTCCTTAGGTTAGTTAGGTTTAAGTAGTTCTAAGTTCTAGGGGACTTATGACCTAAGATGTTGAGTCCCATAGTGCTCAGAGCCATTTGAACCATTTTTGAAGTTTTGCTATTTGGGGAGCAAAATAACTGATGAAGGTCGAAGTACAGAGGATATAAAATGTAGACTGGCAATGACAAGGAAAGCATTTCTGAAGAAGAGAAGGTTGTTTACATCGAGTTTAGATTTAGGTGTCAGGAGGACGTTTCTGAACGTAGTTGTATGGAGTGTAGTAGCCATGTATGGAAGTGAAACATGGACGATAAAGACGAGGGCTATCCACAAAGTACATTACGTTTTGGATTAAAAATAAATAAAGTATTGGAATTTTTTTATTAGATGCAGATGAAAGCAACACTTAAATACTACTTTTTTACATAGTTGCCATTTAAATTAAGGCACTTATCGTAGCGATGGACGAGCTTGGAAATTCCTTCGTCGTAAAATTCGGCCGCCTGCGCCTTCAACCACTTGGTTAATCAGTAACCCGGTAGAAATACGATTTTTGTGGATTTCCTGGAAAGGGGCACTACAATAAACTCTCAAAGATATTGCCAAACTCTGCACAACCTCAGAAGAGCAATACAAAACAAGCGCAGGGGAAAGTTGGGCCCAAAGATCTTGCTGATTCACGACAACGTGCGGGACCACACGGCAAATGCCACTCGTGAAGTTCTCGAATCTTTTAAGTGGGAGTTGTTTCCTCATCCGCCGTACAGTCCGGACCTGGCACCGAGCGACTTCCACTTATTCCCAGCGATGAAGAAGTGGTTGGCTATGCAGCGTTTTGATGACGACGCGCAACTTCAAGAAGAGGTAACCACGTGGTTGAAGGCGCAGGCGGCCGAATTTTACGACGAAGGAATTTCCAAGCTCGTCCATCGCTACGATAAGTGCCTTAATTTAAATTTCAACTATGTAGAAAAGTAGTATTGAAGTGAGGCTTTCATCTGTATATATTAAAATAATTTTCCAATACTTTATTTATTTTTAATTACAAAACGTAATGTACTTTGTGGATAGCCCTCGTAGTTTAGACAAGAAGAGAATAGAAGCTTTCCAAATGTGGTGCTGCAGAAGAATGCTAAAGGTTAGATGGGTAGATCACATAATTAATGAGCAGGTACTGAACATAATGGGGGAGAAGAGGAATTTGTTCCACCACTCGACTAGAAGAAGAGATCGGTTGGCAGGACATGTTCTGAGGCATCAAGGGATCACAATTTAGTATTGGAGGGCAGCGTGGAGGGAGACCAAGAGATAAATACACTAATCATATTCAAAAGGATGTAGGTTGCAGTAGGTGCGTGGAGGTGAAGAAGCTGGCACAGGATAGAGTAGCATGGAGGGCTGCATCAAACCAGTCTCAGGACTGAAGACCACTACAACAACAGTAATTGATCTTGTACAACGAATAAGAACTAAAAGCTACTACGATATTCTAGACAGTTGCTCCATCAGAGTACCAATTTTGACGTCAGCTATCTCCAACTTACATCTTTTGTTCACAGGTCTTGTAAATGGTTTCTTGCTGATTTTACGCTGTATTCCTCCCGCTGTCATGTTGTCATCCTCATATAGTACACATGGTTTTTTGGCCTCGACAGAGATGAACTTCAGAACTTGAGAAATTGTTCAAGGTGCCACACAAATTCTAAAGTGTTCGTCAGTTGAACTCATGATCCCACCAAATAGTTGAATGATAAACGATGAATCACAAATATGGTGTATGTGTGTGTGTGTGTGTGTATGTGTGAATTCCTAAGCGATAAAAAACTGCTGAGGTCATCGGTACCTAGACCTACACACTACTTAAACTGACTTAAACTAACTAATGCTAAGTACAACGAACACACACCCATGCCCGTGGGAGGACTCGAACCTCGTGAGGTAGGGGCCGCGCAGTCCGTGACATGGCGCCTCAAACCGCGGGCACACAAATATACTCGTATATGAGGGGCATTCACAAAGTAATGAACATTTTTTCTCTGCCAGATTCGGTTCAAAAAAACGCGAAATTCGTTGTGGGATATAGTGGAACCTCCCCTCTTCAGCCCCTATAGTTGCATGAAGTTCAAGTAGGGAGGGTCACTATACAGGGTGTATCAAAAAAGACGGTGCAAACTCAAATGGCTGAAATACAATATAATAGAAGCACAAATGTCAAGTAAACAAATCTCTTCTACTGCAAGATCTTTGATTTCCAAATTTGGGAAGTGGTAGTATGGACCAAAACAAGAAAAAAATGTCCAGTAAACATGTGCTCTAAAATGCATACCTTAAAAGCTATGAGCACTTGTTCTTTAGAAGAGTTGTGTTCCAAAGTACCGAAGGTGAACAGGTGATCATAGCTGTTAAGGTATGCATTTTAGAGCACATGTTTACTGGACATTTTTTTCTTGTGTATTGAAATTATGAATAAAACCAACCAGCTTCCATAGAAAAAATGTATTTCATTACTTACTGAACTCTCCCCATATATGTATTGAACAGGTGAACTCCACAAGCTGCATGTGGCAGAGATCGCGAGAGAGACAGCCCCTAGCAGGCGTAACTCTTGCATACTGGTACAACACAATATGTGGATGCTAATGGATGATGCTGTACTGCAGTGTGATTCGGATGTAGTAGTACCGCGCATTAGCCTACAGGTAGAGTATAGCGCTGTACCTGAACACGGTTTCTGGCTGATGTTACTGCGCATCAGACGGACATACACTCCTGGAAATTGAAATAAGAACACCGTGAATTCATTGTCCCAGGAAGGGGAAACTTTATTGACACATTCCTGGGGTCAGATACATCACATGATCACACTGACAGAACCACAGGCACATAGACACAGGCAACAGAGCATGCACAATGTCGGCACTGGTACAGTGTATATCCACCTTTCGCAGCAATGCAGGCTGCTATTCTCCCATGGAGACGATCGTAGAGATGCTGGATGTAGTCTTGTGGAACGGCTTGCCATGCCATTTCCACCTGGCACCTCAGTTGGACCAGCGTTCGTGCTGGACGTGCAGACCGCGTGAGACGACGCTTCATCCAGTCCCAAACATGCTCAATGGGGGACAGATCCGGAGATCTTGCTGGCCAGGGTAGTTGACTTACACCTTCTAGAGCACGTTGGGTGGCACGGGATACATGCGGACGTGCATTGTCCTGTTGGAACAGCAAGTTCCCTTCCCGGTCTAGGAATGGTAGAACGATGGGTTCGATGACGGTTTGGATGTACCGTGCACTATTCAGTGTCCCCTCGACGATCACCAGTGGTGTACGGCCAGTGTAGGAGATCGCTCCCCACACCATGATGCCGGGTGTTGGCCCTGTGTGCCTCGGTCGTATGCAGTCCTGATTGTGGCGCTCACCTGCACGGCGCCAAACACGCATAAGACCATCACTGGCACCAAGGCAGAAGCGACTCTCATCGCTGAAGACGATACGTCTCCATTCGTCCCTCCATTCACGCCTGTCGCGACACCACTGGAGGCGGGCTGCACGATGTTGAGGCGTGAGCGGAAGACGGCCTAACGGTGTGCGGGACCGTAGCCCAGCTTCATGGAGACGGTTGCGAATGGTCCTCGCCGATACCCCAGGAGCAACAGTGTCCCTAATTTGCTGGGAAGTGGCGGTGCGGTCCCCTACGGCACTGCGTAGGATCCTACGGTCTTGGCGTGCATCCGTGCGTCGCTGCGGTCCGGTCCCAGGTCGACGGGCACGTGCACCTTCCGCCGACCACTGGCGACAACATCGATGTACTGTGGAGACCTCACGCCCCACGTGTTGAGCAATTCGGCGGTACGTCCACCCGGCCTCCCGCATGCCCACTATACGCCCTCGCTCAAAGTCCGTCAACTGCACATACGGTTCACGTCCACGCTGTAGCGGCATGCTACCAGTGTTAAAGACTGCGATGGAGCTCCGTATGCCACGGCAAACTGGCTGACACTGACGGCGGCGGTGCACAAATGCTGCGCAGCTAGCGCCATTCGACGGCCAACACCGCGGTTCCTGGTGTGTCCGCTGTGCCGTGCGTGTGATCATTGCTTGTACAGCCCTCTCGCAGTGTCCGGAGCAAGTATGGTGGGTCTGACACACCGGTGTCAATGTGTTCTTTTTTCCATTTCCAGGAGTGTATAATACGGAGCTGTCAGCTGCTGCTGAGAACCACAAATGAAAAATCTTTGCATCTCACTATACTTACTATTAGAATCCTTAATGGTCCACAATCAACTGTATGAAATCTCGAGTACAAAGCAATTAGAGATAATTGTTTAACATTCAGTCTTTCAGTACAATAGTTCCTCGATAGTAGTTGTCCCAATAAAGTGCTGCTTCTGAGCATAACATGCCATCAGTATCTTCTACATCTTGTTGAGAATGTTACACATGATATCAGGTGAAACCTTCTTAAATTTGAATTAGCTCAGATGTTTTCATGAGAGTATTCTGACTGAAACAGGAACATTCCCAAATTCACCTACATTTCATATACGTATATATCCTCATCCTGTTCGTGGTATGCTAACAAAGGACTTACCTAATGGCTGGAAACAAGCTGGACAGACACTGCAGGTAGATCCACAGAAGACCTAATGAAAATTATGTCCATGTTGCGATGGCCACTAATGCTACGAATAATATAAGTAACAGCTTCCGTCTGTTTCAGATCTGAATTATCTTCCAGTATGCTAAGATTACCTTAAATAACTATGTGGTTTATTTACATCAGCGACTGTTATTTTTTTGGATCGTTCCTAGAAAATCTTCAGCCTATCTATAACTTCCCCTAATAGTAAGTTACATAGTTAAAATTCACTGTTCTTTTCCTCACATGACGGATATTTAGCAATATGACTTCACCTTGAAATAGTACATTCACACTCATCAGTGACAATATTACAATTTCGTAAAAAAAAAAAAAAATGCACTGTCATAACTTGAACAGCTAAAACCAGAAAAAAAAATCATTTTACTATATGGAGATTTATCTGTTCTACCACCAATCGAGATAATTTATCTGTAAGATCTGAGTAGAACTGATATGAGAAAAGTCCTGATCACATAGAGCCCTGATGACAGGTTATTATACATTCTGCTGCATTCATCACTCTGTGGCAGCCACAAGTCCTCAAATTTTTCTCCACATACAAGTCCTGCAACAGAAGTTACCCTCACACCACAGTTTTAAGTGTTAATAACAGTATTTTATAACAGATGCCGAGATGATAAACTACATCTAGAATTCCATTTCACGTTAAACGATGCAAACCATTTTACAGTGTGTGGTCGAGGGTGTTCATATAGTTGTGTCATCGTTGTTGTTGTCTTCAGCCCAAAGACTTGTCCAAAGCAGCTCTCCATGCTAGTCCAGCCTGTTCAAGTCTTGAAACCTTTGCGTAACTACTGCAACCTACATTTATCCATTTGAACCTGTGTGCCCTACTCATGCCTTAGTGGCCTGTGCTGTTAGCTGTGTGCAATAGCACGCAGTTTCCAAAATTTGGGAAGACACGCCAGCCACGAATCGAATTAACGACGAGGGCCAGTGTGCTGATCAGCTTGGATGAGGTTTTCACAAAGATACCAGCCCCTTCATAGGTGAATGTCGGGCTGGTACCCACGCCTATGTTACGTGATTCACAAACACTGTGAAAAAGTTTCCACACTTTCATATGGGATCAATGCTTGAAGCAGACAGATGGGATACCCAAATTTCGTCTCGTGGGGAGGGGGTCGAGGGGCGAGGATAGCGACAGTAAGGGCATCAGACCACCCTCTACCAATAACACTGCCAGATCCTGATTTACGTGCCAGCCCCGTGTAGGTACGGGATAAGGAGATAAATATGAAGACCGTTAGCAAGCCTTGGTCTCCCTCATCTTTCACTGACACATTACATTCAGTCTTCTCAGGACAAGACATGACACTAGAAATCGGCTTACGTGACGAGGAGTGGACACGACCAGAGATTGTTGAAGAAAAGGAGGCGTTCTGATGACTGAATGCTAAAGTGATGGGACGGAACAGAGGCACACGATTTTAAAGCAATTCGAGAATTTTTTGTTGAAATTATTTAATTTCATATGTGTTACATTGCATATTCGTTTACGTGTATTTGATGATTTAAACATTAACAGCAAAATAATGAGAACATGATTTACTAAAAGTGCAGGTCTTTGTTACCTTCGATTTATTTTGTATCGTATACTGAATAAGTATCCCAATAAACCGGTCTTGGTTGGGCTCTACCAAAACTGTGATTTCGTGGTTTTGGTACAGTACATGAATCAGTACATACATGACGTAGTAAGTGGTAGGATTACCAGCAGTGTTAGTAGCATTGGTAGGGAAAGAAACATAAGTCAGCGTGTGAGAGAGGAACTAAAGCTGATAATTTTTTTTCGTGTAATTAGAACCGCACATCGTTTAGTGTTAGTCCACTGTGTGTTTTATATCCTTTCGAAATATAAATAGGATTTTATAAGTAAAAGTATTTAGCTGCTTGAATAACTTCTGCGCTTTTAAGCATCCAAAACACTTACTTTGATGCAATTACAGTTTACATGCAAAAACACAAAAATATGTATATAATTATTATGATATTTTGTTGTCAATAGAAGGTTCTTCATTGTGATCGAAGGCGAGAGTTTCCTGTTATAACTGATAAGTGCGAAAGTTGTTTGGCAATGAAAGAAACATGTGTTATTTAAGCTGGTCGAAGTTCTGAGGCGATGTTTAATATGTTTTTGTTTTTCATTTGTTTCTTTAAGGAAATTGCATTTTCTAGCGATATACGACAAACAATTTTCGAATCAAACAATGAAAATTTCAATTTTGCTATGAATACTGTTTATTTTTAAGTAACAGACAGGAGGATAACTATGTAGAACGAAAATGTTCCGAAGGTTACGCAACTATTTGTACATCCACACTTGCTTCCGGTTGCTAGGGGAATTTAGTAAGACACAGACTGCGAACAAAGCGATTGAAACGAGATAACACCCGTTAGGTATGCAACACACCTAACTTACAAGTAACGCGATTACGGTCTTAACGTATCAAAGCCACAACGCAAACTACCGTAGTTTCTTCTTACTTATGATAGTTGACGGTAGCCTACGGTAGTCTTACACTCTAGTCGTACTGCAAAGCCAAAAGAGAGGCGGAGAGGACGACAGTAGGAAGCAGACTAAGTTTACAGAACGGAGCGCGTGATGGCGACGACGTTGTAGGGACGCAGCAAGGTTAAAGTAATCTCTCATCGTGGCAAATGCTAACTACGCACTGACACAGTGAATGAACGTGGAGGTGGAGTATATCTTCTGCAGTGGGCCAACCAACGTTTTTGCGCCGGCCGGAAGGCAGAGCGCGCACACGATGATGCGGTTGTTTGGCGGTGGCCCAGCCCGTTACGCGCGCCCGACGCCTCATTTACAAACAAGGGAAGCGCGCAGCACGCGCGAAGCCCGCCCGCATACCGCCACAGCGCCGGACTCCCGCTTTTACGCTGCCTTATTACAGATGCGCTGGCCAGGTGTTGCAGCTGACAATGGCCTTCTGCCCGTAACGGGATTGTACCAACCCATGCTGTACTACGGACTTGAGAACTTCGAGCTATAATCTGCGTAAATTTGCCGCAATTGGCACACAGAGAAGACCGGGAAGAAGTGCTGTGAGAAACAATAGCTATGGTAATCCAGATTTCTCGTATGCTGGTAGCGGATCCCCCGAATCGTGACTGATAGGGTGCGAAGGATACGCCTGAGAAATACGAATGCGGAACTGCAACGTGGGAAACTGAACTCTTCTGGAATTTCGTAAAATGTATAATTTCGCAGCTGTGCTGTATACTTAGCGTTTTCGAGTCGGGGCTTTCTTACTATATATTTATATGACATAGAAATTTCACCAGTAACATCCCGGGCTTATATTCGCAAATGATATAAATGTCCGTATCGTAGAATATTCGCAAATGATATAAATTTCCCTATCGTAGAATATTTGATGTTAATCTTCGGTTAGCATCACATCACGAGCCTTGTATCGTAAATTGTTATGTTGCTATGAATAGAAATTCTGCGAATAGTGTATAAAGCTACTGGACACAGAAGTATTTGTCGAACTACACATATGCAAGCCTAGCATAAAAATTAGAAAATGAAATTAATTATTACAAATCCTAATTTAATTAGTATTAGGTACAATAGCCAACAAGTGAGTTACGATATCACGCATTTAACATCATAGAGTCCAATGAACACTGGTAGTACACCCGCATCGCTATTAGCTACCTAAATGGATGATGTAAAGAGTAGAACGCACATTATATTTCGAAGAGAAACTGGGTTCTTTCACAGCTACGAAATTCGTATGGAAAGTTAATGTGAAGAAACTGATTATGTGGTTATTTGCAAGAATCGTGTTTCATGGGAGAAATTTGTTCCATGGTCTAGCACGGCTAACACAATGTAAGGTGAGGTTTTCTTTTTTTTTTCCTTTCCAGTTGTTTGTGCCCTAAGCCGACCGACCTTGGGAGGAAACGAACACCATTCCAACTGTTCACGCTTTGGTGCCTAATAAAAAGCGAGAAACGTGTGACAGTTTTTTAAAGCTACTAAACCTAATGTCTCTGGAAGGAACACTCCATCTCTGACCCAAAAATTTAACTTTTCTTCTACTTTGCCGATAGCAGCCAAATTCTAAAATCGTGTCTGTTACGCAAATATGTAACAATATGCAAGTTTTGAAGTCCATAACTACACTTGTTCCAGATTTTTCAATTTAAATATGATTTTAGTGCTATTCTTGAAAACCAACCTTTGATAATCACACCACAATTTTCACATGAGTGCAACCGTTCTGTGCATTCGTTTTATGAGAAATATCAATAAATTGTGTTACTTTCAAATTTCTGTCTTAAATTTTCTTTAATTATATGTATGATGATAAAATAAACAAATTATATTTTCTATGATATTAATGCACAGAAGTATGCAAAACAACAAGACTACTCTGCAAAAATTTCTTTCACATTAATTTCCATTGATGACAAAAAAATTGGCACTGAGCTTGGAAAAGAGACTTAACGGTAAAACAGACTTTAAGATTTTATCAAAAACTGAATGTTACTACAGGACACATACCTATTAATTTTCGTCATAAAGTTTTCCTCTCCTGTTTATGTGCGGCTTCCTCTCATAATTTCACGATCAGGGTACCCGTTTTCTTGAATTTTATGAATAAAAATCTACTCACAGTCTTCTTGAGGAAATGCAGTAGTAGGGATATCTGATTGTAAGCCAATGCCTATTTCCTTGGAGCTTGTAGATTTTTCTGAACAGGACTTCAGAGTATTCCCTGAATTTAAATTTGCATAGCCAACAGGCTAAGTAATAGATTTCCAGAGAGTGGCTGCTCATTGTTCGCTTCAGTTTCCTGGAAGTCTTGCAACTTGTTTTTCTCAGTTTGAGTTTATGCCAAGTTTGCAGTAAAGATGGTTCTTTTTGATGGTGATACAAATAAAAAATTATCTTTGACATCTTTCGGAGCCAAAACCCCCTGCGCTGTGCGTATTTCAACCACTTCTTAGACGTACTTGTAATTCGAATACAGTCAAATTGTTTCGGGATCAAGAGTAAACACTCAAAATGTGTGAAATAGCCATTAAATAGCTTTGAAAAAAATTAAGTTTTAGGGTGAAATCTCCCCTTAAAATGGAGAGTAGTTCTTTGTAAAGGGTTGAAAAATAGCATGATGCTCTGGTCAGGAACTTCAAATCAGTAAGACGCAGCAACATCAACGTATCAGTGCAGAATGCCTAGTCTATATGTTTATTAAGTGCGATGGTGTCTTGATCGCTTAGTGTTATATTAATGTGTTTCATAACTTCGAACACAGCGAAAAAATTTTATTTACGACATTACAATAGATTCCATGCAAAAGATTTTGGGCACTTGGAAGGCGAACGGCGAGAAGCTGATGTGCAAAAAAAATTTTTAAAAAAAGAAAGAAAATGCTTTTAAGTAATGTGACTGAAGAAAGTATTCATCATATGGGAGCGGAGAAATACAGATCTCAATCTTTTTTCCAACATTTCCACTATGAAAATACAGTTCGGTTTTCGGGTGGGGTACTCAACGAGTGAATCTGAAGTTACATCAAGTTACCATACTGCTTTTCAGCTTGCAAAGGATAGCGCAGTTGCACTGATTTCCAGGATATGTTGACAGTGTGGAAAAATCGCTACAGCCAGAACGTTCACGACTTTACAAGTCTGCAGCTTCGATTGTGTCGCTGGTCAGACTTACATGCACATGCTGCTTTTTTAAGCAATGAAGAGGACGAAATCCACCGACAGAAGCTCATTGGCAGACTTCAACTCGAGAGCTTGTCCTCGAATTAGCATTACACCAAGAATGCTACCAGACATTGCTTCTTTAGTGAAAACCAAAATAAATAACATTCCTTGACATTCTGTATTTTTATGTTTAACGCTTAATTAAAGTGGTAATGAAATATAAATCTGTCAATTTAAATTTCGTTCTAAAACGGCAGTCATCTTAAGGCTGCAACAGTCGTCAGAAATATCAGTTTCTTACGTAACAGCCACTCGTTCTTTGCATTATCAGAATATTAAGAGAGATGCTGAATTTCGTTGTCAATTCCCATCAGTACAACCGTCTTAAAAAAAATTGCCACGAAACGCGTTAATGAAACAACCTGAAGTGATACATAGTTGCTCACTGCCGTGGTGTGAGCGCGAACCAGCTCTCACGAACAGCTGTGCTCAACTGCCAGACTGCTTAGCGCGCCTGTACCTGTGAAAAGCAAGAGCCCCTCGCTCAGTGCAAGTCTCACTCCGTGCAAGTGTTCCAACACAGAAGAATTTTTTGGTCTATCACTGAAACCGCTACACCAGTCCCATTCATTGCACTTAAAATGGTTGCATCCATGCGTCTAGTCCCGATTTCGATGGAAATGACGGTAGTGATGTAGTTGATGGCATCTGTGACATGTTTTACAGTTCCAGTTCACCCAATCTGGATATAACCTCATACGTCGAAGGGGATTGATTTCTTCTGGGTATATACCACAATCTCGATGAATCCAAAGAACGACCTCAATCCCATCACGCTGTTAGTTTATTAAACGCTATTGGTCAGTTTGTTCTGTTATTCTTTTCGTGTTACGTTATTTTTAGATTGGCCCACTGACGACCGCGTCATGTATTAAATAAATTGCGGTCGTTCTGGCTACGTTTATTAACCGTGACGGTGTGTAATAATTATTTGTATGTTTCTGCTGCAAGTCACACTTTTTAGGTTCCGTACCTCAGTCGGTATAAGCGGAACCCTTATGGGTACTCTTTGTTGTCCGTCTGTCTGTCTAGAGTTATCATGTTAAAATTTACATACAAGTACCAAGGTCTGCCGTACCTAGGCGGTGCAAAAAGCTCAAGCTTCTAAATCAATGCAGGCGTAACACACGGCCATTTATGTCACATAATTTGATACTCCCAAACTCACAACACATCTGTAGGTGAACTATCAACATACATAATTAAGTTTGCTCGGAAGACCCGGAGCGTGAGTCCTACGTGAATTTGTCATGTTTTTAATATAATGTTTAATTTTTCATATCGCTACTCGTTTCAAGCACGGTTTGCTCATCATCAGGCGTTTATGCACGTACAAAAACGTTACTTAAAATTACAATCTCCAAATCTAAAATAACACACGACTGTTTTGTACACTGTTCTGCTGCTGCAGTAGCTGTTGGAATATTCTGGGTGATGGCGGGACAAAAATCAATGTACAGTGGTGCATCATCGTTTGTTGTAAGTTGCACCACAGCCTGTCTGAAATACATATGGCTTAGCATCAATTTTTATAGTGCGGTAATAGTATGATATACTTTTTAAATGTCACTTGTTCACTTACGCGTTGATACGCACCAAACAGGCAGTTACATTGACGGCGTGTGTATGGGCACGTCCAAACGACAGCTTCTTCCCGCCTTTTTGACGTCGACCTGTCTCACTGTGTTTAATCCATACAACCGACTGACACTTACACTACTTCACTGTGATTACTTACGCCATCATTTACAGTGCTCCAAAGTGACACATGTGGCCTTTTATCGCCAGAGCACGAAGACTATCCTTAGAAACATGAATCATCACACCAGCAAGGCAATGTATGGTTTTCCAAGGAGTCTTCACAGTATTAAAATTCGCGTTTAAGAAACTGTTCACGCAGGAGAACCGTTCAAACTTATCTTCATTTGACATCTAATAAACCCCTGTATTGAAGACATAGTATTAAGCATTCCTGGTGTAGAGAAACAGCTGAAAGAATTGAAAACAAGCAAGTCACCTGGTCCATATGGAATCCCAGTTCGGTTTTACAAAGAGTACTCTACATCATTGGCCCCTTACTCAGCTTGCATTTATCGCGAATCTCTCGCCCAGCGCAAAGCCCAAGCGACTGGCAAGAGCCCAGGTGATTGCTGTATATAAAAAAGGGTAAAGGAACGGAACTGCGAAATTACAGATGACTATCCCTAATACCGGTTTGCT
Organism: Schistocerca cancellata; assembly: GCF_023864275.1. NCBI lineage: Eukaryota > Metazoa > Arthropoda > Insecta > Orthoptera > Acrididae > Schistocerca > Schistocerca cancellata. Next base: position 389,187,751 of record NC_064629.1, on the reverse strand, counting down.
GCAGATCCCTTGAACAGATTCTTAGTTCGAATATAATAAATCTTCTGAGACCGAGAAACTTATGTCCACGAATCAGCACGGTTTTAGAAAGCACCGCTCTTGCGAAACTCAGCTTTCCCTTATCGCACACGATTTACTACGAACTATAGATGATGGACAACAGGTAGATTTTATATTACTGGATTTCCGGAAAGCATTTGACAACATGCCTCACTGCAGACTGTTAACGGAAGTACGGGCATACTGAATAGGTTCCCAGATAGGGGAGTGGCTTGGAGATTTATTAAGTAATAGGACCCAGTACGTTGTCCTCGACGGCGGGAGTTCATCAGAGACAAGGATGTCGCCAGGAGTGTCCCAGGGAAGTGTGGTAGGACCGCTGTTATTTCCTATATACGTAAATGATCTGACGGACGCGGTGGACAGCAATCTACGGTTGTTTGCTGATGAGGCTGTGGTGTTCAGGAACGTGTCGAAGTTGAGCGACTGTAGATGGTTACTAGATGACAGACAAAATTTCTAGTTGGTATGATGAATGGCAGCTGCCTCTAAATATAGAAAAATGTAAGTTAATTCCAATAATCGGGAAAAACAAAGACGTAATGTTCCGATACACCAATAACAGTGTCTTGCTTGACACAGTTACGACGTTTAATTATCTGGGCTTAACGTTGCAAAGCGATATGAAACGGAACGAGCGACTGAGGACTGCTGTAGGGAATGCGAATGGTCGGCTTAGGTTATTGGGAGAAATTTCTGGAAGTGCGGTTCGTCTGTAAAGGGGACCGCATATAGGATACTAGTGTGACCTATTCTTCAGCACTGCTCAATTGTTTGGGATCCGTCCCACGTCGGATTAAAGGTAGACATCGAAGCAATTTAGAGGCGGTTATCGGTAGGTTCTAAAAAACGCAAGTGATACGGAGAGGCTTCGGGAACTCAAACGAGAATCCACAGAAGGAAGGCGACGTTGTTTTCCAGGAGCAATATTAAGTAGATTTGGAGAACCGGCATTTGAAGTTGACCGCAGAACGATTCTACTGCCGACACTGTTCATTTCGCGTAAGGATCATAAGGATAACATACGAAGAATTATTACTCATACGGAGGCATAGAGACAGTAATTTTTCCCTCGCTCTGTTTGTGAGTGAACAGGAAAGAAAATGAGAAGTAGTAATGTAGGATACCCTCCGCGACGCACCGTACGGCGACTTGCGGAATATGTGTGTAGATGCAGATGTAGATCGTTTGTGAAATGGACATATTTAATTACACTGAAGAACATCGGAGTAAAAGTACCCTGTCCGCTGTACATGAATTAATACGCCTCGCAACAATGTATAAAGTGTTCTACATGAGCAGTAACTCAACCCTCATCACCATACGAAGATAAATGCGATGAACGTGTAATTATTTTCGCCAGATGTCAGTTTCTGTCCTTGATTCTTACATAGTTGTGTTGAGGCTTTTCAGTTTCGGAGGGCGCTTCTCTTTACCTATGAAGTGCATCTCATCAGAGAAACTGTTTTCGACTATCGATACAACGTACATGTATTTGGAATGAATAGATCCTCATGCCATACATTCCCGTGAATTTCAGCACATATTAAGTATTTTTAATGTGAACAAGCTTCATTGAGTGTTGTTAACCCATGATTAACTAACAATAGTAAAATTTACGATTGAAGTTGGTACCAGTTAGCGGTGACCGCCAATTTGTTATTGTCGGTATAGTGTGTAAAGTCAGGTATTTTGTACTTATTTTGAATGTGACATACCAAAAGAGACGTTATAATTGTAATTAACTAGTTTTTGAACTATAATGTATGACTGCCTTTGAATAAGATATGGAGAAGTAAAATTTAAGATGGTTTAGTAACTTTTAGTGTTCTCGAGGTAACTGGGCCGTACATCCTTCCACTCCCTCAAACGTGTCAGAGATACCTTATATTCGTGCAAGAAATACTGGTGGCATCCTTAGCAGTTCCACTGCTTAATATTCGTGATGAAAAGTGATTTCATCATAATGATGCATCGGCAATTTTTCCAGGTTCCGTTAGAGGAAATTTCGATACCAGCGGGAAACGTTTCTAGTCCTAGGTACCCTACCCAAAGGAAAGATAAAATCAAAGGATTTTAAATCAGGCGAACATGCGGACAACGCTATCTTGTCCTTCACGTCGTCGTAACTTACAATCACGTCATAAACCCAAAATTTATACTACATACTGGATTCGAAACCTCCGATGTTAACAACAGATGGTGGTGTACAATGAAGACTTCGGAAGATAACACCTGTGTTACGTTGCGTTGTGTATAACCATTACGCCTCACTCATACGGATAATTTATAAACGGTGGGTTGAAAAGGATATTTTACTCAACAAAAAGCTGCATAGTGTGTATAAACTACCGTCCTTCAGAACGTGTCGGCGAGATCCTGAAGCGTGCTATATTATTTCAAAATGCCATAGGACATTTCCTTTATGCACTCAAGGAAAACAGCTATGGCCCATTCGTAGGAAGAGGGCAGTGAAACGCAGCGGTTGCGTCAGGGGTGGTCGCTCCATTGAGAAGCGATAATCCGTCCGCCTACCTGCCCTGCGCTTGAAAAACTTCCACCTGACGCTCCAACACTGAAATTTTCGTCATTAGGTCTACGCAGTGTCGGGGTGGCAGCTGTGTAACGACCGCGGCTTGTAATATAGAAATCGGAGACATCTGCGACTACCGATTCTTTCAGTTGCGTAGTATGCGCTGACTGAGACTAGTATTCAAAATTTACGCATAATCAACATATGGGAATATATTTCTTAAACAGCCTATTGTAAGTTTTAAAGAACGACGTGTACAGCCGCGTCTTTAGTGTTTAATAGGAGCAGTTTTGTCTCTGATATAACTTGGCAACGTACTGCGAAAATAAAGCGAGTATTCAAATAACCATTAAGAAGACACATAATCACAAAATCGAAATAATATGAATATATGCGGCGCGAAAACTGACGGAGTGTCTCTTCCCTTGTCGCGATTTTGATGATGTTGTTTACCGTGACGCTCGGTTCCAAGAAAAAAGGGAAGTTCCGACTGTGCTCCACATAAACAGCATCATCCTTCCTACTAAAATTTAATGTGGCACTGGCATTTTCCTTGTGGCATAATGTTTGCGCCAAACTGAGCTAGGTGGTACAATAGTATGAACACTATACTCACGTTCTGTTTGGTTCAAAAACATGGTTCTGAGCACTATAGGAGTGAATTTTTGAGGTCATCATTCCCCTAGAACTTAGAACTACTTAAACCTAACTAACCTAAGGACATCACACACATCCATGCCCGAGGCAGGATTCGAACCTGCGACCGTAGCGGTCGCTCGGTTCCACACTGTAGCGCCTAGAACCACTGGGCCACACCGGCCGGCTAACACACAAAACATTTTTCACTACAGTTGAATAATCCTCAGTGGGATTGTTGTTTTATTTTTCCAGTTATACATACGTAAAGATTTTATTTAGGTTAAGATATATGTCACATCGAATTTTGTTCTTATTTGTTTAACGTACGCATTTTACCTCTTATTTATATCTGGTGTGTCCTGTGGTTGCAAAATGAAATCAGCCGCATACCAAAATTTAATACACCATGTCATCTGCCACATAAAAGATTTTAGGGTATCGGCTGCAGTGAATTTTCGTTTAGTAACACATTCTTTAAAATACATATTCTGGTAAAATTGTGGCACATGCACCTTTTTAGACTTATCATTGAAGTATTTGGCTTTCCTGCGCTGTTGCTGGTTTTTATTTGCCTGCCAAGCGTGATTTTGTTGTTTGTGTGTTTACAGTGGCATATGGACGCCGGACGCTTTTTTAAGTCTTCGGTATGGATAACTATTTTGTGTTAATTGCTATTCATGGAGCATGTTCCGAATTTTAACAGTGTTTTACTCACATCTTTTTTCTTGTTCATTGGTGGATTCTGCATCTCGTAATGTTACTTTGGCTTGGACACCCGTCTCGCTGCGTAATGTATGTTTTTGACGTGCTTTTGATAGTCGTTTATTTCAGTATTTTGTTTTCAATTAACGGTCGTGAAATCTGAATTTGTTCCGTTTGTTTTTCTCCCGTGTGTGTGTGTGTGTGTGTGTGTGTGTGTATTAGAGGCTGCTGAGTGATAGTTCGTTTAGAGTGCCGAATAATGTTTTGTTGCAGAGTGCTATGTAGTCATTGATGATTTTCTGCTCCTTGTGATAATTTTTTGGATGTGATAAAGTGTTTCTATTGTTAAGAAGTATAAAACATTATTGCTGTGTTTTGAGACCTGGAGGTCTGCTTCTGTCCCATTGGGTGGTGGTAGTTTTTAATAAGATGGCCTGCAAATGTGGATGGTGTGCTGTCGTTTTTCAATGCTCTTAAATGTTCTGAGTAGTCTGTCCTGAAATTTCTACTGAATCACAGTCTGCGCAGGTTAGTTGCTCTGAACATGCTTTGTGTATTGGTCTACGGTGGTTTCGGATATTTTTAATTTTTTCGGAAGTGCAGTGTCTGTTCTGTGAGCCACATTTATACCTTGAGTTCACATAATAAATGAGCATCACAGTATTGGGTGTTGTAACGTTGTTGCATTAATTTGCTATGAAAGCGGTGCTGATAGACAATAAATGGGGTTAAAAGCTGTGAGCCGTCTGGGGAAGTTAACTTTGCATTACTGAGCAACTGTTTCACCAGGTATCCAGTCTAGCTTACCAAATTCCCAACCAGACTAACGTTAATTATAATCTTGTAATAGTCATACGACAACCGGTGATATATAAGAGAATTTAAATTAAAAAAAATAAATCAGTTTATATTTGGAAATTTATTTTAACATTGATCATTGAAATTTCAGCATATTAAACGTGAGTCATAACTAAGCTGGTGCCTTATTTAGGACTGTGAAAATGTGAGTTTGTAATCTTACAGACCACATCAAATATGGAGCCAAGATTGGGAGACTGCATACAACACTGCATTCATAAAATAACACACGAAGAACGTTGAAACATATGCAAGAGCAAATTAACCACAACCAACCGATTCAATTTTCCCCAAAGAAGTTACGTTCGTAGCGCAATCCTGTCCGTCATTTAATTACCACACACTGGTATACTAAATTCATACTAACTCTCTGTGAAATCTTCCCGAAAAGAATAGCTGAGGGCTACTTTGATGATTACACCACATGCTTCACGTGGTCAACTTGGTTTACACAAAGAGTGTAACTCCACAATAATTTTGATAGTTAAAATAAATTAGATCTAAAAGCAATTTACAAAAGAAAAACCTCGAACTGGTTACTATCGTCTTACTATTAACGTGATGGGTCAAACAATTGTATAAGCACGTGGTACTGGTCTCACAAAGTACACCCCACGTGGGTTGAACATAAAGAAAAGTTGCTATATTGAAAAATATTGTCAAGACGAGACGTTATAATCTCACACACATTCGCATTGAAGATTGATGATGCTAGTTAGAGTTACTGATCAACACGTGGTTCCACTTTACTCACAAAGTAGTGACAAAGCAACTACCGGAATATATTCTGAACTTCACACTCAAATTACACTGCGTTGCAATTTAAGATAACATTAAATATCTTAGAGCTAAACATGAAATAAAGGTGATTAAATTTTCAGTTAGGCTGAACTTAAGAAATCCATTGTCCTACGGACTTAGCAGACACGCGCTTAGCTGGAGATCTTACTACTTCAGACGCTCGCCACGGACAGACTGCCCGTGGTCCCTTCCTGAGGGTGGCTCACAAATACAAACGGAAGTGGCCAGAGGGGCAGCTTCCTATACCAACATGACAAGGGACGGACAGGACCATACTAAGGATAGAAACCTCTTTGCTTTTAGAAAGCGTAGCTACCTGTTCCGACGTTGGTCCTACTGTTCTCTAGCAGACAGGCTTGTCTGCTACCCTCAAGCATGCAACTAGAAATACATTTGCTCATTCATCCTCTCACACAGAAGGGAAGGGGGATGACAGTATCTTATCATATACAGTATATAAAAGAAAGTGGATGTAGCGTCCGTATGAGACTGTGTGACATGAATTACATATAAACTGTGTTTTAAAGTGTAGTAGTGTGACAGATCGTTCTTGTTTATGTGTAAAAGTAACACGTTCCACTACTCAGTCTCCTCCCAGATCGTCAGAAACGCCACAGTAAGTTTAGAAGAGGAATTTATGCCGTAAACGACAACAGATTTTAGAAATTAACATGAAAGGATCCAACAGAGACCTTTCAGTGTGTTCTGCAATATTACATTATCTTGTTAACCAATTTTCGGCTTTCAACGCTACCATGAGACTTTTTGGTCTTTTCATGTGTGTATATTTTCTGCAGGTTTTACCATGTTAATGCAAGACTTTTCTTACTCTCTCCGTTTGCAGTAGTGTGTAGAGTTTATGATACATCCTCTTCCCGGAATATCCGTCACAAATTTTGCTTTTTCCTTAAAAAATTCAAGAAATATTTCTAGTTCCTTAATTCTGAGACTATATCCCGGTTTCTTGAGAGATGGAGGGTCTTATTAATCTCACACTCAGGGTTCAGTTCTAGGCTGTGCGACGTGACGCCATATCTGTTGTGAAAACACCATCACATCCCATTTCATGATGTAACGTGAGTCGGGCTTCAGTGGTAACCGCAGAAAGTTGGTTGTGTACAGAGTTTTCTTTCGAAATGAATACTAGCACACGCTACAGCTTGATCCTCAAGAACGAACATAGCAGTCGTAAATCAGTAGCACACAAAAAAAAATACCTTTCATGGAATACCCCACAAGACCTACTCTGAAACGGGCAACTGAATTGCATGGTAAGTGCAGTCTTCATTCACTACATGGAACACCCAGTGACGTTTTAGTGCTACCAAAAACACGGGAAGCTGCCAACGACCGCTGCCAGGGGACAGACGAACTTACATCTGTGCATTAAAGAGCAGCAGATCTGTCCTCAGATCTTCTGGGCGTATTCTGTCGCCATCATCAGGTGGTACTGGAGGAATTCCATCAGTACCACATGATGACAGCGGAAAGGTTGTTCGCCGAAATATCGTGGACCTTCGACGACTGCATCCTGCAGTGCACCCGGGAACCTTGGAAGCATCATATACAACGAAAATGCCTCAGACCGCAATAGATGTGATATGTGATACATAGCAATAATCTAAGATTATGGCTGTAAGTGACAAGGAACAGCAGTTATCTGAGATGTTTCTAACGATTTTATAAAGGGAGAAAAGAATACGTATGCTATGACACAAGTGATGAAACAGTTTTGGCTCAAATGGCTCTGAGCACTATGGGACTTAACATATATGGTCATCAGTCCCCCAGAACTTAGAACTACTTAAACCTAACTAACCTAAGGACATCACACAACACCCAGTCATCACGAAGCAGAGAAAATCCCTGACCCCGCCGGGAATCGAACCCGGGAACCCGGCGCGGGAAGCGAGAACGCTACCGCACCACAACGAGCTGAGGACAAACAGTTTTGAAACAATGACTGCATGAAGTATAAATGCTTTATCAGAACGTTGATCCACCTTCGAATGTATGTGCTACGTTAAGCTACTAAAGAATAGACTAGGTAGTAGTAACGAAAAGTAGCTTAGTGCAGCCTTTGGCATCTCAAGCACCCTGCATCATCCAAAAGAAAACGTCATGTAAATAAAAATGGTGGTCACAATATTTATACCATCACTGATAAATAATTTTTTCTAGTTCCTAGAGAGACAATCTCCATAGCAATGGCCCTTTAATTGTAGCTCATAGGTGGTAAAATTAATGACTGTACCTGACTGCTAGTTTATCATGTGAGTAGTAATTTAATTACATCAATTTCCTATCATCGTTATCCTATTGCGAAGTAAACAACAAGAACCACAGTGATTGTAAGGTGAGAGGATGACAGCAAGTGAAGATGAGCATTTTACTGGGGCAGATCAGCTGATCAAGGGTTCTCTACTTTCATAAAGTTAACCAATTAACAAGCCTATCCAGCCCCATCATGAGATTGCTGCAATGTGTTCTTATCGGAGCCCGAGGTGACCTACGTCGAACTCTAATAGTGTGACTTGAGGGGCACCTCCGTCTCTCCTCAGAATCTCGATCTCAAGTACCCCCCCCCCCCCCTCCACATCTACAGAGCCGAAGTTTCTTCTCTCATTTTCCCACGCTAAGGACATCATCTTTCAGTAGATTTATGACCAGCACTGGCCATTACTATATTTTTGTAATGTTTTCCACCCTGCCTGCAGCTCCATAAAACTATTCTCGCAGTCGAGTTACCGCCACTCTTCATCTAAAATGTGGGCTTGGGGCCTAAGTCACAAGAGGTTTACCATTGCAAGATCGTGCTTCTCCTGTAGGTGGGTTTTCTCCCCCATGGGTAAACAAAACGAAAAAAAAGTCTTACTCTCTTGGCATAGGCTTGGGGGACCACAAGCAGCGTGGTAATAAGTCAAACTCGATGATGTTTTGGGTTGTTGTTGACGTTGCGGTCTTCAGTCCTGAGACTGGTTTGATGCAGCTCTCCATGCTACTCTATCCTGTGCAAGCTTCTTCATCTCCCAGTACTTTCTGCAACCTACATCCTTCCGAATCTGCTTAATGTATTCATCTCTTGGTCTCCCTCTACGATTTTTACCGTCCATGCTGCCCTCCAATGCTAAATTTGTGATCCCCTGATGCATTATAACATGTCCTACCAACCTGGTCCCTTCTTCTTTTCAAGTTGTGCCACAAAATCCTCTTCTCCCCAATTCTATTCAATACCTCCTCATTAGTTATGTGATCTACCCATCTAATCTTCAGCATTCTTCTGTAGCACCACATTTCGAAAGCTCCTATTCTCTACTTGTCCGAATTATTTATAGTCCATGCTTCACTTCCACACATGGCTACACTCCATACAAATACTTTCAGAAACGACTTCTAAATATGTTATATGTGGCTGGAGCCTATGCTTTTGCAACCCCGGGGATGCCAACAGCGCTTCTCTGAAATCGCTTTCCCACCAGGAAAGTTTCTCTCGTTAACCAGTGAACCAGTGGGCGCGTGATACGGCCTGCAAATCGGACGGGGGCAGAGGCAGGTGTTGCCTTTTTAAGATTGCGGTGGTGTCTCTGTGTATTGTCTCCCAGCACTGGCGTCCCGTATTCTGGCGCCTGCGGGCTGCACGGCCATCCACGACTCCGGGCAAAGAGCACCTTTCTTCCACTGTCCCCTGGCCGTGAGATCACTGACCAACTTGACAGGACACTGCTTCCTGCGTCCTGAGGGACAACACCCGGTGTGGCCACCGGTCTCCCTCCAGCGCTCGCTCTCACTTGATGGCTTACGGCCCGCCTCTGCACTTCATTACTCCAACATGCAGGAAATCCAATGAGAATATAAAAGCACAGGGAGTTAATCCTGCCACAGCAACCACTGTCATATCCCTCGTTTGAATTCGAAATGTAATTGTTTTGAACGTACCAATTCATCCATCACCTATTTAACACCTGACTATCGCTCTTTTGTACACGTAAATAACATTAAGCCAAAAATTCATAAAAGCCCACCTGATATTAATATATGATTATAATTTTTAGAATAAAAATAAATAAAAATCAACTGATGATAGCAAAGAAAGTGTCGAACCATCTCTGGGTAAAACAAAATTTCTGGAATTTCACACCTTTTTTTTAACAAGTACAGAAACTAAGAGGAGCTAAAACATCCAAAAGACGATTATAACATATGAATACTGAAAGAGGGGGTTTGCTGTATGTATCTGTTGGCTTTGTACTATTTATTGGCTTTGTACTATGTTTTGAGGGGAATCTTGGAGATAAATAGAATCTATTCACAAAATCGATTTGTGTTGTCAGATTTTATCAAACGAACCATATAATACGGTGTGAGCAGCCTCTGAGGTTTCTTAGTGCGTATGGATTAAATGTAATACACTGAACTCGTTTTAAAGTTAGTTTTTCTGATGTGTATTTTCCGATTTAGATTATCCTGAATCCACAAATGTAGAAATCTGGCTTACCAAAAAGGTGATGTATCAGAATTATCTGTTTTCACATCAGTCTCAGTTATATTTCTTAGACGAAGGTTCTGGAAGGTGAACACGCAAAATACCTATCTGAAATTAGTCTGTTGCACCATTAAACTTTCGTACTTCTGAAGGACTGCAGTCAGTCATACAAAGTAGTAGCAGTAACAACACTCGTTGAATTCGTTGCCAAGGTTTTTTGTGCTGTTTTATTAGTTTGTAACAACGAAAATAAAATAACAGTGAAGTGGACAACAATTTGAAGAAATTTTATAAAACATATCATCCACAACAAATGAGAAAAATACGTTTTCTCCGCTGTGGCTGTCAATTTATTAAAAAAAGTTTCATTCAACACTACTGCCAAATTTCGACTGTTCAGTTACTTTCAAGTTCACATGAATTTTTGCTTTTGTGTACAGAATTAACAGATGACACATTATGTTATAATAAACAGGTAATCTTGAGATAATGCATCGGGTAGATTGGAATTCCTTAAACAACATTAAAAAACAAAATACCGTGCAATAATGCTGATTTCCAGGTGATATTAAGTTGCCAGTATAACACGTTTAGTATTCTTGACGAGATGCTGATGTTCTTGGTGTATTGTCTGGTATTTGGTACTTTAATGTGATATAATTTACGAACTGTTAACGCTATCCTCAGGAACTGATGTACGTATCCACTTGAATTTGACATATCAGTGAAAACTGGCAAATTGTGTGTAATGAAATATTTTGGTTCAAATCAGCTGATTGCCTTACCGCAGAAGAACCTTGAAAAGTCAGGTCAACTGATGAAGAGCTCCCTACTTTCATAAAGTTAATCAGTTAATAAAAATATGAATGCAGAATAACAAACTGAGGGAGCTGAAGCAAAACTGTAATTTCAAATAAGATATTCGAAATATGAGCGAAAATAAGCACAGTTAACTGCGACCATCAGCTACGAAATATTTCTTTCTTTCCATTAACAAGTTTTTTTTGCCATATCAGGGTAATGTTCGGATGGGACATGCAAAAATTACTTATTTATTTTCGTAGCGTCATGCTGGAAACTGGCTTCCGATAATGTGCACGTCATCGTTATTAGTATCCACCTGGAAACTTCCATTCTCATTGCCTACTGGCCATGGCATTAAACGCTGTTCAATAGAAACACTGTCCCCAGAAATCCACCATAATTTAAAATGTACTGTCCAGCAGTGGAAAACACGGACGTGTGGACTCAGGCTGGTCCTACTTTTAAGGGTACAGTCACTGACTGAAAAAATTTGCAGCATTAATCAAGTTTTTTATGTGATAGGTTCCGTACGCCATACTTCCCAGCAATGACCAATATACGACTGTGGTAAACATCTCGTCCGTTGCCTTTGCGGTTGTTGAGTTATGTGACACCCGTGACAGCGTGAGGATACAGCTCAACGTCACAGAACAATTCCGCAGAAGTAAACGAATGAACAGTTCCTCTCTGATGTGAGTAGTCTCAGTCCACTTTTATCAGCGCTGACAGTTGTAACTTCTAGGAGTCATTGCTTTTCAGTTGTCGTTCTTATTGTGCTCTTCCGTCCGAAACTTACTTGTTGCACTTCTCCACTCTAGTGTATTCTGAGCAGGGCTCTTCACCTCTGCATAAAGCGTGCAACGCACATCCATTCGGATCTACTTACTCTATGGAAGCTTCTGCCTCTCACTATGATTCTGCGCCTCTTCTCTTCCCACTCTCCAATCCCCACACTCACTCCCTCACACGGACACTTCTCGCCATTACTGAGATAACTACTCCTTGATACAGGGTGACAATTATTGAACTATATGAAATAAAATCGCCATAACTTCTGAACGATTTGCGTTAGGATGCCCATACTACACGGTAGGCCGCGGAGCACGATGGGAATTAGTATGCGCTGTATGGTTTGCTTTAGCGACGAAGCCCACTTTAATTTGGATGAATTCGTCAATAAGCAAAATTGGCGCATTTGGGGGACTGAGAATCCGCATTTCGCGATAGAGAAGTCTCTTCCCCTCAGCGGGTGACTGTGTGGTATGCAATGTCCAGTCACGAGATAATCAGTACGATATTCTTTGATGGCACGGTGACTACCGAACGGTACGTGAAGGTTTCGGAATATGATTTCATCCTCGTTTTCCAAAGTGGTCCTGCTTTCGACAAGATGTGGTTCATGCATCACGGAGTTCGACCCCATTGAAGCAGGAGAGTGTTTGATGTCCTGGAAGAGCATTTGGGGACTGTATTCTGGCTCTGGGGTAACCAGAGACCACTGGCATGGGCATCGAATGGCCGCCATATTATCTGGATATATTTAAAGACAAGGTGTACAGCAATAACTCGAAAACCGTCGCTAGGCTGAAGACGGTGATTCACGAGGTCGTCGACAGTATCGATGTTCCGACACTTTAGCGGGTGATGCAGACTTTCGCTATTCGTCTTCGCGACATCATCGCCAATGATGGCAGGCATATGGAACATGTCATAACCTAAACCAAAATATCTGCAGTGACATTCACATGTCGAATAAAGTGTGTGCACGCTGCAGTTTGTAACTAATTGACGTTATTTCCATATAGTTCAATGATTGTCAAGCTGTACCTTAGGATATGTTCTGTTAACATGTTCCTTCTTTTAATCAAGTAATGTCAAAATATTTTTTCTCTCAAATTTGAATCAGTATCTATTGATTAATTATCCAGACTATCCATCTAGTTACCTTACCTTACCTAGGTATTTCAAGGTCAATGATGCAACTTGTGTATACTATAATCTCGTTCTCCATTTTCCAAATGCGTTGCCGATGCTCGCAGCGAATGCGGCGTTCAACTTGCGAAATCCTTAATCTGCAAGCGTTTGTGGATGACGGGAAGTGTTTCGTGGTGTGACTTAAAATGGACACAGACGGCTCTACCCTCGCAACAGTTCCATGAATATCCTTCAAACTACAATCAAGTATAAGCGCATGCAGTCAACCAAGTCTCTCCTCAATAACGGAATATATCTAGCGCATTGCTAAGATTGGCAGGAAATTTGAATTCAGATTCAAAGGGCGCTTGCATGCACTAATACTTACAGACGTAAGTAAATCTGCATTACTATGCACCTTTAGATTTAGTTACTATTTCAGAAAACACAGAACAAAATTACACTTAACAGCCAAAAGTAGAAAGGTAAATATACTTGACTAGATCGAAATTTACATTTACAGAACGCAGACCACAGATGATTTACGCAGGGAGCAAACAGAACCTAGAAATAAAGTTTATTTGATTTCCCATAAAATGTTTTGAGATAGTCAACGAACAATTAATTGTTTTTCCATAATGTATCATTGACATATCACTACCGAAATGCCTGCCGCTGTGGCCGAACGGTTCTAGGCTCTTCAGTCCGAAACCGCGCTACTGCTGCGGTCGCAGGTTCGAATCCTGCCTCGGGCATGGATGTGCGTGATGTCCTTAGGTTAGTTAGGTTTGAGTAGTTCTAAGTCTAGAGGACTGATAACCTCAGATGTTAAGTCCCATAGTGCTTAGAGCAATTTGAACCATTTGAAATACAGGAATTAATTTTAGAAAAAACGAAAGTGATCGGCAAGATTCCAAGGAAATATTTGTTGTGGTGTATTAGGGTGCTCGAAGTCCCTGTTTTTCAATTATGTCCTTAACGTTGTGACAACTTTCATCAATACGGATCAACTGGCGGTGGACGAATAGTTCACAGTATAATAATATGTGTTCCTGCGTTCTGCCGCGGCTGAGCTCCAGCGCTGTGTCACGAGAAACAACGTGCAGTAATGCTGTGAGTTAAGTTGTTGCTATTGTGGCCTTCTCCCCGAAGACTGGTGTGATGGAGCTCTCCACCCTGCTCTCTCCTCCGAATAATCTGAAATATTCTAGTGTCTCCAGGTCTCTTTCACGTACCTGATCTACTTTCATGATTCTTAACCCTTCGCTTGGAAATGTTGCTCTCAAGCAACATCAAAATCGCGCACTTTCCTCTGCAACATGTTTTAAGTTTGGTTCTTGGGTGGGCAATGCTGCTTGTAAGCCATATTTAAGCTCTCATATACAGACATATTCTGTTCCTCCCGGTGAAAAGTTTCTGAATAATATGCACCTTTAGCAGACACCGTGTAAGGTTACAAGAGTACGATTTACCATTGTAGTACTTTCTGTCTGGTTTGTAGCGCTGTTTTTTTCTAGTGCAATGACAACTGCTTATAAACAGAAGGAAGGTGACCTGAAGGTGGATTATTACACTAAAAACCTGAGACGTTGCAAATTGTGATGACGTTTGGTTTGTGAGGCGCTCAACTGCGCGGCCAACAGCGCCCGTACAAAGTCCAAATATTCTCACAATCCAATCTAGACACTGTTACGAATGATGAGGATGATGATGAAATGATGACGACAACACAAACACCCAGTCCCCGGGCAGAAAAAAGCCAACCCGACCGGGAATCGAACCCGGGACCCTGTGATACAGATGTAGCTACGCTAGCAACTAGAGCACGAGCTATGGACACGTTGGAAATGAAATGATATTTCCTGGGAGGAGGAAGCCCGGCTTGGACTGTTGGATGAACAACACGTCTTAGTCTTTTGGAGAGGCAACACTTAGCCGGCCGGAGTAGCCGAGCGTTTCTAGGCGCTACAGTCTGGAACCGCGCGACCGCTGCGGTCACAGGTTCGAATCCTGCCTCGGGCATGGATGTGTGTGATGTCCTTAGGTTAGTCAGGTTTCAGTAGTTCTAAGTTCTAGGGGACTGATGACCTCAGAAGTTAAGTCCCATAGTTCTCAGAGCCATTTGAACCATTTGAAGAGGCAACACCTAAAAGAAGAAAACTGCAACTCCAGTGCCAGAGAATGATACACGATATGACAGTTTTTGTCACTGAGCAGAGTCTGAGTTCAAATAAAAGTCGCTTTTAGCGTTAAATATTTATAAATGAAGTATACGGCACACACTGTATCTTATTACCAGTTGTAACAAATACGGGTTTAATCATGTTAGTGAAAGGTGAAGCTGTTAATTTCGGTTTTTACTAGTACGACCTCTGAAAAACACATGTTTTCTTTCACTGAAACATACACTGGTGTCCCACATTAAAGCAACGAACCACTGTTTCCCCATCCTGGGTCCAATTCACGATATAATCATACAGACTGTCAACACTTGTCCGTACAATCGCATCCTGCACTTAAAATGACATGCCGGTCAACGGATAACGACGCCAACGATGACGTCAGGGCACCTATCAAACGGGGTAGTGTTTGCCGGATAGTCCCACATCCACAATCGCTGTGCACACAGCCACAGACTGTGCAGAATGGCACAGAGAAAACACCTACCAGGCTCTCTACGGTGGACGGACATAGGAAGAATGGAAGCAAGACAGTCACAAACTTACGTTGTCCGATGGTTTCATGTGAATCGTTCTGTTGTTTTTCGGATGTGGCGACAGTTTATGGAGATCGAAACTGCGTCCCGAAGACTAGAGCGGGGTCGGCCATGTGTAACATCAGAAAGAGAGGACCGTTATTTGGCTGTAACGGCACGACGTTATCGCTTTAATACTGCACGGAAACTGGTATCTGACCTCTCAGCATCCACTGGACGTTTTGTAGCGAGGCAACCGGTGTACAGAAGGCTTTGGCAGAGTGGCCTTTACTGTCGGAGACCAGCTGTATGTGTACCTCTGACGCGTCTTCACAGAAGGGAACGTTTAGAGTGGAGCTGTCAACAAGCCACTGGACGGTCGAACAGTGGGCCAATAACCTTTTCGTAGATGAGTCCCGATTCTCGAGATTCTCGACGTATTCGCATTTGGAGGGAATGTGGAACACGATTTAAGGACCGAACCGTTGTGGAAAGAGAATGATATCGAGGATGATCCCTAATGGTGTGGGCGGGCATTACGTTGACCATTCGAACATCTCATGAAATTGTAGGGTTAAATCGGCAAGGTTTAACTGCTGTCAGGTATCGTGACGATCTTGGGACCTTATGTGCAGTTGTTGCGAGGTGGTGTGGACCCAGACTTTGTACCAATGGACAATAATGCTCGTCCTCATAGAGCACGAGTAGTTCATGTTTTCTTGGAAACAAAAGATATTGCACGCATGGCGTGGCCTGCTCACTCTCCCGATTTGAATCCCGTAGAACACGTCTGGAATGCACTAGGTTCACGGGTTGAATCACGTCAGCATCCACCAACCACTCTCCAAGACTCGAAGCAACGCTGCAGGAAGAACTGGCGTTGTTGCCCCAACACAAGATTGATAACATCATCCACAGTATGCCCCGTCGTTTGTCAGCTTGTATTGCTGCCAGAGGCGGTAACACCCCATACTGAACGCATTATCCGGTTGTCGGAATGTGTAGATCCGTTGACTTGGAAAAAACGAAGAACATTTTTGTCTACCGTTATTCATGTTGTAGTTCCTTACATTCTGTAATCTTTATGTTGTTTCTACTTTACAATCACCTGATTACACTGTTTCGTGGCAAAATATTGCAATATTTCGGTTTGTCGCTTTAATTCTGTATAGCAGTGTATTTCTGCCCTCACGTGGCATTTCTCTGGGTCTAATGCTATTTGAGAAGAAAAATAACTAGCTATGACTGAAGTAGAGAGCACATAGCATACAGACTGGTAAGACAAAGAAACAATTTCCTGAAAAAGGGAAAAAAATGGTCTACATCGATGGGAACAGTTGAGACAAGAAAACAGATGCTTTTGGAATGTGGCATTGCAGAAGAATACTGAAGATAAGAGGGGCTGATCTAGTAACTAATATAGAGGTACTGAATCGAATCAAGGAGAGAAGAAAGTCATCTTTCAAAATGTCTAAAGTGAAAGTAACAATTAGATAGGACACACGCTGAGGCATCAAGCAACAGTTACTTTGTTAATGGAGGGGAGGAGTAGATGTTCCCGTGGAACACGAAGATTAGACTATAGTAATTAGATCCAAGTGTATATACAATGCAGTAGTTATGTAGAAGAGAGAAGGCTTGCATAGGAGAGGCTAACGTGGGGTGCTGCATCAAACCAGTCATCGGACTCAAGTCTGCAACAATAAAAATAACCCACTGAGTGCTGCATGTTGCATTGGACTTAAAAAGAACAGAATTGAAAGAGATACCAGGCAAGAAATTATATAGGGCCAAAATGAAGTCCACAGACGGTATTTTGGAAATTAATCTTCGATATTTTCTGATGATTGTAGTAAAAGGGATACTTTGTCTCAGTTGTAGAGTAACTGCTTTTCGTTTGAGATCCTACCACCACTTCGTTTTGAACCCAAACTGGAATTTTAAAGCATTCTGAAGACTATAACGCACAGAAACATCTGAAGAAGACCTATATCCTGAACTCCATGTCAAATAGCTGATGATACCTCCCAAACGCATGTGCGTCATATCTTTTGAGCGTATACGTACTGCCTTCACAGTTGCCTTGGTGTAGTTGCTGAACGTAAAAAAAAAGGAAAAGAAGCAGTGGACTGCACACTCAGTAAGAATTGTTTCGATAATGCTGCTGATGCTTGTCAGCAGCAGTAACAACACAGACATTTTCGTGGTCTTACAGGAATAATGGAATTTATTGAGACGATAAATGAAAATCAACTTTATGTTACTCATGAACGTATGTGTTGTTTAACTCTAGAACATTCAAGGTGGGGACAGTATTACGATTTGCTAAACCACCGTGAACTCCACTAGTCCATATTTTATTCAAAGGAAGTCATAATATATAGCTTATTCACCAGTTAAATACAATTATAAGGTCTCCAGTTGTGTGTCATATACAAAATAAGTGCAAAATGTCCTGCTTTACACCCTATACTGATAATCCCACATTGGTGGGAACTACGAATTGGTAGTAACTGCAGTAATAAATTTTTTGAGGGTTTAGCTATCTAGGGTTAATATTGCTTTAGTCTCCAAGCACTATTAACTTTTAGAAATTTGCTTTGTGTATCAAGAAGAAAATATACCTAATTATTTGTGAACCCGGCGTAATTTCTGTGTCACAAACCAGTGACACTTGAGAAGCTACGTATGTTGCAAACAAGACAAGCTTTGCTGCAGAACGAAGAAATCAGACGATTTCAAACCTTCAATCGTCTCACAAGTGCAACACGACTAGTTTGAAAATTTTCGGGCATCGTCGGAGATCTCTGCTCGGAAAAACCCCGTAACACATTTCCGTTCAGTCAACACCGTGTGGAGCTTCTGACTGTGTTACTTGGACATGGGCCGCCGCTACGAGGCTCTGGACAGGAAGTGAGCGATGGCGCCGGGGAGACGCGACCTCCTGGGAGCGCCCCGTTCCTTCGCAGAATCGACGAGACGCCAGCCTGGCGCGGCGTGCCGAATCACGCTGTGCAACGGCGAGTTCGCTCAGCATGGGGCGGAAGCGACGGCACGAGCCACAATAGCCGTGCTGTAAGCAAGGGACTGCCGTAATAAGTGTGTTTCCTGTCAACATGGGCCACCGACTGCATTCTTGCCAGGTAAACGGAAAAGGCAGGTAGAAAAATACGAAACTCGGCAGAGATTTAACAGCCTGATGTTCTACGACGGGAAACTTGACATCCAAGGCTGAAAAATAACAGTTATAAGTTCAGTGAAAAGAGATCTGATTATTTCGTCCATAAGAGACGGCATTATGATGGCTGCGACTCTTGATAAATACAAATAAACAATTTCTGGGTCAGTCACTTGTTTATTTTGGCACTATGCGTTTCGATGGCTCACACCATCATCTTAAGGTGGAGTATTGTTCACTTACATAGCTGATGTTGGTGACTATGCGGCTGGTCCCGGCGGAGGTTCGAGTCCTCCCTCGGGCCTGGGTGTGTGTGTTTGTCCTTAGGATGATTTAGGTTAAGTAGTGTGTAAGCTTAGGGACTGATGACCTTAGCAGTTAAGTCTCGTAAGACTTTACACACATTTTAACACTTTGATATTGGTGAAGGTTACAGACGTCTTTTCACAATTGGGGCAATAAAAGTTATTTTGCGTCTTTTGATGGACAATACAGTTATAAAAAGTTGCAGACTGCTGCCTGATGACAGTGTAAACATAATGTGCAGCTGAGAGAGCATACGTCATACCTGAACGGAAACTTGGCGCATGTGTGCGTGCATGCGCATGGGTCTTCAGAGACTTGAGGAGAATCGATAAACGACATGCATTGCATGTGACTGGCTGCGTAAACAGATTGCGACAAGTTGAATGTAGTCAGCGTGAGGGGAAGTGTCCCAGTGCAATAGAGCACCATGTAAACATCAAGTTCTGCTACAAATTGGGGAAGACTGTAACGGAGACAAATGGAATGTTGGTGCAGGTATACGGGAGGGAAGCTGTGAGCAGACAATGTGTTTATGAATGGTTTGAAAGCTTTCGTAAAGAGAAGGATACAACTGAGGTTGAGCCACGTTCAGGTCGGCAGCCGACAAACAGAACCTCAAATAAGATCGAAAAAAAAAAAAAAAACTGTCTGCAAAAATCCAAGGTGCAAACACTGTCGATCGCCTTCTTCGAAAACAACGGCATCATCCAAAAGGACTTTGTTCTTTGTTCCTACAGGGCAAATCATTACTGCTGCATTTTACCAGTCCGTTTTGAACCGATTGCTACAGCATATCCGGCGGGTTCGGCCAGAGCTGCACAGGGCGGGAAAATGGATGCTGCTCTATGACAATGCCCCTGAACACTGCGCGATCCGTGTGCGCCAATGCCTGGAGCAGAAGATGGTAACTGTTCCTGAACACCCTCCATACACCACTTATCTGACTCCTGCGGACTTCTTACTGTTTCCCCGCTTGAAGGCGGCCATGAAAGGTGAACGTTGTTCGGACGTGAATGCCATCGAAAATCGTCTGACAGCCGTTCTGCGATCGATTACACAGGAAGCCTTTGCTGATAGTTTCCAGAAGTTGCATGAACCCTGTCAAAAGTGTATTGTAGCGGGTGGTGACTATTTTGAAGGACAAAAAAGAACATTTGTTTCTATCTTTTGTTTTGTTCGTTGTTTGATAGCATTCACCGAACATTTTAGAGACACCAGGTAAGTAGACGTTTTACAATTGTACCGTCCTTCATAAGAAACAAAATGACCTACGCTACCCTTGGTCTGCTACTGTGAAAAGACTTTTGTACTCTTCACCAACAGCAGCTACGTAAATAAATAATTCTCCACTCGAAGATAATTGTGTGAACCATCAAGACACGCAGTGGAAAAATAAAAAAGTGACTGACGCAGAAACAATTTTATTTGTATTTATTTGAAAAGAGACCTGATTTGAGGAAAATGGCAAAAGGAACTTGCCTACTGAAAGGCACCAGTGGTGGAACGATGTCCCATGAAAAATTTATTTGCAAACAGTAACGAAAAATCACATAACAACAATAAAAAGTAAAGCTGTCGTCAATGCGAAGGTTTATTTCAACTCTACAGTGCATTACTAGGCATGTAATTACAGATGGGAACTTACAGTTTAATGTGGATCCCGAACCACACTGCTACTCGGTATTTTTCACATTAACAAACACCGTCAGAGATGAAAAAGTGATAACAGACAGATAAAAATGCTTTGACTTAGCCGGCCGTTGTGGCCGAGCGGTTCTAGGCGGTTCAGTCCAGAACCGCGCTGCTGCCACGGCCGCAGGTTCGAATCCTGCCTCGGGCATGGGTGTGTGTGCTGTCTTTAAGTTAGTTAGGTTTAAGTAGTTCTAAGTCTAGGGGACTGATGACCTCAGATGTTAAGTCCCATAGTGCTTAGAGCCATATGAACCATTTTGTTTGCTTTGACTTACTGGAGTGCCAACACCAGGAAAATTTGGAAATTTGTGGTAAGGTCTTATGGGACACTGCCAGAGATGAACAAGTGATAACTGACATATAAAAATGGTGTGACTTACTAGAGTGCGAAAATCAGGAAAATTTGGAAATTTGTGGTAAGATCTTATGGGGCCAAACTGCTGAGGTCATCGGTCCCTAAGCTTACACACTACTTAATCTAACTTAAATAACTTACGCAAAGGACGACACACACACCCATGCCCGAGGAAGGAATCGAACCTCTCACTTGGGGAGCCGCGCGAACCGTGGTAAGGCGCCCTAGACCGCGTGGCTACCCCGCGCGGCGCGAACACCAGGCTTTCAGATATATTGGTCTGGCACTTTATCACTGCGCTACCAACTACACGTCCATCCGCTCGATACAATTTGAAACGAGACCCGTTCTACCAGACAACATGTTTCCAGTCATCAACAGTCCAATGTCGGCGTTGACGGACCCAGGCGAGGCGTAAAGCTTTGTGTCGTGCAGACATCAAGCGTACACGAGCGGACCTTCGACTCCGAAAGCCCATATCGATGATGTTCCGTTGAATGGTTCGCACGCTGACACATGTTGATGGCCCAGCACTGATATATGCAGCAATTTGCGGAAGGGTTGAACTTCTGTTATTTTGAACGTTTCTCTTCAGTCATCGTTGGTCCCGTTCTTGCATGATCTTTATCCGGCCGCAGCGGTGTCGGAAATTTGATGTTTTAGCGGAATCCTGATATTCCCGGTACACTCGTGATATGGTCGTACGGGAAAATCCCTACTTCATTGTTACCTCGGAGATGATGCGTTCCATCGCTCGTGCGCCACCTATAATACCACGTTCAAACTCACTTAAATCTTGATGACCTGCCATTGTAGGAGCAGTACCCCATCTAACAGCTGCGCCAGGCACTAGGCACTTGTTGTCTTATACAGGCGTTGCCCACCGCAGCGCAGTATTGTGCCTGTTCGCGTGTCTCTGTACTTGGATACGCATGACTATACCACTTTCTTTGGTGCTGCAGTATATATATATATATATATATATATATATATATATATATATATGTATGTATGTATATGTATATGTATATATATTTTAAACTAAGAAGCTTATGTCCAAGAACCGACACGGTTTTAGAAAGCATCGCTCGTGCGAAACTCAGCTTTCCCTGTTCTCGTATAATATACTGCGAACTATGTATGAAGGGCAACAGGCAGATTTATTTCCACATTTCCGGAAAGCATTTGACACTGTGCCCCACTGCAGGCTGTTAACGAAGCTGTGAGCGTATGGAATAAGTTCACAGATATGTGAGTGGCTCTATGATTTCTTATTGTCCTTAACGGCGAGTATTCGACAGGTGCGCTCCAGGGAAGTGTGATAGGACCACTTTTGCCGCACTGTGGGAGGACATCGAAGCAATACAGAGGCGGGTTGCTGTATTTGTTACCAGTAGGTTCAAACAACACGTAAGCGTTACGGAGAGGCTTCGGAAATTCAAATGGGAATCTCCTGAGTGGAGGCGACTCTACTGAGAAAATTTAGAGAATCGATATCAGAAGTTGACTGCCGAATGATTCTCGTGCTGCCAACATACATTGCCCGTAAGGAGCTCGAAGACAAGGTACGGGAAATTAGGTCTCATACAGAGGCATATAGACAGTGTTTTTTCCCTTGCTCTATTTGCGAGTCGAATACGGAAGGAAATGAATAGTAGTAGTACAGGGTGCCCTCCGCCACACGCCGTACCGTGACTTGCGGAGTGTCCATGTAGTTGTAGAGAGGAGTAGGCTACGTGGCAGCAACGGGTTTCACAGTCTTCCTTCGCTCATCATGATACAATACGAGACGACACACCACACAACAAGACACCACACCACACATTCCCATTTCACTCACCTATACTCAACAGATACACGTAAGAATCTTCTTCCACACATTGCAAGAAATGGTTCATTGTACGCGAAAATAAGAAAACCCCTTCGATTAGGTGCCTGAACCTACCCCTCAGACTCTACAAACCAACAATACAATACGGCTCACTCCCTCTTTCTTTTCATTTTGAAGAAAGTAAGTCCGTATACGATACCGAACCAGGTTTTCGAAAAGATTTAAAGTTTTCTAACGCAGCACATTTTCCCGGATGGATAACTTTCTAAAGGTGCTGAAGTAACATCCGGTGTGACCTAGGTGAGCGTAAAACAACCACCGCTGTTTATTTTATATATTAACAGATTAGGAGATGTAATTAGTTGCTACATCAGCATTTTCACGTCTGATGCAGTGACTGTACAAAGATACAAGATGACTTAGACAAAACTTCTAGTTGATGTGATGAATGACGACTAACTCTAAATGTGGGAAAATGCAAGCTAATGGCGATGAGTGGGAAATACAAACCTGCAATGTTCAGATACAGCATTAGTAGTGTACTGCATCTTCGGTAAATCAGGTGCATTTTATTACCATTCTACTACGCTACCGAATTTTTTTTTCTCTCTCTCTCTCTACTGAAGGGGAATTCAGAAACTGCCTGACCAACGTCAGACGATTTAGATAACGGGGCAGGAGGGAACATACTGTTAATGACTCATTTCTCTCTAATGTTTTACTTTATGTTCCATAAACCAACGAGAAACTATAAATTTACAGTAACATCCAGTTAAATATCGACAAAAGCTTTGTGCAAAGACTTAGAAATAGCTCTTAATGAGCAAAATAGTAGTATTTTTTTATTACAGGACTAACATGTCACAGCTAAAGTCGGTCATATGACACAAATATTTAGAAGAAACGCTGTATAGAGATACGAAGCGGGACGAGCTCATAAGCCCTACTTTAGGCTAAGAAAATGGGATCATGCAATTCATTGGTAGGAGCCAGGGAAATTGCTGTTTTCCTGCAAAAGGCACTGCATAGTCATAGAAGACCAGATCTTCAAAAAATGGCTCTGAGCTTTATGGCACTTAACATCTGAGGTTATCAGTCCCCTAGACTTAGAACTAGTTAAACCTAACTAACTTAAGGACAGCACACACACCCATGATCGAGGCAGGATTCAAACCTGCGACCGTAGCAGCCGCGTGGTTCCGGACTGAAGCGCCTAGAACCACATTTTTTTATAGTGGTATGATTTGTTTAGGACCCGTCACTTTATTGGAATCCGTCTATTTTATCCTAAGACCCACCGCCTTTTAGAGACTTTTTTTTCTGACGGACAACGAATATTGGGTAAAAAGGTTCCGAGCTTCTCTGCTCTTATGCTTCAAATTTTTTTTTCTTAAAATAATTTATCATACCAGCGTATATCTCAGAGTTTTTATTCCTTTTGGATTAATTGTTGTACAGATGTTCACCGGAAGATGTGGATTTTGGTACCACGAAAAATGTAGTGATCCAATAATAGAGGACTAAATACAACTTTTTTTGTGCTGACCATTACATTACATATTTTATTTTATTTTTTAATTCTTTATTATTATTATTATTATTATTTTATTTATTTAATTTTAATGTCCCAGAAGAAAAATCATGTATGAAAAAGGAAGGAAAGAAATATAGGACCGAAGTGACATCCTCGTCACTTCTCTGGGAGTAATATCCTATCCCTCGAAACTACGTAAACCTGGGACTCCCCACCGCTTCGTGGGTCATGAAACATGCTGCCTAGAAAGTTCGCAAAGTGAGTTTTACATTTAGAGTGGCGCCAGATGATTCTGTGTTGTTCTAGTAGATAATGCCAATAGTCCATGCCCCATATCAAGGTCCCCAAGAGCACGTAGTGCGATGCGTGTCCTCCTATCCAGCGAAATGCCGATGTTTTCTGTGAGGGGAAAAAGACAGCGTCAGAGAAAAATAAAGGGTCCGTCATGATCGTGGATTCATCGATGCGTCGGAGGAGTGCCATGATGCGTTGCGTCAGCCGCCAAACATCCTTTGCCTCACCGCACTGCAGAGAATGTTTGTCGGTGTCCTGCATGCCACATATAAGGCAGAGCGGGCAATCTACCATGCGAATGTCGTACAATCGTTGGCGTTTGACTGTGTTGCAGTTGATTAATGTAAACCAATGTGAGGAGAGGCGTATGGACAGCTCGCCAAATATGTCGCCAGTCTCGCGTTGGGTATTTAAGTTCGACAACATTGCTGCCTCAAGTATCAACATATCTCACGGGTAGAGGGGATTATTGTAGAAGTTATCTGTGACTGAACATAACTAAAATTAACAAAGAATAGCGCGACGTGAAAAAAAGAGGGCGATATTGTGCCTACCGCCACCGGCGGTTCAAAGGACGGGAGAAGAAACACGTACAGGATCGCCGACGTGATGGCGTGTTGCCGTTGGTTCCATGTTCGTAGCGTCGCTCGCAGGTATAGAGCTAGAGCCTTTTTCCGCACATTCGGAGATTAAGTCCTCCAGAAAGGGGTGGGAAAGTTAAAGTCTCGCATTTGACATTAAACATCATCCCTTGGCTGACATAGTATCCAAAGGCCGCCGTTAATCTGTCAGCAATACTATGTGTCATTGACAGTACCTGCGCCAGGTGCGGCAGTCGCGAGGGCAGATGAAAATTAGTGTATTCCACCCTTTGGAACAGGTCGTGGGTTCAGAGTGAAGCGTTGCGTATGTGCAGTCGAACCTGCTGGAGGAGACGTCGGTAGGTCACAGCCGCTGATTGCCGTATCGATCAGGTGAACCATACTCCTAAGCATCGCAAGATGTCCACCGTCTTAAACGGACTGTGCAGAGCGTCCAGCCCTCGTCCGATGTACATAATCTTGGTTTTATTCATGTTGATCCTGCTTCCCGCAGCTACTCCGTACGTAGTAAGAAGGGTAATCACCTTACTTCGTTCGACCGGACGAGTATCATCAAGACGTCGGTATATGCACGACACGTGAAGGAATCGTGTCAGGTCTCAATAGCTTATTATACATCAGCACAAATTGGGCCATCATTAAATCCGCAAAGGCGCGATAATATTCGAGTGTCAACCCATCCGGCCCAGGGTATTTATGCACCGCAAACGCCTTGAGTGCCCTCGGTATGTCTTCTTCCGTCAGGGGTTCCAATAGCGCCTCTGCAACCGGACCATCCACATCCGTTTGCATCTGTCGCAAAATTTCTTCTCCTATCCGATTATCCGTCGGCGTACCAGTGAAAAGGAGGCGGTAATGCTCCAGAAACCCAGGAGCAATGTCCTGCTGTGACGTCAAGGGCTGACCATCGTCATCATGGAACCCTGTGATCAAGGATAGGCGATTACGCGCATGTCCCTTGGACACATGATGCATGCTAATACGTTCACCATGGCCGTTGTCCAAGCACCGAGCATGGATCGAAAGTCCCTCCAGTAGATGTCTCGTGATCGATAAAATGCATGCCTGAAAGCGATGGACTTCCGCTTGACGCTCGGGCGATGGGGCCCTGGAGGACAGGTCGCGGAGCGCCGTGTAGTAATAATCAAGTGTATATCGGAGCCATTTCGCTTTTTTCTTGTCATACGTTATGAGAGCTCTTCGTATCGCCGGTTTTGCACATTGCAGCCATCATGCAAGACCGTACGGCGCAGCGGCAGACGGCGAGCTCATGTCTGCCATGTTTCTTTGATCCGCTGGCGACATTCGAGATCCACCAATAAGGAGGAATTAAATTTCCATGAACTACGACTCCGCCAGACCCGCTGCCGTAGGAGGGTTAACGTGCATAAGTATGCAAGAAGATCCGTAAAAGCTGTGGGCCAACATTCAGAAGCCAACACGTGATTCCTTAATCCCTAAGAAACATAAATCGAATCCATCCTGCTAACCGAGTGACTAATAAAAAACGTATAGCCCTCTCGCTGCCCATGGATCTTTTCTCACGTGTTCATTAGTGCCATTTCCCGGCAGATCGTGTTCAAAGCGTGGCAGGAGCTGAAATTAGGAGTTTGAAACTTCGGTGTGAGAACACAGTTAAAATCCCAGACTGTAGCGCCTAGAACCGCTCGGCCACTCCGTCCGGCCTTGGAAGTAATAGTATTTATCTTTTCATACATATGAAAGTGTTTCTCATGTTATGTATTGTGACTGAAATGTTGAACCTAGATGTGAGTCTATTAGCAGATTAAATTCTGGGTCCCCGAGCTAAGTGTTGAGCCATATTTAAATTTCATATTACAAGTACAGCAATAATGGAGTGCATTTGCTAGTTCTCTAATATTTGTGAACTATAATAATCAAATAAGTACAACTATTCAAACTATGGTAGATACAGAAATCACATTTCCCATTTCACCTAAATAGCGTAAGCAAGTGAACACTCTTTGAAAATGCAAATAATAATCAGTAAAAATAATATAATTGTCCGAAAACCATTTCAATGACAGTATTTTCCAACAATTAAGTTGATAAAAGAGCCTCTTCTCCAAGTTAATATTGTTGCACCATTATTTACCTGTAATAATCATTAGACTTCTGCTTTAATACGCTTGCTCTTTTTGCAAAAACGGTTAATATTCCTTCTGTGCTGTTCTTGCCGAACTGTTGGTACATTGCGTGCTAAGGCGTCATGCTATCTCGTGCCCTGTACAAAAAGATAGTATTTCATTATCAAGTTAAGTGTGTGTCCCAGTCGCTGAGTGGTCAGCGTTACGGAGCGCCATACTATGGGCCCGGGTTCGAGTCCAGGCTGGGTGGGGGATTTTCTACGCTCAGGGACTGGGAGTTGTGTCGTCTTAATCATCATTTCATCCATATCCGGCGCGCAGCTCGCCCAATGTGGCATCGAATGTAATAAGACTTGCACCAAGGCGGCCGGACCTGCCCCGCAAGGGGCCTCCCGGCCAATGACGCCAATAGCAAATTTCCATTTCATCAAGTAAAGTAAATATCCAACAATTAACTTTCTTTGTCAACAGTGCTAGTACTTGGTACAATTTTGCCTAATGGGGCTGACAACCGTTTCCTTTTGCGTAATAGCAGTTTACTTTATTACTAGTAGAAACATGGTTCGATTCATGTTTATTCTGCTCTTGCTGCCTTTCGATACAAACCTTCACAACTATAGCAGTCTGATACTATTATACGTGTCGCTGCGTGATAGGACGTTTATTAACGTGTAACATAGAAAAGTTCCGAGCGCAGAATGTGAACTATGCACGAAACAAACGTATTATGAGGACTTATCGTTCAGCGGCACGAACTTGCAGTAAACTGAATAAAATAAATAACGGCAAACATTATGTCAGTTTAGAATATAAATGGTACTTCATATCAGTATTAATATGAATACAAAAACGGTAGCAGATCAAAACAAACAGAAGGAGACAGTACAGGGCGTACCGAGAAACATCATGGAGCCAGATAGCAATTTGTGAAATGTGTACACAGGTAGCGCCACAAAACGGCGATTGGCTTACGTTGAATACCACGAGTATGCAATTGATCAGATTCAGAAGACGAGCCCGTCAAAAATAAAACAGGAATCATAGGCCGGAACGAATGAGGAAGGTTATGGGGCAGATAATGATTACGTAATTGGATCAGTAGATATGTTCAGTTCGCCTCAAATAGAGAAAGAACAGATCGAGGTGCAAGAGGTAGAATGAGAACATCAAGATACGGTAGAGCAGGCCAGAGAAAAATCTTTGACCATGGACGATCTGTCAAAAATTTTATTTACACAGATTAGAGCACAAGGTAATAGCATCAAGGCACACAACAGTAGCCTTCAGTATAAACTGAAAACACAGAAGTGTGGTATTGGTGGCGCTGAGAGTCAACTGTAAATACAAGTCAGCGGTGTTAGTAGCCTAAATAATCAACTGAAAATGCAAGCTGTTGTCATGAAAACACAGAGCGTTAAAATCAGTAAATAGATCGGAGAAGTGGACGAAAATGTAGGCGTTTTGAGTACTGCGATCAAAGATATGAAACTTGAAATAAATACCAATGTGGCCACTACTATAATCGCAATTTTGTAAGACTCTAATACCGATTATATAAGTTATCAACAATTACTTTTCTCAGTTAGTAACATTAATGCTGTGGAGGTTACAGGTTCCTCTCATAGTCTACCCACAACACACATATGTTGTGCTTTTACCCGTATAAATGAGGATAAAAGAGAGACCTACGTGTAACAAACGCTAAATAATGTCTTCCCAAGTTGTAGATAGTACCTGCAGTACTGCAGAAATTGCTTCATTACTCGTTTCGAAACAGATATATGAATTAACTGACAGCACGACACAGCAGTAACTGCCACTTCACAAGTAAGGAGTGCAGAAATCAGGTGATTTACGAACAGTAAGTATGGTGCACACATTTTAACTTGGTTGATTCTAAATGAGGTTGCAGTGTGCAGTTCAAGCAAGTGCCGCAATAGGGAGAAGTAATGCAAGGGAAGTATGCTTTATAACAAGTGTCTACCCTCGCTGTATATAGTTAGCTTTTTATCTGAGAAGAAATTGTGGGTAGCACTTGCGATGCTCCACGAATTTCTTCCTCATTCTTTCAAACACATGCACTCACAAACTAAGTATCAGTCCTTTCGACATTTTAAAAATAAAGGTGTTCCAAGAAAAGCCTTTCACTCTCCAGTTCAGTTGGGTTTTAAAGTTGGGGATAACCTGAGGCAGGGAGGGGTGAGGGGCAGAAGACAGCAGGGGTGGGAGGGTGGTGATACTAGCTAATGTCTAACAGCCCTCAGGGGTAATAGTCTAAGAAAGGTTGGGAACCACTGTTCTAGCCAGCTTACACAATCCATAACCGCCATTATTTCACCTCCAACAAAAATAGAGAAAAGATTTGCTCACTCTGCCGAGACCCAGAGCATATAGGGGTCAATTGAATCGAGAAAAATGAGCATAGAGATCAGAGGAACATATACCGTAGGACAGACCTACACTCCAGTACTCTTCTCACCGTTGAGTCAAAACACAAAATATCAGTCAGAGCTGGAATTACCTTGGGTAGATTAAAACAAACAACATAGTCAAGGCATGGAACCGTCCATTCACAGAGACGCGGCGAAGTTTGTTGGCATCCGTCTACGTCAGTGTCAATATCTACTGAGCAGTTACTTCCTAATTACGATAGGGAGCACATCATTCTCCAATGCTGGTGGCTACATCTTAATAGACGTTTATTTTTTAAAGATATTTATGACAAGTGACATATTTAAATTTAACTTTGACGCGCCCAATACCTTAGCTGACGAAGGTAAGAGTTCAAACGCGTTTTATGTACATTTAACGAGAACAGGAATTTGCCTGCAGGGGAACAGTGACCGTCAGAAACTAAAACTGTAGAGCAGCCACAAGTCGCAAGTAACTTTCTATTTAATTTTACACGTTTCATTCGACGAACGCGAGCATCTTCAGAAATTACATAGCCGAGAGCCACACGTTACAAATATCAGCCTGTGTATAGCGCTGCTGTCATACATAAATTATTACGCACAGTTGTGTAATATATTTTGTAATCAAGTCAGACGCAAATTCTGTTTTGTCATATGTCACATAAATGTATTTGGTCACAGGGGCTTTATCTGTAACCAATAACATATTTATAATAAAAATAAAACATGCAGTTCCGTTTATCTTGGAAAGTTTGTAGAGGAAAGAAATTAGCCATTTCCTGTTGATGGATCTGAACTCCATATTTAAATTGCTTGTCTTCACTGCTATTATATGCGACTAACATAGTAGGCAATAAGTCTGAACGTCACTCCTATTTTAGAAACAGTCTAGATATGCCGAAATAGTCAATGCTTGGATTTGGACAGGGACCAAGGAAGATGAGGATTTAAAGTCTCCTCGTCAGCAAGTACCAGGTGGTAGTTAGAAAGGATAGAAGAGGAAATCGATCACGCCCTCTCCGAGGGTCCATCACGACATTTACCACTGAACGCTTTAGAGAGTATGAGCTACTATAATTCTAAATATGAGTGCTGTGTCTTAACAGTGCACATTCTCAGCCCGTCTTCAAATTGAGCTCCTACAGAAATATATTCTGAAATGTTTGTTTAGAACGAGCTCGTAGAGCCTGAATGTTCGTGCTTGTTAGTGAATGTCGTGCTAAGAAGCAGCAGGTAGATAAATCAGCCAACTCGGGGTCGGCGCCTAACCTGTGACAAAGAATGACGCCACTTGAAGAATGTGCCTAGTGAAGGGACCGTCCGGTAGGGGACTGGAGGGCTGAAGAGGGACAGGCAGGGGCAGGTAGAAGCAGGGAGGGAGGGATGCAAGGTCAGCAGTATTTTCTGCAGTCGTACTACAAAGAAGGTGGCGGATGATTATCTTATCTATCTAAGCAGAACAGAAATACTCCGTACAATGCAATGTTAAAAACAAGATTAAAAATAATAATGCTGTCGTCGTTGTGATATTTAGTCCGAAGGCTGTTCTTACGCAGTTCTCGACTCTCTCATATACCTTCTGCCAGTCCCTTCGTCTCTGGGAAACTACTGCACACTACATTCATTCGAAATTATTTACCGTAGTCAAGCATTACTCTCTCCCTCTATAGCTTTCATTCTCAATATTCCAACAGTTATCACAGTGACTTTTCCTTGGCATCTTAGGATTTGCTCTATCAACCATTTCCTTCTTTTAAAAAAGTTTATTCAGAAATTTCTTTTCATCCTATTTCGATGCAGTATATCTTCATTAGTTGTCCTGTGTAACCATCTAATTTTCAGCATTCTTCTGTAACATCATATTTCAAAAGATGCTTTCGCCTAGTATCTAGACTGCTTTTCAGCCACGGTTCACCCGCGTACAAAGCTACGTTCCAGACAAGCGCATCCAGAAAAGCGTTTACAGTACTTAAACTTGCATTCGATTTTAGCCTATTTCTCTTTCACAAAAAGGCTTTCTTGCTTTACAAGCCTGAATTTTATATCTTCTTTACTTCAGCCGTCATCTGTTATTTGGCTGCCCAACCAGCCACATTTGTCAGCAGTTTTTAATGTCGGCACACGCTGATTTAATTCGGCTACACCTCATTACCCTTGTTTTACTTTTCCTGATTTTTTTATAAGCTCTTTTAAGACACGATTCATTCCGATAAACTAGTATCCCATGTCCTTTGAAGTCACTGACGCAATGACAATGCCGTCATTAAACCTTATGGTTTCTATTTTGTCTCCCTAAACATGAATTTACTTTCCCAAAATCTATTTAGTGTCTTTATTTGTTGCTAAATGTTCAGACTGAATTGTTTTAAGGATAAGCTACAACTCTGTCTTACTTGCTTATTTAGTATTGTCTCCCTTTAATGTCCTTCGACGTTTATAAAAGCAGTTTGGTTACTATGCAAGTTGTACACAGCTTTTCGCTATCTGTATTTTTTTTGTCTGGTACCTTCAGAATTTTAAATCTCTTCCAGGCAACATTACTATTAGAATTCTGCACATCTCCAAATACTATAAATGTAGGTGTAGTCTTCTAAGATGAACGGTAGCGTCAGTATTGCCTCGTGTGTTTCGTACATTTCTCCAGAAATGAAACGGATGTTCCGCGATATCGCCTTCCACCAGCTTTCCCTCCCCCCCCCCCTTTTTTTTGTAATTGGTATAAGTATTTCGCAACCGTGTCATACGAAACTGATGGCCCTCTCTGAACGTTCGATTAACATATTTTTCTTTTGAACCCAGAGGATATTTCGTCGGTTTAATGAATATTTCATACAAGGTGGAATATATGAAGGAATTTTGTCTACTCTTATTTCGACTTTGGTCTTTCAATATTCTGTTAAATTATTCTCTCAGTAACAATTTTTTATCTCAGCTTCATCAGCTGCCTCTTCCCTTTCTATAATGTTGTTAAGAATTTTCCACTCCATGACCTTCTTATATATACGTTCCATCTTTCAGCCTTCCATGCTATGCTTGGTACTGGTTTACAATCTGAACTTTTAATATTATTAATACTGCTTCACTTTTCTCAAAAGGCTCTTTAATTTTCACATACGTCGTATTTTACCTTTTCCATAGTCATGCAGATATGCATTACCTCTTTAGTCATTCCTGCTTTGCTAATTTGAACTTTTTCTGTATCTCATTTTTATATATCTGCACTCCCTTTTGTCTCCTTCATATTCTGACTTTAAATATATTCTTGACTGAAACTCCTCATGTTTCTATAGCCAAGATCGCACAAATAACTATTTATTTTCGACAGACAGTTGCGAAAGCCTTTGCTATCATCTTCTCATTGTTGCTAAACGTTTTCATTGTGATTTGGAACCTTGTGCCAAGTTCTCATATTAGTGAATAAAATTTAGCACGTTATTTGAAAGTTGGTCAAAAATGAAACGTTAACGATCAAAAGGCAACTTGGCACGTGGCCATGTCCGTATATTAGCGCTCACAGATGGTGTTTTTTGATTGTTGAGAGCTTAAGAAAAAAAAATTCTGTTACAACGTTGAACATCGCTGTACATCTTTAAAATATTTTAATGTATTGCCGCCGATGACTGGTGCAATAGAACCATTTTAGTATCGAATGTGATATATACAGGAGTTGGACAAAAATTAGACACGCCGCGAGAAATGAATGTCTGATTATAAAAGCAGATGCTAACCAAAACAGCATGTTGAATCTGACCACGAACAGCCCCTGTGCAATGTCCTCAGTACGTCGCAAATGTCAGTCGGTGGGCAGACGAGTGTTCTGTGTAGTTTGAATGCATTATGTAGGAGGTAAATCAACTGCAGTGTCCGTTAGCATTAGACTTTTGACCACATTAGTAAATTTTACAGTTGTAATAATTACCGTTGTCATAGTACTTTTCTGTCTTTAGAAAAAGTTAATTGGCCCTGCGGACAGAGAAAGTCAAAAAATTGTAATGAGAGACTGGGAGACGTAGACGAAAGGACGTTAGTTGAAGGAAACTGGAAAAGTGTTGACAACAGGGCACAGTTGTTCATTCTCTATTAGACAGGAGGAAGACAGCTAGGATATCAGAAAAGAAGCTGCACTCTCATTTTGAATGCAGTGTTGTTTTGGATCAGGCGCTATTCGGTAGTTTTTACGTCAAAAGTATGACCGTGCAAGAAGATGGAGGTAGAGTTGTGCATAGGTACAGCCCGGATGCTTAACATACCTGATACTGAACTGCAGTCATGATAATATGAAAGGTATTTTGTATAAGAGAAGCCTTGTTGCAGAGTATAATAACAATCGACAAATACCAAAAACATAAAAGGGTGCACAAAAATACGGAAACACCGCGAGAAATGCTTGCTTGAAAATCATGCAGCTGCTAGCCGTGGCTGTAAGTTGCGCTGTTGTACTTGACCAGAAACGGCACCTGTGTGATGCTCACAAGATGTTGCAAGTGTCAATCCTGTTGAGAACAGCAGTTTGTTTAGCTGTGAGTGCATTATGGCGGTGCTAATTAAATTCTAATGCTGCCCAGTCGTTGGTGCTCGTATGATGGGTGCTCCTGTAACGAAGGTAGCAGAAAAATTGGTGTTTCAATGGGCACTGCATCGAAGATTTATACCGTACACTGGGGAAGCGCAAAAGCAGCACCCGATAATTCACAACTCGAACGAAAGTGTGGGTCGAAAGTTCATGATGGTCGGTCATTGAAGAGGACTGTGACGAAAAATAATAGGACGACAGCTCCAAAGTCACTGCAGAAATGAATGTCGCACTGGTGAACCGTGTCAGTACTAAAACAACACGAAGGGTGCTCTACAAGCAGGGAACTGCAGGGCGAACTGGAATTACAAAACCACTTATTAATTATGTAAATACCCATATCAGGAATGCGTTGTGCTACTCTCACAAAACCTGTACTGAGGAGCAATGGAAGAATGTCACTAAATCGGATGACTCATATTTAACACTTTTTCCATCTTTTGGCTGAGTTTACGACTCAAAACTGAAGGGTGGCGGGGCTTCGGTGACAATTTGGGTAGCTATATCGTGGTATTCAATGGGTCCTGTGGTTACTTCGAGAGTTCGCATTACTTCTGAGGATCATGTGACCATTTTGGCTTACCAATTCCATCCCATTATACAACTTTTGTTCCCCAGTGGTGGTGCTGTGTTCCGACGCGACGGATGTATGATAGGTGATAGTACGGAGAGGACAGAGTGTTTTGGTGAGTAAAAACGTATTCATCTTTTGGATTTGAAGCTCTTGCATTTTCCGTGTTTACAGTTAAAATTATTTAGTATAGGTTCCGCCTTTTATGCAAAAGCACTGTCTTTGGGTGTCAATAAAAAAACAGCGTATTTGCGTATTAGACGTAATCTATACCCAATAATCATGATATTCATTTCAAATGATTTAAGTAAATCAAAGTAAATACGACTGAGAATGTTGACGTGGCTACCTTTACTCTCATTCTCGTGAACACAATTACAGTATTTCACCCGCTAAGCATATTTTACTACTCCTAAGGAACCACAACTGCTAAATATCAGCATCATTTTTTCGTTTGTATCGATATCTTCCGCAGTTACTTCTTACAGTATTGATACACAAAGCCCACATCTCGTGGTCGTGCGGTAGCGTTCTCGCTTCCCACGCCCGGGTTCCCGGGTTGGATTCCCGGCGGGGTCAGGGATTTTCTCTGCCTCGTGATGGCTGGGTGTTGTGTGCTGTCCTTAGGTTAGTTAGGTTTAAGTAGTTCTAAGTTCTAGGGGACTGATGACCTAAGATGTTAAGTCCCATAGTGCTCAGAGCCATTCAATCGCTCTTGTACAGACCCTAGACCCTCTGTATACTTCTTCCACCTTTCTACTTTTCCTTCTTTGCTTAGTACTGGTTTTCCATCTGAGCTCTTGACACGAGGATTCATACGAGTGGTTCTCTTTTCTCCAAAGGTCTCTTTAATTTTCATGTAGGCAATATGTATCTTACCCCTAGTGATATATGCCTCTACATCCTTGCATTTATCCTCTAGCCGTTTCTGCTTACCCATTTTGCCCTTCCTGTCGATCTCATTTCTGAGACTTTGTATTACTTTTTGCCTGCTTCATTTACTGTGTTTTTATATTTTCCCTTTCGTCAATTAAATTCAATGTCTCTTATGTTACACAATGATATCTACTAGCCCTCGTGTTTTTACGTACTTGATCCTATTCTGCCTTCACTGTTTCAACTCTCAAAGCTACACATTCTTCTTCTGCTGTATTTCTTTCCCCCGTTCTTGTCAGTCGTTCCCTAATGCTCTGTCTGGAATTCTCTACAACCTCTGGTTCTTTCATTTTATCCACGTCTCATCTTGTAGAATTCCCTTCTTTTAGCAGTTTCTTCAGTTTTAATCTATGGTTCATACCCAATACATTGTGGTTAGAGTCCACGTCTGCCCCTGGAAATGTCTTACAATTTAAAACCTGGTTCCTAAATCTCTGTCTTACCATTATATAATCTATCTGAAACCTTCCAGTGTATCCAGGCCTCTTCCACATAATACAACCGTCTTTCATGATTCTTAAACCAAGTGTTAACTATGATTAAGTTGCGCTCTGAGCTAAACTCTACCAGACTACTACTCTTCGTCATCTGCGGAGCAAGTTGGCATCTATACTACTGTGGTAGGCGTGGTAGGCGTGGGCTTCGTGACTATCTTGGCTACAACAATGTGTTCATTATGCTGCTCGTAGTAGCCTACCCGCGCTCCTATTGAACCATTTTTTTGATACACAAAACTTCTGATTCTACACAAATACACACATGGACAGAAGAAACAAACAAGGACACAGAAGAGATTCAACAGTAACGAGATTCGTAAACCGAAAACCCTCCAGCTCGTCGTATACACTTATAGGCTAGGTAAATGTTGTACGGAACATAAGTGATGACAATCAATGAAGCAGACTAGACTTACCGCTGTCCATGTGAAAACGGGTTAGACGTGACAGATTAAAAGCAAGACCAGCGAAACGAGAGACGTATCAAACTAAAGATTCGTGTCTGTTCCGATACAATGAATTGTAAATTTTGATCTACATGTACATCGTACACAACCGGTGTGCGGCACTAACTGATCCCCCCTACCCTGTTCCACTCGCGAATGGCGCGTGTGAAGGGTGATTGTCGGTAAGACTCTGTTTTGGCCCCAAATTCTCTATTTTTCTAGTCGTGGTCCTCACGCGAGATGTATGGGGAGGAAGTATTATGTTGTCCGGCTCTTCCCGAA
This sequence comes from Schistocerca cancellata, assembly GCF_023864275.1. NCBI lineage: Eukaryota > Metazoa > Arthropoda > Insecta > Orthoptera > Acrididae > Schistocerca > Schistocerca cancellata. The sequence goes on along the minus strand of NC_064629.1, from coordinate 389,150,643 downwards.
AAGGATTCTCTCGAAATTTCAGTAGTAAATCTCTCCTGGATGCACAACACCTCTCTTGTAACATTTGCAATGGAGTTTGTTTAGCATCTCGGTAATGCTCTCGGACCGACTAAACGATCCCGTGACGAAACGTGCCGGTCTTCGTTTGATCTTTTCTATCTCTTACATCAGTCGTACATGGTAAGGATCACCCACCAATGATCAGTACTCAATAATCGATCGAACAAGCGCCTTATAAGCCACTTGCTTTGTGGATGACTTACATTTTCTTATGATTCTCCCTATGAATCTCAGCCTGGCATCTCCTTTTACTACAATTTGTTTTATGTAGTCATTTCATATAAGGTCACACTGAATAGATGCTCGGTAGGGTTTCCGTCAGATTCTCATCAGTATTGTAGTAGTACAGCAATAAATTTCTTTTCCTATTTGTGCGCAATATGTTACATTTATTTACGTTCAGGGTTAACCGGCATGGCCTGCACCATTCATGAATCCTCTGCAGGTATTTCTCCAAATCGATACTGTCTTCTGATGTTGCTACTTTCGCAGTCGCAGATCTGGTGCGATACTCAGTAAGATCGTACTTTTTTAAATAAAGGGCAGTACTGTACTCTGCCAAATGCCTTCCTGATGTCAAAGAACTTGGCATCAGCCTGAGAGCCGTTGTTTTCAGCGCTGTAGACCTCTTGGAGGAACAGAGCGAGCTGATTTTCGCAAGTTCTCTCTTTGCGGAATCCATGTCGATTTTTGTAGAGAAAATTTTCGTTCTCCAAAACCATTGTAATTCTTGAGCATAAAACATGTTCAGAAATTATACAACAGACTGATGTCAACGATATTGATCTATAGTTGTCTGCATCTGTCCTACGATCATTGCTACTTTTGCTATGTACTTTCGCTAGCTACTGAAGGCATTAACTACTGATAGGCATAGTCAGCAAATGAAAGATTTTGATAGAGAACAAACAATTTATATACCTTAATAGTGTTCAAAATTCATAATACATATATATCAGTTGCTAGATACCCTCCATTACTACAGTGATCTACGATAAACTGGTGCTAGAAGGAAATTAAATACTTTCGCATAATCTTTATAAATCTTATGGATATCTCATCTGGTCTTGATGCCTTTCTGCTACTGAGAGATTGCAGTTGACTTTTTATTCTGCGATCGATTATTAAATATTTGCCATTTCACAATTATGTACAACCTCATCAATTATTTTTAAATAAGGATATAGGACCAGGACTGGTGATATTAAAAGAAAAATCAATCAGTTAAGGACATTCTGTTCCCTAACTTCAATATTAATATTATAATATCGCTTTGTTGTTTATTTCATTTTACATGACAGGCAGATTTGTGAGAGTTGCAACTGTTGTAGTAAAACACAACAGTAGTTTGCAGCCATCTCTCATTTACGTATCGAAAACCGATTTTCATGTTTACTTGTCATCACCAGGATATCTCAGTGAGTACTGAATAACTTGTAAATAACATTCTGGCAGAATGCCGTAACCACATACTTTTTATATGTTCTCTATGAGACACATAAATGCGGCACCTGCGAAACATTGCACCCGAAGGAATACGCATAGTAGCTGCAAGAAACGTTTAAATAATCCAAAGTTAAGTTTTAGATGTACGTTGCTATAGCAACTTATCGCTTTATATTACGCATAAGTTTTTCATACTGGAAATAAATGCAAACTTTGATTTGTGTCTTAAGCAAACGATTTGGTTACATCTGGTTCGTTATGATTGAAACTTCATTTGAAGAAAGTCCACAGCATTTAGACGTGTGGTTAGCGTCGTTGTCTCTAACTCGTGCTGCTACTTTGTACAAATTATTTAATCTCATCTTAATCGACGCGCAGGTCGCGGGAGTGGCTTGACATACGAGGGCGTGCTAGAAGGTTATGCCTCAGAAATTTTTAATCTCTTCTCGACATCGGTTGAGATATTATATGTCATGCACGTTAATTATTCAACTTCGTCGCTTCGCTGACGTAAGTTCCAACCCTCTGCCACTATATATGGCTCCGAATTCTAGCGTGCAACGTGGCGGTGTGTAGCTTAAATACGTCGGTGCGTGAGAAACAGCGAGCTGTAATTGAGCTTTTAATCACAGAGATGCGTGCCTCCAATTGAAATCCGTTTAAGAATGAAGGTTATGCATGCTGATTTTTGTATCAGCATCAATAATGTGTAACGCTGGGTTGTTCGTGCTTGTAAAGAAGAAAACGATGGTGCTAACCTCAACTTTCATCCTATTTCATCTGTTTCCAAAACTTAAAGATCACCATGGAGGACTTCACTTTGATAATGATGAAGTTGTGCAGAGGTGAAATTGTGGCTCCGTTAACAAAGTCAAAGATTGTGTAGTGATGGTGAAACGTCCCCTTTGGAAATTTTTATGAATAACTGTGCTGAGATACCTCTTACATTATTTGATTTTCAAACAGCTGAGCAGAACTGAACGTACTCAGACATTTCTCTCTTTACTTTTTCTGATCAACACTAAACTGACGCACAATAATTTTAGCGCAACGCAATCTGACTTTCAATAATCCCTACAAAAGAATGGCCCTGACTAACATTAACCTACACCTTTCACGAATCACTTACCTCACAAAAATCTTCGCTACTCGAACTTCTGCAATATAGCGAGCGCCACTACTGCCAGCTAAATAAAAGATTCTAGCTACTGAAGGCACTAACTACTGATAGGCATAGTCAGCAAATGAAAGATTTTGATAGAGAACAAACAACGTATTTACCTTAATAGTGTTCAAAATTCATAATACATATATATCAGTTCATGATATCCAGTATTACAAATTTACTCTTTCTGGCGGACACACGTCCAGATCGTCCGATCTCAAAATTCTGCCATTTCTCTCCTCACATCCACCACTGATGGCGGCTCACCTCCAACTGCCCAACACTACAATGGTGAATATTCCAACAATGCCAACCAGCCACAGACTGCACACAGCACAGCCAGTGATTTTCATACAGAGCGCTTGGTGACGTTACCAACATAAAAACCTAAACAGCCTACATACAATGGTATCAACAAACTGGTCCGTCGTTGGGAAAAATGTGGTCGTCGCCAGGGTGACTACATCTAGAAATAAATATGTTGGCATGAAGAATAAAGATGTAGAATTTTAATAAAGTTTTTTCTTTAAATGCTTTAAGAGTTTTTACTTACAAAATTCAGAGGCATCACTTTTGACGCCCCCTTTAAAAGGCTTGCACTAGGCGGTCGAACGAGCCCAGACGGTCTCCCGGTCAATAATGCCATATCAGCATTTCACATGAATAACATGTTGAACGTCTGCAAGTAATTTGCTACTGCACATCAGCTTTTTAAAAAAACTATGTCCATATAGGGTATCCCAGGAGGAATGGTCAATATTCAGGAATATGGCACGAAAGTTCATTTGAAGCAAATAATTCCAGTACACATGGGCTCTAAAATGCATACCTTACGAGCGATGAGCACTTCTTCAAAAAAAATGGTTCAAATGGCTCTGAGCACTATGGGACTTAACTTCTGAGGTCATCAGTCCCCTAGAACTACTTAAACCTAACTAACCTAAGGACGTCACACACATCCATGCCCGAGGCAGGATTCGAACCTGCATCGTAGCGGTCGTAAGGTTTCAGACTGTAGCGCCTAGAACCGCTCGGCCACTCCCAGTCGGCTAGCACTTCTTCGCCTTCGATACTGTGAGACAAAGCTCTTATGCTGTAGGCTCTTTGTTTTCCACGTTTTGGAAGGAGATGTATGGACCAAACCACTAAAAGATTGTCTTATGAACATTGGCTCTAAAATGCGTGTCTTAGATCTGTGATTTCTTCTTCAGTAGAAGAGATGTCTTTCACAGCAGGAAATATATCCTAAGTGCTGCGAATCACTGTGAGAGGCGTGGCGGACAGTACTTTCTGTTGTGGCATATATTAAGAATGGCAACTGGAAAGTGTTACTGACCATACTTCTCTGTACGAGCAGTTATTAGCCCAACTTCACTTGCACGATGTCCACGGGATAGGTACGAGTATGTATGAGGCTGAAGAATGCTACAAACTTTTCCCTCACTTGCGTTTTTTTCTGTTCTGTAACAAGTCTCATTCGAGATGCATCACATTCTTTCTCGGATTTCTTTATGCTCTCTCCCTAGTCAGACAGGCCTGGGACCGTTTGTAACACGTGCCCCGTGTTAACTCTAACTGATACGGATCTATACATTTGAACAGCCTTTTGCAGCCAAACTACAGTTTTACAAGGAAGATGAATCGTCATACCTTGCCTTTTACTGACTTACAACTGAGCCTGTGTGACAGTCACATTTCATGTCTCTGAACTACATTATTTTCAAGAATTTGCATTATATGACTGAATTTCCTTGCGATTCATTAATCGCGCAGCCAAAGAACACATCTCTTTCACATGACGTGCACAACTTTGAATTTCTCTACGTTGAGGGCTAGTTGGCAGTCTTCGCAATAAAGCGATATTTTGTCACAATCTAACGAGAAGCTAATGATGTGGTGAGACATTTGCATGAGGAAAATAGCTTCAACTCGAATATGAACGGTGTATCACATATTTAAAACGAACAGGACGGGGTATGACAACATGTGACTGAATTTGTTCGTATCCCTTAGAAACTCATTGTTGCAACTGCTTTCCGATTTTGAACTGTATCATGGGACATCTTTCAACAAAATCTATCATCTAAGTAACAGTGGACGAGCAGTTTATCACACACGTCTTTTTGCGTTCCACCGCAGAATGTTGCTTATGGGATGTTATTAAAAAGAAAAATTTACTCCCGAAATAAGTTCTATTTGTGTATTCGCTTTCAGTCCAGTATTCGTTCCTTTTACTGCACGTTTATTGCTCAGAAGCTCCGCTGTTCATTACTTCCGGCGGACCACACACACACATTCTGGTAAACTGCTCGTACACTGTCAGTTAACTAGTGGAACAAGCTGAAACTTTCTTGAAGGCGTCTTCTCACGGAATGGGAAAGCCTTTCGTGGACAAGGTGCTGGTGACGTCAGAACATAGAATTCCACGTTTCACTGCATTGCAAAGCGTGATGGGAAAGATCTGCAATGTCGGATTTTTGCCTCGTAGTGAAGACCGTGGCCATTGAGATGCAGAATCGGTTTTAGGTCACAAGCAGAACTTAGGAGATGCCATACTGTATTAGCAGAGACGGGACTGAATTCCGTATTTGGTAGTTGTTATATTATATTACAACTTACGTGGTATGAATATAAGCTGTTTCAAAACACTAGCATACAGAAGATTTCTTGAAAACGTGTCTTTTATGTACGATTCGTTATAATACAATGACAGAAAATGGCATTTCGGTAGTTAAAGCCTTTTTGTATTTGATGCTTCTCGTATTATAATTGAACGGAAGTATATCTTTTCAGTGCTATGGAAGAATGATGATTTATCAATAGCACGTCGTTTTTGGTATAATTTATAATAGTCAAATAGCAAATAATGACATTGATGTTTACCGTCTTTAGACATTGTGTACCATATAACTTAATCGGTGCTGTCACTTGGAAGCCATAGTGTGATTGACATTGTTGTAGATTATAAAAAGAATGGTATGACGCTGGCATCTAGCCATCTCCGAAATTTTTTCATCTATTGTTTCCTAATTATTCTGTAATATTTCTTATTAATTTAATAGAAATACTATCTTCAACAGACTATGTTATTTATCGGGAACAATGTATTTTCTTGTTTTGCGGCACAGGACAACGACTGGACTATTTCCCCATTGGCCAGAAACCTTAATGTGACTGCCAGTCTACGTCAGAATGTAAACGTAAGCTACACACTGGAAGTATTTTGCTGTTATGAAATTTTGTGTAAAAGACATATACCGGTCACTTGGTTTTATGGACTACCTCATGTTTGATGTTTGTATCTTGCCGTTAAATACCTTTTTCAATGACAGTGACTACTGTAGAAAAAAAATCTCCTCTTCTATTCGAAAGAAATTTCGAAACGATACTCGATCTTAAAACCAGTTCGACTAAAAAGCGTTACCTCAGAGTCATGGTAGTTAATACAATATCGAGATACTGAGCAGGCGCAAACTGGGATTAAAAGTATACTTTAACTATAATTAATTTAAAACCGAAAATGTAATAGAGATTCGTCATATGTAGTGCTCTACCAGCAATTAGCTCTTCAAGCCATCGACGAGTCCAGAAACTTCTTCGCAGTTTTCTCCACCCTTCTTCGACAATCACTAAAAGAGTTACAGCAACTACTTTACGCGCGTCCATTGTCTTATATATACTGTGTGATTTGAGCCCCAGCTGTGGGCAACAACTGACTCTGGAGAGCGCTGCGGTAAGAAATCACAATAAAGAGTACGTTCCGCGAGATGTTCCAGGTCGCTTCAGAGTGTGTAGCAAATACTACGTCTGGGATGCGATGAAAAAACACGTCTCTTATAAGGATGGTTTAAGATTAAAACATAGTTCAAAGCTGAAAACCTGTTGCGTTTAATAGGCTACGATAAATAGGTCCTTAGTAATGAGGGCAATCTCATTTTTCTTTGCTAGACTTTGAAGATTCAATAAATTGAAAGTGGAGTAGATATGGCGAGAAATAAAACTATGTATATACATTTTGTGACTGTCAAGAAGGTTAGCTAATTCAGTCATTCAACTCTTCTCAGTGATCAAACAGCACTTGACACCAAGCATATATGCCATATAAACAGTTCATTCGTTGATAGTTCTAACGTTTTTTTTGTTTGTATGTCAAACAATATTTCATTCGTTCCTGTGACTATAGTGAAGGCATGTGTCTATGGCGTATTTAAGTCTTACAGGCAAACCCTAAGAGACTCACAAAACCGCTGCTCCTAGGCAACAGATAACGGTTTCATGACAAATTTATTTTCAGAATTAGTCTTTGGTTCCAAATCTCAAAATGCATGTACGAAGCAGGAAATTAAGTTTTATTCCGGCAGAAAAACTGATCATTGCCGGAGGAAAAACAACACTTTTAAAAATTTTTTAACTTTGATATAGTTACTTCAGGAGTTTTCACATACTCATTCGATTAATTTGATTAATAACCCTTTCCTATTGATTTATTACTTACGATCATCTAATAAATATTTATACATGACGATTTAGACTTCTTACAAGTTGCATGAGCAGCTTCGTACATAATGTAGGTAACAGGATATTAGCAATGTTTTTTCTGCGACAAAATACTGGCTCCTATGCTTGATGAATTACATGATAAAATTTTTTTTCTGTTCCTTTCGTGACTAATTCCCTTTGCTGAGGTAATAAAAACCTTGTGGTGCAGATAAACAGGCAAGTGAAAGAAGTTTGAAACAGGAGTGAAATATTACCCTATCGTGTTGATGACTCAACACTTTTTCATAGCGCAAACCAAGCATGACGTAGCTGTGTCTTCATTAGTGCGCTTAACGTTACGTGTAACTCATGATATTGCCCGGCCGAACACGTAAAATCGAACAGCTATCTGCAATATCACTGCGCTTGCACACATTTATGTGCGCCCGTACATTGGCGGAACTTTCCCTGCCTAATGTAACAGCACAGCCATAATCATACTTGAAATGTGGCTTTCCCGTATATCCGGTACATTATATATATGTTTTACCACCACAACGAAAATCTGCGATATAATTCCCATAAAGTCTGCACACTGTAAACACCACGGAGAGAAACACGGCCTCGCGATTTTATACGGTCGAAGTTTAATCCAATATTATTGGGATTTTCCGCAGCAAACGTGCAGCAGACAGTTATTACTTTCTGAAGTTATGTGGTATGGAATTCCGTTTTCAAACGAAATTTCTATATGAACAACGTATCAGCTTTACGCGGTAGTCAGATATTTTAATATTTTCACATGAGATTACAAGGAAGAGGTGCGCCTGTCGATTCTTCTGCCTCTACCACCAGGTCCATTAGCCGCGGTTTAGCCTGATTATCGTTAGATGTTCTGCTCTCGAAACAACAATTTGTAACCACTATACACTTAATCGGCCCCTAGATGGTCAATATTATTCCGAAATGTTTCAGAATGCGAATAATATTGAACGTGTAGTGATGAGATTAAGAGATTGCGCAATAATACTGAGCAAATCAAACCCTTTTGAAATATGTTGCGCTATCTGGCAACAATAGGCCGTCTATGGACAGTATCGACAATATTCTTACAGTCTCTCACATGTTACAGACTGTTGATATATTTGTGATCAGTTTTCATTGTTCCTGTGTTGAAAATGAGTTCAAAACAAGACGAAAGAGCTTTATTCTTAGAGTGTATCAAAAAGTATAAATAACTGCCTGCATTTGATTAGTTAGGTCGGATGAATGCCAAAACAGAATTGTTAAAAATGAATCGTATGATTTAGTGCTCGGAAAATATACTGAACGGCCAAGGAGGACAATATTTTTCTAAAAAAATATTATTAATGCAGAATTATGAATGAAAGTATAAACAGATACTTATGTGTGTTTACACATTACCTACGTATTATTGCATAACATGTTTGCATAAAAATGTCCCAAATACTTGTAGGTGGAACTACGACTGCAAATTTCGAGTCTTGGAAACATCCGCTAGTTGCAAGGAGCCGTAGGGTAATAGATAACCACCGAATTGGTGGAACTGAGTGTCTCATCGTAGTAATTTGTTTTTGATCATGGGGATCAAGGTGCCGCAGAAACTTATTCAGGGATTTTTGGGAAGAAGGAGGGGGTGGGGAAGAAAGGAAGGCATGCTACTAAAATTGCCGTTGTTGATATAAACGAACGTCAGTTTTGTCACGGAAAGTAAATTTAATAGGTGATACAAAAAATTTATTATATCCTTTGGATTTGATAGTTAGCCACTCAACATTTGTTATAGGTACCTTACTTTCATACTTAGAACCAACAAACAAACAATGATGCAGCTGTTACAAAAGCCATAGTATTGTCTCATTGCGAGAGTCAATTAGTGCTACACTTTGGGGATTTAGCGGAATCACAGGAGATCAGTTCTAGAAGTTTGTAAGAATTCTGTAGTGAATAAACTCTCCGTGCTTCAGATTCCAAGACACGCGGAGGCAAGTGCCTATGCGTGGGGACAACTGTTTCCAGCAGTGTATCAAATGTTGCACCATCAACACATTAAAAGTTATGAGAATCTATTGTTTTTGTTCTATCTTAATTCTCTCAACATCATTTCCTGAATGTTCTTTGACGCTTCTTGAGCAGTTTTTCATCCACCTCTCTTTTTGCTTGCAACATAGTGGAGCAATAACCACAGCAGCAACTTCCTCATCGTCAAAATCCTGGACATAGCATTACTCCTCAATATTATTGCCGCCATTTTTGAGCGGTCTAGGGAGAACTTCAATAATATTGCACAACACTATCCTGCAGTATTATTGACCGTCTAGGAGGCGCTTTCGCATGATTATACAGCTGTTATGCACAACGTACGCTCATAAAAGGTATATTTCAGTGCTGGTTCTTGTGAATTCACAGCCAAACGTCCAGAAGAGGTAAGTTACTTTTCTTCCGGCGTTTCCTACGTCGTAGGAGAGAGTTCCCTTCATTGAGTAACTGTAAACTTCCAACATCACCTCCCTTCTGGTACTGTGTATTAAGAAAGTTATATACTTAAGACAATCGTAATTCAGTTATTTGTATTGCAGAGATCACAATGAGCTGACAGCAGACCATTGAAAACGGTGTACCTAGTATCTTTCTCACGTTCCTCTTCCGATTTAAGTGCTGTTTGAATCAGCAGTCATACAATTTCAAGTAGTCATTTTATAAGAATTGTTGTTATTCTATACTTCAAAGCATGTTAATTACATAATAAATTCCCTGTTTATCTCAAAAGCGTTCGCTGCTGATGGTCTCACGGTAGTGTTCTCGCTTCCCGAGTTCGGGGTCCCGGGTTCGATTCCCAGCGGGGTTAGTAATTTTCATCTGTCCCGAGATGACTGGGCGTTGTGTCGTCTTCACCATCAGCATTCATCCCCATTACGGTCGGAGGAAGGTAACGGCAAACCACCTCCATTAGGACTTTGCCTAGTGTGGAGGTGCGGGTCTCCTGCATCGTTCCCCTACGCTCCGTCAAGAAGCATGAAACTTGTTTTTCATTCCATTTTAAGAGCGTTAAATCACAACCCTGAAAGTCCAATTTCACACCTTCTCCCTTCAACATTGAACAATAACGCTTTCACCACTGGATGTCTCATTTTGGATTCTTCGCAAACAATGTTTACAGAATCTAATTTATTGTTCGTCTCGATTGCAATAAATTCCGGTACCACTAAACTCATGGAATCTTATTTAAGTATTATGCGACATGTTACTGTTCCTTACTGTTCATGCGTTATTGTTAACCTTTATTATCGTATCCATTCTTAATCTCAGTGACCTACTCGTTTGGCATAGAGCGCAGCGTGCTAGCTCTAGAAACAGGGAGGTGAGCAGGATCCATGTCGAATCCCCAAGGTGAATTAAAGATAGTGGGCTGGTACACTGACCACCCTGTGTTTGGTTTTAAGGGGATTTACCGCGTTCCTGGAGGCAAATACTATCCTGGTCCCCAAATTCCGCCTCAGAAAATATGACACACAGACCTTTAGAATATGACAACTGCAATGTATTACTATGTTTACGACGTTGCTCATCGAGCCATATACGTTATCGCGCATTTCTAGCTGCTTCTCTCACACAAATAATGATAAAAATTCAGAAATTCAGGGTCGCCACCAGCCCAAGTCCTTCCTAATCATTTAGAAAAAAAACGGAGCTGGAAAATTATTAGTTTAATTACTTTAATAATTTAATTACAAATACGCAAATTTCTTTAAACAGCCAGATAAATAGCACTCCATATCGTGCATGACGCAACTTGATTAATTCAGGAATGGAAATCAGAATAAGGGGGTAAGATCGACACCAAAGAATTTATGTTTCACGTAAATTATTTATTGTAACTAAATATTTGGTTGCACATCCTAACTACACATAACTGGTGCTTGACTCGAAATATTTAAGTAAGAATTACGTGAGAATGAAACAGAGAACAATTTAACTACAGCACGAAGAAACAAAGAAGACGGGGGTGGGAGACAATTATACTATCATCTCCTTTGCATTAATACCATATAAATATCTAAGTGAGATTTGCATTACGATTCTACGCATGCTCTATTCTGGACAGAGGTTTAACCAATACACAATGCTGTGCGATAAGTATTTAACATACTAACTGCATCTGCTGCTTCCAAACGGCCGAACTAGAGCACGTGGTGCATTCTGACTCAAACTGTTGTGCTGCTTTGTAGAAAGCGCACGAAAGAACAGATATTCTTGCAGCTCATTAAACAAGCAAACTGTTAAAATAAAGCCTATTGCGGTGCCGTGGTGAACCAGAAGGGTCATTGATTACCAAACACGTGGCACAAAATCGACACACAAAGACAAAAGCAATTTCCACAAAATATAAGATTAAAAATCATTTTAAAAAAATAACTCGCTTCACACGCTTCAGACAAGCTAAAGTTCTTAAGTATTTCACCAGTTAAACACAACGAAGTCCTAACTCAACCTGATTCCCATCACCTGAACCCCCCCTTAAGAGCTACAATCCGTACTCACGAAGCGTTCACCGAAGAGTGCCTCTTTCTCTTTCCAGATTACCTAGCTCCTCGTGCAGCGGAAGCTACCAGAGGGGTAGCCCTCCGTTACCAACCTCACACACAAAAACAGCCTTCGACACAGCCCTCGACTAAGATAGGTAAACCTCTCTGTTCAGGTATTGGAAACCTAAGTTGGTCATCCTGTGCTCTCCTTTGAACGAGAAGCAACATCGTCTGCTCCCAACAGACGATGACCAATATAGCGATTCCCACAAAACAAAACCGAAACTCACATTAAAACACACATATAAAAATCAATAGGCCTTATTTGAGTGCTCAGTCTTTCTGGAAGAGTTCATGAACTGAGCTAAAATCAGGTAGTTTAATGACTAGGTTGTACCGAATTCGACAAGCGTCTTATGAAACGACTTCACAGAGACGTTTCACAACACGCAGAACAAAGTTTATACGGTTCTCAGGGAAATGACACACACGACGTCACTCACTTAGGTTGCCTTGGCGATTCTGACGTCCGGAAGAGCATGTGGTCAAAGTTAAATACTGAAATGAAACGTGCAAAATCGTAAAAAAGCGGACTCTTTACTAGACTAAAAACACCGAGCGAGGTGTCGCAGTGGTTAGCACACTGGACTCGCATTCGGGAGGACAACGGTTCAATCCCGTCTCCGGCCATCCTGATTTAGGTTTTCCGTGATTTCCCTAAATCACTTCAGGCAAATGCCGGGATGGTTCCTTTGAAAGGGCACGGCCGATTTCCTTTCCCAAACTTCCCTCACCCGAGGTTGCGCTCCGTCTCTAATGACCTCGTTGTCGACGGGACGTTAAACACTAATCTCCTCCTCCTCTTTACTAGACTAATAAAACACTAGGGAAAAGATGAAATATTCTTCATCACAGTGTTACTTCTTTAACAGTTTGCTGTCACAATATCTTCACACGTATTTTAATTAACTTTCCTTTAACGATTTTTCCTTCCATTACTCATCATCTTCATTACTCTCGCATTTCATATCAGTTACTGCTGTAACTTATAAGGATCCCACATTGTCCAGCTTGTAGCAGAACAGCACACGAATATCTGTCTGGCTAACAAGAAATTTCATCTTACAAGCAGCTGGCAGAGCTTCATCGTACTTAGTCCCTCTTGGTGCTAGTCTCACAATCGTGAACAGTACTCAAACAACCTCGGATAACGTTTTCTAAGCACTGTTCTCAACTAATAAGCTGTGATTGTCAAAATTTTTTTCCATAAACGGAAATCGGCCGGTATTTACTAGAGTTTATATACTTGCTCCCAAGCATATGTTGTGTTTGCTGACTGCATTTATTTATGACTGGTGCTATACTGGAATTCTGCTTAGCTATTGTCGCTTTATCAGTATTTAAGGTCACCTTTGAACTCTTAAAGAAGTAGTATATTTTTTTAAACTGGTCAGCACTTTCTCAGTTTCCTTATGATTTTGTGATTTCACGGGACTGACATCGGTCGTCAACCCCTAACTCCATTGTTGTTCTTTCGTGGATAGTTCAAATAGTCATCAAATGTGGAAGATCTCGTAGCTTTTATTTGTGGCATGTAATTATTTTCTTTACTTTCGTATATATATTTGGATTATGGCTCTTATTTTGCAACATTATGAATCACGTTTTTGTGTGTGACACATTTGCTACGGTATTTCAGTCTTTCGATGAAGTTCGCAATTCGTTTCATTCGTTTTCCCCATTTCCACTGTGTGGCACACCACTGTTTCAAATTGCAGATATCGGTTTACTTGTTTCAAATTCTCCAATAACTTGCCAGACCCAGGGGTGAATAAAAAGCTTTAAGGTCATCAGAAACTTTATTCGCAGCGTGAACAGAAAACAACTTCATCTGTCTAAGGAATAATCTTACTAGCAGGGATATAATCTTACCAAGAGTCATTAATTTCAGGGGCGAGTGTTTAGAAGAACAAGCAAACCGTTGATCCACATTCGTTAGAGAGCCTCTTGGTGCTCGCCTTTTGTTAGATCTGCGAGCGGTTGTGCTCGCTGTACCTGTAGATTAATAACGCAGCATCTACACCGATACAGATCTAAAACGATTATCATAAGCAGGCTGAGGTCACGCCTACATTTGCACACCTTCCCGTTCGCCCTTATCTGTATCTAGAATTTCTCTGCGGGATACGTGTAAGGTGTGTCACGCTAATAGGAGCATCCTTCTTGAAGCCACGTTTAATGGCCTATTACGCGGTACAAAATATGATGAGCTCACTCACGACCTCATTTTGACTGAGTCGTGTTGTGTTGTAGGGTATTACTTATTTTTCAACCTTTTTTTTCGCAGAACGGCGCTTTCGTACTTGGTATGAGAGCTACGCTTGAAGCACTTACATAATTTCTTTTTAAATCTAGGTATCGAAATGAATCTAGGTATCGTGAAATGAATCAGTAGAGGGTGAACAATGATCAAAGAAAATACACCTAAGGTTTGAGATTTTAATGATTAATTAAAACTGAAACTTTGAACTAAATCATTATTTATAATATCCAACATACTTTGAAGCACAAAACAACAGTTGTGTGAATAAGTCTCATAGAGGTGTAGCTGTGTAAGATACTTCTTTCAAATGATTCTGTACAGGTAATAGAATAAATCTTGTTCTGGACATCTCTAACATTTAAAAGTAATACTATTCACGAACGACATGGGTCCTTAAACGTATAAATAAAATCATTATTCCTCTTAAGGGTCGGTGCGCATCAGACGATGCTACGCTGCTTTTACACTATAGTAAATCAGTGATATTGGATTGGATTTTGTTGTCAAACTTTTATCGTCGTCAGGCCACAAAATATTCAGCATTTATTGAAGCAGTTGCAATATTCGTAAATTCACAAATGCATCTGAAAGATATTCCGCAAACCTTCGTCCAAACCCGTAGACGCTTTCTTCCTACAGGGGGTTCACAGATCAGCATATGTATCATATCGTGGTTAGAGAAGTAAAATACTTTTTGCTATATATTTCAGTAAGTGATATCTTTCAAGTGGCTTCTAAAATGCTTTTGGTATAAGAAGAGAAACATACCCAGCACAGAGGCTCAAACAATTTCAGTTTAAGAATGAGTTACGAATGCTTAAAAGAGGTAAATAAGACTACCTCAAATATTTGTAGCTCGCCTAGAGATGGAATAGTGTGTATCAGAATTCAAAATATGCATAAATACTAAAGACGTACCAGTGATTTTAACAGTGCACGTACCTATATCTGTTCGTTTCCACTCTCATCGCTACTGTAACTTCGCTGGACACTTTTACCTATGTTTGCATTAGATTGCTCGATGTTGTATGATTTATGTAGCTTTACATGACCCATGCGACAAAACTGCAAGAAAATTCATCAAAGGGAACGTGCTTGTTCAGATGGCGTACAGACAAATTTCATATTTACGTACAAGAATGGCAGACACCAAAACAATAGAGACGTAGGCTCCAAAATCTGAAAGAACTGCAGGTATGACAGCTGAAAAGTACTCATCACATATTTCGACCTTAGACATTCCCAGACAAAACAGAGTGAGCTAGGCATAGATTCGTGGATCATGGTGTCATGTATGAGGTGAAAATTTTAATTGTGATCTGGGCAGAATCCATAATCTGTGAAAGTACTAAAATAGTTTGGAGATTTATCCTAGTTTCTACAAAAAATCTAAGTTTCCATCAACCTCTATTTATAGCCTAAGGCATTATAGTAACATGTCAACATACGTGGTACCTGTGTCTTCGTTAAAATAATTTGTTCATCGGAAACTTAGTTTCCCTTTACGTACATTTAGCTTACTGGGGTGTCTCAGTTATGTGCTTACTAGAATGTTAAATAACCGATACTATACAACTATGTTGTGAATAGAAATTACACAGATTTTACACAGTTTCTTAGGTGATGGAATACGTAGAGCAAAATAAATGTGTACCGCCATCCAAAGCCAATGTGTTATTCTACAAAGTTATTATTGTTATTAATATTATTATTAGCATTGTTATTATGTTAGGAGTGTGGATGTGCCGTATAGTACACATTCAATTAAAGAAAGACTTTGCCGACATTTAACAGGTCAATGTTCCGTTTGCTCAACGCACGCTGATGGACTCGCATTCGGGAGGACGACGGTTCAATCCCGCTTCCGGCCATCCTGATTTAGGTTTTCCGTGATTTCCCTAAGTCACTCCAGGCAAATGCCGGGCTGGTTCCTCTGAAAGGGTACGGCCGACTCCCTTCCCCATCCTTCCCTAATCCGATGAGACGGATGACCACGCTGTCTGGTCTCCTTCCCCAAACAACCAACAACGCACGCTGAATCTGCTCCCTCAAAGCTGGTCGTATTTGTGAGCTATTGCTGCTTGCAGTCACACTGTGTAAGACTTGTAATGAATAACAGAAGAGAACCGACTTGAAAATCTTTGTTCCCAGATATGATAACTGAATCAGTCACTGTTGCTGAAGGACACGTCATAATTAGTATAAGAAAAACAGTCAGTAATCAGAAAAGAATCAGTGTTCCATGTACTTTTCATATGTGAGCCGTTGTCTTTGAAAAACGTCGGCTGTCGAGGCGGGAGCCACGGTTTTTGTACCAACGCTCCCATGCGTTGTTTGGCATGGGTTTGATCCATCGTGACTTACTCGGCCATAGCCCAACCGGCACACATTCATGTTTTAATTATTTGTTGGCACCTGAGGATAGACCTTTAAGCTTCCCAGTCCGGTCATGCGCTAAAAATAACAAATTACTTCAGTTGCGGTTGTTTTCCTGATCAACTATTATGTAATTTAGAATTAGTTAATTCGCCATATCTATGTCGTAAATGGCGCTGTTATTTATCTAAGTAATTAAGAGATTCCGCGGTATAGAAACAATCTGTGTCTTGAAATAGAAGAAATAAAGCAGACGAGAGAAATCATCTACTGCAACCCGACACTAACTGGTTTACTGGAAGATGTGGAACATGATTTCATCAGTAACAACACATATTCCGTAACATCATTGTCTGCCATGGGCAAAAACAGTTTTTTAAGGAATACGACAGGCTTAGATTACAAATACAGTAGATGACCTAATCCTATTTATCTGACGTATGAGTTATCTGGAATTTCTTTTAACTTGGGGACCAAAAACTGTTATCGTCCATATAGCTGCACTGATCACAGCACCCGAGCGAGCCTGCTTTTTCATGCTATGCAAGTCGTGTGATTCCGTGATGTACGCGCTTGAATGTTTCAAGTGCTGCGTTGGGTCTTCCTGAAAGTTTCACGTTGTACACCCTTGTTGTTTCGTTTATTTTTCGAAAAGCAAAGAGTTTCTAGCTACTCTGCTCATGCTTCAGTGAGAATTACTTTACTTTTTCTGTGCTAAGTAGATGATGTTCTAGTGAGACACGATACATCGTAAACGGCCAAAACTTAAACTACTGTGACAGCCTGGAAATTATTATATGTCAATAAACAATGATTATTTCACAGCAATAAATCCGGAGAAATTAATTTGATATTTCCGAATTAGTTTTGATAAGTTAGAGATAACCGTTGAAATATATAAGGCCATAAAGCAATTTAAATAATATTTTGTATTACTGAAGACTGAGATCCTAATGGTAGGCTATTTTCAGTACATTACTTTAAAAATTACTAACACCAGAAGCCTGTAAAGGTGTTAATTATGAAGCACGTATTACGGATAGGATTGAAATGAACTCATTAAAACAGCGGAGAACACAACACCCTTCCGTGGGTGGTCGCTATGCGCATAACGTCATTACGTGTAACAAATAACGCTTGATTAATATCAATTACCACGCAATATGGTCGCATCCCACAAGCGAAATTTCGTGCAGTGTCGTTTAACATGGAAATATCACTCACTCCCCATCACACACATTGTATACAGCGTGAATGCAGACCAGTGAAATTAAGGTTAAAATTTCATTATTTTATCGAACAGTTCTGCCGTCGTGATTAATGATATTGCGTCTTGCCAAAAAGCTGCAAATGTAAATCACAAAAAACATCTGCTGCATCGACTACAGCATGTTGCATGAGTTACTGCTACTCTGGTACCGTGACAGTAGTGATCCGAAACAGATCTACTTATGTTAAGACTTCCGATCCGGTTTATCTTTGGTGTTCTTTCGGTATACACTTTTACAAGGATTACTTGCCACTTATCGACAGAGGGAAAACATAACTGTGGTCGGTGTCGATTACAAATAATACAAGAAAATGGTTTTAAAGAGTGAAATTTTAATAGTTATCCACGTTCCAGTCGGTAAGGACTAAATACTAATTGTTCAAATGGCTCTGAGCACTATGGGACTTAACAGCTATGGTCATCAGTCCCCTAGAACTTAGAACTACTTAAACCTAACTAACCTAAGGACATCACACAGACCTATGCCCAAGGCAGGATTCGAACCTGCGACCGTAGCGGTCGTGCGGTTCCAGACTGTAGCGCCTTTAGCCGCTCTGCCACTCCGGCCGACCGTTATTTTTTAATTTTACCTACAGTATTGGTAATTGGTGTTGATACGTATATGTTCTGTTTACGGTTTTATCTATCTTGGTTACATTACTACCACTAGGCACTCCGTTTCATCTACGCATCATTTTTCAAAATTTGCTAGCACATCTAGAGAACTGTTTCACCAGTGTAAGATTGCATTTGAGATCCGTGACATATAATTACATATAAATGGATACGGTTTTGCGTCAGCCACCTATCTGTTATATCATTGCGTGCTAAATGGTCAACAGCATCACTTTTCTTGGCGAAATTACATTATTTTAGTTGATAATGAGGAGCAAAAACAACAATTGCCGCTGTCAGCGTTTCGTCCATTGCTATGTAAGGAAATTTTTTTTATATATACTGGCTGGTTCAAATTAAAGAATAGCTACTTACTGAGGGCCTATGTGCGCTGTAATTATCCTCTGACAGCGAAACTTGGTAGATGTGATAATGCGGAACTATTTACGCTGAAAATAAGGAAAAAATAAATTTTAGTTTTGGTCACTAGGTGCATATCTGATTCTGTACACTGTTTTTACGACGGTATGACAGCCACGCTATTATTTGACAAGCTATAATGTGATAAAACTTCATGGGTATTGAGATGAGAGACTGTGCGCAGTTAGTGAAACTATTTTATGTGACCTGCAGCAATTACACTGCCGCATTGAGATTGTATCGCCAACTGAAAGGTCTGAGGAGATGTCTGGTGCCATTAAATGGTTCAAAGAAGATAATAAAATGATGTGGAACCTGGAAAAGCAAGGCGTCCTATCCCGGTGGTCGTCATTGACGAGACTGATGGTGCTGTAACTGACCATCCAGAACGTGCGCTGGGTTGTGCAAGTCCTCGTGTAATGTCACGAGAACTGTCGATCCAAAGGTCAAGTGTACGAATAATTTTACAATCTATTTTGCAGTGGTACCTGTACAAGATCCAGGTGGTGTCCGCCTCGGTAGCTGCTGCGTCAGCCTGGCGCATTTACAACCGCAGGAGCCTGAGTTTGATTCGCACACGGGCATGAGATTTTCTCCACTCGGGGAATGGGTGTAGTGTGGTCTTTACATTCGATTGTCATTATGGACACGAAAGTCGCCTCGTACACACTGTCGTATCATCTTCCCACTAATGAGTTGGTTGCATGGTCACGTGCTGGAATTCACTACACAAAAAAAAAAAGATCCACACGGTACAGGAACTAAAATCTCATGATCCGCAGAAACGTTCTGAATTTGCTTTTCAGTTCATGGCACGGATAGAAGTAGATGACATGTGGCCGAGCAATATTCTGTGGAATGATGAGGCATGTTTTACAGTACAGGGTGCAGTGAATATACAGAACTGTAGAATTTTGGGGTAATGTTAAACCACGTGTTGTGCACGACGAGCGATTGCACTCATCATATGTGGCTGTGTAGTGTGGATTCTCTAACGAGTGGAGTACTCCGGTTTTTGTGTAATCTACCCACCACTTAGCGCGCAAGGAGTTCTCTGGCTGGTTCAAATGGCTCTGAGCACTATGCGACTTAACTTCTGAGGTCATCAGTCGCCTATAACTTAGAACTTATTAAACCTAACTAACCTAAGGACATCACACACATCCATGCCCGAGGCAGGATTCGAACCTGCGACCTTAGCGGTCGCTCGGTTCCAGACTGTAGCGCCTAGAACCGCACGGCCACTCCGGCCGGCCGGAGTTCTCTGGAAACGAAAATGTTACGCCTGTGAGACCAGGCCCTGCTGGTAGGAAGCTCTCAGACAGTCCCACTCCAGTTGTTCAAGGTGTACCTAAAATATATCAGTGAAGAAAAAGGACCTCTATTTTAGGACAAACAAACAATCTATTCCCTGTACATAGAAAATTTTATTACATAAATTAGCATACACTTGCTGGTTCAGGATGTGAAGATGTTAATCTTAGAAAAATCCTAAAGAGTCTAGGAAGATCCCGTGTCAAAAATATAAGGTAAGAAAAGTAAATTTATCAAATTTATCGAAACTTAATATGGAAAAATATGACACAGTTGTAAATAGAATTCTCAACCAAAATTTCCATCAGAAATATCCACTCTAACAACATAAACTAAGCTACTGTAACTGGGCTACGTTTCCTATCAACAGTATGAGTTATCCAAATTTAATCCTCAGGATGACGTGGCTGGCTTGAACACGAGGGAGTTCTAGCTATTACTCTAAGCTTACACAGTTCTGAAATGAACGCACGCTAGTGACTTCAACATTCAGTGCCTCGGTAATGCGTCATTTACCTTTTGAAGTGTGCAACGACAGTGGCGGTGGGGGCCGGCTGCCGCTTGTGATGTGTCGTCTTATTAGACATAACAAAATGCTGACCTCTGACTGAATTTCACCAGTCGAAAATGTCCTTAAATTTCCGTGAAGCGGAAGATAGTATGTGTCCCTAGGCTAAGACAAAATGGCTCCGTACACTCGCCAAGGCTGGGCGACGTGCACAATATTGCCCCCAAAGTTCTCGTAAGAATGTTAACTAGAACGACTCGTCTCGTTTTCTCCACTTCGGACATCTACGAGGAACTCAGTACAAATGTGGCTTAAACAGAGCCTAGTGAACTAAAATTTTCACAGAAAAACCTATCTCTGCGTCGCCACAAGGCGCGAAGGGCCTCATTCAGCATTCGACGCCTCTCGAGAGAAGAGAGTCCAAATTATCCAATCGTAACTTACTATATTGTCAAGAACATCCTCCCACTGTACTACGGCCCTGCCTAGCACCATTGACTCGTATCGACCAATGGGGGCGCACGGTACATTCCGTACTTGTTTAATAGAGACAATCAGAGTCGGAGTGTTTACTAAATCTGCGTCGCAGAGAATTTTTGCCTTTGCCTTAGAAATGCACAGAGGTGAGGGCCAAAGCCACTGTCTTGTTAAATTGGCTGCTTACCGTGAAGGTCAGTTTGTTGTGCCGCGCTAATGGTTCCTAAAGTGGATTTCGGCGACGCGCTTCTGAGTACTAACCTGAGCGACTGGCTGCTTTCACTCAAGTTCCGCTTTGCTGTAACAACGTATGCGTTCGTCTGCATCCAGATTAGTAAGGGACTGTTAATACCGTGTACAGGAAAGTCAAGCCTCGTATGCGCCCATTGCCCATTGCTCTACTCATTATGTAAATTAATATACTTATTTCCAAAGTATGGCACGTGCCATATCAATCGAATCGGTGTGTCGTGGAGAATCTCATGTTAGGTGGTAAAATAACCTGCTACTTTGCAATTCAATAGCACGACGTCTGCACATTATCTAGACCTTCTCGTATAGCATGTAATTCCTGCTTTGGAAGAGCGCAACTGTGTGGAAACCACTGTTTTCATGCTAGATGAGGCTACACCTCATGTCGCTTGCGCGGTGAAAGCTGTGCTTAATGCAAAGTTCCACGAATGTGTTATTTCCAGCGGTTTGCCCGACGCATGCTCCGCAAGATCACTTGATCTGAAGCGATGTGACTTTTTGCTCTGGGGATATATAAAGGGGCAAGTTCGGTCTCGATCTGTTTTTAAGGCCAGTGTAAAGGAGCGCAATACTTACATTCTACTGCAACTGCCCCGAGCAGCTGTTGATACGTTGTTTTACGGATGCAGCATCTCATAGACGTCTCCGATGTGCACAGTGAAGAAATTTTATAAGCAACGGTTAATAATGAGAGCAACATTATGCTTTTATTACTTGTTTGACGTTTTCTGCAAATGCTCGTTCCTGATCCATGACATACGGAAACGTTTCTGCAGGGTGAAGAAAAATTGCTGCACTCGTACTTTGCAGTGCGATTCCTCACATACTGGCAATATAAAAATTTCTTTCATGAAATTTTTGTTCTGCACACATTTCGGACAGTAAATGGACATTAAAGATTAGCAATCTGGCAACACTGTAATCACGTGTTCAAGAACTACCTCTGACCAGAGGTTGTAGGAGTGCTGTACAGGTGGTGCAGTGGATAGTGCTTTGGGTTAGCACACAAGAGGTCTAGGGTTCGGTTCTGGGTCGTGGCTCATTTCTTTTTATTTGCTAAAAGTAGTCTGCGTGTTGCAGTATCTGACGTCTTAAGCGTCATACAGCGATTGCAGTGGGTCTTCTACAAAACATTTGCAGCTACGTATTTCGCACACATAAATGGAAGTCTGGAACCGCGCGACCGCTACGGTCGCAGGTTCGAATCCTGCCTCGGGCCTGGATGTGTGTGATGTCCTTAGGTTAGTTAGGTTTAAGTTGTTCTAAGTTCTAGGGGACTGATGACCTCAGCAGTTGAGTCCCATAACGCTCAGAGCCATTTTTTGAACAGAAATGGTAGTACAATTGTTTTCATTGGTCAGCTTTTAAAGAAGTTTTTTGCACGTCGTAGACGCGAATTATTTCACGCCACTGCATTTACTAGATTCCAAATCCGTTTCCTGTGTACCCTCCCCCAATGGACCCATCGGAATTATTTGCAAAGCACATTTACAGCCATAGAGGTGGCGTAAGGCACTAACGGAAAGTAATGGACTTCAGCGTGCAAGAATAATAATTGGTATTAATGATGGAATCGTTGGAGTAGGGTACACCCAAAACAACTTTGGAATCTAGTAGATGCAGTGGTGAGAAAGGATTCGTGTCCGCGATATGTAAAAGGCCTCTTTAAAAGCTGACCAATGAAAGCGATTGTATTTCCAATTCTGTTTTCGTAATACACAACTGCAAATGTTTTGTAGAAGACCCACTGTAATCGCTGTGTGACGATTAAGACGCCAGATACCTTAACACGCAGACTACTTTTAGCAAATAAAAACAAATAAACCACAATCCAGAATCGAACCCTCAACCTCTTGCATGCTAACCCAAAAAAGCTATCAGCTGCACCACCTGCACAGCACTACTGTAATGTCCTGACAGAGGTATTTACCGCATATATGATTACAGTGTTGCTAGAGTGCCATTCTTTAATGTCCATTTACTGCTCGAAATATGCGAGGGACGAAATTTTGTGTGTGACATTTTGGTATTGCCAGTATGTGAGGAATCGCAGTGCGATGTCCGAGTGCGCAAACTTTTCTTCACCCTGTATATGTCTATCCTGCATTCACAGCATTAGATTTGCACCTGGTACCAAATTGGAACTAATTTTTTTTCCGGCGTAAATCATTTCCGTATTAACACATTAGAATATCTAACAGGTTTCTCTGCCATACGACAGGCCACACCCGACCCTTGTGACTAGTTGCACTGTAATTATAACCACCCAGTATATACTAGGGATATTCGGAAAGCAAGTTCTGATCAGTCAAGTAATGGATACTGCTGTGAAAATCTAATAAAGCTTTGCGCATATCTACAGTGTCTCCAGTGTGCCTGTCGCTTACATCACTTCGTTCTTTTCAGTTCTGAACGCATGGTCACCACATAAAGATGCGTAGAAAATAGCTTCTCCCGCTAAGTATGAGGTCCTGGTGAGAGATTTCGCCTGATGTTATGCAGCCCACATTACAGATCTTTCATACGGTTCCTACTTTGTGACAATTCTCGGTCGCAATCTGCAAGGGCAAGCAAAGTGCTCCTGCAGCGTTTTCGATGGGAGGTGTTTGGCCACCCTCTCTACAGCCCGTAATTGGCTCCCTCTGTGTTTCATCTCTGTTCACATTAACTACTGGCTATGAAGACAACATTTTCGCACAGACAACGAGCTATAAATGAGAGTAGAGAATTGGCGGGAAGCACTGGCGACTGCCTTCTATGACTAGGACATTGGAAAGTTGGTACAACGCTACGACAAGTGTCTAAGTCCGAGTGGTGACTATGTACAGCAGTTGCTGGAAGCTATAGCTAACTGTTACAGATAAAATATTTCTGATTTTCGAAGTGGTTTCCGTTTCGCGATCAATCAGAAGTTACTTTCCCAATAGCCCTATATATATATATAAGGTGTTTCTTTTGACTTGAGATCAGAGAATGCCTCAAAAACGACGCATCGTACGGAAAAAATGTTCTAGGTGATAAGCTAATATTGGTAAAGGGGACATCTGTTGTGCTACAGATGGCCACCTCCTAAGCTCCCATCCTTTGTGGGCGGGGTCATCTTCATATTTTCAAATGGAACCACCCCCCACCCAATTTTATTACAATTTCGGATTCTACGCTAAACATACGTAGGTTCTGAGGCTTCATCACAACCAACCCCATAGGGAGCAAATAACTACGTTACCATACAAGTAGCTTATTGGCCAGCAATGTCAAAGTCTAGCATTACATAGGAGAAATGCTCATCTGAAAAAAAAATGTGGACGAAGTTGCGACCATGTAATAAAGATCTTCGACGTCAGTTGTTATCAACGAAACAACGTCTGTGCAGTGAAGAAAATAACAAAAAGCACTTTTGTCTCGTGAAATTAATCGAATACTTGGAAAAATACACTCCAAGACAAAAAGAGACGCACCACGAAGGATTTATCATAAAGTTTAGGAAATCGGTAGATTGAAATGTACATGAACAGACAACCAAACGATAAGAATTTCAGAAAAATTGCATTATTTGTTCTAGAGAAAGAGCTTCAAAAAATTGAGCAGGACAGTAACACGTTGGTCCACTTCTGGCGCCTATGCAAGCAGTTATTCGGCTTGGCGTTGATTGACGGAGTTTCTGGATGTGCTCCGGTGGAATATCGTGCCACATTCTTTCCAATTGGTGCGTTAGACCTTCAAAACCCCGAGCTGGTTGCAGGGTTCTTTCCCATAGTGCCCCAAACTTTCTCACTTCAGGAGAGATCCAACGATCTTGATGGACAAGGTGGGAATGGCAAGCATGAAGACAACCAAACAAAGTTTTCGCCATGCGAAGGCGAGTATTACATTGCTGAAATGTAAGTCCAGGATATTTGTACATGAAGGGCGACAAAACGGAGTACGGATAATCGTCGATCTACCGCTGTGCAATTTGGGTGTCGCCGATCACGTACACGTCCTCAACACGGAATGTCACTACATCAGTAGAATTTTCTTCAGTGGTGAGTCCCGTTTGGAATTGAGCCCCGATGTTCAGCAAAGAAGTGTCAGGAGTCGCCTCGGACAGCGGAGAGATAACAACCTGTCTTCCGTCATACAGCCCAACACCCAGGAGTGATGGTGTGGGGTCATATTTCATTTCATAGCAGGAGCCCTTTGGTTGTCAGCCACCGCATCCCTATAGCACAGTGCTATGCGACGATATTATACTGCCCGTTTTGTTGTCCTTCACGGCAAGACATCCTCGGCTTGCATTTCAGCAAGATAATGCCCTTCAGCACACGGCAACAGTTTCTACTGCTTGTCGTCGTGCTTGACAAATAACACCTTGGCCAGCAAGGTCGCCGAATCTGTCCCCAATCGAGAAGGTTTGTAGTGTTGTGGGCAAGACTTGCCAACCAGCTGGGGATTTTGAAGACCTAATGGGCCAGTTGGACAGAATTTGGCACGATATCCCTCAGGAGGACATCCAGAAACTCTATTAATCAATGCCAAGACAATTGCTTGCCTAAGAGCCAGAGGAGAACCAATGCGTTATTGACTTGCTCAATTACTGAAGCTCTTTCTCTTCAATAATCCATCAAATTTTTCTGAAATTATATTAATTGTTTTGTTTGTGTATGTACAGTACATCTACCGATTTCCGTCGCATTCGGATAATTCGTTCGTGGCGCGTAATTTTTATGTCTTTATATCTTCTATTAGTCCATCTCTTCCTTCCCCTACCTCTGTCCACATTCTACGCCCTCGTCACTATCTGCAAGCCTCTTCCTTCCCCTCTCTCTGTCTGTCTGTCTGTTCCTCCGTCCTCTCTCTCTCCATCTTCTCCACTGTCTGTCTGTTCATCTCCGCCTCCGACCGACCGGCCAATGACGTCAACGGATGCGATATAGAGGGGCATGTGATCAGCACGCCGCTCTCTGGTCGTTGTTGGATTTCTTGACCTCAGAACCAAGACTGATCGGTCGAGTACCTCCTCAGTTGGCCTCACGAAGTGAGTACGCCCTGTGTAGTCCTCCCGTCAAGGAAAAATCCATGGCAATTGAAATCGGGTCTCCCTCATTTCAGTCAGATTAAGGTAAACTGCATGGCTTTTGGAGATGATTTTGCGTTACTTTCAGAAAATCTGATTAAAGCAGTTACTCAGATAAATCTTTTGGAAATAACTGCGAACAGCGCCGGTGTCAAAGTTTCACCTTAAAAAAAAATTCGTTTCAGATACAAACACAGTTTAAAAATTCATAGAATCATAAGTAGGTAAGGAAGAGTGAGTTAGTAAATTCAAATATCTGACATAAATTACAAAGCAGAAGGGTGTAGAAAAAATTTCAATAGTCGTAAGAGTTAATAAAATGTAAAAGCATATTGTCAGATAAAAAATATCTGCCATGAGAAATGCATATACAGAAAAAACAAAACTGATACAGTATAATACAGTGATAAGACCTGAATCTCTATATGTATCTGAATGCTTAACGACGAATTAAAAGTTGGACAGAGTAGAGGTACCTGAAACATGGGTTATTAGGCAAGTAGTGGATGGAATACAAACTACAGGTGGTTGGAAAATGGAAAGTAACATGGAGATCTACGAAAATGTAGAGATATTATCAGAAGTAACCTAGAAGCGAGAACTAATCTTCCTTGAACACCACTGCCGAATGAAAAGAGTGAGGACTAACTAAAAAAATATTCTTGTATTTCTGAAAA
This sequence comes from Schistocerca cancellata, assembly GCF_023864275.1. Lineage (NCBI taxonomy): Eukaryota > Metazoa > Arthropoda > Insecta > Orthoptera > Acrididae > Schistocerca > Schistocerca cancellata. The sequence continues at coordinate 389,123,658 of NC_064629.1, read as the reverse complement.
AAGATATCGATAGAAGCATAGATTACTGAAATTAGTAAACAACAAGAAAGAAGAGGAACTGGCGTTGTTACGTGGTCCTAGGTGGCCAATACGAAGACAGATAACAACATAGAAAGAAGAAGAATTGAAGCTGTTACGTGGTCCTAGTTGGTCAATGCGAAGATGGGAAACAACACAGAAACGAGAGGAACTGAAGTTGTTACCTGGTCCTTCTTGGTCAACACGAAGAAAAGGAACTGATGTTACGTGATCCTGGTTGATAAATGGCTCTAAGCACTATGGGACTTAACTTCTGAGGTCATCAGTCCCCTAGAACTTAGTACTACTTAAAGCCAACTAACCTAAGGACATCACACACATCCATGCCCGAGGCAGGATTCGAACCTGCGACCGTATCGGTCGCGCGGTTCCAGACTGTAGCGCCTAGAACCGCTCGCCACCCCGGCCATCCTGGTTGATAATGCGAAGATTATAGGATACTGACAGACGAAAACAACCACTAGCATAAACTTCAACAACCTAAGTTGAAACGAGGGCACAAAATCAGAAGTATTGAGAATAAGGTAGTGTACAATTAACATAATGATAAGATAATTGTATAAATTGTATGACGCCATAAATTGGCGATTCAATTGGACATGGATTGCATCCGAGTTAAGTATTAGAGACCAGCGGAAAAATGTCCCGATCGGAGCACAAAAAAGGCGAATTTGCTCTCTTTTACTTACAGATTCTGACTGAAAAATGGGGTACCAGTTGTATTATACTGTCTTCTACAGCACCTTTGAAAATGTTTCCAAAACTTTTGCCATGCGAACGTATCCCTTTTCAACACGCCACTCACCTCTTACTCCCACAAGCTCCCCTAACTGTCACAGCCACATTCTCTTTCGTTCTGTACTACTATTTAGGTCTCCTGTGATTTTCACTATTTCCCTCTTGCTCCTTCTTACTACTATTATCTCATTCATTCCTTCCCACTGCTGCCATCTCTTTTCACTGTCGCTGTCTCTCTCTTCCTCGACATCATTGTCACAGACTCTGTCTCTCATTATCTCTGCCTCTCACGCACTTCCACTTTCTTCTTCTCTTTATTCCTCTGCGACTGGCACTGTCTCCTTCATTCTTTTCGTAGCATTGTCCTATCACTACCAACTACGTTCCACTGCAACTGTGTCCCCCTGTTGCTCTCACACTGCCATTGTCTCTTTCGCTCTTTCTGTACCATAACAACGGGGTACTATCTTTCAGTTTTTATTAATTTTCTGTCTCTTTCCCACTACCACTGCCTCATTCCCTATCAGCATAAAAAGGGGAGAATATGTTAGCATTCCAAAATTTTTTGGAAGATGTTTAAAAGTGCTGAGCAAGGTAGAACGATGCAGATGGTATCTCATTTTTCAGTCAGAGACTTTTAATGAACAGAAGGAAATTCGCTTTTTTTTGCGCTCTGAAGGAGCATTTTTCCTCTGATTCCCTTCTTTTCACTGTTACAGCAGGGCATGTAACTCAAATGAAAAGAACTTTATGGGCCAGTAAATGTTGGATAGTTTAGTTATGTGGCGTTGAAATAACGCAAAACTATACAATTTTACACCTCAGACCGGGTTGTATGTGCAGAAAAATTTCGCATCTACTACAACAAAGTGGGTGTTCCCAGAACCGTCTGTCGATAACGCAGACACTTTGCAGCATACTTCCCCGTGCTACGTCACTTTATAAACTACGTTTTAGCCTCACACAGAATTTTACATGCGTATTTTGCGAGTACACGTAGGGTAGCGGTGAAACTCTGTGTCTCAGAAGCGGATAAAAATATAAAAAAAATTTCAAGGCTGTTCGAACCCGGGAACTTAGAAATACATCGCAAAAATTTCAGTCATTTGTTGCACTTAGCTTTCTAAAATCCGCGGCACGGTTTTTTTACCCAAAAGTTTTTAAGGTTTTCTCAGGATTCACCCACGAATTAAAGGGTGTCCGCAGCTCGTGGTCGTGCGGTAGCGTTCTCGCTTCCCATGCCCGGGTTCCCGGGTTCGATTCCCGGCGGGGTCAGGGATTTTCTCTGCCTCGTGATGACCTGGTGTTGTGTGATGTCCTTAGGTTAGTTAGGCTTAAGTAGTTCTAAGTTCTAGGGGACTGATGACCATAGATGTTAAGTCCCATAGTGCTCAGAGCCATTTTGAATTAAAGGGTGCTTCCACAAGCCCCTTAAGGTACACAGTATACAAATGGCCTCTAGCACATGGTCTATCAATATTACTTGACTCTATCTTTCTATCGTCAATAGAATCCGAGGTATGAGTCCTGGAACAATCTCGTTTTTACGCGTGGCGTTCTGAAACTTATTAGGTAGCGCATGCCGTAGCGTACGTATCGAATAAAGTGTTTTACTAAAATATCTAATATTTTGTGTGTGTTGTTTTACCTACTCCTGAAGTAAATCCAGGTTGCTACGATAACAGAAAAGGCGACGTTGACGACTGTTTGTGTCATGTAGTGCCCTTCCCTCGTTCGCCACGCAAAACGATGACGATGATGTGTGCACGTTAATTCCAACGCCTTCGGCCCTGGTCTGCCTTCTAGATGATCTTAGTATTCCGCTAGTCTCAGCGGCCAAAATATTTTTATCTGTTATAACTAGAGTAGGATGTTTAACCATGTCTGAGCACCCACGGGAACTGTCTGCAACCGAAGGTGTTCAATTTCAGGCGCAGCAGATTAAACGACTGCTGCTCAGTTTTAAATGATGAACATACTACCACAGCAGGCAACACAACTGCTGGCTACTGCACCCAATTTTCGCCAGTTTGATAACAAAGAAGAGTATCAGTTCAAATTATGCATGAAACTGGGAGCCCACGTCACCATATACAGCGTTAAGGTTGTGGAGCGTATTGACTTCTTTTTGTCAATGGTCGGAGCCGACACGTAAGAGTGTGTGACCCTTATACGGAGTGACCCTTCCACGAAATGACACTTGCACGGAGAGGGAATGTGTGGACATTTGTAAGGAGCACAGGACATTGTAGGCAGTGCACAAGGTGTTCCAGAAGTAGGATACACCGGCCCGTCCGGCAGTACGTGTAGCGTATTCTGGGGAAGGCCAAATGTCATTCTGCACAAAGTTCCCTGTCTCCGCACCAGTTCGTAGTGTGCCTGGCTTTCTCCCAGAGTTCACGACTGCAGTTGACCCCTGACTGAAAAGTAGTGTTCCTTAGATACAGCACGGAGTGCTGAGATAATGGAGTTCACTGAGACTACCTAAGGGAAGCCTTTACTGATTTACAACGGGCACCAGTATATAGTGGACTATACCAACACACAAGAAGTGTTTTACTAGCATTGTGTAAGCTGTAAATGAGTACGTGCAAAGGAAGACTTCCCACGAAAAATTACACAGATTTAGGGAAAGGCAGTCATGTTTATATTACAGATGGAGCAGGAAAAGAAGTGCGATAATATTTTGTCAGCGCAAAGAAGAAGGTAAAAGAAAACTGAGGCTACGACTTAGTAACATTGTTAGCATCACACAGAAGTGCGAAACAATCGATACATCGCATTAGGCGAAAATGTTGGAAACTACACAAGATCCCGCCGATTCTGGGAGAATATTCTTCCCAAAAAGTGATTTACTGATTAATGGTGGTAGCGGTTTTTTACTTGCGGATGACAACAAAGGACTGAATGACAGAATGCTGGTCTGCCAGCAAAAAGGGAAAAGCGATTTCTTAAAGCGCGAATCATTCTTTATGGATGGAATGTTCAAGAGTTCGAGCAAGCAGACTGGGCAGTTGTTTACGCTCCACGCCATCAGCCGACCTTAATAGTTCTTTGGAGGAAACAAACACCATTCCAGTTTTTTACGCTTTGTTGCCAAATAAAAAGTGAAAACATGTCAACTTATTTTAAAGCCATTGAAATTAATGTGCCTGAATGGAACTTTGCATTTCTCATGATGGACTTCGAAATTGCCATTGTCAAGCAGCTAACAGTTTGTTTCTTGGAATAGAGACTACTGGTTGGAACTACCACTTTAATCAAGGTTTGTGGGAACATGCTCTAGCACATCTTCCCCTGCAAATGATGCATGATGGTTAGGTGTATATTCAGGAGAGCACCCCTGAAAACCAAAAAGTTCAGGACTTTTATGACTATTTTGTGGACCAGTGGCTCGATAACGAACGTATGCCAAGAGAGATATGGAATTGCAGTGGAAGAAGCCATCACACTAACAGCGTCTCAAAAGGATGGAGCCGAAGAATAAATACATTAATTTAAAAAGTTATCTGAATGTTTACTCATTAGTGAAAAATCTTAGTGAAGATGCAGAGTACCACAGCTACCAATCTGATCGACCAATTTTAAACTTTGATGGGAAATGAAAAACAGGCCGGCAATGGAGACTGACGAAGCGACTGCAAAAGCTTTAAAGAAACTTCAAACTCATGTGAACTTAAAATCATTTCTAACTTATGTGGCTTATGCACAAAAACTACAATGAAGATAAAAACGTCAGAATCATTGAAACATTTATAAATGTTGAAAAGTGGTTTATTGTAATCACTGAAAGCCTTGTAAACAGTGTAAATAAATTTCACGGAGGATGAAAAAAGACTACCTCCTCGTGGTGTTCCCTGGAAACGATACATTAAAAGTCTATTGAAATTTGTGAAATATTCCTCAGGGAAGATTGACAGGGCTAAATCAAAGGCCAAGCTTTTTCTAGGGAATAATCGCAGCATTCATCTAAGAGGTTCTTAGATCCAAAATATGTATTGGCGGACACCGAATACAAAATCTTAGCAGAAGAAATGCGGACAAATGACGTGCAGTTAAATCCATACTTTTTCCCTCTGTTAGAAATTGGGCAAACCAGTATGAAACTGGTAAAGACAATATAACTTATCATAACAAGAGACTGGTCGCAGTTTTGTCATCTTTCCACATACGTTAAAAGCCTTTCTAGTAGCACATGTCACAGATTACAGCAAGCCTTTTGAAAATGGGGAGAGGCGTGCACGGGCGCTGACGCTCGGTCGCCGCCTAGGTTGTAAGCGCTCTTGGTAAAGTGGGATGGTCAGTCGTCGTTACGTAGCGGAGCACGGCCGAGTGGTAGCGCAGGAGAAGTGCGAACAATGAGCGTCCGTCACAGCAATGACCATGATTAGCTTCGGCGTAGTCTTACATAAAAGTGTACAGTACACATGGCGCAGTGCTTAAGGGGAGGCTCCACTCTAAAATTTAAATTTTCTTCTGCTATTTTGTCAAAAACTAACATTTTTAGCCCTTGGCTGTGTACGAAATATAGGTTGTCCCTTACATAGAAGATAATAGCAACTAGCCACTTTTTACAATGCTATGTATTTATTTAAATCTCGCCGTTACCGATTTCGAACCGACCGGTTCATCTTAAGGTGGCTAGTTCACGTTTTACATTAGCTTTACGTTAGCTTTCGCGTTTTGTTTTCCCAACTGCTGAAACTTCCTTAGGGTGATGGTGCCCTACAACCAGAACAACATGTGAGACTATGTCTTCTTAACTGTAACTGTGCCTCACAACGATTTTAAGTAATGTAAACAAATTGTTAAAGGGAAGATGTTTCTGTTACTTACGTTGAAAAATGCGCTCCACTATGTTCCAGTGCAGACAGCTTATGATCTTGCAGAAGCGAAAGCTGTATGATTCACTTTTTTCTGTGTACGTAAGCACATATTGTAAATTGTGCTCTTGAAAACCATCTTTTGGTGCTCACACAATTTTTACACGCCAGATTTTGTAGGTTTATTCACAATACATAGTTCTACGGTCTCGTTAATTCATTGTATGAGAAGTATGATAATTTGTTTTCAGTCAAATTTCATCCATAAATTTTTTTCATTATTTTTACGTAAATTTAATGATAAAATAAACAAATTATATTTTCGATAAAATTAATGCACAGAAGAATGTAAACACGTGAAGATCTCTTCTTGCGAAAATTTAATTCAGATTGCTTAATATTTATGATATAGCTGGCACTGAACTGGAAGAAACAAACTTATGGTAAATGGATTTTAACATTTTATGAAAAAAATGAATGTTACTGCAAGACACATATCCATTAAAATTCACCGGCCCCAGACGTCTTCTCTTTCTGCGTCTATGAAGATCTTCTTGTAATTTCGAGATCAGGGTAGACCTTCTTGTGCATTTTCTGAATAAAAACCTACTCACAGTCTTCTTGAGGAGGTGCAGTGGTAGGGTTATCTGTCTGGAAGCCAATGCCTATTTCTTTGGAGCTTGTGGATTGTACTGAATAGGCTCTGAGCACTATGGGACTTAATTTCTGAGGTCATAAGTCCCCTGGAACTTGGAACTACTGAAACCTAACTAACCTAAGGACATCACACACAACCATGCCCAAGGCAGGGTTCGAACCTGCGACCGTAGCGGTCGTGCGGTTCCGGACTGTAGCTCTTAGAACCGCTCGGCCATCCCGGCCGGCGTACTGAATAGGACTTAAGTGTATTCCCTAAATATATATTTACATAGTTAACAGGCAAATTAATTGATTTCCACCGACTGGCTGCCAACTGTTTCGCTTCAGTTTTCCTGGAAGTCTTGCAACTTGTTTTCCCTGTGTTTACACCAAGTTCCGAGTAAAGATGGTTCTGGTTGATGGTGATAGAAATCAAAAATGATATCAGGGAAGTCTTTCGGTATGTCATAACCCCTTACGTAGTCCGTACTTCAAACATTTCTTAGACGTACTTGGAATTCGAATACAGCCAAATTCTTTTGGGATCTAAGAGCAATTAATCCAAAAATCTGAAAGAGCCATTAATTGTTTTTTGAAAAGAACTGAAGTTTTAGGCTGTAGTCTCTCTTTAAAATGGTGAGTAGCCGTCTTTAAAGGTATGAAAGGTAGCATGATGTTCGGGATAGTAACTTCAAAGCGGTCAGACACATCAACATCAACGTATCAGTGCATGATGCTTAGTCTGTATGTTCATTGTATGCAATGGTGTCTTGATGCGCTTAGTGTTGTATTAATATGCTTCCAAACTTTGAACACAACAAAAAAAATCAGTTTATGTCAACATTTCAATAGATTTCATGCAGAAGTGTATGGACACAGCGAGAAGCTTTTATGCGATATTACCTAAGAAAGTATTCATCACATGGGAGTAGAGATGTAAACGTCCTAATAATTAGCCCAACACTTTCACTAAGAAAATACATTTTTGTTTTCTTTTTGAACACTCAACTTTCGCAAGTTTCTCTGATTTTCGTGTTATGTTGACAGTGTGGAAACTCGGCTACGGTTAGGACTTACTCACCTACAGTGTCACGTCTCGTAGACGTGTGTCTCCTCATTGTACATTTTAATGACTTTATAAGTCGATGTGTCAGACTTATATGAACTGCTGCATTTTTATGCAATGAAGCCAACGACATCCATCCACGGAAGCTCACTGGCAAACTTCAACTTAAGAGCTCGAGTTCGAATTAGCATTACTCGAAAAGTAGTTCGGGACATTGATCCTTTAGTGACAGGAAAAACAAGTCATACTCATTGACATTCTGTGTTTTTGTCTTTAACGTTTAAATAAAATGTATAACGAAATGTAAATTTGTCATTGTAAGTTTCGACCTAAAACTACAATCATAAGAAATACATTTTTTCTTACTTAGCTGCACCCGTTCTTCGCATCATCAAAATATTAAAAGAGATGTTGAATTTTATTATCATTATGTTGAATTTCATTGTCATTTATCATTAATACCACAAATTTAAAAATTAGTTTGCCACGGAACGCGGTAATGATCCACCCTGAAGTGGTAAATGGTTGCCAATTGCTGTGGTGTGAGCGCTAGCTAGCTCGCACTAGCAACTGTGCTGACCTGCCAGACTTCTTAACGTTCTCGTACCTGCGGAAAGCCCGTTAGCACAAAAAGAGCCCCAGACTCTGCAAGTTTCACTCGGTGCAAATGTCACTCCGTGAAAGTGTTCCAACCCTGACGAGTACCTATTAACTAGAAAATTATACCCCAACTCTTCTCCGGAGGACATTTATTACGACGAACTTGTTCGAGAAGTAGTGTGAGATTTAAATTTTTTCGTCTTACGGAGCACCGTGAACAGTCATTATGCCATGTGTTGTTGGAGTCAAAGGGCAAACAAGACATTGCAGATTCAAGTTTTACCGTAGAGTAAATTACACTATACAATACAATCACGCAAAGCTTGTCTGGTGACCGGCCGCGGTGGTCTAGCGGTTCTAGGCGCGCAGTCCGGAACCGCGCGACTGCTACGGTCGCAGGTTCGAATCCTGCGTCGGGCATGGATGTGTGTGATATCATTAGGTTAGTTAGGTTTAAGTAGTTCTAAGTTCTAGGGGACAGATGACCGAAGATGCTAAGTCCCATAGTCCTCAGAGCCATTTGAACCATGACTGGTGCACTCATACGAGCTGCTATCCTAAAACTGCCAGATCCAGATCGGAAACCAGTTTTGGTAATTGTAGACTGTCAGAGTACTGTGGAGACGGGTGATGTTTTTTTTAAGGCTCCGTCTCTTTCTCTTGTTCATGGTACACAAGGCACTGAGTCTCAAGTTAATATTAGAGTGCGTAAAAACGGTGCTTCGATTAATAGTAAAATTAAAGGTACAACTTTTAAGTCACGTGGTACACGAGGTGTACTCCACAATAAGGTGAGGAAGTCTTGTCCTCAGTGATTCTCATATCATGATAAGCAAGCTTCTCCTTGTCGTGACACGAAGAGCATCAAGTGTGGTAAACAACGTCATACCCAGACAGTCTGTTTACTAACCTTCGCGGGAACCTTCTTAAATGGTTCAAATGGCTCTGAGCACTATGGGACTCAACTGCTGTGGTCATAAGTCTCCTAGAACTTAGAACTACTTAAACCTAACTAACCTAAGGACATCACACACATCCATTCCCGAGGCAGGATTCGAACCTGCGACCGTAGCGGTCGTGCGGTTCCAGACTGTAGCGCCTTTAACCGCTCGGCCACTCCGGCCGGCAGGAACCTTCTGCTGTAGTTCACAGACAGAAGAACAAACTTATTGTCCGATTAAGAGTGTCTCGAAAGACAATTAAAATTTCATTTAGACACAGGTGCGCTTGTTTCCCGTATCAGTAAAGACACATGTGAAATGATCGTTAGCCCACCGCTACAGAAGCCTGCTTCTGTTACTGAATGGACACAAAGTATCAGTACTTGGTATGTGCAGTTTGCCGGCAATTTTTCGTGATGGAACAGTGTTTCAAGAAACTTATTACGTCCTAGAAACAATACGAACATTTTTGCTTTAGAATTACTTAATTTGTTCAACATGTGCATACAAGACAATATGTTACAAATCAGGATTTGGTGCCTCATAGTGACGTTTCTGTGTCCTGTAATAAGTATAGTGAACTTCTAGAACCAGGATTAGGAAGCGCTAAACATTTTGAGGTGCACATAACTGTTAAACACAATGCACTACCATGATTTTATCGTGCCAAGTCTGGCCCCTTTGATATATGAGAGCCGACTGCTCAGGAATTGCAATGATGGTAAGACAATTGCGTGATACAACCCATTTCTGCAAGCCAGTGGGCATCCCCCTTGCTCGTACTACAAAAACCATCAGGAAGTTTGTCTCTGTGCGCTGATTTCAAAGTCACGGTAAACCCACAAACTGTCGTGTATTCATTTGCTCTCCCTTGACCGGAGGAATTGGTGGACAGTTGGAACAATGCAGATTATTTTTCAAGATTCATTTAAGCGAAGCATACTTAGAGTTACCAATGGACGAGCAGTCCAGGTAGTATTTTGTGATCAACTTTCATCTGGGTTTGTTCCAGTTTCAGGGACTATCGTTCAGAAGTGCTTCAGTTCCTGCCATTCTTCAACGTTTCGTGGAACAATTAACAGTCAAGATTCCTTCATGTAAAACCTATCTGGACAGTACAGTTGTCATGCGTTGTATGCCTGCTGAACATTTGGCAAGTTTAGAATGTTTATCTAACGTGCTTGCTACAGCCGGCTTAATGTGAGACAAGGAAAAATTCTCCCCCTTCTATGAAGAAACTGAATTCTTAGGACATGTCAGAAATGCACAGGGCTTTAATCCTGCTAATTCGCATCTGTCTGCGATTAAAGATTTGCCTGCGCCTAGTAACGTCTAGCATATATAAGCCGTCATGCTGAAGTTGACGTATTTCGGTAAGTTTAATGCAAACGCTGCACAAACTGCTGCTACGCTGAACCGGCTGCTCCGGAAAGTTGTTCTCTTTGGGTGTCAGCACGCATTTCAGGAATGAAATTCTGCGTTGTTAAGTCGTCATTGTCTTATTCATTTTTATACAGCTAAACACTTTGTGTTAGCTGTTGATGCATCTTTTTACAGCATTGGAGCTGTGCTTTGACATGGAATTGGTTCAATTAATAGACTCATTGCTTTTGCCTCGAAAACTCTCCACAAAGCGCAGTGCAATTATGATCAACTTGAAAAGCCCGCATCTCGTGGTCGTGCGGTAGCGTTCTCGCTTCCCACGCCCGGGTTCCCGGGTTCGATTCCCGGCGGGGTCAGGGATTTTCTCTGCCTCGTGATGGCTGGGTGTTGTGTGCTGTCCATAGGTTAGTTAGGTTTAAGTAGTTCTAAGTTCTAGGGGACTTATGACCACAGCAGTTGAGTCCCATAGTGCGCAGAGCCATTTGAACCATCAACTTGAAAAAGACGCTCTCGCCGTCATCTGTGGTGTTACCAAGTTTCACCAATAGTAAAATGGTCAGAAGTGCTACTTAATTACAGATCACTGACCTTTAACAGCTATGTTCAATCCTTCGAAGCCACACCCACCACGGACAGAGCAAACATTGCAACGTTGCGTTTTGCTTTTGTCTTATTATCCCTAAGAGTTGTTGCAAAGGTCTACTGCACAACATTCGAAAGCTGACTTATTGTCTCAGTTACAGATCAGTACTGACACAGTGTCTGATTCGAATAAGGTATCGAGTTATCAAATTGATACTGAAGATTTCGAAATTCTTCAGAAACTTCCTCTCGAATTTTGGCGCATTGCTGTAGCAGTTGCTTCTGATGCAACGCTGTGGGTAGTTTTGCAATACGTGCGCCATGGGGGGCCACGTAGTTTGTAGGAAATTCCCCACCCGATGATGCGTGGATACTTCCCACGTCATCATACGCTATCCACGTGGTGAAGTGTTCTGCTGCTACATACAGAAGATGAGGATGTACGGATTGTGATCCTTCACTTTCTTCAGCGGTTACTGGGGCATCGTTTGCACAAACCAACTCACCAGACGTCAGTGTACCTGGCAGGAAATTGTTCAAATGGTTCAAATGGCTCTGAGCACTATGGGACTTAACATCTGAGGTCATCAGTCCCCTAGAACTTAGAACTACTTGATACTAACTTACCTAAGGAGATCACACACATCCATGCCCGACGCAGGATTCGAACCTGCGACCGTAGCGGTCACGCGGTTCCAGACTGAAGCGCCTAGAACCACTCGGCCATCACGGTCGGCCACTTGGCAGGAAATTAACGCCCTAATTTATCAAATGACCTCTCATTGTAGTGTTTGTGCGGAGCATGAATCAGCTTTACAGCAACACTTGAGTGGCCACCTCCATACTGACCGTGACTACGATTACACATTGATTTCGTTGGTCCAGTTGAACACGTGATGACTGTTGGTGGTAGACGCCTACAGAAGTATTTCCTTTTATAGTCTTCATGACATCTACTGTTACTGCCGGCGCTGTATCTGCTTAGTATTCCTTTTTTTCTACTTTTGTCTCGCAGGTCTTCCAGAGTTCCTTCTTTTGGACACTGCACCACAATTCCCGTCAGCCGATTTTCAACAGTTTTGTGCCCACAACAGCATACACCAATGTAAGTACGTTTTCTTTTCACCCTCATTCTAACGATAAAGCTGAACGGTTCATTTGAACATTAAAAAGTTACATGGAGAAACTCAGTTCCTCCCATACACGGGTGCTAGCCTTAGATGTTCCTTTCCCCTTACTGCTCCTTGTTATATGACTGGTAGCCACTATCGTCCTCACTGTACCCTGTTGCAACATCAGCGGCCTCCTTAGAAAGGGTTCGTTCTGCCAGGTTAGACGCACTTTTAGCTGCTAGACGAAGTTTTATTTAAAGTTTTTGGCAACAAACAGCGCTGGGAGTACGGTGTCACCACACAAGTATTGGGTCGTTCGTCTTACGTCGCTCAAGGTTCCTCTGGGCTGCACTAAGCTCACCAAAACCAACTGTGACGCTCTTATGTCAGTGATTATGCAGCAGAAATTTGCCCACAGCCATAGCATGCTGCCGGGGTCGGCAACAGCAGTCATATCCGCCTCTTCGCCCTTTCCGGTCGGTGCCGTCCAGAGCGGTGCCCATGGAGATGGAAGTCGCACTGCCGCTTTCGCCGTTGCCGTCGTCCCCGCCGCTCCTGCAGCCAGGGCCCATGTCCGTGGAGGCGCCGCCCCAGGCAGCCATCACGACGTCCTTGATTGTCCGCCTGCGGTCCTCCCTACTACAAAGTCTGCGTCTATGGATGCAGACTTGCATCCTGCGGCCGGTTTTTTGGCTGGTGTTCCCAGGCGGGTAAGTGGAGTGCGAACAGAGTGCTGCTGTGGACCGTCGCCACAGTCTCTGTCTCCTTGTCAATGTCCGCATGTACACCCTCCAACCCTCCACTGTCATCCCTCCCAGCCGTTGTCCCGTGAACTAGTACTACTAGACGACGGTGCGGAGGTTTTGGGCGGAGGAGTGTGACGTCCAAAGAATGACTCCTCAGGTCACAGTTGGTAACTCACGACGCCACCACAAGCTAACGACAGTCGCTGCTAGACGCAGCCACGAATAGGAGAGGTCGGCGAAGATACGCCCTCAATAGCTTCCACACGCTATCGCAGGCAGAAGAGTTCTTATGTCAGAGAGCAGCACCACTCGTTCCACTCTGTTATCGCCTATTAAGGCCGCAGCATCAACATAACTCAGATGCGGCGTTACCCGTATTATTAGTCGGACCTGTGTACCAAAGTTCAGAGTTAAATACTGCCTACATTGATATGTGACTGCACTTCATTACTGTTCAAGTGTAGTAGATATTCTAGTACTCGGGAACAGTAACAAAAATAAATTACCAATTCTAGTAGACATTAATTGCATCCTAGTGACGTATTAGAGATTAATGTGCTTTTCTTAAGTTACTAATGTCTTACGTATGTTGTATAAACCGCTCGACCTTCTCCCGAATTAAATTTAGGCGTGCTATTATACACAGAATGTAGATCAATGCCGCGGCTTCTGTTGTATTTTAAGAGGTTAATAGGAAATTCAGAATACACAGAGGGGACAGACAAGGGCACTTCGAACCACGAAGGAATATGCGTTGAGCAATATAGTGCTGCAAGTTGGGAAATATTTCAAGCAACATAAAACAAACAAATGGATCAGTGGATACACTTGACTGGAAGACGTACTAATAAAACTCAGCTGGGCTGAAAACGTGACCTGACGAACTGTTAGTATATGGCCCCAGGAAATTGTTGTCAGGATCCAGCGAGGTAACAAAACATCGAGTATTTGGTCTGTTTCTGAGGAACTAGCGAAACGCGACACACAGTCTGGTTGTCACTTGGATTCTATCTGCAATAGTCTTTAATGTTCCTCACTAACACTGAAATAATTTAATTTTCGTCTATTCGCACCTGAAGACGTTTGAGTAAGTCTTCGAAACGTGTAGTTCAATACTAAATAAAGGACTTTTGAGGAAAACCGTTTCGTTTGGGTGTCATTGTTTTAAATGTGATAGATATATTATAATAGGTCTTAGAATCACAGGCTACAATGTTAGTGGCCACCTAAAAATTATGCTGATTGCTTAGAACCCCGCAGATGGTGCAGAACAGATACGAGATGGTATTTCGATCCCCTATCGCAGGTGAGTGAAATGATGTGTGTGTGACAGTCGGTTATATTCAGTCAGCGCAATAAAATGAGTCGACGTGGAGGCATGACGGAATGGCAGAAAGGAACCACCGTGTTTGGACGAGCCCCGTACAATACACTGAATAAAAGTGCGATTTTTTGGTGTGCCAATGCGGACTGTCCATTGTGTCTATAAGGAATGGTGAGCCACCAACAGCCATGACATACGTCGTTAGAACGATGACCTTAAAAATATATTCAGCAACAGGGATGGGGGATCAGAGACGTCTCTCACGCCTTATCAGCGACAGTCGGCTTCTAACCCATCATGAGTATCCAAGAGAACACAGCGAAGGGAGCTGCAAGCAGAAGAGAGTTGGTATCACGTTCCCCTCAAACGGGCGTTGCTCACAGCTGCACGTAATCATAATCTGGAACCCCTGAATCAGCCGACCAATAGAGTACCTGGACAGTGCATGACAAGCGGCGTTAAAGTGCAGAAGGCCGAGTTACTGTTTCGCCTCTTTTTCATATGACAGAAGGGGTCAAACCCTCCACGAACCATGAGTCTTTTATCACGTAGTGTGTGGGTGGTGTAGTTCTGGTTGGAGTGGGTTCTACGATGTCGTCAGGGTGATTTTCGTACCAACAGTTGGTTCCACTCTTTTTAGGTACTGTGAACATGAGCGAGGAGAAACTTGTAGGGTTTAAACATAGAAGTATTAAAACGTAGCTCAACAGTCTATAACATGTGTACAGGGTGTCTCAAAACTTTAGCGCCAAATATACAGCAGGGAGAGAATCCTGAGTTTAATGTTCTGAAATGAAGAATCAATAATCGGAAATGATGCTGCAGTTCCTGTCTTATCTGTGGAAGGGTAGTTCCCTGCACAGCAAACTGCTGCATCTATGCATGCCAACTTCATAAGTTGTTTCCTGAGTGATGTTTCACATGGAAGTATTGGGACAAGGAGGTTCTGGCGCACTCTGCATTGTTGCCAGATGTATCCAAGATGGCGGTGAATGCGTCATCCAAGATGGTGGCATGTAGAGTTGGCCACAGAGCTTGACATCATTCAAAATGGCGGCGATGACGTCATCTAATATGGCGGATTTTGGCAGGAAGATAGGTCAAATGGGCAATCTCCACCAACCTAGCCCCCTCCCCTTCCCTCCCCCCAGGAAGTGGCGGAACTTCAAATTCTATCAGGATAATGCATCACACAACAGTTATCTCTACTAACGTCTGAAAATCGAGGGAAGATAGGTCTCTTGGACTACCTCCAATATCCTAGGTCACCCAACCGCCACCTCCTCCTAGGAAATGGCAGCGAGACATAAGTCCTTATTATTTTGCATGCACCAGTCTTAATTTAAACAATTTGATGCAGTACAGCCACGCAAGGTGTTCACCATGAGGTCCGGACTCCAACTGACCTAGTACACAATACCACCACCAAAGGGTGCTGTCGTCCATTCCGTGACATAATCCAAGATGGCAGCCATGACATCAACAGATGATACAAGTACCGTTATCCAAGATGGCAAATCCATTCGAGGTCATATCTCATCCACCCCCAACAGGTGATCAGAGTGTCCTCAGTGGACTGAAGTCACTCTCTGAACTCTTCTATAAATTCGTGTTTTCTATGAATATGACAAAAATACTATCACACATCTGTCCCTAAATAAATTGTTCCAAAATAAATAAAGTGCACTTCTTACTTTCTCCAACAGCCCAGTGCTGGTTGAGTCATTTTCCCCTCCAGACAGTCATATTGGGTTATGTCACAGAATGCACGACAGCAACCTCTGGTGGCTGTAGTGTGTACTAGGTCCATACCTGATGGCGACCACACTGTTTCCCACCATTTTCCCCCACCGTCTTGGATTACATCATGGAATGGACAACAGTGCCCTCTGGTGGCAGTACTGTGTACTAGGTCCAGACCTCATGCTGAACACACTGTTTCCCAACAAAATTCGCCATCTTGGATAACAGTACCCGTGCCATCAGCTGATGTCATGACCGCCATCTTGGATTAAGTCACGGAATGGACGACAGCACCCTCTGGTGGTGATAACGTGTACTAGGTCAGTTGGAGTCCAGACCATATGGTGAACATCTTGGGACGCTGTATTGCATCAGGTAGCTTAATTAAAGACTGGTGCATGCAAAATAATAAAGAATTATCTCTAACACAGGCTGAGTCCTCTCGCCGCCATTTCGTAGGAGGGGGTGGTGGTTGGGTGACTTAGCTTAGTGGAGGTGGTGCCGCTTCTTTCGCACCATTTTCTTAGGGTTGGTAGAGGTAGCCCAAGTGACCTTTCTTTACCACCAAGATTCAAACTTCCTATCAGTTCCTAGGATTAGGTGGCGGTTGGGTGAGTTAGTGTAGTAGGGGCAGTCCAAGTGACCTATCTTCCCGCAATTTTCTTGGGTTACTAGGGATAACTGTAGTGCAAATCATTATCCTGATGGAAGATTGAAGTTCCCTCCAATTCCTTGGGGAGGGGAGGGGAATGGGTTAGGTTAGTGGAAGTTGCCTAATTGACCTATCTTCCCACCGAAATCCGCTATCTTAAATGACGTCATCGCCGCCATCTTGGATGATGACACACTGTTGAAAATATACATGCCGCCATCTTGGATGACATCATCGACGCCATCTTGGATACATCTGGCAACAATGCAGGGTGTACCTGAACCATCCTTGTCCAAATACTCATGGAAGGCTACCGATCGATGGTTCTTGTTGTGTTGGCATCGTGCTTTTGAAAAGAATGTTTGTAAG
Organism: Schistocerca cancellata; assembly: GCF_023864275.1. Taxonomy (NCBI): domain Eukaryota; kingdom Metazoa; phylum Arthropoda; class Insecta; order Orthoptera; family Acrididae; genus Schistocerca; species Schistocerca cancellata. The sequence continues at coordinate 389,106,901 of NC_064629.1, read as the reverse complement.
TCAGACTGAAATCTGACTTGAACTAGATATTATCTTAATGCACTGGCATGATTCTTGATGAAAAGCTATACGATGGGCGTTTACAAAGTAATATGACACATTTTTTTTCTTAGCCAGTTTTGGTTGAAAAAACACTAAATTTGTTATGAGTAGGGACCAGATAATATAGCACCTTTTTTGGGTAAAATTCGATCAATTTTTTTGCAAAATCTGCATCTACTTTTTTCGAAATTCCCATCTATTTTCGTTGTAAATGATTAGATGCCCCAATTTAAACAGTTGTCATGCGACATGAGTGAAGACAAACAAGGTTTTAGTTCTTTGAAATTTTCTGTTAACAAAAGTGGCGATTGGGAACTTTTTGACTGGAATGTGGGCTGTCACACGTTTTTTTTCCAAAATGCCGTTTCTTTTCATCGTTCGGCTGTATTTATGCTTTCAAAAAACCGGTTCAAATGGCTCTGAGGACTATGGGACTTAACTTCTGAGGTCATCAGTCCCCTAGAACTTAGAACTACTTAAACATAACAAACCTAAGGACATCACATACATCCATGCCCGAGGCAGGATTCGACCCTGCGACCGTAGGGATCGCGCGGTTCCAGATTGTAGTGCCTAGAACCGCTCGGCCACCACGGCCAGCATTTATGCTTTCAAAAATGATTGTTGTGTTGAAAAGCAGCAGCATTTTCCCGCCGGTTAAGTGAGTGCGTCTCCGATATAAGGTGTTTCTTGTTATCTTTGTCTTTTCCCTCCAAATTTGAAGGCAAAAAAATCTGCAGACAACTAATTTCGACCTGTCCTGGGCATACGTAGGCCTACTACTCATGCTTGACAACGCTACAGATAGAACTGACAAATCACTTAGCGTTAGTAGTAGAACCTAGAGTACAGGAACTCTATTTTAACGTTAGGAGTAGAATTTCGGCACCATCGAAAGCTATAGCTTATTGTCGCAGATGGCTTCGAGCGTAAACAAACGAGAATTTTTTACCGCCACAAGTGAAGGAGCTGCGCGGGGAAACAAACCATACCACCATGCTGGGCAATAGCCTACAGCAGAACTGACGCATTGTCGCAGAGATTGCCGGTCTCTTCTGGTGTTGTAAGGGTCGTAATCGAAATCCGTGATGGATCAGGATTAGTCGCTTCACTAATATCAGAATAAGAAAAGAGAACAAGCAACGCACAACATAAAGCATTCGGGGACGGCTACCGCGCAATTGTTTATTGAAGTCAGCAGAGCTTTGTTAATGACGTAGTTCAGGCTTGACATCTAGCGGTATTCGATGCAACTACAGTTCAAAATATCCTCCATCTAATTTTCCACGTTAAAATTGTCCGCATTATACTAGCTTTTGAGCTTTAGCTAACAAACAAACGTCCGCATGTATCTCTTATAAACTGCTAGGTCCCGCGGCTATGTATTACGTTGCATTACACGACGAGTATTTTAAACAGACCATTCAACCGTCCACAACTGGCATGGCACCATATCATTGACCGCATGGATACATTGCTGGGTTCGTACATTTTATTTTGCTAGTAGGTTGTGCACATTATCTTTCCAAATCGGGCTTCACCAGATGATGTACAATTCCACTAACTGCCTACATTTTTGATATTGTATGCAGAAAATCCAACATCTGTGATAAATAGCTGATTTGGATACAATTCGTTATGAAACTGCGTCTGTTAAGGAATGCCACGTTTTCGCATTTTGAAGCAGAGTTCATATCTATTTCGAATTTACGGCAAAATGTACATTTTTCCGGTCCCTAGTTATGAGACATAGTGGAATATTCCCACTTCAGCCCCTATAGTTTCATGAAGTTCCGATAGGTGATGGCGCTTACATGTAGCCTTGAAAGTGATATCTGAACAGAGGTGCGTACTAAGTGGAGAGCTGAAACGAAATTTGTTTTGCCGGAAAAACTGAGCATCGCAGATATTTGTAGGCGCCGGCAGAGCGTCTATGGAGACATGACGGTGAATGAGAGCATGGTGTGTTGTTGCGCGAGGCGTTTGTCATCATCGCAACAAGATGGCGCAATCTTGTCCGCTCTCTCACGTGCCGGCCGACCGCATACAGCTCTGACTCCTGTGGTATTGGAACGTGCAGACACTCTCATTCGAGATGATCGACGGATTGCTATCAAACACCTCGCTGCATAACTGGACGTGGCTGCTGGTAATGCTGACACACTCACCAACCAGTTAGGGTACTCAAAGGTGTGTTCCCCCCTGCGTTCCTCACCGCCTGACAGAAGACCATAAAGAGCAACAAGTTTGGCCCAATGAAGGATGCAGTACATGGGAAGCAGTACGTGGATGATGGGGAGGTTATTGATGCAAAAAGACGTTGGCTCCGACGTCGACCAGTAGCGTTGTACCACGCAGTCATACAGGCCCTCCCAGTATGATGGCTTAATCCCGTCGCATTGAACGGAGATTATGTTGAATACTGGGACTCTGTAGTCAAAAGAGTGGGGAATAGTTTGGTGTATTGATATCCTGAATAAAACCAACCTGCTTTCAGAAAAAAAATGTGTTGCATTATTTATAAACGCCCCTCGTAACTTAATCTGCAATGTGAATATTGCTGACAGAAACAGTGTGAAACGAAAATTTTTTTGGTGGAACTGCCATTGTGTGCAACGGAAAATTTGTGCTTTCTCTGTCCTGCATCACGTAGACACGTACAGCGACGAACTTACACTGTACGCTGAAGGAGACTACATTTACATTTCCGCTTGTGGCGTGAGTAAATTTATCTATCACAGAGGTTTGTAATTACAAGTTCGGATAATCGTGGGGGAAACGATGCCAAAAGTTATTAGCTTGTGTTCAAGAAACCGCTAAACGAACTTGTATTAATCATTGTATTGTAAACAAAATTAAGAAAATCGCATGGGGTCCCAGTTACAGACAGTACATCAGTACTTTTGACCAAAAGCAGAAGGCACACAGTGCGCTACCGCATGTTAGTGTATGAATCACAATATCCTTCCCAATGAAATCGGGTTTCGTGGAATTGATTTTGTAACCAACAAATCGATAAAATCCTATCTAGCCAAAAGTGTGCAGTCACTTGTACTCAAGAATTCATTCGCGTAAGTGCGAGAGATTCTTCTGACTGAGAAGAAATAACTAATGGGCTTCCTCAATCCTCAGTTTGAAGTTGACCATTCTTTCGCAAGCAGGGTGAGGCACCTAAGAGAGGCCACGCCAGATAAATCCAAAATGAATACATATGTTAAGGTGCGGTTTTCTTCTAGATACAGCGGAAAATATAGAGAATTTACTGACGTCAGCAAATAAAATTTGTAGTTTATAGTCGACCAATTTCGAATCACAAAAACCTCGGATAATACGGAAGTATCACTATATCAATGGGTGAATCATTAATAAATGCCTACTGAGCACAATAATGATTAAGAAAATAATAAAAAAAACAATATAGTACATACCTGTGTTATATCGTACATATATGGGTACACGTTTCCAAGTTTCAAAAATATAAGTTACATTTTATAGAAATTGTCCATTGTCTTTTATTTTAAATTAGAACCTCTTTTACCAGCAGCAATGCTGCACCATCTTCTACGAAGATATAACGCAATACCACATCTAGCGCTGCCAGACCCTCGGTGTGAGGGATCACTGGCAGAATTTCTTTAGACAATTCATCGTCGTCACTGTCTTCAGTGGTTTCATTAACCATTTCAAAAACTACAAGATCGGTCTCTTGAAACTATTCAACGCTGTTCATCCATTCTGAAACATCACTCATATTATTTTCACGTCTAGCAAGCTTTTTCATCTGTTCTGCCAACGGTAGGCCACGTTCGTCTGTACTGTAGGTATCCGTTCCATTCCAAAAAACCTGGTTCCAAGACTAGTTTAACGTCTGAGCTTTAATTCACACCATGAATCGGCTATCCAGTAAAACACGTCTTTTATCGCAGTTTTTTTTAGAAATTATTTGATGGTTTCTACACCTTCCGTTGTATGTAGAAGCGTCTGAAGCAAACGACGACGACACATTTTTTTCAAGCATTGTAAAATGCTTTGTACCATAGCCTGTATTAAACTCGTGTCGTTAGGGGGAAAGAACAATGCGCTAATACCGTCTTATTGTATTCGAAAGACCACTTCTGAAAAATATTTCAACCATCCATGCAGATTTTTTATGGAAATATGTGACAGGTAGTGCAGAAGCAGTGATATTTCTTGAAGCTCTACGCTTGGCAGACTTCCTTACTTCCAACAGCTTCAGTTAGCCCTGTATGTAGCCATATTTGCAATTTTACCTTTAGGAATGGTCAGTTTCCTGAACAATTAAAGTACTCAGCAGTAGAACCGATTTATGAAAAGGGAACAGGGACGATGTAGACAATTTTAGCCCTATTTCTATGCCATCAGTGTTTGCTAAAGTGTTGGAAAAGGCTGTGTATGTAAGGATAATTGATCATTTTATATCACACGATTTTCTGTCAAATGTACAGTTCGGCTTTAGAAGTAGTTTAACAACTAAATACGCTACATTCTCTCTTCTCTGTGAGGTACTGGATGGTTTAAACAAAAAGTTTCGAACGCTAGGCATATTTTTTGATTTAACTATGGCGTTTGATTATGTTGATCAAAAAAATATTGCTGCAGAAGTTGGACCATTACGGAATAGGGGGGGGGGGGGGGGTAGCTCACAATTGGTTCATCTCTTACTTTAGCAACAGACAACAAAAGGTCATTATTCACTATGTCGAGAATGGCTGTGATGTGGGGTCTGAGTCGGTGCAGTCAAGTGGGGGGTGCCTCAGGGATCAGTGTTGGGGCCACTTCTGTTCCTTATTTATATAAATAATATACCCTATAGTATTACAGGTAACTAAAACATTTATGTTTGCTGATGATGGCACTAGCTTGGTAGTAAAGGATGTTGTGTGCACATTGGCCCGGTTTCTAATAATGCAGTTCATGACGTAAGTCCATGGTTTGCAGAAAATAAATCACAGTAAGTTTCTAACACACCATTCAACAATTTTGGGGTAACTCTTCCCATTCTAAAATGATATTTTTGCCTCAGAAACGGGCGGTTCGGGCAATAAGTGCACGAACCACTTGCCTACCCTTGTTCACGAGTCTGGGTATTTTGACATTGACCTCTTAATATGTACATTCTTTGCTGTCATTTCTTGTTAACAATACTACCTTGTTCCCAAGCATAAGTAGCTTTCACTCAGTTAATACTAGGCAGAAATCAAACCTGCATTTGGATCGGACTTCCTTAACTCTTGTGCAGAAAGGTGTGCAGTATACTGCTGCATCCATTTTCGATAAGCTACCACTCGAGTTCAAAACCATAGCAGCAATGCACACGCTTTCAAATCGAAACTGAAGAGTGTCCTCATGGGTCACTCCTTCTATTCTGTCGAGGAGTTCCTTGAGAAATTAAGCTGATTCTCGTTGTGTTGTTGATTGCGTTTACTTAAACTTATGGAATGACTTTTTTCGCGTTCATAAACATTTTATTTTTATCTGCTATTACTTTTATTTACGTTTACTATTTGCTCTTCAGCCGCATTCCAGACCAACAATTTCATAATATTTATAGCCAAAAATTCCGTGCGTGACACCATCTCGCAGCAAAATATTATATTACCAAGTCTACTGGCCGCTGTGTCCGAGCGGTTCTAGGCCCTTCAGTCCGGAACCGCGCTGCTGCTGCGGTCGCAGGTTCGAACCTTGCCTCGGGCATGGATGTGTGTGATGTCCTTAGCTCTTGAGCAATAAACACCAGGTATTCATGTCTCCACATTAATAATTCAAACCATGTTCCAGATAAACTACAAGAAGCAGACAATTTAAAAGCCTCCAAAACTATTGACAGATCCCGCAAACATAATCCATAACGTTAGCAATTAGTGAACTTCAGCACAACTTAAAATGGAACTTTCATACCTTCTTTCATTATATCTGATGATTCGATGCCTCTTACTGTTCCCGATCAGAACCATTCCTTCTCTTGATCCATTTAACTCACCGATGCAAATAAGGCCAAAGCCGATCTCCCAACGGCAAGAGAATGTCACTATACAATTTTCGTCCTTGGGAAACGGTCCATATCAGTTACAGCAAGGATACCCAGCATCATGTTCACCAACTGTTCGAAAGGCAATACCACAATGGCCCTCAAAAGAAAAAGAAATAATGAAGCATCCAGAAGGGGAGGAGGAAATGAAATGAAATTTGCCGGTTTGAGAAGGTTATTCAGTGATTACAAAATCAAGACAAAAATACAGAGAAGTTGGCTGTATTTGCCTTATCAGTATGATATAGCACACTCTCTGCCCGAATGCACGCACTGATTGCGTAGGAAGGGTTGTCTAAAATTCGTTGTATCCGGTCTTGAGCCAAGGAGGCTCAGAAGTGTAACAATAGGGCCTTGATATCAACATTGTGACGCTGTAATGGAGCTGACATTAGAGCTGGTTCCACACGTGCTGTCTTGAGGACAGATCTGGAAATCTTCCTGGCCATGGGACACGCACAGCATCACGCAGACGGTTCATAGGAACACGTCACAACGAGCACTGTCCTGTTGAAAAACGGCACCACGAAATTTACACGTGACATGTAACACACGAGGATGCAGGATGTCCGAGACGTACAATTTTGCCGTCACAGTTCCCTCAGTTACGACCAGCTGTGACTTGAATCATACCCGAAGACTCTCTATACCTTGAGCCAGGAGTAACACTACGGCGCTTCTCTATAGACTGGAGGATTGGGGCCTTTTCTCAGGCTGCCACCACACACATCGACGATGATCATCTGGGTGAGGACAGAATCACGATACATCGTTGAACACAGTGCTACATCATTCAGCAGTGGTCCATGCTTCCCGGTCACTTCACCACTCTAAAAGCAAGCGATTATTTGTCGTATTAGGGGCAGCCTACGCTTGGAACGGTAACTCCCTGGTCCGCTTGCTGATAGTCTCTGACTAATGGTGTGGGATGTGACTAAATGTGGCAGGGAGTCCATTACTTGTTCTCAGGTGGCAGGTGCTGAGATGAGGGGTTCTCGTTGTGTCTGGTGCATAACATGGTGATCGTCCTTTGTTCTAGCCAGACGTGGTCGACCGGAAGCTTGACGATGGGTATGCCTGCTCTCACGTTCCCATGCTGTTGGGCATTGGACCACTGTCACATTCGAATGCCCCACAAATTTGAATGCTGCATGATGCGGTCTTCCGGCTTTGGAATAAAGCCCCTTTGAAACACTATTCTATCCTGATAACGCAGTATCACACGAGAACTCGCAATTTCTGTGTCCTTCACAGTGATCATTGAGCATCTGACGTCCGTCATGTCCCTTACATACCCTATCAGACCTGGTAACAACACTAAACAAAAGCAACACCATTGCACACTAGCGGTCGTTCTAGCTGCCACAGAGAATTGCGACTCCAGTCATTTACATATGCGACGATGGTATGTACGTGTGCAAAGTTACATTACATTAGTTCAAATGGTTCAAATGGCTCTGAGCACTATGGGACTCAACATCTGTGGTCATAAGTCCCCTAGAACTCAGAACTACTTAAACCTAACTAACCTAAGGACATCACACACATCCATGCCCGAGGCAGGATCCGAAACTGCGACCGTAGCGGTCACGCGGTGCCAGACTGAAGCGCCTTTAACCGCACGGCCACACCGGCCGGCACATTACATTAGTGCATGTCTTCTGGGTGCTTCTCTCTTTTAGCAGGCAGTGTATAATACAGCACATGGCTACACAACGTTTTTCTCAGTAGCAAATGACACATAAAAAAGGTATGTCATAAACTGTTTCCAACTAGCATCTAGCATCATTGGCGCCTTTGACCTGTACTAGGATCATGCAACAAGGAAATTGCAAATAGTATTAAGACTTAAACAGTATGATGATTGACTGTGATGAATACTAAAATTTTATTAGGTAAATTACACGAATAATACTAGTCCTCATCCTCTACGTATTCAGACATACCGGTACTTCTGCACACAGAGATTTAATTCTATTGAGCTTCACACGCTTTAAATTGGCTCCCATTCCAAAGTCAAGGCACTCCCTTTCGTAATGATTTTGTGCACAAAGACCTGTCATTTATCTCCCTACGCCAAAACATACCCCTAAATTTGTCGTCAGCCCATGCTCAAGCTTAAAAAAAAAAAGTTTCATAGGGTACATTATATAGTAAGAAAATGAATTATTAACCATTTGTCTCTGATCGATGAAGACGCAGAAATTTTTAAAGACAATGAGTTTTATAACTGGTATAAACTTTTATCTTTAGCCATTATTCCGCCAAAGTATCATTCTACACTAACTTGTTTTCTACTTGCTTAGTGAGATGATCTGCCAACAAAACATTATTTCGTAGATATGTTTCATTATTTAACTTCTCAGAACGCATTATTACAATTATATTCGTTCATATCAGGCGAAACTGCAACATGCCTATTATCAGCGACAGCGGTTGGATCAGTGTGGACATTGTATACCCATCGAATATTATCTTGTTTAGCATCATCTATTTCAGTATTTACAGTCTCAGAAACGTTCTCAATAATAGGCTGGAAATTGAATAACATCAGTGGAAGAAGATGGGTCATTACATGGCTTATTAGCTTCTTTGTCATTCTCTTTACATTTAGATTGGCTCTCTGCATTAACACTTTTAGATGCAACTTTGCTATCATTATCAGAATAATGCATATTTTATTCGGTAATACCTCTTTGTCTATCACTGGCATAACATTCTCACTCTCTCACTGAGATTACTCTAACTAATCGGCTGTTATTACAGGTAAAGTATACCGAGCTGAAGATATATCAGTGAACACACGTCAAACACATGGAAGAAAAAAATTATTATGAAAATATTCCGCCGGCCGTTGTGGCCGTTCTAGGCGCTTCAGTCTGGAACCGCGTGACCGCTACGGTCGCAGGTTGGAATCCTGCCTCGGGCATGGATATGTGTGATGTCCTTAGGTTAGTTAGGTTTAAGTAGTTCTAAGTTCTAGGGGACTGATGACCACAGAAGTTAAGTCTCATAGTGCTCAGAGCCATTTGAACCATTTTGAAAATATTCCTCATAACTTGTTTAAGATAATTCATACGACCTATGTCTGAACCATAGTAACAAGATGTAGCACAATCGTATGCAAATATTAATCGGAATCGTTTGTGGCTCATAGATTATAAGAATTGCGAAAAAAGTGACAAATGAGATCTGTGCTTGCAGTTGTCGATTCGGAAAGTGATTCTGCAGAGTTCGTCTCCATGACCGGAGCCCACAGAAGGCACAAGAGACAGGTCCGAAGAAGTGACTCTGTGAATCTTCAATAAACAAGCGATGGATACGCGGGTTACCAAAAATTTTGCATTATTTGTGCCAGTTGAGCGCAACTTACACCTCCTACCAGAAGCTCTTTTCCTTTTTGTGAACCTGCGAAACTTCAAATAAAATTAGATGAAGCATTTTTGAGGAAAAAAGAACACACACTTTGCATATCTTCACAATACTATACAAACCTCTGTCACTTATTCTACTTTGTGTTACCTGTGAAAGAATGTAGGTTGCAGTAGCTATGTGAAAATGAAGAGACTTGCACAGCAAGGACTACAGCAATGTGGCGAGATACGTCAGCCAAGTCATCGCACTGAACATTGTGTACAACAACAACAATACTCTCGATAATCACTGGCCCATATTATCACTTCTTAACTTACGTCAATTTTCTATGGAACATCCGTTGTAGAGTAAATCATTTTTGAACGCTTAAATTGCTTGTTGGTGATCGTGATAACCTGTTTTTTTTTTCGGTAAGGCGGCAGTTTACCCCATGATTTGGAAGCTGGGAGCGGTAATTACGGAAATACGTTGAGCATCAGTTTACTTTTGGATACTGATAAATCAGTATATTGGAATGACAGCCTTCGATGAGTGTACGTAACAATATTAAACAGATGTGAAGCTATGGTAAATAGTTCCACAGACATTTCAGCATTGTAGTTTTGTAAGTAACTTCGCCACAGTAACCCCGACCGTCATTAGGGAAGCAATATATTAGTCGAGAAACTTTCCTGGTGTACGAAGTGAATAGCACCTGGCCCAAGTTGTTAACGCTCACAAAGCGCTGGACTGTTTTAAGGAGAATGGCTACATTATTCCAGTCATCCAAGGGAACGATGTTACAAACCTGAAAGCAGTGCTCTTCCAAACGCAGACACGACGAATTGAGCAGATGTTCACTGTAGACTCTGCTTATTTCCACCGTAATACGTGCTCAGAAACTGTAAATGGAACCTGGTGCTTCGAGCTGAAGCTTATAATAACGTCTGCCTTAGTTCGGAGCAGATACGTTAATAGGTTTCCTTCTTAACGAGTGCTGATTGTACAATTATGTGTCGTAGGAATTCGACTGAAATAATCAATTCATCTGAAAAAAATTAAACTCTAGTAGTTGTGGGTGGAAGAAGAAGGTCGTATAGGAAGGTAAATATTGCTGTAATTTCCTAGGATGTAGTAACGCTTTCTGTTGTGTGTGGTAAGAAGGTAGGAAAGACAACAGACTTTTCTTAGGGTCATAGCAAAGTGTTCGGTGAAGTATGAATCCATATGGTTACCTTACGCCCCGTAACGTTTGGTAGACGTAATTTAAAGTTTTCTATGCTATCTTAGACTCCTGCTAAATCTGTACAATAACTAAACTTTCTCGTACTTTGTATGAATTCCGAATACCTTTTACTAATTTCGTATCTGCATTATTTGTGATGTTGATAGAATTGCCTGCACTAAAGTTTCCAGGTTTCCCATAAAAAACTGATTGCCTTCGTTTCTGAACAGATCATTTCCTTTGAATAGGTCAGGAGACCGCTATACGTAGGAGGCGGCTACACGGGTAGCAAGGGCTGTGTGTCGTGGACTGGGCGGTTTTTTTAGGTTAGAGGGTCTCGGGAAAACACAAAAAGGGCTTCAGTCGCAAGCGTGCTGGCCGAACACAGGAAGAACGTAGGTACAGGAACCATCGGTATAACAGTTGTAAATTGTCGTAGCAATGTTGGGAAAGTACCAGAGCTCCAAGCGCTAATAGGAAGCATTGATGGTCAAATCGGTATAGGCACTGAAAGCTGGCAAAAGCCGGAGATAAACTCAGCCGAAATTTTTGCTAAGAACGTAACGGTGTTTTGCAAGGATAGGCTACACATGGTTGGCGGTGGCGTGTTTGCTGCTGTTAGAAGTACTTTATCTTGTCGCGAAATTGAGAGTAGATACTTCCTGTGTGTTAGTACGGGCAGAGGACATTGTTGGCAACCAGAATAAAATAATGAATGGATCCTTTTACCGACCTTCCAAATCAGATGATACAGTTGCTGAAAGTTTCAAAGAAAACTTGAGATTTATTTCAAGCATGTACCCGAGTCACATGATTATAGTTGGTGGTGATATTGTCGAAAATACATGTTTAATTTAGGAGGTATTCATAAAACGTCATCCGAAATTGAGGCCAGCCGGTGTGGCCGAGCGGTTCTAGGCTCTTTAGTCTGGAACCGCGCGACCACTCCGGGCGCAGATTCGAATCCTGCCTCGGGCATGGATGTGTGTGATGTACTTAGGTTAGTTAGGTTTAAGTAGTTCTAAGTTCTAGGGGACTGATGACCTCAGATGTTAAGTCCCATAGTGCTCAGAGCCATTTGAACCATTTTTTGAACCGAAATTCAGGTAAACACATTCTCTGAAAATTATTTCGAGCAGTTAGTTCGTGAGCCCATGCGAATAGTAAACGGTTGTGAAAACACACTTGAACTCTAAGCAACAAATAATCCTGAAGTAATAACGAGCATAAAAATGGATATAGGTATTAGTGAACACAGTATTGTCGTAGCGAGACTGATTATTGTAACCCCCAAACCTTCCAAAATTAAACGAAAAATATACCTACTCAAAAACGCAGAGAGACAATCTCCACTCCTTCCAAATTAACAATAGAAACGTAGAATAGATGTGGCTTGAACTCAAAGAAATCTTCGTAGTATCGGCAACAATTGAGAGATTTCTACTAAATAAATCAACAAACGATGGAGCTGATCCTCCCTGGTAAACAAAACAGGTGAGAACACTTTGCAGAAACAACGAAACAAACATGCCAAATTTAAACAGACGTAAAATCCCTTTTAGTGGCGATCTTTTACAGAAGCTCGAAATTTAGTGCCGACTTCAATACGAGATGCTTATAATAGTTTCCTTAACGAAACTTTGACCCGAAACCTGGCAGAAAATGAAAAGACATTCTGGTCGTATATGAAGTATGCTAGCAGCAAGACACAATCAATGCCTTCTTTGCCCGATAGCAATAGAGATACTATCGAAGACAGTGCTGCCAAAACAGAGTTACTAAACACAGCCTTCCGAAATGCCTTCACAAAAGAAGACGAAGTAAATATTCCAGAATTCGAATCAAGAACAGCTGCCAACATTAGTAACGTAGAAGTAAATATCCTCAGATTAGTGAAGCAACTTAAATCTCTTAATAAATGCAAGTCTTCTGGTCCAGACTGTATACCAGTCAGGTTTCTTTCAGAGTATGCTCATGCAGTAGCTCCGTACGTAACAATCATATACAACCGTTCTCTCGACGAAAGATCCGTACCCAAAGAATGGAAAGTTGCACAGGTCACCCCAATATTCAAGAAAGGTAGTAAGAGTAATGCACTAAATTACATGCCCATATCATTAACGTCGATATACAGCAGGACCTCGGAATGTATGTTCAGTTCGAACATTATGAATTACCTCGAAGAAAATGGTCTATTGACACAAAGTCAACGTGCATTTAGAAAACATCGTTCTTGTGGACACAACTAGCTCTATACTCGCATGAAGTGTTGAGTGCTATTGACAAGGGATTTTAGATTGATTTCCGGAAGGCTTTAGACACTATACCACACAAGCGGCTTGTAGTGAAATTGCGTACTTATGGAATATCGTCTCTGTTACGCGACTGGACTCGTGATTTCCTGTCAGAGACGTTGCAGTTCGTAGTAATTGACGGAAAGAAAGTCACCGAGTAAAACAGAAGTGATTTCTGGCGTTCCCCATGGTAATGTTATAGGCCCTTTGTTGTTTCTTATGTACATAAACGATTTCGTAGACAATCTGAGCAGCCGTCTTAGGTTGTTTGCAGATGACGCTGTCGTTTATCGACTAGTAAAGTCATCAGAAGATCAAAACAAATTGCAAAGCGAGTTAGAAAAGATAGCTGTATGGTGCGAAAATTGGCAATTGGCCCTAAATAACGAAAAGTGTGAGGTCATCCACATGTGTGATAAAAGGAATCAGTTAAATTTCACTTACACGATTAATCAGTCAATTCTAAAGGCCATAAATTGAACTACATACCTAGGAATTACAATTACGAATAACCTTAAATTGGAAGGAACACATAGAAAATGTTGTGGGGAAGGCTAACCAAAGACTGCGTTTTATTGGCAGGACACTTGAAAATGTAACAGATCTACTAAGGAGACTGCCTACACTACGCTTGCCCGTCGTCTTTGAATACTGCTGCGCGTTGTTGGATCTTTACCAGACAGGATTGGTGGAGTACATTGAAAAAGTTCAAAGAACGGAAGCATTTTTTGTATTATCGCGAAATCGGGGAGACAGTATCACTGAAATGATACAGGATTTGGGGAGGACATAATTAAAAGAAAGCCGTTTTTCGTTGCGGCGGAAACTTCTCGTGAAATTCCAATCGCCAACTTTCTCCTCCGAAGGCGAAAATATTTTGTTGAGAACGACCTACAAAGGGAGAAACGATCACAATGACAAAATAAGGGAAATCAGAGCTCGTACGGAAAGATATAAGTATTCGTTCTTTCCGAGCGCTATACGAGATTGGAATAATAGACAATTGTGAAAGTGGTTCGATGAAACCTCGGCCAGGCACTTAAATGTGGTTTGCATAGTATCCATGTAGATGTAGATGTAGATTACGCTATATGCCTATATGACTAAATATGAAAAGGTTTTTCTTCTTCCAGCAAGGAGCAGTTATCTTTATTCAGCTCAGATGAAGTGTAAATTATTGTTATTGTTTCGATGGTGCTTACAGAAGTAGTAGCCATCAACATTTTCGTACAAAAAGTTCAATATTTGCGAACTGAAGTCAGCTTAGTTATTGATTTGAGCTCCTAAAGTAATGAACCCTGGTTAGAAGCATTTCTCAGTCACATACTGGTCGTTTTAGTTCGTTAGTTCTTTATCATCCAATGAGAGAGAATGTCCTTAATATTCCCCAATTATATGCTATGTCTGTGACATACTACTGTTGACAAAAGTGCAACAATGTTAGTCCATTAATTACAGTTAGAAAGAGTAGAACCGCAGCCGGCCGGCGTGTCCGATCGGTTCTAGACGCTTCTGTCTGGAACCGCGCGACCGCTACGGTCGCAGGTTCGAATCCTGCCTCGGGCATGGATGTGTGTGATGTCCTTAGGTTAGTTAGGTTTAAGTAGTTCTAAGTTCTAGGCGACTTATGACCTCAGATGTTAAGTCCCATGGTGCTCAGAGCCATAAGCCAATAGAACCGCAGCACAATAACAAAAAAGAAAAGAAACGAAAGGGTTAAAAAAGAAATCCGTCCATAACTATATCGAGTACTACCAACAATCTTTTCATATTATTAGTTACCTCCTTATAACTGTTGCAAACAGCTCACGTAAGAGCATATACTGACATTCTCCTTATTTGTATTTTAGAAGGACATTGAAAAAATGCAATGCAGTTTATTCAGTTAGGAGAAAGGATTGGTTAAAGAATAGTAAAGTGAGATTTCCTAGTAAAACTGTTACTTTAAGAAATGAGAAAAAGAGCAAATTGCAACAACTACTAGTAACACAACGAGTTTTATGTTTCATAGTATCAGTCATTAATTTCAAATACCGCTGACAGGACATATTTATATCTTATATCCATTAAATACTGCTTTATAGGAGATAAAGTAACAATATCCAGTTAAATAATTAATATCGCCTTTCACTCAGGTTTCTTGGCCGGCTTCATTCATTAATTCCTCACATGGTGGCCAGGCGCAGTAATATGTTCTTTGGTTTCTTCAACCCCTCATAGAACAGTTAACTGTGTTGCGATAGCCTGGATTTGATGTTCGTTATGCTTAGTGATAGATTTCCTCTTATGCGACGAGGAACGATATAGTCCTCTAACTATAGTCAGATTAAAATTACTTCATAGTTGACACGTCAGGCATTGTAGCTGGTTTCCTCCAACCAGAACGCTCAACGTCACTCCCTAACCATTCGCAGTTGTCAAGCTGCCACAACAGTCAGTTCAGTACAAGTTCCTTGTGCGCTTTCCTTTCTTGATGTGTTTGTATCCTAAATCCTGCGCCTGGCCCTTTTATTTCGTATTTTGTCACACATGACAACCTGACACAGTCACACACACACACACACTCACTCACACTTGCTCACACAAGAAATACACTCGTTTCATACACAGCACTGACTAGACACTGCTGAATCCTTCCGTACTAGACGCGATTAAGAGTCACCTATACAGTTATTGTAATCACAGAGGTCGGCTCTCATGAGATAGGCTTCAAACGGCATTGCATGAAGTTGAATTTTTGAAGGATGCAATTAATCATTGTGGCTGGATCACCAGAGTCATAAATATGACTGTGTGCAATGTAATGGCGTAGCATAGTCGATAGCGTCCTAAGTTCAGGTGTGAAAGGTCATAGATTAGAATATCGTTAACTGCAATGAATTCTTTATTTTTCTAGATCTGATCAAAAGGGTTTGTTTACTATTTTTATTCAGTTATTTAATTTAAAACTATTTTTTATTTCTAATACTTCACTGCTGACCTTTCTATTTGCTCTTATTTTTCTTTCTCTCATTGTTTTCTCGTTTGAAATTTGTTCGTATCGTTTATTCTGCAACTAAGTGCCAACCAAGACTGTTCACTGGCTGGTAACGCAACAATACGTTTAGTGTAGAAATATTTAGGAAGCCTAAAGACAGCTAATGCTAAAACACGATACAGTCGTGATTGTATATGAATCACTGCGTTTACACAAAATTTTCACCGAACTATTGTAGAGTCATGTCGTTTAATACCATCAGTACCGTCTTTTTTCTATCACTCTTGCTACTGTAATATATTAAATGACAAATAGGTAACCACTATTTTTAATTTACCCAGGACTCCTTTCTACGTTTTATCGCCCTTGTAGGAAATTACACAACAAACCAGCAACCCTTGGCAATAATAATTTCAATTTAAAATTAGCGCCAGCCAAAATTCATTAATGAAACAGGCCAGTCCGCCTGTAGACGACCCAGTAAAACACTCGAAACACATCATAGAATAAGTAGTCAGGTCGAACTGTTTTATTTAACTACAAATGTGAAGAAGCTACTTGCACATTTTAAAATGCCTAATTTAGGTTCACTAGCAGGTCGAGTAAATATTCACAGCCAATTTTTCACACGCGGAACAGTTCTGTATCTTTCGCATTATTTATTGGTCGCCTTTGCGTGGTTCGGACGCGTAAGCAAAGCACTAGCTCTGCTTCGACGCAAAAATACAAACGGGAAAAACCACGCGTGGACTGAACTCGGTTGCTGCGTTCGGGACCGGTAATTCGGCGGTTCCTTCCCGCGTCTGACCTAATATCGCGCCCGAATTCGAAGGACGGATGCGCGGCTTACGCCCCGGGGAGCCGCGGAGGCGGCGCTCTGCATGCAAAATGAACGAGATGTGATGGAGTGCCACCGCGCGCCTTAATCACCACCCGCTGCGCCGCCACCATTACCTACGCTCGCGCCCACCAAATAAAAAAAAACCTCCCACTTTTCGCCACGATTCTGAATGTTTCACCGTCAATATGGCACGGCTGCGCGTGAGGACCGGAAGGCCATCCTGGATGCGAGCGATTCCTGCAAATAAACTCCAATTTCCTGTACTTGTGCAGGTCCCCGCTGCGTTTTACGCAGCAGTGAATCCCAAATTCCGCTCCTGCCTCTCCCTGATTAACCTTTGAAGAATTCATGAGGTTTACTTCGGTCCACGATTCCAGACCAACAAAATGAAAGCGGCGGCTGCCGCTCCACCGCCTTTCCCCTCCTTTCCACCCAACCGTTACGCTTACCCATACAGCCCCCAGTTTGTTGTCTTGCGCGCACACACACAAACACACACACACACACACTCATACACAAGTGAGCACAAACACACACTCACTCACACACACACACACACACACACACACACACACACACACACACACTGAAACGCTACTCTTACTTGCGTACACCACAACCGATGTCCAAAACTGCATTTTAAATTTCACAATTGATATTCGAGTCCATGCATTGGTCCCTTGACTTTTCTTCTTTAACATTCTTAGCTTCAAAGAAATTTGAAATACAAGAGATCGCGGCTAGGCAACATACTTACATTTTCCTATTTTTCCGTATACTACTTACTATTTATGTGATCACCTGTGGTGATAGTGTTTGCTCTTTCTCCAGTAATCAATTATCACTTAAAATCACATGCTACAGTCATACAAAAATTGTGCCTGAACAACGTACGCTAGACAGATAACAACCTGGCGTTCCATCTGGGATAGTGGGGAACTATCCTTAAAATTTCTGTTTCAGTACAAAATATATAAAAAATTTATGTGTGCGATAAGCATTAGTACCAACATTAAATAACGTAAAATATAATAAACGATCAAAAGTTGCATGAAAATTAAAAAAAGAGCAAAGAAGTCATCGATCTCAGTTTCATACCTATTTTGTTGCGCTTACATCAAATCGTGTCAGCAGTCTCTTGTCGAATTTAAAATTTCTTTTTTTTTTTTCACCATACTAGAAACAAATAATACATCGCTTTCGATTTCCGTTGTCTTTTCACGAAGTGAACTATGAGCCACCGTTCCGGATTATCTTCCCAGTCTACATTAATGATGTTTAAAAGTGGAATCAGTTTAGGAGGTCTTCACAGTCCTTTTCAGTGCCTGTGCCTATTGGGAAACCTTAGAATGAGCATAGGTTATTAAACTTGATACGTCATCTTCAGCGTCTTCACAGTCCTTTTCAGTGTCTGTGCCTATTGGGAAACCTTGGAATGAGCATAGTTTATTGAACTTGATACGTCATCTTCAGCTTTAATAATTTCAGAATGACTGAACTGTAATCGTTTGCTCTTCCACTTCTCTTTAATTGCAGCATTTATGGGCTCTTGTTTAAAGATGATATTAGTAAATCTTTTTCTTACCTATGCATGTTTGACAGACGTGCCTCCTTTTAATGCAACAGCTTCAATGCTGTTCTGACCTTGCTTTCGATAAAGGGTGAATATCTTTCCGACGTCGCAGTTCACCTCTATTTTTGCGTGCTTGGGGTAGATGCATCACTAGGAGATGAGGTGAAATACTTAACTAAGAGGCGAATCAGTTCCAACATCTGAGCGGCATGCATCCCTTTTTCCCACGTTCTTTTGTAAAGCCTCATTCCAAGCCTGAACCTGAAATAATTAAAAACTAATTAAAATTTGACAGAAGATATTTATGTAAAAAATTCGAGTAAAGTGGCAGCTATACCTGTTAACAAATTAGACTCAAAATTATTTTTACCTAAGAGGAACTTATTTTGTCGGCTAAGAGCATATTTTAACAGCTGACCAGTACATTGGTATTTAGTGTGCGTACCTTCCTTTTTTACGAGCACTTCAACATGGTTTGACGTGTTTTTTATAATTGTCGAGCATAAAATTTTGATATTCTCATCATGTGCGTACCTTTCTTCTTTACGAGCACTTCAACATGATTTAACATGTTTTCTATAATTCTCGAGCATGAAATTTTGATATTCTCATCATGGTGCACTATGTGGATTAATTTCTCGATGAGCTGCAACTTCGTTGTAGTGTTGCTCCTTCCCAACTTCTGCTTAACTGTTGCCCACACATTGTCTACAGGGTTCATGTTTGGGCTAGTCCTGGGCTGCGCAAGGTTTTTCACATTGTTTTCAGCTAAGAACTATATAACTGATAAGGCTTTACGGCAAGGTGTATCATCGTGCATGAATACAGAATCACCACCAGAAAATCAGTTCTTCGCCCCAGGTAATAGTCTTTTTCCCAGAACTATTCGGTACAGAATTTCATCAATAGATCAATATTACCTTCCACAATACAAAATCCGCATATGACCTTTCCCGAAATTACACTCCACGCCAAAACAGTTGAGGGATGTTTTACAGTTTTCTTCCGTCGTTCTTTTTTCTTTTAATTTATTGGCTTTCGAAACTTGGTCATTCAGCCATCTAATCACAGGAAATTTTATATTACAACTGGTTTTGACAGTTCAAGGGGTAGATATTATTTAAGGCTTACCCCGGTACGATGTAAAATAGGATTAACGAAAGACTGATTCGACATAAAATAAGATTTACGATCAGGGTATACGAAAATGAGTAAACAAGTTGGAAATGGAACTTGGGATATCCACTGGTAGTATGATATGGAACTTCTACTATTAACACAATAGGAAATGTTAAATCGTCGTTGGTACACATTTGGAAAATTCCCAATTCAGTCCACATTAATTATTATGTATGTAAATTAACAATAAAATGTTCTTCGTACGTCCTGTGAGAAATACGAGGGCTGTTCAGAAAGTAAGCTCCGATTGATCGCGAAATGGAAACGACTATGATAATCCGATAAAGCTTTGCATAGATGTGTTGGGCAGTGTCTCTAGTATGACCCTAGATAGCATCACGTCACTCCTCTCATGTCTGAGCTCACAGTGATCGCGCAAAGTTGTCTAGAGAATAGTGTTTCCCGCCAAGTACGAGGACCTGGTGAGTAATTTCGCCTGAAGCTATACAGCCAACATTACATAACTGTCGTGCAGTTTCTTCTACAAGGCAATATTCTCAGCCGCATTCTGAAGGGGCAATGAAGATGCTCCTGCATCGTTTTCAATTGGAAATGTTTGACTACCCACAATACAGCCCGTAATTGACTCCCCCTGCGTTTCATTTCTGCTCACATGAACCGCTGGCTATGAATACAACATTTTGGCACAGAAAACGAGCTGTAGGCCAGCGTAGAGAATTGGCGGAAAGCACTGGCGGCTGTCTTTTATGATGAGGGTATTGGAAAGTTGGTACAACGCTACGACAAATGTCTTAGTCAGAACGGCAACTACGTAGAGAAGTAGCTGGATGGTGTAGCTAACTGTTAAAAATAAAACATTTCTAATTTTCACTGTGGTTCCCAAATCGCGATCAATCGGAGCTTACTTTCTGAACAGCCCTCGTATTTCACAAGTTGTGGACAGAGAACTCAGTATCTGTGCTGGTCTGTAAGTACCATCTAGGCCGAATAGAACAGCTTACAAGAACCAGGATTGTGTATTACAGTCTCACTTATAGTTAGACCAGTATTCAGACCTATACACATAGGAGGAATATACTGAGATACATTCAAAAGTTGAGCGTTCCATATTCTACTGAGTAGCACGAAGGGATATAGTAACTTAGCTGAGCTTTGTTTCCCCTGGCGTTCTAAGTAGCAGTATCGCAGGGAGCTATATCTTGATGTTGGCACTTCACGACGAACTCGTACAGAAGCTCATAAGTTGCAACATCATCAGATGCTAACAAGGTTTGAGAGCTGCTTGGGAACAGATAACGAGATCCCAAAAATTACTAGCAAGGCGTTTATGTGATGCGTGTTCCGAGGATAGTGTAGAAATACATGGTACAATTCTTATTCCTCTCCGCAAACCCATATCAGTCGTGCTGTAATTGTCGTGATGCTCCTCGATATTTGTGCCTCATTATACCGTGGCACTCTTGGAATCATGGGGTGAACTATTGCGTAGCGACTGCCTTGATTTTAGACGTCCTTGCCCACTCCTCTTGCAGTCCGATGTCAACCGCTTTTTGAGCGTAGGTATCATATCTGCGAGAGGAAATTTATCATAACTGATTAGTCCGTGTAGAGAGACATGCTCTCCTAGGACATTTACTTGTTTATTTCCAGGTATCCCAGAGCGGCCTTTCATCCACACCATTACGATGCTGTGACAGTTCCTCTGCACCCGAAACACAGTGTCGACAACTGTTGCAACTATCGCGTTGCTACAACTATTATGATGGTTTAATATCAGCTGTGTGGCTGACGAACTATAAGAGATGATAACTATTGTTTTTGCTGCGTGCGTCTGTGCGGACAGTAAGGCTTTCAAAATGGCAGTCAGCTCGGCTGTCGTAATAGTGGAATGTGGATCCAGCTTGTACAGGACTTGCTGTTGGCTTCGGGGTCCCCAATATGCTCTACCAGAGCCTCCACTAAACTTGGACAATTTTGTATAAACCATGCACGTAACGGGAGAGTGGAACAGGAAGTCCATTGGTAAAAATGTTCAAATGTGTGTGAAATCCCAAGGGACCAAACTGCAGAGGTCATCGGTCCCTAGACTTACACACTACTTAAACTAACTTATGCTAAGAACAATACAACCTCCGGCGTGAGGGACCGAACTCCGTTGCTGTTGCGTTAGTTGAATCCTAGTTTTGGCAAGTTAAACTGTACCTGGTATCAAACTGCAGAGTCGACGTTTCGTATGACCTGGTGTAGTGCGGTAGAAGAGGACTTTTCTGCACCTGGTGTCCTTACCTCTGCATCTCCATATATTCAGCCGCGACGGGTAGAAGCTGCTATTTCATCCAATATCTTCCACCCATGAAGTGGGATGTTAGTTCCCGGATTTTTTCGCCAAGAGGCTCGTATTCGTTGAAATAGAGTTGCAGATGGAATTTCTTGCAGAGGATTATTCGTCGCATCTTTAACGGTGGTTCATTCGCTTCAGCCAGGAAAGCGTTGGGTGGGGCTGACATGAGCGCCCCACGTAAGGTTTTGTATGGTATAGTATCAGGTCTCTTGAGGCGCTGTGTAATGCTGATCCGTAGCACACGTGTCCATAACCAAAGTGTGTCCTTAGTGGGGACCGGTATAACGATATCGCTGTCCGCCGATCACAGCCCCACCACACTCCAGCCGTAACTCTGATAAGATTGCAGGCTTTTTCACATCTGGTAATGATAAGCCGGATATGAGGACCTCATCTTAGCTTACCATCCTCAATCATCCCAAGATATGTAGCTGTTTACGTAACTGGAAAAGTATGTTGCTCCAGTTGCATTGTTTGAGGAAATGGAATAATATAGCCAGTAAAGATCGTAAGAGTAGACTTGCTATCAGAGATTTCGAAGCCACTTTCTATACAGCACTCACGCAGACGTATGAGGGAGTTGTACCTTTTCAGGTGACGGTACTTAAGAGTAATGCCTTCGGAATATATGCATACGTTGCCTGCTTCTTGTAGTATTAGAATGTAACGCGAAGAGGTCATGAAGTTCTGCTGTACAGAGACTGAATAATAAGGGAGCCAAGACTGATACCTGCGGGAGCCTTGAGCTAGTTTCTCTGGGTCCCAGTGTAGTTTCGCGTTGCAAAATTACTATCTTCCTATTGCTCAGAAAGTTTACAACTTTATGCGTGAGTGTTTTTCAGATCTGGAGTTTCTTCAATTTTTTCCCTATTGACAAGACGACGATGTCGTACACTTTACTGAAGTCTGTGAACACAACGCAAATACCATATAATTATTCCGAGAGAAATTTATCTGTATGTCAGTACCTACAGGTAAAAGGATTTCAGTTATCCCATTTTCTTTTCGAAACCCAGACTGATTGTCCAGTAATAATTTCATACCACCACGCTAAGTGCCGCTTAATCATTCTTTCCATTACTGTCGCCGAATACAGTAATGATATGCCGATATGACTCGGGTTTTTCATTTCGTTTTCCAGATTTGTGGATGGGAGCGACACGACATGTTTTCAGCGAGTTGATTATGAAGCTTTATGTCCATGCACTGTAGAAAATTTTGAGCAACGGTAGTTGCCCTTTTTGTGCGATGTGTCATAGCATCAAGTAGTTAATATAAGCTGGGCCAGGTGTGGTAACCGTGCCTTGTGAGAGTGCAATCTGAAGTTCTTCCATAGAAGAGGGTTGTGTAATGACGCTGTTGTCTTCTTATTCCACCTCGTCTTCCTTGTCTATTACGTCAGTTGGAGCTATCATACAGAAGAACGGTTCTAAAAGTTCGTTTATACCGCACGCTGCTCGAGAGTGGAACGGTAAAGAAATAACTTGAGGGTGGTTCTATTAACGTTATGTCAGGCACTTAATTGTGAATTGCAGAATAATCACGTAGATGTAGGTGTAGAGGTAGAAGGTGGAAGTACACTATGTGATCAAAAGTATCCGAACACAACCAAAAACATACGTTTTTCATATTAGGTGCATCGTGCTTATTCCTACTGCCAGGTACTCCATATCAGCGACCTCAATAGTCATTATACATCGTGAGAGAGCAGAATGGGGCGCAACTTGAATTTTATGGTCGAGCGGCTGCTAAATAAGCCACACATCAGGCCGGTAAGTGCCAAACGACGCCTCGCTTGGTGTAAGGAGCCGTAAGCAATGTGGCGATCCGATGGCAGGGTGTGGGTATGGCGAATGCCCAGTGAATGTCATCTGCCAGCGTAAAATGCCAACTGTAAAATTCGGAGTGGGTGGTGTTATGGTGTGGTCGCGTTTTTCATGGAGAGGGGGGGGGGGGGCTTACACCCCTTGTTGTTTAGTGTGACACTATCACAGCACAGGCCTACACTGATTTTTAAGCACCTTCTTGCTTCCCACTGTTGAAGAGCAATTCGGGGATGACGATAGCATCTTTCAACACCTTTTCATAATGCACTGATACGGTTTGGTGTACTGTAATCTACATCACACTCGACAATGAAACAAAGAAAACGAGCCGATGAGAGGAACTTCTGTGTATCCAATTTGCTAGAGCCATATTCCCCATCGTGTTTGTATCGAGTCTAAGAATATTTTAAGTTCCTGTTGCTAAGCACCATACCTGTTTTACACTTCGGTGCAGGAGTAGGATCACCGCGTGACGGATCTGTTGTTGCAGCTGAGGACATTGAGCTTATTATGAAAAAACAAAAGAGCCTATTAGAGAGTCATACAAAGACTTCGTCTGTTACATGTGCAAGAAACGGCGACTTAATGATCTGTACAATATAGTTTTGGCTCTGAAAGTCCCGTTATTTGTCCGTTTGCAGAAAGTAACACACAGTGCCCCTGCAATGGCATCAGCAACAGTTTGGCAGACAAATTCAGTAAGAACCAATCAGAATGCTCCATTCACAGGAAGTTCAGTGACGGTAGAGAATCACAAGACATCCTGTGTGCAGGGCATGGGAGCCTCAACAGACTGGTTCGAACAAGACTGGGACAAGGTATCTACGGAAAGTTCCAGCCATTTTTCTCGTCTGTAGGACAGTGTTTCCAATTCTGTTTGTGTATTTTTTTCCACGATCTGTTGTGGGACTGAAATATGTCATGAAGTTTTAGACAAATAATTGTTCTGATTTTCCCGTCTGTACTTAGATAACAGCATGCTTCGAGAAGTGAGGAAAATAACGCCGCTGATTCCAGCAACAAATATAAACTAAACCCACTCAGTGTTTCATAAAAGTGATGAACACCACAGCAACTGTAAGACTCAAAAATTATTCTCTCTCTTTGGCAGTGTCTTCATACAAGCAACTAAAACTCGAAAAGTAGTGACAGTCCTGTTTAGAGTTAGAGAGATACTTACTTCGACTTTCCAGTATCATCGTTTTGGCTTGTAAAATCGGAAACTGCAGCTGACATAGGTTTCCGGATCTGTTTTCCACAAAGGCGTGTGAAGTGTCTCATGGGTGAAGACTTTGAAGTTTCAGAAGTTTGTTGCGACTTTTTAGCGTCCGTGTTCTAGTGAGCCAGTATACATCGCAGAATTGAAGCAAACTACTGTGTAGCAATCTGCTTGAAAGTGTATTTAGAGACTATTCAATTGGATTTAGTAATTCCTAAAGAATCTCTTGCTCAAACACAAGGAAAGCATTGTATATTTCCCACAAAAGCGCGCGAAGTGTCTCAGGAACCGTTTCACAAGTGCACCATGAACTTTCTTTCTTTTTTTTGTTTTTTTTTTTTAGTTTTTAGTCTGTGTTCAAGTGTAATGTTAGTATTCTTCGGAATAAAACGTGTAAGTACATCGAAAATTGTTTAAATATTATTTCATCATCTGTAAAACTGTGTCTCTCTTCATGCAGTGGTATATTTATTTGCTGTGACATCTTCAGGTTATGTATGTGGCAGTATTCGGCACATTGTTTAAACACCAGATGTAATAACTCCTGAAAGAGTTTGTGTTTAATGACAAACGGGATCCATGTGCCAGGGGAAGGTGGTACGCTGTGGGTATTTCCATCGCGACATGGAGCACTTAGCACATGGCCATCATGCGTCTACCACGTGCCGGTGCTGCGGGCATGGAGACTGAGGCAGAGAGCGCGCACCCGGAATTGGATGAACGTCTTGCCTCTTGCACTTTGGAAGACTAACTGGACTTTTATCGAATAACCTACAGTTAGAGCACAATCATTTCTCAGCATGAGTTGCAATGCATAACTTACCCCATCCTACTGCATCTTCATTATTTGATGAAGCATATTCGTCTTCTTGATAAATTCACTAAGTATCATTGCTTTTCAAACATCTTGCAGATGGCTATTGACACAGTCCTCAGCTGCGTGGTTACAGCTAATACACTCGTTAAACTCCTCCTTCTCCAGCATAGACATCTAATCCATTGAACACATAGTACACAGTAAACAATTACGTCCTTCGTCTTGGGAAGCTCAGCACACACTGAGCGAATTTCCCCCGCCATTCTTTTCCCTGAATCGCAACAAGAGGGGAGAGGGAAGGACCACAGCGCCCTCTGGAGGCGGTGTTAAAAACTAGGTCAGTTGCAGTCCGGACCTCAAGGTGAAAACACTGGATGAAGCTGCTGTTTCTAACACCTCAAATTGTTTAAATAAACAATATAGCACAATGCATATAAAATAAAGAGTTATGTCTGTCCTATCCAGCAGCCAGGCACAGACTGTTCCGTTTTGTCTCCAGCTCCCACTTTGGGTGGGGGGGGGAATAAGGAGAGTGGGAGAAAGAAGTAGGGGAGGGAGTGGAGGGGATGATTGAGCTAGGTTAGTGGAGGTAGCTGAATTGACCTATTTTCCCGCCAAAATTTGAACTTCCCACTGTGACGTCAGTGCAATGTTGTCACATCTATGGACGCCATTCTGGATCCGCCATCTTGAATAATTTTGGCAAAAACGCCGAGTGAAGTGGCACTCGCTTTGTTCCACTACTTGTATTGAGGAACTAAAAGTTCTACAACATTTTTTTCTTATATTCGACTACAGGTCTGGTCTCCACTAAGCAAAGTTGTGCAGTCACTATCCCCCTTTAACAGTGGTAACTAAAGTATGACCATACTTAACATTTACTACCACTCCTAAAATTCACTATTAGAATTACAATATTATCTTATTCACAGACATCTTGCACTCACTTGAGGCTGAATGACTGAATGACGATAAACTCATAGTGATTATTCAGTTACATACAGCTGGTGCGCTGAAAGGGACAAACAGAAGTCACTTATAAACTTGGAATAAGGCATTCTTTGCATTCAAGCCTGTAAGAAGTTTGCACAAAACATGGTATTCATTTTTAAAATTCAGCTCCCGCACTCGCATATTATAGGATCTAAATAGGTATGTATCGCGAAGTCGCCGTTTTTCACACATCTACCGTACAAAAACGTTTGTATGATGCTCTAGCAGGCTCGTTTGTTTTTTCTTAACAAACTGAGCTTTGCCAGCTGCAACAACAGCTTCGTCCCGCGGTGATGCTCCTCCTGCTTCAAAGTGTGCAACATGTATGGCACATAGCAACAGGAACTTAAAATGTGCTTACACTCGATACAAGCAGTTTTGCGGTTTCTCCACTCATCTTCTTGGACCCTGAAAATTAACTCCGAATGGACGTATTCTGGTATATATTGCACTCGCGTTGATTCCTTAGTCAGGGGAAATTTGTATGATCCGGGTGGTAGGTAGGTCTACGGTAGCTACGCAAGGAATGCACTGACACAAAACCGGACTTGGCTATTTAAATATATATAAGACGCCATGGCATGTTGGCTGGATTTACAAGTATCAGGTATACGAAACGTTTTCGTGGAAGTTGTGAAATCGATCAAATAAAGCCGCGCGGGATTAGCCGAGCGGTCTTAGGCGCTGCAGTCATGGACTGTGCGGCTGGTGTCGGTGGAGGATCGAGTCCTCCCTCGGGCATGGGTGTGTGTGTTTGTCCGTAGGATAATTTAGGTTAAGTAGTGTGTAAGCTTAGGGACTGATGACCATAGCAGTTTAGTCCCATAAGATTTCACACACATTTGAACATTTTTGATAAAATAAAGAAAGATCTAGGCCTTTTTAAAACTGTAATTACATCCCATATTCATAGAGAAATATGTGATGGGGGAGGTTTCTTTTTCTGGACAGTGCGAAAACGACACCCACGTGATGCGAGTGTGGACATATCACAATTTTTTTATGCACATATAAATGATAGAAATGTTATGCTGCTTCAACGTAAAAGTAATGTGGCTTATGATCCAACAAATGTTTGTGGGAAGTAATCAGAATACTATTCATGTAAGAAAAATTACTTATGTCTAGTCACAAGGGGAGGATAGATTTGACGTGGGGAATTGCGATTTCAGTGCATTGAGGAGTAAACCAAACCTAAGGGGTGATAGATTCATTTCTTAAACAGCTGCACAATACAGCAATTTGAGGGTTCAACTGGATCTGATATAGTGTACAAACGGGATGGGCAATACGGCTGTAACAAAATGCAAATAGAAGTTTTTGAAGTGTGATGTAACAGAAGAATGCTAAAGATTAGAAGGGTATTTCGAGTAACAGTTAACTGAATCGAGTTGGTGAAAATGTCTGGCACAACTTGACTAAAGGAGGAATAGGTTCGTAGGACAGCTCCAGAAGTTTCAAGGCCATGCATGAATACAATAAACAGGTTGAAATAAGTGTAGGATGCAGTAGTTATTCGAAGATGAAGAATCTTGCAGAGGATAAACTAGCGTGGAGAGCTGCATGAAACCAGTCTTCAGACTAAGGGCTAAAACAACACATACGTAAACATTCTCGAATATCACTTCTTTCTGTTAGAAAAACTGATTTCCTGGTGAAAATTACTGTGGGGCGCTTTAAGTGTAATTTAAGGAATTGAGCGATGTGTATGTTGATTAGATATCGTACTCAGTAATATGTTACATGTTAGGTATTTCCCTATATTTTTATCATTCAGAACATAGCAGCAATCGTATAAAAACTAAATGCTTAAAGTAGTTTTTAAGCCTTGTGGACGGTTGGGTGGTGAGCAACGCCCATGAAATCACCGATGTACATGTCAGAAATTCTTAAGCAAGAACTGTAGAGTAACTTGCAGCCTTGTTTTCAATCAGCTCTTAGTTTTTTCACTGAGGGCGGCAGAGGTCTTAATAGTGAGCTCGATCAGCCATCAGTGAAATAACTCGTTTCGACAATGTAGGATGAATGTTCTACGGGAGCGTGAGAGACGGAGATTCAATGAAGTGAGATAGACAGAGGTTGAAGACGTCTCTTAAGCCTCTGATAATTTTTCCTTTTAGCGTTTCTGAAGTCAAGACGTCTTGCAAGGAATTCACTATGTTTATCCACTCGAAAGATAACGCGAATTTCTTTGAGAAGCTCGAAAATTGTTTCCTGCTGTCCGTTGTAGCTGCCGATCGGATTAGGTGGGAGGATGATATATGATGTCAGGGTATCTTAATGGAGTATGGTGGCACAATGATTAATGCCGCTGTGCACTTGATAGGTTTATGTTCAATTGCCGTCTGCCCCGACCACCATGAATGATGAGTTCTCAGATCAGCACTTCATGTTCTGCAAATGAGTCACTACTATTTAAACACGTGCAGTGGACTTGAAATTAAGCTGTGATCGTTAATACTTCGCATTTTCAAGTTTATTAATGAGGCACCTGCTGTGATTACTTAAGCTACGATTTACACAATTACGAATTACAGATTTTTTAAAAGTTTGATTATCCGCGTTTACCAACGTGTCGTGGTAAACAAATAACCAACAAATAACCAACGAAAATAAGTTTCAGAAAAGTAATGGAGCTATCTTTTTAGCATTTTATACATTTTTCTTGTCTTATTTAACCTCTGCAAAATAAGAGGCTAGTGTTGTGATGGTGTGCGTGTTACTTGTTACGAATATTTGAATAGACTAAGTAAGTGGTGTCATACCGGGTTACTGTAGATAATTAAATATCCAGAAACATTCTACGCCAGCATTTCCGCTCTTAAAATGAAAAAAATTATAATACTAAACAAACTTACCTTGTAAATCTTTACTGTGTTTACAAAGAAATATAAACAGATAAGCTCACAAATGCGTGATATTAGGATTCAAACACTAAGACACACGTGTGAAGTCTGATTATATCCCGCCACTTTCGATTTCCGTGCCAGTGTTTATTCACTGAAACCTCATAGTGAAAAGCTGTGAGTGAAAGCTCAAACAAAACAACTAAAACACCAAGATATTGGTGCAGAACGCTAATAGATGTGACACTTAGGTTAAATTGATTTATATCTTTTAGTCTTTGGGTGTTATTTATCAAAAAAAAAAGAGCATTGTACATTACGGTAAAAGAGGTATGAAATGTGAGAATCACACATACTCATACAACAGACATTGATATTTGTCTTTTGGTACAGATCACTTGTGGGTTCCTATTCCGATACTCGGGAACATGAAAAGTCATTATTTCACTCACTTGAGACATTTATTACATACTAACACACTGAAACGTAAGTACTTTCCCTATGTGCGTTCTGCAGATGCTCTTCGAAAACATTCCCAGAGCTCACGCCAGATGATGCCATATGTTCTTTTCCGGATGTAAAACAATAAACGTGGAAAGAGGAAGTCGATCAACAGGTAGAGGCCGTTATAACGTCCCCAGCGCCATCTGGCGCTGAGCTGTGGAGCCCACAAACTCACAGTCTCGTCGAGATAATTAACACATTTTCTATAGTGACTAATGCATGCCGTGATCACGCACAGTGTTGCTCTAAAATTCTTTGTTGTATTGGTATTAAATACGCTTCTTCACTATGACTTGTAATAAAAACGCATATCACATGAAGCAGAGTTTGAGTAATCTGTTACACAAACATTTTTAAGAAGCTGTTTCTGAGTGTCACGGAAACATGTACATTTTTGTCCTTACAGTGTCCCTGAAGACAAGTGAAAGAACTACCGTTCGCATATGTCATAGACAAGGCACTCTCGTTACTTACTTAGGTTCAAAATGGTTCATATGGCTCTGAGCACTATGAGACTTAACTTCTGAGGTCATCAGTCGCCTAGAACTTAGAACTAATTAAACCTAACCAACCTAAGGACATCACACACATCCATGCCCAAGGCAGGATTCGAATCTGCGACCGTAGCGGTCGCTCGGTCGCAGACTGTAGCGCCTAGAACCGCACGGCCACTCCGGCCGGCACTTACTTAGGTCTCCTCGCGTTTTCTATAAGGTGCAAAGTAATCTTTTGCACACCGACGCCAAAAAATGCAATAGTGGGTCTACACTAAGAACCTAAATGCAGATATGTCTAAGCTGGGGCAAAACTTTAAATATCCATCGCAGTACCAAATAAAGAAAAAAACCTCGTACGATCAGGATGTGAACTAAATGATACTTTAAGCGGTTCGGTTCTTCTCACTTTCACAGATTAACGGCACTTTACGCATACACCCATAGTCTGAAATTTTTCTACCTAATTTCTTCGCTTCATTGATCACTACGGTGGTACCCACTAGTACAGTTTCTTTCGTGGACTTCTATTCGACATTTTACAGAAAACTGAATGCTTTATCTTGATATGATGAAAACAATGAAAAGTTGCAGAGCGGTGTGTCATATTTAGTTTGTTAGTGAGTTTAAGGACATTAACCGTGAGTTGTATTTTGCATTTATATTTCTGCAAATATTTTACATGTTTATAGTATTGACTGTTTCAAAGAGAAATGCTTCCCGCAGCTTGTCGAAGCGAATCAGAGGACATCTGGGGCTTCGTTGTAAGGTTTCTCAGGTCGTGACGCCACAGTTTTGTTAATAATGTATCGAACCTTTCAACAACGAACAGTTTAAAAGTAAAAACATCTTAGAATATCTCGGTATAGCATCAGATGCTGACTTGTTAATGGAATCTATAACAAAAGAATATGGAGACTGCCCCAAGGGGAAAGTCAGAACACGTAGAAATAGTCATTTGGAGCAAAAACATTCATGCAGATTATTTAACGAAGATAAAGTGTCATATTAACTAATGAACATTAGACAGTTGTACACAGAAGAACACAAATGAACAATAAACTTCGATGACATATTCCAAAGATGTGGCTGAACAAAATAATCTTGTCTTTAATAGAGCCTAAATTACAAACAAATAATATATAATAATGATATTAAGCAGGCGAGTAAAGCAGTTGTGATTATACAAAGTAAATTTTTTTACGCAACGAAGGACTTTATAGTAAGTGAAATATAGGAAATGTGGGATGTGAGTAAGAGGGGTAATATACAACATGGCCTGGGTTGGATTATGAGTAGCATTCGCAGAGAGAAGTGGTGGGTAAGGGAACTGTGTCTGTTCATTCAGTACTAAGCATGGGTTGATGGACACTTCTTTATTAACTTCTATTATTTCGAGATAGTTCATCTTCCTTCCTTTGTGGATGTGATGCAATACTTTACGTTTCACCTTGTGGTGTTCCTTCAGGTGGGTCCATAGTACCCAGCGAGAGTGACCTATATAGAATTTGTCACAGTTACAAGTAATTTTACATATTCAACTCTTTTCCAAATCTGGAGTGCTGCCTTTACCATTGGGAAAAATGTGTGCAACCTTGTTTTGCTGATAAAATGGTGTTTTTACATTTCTGGATGTAAGCTTTCTGGCTACATCCAGTGAAACTTTACCTAAGCATTGAATTGTGCACCATTTATTTCATTTATGAGGTGGTGGGTCCAAGACAGGGTAAAGAATAGAGTACACCTGTTGTTTCTGCTTTTTGTGCATTATGGAATCCATTACGGTAGGTCGATAGCTATTGCTTGGTGCTATTTGTTTGATGGCATTTAATTCCATTTGGAAGTTGTCTTCACTCACAGGGGATAGATATTAGGTGATGTACCATAGAATGAAAGGCAACATATTGATGGGTCACTGGGTATTAAGAACTGACAGATATTAATTACTATATCCGTGGTGGTAGGTTTCCTATAAATTTTGAAAGTATGAATACGGTCACTGATGTCTATGGTTAGACCTCAATAATTTATACTGTTATCCGCAATCTCTATTGTGATTTTATGCTGTTGTGCTTAGAATTAAATTGCTTGAGGAATTTTTGAAGTTGTCTTGTAGTACCTGATCATAAGCACAACACATCATCAACATACCCAAACTGGTATTCAGCCTTGGAAGAGAGTGGATTATTTTACAAAAACTTTGTTTCAAAATTATCCATGAATATTTCAGCAGGGAGTGGGCTGAGGGGGGATGCCATAGATAGACCAACCAACTGTTTATATATCCTATTATTGAAACGGAAATAACTTTGTGTTAGGTATCTTTATGTAGCTAACATTATGTCACCTGTGACAACTGGGTTCAATCCTGATTTATCTGTTAAGTCTGCGAGAATGTTTAGGCACTCCTTAACAGAAATATTAGTGAATAAGTTGCTAACATCAAAAGAAACCAGCTTGGAACTAGGGGGCGTTTGCGTGTCTTTTAAGTTGTTCACTACGTCAACCGAACTACGAACCCATTGCTAGGTTTGAACTAGGTGTTGATCTAGTTCAGGTCATTTAACTCTCAAGCTAATTTGTAAGATGGAGCTTAGAATGAAGACATCACATGACAGATTGGGATATTATCTTTATGAAGTTTAGGGAGGATATTAGGTCTGGGAGCTATAGGATTAATGTTGGTGAGGAATTAGGCATCAGAGTCTGATATTATACTTTTACACAGTCTGATAACCCATCTAATTTGGGGTCTTTCTGCATTTGTAGGAAGTTATTGGCTTTTACTAAAGCCTCCATTTTGTTACATTTGTTCAATAAGACAACAGAATTTCTCTTGTCTGATCGGATTCCTATAACATTATTGTCAATCATTTTGTTCTTGATGTTGTTTAATAGTTGTTCTTCTCTACCTGGTGGGGCACTGTATGTTCAAATGTTCAAATCTGTGTGAATTCCTAACGGAGCAAACTACTGAGGTCATTGGTCCCTAGGGGCACTGTAAACGAGATTCATGGACTACGAGATGTTTAGAGGAGATGTCTTCACCTAATGCACATTCTAGATCTATTTTTATTATTTCCAGTTTTTTTCGGAGACTTTTTATTGTGGGGCGTATTTTCCCAGTACACTGAGTTCTTTGTTGGTTGTTTTTAAGTCCGAAAGATTAGTAACACAACCTGCAAATTTTAACTTTTTACTGGGTTTTGAACGCTCTTTACCACTTAAAGGTTCATTCATTTTAACCTTCTGTTTCTCGTACATGATATACACGACGTCATTAACTTCCCGTCTCACTTCACTGTCCAGTATACAGAACTCAACCTGTTCGTGTAACAAATAATAAATATTGTAGGATATTACACTAGTGTTGCGTGTTTCGTTCTTAATGTATAATGTTCTTCTCTAGCAAGAACCAAAGGAACAGTCAGTAAATGCAATTATCATTACGTTTTTCGTCGAGCTTCTAGATTTTAAAAGCTTTTACAGACTTTGAATCGCTCGATAATTAATAATTTTCAACATAATTTGTTTTCAAATGAAGAACATGTACAGAGAAACAGAAGGTAGTGTAAAGTTAAACTGAAAAAGTAGATAATCAGAAGAGCTGCGATTAAACCTCGGCTCACATATTAGACTCCAGCTACATTATCAGTTCATTCTCTTAGTCAATACCGGCTTCTTCTAGCTTCACGATGGGTGCTGGTGTTCCCTCCTGCGTGCGAATTATCTGTATCTAATAAGTCACATATTGATAGTAAATAAAACAGTCGTAATTGGGTAACTCTTTTTTTAATCTTATAAACGACAATAACCACGCTGCCAAGAATAACTGAAATACACCGCAACGCCTGGTATACAAATAAAAAACGTGTATCCATAAGGTTTTGTAGGAAAAGAAAATACAGCTTTGGCAGCGCCTTACACAGGAAGATAAAAAATTAAGTAGGTAATAATTTTATAATTCAGAACCATAATCTGGGTGAATGTTGCCATAAAACTACTTGCATTTCGCGAGGAATGTGTTAATGCGGACGGTAAGAACCGTAGAACAAAATACAACTTTCGGTCGTGTGGAATATCAAACTACCAGTTTAAATGCGACCTGCAGTGAGGCGAGATAAACACTGTCGTAAAAATGAAGTTATCAGAGATACTACTTATACCTTTACAATGGTGCTTTAGATACCTGACTATATCGCAACAAGTGATCTCTCTGACTGTGCATGGAGATATTAAATTGATATCCTGCTAACAGATTTAGGTCTACATGTAAGTTATATCTTCTAAACGCCAAAGAAATAGTAACGAGTATCGTGAAATCAAATATTTCTTGTATTAGCTTCGTCGTACCTTCACCTAGGTGTCTGCCTCGGGAGTGTTAGACGGTTAGTGTTTCAAACCGTTACAGCGATTTAGTGGTGCCCCTGCCCCACTGGCAGCAGTGGCTGTTGATGACGTGCAGACGATTGCTAGTATCCTCAAGTTAAGGGACTCTCTATTCAACTACTAGTTTTAAAAGTAATACGAATTTGCAGTCTCCGCTGAGACCCATAAGACAATCATTTCTCTGTTACCTCTGCCTCTACTACTGACTGGCAAAGAACTGCTGCCATAATCAAGCAGTCTCTCTGATAAAAAACTTGTGATTTCCTCTCTAATAACCTAATAATCTCTTCACTTTATCTGAAATATTCACAAGAAAAATTTCTCACAAACTCAGAACGACAAGGTCACACTCAAGGGTTCATTAAAAGAAATTAAGTTTCACGAACAACATAAGCTGCTAATAAAGAAATCTTCATTAGTTACAAGTTTCAATTATCTCTTCAGCAACAGGCCACATAAAACTGTTATTGTTGTCTATATGATATCATTATTGCTGTGGTGACAAAAATAAAAGTGAAACTATAGAGGAGATTATGTGTCACTTTCGTCAACTGGATAAAATGCATTTACACACTTTATAGCATTTCCACTATTTACCACTTGCTTCACCACTCGAATAGTCCATCGGTCCTTCAACAAAACTTGATTTATTTATGATATAGTAACACCAATGATCCGCTTCCAGTCCAAATCCATGAAAACTGCGCCCAGTGAAATTTGCGACCATTCGGAAATCTGTGAAATATGCGCACAACACCTGCTTCCTTTGTGTCACGGCTTACCAGCGCCCGCACAGTCGTAATAACCCTAAAACTACCTGCTCCCCAGACACGGCCGAACTGCGCTCCCACAGACCTCCTCTACCACAGTGACTGACTGTCTGAACAAACAGCCTTAGCACCAATCAAGCTGTCGCAGAGTTGACATCGTGCGACTTGTGTATTTCTGTCTCAGTAGTTCCGACGACCATTCGCTGGAAGCCATGTTGCTACTATGAAGGTTGTTTTTACATAGTGAAGAGAACGAAAGAAGACGGTACTGTGACGTGGCACTATTCAAGACAGAAAGCAAACCGCTGCCGAGGAATGCATAAAGCGAAATATTAGAAGGTCTTTTTCCACTCGAGCATCAGTGTGGAGCTCCGGATGAAGCGCAGTTGGAAGACTTTGAACCAGGTGGAGAAAAGGGCACGAGAGGAAGAGATTTCTATTTCCAAAATGTATTCAGAGGAGCTAGGTTGCCTGCATTACTGAGAGTATGATTCTCAAACAAAGAAGAAAACTTGGTACTACCAGCGGGATAAATCGCACAGGAATGAGAGAGATCCGCAGACAAGAGAAGAAGTTGACCTCAAAACAGAGTTACTAGCTATGATTGATGACATCTGTTTTGTGTTACGCGACGACAAATTAGGAAAATAATAACAGTTTTTTTGCGGAAGAACAGGTGAAGAGGCTCTAAGAACTACACAAGACCTTTTGTGAACAGTGTGTTCAAGAGCTGTAGCAAAGAGGTTTTGCAAATATACACCAATCACGCCGACTTTGGGAGCACAAATAATGAGACAAACATCTATGCAGTTGCCTTTGCATTATAGCCAAGCAAAAGAAAAGAGACATATGTCCGGCTTTTTAGAAATTTGGTGGAAAATATTCCAGAATGGGAGCCTGCAAACGTGACCGTATATTTCGAATCAGCAGTGATTTCTGCAATTGAAGTTCTACCACCGACAGCCGAAGTACATAGGTGTTAATTCCACATGAAAAAGTGTCTGGAGGAAAGCGCATTCTCTAGAACTTACTCATGCATAAAAATAAAAAGAAGAAGTGAGGCAACAAATTAGCATGTGTGCTGCGCCGGCGTTTCTACGGCCTGAAGACGTATGTGATATCTGGCTCGAGATACTTTCACAGGCACCGGATATTAGAAGGCTTTCTGTGCTTTTTGGATAGATAGATGGTTGGAAAATTAAGAAAAACCTATCAGCCTTTGAAGTTGCTACAAACGGCGCCATCGAACGACCAACGCTGCAGAGTGCTGGCACCAAAAATTTTTAAACCAAATCCTAAAATCAGTGACGTAATTCGATGTATGAAAAGCGAAACAGAAAATTCAGCGTGCGTGTTCATAAGGACAGAGCTGAGCATGGAAGGTAAAAGGAAAAAAGTACAGTCTACATGAACCGGGTACAAAGATTGGAAAAAATATTTAAAAAGTACGAAGGCGATGGTGAGATCAGAGTTTGCTTGAAAGATATCTCCTACCTACAAAAATTTAACTAAATTTGTCAGAAGATGTATATAGACAGAAAATATAAAAAATGCAAATGGCTACTTACAAACAAAAAAAGGTAAAAAAGATGTATTGATGATGCTAACAAACTGATTTGAAAAGTACCTAAATAACAATAATTTACTTTTGCCATTTAGCCGGTCAAAAGCCTGGATAAAGTTTGATGGAAATCTATTGTTTTTAAAAACCTAGGCTCAATTCTGCGGCCAGCCATACTGAATCTGGATTCCATGGTTTCTCAGATTATTCCAGACATATCAGACAAATGCTGGAATGGTTTCTTTGAGGCCATGGTGGCTTCCTCCCTCTCCTATATCCACAAATCCGGGCGAAAGCTAAATCTCTGACGATAATAACAGTCGACGCGACGTATAACACCAAACGGAAAATTTGTTTTCGCTAGGCTGTTATGAAGGTGAATGAAAATGTACTGAATTTAAGTCAAACATATCAGCGGAATATAAACTTTGTTTCTGCGAGCGAATTTGTCATTCGCTTTATAAAGCTTCTAAGGCTTATACACATACTTTAATGATGTAAAGATGAGACTGATGAGCTATTTAAATGTTAAACAATGTCTTGGCTACATTTGCTGTGATTAATTTCGAACTTGTACAGGACTGTACAAAGAATTCCCTATTTGGCTACCTACACGTTCAATATTTTACTCTGGTTCAGACTGATGTCTAAGCAGTGGCGTAGCTAGGTAGTTTGGTACCAGGTGCAGCTTTTAATTTGTCACCCCACGCCCCCTAGTTGCCAGCGTCGCAAAAGTACAAAATACAACATTTGTGACTAACACGTAGCTTAGAATTTCTTCCTTCCCTTTCGGCTCCAAATTTTGAAATTGTCTCATTATCACTATCTTTAACCATCCCATTTCTGTTGACTAACTGATGTATTAGACAGTCGTGTTTGACTGATAGTGGACCCAAGTTTCGGAAAAAGTTGTCTTTGTCGCGAAATTTGTGCAAGGAATCTCATCATAATTGTCAGCTTATTCTTGTATAATCGTAGGAAGTTTCGTTTCTGAATCAGTCAAATGACTTGGATCTGAAACAGCATATGACACACGTTCCATCGTTTTGCAACGTGTATTGATTTCTTGCAGTAAGCTGTCGACGTACTCTTAACATTTACTTTCTCAGTTGCAGCGTTCCCTATAGTTTAGCTTGAAAATGCAAGCTCGGCAACCTCTAGATAGCGTCCCTCAGCTCGTCTACTGGCCAGGCAAGGGGATTAGTGGACCCTTCCTAGGCCATTCCTGGGTGTAAATTTAACTGAGCGCAAAATTCAGTAGTCTCAGTTTTAAGTAAACCTCCATTTACATAACACATCCTTTTCCCTCTGCTGTCCTCTGATCTCTAGTACGACTGCACGATATCCATTAAAACAGTTGATTCAAATTCCCCTTTGAACAGTTCGGAAATGTTTGCGCTGGGGCAAGCCACCGGTGTGTAAGAAACGCATCTTGTCTATTTTTAGTATTACTGCAAGGGATTTTCAGGCATACTGGATTCACTTCTGCAGTGCTCTAAGCGACCTCTGCTAATGTGGTGATTTTCCCACGATCATTTCCATGTGTGAAGCACTACTCTTCGACAGCTGTGGGCTACCTAGAGTATGTGGATATTGCAGACATTCTAGTCTACTTATCGCACCACCTAGCCATCTCTTGTCCTTTCTTGTCCTCTGCCTCAGTCTGCATTATAGATAATTATAAGCAACTCAAGCTGTCATCTCGCAGTGGTAACACTCGTTCCCGTCAGATCACCAAAATTAAGCGCTGTCGGGCCTGGCCACCACATCGATGGCGGACCGTCCGGGTCTGCCGAGCGCTGTTGACAAGCGGGGTGCACTCAGCCTTTGCGAGGACAGTTGAGGAGCTACTTGATTGAGAAGTAGCGGCGCCGGTCACGAAAACTGCTAACGTCTGGGAGATCTGACCACATGCCCTTCCCCTGTCAGCTGAGGATGACACGGTGATCGGTCGTTATCGTTGGGCCTCCCGAACCCTTTTTGGCCCGAGTGTGAACAGTGTGTTCAAGAGCTGTAGCAAAGAGGTTTTGCAAATATACACCAATCACGCCGACTTTGGGAGCACAAATAATGAGACAAACATCTATGCAGTTGCCTTTGCATTATAGCCAAGCAAAAGAAAAGAGACATATGTCCGGCTTTTTAGAAATTTGGTGGAAAATATTCCAGAATGGGAGCCTGCAAACGTGACCGTATATTTCGAATCAGCAGTGATTTCTGCAATTGAAGTTCTACCACCGACAGCGCTGTCGACCTTATCGTCGAAATAACTGAAGAGAGGGGAGTCGTATATGCATCCAACTGCGAATCGTGTAAATACTATTCCATGTGCTATCGCATTTTAACTGCTTGCGTATTGTATTCTCTTAATCAGGAAATGGGGACCAGCCCAGCATTTACATAAACGGGCAAGGGAAACCTCCTAGAAACCACAATCGACTGGCCGATGTACCAACCCATGATCGTTGATCCGCCTCGCGAATTCGATGTGGGTCGGGCCTATAACCCAATCTAGCAAGCTAGGACGCTGCGTATTAAGCTATGCGAGAAGGTAAGTATTAGCTTCTATGTTTAAATATAGGAAATAATGGGGGATGAATTGAACCTACAGATATAGAATGCCAGCTTTGACCTCTGGTGGAAAGATGCAGCGTTTGACGTCGTACAATATAAACAGAAATAGAACAGAGCATCTACAAAATTTATTTTCCACCTGTATTATTTTTTCGAACGTGGTCTGTGGTAATTGACTGCTCTATAGCATAGCCCGACATCTGAATTAGCTTGGAAATGGCCTCTCTTCAGTTGCGAAACCAACGAATGTGAATACAAAATTTTAGTATTCGCGACATAGTAGTCTGAAACGTAGACCAAGGTTGTATTAAAAGGTCACAGCTTGGTTCAACATTTTCGTGATTTGCAACGTTCTGGCCGAATCCTCAGGGGCCCGTATCTGAATTTTCAGTCCGGTACTCAATTCTGTAGTATCTTAAATGTATCCGGCGCCGCCAGTCAGAAACGAACATCTGTTGTACTTCTTTTCCCTCGTGCAGATTAACGTGGAATTGGTTAGCGCAACTGCTCTTCCAAAGAATATATATCTGCGATCAGTAATTACAGAGAGTCGGGCAAGAGCTCAGAAACAGAAGCGCTGAGCAAATGAACGGCTGCGTCTGCACGGGATATCTGACGTGGCTTTTATGGGCGGTTAAACTGCCCCGGCTGCAGCTTCCTACTCGTTACCGAGACGATCTAGCTTTTATGGTGTAGCATAAAACATTAAACTGTGCAGTCAGGGAACCGTGCTCAGCACCCAGCCATAGAAGCCAAGTCTTTGTTTCAGAACGCTGGTTCTCACGGCTACTCAATTATTGTCCATGTGGACTTCTTCCTTCTTCTTCGCCAGATATCTGATTTACTGTACTGTGTCCGTATCTGCACAGGGCGTTAGATCTTTCTGTGATAGTAAGGAACGGTTTCACTAAAACGATAACTATTTAGAGTTTTGCAGATCTGCTTGTTCTAATTGTTCTAGAATTGTGAAGGTGGTTCGATGAACCCTCTGCCAGGAACTTAAATGTGATTTGCAGAGTATCCATGTAGATGTAGATGTAATTTATGTAAGTGAGAACACTAAGACATTATCATTTGCAAAAGGATGCTCGAAAGAAGTTACATGGGACGTTCGACGGAATCGAAGTACCACATAGCTACAGTCCAATATGTCTAGGAATCACTCTGGATCGGTGCTTGACATCCAAGAAACAGTGTATCAAGTTATCGAACAAACTTGGCTTAAAAGTGAATCAACTTCGCAGTATTATCGGAAGCAGTTCAGATGTGGACGCCTATAATCTTCACTGTGATGCACTCGTTCTTGTGTATTCTGCCAGTGAATATTTCTCTCCCTTGTGGGCCGGCCGGTGTGGCCGTGCGGTTCTGGGCGCTTCAGTCTGGAACCGCGTGACCGCTACGGTCGCAGGTTCGAATCCTGCCTCGGGCATGGATGTGTGTGATGTCCTTAGGTTAGTTAGGTTTAAGTAGTTCTAAGTTCTAGGGGACTGATGACCACAGATGTTAAGTCCCATAGCGCTCAGAGCCATTTGAACCATTTTCTCCTTTGTGGGAAAACAGTGTCCACACAACAAAGATTCTTGTGCAGCTTAATGAAGGCATTAGAGTTATCACCGGTGCCGTTGGATCTACTCCCATGCAGTGGTTACCTTTCCTAGCTAATACCTCTCCGCAAGATCTAAGGAGTAAAACAGCTAAGATAAACTTGTTCAATATTTTAACTTCTCGTAGGAACTCTACCTTGCACGACGCCCTAAAAGGTCTGAAATCGTACATCAGTGTGTTGATTTATGAAGTATCAGTTCTTTTGACATTACATCCACGTAGCGATAACGCTGGAATCAACATCCAACCCAAAATTGCTCATCAGGTTCTAGATCCAGCAAAGAAGGTTAAGAGATTCCAACTACCGCCTAAAATCTGGTCAAGGCTAAACAGGATGAGGACGGTAGAGGGAGGTGTGGTTACACCTTGCAGAAGTGACATTTCCGTTCACCTGCTGTGTGTGCCGCGGAGTGGAGGAGCCGACGATAGAATGCTTCGTTAAAGAGTGCCCGTCTTGGTAACTGACGGTGATCTGAGGACTCCACACCAAGTGAATTTGAATGATCTGGCTTGTTGTCAATTTTGACATTTCCACTTGATTTTAGATTCTTTTGTGTATTTGTAAACCCCTACAATAAATAAAATAGGCAACGAAAGGTACAAGAAGCTACTAACGACCAAGTGCATAGTTTCTCTGCTTACAGGTCATTTCGACTGGTACACTCAGCAAGAAATTTGAAATTCCCCATTGCTTCAACCTCGGTTTCATTTGAGCGGTTATGAATCACTGTGACCTTCCAAAAGCTTTGGTATTTTTTGGAGTCACGTCATAAGGCGCACCCGCTGTCAACAGAACGAAAGGATATGCCACGTGCTATTTGTTGGGTGCTTCTAAATCAACTGCTTTGCAGTCGATTTTTCTGTTGTTTCTCCATGCATTGTTAGTAATTCGAGCTAACTGTTTTGAAACGTACTGTGCAATTCGTTTTCTTCGCTGTAAGACGCAGACACGAAAGTTTACTATGAATTTAAAAGCCATCCTCCTTTCCCTTCATCTAAGTCTGTAGCAGAGTGGTCATTGTGTTTGACAGACTTCAAAAAGAGCATGGTTCAGTTCCCATTCCTGACAGGAATCCGAGGATTGGGTTTCACTCGGGCTCATGAGGCTTACTGACTTGAATGATACGAGGTGCGTTTGAAAAGTCCGTGAAAAAATAAAAGCTACTTACGTGTTTGGGGTAAACCTCTTTTATTTTTCGACATAGTCTCCTTATAGATTTATGCACTTTGTCCAACGCTGTTCTAATTTCTTGATCCCTTCCGAATAATAGGAATTGTCCAAGTCTGCAAAATAGCTATTAGCTGCTGCAATCACCTCTTCGTTTGAATAAAATCTTTGTCCCTCCAGTCATTTCTTCAAATTGGGGAACAAATATTAGTCCGAGGGAGCCAAGTCTAAACGAGTTGGAATCCTGTTTCCATTAATTTTGCGACCACAACTTCTGAGGTGTGTGCTGGAGCATTGTCGTGATGGAAAAGGACATTTTTGCGGTCCAATCGGCGGCGTTTTTCTTGCAGCTCGGTTTTCATACGATCCAATAACGATGAATAATATGCACCTGTAATAGTTTTACCCTTTTCCAGGTAGTCGATGAGGATTATCCCTTGTGAATCCTAAACGACAGTCGCCATAACCTTTCCGGCCGATGGAATGGTCTTCGCCTTTTTTGGTGCAGATTCTCCCTTGGTAACCCATTGTTTAGATTGTTCATTGGTCTCAGGAGTATAGTAATGTATCCATGTTTCATCCACAGTGACGAAACTACGCTTAAAGTCCTTCGGATTCTTCCTGAACAGCTGCAAACCATCCTTGCAACACTCCACACGATTCCGTTATTGGTCAAGCGTGAGCAATCTTGAACCCATCTTGCGGATAGCTTTCTCATGTCCAAATGTTTATGCAAAATATTATATACCAGTTCATTAGAGATGCCCACAGCACTAGCAATCTCACGCGCCTTAACTCTTCCGTCATACATCAGCATATCATGGATTTTATCAATGATTTCAGGAGTCGTAACCTCCACAGGGCGTCTACAGCGTTCAGCATCACTTGTGCCCATATGGTCTCTCCGAAAATTTTGAAAACACTTATAAACTGTTCAAATCGAAGGTGCAGAGTCACCATAATGTTTATCAAGCTACTGTTTAGTCTCCTGAGGCGTTTTGCCTTTCATAAAGTAATGTTTAATCACCACACGAAATTCTTTATCATCCATTTTTTGACCATCACTCGACTTCCTTGATTCACACGAATGCCAAACACAAATAAATAGACCAATATGGCTGAAACTTGGTGTGCGTTCTTTCCAAAGATGCTATTAATTAAACATGATCTCGATACGCGCCGGTGTTGACATCTCTCGTACTTTGCACGGACTTTTCAAACACCCCTCGTAAGTAGTGGCGAAATGTAAACCTGCCAGCGGCCAGCAGAGAGTAAAACTGGTTCGATATGACAGAGTATTTCACAACGACCGATAGAATACCGTGGTGCTCTGTAACTGATCACAGAATTACTTCTTACCCTATCATTTCTATATAGAGACTAGTACTCTAATGAAGCTGGTAAAACTGATTGATTTTATGGATTACATACTGCAGAGAAAGTATGAAGACTGTATAGTTGTTAACCCTATAATATTCGGATCCAATTTAATAGTATAGAGCAGTGCTCTGCTTTACATGTGCCCCTGATAGTATCTAACATTTCTTACTCTCTCTCTTCTTTTCTTCTAAGTGTTTTTGGGTCTACTAGTAGCTTGCAGACAGCCGTATCGGAACTGGCATTATGTATTATGTATCTGTATACGGATACTACCCTCGATGTCAAATTGTTACTTTAATCTAAAATTTTAGGGGGAAGTCCTATAAAGCATTTATCTGCGTATCGTGATAACATTGATGTGAATTCTTTCCTAATAATGTGTGGAAAATAGCATAAATCCCAACTCGCGCTGACAGGTACCAGATTAACTATTTTTCATTCAGTGCTCGAGGTTGATCTACGTTGGCCCACCTCCACCCCTAAGCTAATTATCTGTGCACGGCATTCAGGTAAATGGCTATTAATTTATACTAGGAGCAGACAGTACATCTCCGCTTGAAGAATGCTCTACAGTTTTGCTTCGAGCGCTGAAAATTGTGCAGCTTATCGTAATAAAAAGGAACAGGCTCGTGAATGTGTACTAAACATCTGAAGTTGATGAAAACTTTTTTGCTCAACCGATTTTATTCAAAATTCTGTTGCTAAAACATTAAACATTACAATGTTTCTGTTAAAATATGTTAATGCAGCTTGTATTGGACCTGTAATTTCATTATAGGCTCATCATACAGATCATCATTTTATGAGCCATGAGGAGTTTCATGTACCTCCGGAAAATCTCATTAGAAATTCCGATAGTGGGGAGCGCAGTACGTCGGATCACTTCTCAGTCATTTGTCTCCA
Organism: Schistocerca cancellata; assembly: GCF_023864275.1. NCBI lineage: Eukaryota > Metazoa > Arthropoda > Insecta > Orthoptera > Acrididae > Schistocerca > Schistocerca cancellata. Next base: position 389,062,016 of record NC_064629.1, on the reverse strand, counting down.
GCAGCCCGGTAATAGAAATTGAATATATTTTCTTGTTCCATTATTGAAATGATAGCATTCACTTTGCTCTGAGGTGACAGAAGTTATGGAATAGAGATATGCACGTACACAGTGGAGGTTGAATAGCGCTTCTTCTAGACGTTATGGCAGTAGTATTGCGTACACAAGGTATTAAAGGGCAGTGCACTGGCGCAACTGTCGTTTGTACTCAGCCGATTCATGTGAAAAGGTTTCCAACGCGATTACTGCCGTACGACGGGAATTAACAGACTTTTAGCACGGAATGGTAGTTGGAGCTGGATACAGTGGACATTCTAGTTCGTATATCGTTAGGGAATTCAATATTCCGTGATGTACAGTGTCAAGAGTGTCCCGAGAATACCAAATTTCGGTCATTACCTCTCACCACGGACAACGCAGTGGCCGACGGCCTTCACATAACGACCGAGAGCAGCGGCGTTTGCGTTGCGTTATCAGTGCCAACAGACAAGCAACACTGCTTGAAATAATCACAGCAATCGATTTGGGACGTACGACGAACGTATCCTCTATGACAGCTCGGAGAAATCTGGCGTTAATGAGCTATGGCAGCAGACGACCGACGCGAGTGCCTTTGCTAACACAGTGTGCAGTGCCTCTCCTGGGCTCGTGACCATATCGGTTGGACTTTAGACAGCTGTAAAACCGTGGGCTGGTCAGATGAGCTCGGATGTGAGTTGGTAAGAGATGATGGTACGATTCGAGTGTGGCGCAGACCACACTAAGCCATGGACCCAAGTTGTCAAGAAGGCACTGCGCATTCTGGTGGGGCTATGTTTAAATCGAATGGACAGGGTCATCTGGTCCCACTGAACCGATCATTGACTGGAAATGGTTATCATCAACTGCTGGGAGACCATCGGCAGCTGTGCATGGACTTCATGTTCCCAAACAACTACGAAATTTTTATAGATGACAATACACCTTATCAGTGGGCCACAGTTGTTCGCGATTGGTTTGAAGAACATTCTGGACAATTCAAGTGAATTATTTGGCAACCAAATCGCCCGACATGAATGCCATCGAACATTTATAGTACATAATTGAGAGGTCAAAAAATGGTTCAAATGGCTCTGAGCACTATGGGACTTAATTTCTGAGGTCATCAGTCCCCTAGAACTTAGAACTACTTAAACCTAACTAACCTAAGGACACCACACACATCTATGCCCGAGGCAGGATTCAAACCTGCGACCGTAGCGGTCACGCGGTTCCTGACTGTAGCGCCTAGAGCCGCTCGGCTGCCTCGGCCGGCTATTGAGAGGTTAGTTCGTGCACAAAATGCTGCACCGGCAACACTTCCGCGAACGGCTGTAGGGACAGTACGGTTCAATATTTGTGCAGGGGACCTCCAACGATTTGTTGAGTCCATGCAACGTCAAGTTGCTGCACTACACCATAGTAAAAGGAGCTCCAATATCACGTTAGGAGGTATCCCATGACTTTTTCTGCTTTTTTTTTTCAGAGTTCACAGAAATTACTCCAAAAGGTACGGTTTTTCCGGTGAAATACTGCTGGAATGCACGACTTCGTCACCTGGCTAGGGACAAATATTCTATTCAAACGTAGATGTGTAGCAATCGAGATAATCTTGTGAATATCGCATTTAATAGTGTATGTGTTACACTGTTACTCTCCTACGTACTAATAATCAGTACAAAAATGGTACAAATGGCTCTGAGCACTATGGGACTCAACTTCTGAGGTCATTAGTCCCCTAGAACTTAGAACTAGTTAAACCTAACTAACCTAAGGACATCACAAACATCCATGCCCGAGGCAGGATTCGAACCTGCGACCGTAGCGGTCTTGCGGTTCCAGACTGCAGCGCCTTTAACCGCACGGCCACTTCGGCCGGCAATAATCAGTAAGTGACATCAAATTAAGAAGACGTGTTACCTAAATCCAGTTAGAAGTTGAAAACATTTTGAAACAAAAGGTTTTCGCTACTGACACTAACTTCCGTTTTTCAGACAGAGAAAGTTCTTAAGATATTTAACAAACTCAGTTAATTTTTAACCATCATTTTAAGGTCTTCCATTTTAAAGTATAAATTTGTGCTTAATTTAAGACGTAGTTCTTGACCGTTCACACGTTATACAACTAGTTTCAAAAATATATAGCATTTTACTCACCCTAAAACTCCGTAACCGAAGAATTAACACTATTTTCAGAACAACTTTAATATATTATTCAGCACTTAAATATACATAATATTTACAAACAATGCACAAAACATGTCCTCATATCTCACAACAACAAAAACAACAGAAAATATTGGAAGTTGCTTATGGTGATCTCTATGTCGCGTTTCATCATATGGCTCTAAACTCGGTCATTAGGTCAAGACACCGACAAAAAACGTCGTGCGGTACTAGGTACACTACTCTCTTCTCAGTTGTCTGTCTCTGCAACTCAGTTACAGAAAAAGTATCACTATATTCACAAACTAAAGTCTGTAGCATAAAAGGATTTTCAATCTCCTCTGGGACGGAGCACGTAACTCTGATCCTTTGCATCTGCATCATGTCCTTCTAGAAAGACTGAAACCTACGATAGCCCACCGAGAAAAACAAGTCTTCTACCTAGCAGTAAGCTACGGCGTTCTGAACGGGCGCTGCTGAAGACAATAGGGAGGCACTAGGAACGTTATCAACGTTAGAATAATGCTAACCACCTGGACATTAACTGCCGTGACACATATGGGAATCACTCAACAATCTGTGTTCAGATACAATAACATTCTCTACAGATAAATTTCTCTGAAACTCTGGAAACGAACAGACCATATCCTACATGGTCCTATGCAGACAGGCATGTCGACCCCTACTCGAAGTGAACACATTCAAGTGAAAACGCTGCAGATACTGCTATTCAGTGGGTGAACATTATCTGATGTAGTATAAATCACAGATGTTTATTATTTTTGTATCTTCTGCTCTGTCATTTTCTCCTTGTGGCCACTTGGAAACACTATTTCCCTTTATTATAAGTAATATTTTAACATTGAATCATTTGAATTGTTTTCGTGTACTACCTGTTAAAATTATTTGTGAGAATCTGTCTGTGTTTCTGAGACAAATCAGTGCACCCTTGTGATCTGTAATCGCCAAGTCGTTCCCAAAAATGTACGTCTTCTTCGTAATCACAAGTTTATGGTGAGTGCTCGAGGATATTGTGAAAAAATTTATAGTTTTCTTCAAATTGTGTGAATCAAAAAACCGTTGCAGAGTATCGTTGCTACATGGAAAGTGAATTAGTCTGAAAAATGCAGCTACGGCTCTGAAACCTGAGTAACTCAGCGTTATTTTTACAATGAACTGGATGAATGTGCAAGGGATCCCGTATCTGGGGAAGTGGCAGATAATGTCATCTGAAGTAGGTAAGATTATAGCTGACACCCAAAAGGTTGAAGATTTCAACGAAAACAATTATGTAACAAAATAACTATCAGTCCAGAAAGCCAATGGTGTTTATTTTTATAATATGGTAATGTACAGTGGTACATAAACTATCTTCAGACCAGTAATGCTTCCTCCACTGGTGATGTGTGGAGTCCATGCGTGGAAACGTTGTTACGTGCAAGAAACATAGTTGACGACAGGTCCATCTTGCACTTACAAGTACTCCACGCATCGACTCCACGCATCGACTCCACGCATCAGTTACATTTCTGGTCTGTAGATGGTCTGTGTACTATTGAATCTGTGTACCATATCATGAAAGTGGACACCACTGGCCATCTGGACTGACTTTTCTTTTTTTACAAGACTACGCAAGATCGCTGGCGTTCCAATTAAGAGTTCAATAAATACCAGTAAATAAATTGGATGACCAGAAGCGTAACAAACTTAATCGTACTGAAATGTAACCTGTTTTTCTTGTAAGTTGTTGTTTAATGTAGTAAAAAACATGCATAAGGATTTGTTGTATGTTTCGGTGACAAGGAAGAGCGATAAAGAGATAGAGAGAGAGAGAGAGACGAACCTGTTAGGTCCTGAAGTGTTTTTGGATTATTTTGATTTTAACCTAGTGTCTCTCTGTTTATAACTGTTAAATGTCCCCAGTAAGACACTGATCATTATACATATTCCTTTTTGTGAAGGAAGAACGCCATGTGTACAAGGGCAACCCATCTGGGACGCAATTTGTGGTTACGACCAGCCATGTAACGTTGAGCTAACAAATATGTAGAGTTTCTTTAGCATTTGATTATACATGTTGATCTAAAATTCCCCTTACAAACTACTAGCATTAATAGAAGGAAGTAAACAATATTTTGAATTAGAACCCATATCGGGAAACGTACCGTTTCGGTGTTACAACCGTTTGAAAACATATTTGCTGGGTTGATTTGCAATAGGGTAGTCAAGATTATCGGGGGGGGGGGGGGGGGTGACGATGTCTGATCGGCTGATATTGATTGTTGGACGTCTGTCTTACCTCTCTGACCTGGTTCGAGCCTCTTTTACGTTTCATGTATCTGTGAGTGTTAGAGGAACTTGGTTGAGCACACGTTCGCAGAATACATCGACATGATCCTTCTGTATGACGAAGCGCACAGTAAGGGAATAGCTGCTCGTCGGCTTTATCGAGATCGTTATCCGCAACGTACAGCTCCATCGCATACCCTTTTTGTAACAATTATGTAAGTTAAGTGTTTCGGGAAAGGGGTGCCTTCACCGTCAGCAGCCGAGACTGTGGTGCTCCAAGGAGACGCCGCACACCCGAATTGGAAGAGACCGTACTGCATCAAGTAGAAGAGAACCCGTCAACGAATATACGAGCAATTTTCTTTTTGTTTCTTTGGTTATTAATGAGTGGAATTGTAAACACGTGATGTAGCGGATCACGCTTAATAAGTTACTTGTAAAAGTGGTCACGTTACCAACATGTTTTCAAATGGTTGTAGCACGGGAACGGTACGCTATCGCACATGGGCTCCCATTCAGAGTATTAGTTACTCAAATCCCTTTACTAGTCCTAGAACTTTGTAAGGAGAATGTTTGAGCACCGTGTATAAGTGGCATCTTTATTTCGTAAGAACATTCGTTTACTGTGACACTAGAAAGTAGTGTCTACCACAACAGGATGCTGTATTCTTGTTGGGACCGAGTATCTGAGTAGGACTCAGGAGGATCACTCGACCTAGCTTTCCTCGGTTTTCTGAAACAGCAACCACATACGGGCGTCGAGTAGTCACTGTGTAACACAGTAGATCTCGAGTTGGACGCTATGTTAGTGAAAGGTTTGTACTGGGAAGGCACGCACACGCACACACACACACACACACACACGCGCGCGCTCGCGCGCGCGCAGAGAGAGAGAGAGAGAGAGAGTACTGAGAGCCTCTAACGTAAATTACCTGCATGATTTACGCAGTCGGAAGTTACACCGCCGGCCCGCAGTTTGCAGCTACACGTTTGTCGACAACACAAGGTAATACACCATGTTACACTGTAGCTACTCATAGCTCACATTTTCCTCTAGCTCCTCTTAACCATATATGGTTTTTCAAAGGTATTCAAGTTATTGGCATATTAGTGAACTGATGGGAAGGTTAGTTGCACTGCAGAAATTAATATAAACAAAAAATACTGACAAAATTTTCTCATGTTATTGGCGTATTCAAGCAAAGTTCCGTCAAGTTCGTCACAAGTAATCTTCCGGCTAAGTGCTGAGCCTCTACAGTGTACGAAATTATGCGTTGCATGCTGTGCTTAAACCTGTATCAAAGTAATAAAGAAATCTTTCAACATATGCTCTTGCAGTTCAGGTTCCAAAAATTATATGAGAGCATGAGACATATGTGCAAAATTTTAAAGGCTTTGGCAGACGTTTTTCGCCTGTTGCATCCTTATCGTAATCACTTATGGTACAGATACTGTCAACATATTAACATTATAAATTATTTTTTCACGTTAGTAAGCTCATTGTTTTCAGGAAACAGCTCTTAATCTCATGACAAATGTCGTTAGAATGAAATTATTTGCGTAGATGTTTCACGCATAAACTCGTGATACCTCTGAAGATGGCGTAATTAAGCTAAAACCTGTAATGAAAAGTAAATAATAAAGATTATGAATTGTTATGATCAAAGGTCCTATAAACGTGTATTCTGTCAGAATAATTTCACTTAAATAACAGAGTGTTACCGAACAGGTCACATTTGTAGGTGCCAACCAACTAGGATGACCGTTGGAGACTAGCCTCAGACACGGATTGGGCAAGGATGGAATAGAAAATCGGCCGTTGGCTTTTAAATGGAACCACCTCGGTATTTGCTTTGATTTCTTCAGGGAAGCCAAGATCACCGAAACTGGAACCGCCAGATTCGGGGTGAACCCAATCAATTCTTGATGAGCTCGGGTCAACTGTACGAAGCACTGCGCCAACTCACTCAGCAGGTTCAAGACCTTCAGGATTTGATACGGACTGATAAACAGTAGAGCATGTTGTAAGAACTTGCAAGGGGCAGTCAAATGAAAAGAGAGAGGGAAAAAGTAGGTAAGCTGTTGAAAAGTAATCACGATAATAATTAATACATTTATCCCACTGTGAGAAAAGACGGTCAGTGTCCACATGGAAAGAACGTTCGGGGTTGCCTGCAACAGCACCATGTATCCAAGCGTGCACCTCCTCGTTCGAAGCAAATCGACAGTCGCGAATGTCTTCCTCCAGGGCTAGAAATAACGTGGAAGTCGCACGAGGATTGATCCGTACTGTATGGATGTGTAAGCACTTCCGAGGGAACCTCCTGCACCATACTCGAAACAACCTTGCTGACATGTTGTTATTTATAATATTAAAATGTTGTCGTTAATCCAAATTAGGTGCAATATATTTCTTATGTGTAAAATCCTGGTCCGATGTAAGATATAGCCTGAAAGTTCTAATCTGATATAAATGATTAAAAGTAAATCAAACGCGTTTGTACTGGATTTAAAGGCTTGATTAGTTAGCGCTCGCAGAATCTGTGAGACCGAAGTACGTTTACGTGGAGCTGTGATATGTTTCTCTTGTTTTTACAGAGTGGAAGTATTGTCTCACGTCCCACAGCAGTTAGTCCGAGGCAATGTTTTTCTTCGCGACTACGAAGGAAAGTGATCTTACAGTGTTATGATTAATCATATTTTTTAAAAAATGTGTAGCATATTTTGTAAATTGCAATGTAATTACTATTTTGGAGATGGTCATGACAGAAAAATTACTCACCTTTCCTTTTTTAATTATACCTGAAAACTACCATTTACACAATAAACGGCTTCAGCTTTGATCCATACCCATTTTCAGATCATCGTTGCAGCTTAAGATGGCCCGCAATACAAAGGTACACACCACATTCAATGATGAGCTTTTGAAGCTCAGTAAATATCCTGCACTGCTTTCTTAGGAATGTCCTTGTGGATGTGGTTGACTATTGCTTCAGTGCAACCTGCTAAAAAAAAATTAAGCTAGCTTTGTTCTGTGGAAATATTTCTTAGCAAAGAGAAAACAGCAGCTATCCTATTTTGTGTAGTACCTAACGCAGCTTTTACGGGTAGCTCAAAACGCTCATCGTCAGACGACAGTACAGAATTTATGTAATATGTTCCATTTTGCGCTATCGTAAGTGGAATACAGGAATGTGGTGATCATTGTGATGAACGCTGTTTAATTTTAATTTAGTGCGTCTGCTGTTATGGATGAGTGTAAATAGGAAGGAACGGAAATTGCGGTACGTGGAGCAGCGTCATAGGTTTGATCCTCACAAAAAGCGTCTGCTGTTCTTATCTACCTTCTCACTCTGAAAGAGAGCGTAGGGGTTTTGTAATTAAAGCGTGGATATCGGAGCGTAGCCCGGCGAGCAAGAATTATTCGCTGCTTTCGTGAACTTGCTGCTGAAATTGTGTTGATGACTTTTTCTTCCACCATTGGCATTCGAATCGAAAAAGGTACTTCAAATTTGGGTGCCACCGTACTAGAATGTGTTGGTAACATTGGTTACGAATTTTGGGAAGGACGACCATTCAAATCCTCGTCCAGCCTTCCAGATTCAGTTTATTCACGTTTCACGGACATCACATACGAAAAATGCTTAGAAGTCTCGTTTCAAAAGGACGCCGTCGATTCGCCGATTTCCTTCCTCACCGTTGATTGATTCGAGTTTATGCTTGGTCTCCAGTGATCATGTCAACGGGACATTAAACCCAAAAGTCCGTAACTCCTTCGTTTTTTAAATTATTTCCCTAATTCCATTTGCGCAGCGTACTGTATGAGAATAGGTGTTACCTAAACACTTAAGAAAATATCTGCGTTGATACATTCTTTTACATGTGAATCGGAAGGTATTGGCTCTGCAGTACATCAAAAGTTCACGACAAATAGATTAGAGGACTATGAATGTATAATTAATTCCCATTATCTCCTTTAGCCAGTGACTTCTGACAATGTAAGATTGCTGCAAAAGGAACAAAAAATATCTTTCCGTACGTAAAAATCTCGAATTTGACCAATGACAGATGCATCAAAGGTACTGTAGCTTATATGTAAACGGAAATGGTCGTGGTAGTACAATCACCAGGCCTCTCGCTGTCCAATTACTGCACCATTCCTGTCGGTTCATATTCGAACAATGGACAGTGCGTCCATTTCAAGTCGGATTACGCAATTCAGCACATCATTGTAGACATACAAACACGGACAGTAATGTAGCTGTCGTGTCAGCGTGACGTTGTAGCGCGAAGGAGATACGCCGAAGCTTCACTTACCTGTCAGATGTCAACGCATTCGGCCCCAGTCGCAGCGGGCGTAACAATAGCCAGCACGTTGGCGTTACGTGGAAATAGCGCGCCGGGCAAGGTGCGCACAATGAGAGTGCGGCCTTCCGCTCATCGCCTTTGTCGGCGCTGTGGCTCTCAGTGTTTACGCGCTGCTCGCCTGGACGGCGGCAAATTATAGAGGGAGTTGCAGCAATTTACTAACCAAATAAAGCGTGGTAGGGCGAGCAGTTGGCGCCCGAGAGAGGGTAGCAGATGCCATCAATCTTGACCCGCGCCAGCCGTCTACCTGACTGGTTCAACCTCCCAATTTACACGGAATTATCGTGTTTAGTAGAGACGCTGATTGAGCAACAGGTACGCCGATACATCACACCTGACGAGCGGCGCGCCTCAAGTCGGCGCCTCTGGGCTGTGCTCCCACATCAGTTCCGCCACCAGCCTGGCTGTGCTTCGCTGACAGACGGTCTGCCTTTGTTTGCAAACCGCTCATCCGCCGGCGAGTGGGCGGTAAATCAGTCTCAATCATGGCGCTCTCTGCGCGAGTAAAATAAGCATTTGTTATACCTCGGGACAGTAAATTGATTTTCTGAGTGAACTAAAGGGTTTATCAAAATTTTCTTATCCATTCTTCCACTCAAGTCTGACGATCTGACCGGCGTAGCCTCTTAACTGCGTGGTCAGTCACGGGAGAAAGGGAGAATATGTGGAAGATAAATGCGCTGCTAGGGTGGCCTTGCTCTACCCGACGTGGAGCTCTGCGACGTGATCGAATGTTATGGCTCAGTATCTCTCTTAATGGAGTCATGAGTGGGGCTCAAATTGCCATTCAGCCACCCTAATTTAAGTTTTCCGTAGCTCTCCTGAATGTCTTAAAGTGAGTGATAGGATTATTTAATTTCCAAGGGGGAAAGCTGTTCGTGTCCATAGCCAAATGCTACTCGTGCTCTCTGGTCAAGAGTAAACGAACAGCAACAACGAACTGCTAGACTGTCGAAGTAACTAGTAGCGAACACATTACGTTGCCAAATGCCGGCTGGGGTGGCCGAGCGGTTCTAGGCGCTTCAGTCAGGAACCGCGCGACCGCTACGGTCGCAGGTTCGAATACTGCCTCTGGCACGGATGTGTGTGCTGTCCTTAGGTTAGTTAGGTTTAAGTAGTTCTAAGTTCTAGGGAACTGATGACCTCAGATGTTGAGTCCCATAGTGCTCAGAGCCATTTGAACCATTTTGAACGATGCTAAATCCAAACAAAAAGGTTATTATCTTTCAAATAACAGGTTCTTCTCAGAGCCATTACACAATCGGTGCAAACATCCGAATATGTCAAATGAATATAGAAGATATAAGCCGTAATAAATCTTGGCAAACTTCTAGTAGACCATAAAATTGACGTAGTCACAATTCAGGAGGCCCACACAGCAGTACAGTCCAGAGACAAAATACCAGAGCACAAACTTGTCGCTTCAATCAGCCATCCACATATACTAGAGCTGAAGCTGTAATTGTTGGCATCACTTACTCCTGCTCAGGCCAAGGAATTTTCCTTATGACTGTGAAAGTGGAAGTATTGTCAGTATACACAAGCTTCCAAAGGCCAGATGAGCTGAAGACATGCTCCTCATTTTCCCAAATCCTTGTATTTATACTGGAGGCCTTTACTCCCGGCATTTGCTTCGAGGATCCAACCTCAAGCCTCCCCTGCGACCCAAAACAAAAGCTCGCTTTCTAGTCTGCGGAACGGAACAGGGTATACAACCCGGATCTTACTTGCACATCCACCACATCCAGCAGAACAGGTGATCATAAGTCCCTCACTGGTTTCATAAATCGCAGCATAGAGCAGTGATCACCATGATAGGTGCAACTGTTCTTGTAACCTACAGGTGGCTGAGCGGTTCTAGGCGCTTCAGTCTGGAACCGCGCGACTGCTACGGTCGCAGGTTCGAATCCTGCCTTGGGCATGGATGTGTGTGATGTCCTTAGGTTAGTTAGGTTTAAGTAGTTCTAAGTTCTAGGGGACTGATGACCTCAGATGTTAAGTCCCATAGTGCTCAGAGCCATTTGAACCATTTTTTTGTAACCCACACACTTACTGTCCCCAGAAGGAATTTTAGGAAAGCCATGTGGCAACAACTTAAAACACAGAAGATAATATGAAACATACAGAACCAGAAGTTAAAAAAAAATATTCCGTTTTCGTTGCACTAGTTATTAGCAGAGCGAGGACTATAAGGAGCTGTACGCCAAATATGGAAAAATAGTAGACACCGACGTTGACAAACAGCCCTAAGAAATACTGAGCAACAACAGAAGATGCAGATGTAAGAAAACATTTAAGGAGCTGAATTTCACGCACAGTAGCCGAACATCTTGGAGATTACTGAGAGATTTGGATTCGGAATGTATAGCCGGAACAAAGCAGGGCAGCACCTGGAAACCGGAAGCCACAGCCAAACGAATAAAACGGGTCTCAAAGCCAACGATCTAGAAGAAGCACAAAGAGTACGTCCCTTACCTACTAAACAAAATCTGACGAAGCCGCCAACAACCCTACCAATTATGCTCTGTATAGAAGCCAAAGAGACGTGTCAGAAAGCAGCTGGTACAGACAACATTTTCCCAGAGTTCACAAGGAATACTAGCCCCAAAAATTGCCAGTGTCTTGTTGATTTCTACAAAGACGTAATAGCTACATGAAAGCTTCCATCTCTATTTCTCTATTTAAAAAAAGAAAGCAAAATTATAGTTATTGCTAAGCCAAGAAAGGATCCTTCACTCCCTGAAAGCCACGGACCAATCGCTCTCCTGAGCGTAAGCTACAAGCTATTGGAAAGAATAATTAACACGAGACTACTCCCTATTTTAGAAATGTGAAAAATGTCCGCTTTATATAAGGGAGAAATTGTTGCGATCAAGTACTATCACTTACAACTCACATCGAAAATGGCTTTCAGAAGAAAATGAAGACGGTGAACACTTCCTTTGACATAATATGTGCCACACCGTCTGGAAGAAGTGTATATTGGTAAAACTCTACTACCTAGTTCCCTTTCCGCCGCTCGTGGTCTCGCGGTAGCGTTCTCGCTTCCCGAGCACGGGGTCCCGGGTTCGATTCCCGGCGGCGTCAGGGATTTTCACCTGCCTCGAGATGACTGGGTGTTTGTGTTGTCCTCATCATTTCATCATCATCCAGGAAAGTGGTGGAATTGGACTGAGCAAAGATAGGATAATTGTACGGGCGCTGATAACCACGCAGTTGAGCGCCCCACAAACCAAACATCATCATCACCTAGTTCCCTGCAAGGCTTTTCTCCAGCTTATGACGGGAAACGTCAGAGACATGTCCTTTCATGTAATGTTAAAAGGGAGAAAAAGCAAATTCCGAAGCCTGCAGAATGGCATTCCTAAGGGCTCCGTTACGGCCAAAATTCTGGTTAACATCTACACGTCGGGTATACCAACCACAACGACTCGAAAGTTAACTTCTGCAGATGATATAGACAAATGAAGCGCGAACTTACCCCAGACAGAGAACACACTCAGTCAAGATCTCCAAATAATAAATAAATATCTTACAAAATGAGGATCTAACCCAAATTCCAATAAAACAGAAGTTTCAGTCTCGCCTCTCAATAACAGACAGGTTCACGTTCAGCTGAGAATATACTCCGAAGGAGGACACAATACGTACCCTAAATATGTAAGAGTAACGCTCAACCGAACTTCGTCCTATTACAAACACCTGGAAAATGTCTCAGCTAAAGTAAAAACCACAACAAACATAATCCAAAAATTAGCAAATACGTCTTGGGGAGCTGATGCCAACAACGTGAGAACCAGCAGCATCTCTTTGGTTTACTCTGATGCTTTGTATTGTGCCCAGGTGTGGATCAATAGCCACCACACTGATATTGTTGACGTCCAACTCAACCGGGCAATGACCTTAGTTACAAGAAGGATCAGGCCAACTCTCCCTCAGTGCTTACCACTTCTCAACAACATAGATCCACCCCAGACCATACTTCTCGCTGCTCTAAGATCTGAGCTTCAAAAATGTTTTAATAAACCAGTATGGCATATTTTCGTCGATTCTGTCCAACTTACCAACGAACATATGGATTTAAGACTGAAATCAAAAAATTACCCAGTATGAACAGCAACACTGCTTCGAAACTTTACTATGCGCGAACATCGGTGTCCACAGTGGAGACACGAAGTCGGAAATTGTACTCCCATAAAAGATTCGACGATCAGAGTCGCCAGTTTCGACCAGAGTGGAAGGGTACGGTGTCGTGTCCTGACACGGGATAGAGGGAAGACAGGGGATTTAAGGTCAGTCTGCAATTTCCGAACGGTGAGGAGCAAATGCAGAAAGGCAAATTCCCAGTAAAGGCAGGTTGATGGTTCGATCAGCGCCAAACACTGCCACTAGGCATCAACGAGAGATGAGGTTTTTGGGACTGGACAGAACGCTTCCACCAGGAGACTCATGCAATTCAGGGGTCTGATTAGCACTATTTATTTGCGATCAGACTAACTATTACACTGAAGGCTAAGTCTAAACATTAGAAGAAAGCAAAGGAGGCAACTGGTTGTACAATAGAAGTCAGTGTCTGAAGCTACGGGACAGGTGCTAACAGAAGTAGCGAACACTATCATCAAAATTGAGATCAGTATTCCAAGTGATAAAAACAGACACGTCGGAGCTTACCGAGGTTGGCCACGAGCGACACGGAGTCGGCTCCCCAGCTATCTGACTGAGAGCTTCTTGAACACATAAACATGGGTTTTTAAAGACTCGTGGCTGCGCACCATTTCTCTTTTCCTATAGCCAAACAACCAATCCACCGCCACTTAACAGTCTTCGGCCTATCTGGCGAGTCGGTCTGAACCTCCAGAGCCCTTTGGTCAGCCACATTTATATTCCTCCCCTACTCCTACTCGGTAGATTCGGATGTGTCTGGATTTTACATTAACAGACTCCAAGTTTGGTATCAATAGCGTTCAGCTGAAAGCTAAACGTCACTACTACTCCTGTCATTCCCAGCAACAACAGTGTTTTACGTTACTTGCCCCTCCCTCTGCCCTTCTTTGGGTGGGGACTGCTGTAACAGCACTCTAACCTGTATAAACACACTGCGTTGCAGTTCTCAGCAGCAAGTATCAAGCTTGCTGCTCTGTTAAGACATGCGGTTTCGTGGCTGTATTCTATAATGACGCCTTACCAAAGCCTCTAGGTGGCGGATGGTGTTACCATTTAATTTTCTGAAGTGATACTTCTCCCCTGGGACAACTGCTCAGAGTGTATGCAATCTGCACAGCTCTAGTGTCAATGTTTATCTCGCGTAACATAAACGGTACCACTTTTGCCTTTTCTCTGCATTGTCTCTCTGATTTCCTACCTTGTAGTGCCGTTGATGGCTCCAAATAGCCTTAAGCGTAACTACGTACAAATCATTATGTCGTCAATATATGCAATCTTTCCCTGTGGGAAAAATTTGTTGACAATTATTTCCAAAAAATTTGTAATCGGGATTCTGTTGTAGTTATAACATCTTAGCTCCAGAAACAACATTGTAGATATTCTTGGTTAATTGTTTCTGTTCTCTTTACATTTCGCACTTTGTAAAGTTAGTATTTCACTTCACTTTTGCAAACATGTAAACATAAGCATGAAACACTGTTTCATTTCTCGCTGCACTCATATACCCATAGATACGTAGGCATAGAAGCATCATCGTAAATCTTTGGTTAAAGTTTCATGAAGACATGCATTACATAGATCACAAATTTAAATCATTGGCTAATTAACTTTTCCCTTTTTTTAAGGATACAAAGGCAAATATTTTTCTCTCTCTTTTGTTTTTACGTTACATATACTAGCCAATATTTATTTGTTTGTTTTTCTACACATGAGTTACAAGTAATCATATCAATAAAACACATTACATATTATCATTACAACAATGAATCAGAAAGAACACAATCTTACAAAATTTTTGTATACATTTTACTTATGTGGTTCACAACAGTAATTTCTTACGTACTAAGGTTGTTTGGCAGTGTGTTGCATTACATTTCATCTCCGCGTGGTGACGGCGAGGGTAACGCTTGTCTTTCCTTATTGCGCTCAAACGTAACAGAGCCTTCATCTTCGCTATTTTCTCTCACACTTTGCCACAACAAGCATCGCCCATGTCTTTCCATATGTGCTTAAAGTAATCTCTAAAACATTTTCAGTATCTGCTCAAACAACATTTGAACGTAATGGTAAATATTACAGCTCCTAGATAGGACCAACACGAAAACTGATACCATGGTACTTTTAGAACCTTGCCGTTCATGGAAGGCTGTTTCATCTTCTATTTCTATTATTTTATGACCTGCTACTTTAAGGTCATCTAAATGTTGTATTACATGTTCCAGCGTCCTGTCTAACTGTAACTCAGAAATGTTCCTCTTTTCCTTACTAGTAATGCAGCAATCAATCTCCACATATAAGACTGACACAATGTCTTCACTGATCACATTAATTCTTATTATTTGCTCGGACTGTATGAACGTATGAGTTCCATACCCTTTACATTTTCCATAAAATGTTAGTAGCCCTGTACTTCTTGATACAATCTTTGGGAATATACCTGATGGTTCAACATCTTTGTTTCACATATTTCATGATAACATGTGGACATTAGAACAAACTTCAGTTCACAAATTTTGCGAAAGCGATCTATCTCTTTTCACACCATTTCGTCGTTACTCAATTTTACATAGTGCCGCTTCCATTCATCAAATAACAAATAACCTTTTTCTGGCTGTATTTACATGAGTGAACCTTGACTTACATCAACTTCAGAAAGCAATGGTAATACTCTGTAGATATTACACAGTTAGTTTTCTATTAATAGCACATTCAGTACATAATTTAGCATATAGCCAGATACAAACGCATCATCAGTTACGCGTAATAACTAGTACTCACTGTGTTTTGTGAGAGCAGTTGGGAACTTTGTAACCTCCCCCTTACTAATCGGCCTATCCTGCTTGCGATATAAAATATGACCGTGGATCGCGTGTATACCTAATGGAATTTTTCTAATTGGATAAGGCCATCTTTCCCGAAGAAGTAATACCGATAAGTAGGGGGAAAGTGTACAACCGATCTTTCTGATAGAAAAGTCTAATAAAAATTAAAAAGTAATTAAACTGAACAGGGCTACAATTTGGAAAAATGAAAGTTATTTTGTGCATTCACTCAAGAACAACACTGGACAGAAAAGGTGTACCACTGATCATGAATCCAAAAGTTACACTAATGAACGAAAAGGAAATAATTACGGTCGCCAGCCCACTAGGGCGATTTACATCCTAAATCCTGTATAAGATGATGGGAAACTAAAACATTTATTAGTAAACACTGACGTGGCAACTGAAGGTTGTCACGTTTTTTGACACTAATTTTAAGTGAGTATGTAATGATAAAGAAAACAGTGAAGTCACTTTTACATTAAGTTTGTCATTAAATTTTGAAAAAGGCAACCGAGTAATGATTTGAAAATATCCACCTAAACTGTATGTTAGTATTGCATTTGGTTACGTGAACAGTGACTTTCAGAGACCTCAACATAACGTCATCAAGGAAATTTAGAGAAAGGCAAGCACTTTTTACTTTGCAGTTACTTAATTTTCAAATTGGATTTCATATTGTTGTCTGAACAACTGTGTCATTTTTATTGACTTGAACAGAATTAAATACTAGAATACGTACCAAACCAAACAGCCATGTGCTCCAAGCTCTATGTAAAATAAATAAACTTCCGCACTCTTAATTTGTGGATTTTCTTTAGATCTGTTTTTTTTTTCCAGTGATAGATTCTCAAATTTCGTTTAGCATGTAAGGGAGAAAACGAACAAGGACCCTGTTTGGTAACAATGTCTGGGAGCAATGAGGACACAATGCGCCCTGAATTTAACTGATTAAAGATCATTAATCAAATCACATTCAGTTCTGCTGCTGGGTTAGCCGTTAATACTTTCTACCAATTACCAGTCTTACTTCAGTGCTGTGCGTGCGACAAAACTCGGAGCCGACGACGAATCTGTGTTGCTGGAACTACTGCTGTTGTTGAAGACGGTAGCATCTTGTGGTGCCACGGCTAATTACAGGAACGGGCAATCGCAATTAAAACAGCTTCTTCCGTCCGTCCACTGTCCTTCCTCCTGCTACTAGTCATCTGGCCAGCACGCCTACATGATGCCGCCGAAATGGTACTCTCCACTGCGAGAACGTTAACACCATACTTCCGCACACTACAAGCGCTGGAACTCGTCTCTCGCTCTCGCCTCGCGCTCTGCGCAACAACTCCTTACCCAAAGATTTTACAATGCACAAGCATTGCTATTATCGTTGCTAGTCGATGCAAATAACAATTCCTTTGGCTTCTTCCCAGAACTTACAAGTTTCATAGTAAAACACAGATAAATACAACGAAACGTGAACAGACTTCCACCAAAATGTACACATACAGTGAAGCAATGTCCGTATTTATTAGAAGAAAGCATTTAAATTACAAATATTTAAATACAATTCAAAAAAATTGTACATCGGTAGCAGGTGCCATGCATCCTGCATTTTCGGTGATACAACTTCTTCCCTTTAATATCGTCCCGAATTAAATGCAGGTACCTTACTGTTTGTACTGGATTGATTATGTGAGGTTCAAGAATTCCTTTCTGGGCATTTACTATGGCACAAATTATCATCTGGCATTCCCTTTCTAACTCAGTGTAAATTGATATCAACTCCATTAACTGTTCATTAACAGTAGTAATCACAGCTAAGTGCTGTTCTTTTGATCAATGCCATTAGCATATTCATTCATGTACCTGTGGAGCTTTTCCATGCTTTTAACAGTCACTTTCTCGTTACGGCCAAGGCTAGCTACTGTATGGTTGAAATTCGTCAAAGTTGCTTTTACTACTGTTACTTGCTCTTTGGTCAGCTTAAGCAATTACCTCTGTCCGTTTTCCATTAAATTGATCTTTGATTTGGAAAAGAGGACATCCTGTTCAACTAATGTCTCAACCAATATTTTACTAATTGCACCCACGAAATTTAAGACATCTTATTTTCTGTGTGCCGAGTTCTGTTTCAGTAGAATTCCTTTAATTTATTGGCATGCACCCTTAAAAATGTGTTTCTCTTTAAACGAATGACCACATTTGGGTTCTTTGTCCTTGCTGCAGTGTATGGGCCATGTCACTGCGTGTCTAGCTCACGGCTCCTACCCCTTCTAACGCTTTCATCTTACAAAAGGACTTGATCACCTGTTTCAAAATCTTTCTGATCCTGGTCCCTGTCTTAGTACTCTTTGATCTTTTACTTACACTGTATATTATATTCTAGGGCACACTGGTGTATCTACATGCTCTGCTGAAAAATAGCTCATGTGGTGTATAATTTTTGACTTTGTAGGGCCTAGTATTGTACACGAATACCACGGATAGAAGCCATTCGTTCCAATCTGTTTGTGTCCTATTGACATTGTTTCTTAAGAATTCTGTTATAGGTAGGTGTGACCATTCCAATGCTCCGTTCGATTGGCGCTGGTAACACGAGGTCTGTACCCTTCCAATCCTTAACATTCTGCAGACTCTCTTTAGTGTATCACTCAAAAAATTACTACCATTGTCACTAAGTATTAATGAACTTAGCTAAAACCTTATAATTATTCTTTCCACCAGGACACGAGCTATTGTATCGTGGTCCTGCTTTTCTGTCCGTTCTGTCACAATGAACTTTGTTAGAACATCCTGGAATATTAGTATATATCTATGATTTCAGTCTGTTGTCGTCAATGGATAGACGATATCAGTATCACACCTGTCAAACACTCCTTCTGGTGTTGGTGTTAGAAGCAACGTTTTTTTTTGTTTTTTGTTTTTTGTTTTTTTTTTTTTTTTTTTGACAGCTAGTGCGTTTTATGATGTAGTCCTCAATATCCTTTTCTCATACCAGACCACGTTTCGGTATTTCCTAATTCGATCGTAAGTTCTTACGATTCATTGATGACCACCTATGGGTGCATCATGGAATTCCTGCAAACTTTCCGCCTTTTCTTCAGCAGGTATCTCCTGCTGTTCGTCGTCCTGGACTACCAGCACTTTGGTCACTTTCGTTTTCCACTGTTCCGGTATCAGCTGACTGTACTCCCCTTAGCGCGGGATTAGCCCATCTGTCTAAGGCGCTGCAGTCATAGACTGTGCGGCTGGTCCCGGTGGAGGTTCGAGTCCTCCCTCGGGCGTGGGTGTGTTTTTTTGTCCTTAGGATAATTTAGATTAAGTAGTGTGTAAGCTTAGGGACTGATGACCTTAGCAGTTGAGTCCCATAAGATTTCACACACATTTTTTGTACTCCCCTTATCCTTGACAATGCATCCACTACACAGTTGCTCTCGCCTCTTTTTATATATAATTTCACAATTGCACTCCTCTAATTTCAGTGTGAACTTCATTAAGCGTGAGGACAGATAACTAGTATTTCCGATCCACTGCAGTGGCTTATGATCTGTGCAAATGGTAAACTTACGACCAAAAACATGTGGTGTGATATGCTTGACCGCCCAAACAATGGCCAGTAACTCTCTCTCAATGGTGCTATAATTTCGCTCTGCATTTCGCTTTCGTTTATTTGGGTGTGGTTTTAATCCATCTCGGTTAAGACATGTCTCAGCAATATAATTCACATTTATCCACCTGCCACTTCTGTTTATGTTGCCTTAGCGATAGGTTGAAAACTACATCGACTAAATAAAGAAACATGTTTTCACCCTGTAAACCGATGAGAAACGAATTCATCAATTTTTGGAATGTGGAGAGTGCAGAACGAAGACCCATTGGCATTCTTTTGTGCGAATAACGAGTGTATGGTGTGCTGAAAGAAGTGAGTTCTCGGTTTTTTTTCATCCAGGAGCACCTGATACTATCCCTCAAACAAATCAAGTGTTGAAAAATTTCATCTACACGTGTAAGTGGGAAGACTGTGTTGACAGTAACGTCACTTAGTTTTCTGTAATCAGCTACCACCCTAAATTTCCTTTAACCAGATGAATCCATCTCTTTGGAATCATGAACAACGGGATATTAAAGGCGCTTGTTGAAGGTACTGTTATATCATCCTGCAACATCTGATTTATCTCCTGTTGTAACGCCTCTTTCTGCGCTTCTGGTTTTCTGTAAGGACGAGAGCGCATTACTCGTCTCTCTGCTTCGGGGATCCGTTTTATTTGGTGTCGGATTGTAGCTGTGTATACCAACTTATCCCCTGACAAATGGAAGATATCATTATAGGCAGAACACGACTCAACCATGGACTGTTTTTCTACGGCATTTAAATGATATAGCCATAAGTTCTCTTTTAATAAACTGATCCTCGATTTTTCTCATTGGAGACCTTGTCTATCTTGCGCACAGTATGATTCAGAATTGGGATAAATGGCGGAACTTCTTCCACCGCAGTGAGTGGCAGCTCCACAGAAACATCCTCTATTTATGACGCTAATTAAAGGAAAGCCTTTTCGTACTCTCACTAGCACCTCTGGTAGGTACTCGCTTTCCTGTAACTCTTGTTTCTTGATAACGCCTTCTCTAAGGCTAGTATCAGCAACCTTTATCCCCAAATTCCTTACCTCACGAGGACCCAACTTTGTTTTATCCACCTGGCAGTTTCTGTAGCTTTTGTTTCTCATCGGTAACACGGCTGTCTTCCGGTGCCTTGTTAACAACGCAATTTCTTCGGCGTACTGTTGTTTACGGGCCCCTCTGAACATCTCAGAGAACTTTGAACTCCACTGCATTCACACCGCCAGCCGGAGTGGCCGTGCGGTTCTAGACGCTGCAGTGTGGAACCGAGCGACCGCCACGGTCGCAGGTTCGAATCCTGCCTCGGGCATGGATGTGTGCGATGTCCTTAGGTTAGTTAGGTTTAATTAGTTCTAACTTCTAGGAGACTGATGACCACAGAAGTTAAGTCGCATAGTGCTCAGAGCCAGAGCATTCACACCTTGCAGTTTCAAAATCAGTTTGTGGCATTTTAAGCCCCTGCCACTGTGTACTTGCGCAATGCGCTTCTGTCTCCGTACACAGTTTAACGCGCCTATCCCCCGATCCACAGGGTTCCCTTGGCGTAATCAATTACTACACCGTCCTTCGTAAAGAAGTCTCTACAAATTAAACCGTCGTAGGGAATATTCAATTCTCCTACTACTAGATGAAACTCACTGAAAAGGCTAATTTGTGCTCCATTATCTAGAAGCAATTTTAATCGAATCTCTGTAATCTGTGGACAATTCAGTTCTACAAACTCATTTTTACATTCTCACTCGATTCTGAATACCTTTTCCAGTTCAGCATAAGGCAACTGTAATCTTATGCTTTTCTTTCGTTCCTCTACTTCATATTTTTCACAGAATTCACTGCATTCTCAGTACACTCTCTAGTCAGGAGTCCTGGCCAATGAATAACACAACAGTCTTCGCTTTTTGACAGTGACCTCTATGACCTAATAAATTGCAACTTCCGCATCTGACTGTCTTTCGAGACATTTACCCTCAACACGCTTGGGACGATTCTACTCTGCGAATTCTTTTCTCAAGTTTGCAGTCTCGCGTTAAATGCCCTGATTTGCCACGGGTTTTACACTTAAATTTATTTCTGTAATCCTTAGACGTGGACCCTTAAACGTTCACATGAGAAAAGCTTTAGGATTACCTTCCCCGTCTTGGCATGATGACTTTTGTCACCAAATCCTTTTGCCGGCCGGAGTGGCCGAGCGGTTCTAGGCGCTACAGTCTGGAGACGCGCGACCGCTACGGTCGCAAGTCCGAATCCTGCCTCGGGCGAGGATGAGTGTGATGTCCTTAGGTTAGTTAGGTTTAAGTAGTTCTAAGTTCTAGGGGACTGATGACCTCGGAAGTTAAGTGCCATAGTGCTCAGAGCCATTTGAATCAAATCCATTTTCCCCGGTGGACATAACTGAAAACTCTTCAGTCAAAGCTTCTACATCTGAATCTAAGTGATTACAATAAAATGCCTGGTAGAGGATTCAATGAACCACCTTCAAGCTGTCTCTCTACCGTTCCACTATCGAACGGCACGCGGGAAAAACGAGCACTTACATTTTTCTGTGCGAGCCCTGATTTCTCTTATTTTATCGTGATGATCATTTATCCCTATGTAGGTGGGTGCCAACAGAATGCTTTCGCAATCGGAGGAGAAAACTGGTGATTGAAATTTCATGAGAAGATAATATCGCAAGGAAAAACGCCTTTGTTTTAATGATTGCCACTCCAATTCACATATAATGTCCGTATCACTATCTCCCCTACTTCACAATAATACAAATCGAGCTGCCCTTCTTTGTACTTTTTCGATGTCATCCGTCCCATCTGATGCGGACCCCATATGGCACAGCAATACCCCAGAATAGGGCGGAGAAGCGTGGTGTAAGCAGTCTCTTTAGTTGCACCTTCTAAGTGTTCTGCCAATGAATCGCAGTCTTTGGTTGGCTCTACCCACAACATTATCTATGTGATTGTTCCAATTTAGGGTATCCCTAAGTATTTAGTTGAATTTACAGCTTTCAGATTTGTGTGTCTTACCTCGTAATGGAAGTTTAGTGGATTTCTTGTAGTACCCATGTGATTAACTTCACACTTTTCTTTATTCAGGGTCTATTGCCACTTTTCGCACAATACAGATATCTTATCTAAATCATTCGGCAATTCGTTTTGGTCATCTGATGACTTTACAGGACGGAAAATGAAAGCATCATCTGCAAACAATCTAAGACGTCTACTGAGATTGTCTCCTATGTCGTTAATATAGATCAGGAACAATGGAGGACCTATAACCCTTCCTTGGGGAACGCCGGATATTATTTCTGTTTTACTCGATGACTTTCCGTCTATTACTACGAACTGTGAACTTTCTGACAGGAAATCACGAATCCAGTCTCACAACTCAGGCGATATTCCATAGGCACGCAGTTTGGTTAGAGGACGCTTGTGAGGAACAGTGTCCAAAGCCTTCTGGAAAACTAAAAGTGTGGAATCAATTTGACATCCCCTGTCGATAGCACTCATTACTTCATGGGTATAAAGAGCTATTTGTGTTTCGCAAAAACGGTATTTTTTGAATCCGTGCTGACTACGTGTCAGTAAATCGTTTCCTCGAGGTACTTCATAATGTTCGAATACAGTATATGTTCCAAAACCTTACTGCAAATCGACGTTAGTGATATGGGCCTGTAATTCAACGGAACATTCCTACTTCCCTTTTCGGGTATTGGTGTGACTTGAGCAATTTTACAGTCTTTAGGTAAGGATCTTTGTGTGGCGAGTGGTTGTATATAATAGCTAAATATGGAGCTATTATAACAGCATACTCTGAGAGTAACCTGTTGGTATACAATCTGGACCGGAAGCCTTGCTTTTATTAAGTGAGCCGGCCGCGGTGGTCTCACGGTTCTAGGCGCGCAGTCCGGAACCGCGCGACTGCTACGGTCGCAGGTTCGAATCCTGCCTCGGGCATGGATGTGTGTGATGTCCTTAGGTTCGTTAGGTTTAAGTAGTTCTAAGTTCTAGGGGACTGATGACCACAGCTGTTAAGTCCCATAGTGTTCAGAGCCATTTGAACCACTTATTAAGTGATTTAAGCTGTTTGCGACACCGAGGATATCTATTTGTATGTTTCTCATCTGGGAAGTTGTTCTTGATTGGAATTCAGGAATATTTACTTCGTCTTCTTTGGTGAAGGGGTTTCGGGAAATCGTGTTTAATAACTCCGCTTTAGTGGCACTGTCATCAGTGACTTCACCGTTGTTATCGCGCAGTGAATGTATTGATTGCGTCTTGCCACTGTTGTGCTTTATGTATGACCAGAATCTCTTTGGGTTTTCTGCCAGATTTCGGGACAGAGTTTCGTTGTGGAAATTATTGAAAGAAACTCTCATTGAAGTACCACTATATTTCGAACTTCTGCAAAGCTTTGCCAGTCTTGGGGATTTTGTGCTCTTTTAAATTTGGCATTCTTTTTTCTCTGCTTCCGCAACAGCGATCTGACCCGTTTTGTGTACCATAGGGGATCAGCACCATCACTTATTAATTTATGTGGTATATATCTCTTAATTGTTTTCGATACTATCTCTCTGAAATCATTCCACAACTTTTCTACGATTACATGATCAGATCGGAAGGAGTGCAGACTGTCTCTTAAAAAGGCGTTAAGAGCATTTTTATTAGCTTTTTTTAAACAGATATACTTTGCGTTTCTTTTTGAGGGTTGTAGGAGTTACACTATTCGGCCTAGAAGCTACTGCTCTGTGGTCGCTAATCCTTGTATTCGTCAGGATATCCATTGTTTGTCCAGGATTATTTGTTGCTAAGAGGTCAAGTATGCTTTCGCAACCATTTACGCTTCGAGTGGGCTCCCTGCCGCTGTTGGATAAGCAGCTGTCAGCAGGAAGTCGTATACTCCTAGCTCACTTATTTGTTACATAGTTTAATTCTTAATTTCTTTGTGTGCTTTTGGGTACTTGCATTGTTTAATTCATAAATTCGGGCGTATTATAGTATTTGAGAGCTGTAGCATCGCGTTTTACTGCCTGAATAGTGTAAATTCGCGTAGTCATATGTCTTCTGTTTTTGTTTTGAACGGTCAGTGTCGGTTGGTCGCAGCCAGTGTGCTACCTGCCGCCGTTGGATAAGCAGCTGCCAGCAGCAAGTCATATACTCCTAGCTCACTTATTTGTTACATAGTTTGGTATAGGAGGTGTAATTTCGAGTTTTAGTTACTGTAATCGTAAATTCAGGCAGATTGTAGCGCAGTCGTTAGGCATTTGTACAGTTTAGTTCATAATTCTTTGCGTGTTTCCCTTGCGTTATCTAGACACAGACTCGTGTTTCAGTATTTGTCGTTCAACATCAATTAGAATGGACAGGGACTGTGATAGCTGTGTTCGGATGAGGGCTGAGTTGGCGTCCCTTCGCTCACAGCTGCAGGCGGCGCTGACATCGGTCATGCAGCTTGAGGCTGTTGCCAATGGGAACCACTGTGGGGAGCCGGACTTGGGTATCACGGGAATGTCAACCTCGTCCCGTCTGTCCCCAGATCGGTCTGCCGCTGTGATTGCCCCGGTTGCTGCCCGCAGTGGGACTGAGCCCTCGCCTGTGGTTGATTGGGAGGTCGTTCCAAGGCGTGGCAGGCTGATCAGAAAGCCTCCCCGGTGCTTCTGACAAACAGGTTTCAGGTACTGTCTCTCGCTGAGCCAGATGCAGCTGTGTGCCCTGTTTCAGAGGATGATTCTCAGCCTTCACGGGCTGGGCAATCGCAGAGGGTGGGCTTATTGGTAGTTTGGAGCTCCAATGTTAGGCGCGGAATGGGGCCCCTTAGGGATATGGCGGCTAAGGAGGGGAAGAAGTCCAGTGTGCACTCCGTGTGCATTCCGGGTGGAGTCATTCCTAATGTGGAAAGGGTCCTTCTGGATGCCATGGAGAGCACAGGGTGCAGCCAGCTGCAGGTGGCGGCTTTGGATCTGAGGAAATTCTCTCTGGATTCCAGCAGCTATCTGATTTGGTGAAGGCTGCCGGTCTTGTTTACGAGATGAAGGCAGAGCTCACCATCTGCAGCATCGTTGACAGAACCGACTGCGGACCTTTGGTGCAGAGCCGGGTGGAGGGTCTGAATCAGAAGCACAGACGGTATTGCGACCGTGTTGGCTGCAGATTCCTTGACTTGCGCCATAGGGTGGCGGGGATTCGCGTTCCGCTGAATAGGTCAGGAGTTCACTACACTCAGCTGGCGGCTGCACGGGTAGCGGAGGCTGTGTGGCGTGGACTGGGCGGTTGTTTAGGTTAGAAGGCCTCGGGAAAGTACGGAGTGGGCTGAAATCTCAAAGGGAGCATGGCAATTACAGGACGTGCTTGGATCAAGGAACAGTCGGAATTGTAGTTGTAAATTGTTGTAGTTATGCTGGGAAAGTCCCTGAGCTTCAAGCGCTAATAGAAAGCACAGAAGCTGAAATCATTATAGGTACAGAAAGCTGGCTAAAGCCTGAAATAAGTTCTGCAGAAATTTTTACGAAGTCTCAGACGGTGTTCAGGAAAGATAGATTAGACAGAATTGGCGGTGAGTGTTTGTGTCTGTCAGTAGTGGTTTATCTTGTAGTGAAGTCGAAGTAGATACTCTGTGCGAATTTGTATGGGTGGAGGTTATACTTAACAGCCGAACTAAGTTAATAATTGGTTCCTTCTACCGACCCCCAGACTCCGATGATATAGTTGCTGAACAGTTCTGAGAAAATTTGAGTCTCGTAACAAATAAATACCCCACTAATACTAGTTGGTGGGGACTTCAACCTTCCCTCGATATGTTGGCAAAAATACTTGTTCAAAACCGGTGGTAGGCAGAAAACATCTTTCGAGATTGTCCTAAATGCTTTCTCCGAAAATTATTTCGAGCAGTTAGTCCACGAACCCACGAGAATTGTAAATGGTTGCGAAAACACGCTTGAACTCTTAGCCACAAACAATCCAGAGCTAATAGAGAGCATCATGACTGATACAGGGATTAGTGATCACAATGTCGTTGTAGCTAGGCTCAATACTGTTTCTTCCAAATCCACCAGTAACAAATGCAAAATAATATTATTTAAGAAAGCGGATAAAGTGTCACTAGAAGCCTTCCTAAGAGACAATCTCCATTCCTTCCGAACTGACTATGCAAATGTAGACGAGATGTGGTTCAAATTCAAAGATAGAGTAGCAACAGCAATTGAGAGATTCATACCTCATAAATTGGTAAGAGATGGAACTGATCCCCCATGGTACACAAAACAGGTCCGGACGCTGTTGCAGAGGCAACGGAAAAAGCATGAGAAGTTCAGAAGAACGCGAAATCCCGAAGATTGGCTAAAATTTACAGACGCGCGAAATTTGGCACGGACTTCAATGCGAGATGCCTTCAATAGGTTCCACAACGAAACATTGTCTCGAAATTTGGTAGAAAATCCGAAGAAATTCTGGTTGTATGTAAAGTTCACAAGCGGCAAGACGCAGTCAATACCTTCGCTGCGCAGTGCCGATGGTAATGTTACAGACGACTGTGCCGCTAAAGCGGAGTTATTGAACGCAGTTTTCCGAAATTTCTTCACCAGGGAAGACGAACGGAATATTCCAGAATTTGAAACACGAACAGCTGCTAGCATGAGTTTCTTAGAAGTAGATACCTTAGGGGTTGCGAAGCGACTCAAATCGCTTGATATGAGCAAGTCTTCAGGTCCAGATTGTATACCGATTAGGTTCCTTTCAGATTACGCTGATACCATAGCTCCCTACTTAGCAATCATATGCAACCGCTCGATCACCGATAGATCTGTACCTACAGATTGGAAAATTGGGCAGGTCGCACCAGTGTTTGAGAAGGATAGTAGGAGTAATCCATCGAACTACAGACCTATATCATTGACGTCGGTTTGCAGTAGGGTTTTGGAGCATATACTGTATTCAAACATTATGGCTCAAAAAATGGCTCTGAGCACTATGGGACATAACATCTGTGGTCATCAGTCCCCTAGAACTTAGAACTACTTAAACCTAACTAACCTAAGGACATCACACACATCCATGCCCGAGGCAGGATTCGAACCTGCGACCGTAGCAGTCGCGCGGTTCCGGACTGCGCGCCTAGAACCGATAGACTACCGCGGCCGGCTTCAAACATTATGAATAACCTCGAAGGGAACGATATATTGAAACGTAATCAGCATGGTTTCAGAAAACATCGTTCTTGTGCAACGCAGCTATCTCTTTATTCGCACGAAGTAATGGCCGCTATCGACAGGGGATCTCAAGTTGATTCCGTATTTCTAGATTTCCGGAAAGCTTTTGACACCGTTCCTCACAAGCGATTTCTAATCAAGCTTCGGGCCTATGGGGTATCGTCTCAGTTGTGAGACTGGATTCGTGATTTCCTGTCAGGAAGGTCGCAGTTCGTAGTAAGAGAAGGCAAATCATCGAGTAAAACTGAAGTGATATCAGGTGTTCCCCAGTGAATGACCTGGGTGACAATCTGAGCAGTTCTCTTAAGGTTGTTCGCAGATGATGCTGTAATTTACTGTGTAGTAAGGTCATCCAAAGACCAGTATCAGTTGCATAGCGATTTTGAAAAGATTGCTGTATGGTGTGGCAGGTGGCAGTTGACGCTAAATA
This sequence comes from Schistocerca cancellata, assembly GCF_023864275.1. Taxonomy (NCBI): domain Eukaryota; kingdom Metazoa; phylum Arthropoda; class Insecta; order Orthoptera; family Acrididae; genus Schistocerca; species Schistocerca cancellata. The sequence continues at coordinate 389,033,951 of NC_064629.1, read as the reverse complement.
ACGAAAAGTGTGAGGTAATCCACATGAGTTCCAAAAGAAATCCGCTGGAATTCGATTACTCGATAAATAGTACAATTCTCAAGGCTGTCAATTCAACTAAGTACCTGGGTGTTAAAATTACGAACAACTTCAGTTGGAAAGACCACATAGATAATATTGTGGGGAAGGCGAGCCAAAGGTTGCGTTTGATTGGCAGGACACTTAGAAGATGCAGTAAGTCCACTAAAGAGACAGCTTACACTGCACTCGTTCGTCCTCTGTTAGAATATTGCTACGCAGTGTGGGATCCTTACCAGGTGGGATTGACGGAGGACATCGAAAGGGTGCACAAAAGGGCAGCTCGTTTTGTATTATCACGTAATAGGGGAGAGAGTGTGGCAGATATGATACGCGAGTTGGGATGGAAGTCATAAAAGCAAAGACGTTTTTCGTCGCGGCGAGATCTATTTACGAAATTTCGTTCACCAACTTTCTCTTCCGACTGCGAAAATATTTTGTTGAGCCCAACCTACATAGGTAGGAATGATCATCAAAACAAAATAAGATGTGTTCGTTTTTCCCGCGCGCTGTTCGGGAGTGGAATGGTAGGGAGATATTATGATTGTGGTTCGATGAAACTTCTGCCAAGCACTTAAATGTGAATTGCAGAGTAATGATGTAGATGTAGATGTAGATGAATTAACTGTTCAAAATAATTTCCTGAGAAAGCATTCAGTACAGTTTCGGATGACGTTTTATGCCAGCCGCCTGCTTTAAACGTATAAATTTTCCAGCATATCAAAGGTAGATTAAAGTCACCACCGAATATAATTGTATGAATGGAGCACCTATTTGAAGGTTCTAGTCCTCTCTCGGGCATGGGTGTTTGTGTTTGTCCTTAGGATAATTTAGGTTAAGTAGTGTGTAAGCTTAGGGGCTGATGACCTTAGCAGTTGTCCCATAAGATTTCACACACATTTGAACATTTGAATTATGCTTACATGCGTAATTTTCCAACAAAAAGTTTGTTACTTCTTGCCAGGTGGAAGGTAATTCACGCGCGAGCAGTTTACTTCGTGCAGGACCCTGAATGCGGGTTTTTACGAATTTTACTACTGGACGGTCAGCTTCACGTACTAACACAAAACTTATGTCCACATTATTAATAAATTCATTTAAAGCAGATTTTGTACCATTAAAAGTCTTGGGAATGAGTTGAAGGGCATCACTGATACTGACGTTAAATACTATTGCTCCACCATAGGCACGTTTGTTATTAGACGAGGCAATGACTTACTTTTGTCTGCCGATGCGTTGTGCAGAGGGGATACGAGATGGCATCGCTGCTGAAGGCTGAGCACTGTGCAGAGGTGAGGTGTGGTGAGCTGAACTGAGCCGGGCAGGACGTGACCGCGCGACAGCAGGGTGTCGCGTTGGCCTCAGCTGTGGTCCGCACCCGCAGATCTGTCTCGTTGTCGCTCGGCCGTCACTGCGACCCCCACGTTGTTGTGAAGTTGTGGCTGTCCTGCCACATCGTTCCTCGTCATGCGTCGATCTCCAGACCCCAGTGTATTTCTTCTGCTCGTCGCGCTCCGTCTGTTCTCACTGGAGTGCAAGCGGTGCTTATTATACACTCCTGGAAATTGAAATAAGAACACCGTGAATTCATTGTCCCAGGAAGGGGAAACTTTATTGACACATTCCTGGGGTCAGATACATCACATGATCACACTGACAGAACCACAGGCACATAGACACAGGCAACAGAGCATGCACAATGTCGGCACTAGTACAGTGTATATCCACCTTTCGCAGCAATGCAGGCTGCTATTCTCCCATGGAGACGATCGTAGAGATGCTAGATGTAGTCCTGTGGAACGGCTTGCCATGCCATTTCCACCTGGCGCCTCAGTTGGACCAGCGTTCGTGCTGGACGTGCAGACCGCGTGAGACGACGCTTCATCCAGTCCCAAACATGCTCAATGGGGGACAGATCCGGAGATCTTGCTGGCCAGGGTAGTTGACTTACACCTTCTAGAGCACGTTGGGTGGCACGGGATACATGCGGACGTGCATTGTCCTGTTGGAACAGCAAGTTCCCTTGCCGGTCTAGGAATGGTAGAACGATGGGTTCGATGACGGTTTGGATGTACCGTGCACTATTCAGTGTCCCCTCGACGATCACCAGTGGTGTACGGCCAGTGTAGGAGATCGCTCCCCACACCATGATGCCGGGTGTTGGCCCTGTGTGCCTCGGTCGTATGCAGTCCTGATTGTGGCGCTCACCTGCACGGCGCCAAACACGCATACGACCATCATTGGCACCAAGGCAGAAGCGACTCTCATCGCTGAAGACGACACGTCTCCATTCGTCCCTCCATTCACGCCTGTCGCGACACCACTGGAGGCGGGCTGCACGATGTTGGGGCGTGAGCGGAAGATGGCCTAACGGTGTGCGGGACCGTAGCCCAGCTTCATGGAGACGGTTGCGAATGGTCCTCGCCGATACCCCAGGAGCAACAGTGTCCCTAATTTGCTGGGAAGTAGCGGTGCGGTCCCCTACGGCACTGCGTAGGATCCTACGGTCTTGGCGTGCATCCGTGCGTCGCTGCGGTCCGGTCCCAGGTCGACGGGCACGTGCACCTTCCGCCGACCACTGGCGACAACATCGATGTACTGTGGAGACCTCACGCCCCACGTGTTGAGCAATTCGGCGGTACGTCCACTCGGCCTCCCGCATGCCCACTATACGCCCTCGCTCAAAGTCCGTCAGCTGCACATACGGTTCACGTCCACGCTGTCGCGGCATGCTATCAGTGTTAAAGACTGCGATGGAGCTCCGTATGCCACGGCAAACTGGCTGACACTGACGGCGGCGGTGCACAAATGCTGCGCAGCTAGCGCCATTCGACGGCCAACACCGCGGTTCCTGGTGTGTCCGCTGTGCCGTGCGTGTGATCATTGCTTGTACAGCCCTCTCGCAGTGTCCGGAGCAAGTATGGTGGGTCTGACACACCGGTGTCAATGTGTTCTTTTTTCCATTTCCAGGAGTGTATGAATCTCAAAGCCTTCGGTCTAGTCATGACGTCGGTCTAAGTATTTGTGAAGCTTCCATCTATCTCAAAAATCGGTAAGCAAATCACTACACACCTGGCACCAGAAATGTTTACCTTTGTCGTGTCATCCTGACACAGGATAGTGGGAAGGCATGGGTTTCAGGTCAGTCTGCAGTTTCCGAGCGGTGGGGAGCAAATGCAGAAAGACCAATTCCTAGAGAAGGCATGTTGATGACTTGGATCAGCACCAAACACTGTCACAGGGCACTTACGTGAGAAGCGGATTTTAGGACTCGACAGAATGCTTACAGGAGGAGACTCATGCAACTCAAGGGTCTGATTAGCACTGTTTATTTGCAATCAGAATAACTACCACGTTAAAGGGTAATTCGAAACATTAGAAAAAAAAGAGACAATTGTTTGCAATACAGAAGTCAGTGTCTGAAACCACGTGGTTGGTGCTGATCAGAAGTAGCGATCACTAACAGCATGTTAATTGCAAACTTGAGAGAAGCACTCCAAGTGAGAAAAACAGACATGTCGGAGCTAACCGGGGTTGTCCATGAGCGACACGGAGTCGACGACCCAGCGCTCTGACTGAGAACAACTGAATACAAAACATGGGTTTTTAAAGACTCGTGGCTGCGTACCATTTCTCCGTTCCTATAGTCCACTCACCAAACCACCAGGACTTAATATTGTTCGGCCAATCTGGCGAGTCGTTCTGCACCTCCAGGGCGTCTCTAGCCAACCACATTTAGATTCCTCCCCTACTCCTATTCGGTAGGTGGGAACTGTGTTTTTGTATATTTGCATTATTTTTTTTAATTTTAAAATTCTATTCCGATCTGTATTTTGACAAGTTTCTACAACTCCGATTCGTCTTTATCTCATCATTAAGCAGTGTGCCATGTTCATACGCAAATATCTATAAATACATATCGACAGAATCAGTGTCGTTGTCCTCCCCCATACGTGTCTAACTTCTTCATACAAGGAAAAACCGAGAGGAAGCGTTTGCCCAGCATGTTAAGTGGCTGGTGACGATCACATGTAAGAATGAGCAATGCGTCTGTCTCTGATCATTTTCATTGTGATGTATAACGGTGTCAACAAGCACAAAGGGTATGTAGCTTCCTATTCTACCTGTAGATTTCACATGCGTCGAGCGATTGCTACTCTGAAAACAGTTACACTTTCGCAAACGAAGGGAAATCACATATTCTACTACCTTACTCAAAATGCCTTAGGAACAGTTGAATTGTATGAAAAAAGGTATCCTGATAGTGTCCAAAATGAATGACAATTCAACGAATGCGCAAAAAATTGTTAATAGAATGACACTGGAATGTTCGCAACGGTAAGGGGTGATCCCGAAACGAATGAAGCGAACGAAATACTGGCAGCTGTTACTCACAGTCAGCATGTCAGCACCACAGGAGCTGTGAGTGACTCTGGAATAGCTCATTCCAGCGTTATCCTGTTTTGAGCATAAAAGATTTCATGTATCATTCCACCATCAGATTATACAGCGGGACTCCAGATTACGCATGGAATTCAATCGCTCGGTTTTGCAGCCATATCAGAGCAATAGATTCTTTCTTAAAAGAATTTTCTCTACCGCCAAGCAGATTTTTTAAACCTTGAAAGTTGAATATGCATTAATGAGCGTTTCAGAATCCGTACTGGCTGAGAAACATTGAGCTTCAAATGCTGTGAACTACCAAGGCTTGTTGATAACTTATTAGAGGCTGCGTAACTGCTTCCTGTTTCACAGAAAAAAAGTTTATGACGTAAAAAAAAACACATAATTTATTACATGATGCTAATGGAGCAACCAAAGGAAGCACCTCTTGCCACTTTGTGGAAGTGTATGTGGCACTTGGGCGTCGGTACTCACCTGGCTGCGCACTTGTGGCTTGGATAGCGCACACCCAGCTCTATCATTGCTGCTGGATAGCGGTTTTTGTTCGCCTAGACGTCAGCTACATTTCAAGCCATTGGAATTTTTCCTCTTGAGTGAGCTCAAAGATGAAGACTATGCACTTGTTCTGAGAACATAAGGTAATATAAAACTTCGCAATCTAACAGCGTGAGCAACTTCCTGGCACAGTGGAAGATCCCCAATCCGAGTGTCTGTCTAGTAGAGATTTACAATCTGCCAGAAGGTTTCATATCAGCGCACATTCCGCAGCAGAATGAAAATTTCATTCTGGAAACATCCCCCCAGGCTGTGGCTAAGCCGTGTCTCGGCAGTATCCTTCCTTCCAGGAGTGCTAGTTCTGCAAGGTCTGTAGGAGAGCTTCTGTGGATTTTAGAAGGTGGGAGACAAGGTACTGGTGGAATTACCGCTGTAAAGACGGATCGTGAGTCGTGTTTGGATAGCTCAGATGGTAGAGCATTTGACCACGAAAGGTAAAAGTGCCGAGTTCCAGTCTCGCTCCTGCACACAGTTTTAATTTGCCAGGAAGTTCCATATACTATTTGACTGATAATATGTTAATTGTTATCCAATTGGTGTCAGTGTTCCCGAAACAGTGCATAGCAGCGACTACGTCAGTTTAGATTTCATTAATAAATCTGTTATTGAAAGAGATGAACAGTTTAACTGAGTTATTACGTAAATTACGACACTGCCATACGCTGACGATGCCCTGCTTGGAATAGTAACTGTTTCATACGTCCAACACCTAATGTGTTCTTTGTACCGTGTTTTAAAATTACCGCGTGTCATGCCTATGTATACTGCATCACAACTTTAACGTTCGAGTTTGTATATTCCTGATCCCTTGAGTTCGTGCCTCTTGATTGTTGATTGACTTATGTTTGAATGGATGGTTTCCACAGTTTTGTATGCTATTATCAACATACCGTAATATCACACGCAATTAAGGTCGACAGGACTACAAAAGCTGAATATTTTTATTGACTTTGTGCTTTGATATTAAAGTCAGCAGTCTTTTATTGTGAACAAGATATGAAAATAATAAGAATAAACAACAATGCAAATACCTTACATAAATGCAGGAAAACTATCACATCCAGGGACCCATTGCTGAGAAAAAGCATGTGGTAAACGAGAAAACTCACATCAATACAGACTCTCTACTCAACTTAATAAAATAATCAGAAAAAAATTGCTAAATATTAAGGTGTGCATGGACACCAACTTAGAATACTCATGCTACCCAAAAAATGACACATGAGCTGGTGTTTTATCTATTGTGTTTTACGCATACAAAGCTTTTCTTTACTGAAAAAGGCCTTTATGGTCGCGTTGAAATATCTAATTGAACATTAAAATAACAAGGGAGTCTTGGACAATTTATAATTTAAATGACTGTTTATAAATTTATTTCAATTAAACAGGAATAAACTCAGAAAATATCATTATGCACCCTTTCGTATTGTATCGTAAGTCTGACACTTCCTAAGAGTATAGGACGGCATCGTGTATCGGTGGTTAATTGAGGAGATCCCAGTAATGAGGCTTCTGGTAACTGGCAAATGGATGTTTTATTATGTCTATGGTTTCCCAACGCCCACTGAGATCTTCTGGCACTGCTCCCTGTGTGCCGAAAACCACTGGGACCACTTTCCCAGGTTTACTCAAGTTACGTTGAATTTATGAACGAATGGGCAGGTACTTGTAGTTTAAGAAATCGAAGTTGATATCCATAACACTGCATAAGAAAACATCGTCACAATAACCCGTAAGAGTGTCGATGCGCATTAGTGGCAACAGCCCACTTCAGTGAACAAAGTGTTTTCTTGTACTGTTCGACACTTAGGGAGCAGTTGCAATGAAAGTAACCCCCATACGACACAATCTGCTGTATATTTGTATTCATATCCTTGGTATCTCGTATAACAGCGTGGAAAGTCGTACCGAATATATCAGTATAGTTTTGGCCCTTGTACATTTGATAACAGTGTTGCTCGTGAATGTGCTGGTAGCCATCCGACTTGATGTTATCTGGACACAAATTTGTATGGAATGAGAACTATATTAATACCTTCAGCTGCTGACGGGCGTTGATATACAGGGTGTTTCAAAAAGGTACGGCCAAACTTTCAGGAAACATTCCTCTCACACAAAGAAATAAAATATTTTATGTGGACATGTGTCCGGAAACGCTTACTTTCCATGTTAGAGCTCATTTTATTACTTCTCTTCAAATCACATTAATCATGGAATGGAAACATATAGCAACAGAACGTACCAGCGTGACTTCAAACACTTTGTTGCAGGATATGTTCAAAATGTCCTCCGTTAGCGAGGATGCATGGATACACCCTCCGTCGCCTGGAATCCCTGATGCGCTGATGCAGCCCTGGAGAATGGCGTATGGTATCACAGCCGTCCACAATACGAGCACGAAGAGTCTCTACATTTGGTACCGGGGTTGCGTAGACAAGAGCTTTCAAATGCCCCCAGAAATGAAAGTCAAGAGGGTTGAGGTCAGGAGAGCGTGGAGGCTATGGAATTGGTCCGCCTCTACCAATCCATCGGTCACCGAATCTGTTGTTGAGAAGCGTACGAACACTTCGACTGAAATGTGCAGGAGCCCCATCGTGCATGAACCACATGTTGTGTCGTACTTGTAAAGGCACATGTTCTAGCAGCACAGGTAGAGTATCCAGTATGAAATCATGATAACGTGCTCCATTGAGCGTAGGTGGAAGAAACTAAAATGAGCTCTAACATGGAAATTAAGCGTTTCCGGACACATGTCCGCATTACATCTTTTCTTTGTTTGTGTGTGAGGAGTGTTTCCTGAATGTTTGGCCGTACCTTTTTTTAACACCCTGTATATCAACGGGGACAGATGAAAATGTGTGCCCCGACCGGGACCTGAACCCGGGATCTGCTGCTTACATGGCAGACGCTCTATCCATCTTAGCCACAGAGGACAGTGCGACTGCAGGGAGTATCTCGCACACGCCTTCCGTAAGCCCCACATTCTCACCTTGTATATCCACACACACTACATTCGTAGTGTCCCACCCCCACACACTCATTACTCGTGGAAGACATTCTTATCAAGTCCCGTAAGAATTCGGGGAATATGTGTGCATCCGCACAGAAGAGGAAGGTCCTGGCCGGTACTGCCAGAACTATTTACCTATATGGATATGGTGTCTGTTCTTTCGGACATGTCTGAAAGAACAAACACCATATCCACATAGGTACACAAATTTGCATTGTTGTCTGGAGCTCCGCCTTCTAGAGATACGTTCTTCCCCTCCTCCATCGTCTAACAGAAGTCATACACAGTGTAGCCGTACGCCAGCTATCGAAGAAGAAACTATTCCGGAAGCTATGTACCAAGAATGTCATTGAAATACACCTCAAGCTGCAAAGAATTTTCATGACTTGCAATGCGTCGCCCATGACGCGTAGCACGAGGAAGAGGTGCACTACTCGTTAAAGTTTAACGTCGCGTTGACAGCGAGACCATTAGAGACGGAGGACAAGCTCGAACGGTGTCAAAGGTGGAGAAGGAAATCAGCCGTGCGTTTTCAAAGGAAAGATCCCAGCTATTGCATAGAGTGATTTAGGGAAATTACAGAAACCATTAATGTGGCTGGCCGGACGCGGGTTTCAACCGTCGTCCTTCCGAATGTGAGTACAAGTTGCTAACTACTGCGCCACCTCACTCGATGCACCTAGGTATCATGCACTCCCCATAAACTGTTTCTGTCGGCCAGAGGATGTGTTTCTTCCAACATGTTGCATCTACACACTCTTGAATGCAATGTGCGACATTATTAAAGCAGAGCCTTTCCAAGGCAATATATCGGTCACGGAGGTTCAGTATTATGGCCTCCGTGAAGCCTGTACTAAATGATCTGGAATTGTTCTTCTGGGAACAATTGAAGTAGCACGTTTATTCAGCATCGTCGATGAATGTGGAAGAAGTGATAACTTAGGTCCATCCTGCTCTTGTACGTAGGTACTTCAGAAAGAAAGTTACACATGTCAGCATATGATAAGACCATTGCGCAACAGGAGTGGAACATTGTCAGAAGAGAGTATATGTTCCGGGTTTCCTGCAGGTTGCGGTACAGATAACAGGCGTATCACGGTGTGGGAGTGAAATGGGGCGGCGACTGGAAAGGTACTCCACAGCTGAGGTGCTCGGGACGATAATACTCTTGTGGGAAAAACCTCTGCACTGTACGCAGGTTAACCGTGATATTGTGGCAGTATACTGACGAAATGCAGTGTTGAGGCCAACCGTTGTGAGAACGTGCCAACAATTTGATCAACACCGCACAGACGTGGATGATGATGTTCAGGAAGTAAGAATATCTATTTGGACCAGAGAGGTCGATTTCCAGGCAATCGAGGAAGAATGTATGTTCTGAAGGAGGTCTTAGGACGATGAGGACGTTCATAAAGGATTCGTGACCAAATAGAAATATTGGTAGAATTTTACGAACATTGTTCACAGAGTCTAGGTGACTGTGTTAAAAAACAGTGTCATTTTTCTGTGCACTTTGAAGTGTTTTACAGTGTTAAATAAAAGTTACTTGTCCTGCCATAAGAATATGTAACTTACTTTTGGAAGTCCACTAGTAGCTGTGGATGCAGCTGCATTGCGAAGAGCTGAAAGAGGCATTTTCCAACGCGCCGCTAAATGCTTGGAGATGCAGGTAGGTAAATTTGAGCATATGATCTGCGAACAACGAGTACTTTGTGAATAACTGCGCTATCATTGACAGTGTATTTGTGATACGTTAGCAGATTGCTGATGCATCACATGTAGCCGTTTGTAATGAGATACAGTAAGTACGAAAGTATAATACCGCCACGTTGATAAGTTTAGTAGTAATTACTGTTCTATGACAGGCAAATATTGTTTATCCGAACTCACTAGCCGAAATGGACAGCAATGGATACCAAGCTGGTACCTGTCATATATGTGATTACAGTGCCGCCAGTTTGCTATTCTTTGGCTAACACTTTCTACCAAAAATAGGCACAGCACGAAATTTTATTAGAGACGTTTGTCTATCACTGGTAAACAGGCAATTATGCTGTGGAGTTTTCGCATATTTTTCTTCACTGTGTACTTCGTGTCAAAATCAAAGGTTTTTTAGAAAACGGAACTGTTGGGAAGTGCTGTCTCGTTTAGCTTACAGTAACGATCTAGTCTATTTAAATGTATCCATTTTATATGGATGTTGTTTGAGGTCTGCGACTGTATTACAAGATAATAATAACAATCTAGTCATCGTAATTTGTGTGTGTTGCCACATGCTAATTAAAATGAAGGTATCATTGATAATTTGCCTTGATTTACTTTCAGTAGTTACTGTCTATACGTGTAATGAAGATAATTCGCAACAGATGTAGAGAATCTCTGCTTAGTTGTGTCCAGGCGTCTTAACTCGAACGTGCGATCTTTTGATTCCGACGCATCACGAACCACAGCAAAGGGCAGCTCCGTGCCTGAGTCGTATATGATAGCAACAGTATAGAAAAGCTAGTTACAGCTGTCAATTTCCGGATTTTACAGGTCCTAGAAATTTTTTTAACTAAAACAGCAATAACTTCTCATCCTAAGGTAAGAATGAAATCTTTTGTAAACAAACTTTAAGAGGCTTCGTGTGCAGTTTTCCTCAAGCTGGAAGCACTGACCATGCCTGAAATCTACATTGATCTGTTCTGATTTTAGAAAAGAGAGTGGAAGGATATTAGTATCGTAAAATGTTCACGTTCTCATCGAACGAATGACCTCTCATAAACCTCCTTCAACCTTTTATTGAGCCTTCACACCAAGAGATACGTCTTTAAACTGTATTTTATTACAGGAGATGTCCTACGACCAAGGAGAATATGATATGCCATCGAGGAAACGTCTTCTAAGGAACACCCACAAATGGCTATCTCTTGTATTATAAAGACTTGCTGTTGTCGTCCTGAGACACCTTCGACATTTGTTGGATGTAAACTGTGCTGAAGGAAAGATGACAGACTGAATAAAACATAACAAAATCTGTTTGCAACAAGGTTAAGAATGCGCCACTGGATGTGCAAACAAATTACGACATTTTTCTATTGTTTATCCGAAAACTTTATGTAAAACACCGAGAAGTAAGGCAGAACAATAATTGTGGAAGCAAGTTGATTACTTTCAGAAGGTTGTCTTTGGCGCTTGTCGTTCGTTACAGCGGAGAGAATAGACGACAACTTTAACAAGAACAGAAGACTATGTAAATGCACCGACGACGCTGCCTTACGACCAGACAGAGGTCACAAGACGACTTTTAAGGGCGCAGCCACACAGATGAAATCGATTTCCATATAACACAGCGGCGGATAAAGGTTTGATGGTTATGCAAGCCAGACACGCGCTTGCGCTGCGCCTATTGTCGCTCCTCGAACAATGCCCAATGGACGTGACGAAATATGACAAATTGCGTGAGTTATTGCGTCCTTTGCTTTGTGCGGCGCGGCCGAGTTGGCTGAATACATTTCCCCGTAAGGCATACACGCCTCACCCGGCCGCCCAGGCGTATCCTCGGCGTGGTATTCGGGGCACGTTCTTGTAATACTATCACTGTTGCTTCTAATAACGCTTTAATTAAATGCTTTTGTGGCACTAACATATGCGAGACAGGTGAACTTTTCGTTACGTCGGTATTCAACCAAGTGGATCCTCCACGCCCGTGCTTTTGGCTTGGGAGAATCGGTGGGTTTCAGCGCCCACGCGAAAGCAGAGATGCGATGCATTCTAAAATCTCTGCCGGTCTTATCGACCGAATTGTCGTCCTATTCATGAATTCAGCCAGATTGATTTTATTCCTTCCATTTATAATTCCTGGCTTTTTATGTATTTTTCTTTGTGGAAATCGATATAGAACTTAGGTGCCTACACTATTTATTGTGGTGCGTTACTCCCACTGTTTATTAACATCGTATTTTGCATAATTTATGGTCAGTTGTTCTGCTCTCCTCCTTATTTTATGACACATCAGTGGCACTGTACTGTTTTATTCGAGCCTTTTTATCTCTGCATGTGTCACATGTCACTTTGAACTAGGAAACTTCCTCTGTGCTAAATGGGGAAAAGTAAATATTAAAATACTATGAGTTTGTTATTAAGCTTATATCTACTAAAACGTCACATATTTCTATTAAAAAGTACTTGGTTTATATTTAAAGGTATTCTTCCTCCATTGTATCTCCAAAGCTGTTTATCTTGCATGTAAGAAAATAGTATTCTATCAAAACGTTTTCTTCTCCTTTCTCAGAAACTTTTAAATTACCAGCATCGTAAAGAAATCAAGCTAAGGTCACCACATGCATACATCGCCAATTCTACTATTAGAGTTCGGTTGACTAAACCAGTTTTGTTATCAGTGACGACTGTGGCAGGTGTTACATGCTTTGTGGTTCTGTAGTGGATACAGGAGCTAGGAACAGATGCTGTTCGTGAATGGAGAATTCAGATATTAATTTATTCTACATCTGATATCAAACAGTAATAATAATACATAACTTTGTCTCTGTAGCTGCAGCGTTAGTTGCCAACAGCAGCTTTAATGTTAAAACAAATACAGATACTGCAGATCAACAGATCAGTCTGTCTTCAGTACAATAACTATTCAGCAGATCACACGTTCTGGCCAGTATGTAAGTCTGTAAATATTATTCAGCAGGGAAACAAGCAAAAAAATGGGGACAGCGCATGAATGTACGAACTTAAGTACATCCGCTGCAGGAGCTTGCATCTTACTGACATCATCATAATCGTTCGTGGCAGCACTCTCTTGCCACGGTGGTGGCTGTAGGAAACGCAGCGGCGTAACTGGCGGTGGCGTACTTGAAAGCGCGGTCGACCAAATAGTGGCCGATACCACATACTCCAAGGGAAATTATTTGATTGATTTTCCAGTAATTATTCAAAATGGATAATAGTAAAGAAGAAAGGACACAATTTTTTCAAACTGTAGGGGCTAAGCAACCGGGAACTGACAAGCAACGAAGTAGAAACGGGATCAAATGTAGACTGAAATCATGATGGAAAACTGGAAGCAGATGAAATGTTACCAGCTTTATTACAAGGACTTCATGACCTCAGGTGTTAAGTGAAGGGGGTAGAATCTAAAATTATAGCAGAAATCAAAGTAAACAAATGTAAACTCAAATTTGAAATCAAATGTGTGAATCAACATTTTTCCTGAATTGCAGTGCAAGAGAGCAAAAGTGAGTAATCAGTTCATTGAAAGCGATGAGTGCAATGGGAAAAATGTAAACGTAAGATAAAGGAAGAGGTTGAAGATTAATCTTTGAGCCCTGTTGACATTTCTTATAACGCGAGTGGCCTCACTGTGTACTTTGTACACACGAATAGCTGTCTTTATGTTATCAAGGTAAAGTTGTATGAGAAAAATCAAAGTTTAACCTTAGTTTAATGAAATGAAGATAAAATCAACTACATTGTATGAGCTAAAGCACTGTTCAATTAAAGATAAAAAACACTTTCATTATATTCCTCTGTTGACACATACAAGTATTGCCTCACTGCAGTGACCAACTCGATGCATTAAACAGTACAGCTGCATCAGATCCCAGCCAACCGCTTATTGGATTATTGGATTACTAATTATCCCACAGACAATTGTTTCATTGCGGGATTGTATTTTTAGCTCATAATCTATGGCATTTCCTCAAACAGATGGTAATTTTTTTCTAATATAGCTTGCTGTTAATTTCATATTACTGCTGCTCACTTGGACATGTGACAACACAACTTACCACTGTCTTAGCTGAAGCAGTAATGGAGCAATAGTTCGGTATCACAATCGTGAAACAACAATGGATTGGCAGAAGACAAGTCTTTAAATAGAAGTAGCCACTCTTACATTTTAGTTGAATATGGAAAGGATAATAAGCTTTCCTGGGAATGGTATAGTCTGTAACCAGACCACATGGACTTAGGTTTAGGTGCTATGTTGACAGAAGCATTTACGGAGTGCTGAGATCTCAGAGAAATTAATAAAGCAACTAATCCGAGGAGCAGAGATTTCATCAATTTTATGACTCACGAGTCGCGATGCCACATCATTTATCTTAATGGAGGCAGTAAGAATGATTAGCGCCATGCCTCGAGATCAGTCAGCCTTCGGCTCTTATAACTGTCAGAATGTTCTATTGTCCGTCAACCATTCCTTGCCAATCGCTTTCTCTCTTTCTGTCTCTCTTGTCTTTCGTCATTCTTTAATCTGTGTTATTACCTGTGACTTCTTATTATTAAACTACCTGAGAAAAGTCTGCTGCCTTAGTTCTTGCGTTCATGTATGATGGTTTATATACACTTCCCCTCCATTCTAGTGCTGTTATTATTAATTATGTGTGCTGTTGCTGACTGTGCGTTTGAAGATCATAATATCGTCAGCTGTGATGTGGCCGTTACAGGCGTTGACTAGCGAGTTACGGGTCATCATTCTGTATTCAACTCTTTAATTTAATTATAATGTAACGTTTCTGATTTCTGGAGGGTACAGGGACTTCATTATTTACGAAATAATATAATTTGCTAGAACAATCCACGTATGTATAAAAACGAGCACTCTGTGCGAAAGCAGACAATTAGGTACTTCAACTAGGTGTGTGATCATTAAACGAGCTTTCAGTGTAGGTATTAATTTTTGCTGAGGATATCACTGTCGTAACTGATACTTAATCCGGGATTCTATGTGATAACATATCTGCTTTTTTAAAGTCTAATTACTAGTCTCCGTGGAGAATTGTCTGTAGAGCTCTCCCTCTGTCCTATAATTTTATATGTATCACTAATAACGAAGAAGTGACTGAACACAGAACTTCATTATGCAAGGGAGAAAAGAAAGTTTTTGCTTGGGTGTCACGATTTTGACAGAAAGTCTTCTTGCCGGCTTCCATTTTCACAACGTAGCTCAGTGGTACGGAGTCTAGGAATCCCGAAAAATTTGTCGTGGGCTGTGGGATGCTCACTCCACTTGCAGCACACAAAACGTCAATACGGGTTACAATGTCTTCGTAAAAGAATACAGGCTGCGTGATGTCTCGATTTAATATGGATCAGGCCCTCCATCCTTGTGACAATGCTACCGACCGTTGAATAAGCGCTTTCCGGTTGTCAGTGGGGTTGTTAGAGCTTCAACTCTTTGTCCCAAGCCAACCCGTGCAGAATGTATAATGTTCATGTCAGGAAATCAACTTGGCCACTTCAAAATAGGATAAATGTTTCGACAACAATGCAAGTCATGAGGGCGGTGCAAAATGAAGTCCTGTCGTAAGGATTCTGCAGCAATATTTGCGCAAGTCGATCATTATACGTATCCCATGTTTCAGAATGAAATGAATTTCTCCAGTGACGAGAGGCAATGTAAAATTAAAACGTTCTATAACCAGATAACTTTTGTGTTAGCAGAAGAGCCAACACAGTGTTACGCGTGGAGGCCGAAATGCACGCGTTTTAGCTCACGCAGGCTGGCGTGAGGAGTGAAGAACTATACTGACGTGAGGTCTGGAACATGACAAGGAATGAAAATTCAGAAAACGGATGTAATTAGTTTGATACATAACTTTAATCCATTAATGATGAACGTCGCTCTAGACAGTACATGATTCACAATATTATCTGTTCAGAATACATTCTGAATATGGCGCCTTGCTAGGTCGTAGCAAATGACGTAGCTGAAGGCTATGCTAAATTGTCGTCTCTGCAAATGAGAGCGTATGTAGACAGTGACCCATCGCTAGAAAAGTCGGCTGTACAAGTGGGGCGAGTGCTAGGGAGTCTCTCTAGACTAGACCTGCCGTGTGGCCGCACTCGGTCTGCAATCAGTGATAGTAGCGACACGCGGGTCCGACGTATACTAACGGACCGCGGCCGATTGAAAGGCTACCACCTAGCAAGTGTGGTGTTCGGCGGTGGCACTACAATAACCAGAGAGATTATTGCTACACATGCATTTTCCATCTATCATTTTTAGAATTTTCTGGTCTTTGTGTTTCTGCAGCATGTATCAGTTCTCTACATGTTGAAATTACGCTGCTAGTGCTCAACTGCTTCTTTCTGGCATCCACAGGTGTTATAAAAGTGTGTGTGTGCATGTATGTTTCACATCTGCTCCTAGACCATTGCAGAGATTTCAACCAAAATCGGGACACATATGACTTAGTATTTAGAAAGAATCGCATAGAGGTTAAAAACCACTTACCTATTACAGAGCTGGGGGTTGAGCTGGAAGTGAAAAATCAACTTCTCTCTCTGCTAACCCACACAAAATGATGAAATAGGAAAA
Organism: Schistocerca cancellata; assembly: GCF_023864275.1. Taxonomy (NCBI): domain Eukaryota; kingdom Metazoa; phylum Arthropoda; class Insecta; order Orthoptera; family Acrididae; genus Schistocerca; species Schistocerca cancellata. The sequence continues at coordinate 389,017,611 of NC_064629.1, read as the reverse complement.
GGTTATCGTTTCCTACACTTCCGCTGTTCACGTAGTAAATGTGCCGCATCAGGCATGACGTTTTAATTTATTATGTCTTTACTACTAAATTTAGATGTGACATCATTTGCAGGCAGTGTTGACATGTACCACTGAACGTACTTTCATAATTATGTCATTGAACAACACATATTTCACGAGATATGACGTCAAAAAGTTGAGCTTCTTGAAAAAGGAACTCAGCAAGAGATACAGGTGAAATACGTGCACAAGTATATGTGGAATACATTAAATATAAATGAAATGTACGTGACATATGTGCATGCGCGCAAAGCCGCAGGTAAGAAACTTCTGCTAAACCCCTTGATCGATTTCAGCCAAACTTCCTACACACATTACTATCTCGAAAGAAATGCTATGATGATGAGAACCAGCAACCTCCTGTTGGGGTAGGAGGAGTAGCGTGGAGGAAGAAGGGGGGTGGGAAGAGATGGACAGACAGAGAAAGGCATTGAAGTCATAGACACAGATATGAGGGAGGAGGAGATGCTCAGAAAGAGATGGATTGGGAAATGGACAGAGAAAAGGAAGAGAAGGATGTCGAGGGAGAGGAGGAGATGAAGAGAGGAATTGACGAGGAGGAGATCTATAGAGAGAGAGGAGGTGGAGGAGACGCACAGAAAGAGAGTGGAAGACGAAACGGACTGAGAGAGGGGTAGAAGATGATAGAGAGTGGGTGTGGAGGGAGTGGACAGAGAGAGGGAGAGGGGGTGATGGATAGAGAGGAGGGTGAAAGAGAGGGTCAGAGGGAGGTGGACGGCCGAGATGGACCGATAGCATTAGAATAAATTCGTTACCGGACAATACAGGGTACTTGCGTAGTTGATTGTACTATATAGCGGAAAAAAAGCGAAGCGTTTCAGATTTGGTGCTATAGCAGGATGTTAAAAATTATGTGTACAGATAAGTTTAGAAATGAGGAGGTTTTCCGCATAATCGCCGAGGAAAAGAAGATAAAGAAAACATCGAGAAAAACGGACAGGATGGCAAGACAGGATTCAAGGTATCAGCGAATAGCGTCTGTGGTTCTACAGGGAACTCTCGGATGTAAAAACTGTATGGGAAGACAGAGATAGGAATATATCCAACAAATAACTGAGATCGTTGAGTGAAAGTGCCACTCTGAGATGGAGAGATTGGCACAAAAGAGGATGTCGTGGCAAGCCGCATCAAACCAGCAGTAACACTTATGATTGATGGAAGGTCAACTTTTTCGAGGCATTGTATGTGTAAATCTCTGTTTTCATATACGACCTGCACAGTTCTTCATTTAACATCCATATCGTGTTAGAGGCATAAGAGTCAGAAATTTGAAAAATGAGGAAACAGGATATATTACTAAGATCATAAAACATTTCTGAAGTCCGTATTCCCACTCGTTGCTTCGGACAAAATCTGTTTCAATTAACGTATGTACGAATGTGCAAAAGTGGCATGTGTACAATGCTTTCTCAGAAGAGTCTGTGCACCCAAATGGCGACCAATCATAACATCTGCATCATAGCAGATGTAAGAAATATCATCTGAATTATCTGCAATACTCAGTCATTTTTCCTTAAGTGATTTTGCCAAAATAATTGCATCATATCTGCGAGGAGTGAGGATGGACCAAAACCTTTCTACACGTTTACCTAGAGAAAAAAATACAACTGATAACCACAACATATTATGAAATTGTTGAAAAATGATTTGTCTCATCTGCGACGACTGATATAAAATAAGCAGCAGAGTGTGCCCTTTTTGCTAGGTCACTGTAACCCGGCATAAATGAAATTCAATCGTTTGAATACATCTGAAAACAGTAGTCTCTGAAAGGCCATCGATAAGCGCAGCATCGAAGTAAATTTCGCTGCCTACAATATACGAGGTGAAATGCACCAAAAAATCTCATGTAAACCACCATTTAGAAAACACGTTACAAATTTTGCGAATCACAAAATTCTGTCAGTAAACTGTCTGTCTATAACGCTTGTATTACACTGTCAAAAGTTTTTATAAAAGCTAGAACCACACTTTAACTTATACACAACGAGGTGACAAAAGTCATGGAATACCTCCTAATATCGTGTTGCACGTCCTTTTACCTGGTGTAGTGCAGTAGCTCGACTTGGCATGGACTCAACATTTGGTTGAAAGTACCTTGCAGAAACAATGCGCCATGCTGCATCTATAGCCATAATTGTGGAGGTGTTGCCAGTGAAAGATTTTGTGCACGAACTGACCTCTCGATCATGTCCCGTAAATGTTCGCTTGGTGGCCAGATCAGTAGCTCGAATTGTCCAGAATGCTCTTCAAATCAATCGCGAGCAATTGTGGCCCAGTGAAATAACGCATTCACATCTATAAATATTCCACCGCTGTTAGGGAACATGGAGTTCATGAATAGCTGCAAATAGTCTAGAAGTAGCGGAATACAACCATCTCCAGTCAGTGATTGTTCATTTGGACCAGAGAATCCAGTCCATTCCATGTAAACACAGCCCATACCTTTATGGAGCCACCACCAGCCTTGATTTGCTTTGTTGACAACTTCATTTTATTTCATTTATTGCATATTTTGAGATCTGCTGCCTGATATTTTAAAACAGGTCTTACATAATACAGTTTTACATGTAACTGTACTCTGATTCACAATACTAGCAAAATTTGATTTCAACTATAAAACAAGGGTAATAACAATGAGCTACAAATAAAATAAAATTAGTTGTAAGAAAAGGACTCTTAAAGCAATAAATGTCAGTAATTTAGAGGAAAATAATGGACAGGAAAGAGAAGATCGGCATCTACTTTTTTAACTGTTAAAAAAGTATAACTTATAAATTATGCTTCATGTTGCTATTCCAAGTGAGAAGGCCTCGGCAGGAACATGGAGCCTGTCCCACATGAAGCAACAAACAAAATTATGGCTTCTTACGTTACTAAATGAATTACATCATGAGTGACTTTGTTTGTATTTGTTTCTACTGTCTAAGAAACTAGTATTACTTATTACACATTTCAAGTGCTCATGTAGGGAATACCCACAGCACTACTTGTGATACCATAACTGGATGTAGTTCCAAGTTTTGTATGTCTGCTGTTATGTTGTATATTTGTGTGCACGACCAGTGCCATAGGCTCAAGGGAAGCCTCACAACTTAAACGCGGAGCCTCGCCTCCTCGTATGGTGCATTCCTTAGATGTAATAATTGTCTCGTTGCGTATATTAGTCATTTTTCATTACAATATACAGTTATCATATTTAAAATGCAGTTTAGATACACGAATCAATCACGGGCTATGTCTACTTCTCTGGTAATTGTGTTACCTGTTTTAGGTGCTGTCTGTCGAACAGACAAGAACGCTCAAAACTCCCAATTGTAGTTAGAGGAAGCAAGAAGTCGTAACCGCATGATGGAAATCGCAGCCATCGGAAAAGATGTGTACTTGAAACCGTACAGGAACGGGCTTGGTCTATTCATAAATAAAAAAAGCCTATTAAGAGTTCTACCAGATCGGGCAGTCACAAATACTGCTCTACTTAAGATTGTTAGAAAAAATTCAACATTCTCAGATTTCGTGGAGTGCTCATGCAGAATACATTGCCGAAGACTATGTGGAAAACTGGTGAATGTAATATTGTGAATTTAGATGTTGCTGGAGGTCCCGGTATCCACTGGGTATCGCATGCTAAGACAAATGCAAGTACCGTCTACTATTTCCACTCATTTGGTGATCTGAAACCACCAGAAGAATTACAACGATACCAAACTAGCTGAAGACGTGTGTTCTACAATTTTCGACGCTGCCAGGACTAGAACATGCACCACTGCGGTCATCTACGCATCATGTTTCCCTTGGCGTTTACAGAGTAGAAGAATATATAAGGAAGAGCTTTAAACATTCCTTAATCACCTGAGGTTCCGATGCAATGTCGTAATCTTTGATTTTAAAAGAGCGATTATCTGCATAACTTGAAAATTACTTCCCGCCATTTGATTTGAACATTGGTGAATGGAATATTGCGTTGTTTGGACTGGAGACATACAACAGCACCCCAAATATTACCAACGCTAACAACGGTATAAAAGACATTGTGGAAATGGAACCTAGTGCATACGCTATCGACGATTGAAACGAAGTGTTAACGTAGTCTGAAAAAAGAATTGAGCTACGTGCAAACATCGATACACTTAAATATGAAATAAGGACTATCAATGCAATGATTGACTTTAACTAGAAAGGTTCAGTAGGGCGCCTACTGCGTTTCACAAAAGGACAGGTTTTGAAGAAGGATCCTAGTAAGTATTACAAGTCGGATCAGACTGCAGACATACTGCCTGACAGTACAATCCGAGTCGAATATAATATTGCAACGAACTCCTATTTGAACGACAGTTTGGTTCATACTACTTTAGGATTTTTTTCCTCAGTTGCAACACGGTATAAGATCGTTGGAGACTCCCACTAATGCAACGTAACTTTCAGTGACAGTTCAGACATGGACTATTTGGAGTGCGTATCGTGGACAAGAAACACCATCTTGCTGACTTTTGCGTTGAAGAAATTATTGTACGATTACATCTCAGGCAGTATGGGCGTATGGTATAAAACCAGTGCACCTAATCCACATCACGCAACTTCACTGACAAACCGCATAGTGATAACACGTGTGAACTACGATTTTCTTAAATCAGTAGGCTTGAAACGTAGCAATGACGTCCTCACTCAGTATCACCAGTACAGCAGGATATCACGAGCGAATTATACGTCAGAAAACCTTCTTGTGTAAGCCTTATGTTTCAACCACATTTATCAAGGATGATGAAATTAGCATTGTTATCCAGCTCGAAGACGCGCTAACCCTTCCATGCAAAAGTTTCATGTATTTTAAGGGATCATTCAAGAAAACCGCCGGCTACCTACAGTGAGATCCAAGCTTACACGTAATACTTCAGTATTACTGTTTCAAGACATAGGCTGTGAACTAAATGGGTCTGAGAGTGACCATAAACGCAATGTCGACATAACATCAAACCTTAAAACACACGTCTCTGAATCACCCACGGATTTGTATAGTTACGACAATGCAGGATGGTTCATAGACGATCCGGTGGACAGAAAAGTTGCAGAGTACAAACGATTTACGGCAGGCATACCTCTAAAAATGTTAGTGGGCTACTTTGATGACATGAAGCAGATAATTATGAATTCTAAAAAGGACCTCATGCTGGTACGAAGTACGATGGGCAATAACTCACAAATTTAAGGAGCTCAAGAGGAGATTATGATTACAGACAGCATGACAATAAGGAAAACGCCTCTCGTGGCAGTATCAGACAAGGAGCGTTTGAAGCTTTTAAATGTTCAGAATGCCGGCACATATCTGTCGCTAATATTTCTCTCTTGGGAGGTTTTCGAGTACCCAGTGCTACAGTCTGCAAGCAAACATGGGATATTAAAACCTCCTCTCGCTCGAGGCACCAACATTCATCATACTTGCGTTTCAGACTATCAGAAAAGGGAATATAGCAAATGATTCCTCTGTATTCGAAGACTGCAAGTTAACTAACACCAGAGTCTACTTGAATTTAGAATTCTATCCATATGACAATTTAAATCGTAAGTGGGATGAAAATGTATACAGTCAAGCATGTGACATGCATGTGAGGTTCCGTGCTTCTTATTATGAGAGTGCTTAAGAAGATGGAGGAGGATGTCTACTCAGTCCACGGAAATTCAAGGAGCTGGCGTCAATCATCGTAATAGACTGCTCAAAACAGAACGAGTTAGTTAAATCTGGACCTATAGACGTACGAATTGCATTTGAATCTTTGCCAAACTTCCCGGAACATACTGCTGTGTATGCTGTAGTTCTTCGTTGCCGTGTTGTCAAGTGCTGCCCTCTCACCAATGTTGTGCAACTAGCTATATAATTAAACAGATGCTGCGCCATACCCAGATCATTCCACAATTGTCTCTCATGGTGTGAACATCATTGCAGATACTCTGGGTTTCTACGGTGGTTAGTGTAGATGGTTCTTATTTAAAGATTTTGCATTTGTAGCTTACGCAGAAGATGAGAGAATGATAGAGACATTCTCAGAAAATATTGCGTCACCAAGGTCTTTCAGGGATGTCAAGTGTGCTAAAACACGGAAGAGTGCAATGTGGTTAACATATTTCTACCATGGAATTCACTGGGATGATCCTGGCATACCTTATAACGATATGGTAACGTCGATTCAATTATTATACCACACAGATACCATCGTCTGCACGAAGGGGAAGGCGAAGATCTCATGGATGTGTCGAATCTTCAAGTCTGCTACTATTCAAGACTTGGAATTTTACGGGTGTCCGGCTCCTCATCGACGCAAGAAGAAGATGTTTGAAAATAGTGTTGTTATCTCCGTTTATGAAAATGTAAAATTACTTTTAAGTTGGATGAGAAACAAATGAATTTTTATCTCATAATTTGTGTGTACTTTTGTACTGATTTAACTGTGATCCATGAAATTTGGCACAGATACTGTGCCTATGATTTTCCTCAAGCATACTGCCTGAGTGTATAGAGAAGTATATTTCCTTCTAGAAATGAATGACGCCAAAAATTATGCTCCGATACCTTGACTCTTTCCACTCCATGCAGACTTTACTCCAGAAACTTGTTCAAACTCTGCCTCAGGCTGATATGCACATCACCCGATCTACATACTCCAACGAGGAAAGATTTCAACTTGTGACTAGGAAAGGAGTTTTAGGTTATGAGTACTGAACAGTAAGGCGAAACTCGATGAAACTAGGCTACCTGACATATCTGCTCTTACCAGTACTGTCACAGTTGATGCCATAACTTGTGCAGGTATGAGCATGCTGTGAATGTCTGGCAGGAATTCAACATTCCCAGCTTGGGTGAATGTACAAGACTATACATGGACACTTATGTGCACTTGCTTGCGAATGATTCAGAACTCATTTTATGGAAACAAAGTTACTTTATATAGATACAGGTACTTTCCTCTATTGGGTAAAGAACCGTGATCCATCACAGTAATGAATTCGATACACCTGGATCTGCAGCCGATAATCCTTACAGTATAGTTTCTCATAACTAGGAGGTTATGAGCTTAATCAAAGATAAGGCCAATAGATTGCTGCTTGTGAAGTTTGAGTGTCTAAGATCCAAAATGTATGCATATAATTCAATGGATGTGGTCACCCAGAGACGGAATATGGTTGTGTGACATGCAGCATGATGTTTCCTCCCGGTTAAAGACTACTTACGGTGCCTATACAGTGGTGTTTGCGGTGCTCCACTGCTATCTCCATGTAAGGTACAGCAAACTAGTATTCAGTTGCGAGATCACAAGGTGTATACTGTGATGTAGTCTGAAGTTGGATTGTCACCTCACAGTGATAAAAAAGCCATATGTTATGGTGAGAAGAAAACTCTTTCATACTGTCACTATTTGCTGGAAGCGCGAGGGGAAGGGGGGGTCATTGGACTCCGATGGTGTGAATGATAGAGAGTGAGTTACTGGCTGTGTGAGAGCTTGTGCTAGATAGTATGGGCCTTTTATCACATTATAAATATTGTATGTGTCTCATGCATGGTGTGCTTCCATGTGTGTTTGCTTATGTGGCTGTGTGTTTGTTCATGTGACTATATTTGAGTGTGGATGCCTGGGTAAACATATATGCTTGTGAGTAAATACAATCAGCCTATTTTCTTTAATATGTAGCATACTATGTAAGCATTAATATATAAGCATCATCAACTGCAAAAAAATTATAAAAATCATTTAAAAAGTTAAGGAATGTGCAGTGTATATATAAAAAGTTTAAAAACAGTAGAAAACTCATAAAAAGTAAAAAAATGAAAATGGAGAAAAAACGCAGTTGTACGGTATTTCTCTCTTTTGCACTTCGTGTGTGTGTGTGTGTGTGTGTGTGTGTGTGTGTGTGTCTGTGTCTGTGTGACTGTGTGAATACATGTATACATACAATAGCTCTTAAGTTTCACCTACTGCTAGCTGTCCAAGTCATACTCGTTTTAAGTGTGAGTTCCAACCAGCTTATTTTAGTGCAGGTGTCTGGGATAGACATCTTAGAGTCACTGACATAATTGTGTTATTAAATTATTTCAGCTGTTCATGGTGGAAAATGTGTAGAACCACCTACCCCAACGCATAAATTAAGGTTTCTGTTTGGGTGGTACTGCACTAGTAATATTAGTAGTAATACTATTCGTGTTAAGAGAAACTGTACCTCTGTAATAGTTGTAATCAGTATAGAGATGCAGAAATTTTCACACAGTACTGTTACTAACGTAAGAATATTCAACCAGTACTGCAATGTAAAGTAAAATATTTTTCAAACGGTACTATTATTTGTAAAACCAAGAACTGCGAGTGTCTGAGTCAAAAAAATTTCAAATGATGACAAGAACTGTGAATTTAAGTGAGGTATAAATTCGTCTCTGTAAAAACAACAAGCTTCGGAAATGTAAACTAGTATTATTACAGTGAATATTTATGTCTGAAAAAAATATTGTTATTTGCTGTCATACGTCTTTGTTGATATTTCACAAAGCCCTACCCTCACAAACGTATATAAAGGCTGTGCCAGGTGGACAAGTGATTACTATGAAGCAGACAACATACATGAAATTGTGACATGTGACTTTGCTTATCATGCTACCCACATAGGTTTGTGAGAGAACTTACCAAATGACCATGTCCACTTCCTAAGACATATAGCAAACATATTTCCTCATACCAAAATAAGCCAATTGCTCGACTAGAAAGTGAGCGTCATAGCCACTTAAATTAGGGAAGAAAACAGATATGTGTCATGGTAACTTATACTTCATATTGGATGTGTTGTGTGCTGCAGTACAGAACTTCCCCAATGAGATTACAATGATCTCTACAGGGAGTTTCAGCTTTTCTGTCTAACAGCAGTCCACAAATATGATAGTTAACCACATCAGTGTATAATTTTTTTACCCTCCTCCAATGTCATGGGGATGTTGGTGCTGCAAAGCCCGTCAATATCCCATGAGAGTTTTTCAACCTCATTGAGAAATCAAACTGCAGCATTATCGCCAGCATACGATTCACAGTGGATAGTGGGATGCGTTCTTGCATGAAAGTTACCTGTGAGGCTAAAGGGTTACCTTCACTGTGGGTGATAGGGAAAAGGAGACATTTAAAGTCATCATATACAAAAAACGGACATCGCTCCTAGTTATGAGCATTCTTGAATTTAATGAACTTGTTTTCTTCTGAAGGCATAGCAACATGTACCAGTTCCTTGGATTCAAAGTCCTTCAGTTGTCTTTTTAAATACTTTTCTTCTGAGGAAGTATTTAGACACCTAAAGCAAATGTGGAATTTACCATTATGTTTACTCATCTGGGAGGCGAGAAGGCAGGACATGTCTCATTCATATGTAAGGCTGATTACCACCTTCACAAAAGAGCAGCATGTTTACATGATGATCACACTCACATGCATATTTCGAGAAATGGAGTTGCCCAATTACAACATGCTTGTCCTGCTCATCTGGCTTGCTTTTCTTCTCCAGCCATAAACTGGAATTGATATTCTGAGATTTTGTGCCTCAAATTTTGGTATGTTATAAATCTATACAGGGAACTCAATACAAGCAGAGCTGTAATGTACAAGAATGTTAATACTTATTCCGTGTCAAGATGTGTGTTCTGGATTCTGTTTAATTTTCATTTTGCTAGCTTGGATTGACCATGCAAAACGAGCATTGTCCTTTTTATTTTGAAATTTTGAAATTTCTTATTCTTATTATCCTCAGGGAGCTTGATATAACTGTTCTCTCCTTTTACCAGATTACAGACATGAAATTGGATGTTGAGGTGGGGTATTTCGCTAACTTCCATCTCAGAAAACTGGGCGAGCATAGCACCCTTGCTCTGAGATATAATGTCATTATCACTTGAAATGTAGTGCAGGTTTCTCTCTTCAGCAGCTTCCTGCTGTTTATGGGGGGGTGGGGGGCGGGGTTGCGTCAGTTCGAAGCAGAGTACTGCATTGAGTTTAATGGCATTATATCTCAGCTCAGTCTGGGGCTTCGAGGAACTCCATCTCCAGCATAGGGAGGCATGCTTCTGGAAACCTGACTGAGTCGCTACACCCTCTGGCTGGATTATAAATTCTAATGAAAGATATATGCCATGAAAGGCCCTAGCAACTTCAGAATATTCTAGAGAGGCCATAAGGCTGCTAATCTAATCTCCTTCACTTTCGGGATGGAAAGAGTGCTACTGCTGGCCACAGGTTCATTATCACTAACACTACAAATATGAGACGATTGCATCCTCCCAGTGGATGATGGAATTGTGGAGGAGGCGCCTGCTGGGTTGAGGGGTATGTGCCGAGGCACACATACCTTCTGTTGCCGGTAAATATGAACTATCAGAGCTGGGGTAGGATGAGGCTCTGGCAGTGAGACCGAGGTTGTGGTGATGGTACCCAGCGATGCTGCTGCTGCATGCAGGAGTCTTCATCGCAACCAGCATTCTTCTTCTTCTTCTTCTTCTTCTTCTTCTTCTCCCTCTGACTGAACTACCTAAGAATACCAGAGGGTACACAATGGTGCAGCGGCCAGCGCTTCACCGGCAGCAGCTGCTGCCACCACCTCTCGTGCAGTCACAAGTGGCAGTTTGCATGGTAGTACATGCCACTCTGACGCATGTTTCATTCTGGCCCCCACAACAACTGCTCTAAAGACCCATGCCACAGCTAGCTGTTGTGTTGCTGGTGAGGACTGTGATGCCTCTGTAACATATGAATAATGAAGAAAAACCAAGTGAAGTACAACACCCAATTTTTTTAAATATATGCTATAAACAAATAACAACATTCCAGAATAATAATTATAATTGTATGCTGTAACGATGATGGTTGCATTATGTTCACTTTTTCCACTCTGGTCCAAGGACTGAGCAACTCATCAGGCTTTTTGGTAATTTCCCACCCAGTCCATTATTTCCTCATCCTGCTCCAAAAGGTCGAGATAGCACTGCTTTACAGATTCCTCAGCAGCCGCCATCTCAAGCACCCATGTCGTTATTTTGCTCTCACCGTAGGACTATCTATCTTGCTCATTGATGCTACCTACAACACTAAGACACTCAATGTAATTAAAATGAACTAAACTCTGTCTGAACAGGCCTTGGAAGGCTCAACAGTACAAACTGGCTGTCTTGTCATTCTCAGCCCACAGGTGTCACTGGATATGGATAGGGAGGGGCATGTGGTCAGCACACCGCTCTACTGGCCATATGTCAGTTTACAAGACTGGAGCTGCTATTTCTCAATCAAGAAGTTCCTCAGTTTACCTCAAAAGGGATGAGTGCACCCCCCTTGCCAACAGCACTTGGCAGACTGGATGGTCATCCATCCTAGTGCTAGCCCAGCCCAACAGAGCTCAACTTTGGTGATCTGACCGGAACCGGTGTTACCACTGCAGCAAGGCCATTGGCGCCCAGTGTAATTACACTACTGACCATTAAAATTGCTACACCAAGAAGAAATGCAGATGATAAACCGGTATTCATTGGACAAATATATTATACTAGAACTGACATGTGAATACATTTTCACGCACTTTGGGTGCATATATCTTGAGAAATCAGTACCCAGAACAACCACCTCTGGCCGTAATAACGGCCTTGATACGCCTGGGCATTGAGTCAAACAGAGCTTGGATGACGTGTACAGCTACAGCTGCTCATGCAGCTTCAACACGATATAACAGGTCATCAAGAGTAGTGACTGGCGTATTGTGACGAGCCACTTGCTCGGTCACCATTGACCAGACGTTTTCAATTGGTGAGAGATCTGGAGAATGTGTTGCCCAGGGCAGCAGTCGAACATTTCCTGTATCCAGAAAGGCCCGTACAGGACCTGCAACCTGCGGTCTTGCATTATCCTGCTGAAATGTAGGGTTTCGCAGGGATCGAATGAAGGGTAGAGCCACGGGTCGTAACACATCTGAAATGTAACGTCCACTGTTCAATGTGCCGTCAATGCGAGCAAGAAGTGACCGAGACGTGTAATCAATGGTGATACGCCAGTATGGCAATGACGAATACACGCTTCCAATGTGCGTTCACTGCGATGTCGCCATACACGGATGCGACCATCATTATGCTGTAAACAGAGCTTGGATTTATGCGAGAAAATGACGTTTTGTCATTCGTGCACCCAGGTTCGTCGTTGAGTACATCACTGGAGGCGCTCCTGTCTGTGATGCAGCGTCAAGGGTAACCGCAGACATAGTCTCCGAGCTGATAGTTCATGCTGCTGCAAACGTCGTCGAACTGTTCGTGCAGATGGTTGTTGTCTTGCAAACGTCCCCATCTGTTGACTCAGGGATCGAAACGTGGCTGCACGATCCGTTACAGCCATGCGGATAAGATGCCTGTCATCTCAACTGCTAGTGATACGAGGCCGTTAGGATCCAGCACGGCGTTCCGTATTACCCTCCTGAACCCACCGATTCCATATTCTGCTAACAGTCATTGGATCTCGACCAACGAGAGCAGCAGTGTCGCGATACGATAAACCACAATCGCGATAGGATACAATCCGACCTTTATCAAAGTCGGAAACGTGCTGGTAAGCAATTCTCCTCCTTACACAAGGCATCACAACAACGTTTCACCAGGCAACGCCGGTCAACTGCTGTTTGTGTGTGAGAAATTGGTTGGAAACTTTCCTCATGTCAGCATGTTGTAGGTGTCGCCACCGGCGCCAACCTTGTGTGAATGCTCTGAAAAGCTAATCATTTGCATATCACAGCATCTTCTTCCTGTTGGTTAAATTTCGCGTCTGTAGCACGTCATCCTCATGGTATAGCAATTTTAATGTCCAGTAGTGTATTTCTTGAAAATGTTACATACACACAGAAAATCGTACTGCAAATCTTATTCCTTAGTTCACTGAAATATAAACAGAAAATCGTATTGCCTAACTAATTGAAATTATTTATATACTGAAGTGCCAAGAAACAGGTACACATTCCTAACATCGTGTAGGGCCCCTGTGAGCACAAAGAAGTGCCGCAACATGATGTAGCATGGATTCAACTAATGTATGAAGTAATGATGGAGGGAATGTACACTATGCATGCTGCATGTGTGTCCATAAATCCGTAAGAATACAATGGGGTGCAGATCCCTTCTGAAGAGCACGTTGCAAGGCATCCCAGGTATGCTCAATAATGTTTATGTCTGGGGAGTTTGGTGGCCAGTGGAAGTGTTTAAACTCAGAAGAGTGCTCCCTTAGCCACTCTGTAGCAATTCTGGACGTGTGGGGTGTCGCATTGACCTGTTTCAATTGCACAAGTCCGTCAGAATGCACAGTGGACATGAACTGATGCCGGTAATCAGACAGGATGCTTATGTACGTGTCAGAGCCGTATTTAGACGTATCTGGGGTCCCATATCACTCCAACTGCCCATGCCCCACGTCATTAGAGAGCCTCCAGCAGCTTGAACAGTCTACTGCTGACATGCAGGTCCATGAATTGATGAAGTTGTGTCCATATCCATACACGTCCATCCAATGAATAAAATTTGAAATGAGACCCATCCGACGAGGCAGCATGTTTCCAGTCATCAACAGTCCAATTGTCAGTGTTTACAGTCGCAGGCGAGGCATAAAGCTTTCTGTCGTGCAGTTATCAGGGGTACACGAGTGGAGCTTCGGCTCTAAAAGACCATATTGATGAAGTTTCATTGAATGGTTCGCACCCTGACACTGGTTGATAGCCCGGCACTGAAATCTGCAGCAATTTGCAAAAGGTCTGCAATTTTGTCACGTCGAACGAATCTCTTCAGTCGTCATTTGTCCCGTTCTTGCAGGATCTTTTCCCAGCCTTAGCGATGTCGGAGACTTAATGTTTTATCTGATTCCTGATATTCGTGGAACGCTCGTGAAATGGTCGACGGGAAAATTATCACTTCAGCGCTACCTCAAAGATGCTGTGTTCCATCGCTCCCGTGCCGACTATAACACCACTTTCAAACTCACTTGAATCGTGATAACCTGTCATTGTAGCAGCAGTAACTGATCTGACAACAGCGCCTGACACTTGTTGTCTTATATAGGCGCTGCTGACTGCAGCGCCGTATTCTGTCTGTTTACATATATCTGTATTTGAATACATATGCCTACACGAGTCTCTTCGGCGCTTCAGTGCAAATGAAACACACACTGAAATAGAAAATCGCATTCTGCTACTTATAAGACTGTATCCATAGCTTCTGGCTCTTGGCCTCGATACATACCTCTACATTTCCTTCCTCGTCCGTAGGAAAGCCTAGAAGAGCAAAGAATTTGTCTGAATGGAACATGTTACGAAAAATAAATGTATACACATTCCTCAGCCCTCATTATTAGAAACACAATACATTACGTGAACAAAAAATATTTTCTCTAAGTGCTACGTTTTCCAAAAAAATAAAAAATAAGAAAATGCACTTGCATTCTTCCTGCAGTGACTCGATTATTATTGTTGGAGTCTGTTGCTGCCATAGCCTCTCAGCCTCCAGCTGCATATCTAGATCAGCTACCATCACAGGTATGAAGGCTACAACAGGAAGAAAATAAGAAGGGCTGTAATACGAGCTACAGAATAAAAATTTCTCACACACTACAGTTACAGTAGCGAACCCTTCAAAAGCTCGGTAGTATGGAGGCATGCCTCTATCAACTAGGACCTAAACAGTTGCTGAAATTATGGGGGACACAGGCACATTGAATGAATAGAAGGCGTTTGCTGCTGCTACTGCTGCTGATGCTGATGCTGTCTCTGGAAACTGCCCTTCATTTTCTTTTTCTCGGAAAAAAATGGGCAATAGAACACTCAAGCAACGGCACAGGCGAACTGACGATGACAGAATGAGAGCGACTGCACCATGACGATGGTTTATATAACGTCTACCCCCTCCACCCACCATTTCTCCCAGGAAGCCAATAGGAGCGCTGCATTTCTCCCCACCTGGTGACGAATGCTGGTCTAAGCACACAAGAAAAGTTGTTGCTGGTCTGCTGATGACGTATTTCATACCCTTTTGTATGTGGGTTCTGGTGCGCTCTGTAAATACCCACTTGTTCCACTGATACATTCTTTGTGTTGGACGCGCTCGTCGATCCGGCCAGAGTGTCTGCTTCCGGTCAAGAGTTCACTCTGTGGCGAGCTGTGGCCGCTGACAGACGTGTCTCTTCAAGGTCCCAGTTTACACCTTCGCCTCTTGTTGCAAACTACTGTTGATGTTGCATTTAGCAATATTTTTACGTGATGTAGGATCGACTTCACAGTTTGGACTTCGTGCATTTGCGCTCATTCATTTTACTTTCAATTAATAAACAATATTCTCAGTCTGTGTTCTAGTCTGACGGTATTCCTCGAAATAAAAAGTGTTTAAATGTTCCTATGTCATCTACAAATTAAAAAAAACTGTGTGAAATATTTAACACAGTGCCATATTGCTTAGACAATATACAATAACCTCACAAATTGTTTAAGGGGCTCCGGAAAGGCTCAAAATCATGAAAAGTTCAAGTTTTACTTTTTTGCGTTTTCTGAATCTGCAGACTATTACCTTTTAATAGATATATAATTTATTCAATTCCGAAGACTACAACTATTTTTAAATTTTTTTTGAAATGTGTTCTACATGGGCGTGACCCACTGTGGCGCTGTTAAACCGCTGACAAATGGTGTTATTATTAACGTCCGTGTTCATCAGGTACATTTTAGTGGTGTGAGATAAAGTATGTGTTGTGGCTAACCTGTGATGGTTCAATATATATCGCTGGAGTGATTGTCGATTGTTTCATGTTTATTTACTCTGTCGTTATCTCGAAAATATTCGTAATTAATTCTGTTTCTTGAGTCTGTGTTTTGTTGAAGTATAATAATGAGTAAAAGTAAAGTTGCTGTTGCGACTTTCAATGATGGCAACATTGTAAGGTGCAAGGTATTTAGAAATATGGGAATGAAGATAGGTTCTAACATGGTACGAGCGATGCTTGCTTTAGACAAGGAACGCCTTCGGGCTGCAGACAGATCTGTAAAGAGTCTAGAAATACAAGCAAGAGTAAACAGGAGGAGGAACAAGAGGAAGCTGGAGGAGGAGTTTGCAGAGGATGAAGATAATCCATCCTATGGACCTGGAATGCACTAAAAAGTTAATCCAATCTTTGTGGCTCGATTCCCAAAACTTTTATTTTCTCATACTAATTACATGTTTTCTAAGGATCTTTCAAACATATTTGTTTCAAACTTTCAGTAAATGTTACACAGTACCTTCTGCATAATTTAACACAGCCTTTTTACAAAAAAACTGTATATTTTTAAATATATAAATAAAAATTGCAAAAAAATGTTGTGAATTTTCATTACAATTGAAAAGAAAATCATCTTTAATAACTGAACTAAAATTTTGTAAAATCCCTGTGTTAAGTTGTAGCCCATATTCCAATAAGTAATCTGTAAGAAGTTCAACTTCCTACCTCAAATACTTTGTGAGGAAAGATGTAATTTATAAGCGTTATTTTAACATTGCAAGTATAGGGCGTTCTGGAGCCCCTTAAGTATTCCAACTACGGCACAGTGTTTTGTGAGCAAGTGTATTTAAAGCAGTTTTGTGATATATTCAGTTTGTGAAGCGAATTGTTTAATTCATATTTCCTGTGGCACATCTTCGGAAGCAACAACATCTGCAGAGTTTTGTGACATCTTCAATATATGTATGTGACAATATTCTGCACATCGTTTAAACACCAGATTTAATAACTCCTGAAGCGTTTCGTGTTCAATGACAATGGGTATCCGTGTGCCACAAAGAAAGAAAGGTCGCCTGGGAGGCGGAAGGCTGAGGTATTTTCCCACACGGCAGGAAGTGCTTATCGCAGTTACCGGTGGGCGGTGGCTAGTAGCCGTTGCTGTGAGCGCAGAAGAAGCTCCTTCCAGTGGTCGCGTCTCTGGGGCATGGAGTGCACCTAAGGAAGTTTTTCAGGTATATTTAGGGCGATCTCTAACAGTGTAATTGCATGGTTCCTTTCGCTATCAAAATAAAAAGAAAAGTTACCACAATTTTTTTTACATCGTTTAAATTGTTTAAGCACGAGCATCAGTTTCGAGGTGTGTTGAGATTTCAGAAATAAATAAATAATATTCTTAAACAAATTGTTTAAACAATGCCTTATGCACAGTACATACCATCGTGAGGTCCTTCCAGTACAGCAGCTTGACACAGACTGAGCGAATTTTCCGTCATTTTCCCCAGGGCGCCATCTTGGATTATGTCATAGGAGGGGGAGATTCGGGAGTGAGGTGGAAGCTGGGAGTTCTCTGAGGGGTATCCACATGCCATGAAGTCATCAGAGGGTGGGGTAATTAATTGACCAGTTAATTAATTTGTTTCATTAATTTGATATCAACTTGATATCAAAACTGCCCTAGAACCGGCTTTGTCCCACTATGTGTGTGTAAGAGTATGTACTGGTTTTCTGAACTTCCACTTCCTGTAAGAGCATCATAAATTTCACTGTGTGAAAAATATGCGCAATTATTGACATGTCCTGCTTTCATAGTAAAAATGGACTGTGAAGAAGAAACCATAACAGCACATTTAGAGTATTATATATGTGTTTAAAATTCATATTTAAAAATACATAGCCTATGTTGCAATAGTGCAGCACGACGTCTGTGTTTTTTGGGTACTGCGTGGTAAGAATTAGTGAAAGGGCACGTTACAGTTGACCAAGGTAAAAAGACACAGATCGTAAATCAGTTCCAGTGTATTTGATTAATACCTATAGGTTTATTTATTGTTACTTCGAACGGAACTGTGAGTCGCTTAAGTTCGTTGGGTAAATCTGTTGGGTTCATCGTTATAGAGGTATGGGGGAGACGTTTCCTGCTGTTATATCTGCGAGGATAGTAGCTTCAGTGACATTATTTCGTGCAGTATTAATCTGCGGACGGGTAGCATTACAAACCATCGGCCACTTCAGATTTTTCCGTTGTATTCTAAACGTTAGCAGATAAGCCATAAAGACAGCTTTCGTAGTATATATGTTTTCCGGTAAATTCGACTGTGAGGAAAAACCAAACCAGCATATTGTTGTGCAAGCAACTAGTTTTAAATTATGAAAATCGAGAAACAATATATACGTTTGAAGCAATTGGTCTAATGGTTTACATTGCCTGCTATCGTAGTTCAAACCGTTTGCGAGACAGAAAACGAAATCTCACGTTATCACAGCACAGAACGGAATCTACTTTCTCGCTGTTGGTTTTAACAGAAAACGGTACATTTAAAAAAATATATTGCCTATGCCAGTCTGGATGTTTGTTAGAGTATGCTATACAAAAAATTGAAGTAAACTGGCAAGATACTTTCGAGGTTTCTGGAAACAATTTTTCCCCTTTGCATACTAATATAGACGATAAAAGTGTTCCAGTACTCCATCCAAGATGTAGAAGACCCCTTTTAGAGAAGAACTGTACACATCTCCGCAGGCGTCGTTCTCCCCTGTCATCTATGGCCTGAGGTACATCACAGATACCTCGGCGCCGGTTTTGGATACCGCCATTTAAACACGGTGGGACCCGAACAGTTTACAAACTTTTCCGTTCCGGAAATTCTTCCATCCTTGGTCCGAAGGCTAATTAATGGTCAAGGCCTTTTGGACGAGAGATACATATCTCGGTTTCCGCATTACGACAACGAATGTGCTGTTTCCCGTGTTTTCCAGACGCATTTTGTGTACGCTCCGCTAGTATTGCTGCCGTCTGTCATCTATAAATGACTATTGAACGTCGACGTTGAACATAGGCGGTGGTCACATTAACGTGAGTCGACCGTGTATTGCAGTTCGGTAAATATTGCTTTTTGGGGTTACCATTTACCTTGCAGACATGTAACGGTGTAGAATTGAATAAGTTTATAAATTGGTTACTTGTGTATCCTGTTGTTGGAACGACCGGGGAAGTAAAGGAACAGCGCTCTGAGTGAAGAGGAAGCCTTGGCCCTGGTGTACACTAGTCGGAGCATTATTATAGTGTTAGACCAGGAGACCCGTGTCCCCGCTCTTTTCTCCGCCCCGTAATTACCAATTGGACAGTTAGGATGAGGGCTTAGGGGTTGCACATCTACATTTTGCACACAAGTAAGTGCTGAACTCTAGCTTCGACTATGGAGATCATAAAGGCGGTTCATGTACGTTACAAAAGAATTATCTGTCACAGAAACAACTGAATGAGTGAGTGTCAGTAGGAAGCCTTTGAATTCTTCAAGATGCAAATATTTCGATGGATGTTCGTTCTTCAGTTTTTTACTACCATTACCTAACTTAGAACATATTGGCTGTGTTGTAGATACAGAGAGTGGTGCCTTCGCGCCCGGTCGCAAGGAGATGTTTCGCGGCGCGTCTTGAGGTTGCATGGTGCAGCGGCGGCGAGAACAGACCGTCTGCCGCAGAGGGCAGGCATTACCAGGTCATTCCTGCCTGCTACGGCTGCGTTGCGTGCGCACGCAACTGCTAACTGGATTTCGGCTGCAGTTTACCGCCTGCAGAAAGGCGGCCGATCCATTATTCCGTGTCATTTTGGGGACTCCGCATCGACTAAATTCCTCGCTAAAACATTTCAGAATGGTGCTCAGTGGCCATGCTTGTTGGGTTTCGCATTATACATTTATTTGAGATAGATAGCGACAACGTTGTCAACATTATTTGAATAAAGACGTTCTATCAAAGGAAAAAAGGCGGAGACAAGCTCATCTCGTATATTCTGATGCGTGGAATCTAAGAGCTGCAGCAGTTTACTTTTAAATTGTAGACTTATTGCCAAATTTCACAATAACAGAGCGACATATTGCCTTTTGTTTCAGCAGAGTCACTTCGAAAGAATTGCCAAATTTCACAATAACAGAGCGACATATTGCCTTTTGTTTCAGCAGAGGCACTTCGAAAGATTTGTCTTCATAATCAGTTTAAGCTGCTCATATTTGTTCCCTGTGAGGGTTCCTACATTTTCCTCGGTATTTCAAATGGTTCAAATGGCTCTAAGCACTATGGGACTTAACATCTGAGGTTCATCAGTCCCCTAGACTTAGAACTACTTAAACCTAACTAACCTAAGGACATCACACACATCCATGCCCGAGGCAGGAATCGAACCTGAGACCGTAGCAGCAGCGCAGTTCCGGACTGTAGCGCCTAGAACCGCTCGGCTACAGCGGCCGGCTGAAGTACAGGACATATCAAGAAACAAAAGAATTGAGAAACAAAATGTTACAAAGTTCAAAAGATTTTGAGAAAATCTTCTGAACCACAGGCTCATGTCAAAGACATCGGTTTGCATTACGATTTTGGAGCATATATACTGTGCTACAACGTTATGAAGTACCTCGAAGAAACCGATCTGTTGACACGTGACCAGCACGTATTCGTAAAATATCGTTCTCGTGTAAAATAACTGGCTCTGTACTCATACGGACTATAGAGTGTTAACGACAGGGTATCTTAAGTTGATTCCATACTTCTCAAGTTCCAGAAAAACTTTGACTCCGTTCCTTACAAGTAGCTTATCACTAAGTTGTGTGACCATGGAATATTATCTCAGTAGTGCGACTGGGCTCGTGGTTTTCTGTCAGATTGGTCACAGTTCGTAATAATTGACTGTCAGTCATCGAGTGAAACAGAAGTTATAACTGGCGTTCATAAAGGAGGTATTATAAGCGCTTTGCTGTTCCTAATCCACGTAAACGATTTAGGAGACAATTCAGGAGGCCTTCTAATACTGGCTGTAGACGATTATGTCATTTACCGTCCAATAACGCCATCAGAACATCAAAAAGAAATTTAAAATAATTTAGAGAAGATATCTGTGTTCTCCGGAAGATGGCCTTTGTATTTAAAGAGTAAAAAGCGTAAGTTCCCCCATAGCAGACTAACAAAATTCGAAAAATTTCGGTTACACTATAAGTCACATCAGTTTATAGGTTTTTCGATTCAGCAAAACACCTGGATACTACAAATATGAACAACTTTAGTTGGAATCTTCACATAGAAAATGCTATGAGTATATCGAACAAAAGACTGTGAATTTTAGAGGATGCAATAGATCTGATAAAGAAACTGCCTACACTACGCTTGTCCGTCATATACTGGAAAACAGGTGCACAGTATGGAATTCTGAAATTTTGAATGATCTGAATAACCGAACAACACCCATTGGGATTTTTTGTGATCTCTCAAATGCTTTTGATTGTGTAAATCATGAAATTCTGCTAGACAAGCTCAAGTATTGTGGCATGAGTGGGACAGTGCACAAATGGTTTAATTCGTACCTAACTGGAAGAGTGCATAAAGTTGAAATAAGCAGTTCTCATAATATGCAAAGATCAGCACATTCCTCAAACTGGGAAACTATCAAGAATGGGGTTCCACAAGGGTCGGTCTTGGGTCCTTTGTTGTTCTTAATATATATTAATGACTTGCCATTCTATATTCATGAAGAGGTAAAGTTAGTTCTCTTTGCTGATGATACAAGTATAGTAATCACACCTGACAAACAAGAATTAACTGATGAAATTGTCAATAATGTCTTTCAGAAAATTACTAAGTGGTTCCTTGTAAACGGAGTCTCACTGAATTTTGATAAGAGACAGTACATACAGTTCCGTACAGTAAATGGTATGACGCCATTAATAAATATAGATCTTAATCAGAAGCATTTAGCTAAGGTAGAATATTCAAAATTTTTAGGTGAGTCCATTGATGAGAGATAAATTGGAAGAAACACATTGATGATCTGCTGAAGCGTTTGAGTTCAGCTGCTTATGCAATAAGGGTCATTGCAAATTTTGGTGATAAACATCTTAGTAAATTAGCTTACTACGCCTATTTTCACTCATTGCTTGCATATGGCATCATATTTTGGGGTAATTCATCACTGAGGAATAAAATATTTATTGCATAAAAGCGTGTAATCAGAGTAATAGCTGGAGTCCACCCAAGGTCATCCTGCAGACATTTATTTAAGGATCTAGGGAAATTCACAGTAGCTTCTTAGTATATATACTCTCTTATAAAATTTGTTATTAACAACCAAACCCAATTCAAAAGTAATAGCAGTGTGCATAACTAAAATACTAGGAGAAAGGATTATCTTCACTATTCAAGATTAAATCTAACTTTGGCACAGAAAGCGGTGAATTATACTGCCACTAAAGTCTTTGGTCACTTACCAAATAGTATCAGAAGTCTGACAGATAACCAACAAGTATTTAAGACGAAATTAAAAGAATTTCTGAATGACAACTCCTTCTACTCCATAGAGGAATTTTGAGATATAAATTAAGAAGAAAAGAAAAAAATAAACAAAAAATTATATAAAAAACAAACAAAAAATTAAAAGTTGTTATATTAACTTAATTATGTTGTTAAATTAACTTAATTATGTCATGTATTGGAAAATTTGACTCGTTCCACATCATTACGAAATATCGTATTCATGATCCATGGAACTAGTATTAATCTAATCTAATCTCTAATCTACCTAGAGAGGACTAACGGAGATCGTCGAAGGACAGCTAGTTTTGTAGTGTCGTAACATATGGTAAAGAGTGTCACGGATGTGGTAAGTAACTGAGGTCAGAATCATTTTAAAAAGCCGTTTATAATCAACTTTTTTCTGTTTTAGTTCTTCTTGTTTCCGTGCTTGGTAAGAAAAAGTTGGAAGGGAATTTCACCTTATGCAAGGCACCCGTTTTATAGTTTTGTTTTACGCAGACATGTTTCACGACTTTCTGTGCTATCTTTTTATAGGATTTCTTCGTTTATTTTCATTCTCAACCGGTATGAGTTGTGTGTAAGGGTACCTTTTCATCTACCATAGGCGTGCATTCCTTCGCTTGTAACGGTTTTTTCACTTTGTGGTGTTGTTTCATTTACTTGTGTCACGTAAAGGTACTTATATTCGAGAGCGGAACTGTAGTGAAATGATCTGAAAGTGGTTCTATGAACCCTTTTCCAAGCACCTAAGTGTGAATGGCAAAGCAGTCATTTAAATGTAGATGTGGAACACACACAAAAAGAGATCCACATGAGACCTAAGTCATAGGTGTGTACAACAACACACCAGAATAAGTGATTAGGGTAAAAATGAGGAGGTACACACAGAGGGTAGGTAGCACCTTCTCGTGTGAAAGAAAAAGCTGGTGTGACAAGCCAAGTCTACGAAAAAAAGTTTCCAAGAAAGATGAAACGCTATGTGTCTCAATAGCTTCAAAGGTCACACTGTAAACGTTTGAGTGAGTTAAAACGAGGCAGTTTGATCGGTATGGGTAAATGGGTTTGTCATATCATGACATTTCTGGTCTCACGGGGCATTTTGCTGCATCAGTATAGCGTGTATGGAAGCAGTAGATAGAAGATGGTCGTTTGCAGCAATGTACTGTGATCACAGCACAGAATGATCGATACATTGTCGGCACGGACCATTCAGTTTCTTCCACAGTGTCGGTAGGTTACTGCAGGGCACTGGAAAGAATGAGGACCTGTCTTGATCGACAAGGTATTCACTGGAGAAAGTGACGACATTGCATTGGTTTCCTTTGCACGGTGAACTCCTTGCCCTCCAATAATAGTGTGAACGCTGTCGCTTGACGAAATGACTCTCTTCAGACTAGTTTCGCTACAACGCTGATGGGCACGTTAATGTTAGAATCTGTCTTAACGATCACAATGGACAGCCTTCATCACCGAGCGGCTTAATAAACAAACCCTGAATTTGATCTTTGAGGGCGCCATTGTAATCTCGATTCTTACATTCAGCTAGATGTCATAATGGTTAAACCACTAGACTCCCATTCGCCAGGGAAAAAGTTGAAATCACCAACAGGCCAACCAGTTATACGTTTTCTGTAGTTTCTCTCAATGGATTAAGGCATGAACTGAGAAAGTTGCTTTGAAAGGAAATTGTTGCCATACTTTTGCTTTCCGAGTTTCTTCTCCCCTTCTGGTAAAATCGTCTAAGATACGATAGTAAACAACAACTACTTTTACGTTCTGCGTACTGATGGGAATAAAAACAGCAACTGTTACATCAGCAGGGTCTTAGAACACGAGGAACTGTCTCTGGCATCTTTCAGGGGACTCCCTTTCGCGTATTTCGCTAGGATAATGCTACATAATTGTACATTCCTGTTTCAAAAACAACCAGAAGCACTGCTTTAGTGAACTGAACGACAGTGAAATACATCGCCACTATAGGTTTCTGTGATGTATATGAGCGGCGACATGTCTGTCACGGTTTTCCGCAAACGACTGTTCGTTCTTTGTAAACTCGCACACAAACGCGATGCCACGATATTTACGGTGTGTCACTGAAATACGTCAAAGATTCGCACCACACGAAAGTTGCGAATTCAAAAATCACCTTCGTAGTCATAATCATTTGTGTCTTGTGAAGTATCTAGGCCGTGACATATAGCTAGTTTAAGTTAGATACATCATTCTTGGTGTTCAGTTTACACAAACTGTTGCGTACACCAAATATGCTTGGCGTCCAAACTCCTACCACAGAAGCCACTTGCCGTTACTGAGGTGACTTGCTTCGCACGCAGCGGGTAATCAGCTCCGTCACAGGACAAACTACGTAGTTACGAACGGAAATTTAATGCAACACAGATTCAGATGCGCTTAACCATAATGTTCTAAAAGAACTTTGAAAGTGCTTAATTGAGTATGACGATGAGGATGATGATGCGTCGCACAAACTTTTATCACAAATATATCTTCGAATACTAACTACTTTCTGATTCTAGTTAACGATGACTGAAGACACAAGGGAATTAAAGACATCAACTCCCGGTGGTTCAAAATGGCTCTGAGCACTATGGGACTTAACTTCTGAGATCATCAGTCCCCTAGAACTTAGAACTAGTTAAACCTAACTAACTTAAGGAGATCACACACATACATACCCGAGGCAAGATTCGAACCTGCGACCGTAGCGATCGCGCGGTTCCAGACTGTAGCGCCTAGAACCGCTCGGCCACTCCAGCCGGCAACTCCCGGTGGGTATTGATTTATATCAATGGGTCAAGTTTAAAATTTCTGCTGGACCAGTATTCGAATCAAGATCTGGTGCTTACATGGCAGATATGCTGCCCATCCCACCATCCAGACACAGTGGTCACAACACGAACTACCCTATCACGACTCCCATTAGATCCAAATTCTCAACTTGTACCACACATTACTGATTTGGTGTCTCTGCTCATCAGTCTCTTTACTCGCGCTATCTTGCCTGTTTCCATAAGAGCTCGAGCTTGGTGTGCATCTGCATTGGAGGGATCATTGGCTGTCATCGTCTTGTATATAACACAATGACTGACTAAATTTTCGAACTTACGGTCTGGCTCTTCTGGCAATGACAGTAGATATGTCATGGCTATGTTAACACATGTACGCTATGACACTTGGCGGATAAGGAAATGCTGCATAACTTGGAGGCACGGAAGATAATGACCGCATGTAGCTGTGTGTGTGCTTAAATCTGCGTTGGAGGACGAATGCTTATTTCTGAACTATTTGTCTGACGCAGACGGCAGAAGGGTAAAGCGCGGTTATGTGCGCCCTCTGTGGCGTTAGACTGTTAAGTGAATGGCGCCGCACTGGGGAATGGCCTTGTCTTGAGGCACCCTTTGTGTGTACTGTCTCTACCGGCAGACACTGCACAAACTCTAGTTAATAAAGGGTGGTCATAAACAGTCTGGATAGCTTGTAAGTGAGTTGGAGGGAAGGTTGTGCAGAGAAACAACTTTTGAATGCATTACGGGAACAGCAGTGATCAATGTCTTATAAATAATTACTATTAAAAACAGTCTTGATCACGATTTATTTAACAAGGTGACCGGTTTCGACCACTACTGTGGTCATCTTCAGACCATTGAGTAGGAACCTCTTTCTGTTGGCGAAGCGCTAGTGATTCTCCAACAGAAAGAGGTTCCTACTCAATGGTCTGAAGATGACCACAGTAGTGGTCGAAACCGGTCACCTTGTTAAATACACTCCTGGAAATTGAAATAAGAACACCGTGAATTCATTGTCCCAGGAAGGGGAAACTTTATTGACACATTCCTGGGGTCAGATACATCACATGATCACACTGACAGAACCACAGGCACATAGACACAGGCAACAGAGCATGCACAATGTCGGCACTAGTACAGTGTATATCCACCTTTCGCAGCAATGCAGGCTGCTATTCTCCCATGGAGACGATCGTAGAGATGCTGGATGTAGTCCTGTGGAACGGCTTGCCATGCCATTTCCACCTGGCGCCTCAGTTGGACCAGCGTTCGTGCTGGACGTGCAGACCGCGTGAGACGACGCTTCATCCAGTCCCAAACATGCTCAATGGGAGACAGATCCGGAGATCTTGCTGGCCAGGGTAGTTGACTTACACCTTCTAGAGCACGTTGGGTGGCACGGGATACATGCGGACGTGCATTGTCCTGTTGGAACAGCAAGTTCCCTTGCCGGTCTAGGAATGGTAGAACGATGGGTTCGATGACGGTTTGGATGTACCGTGCACTATTCAGTGTCCCCTCGACGATCACCAGTGGTGTACGGCCAGTGTAGGAGATCGCTCCCCACACCATGATGCCGGGTGTTGGCCCTGTGTGCCTCGGTCGTATGCAGTCCTGATTGTGGCGCTCACCTGCACGGCGCCAAACACGCATACGACCATCATTGGCAGCAAGGCAGAAGCGACTCTCATCGCTGAAGACGACACGTCTCCATTCGTCCCTCCATTCACGCCTGTCGCGACACCACTGGAGGCGGGCTGCACGTTGTTGGGGCGTGAGCGGAAGACGGCCTAACGGTGTGCGGGACCGTAGCCCAGCTTCATGGAGACGGTTGCGAATGGTCCTCGCCGATACCCCAGGAGCAACAGTGTCCCTAATTTGCTGGGAAGTGGCGGTGCGGTTCCCTACGGCACTGCGTAGGATCCTACGGTCTTGGCGTGCATCCGTGCATCGCTGCGGTCCGGTCCCAGGTCGACGGGCACGTGCACCTTCCGCCGACCACTGGCGACAACATCGATGTACTGTGGAGACCTCACGCCCCACGTGTTGAGCAATTCGGCGGTACATCTACCCGGCCTCCCGCATGCCCACTATACGCCCTCGCTCAAAGTCCGTCAACTGCACATACGGTTCACGTCCACGCTGTCGCGGCATGCTACCAGTGTTAAAGACTGCGATGGAGCTCCGTATGCCACGGCAAACTGGCTGACACTGACGGCGGCGGTGCACAAATGCTGCGCAGCTAGCGCCATTCGACGGCCAACACCGCGGTTCCTGGTGTGTCCGCTGTGCCGTGCGTGTGATCATTGCTTGTACAGCCCTCTCGCAGTGTCCGGAGCAAGTATGGTGGGTCTGACACACCGGTGTCAATGTGTTCTTTTTTCCATTTCCAGGAGTGTAAATTGTGATCAAGACTGTTTTTAATAGTAATTAGAGAAACAACTGTTAAGAAAAAGTTCGACAGATTTCCGAGTTATTTAGTGTTGAAGTCAGCCAATCAGATCGTTGCGCGTGCAAATTCAAGCGGCAAACGTGATACAGGTTCTATCATTTGCTCTCACAGCGCAGATGATAGAGCACGAGAGTGCTCAGCCTTTGGCTTGGGTTCGATCCGTACTGTTGTGTCACGGCAAGTTTTAGTATCGATCTCTTGTTCAGTTTTAGGAACCCAAACGAAGAACACGTTTCGCGACACCATCTCTGGCGGGCCGCTTGAAACTACATTGGCAACAGCCTCATTGGCTAACTTCAGTGTTAATTAACTTGGAACCGTTGAAACATAACGACTTTTGCCGGCCGCGGTGGCCATGCGGTTCTAGGCGCTACAGTCCGGAGCCGCGCTGCTGCTACGGTCGCAGGTTCGAATCCTGCCTCGGGCATGGGTGTGTGTGATGTCCTTAAGTTAGTTAGGTTTAAGTAGTTCTAAGTTCTTGCGGACTGATGACCACAGCAGTTGAGTCCCATAGTGCTCAGAGCCATTTTGAACCATAACGAATTTTCTTCTTAACATTATTTCTCAGCACAGACCACCCTGCAGGACCCTTACAAGCTTATCAGACTGTTACTGACCACCCTGATGTGATATTCAAAAGTGATAAGGAGAATTTTCAAGAGAAAGATTAAAGCTAATACAGAACAGAGAACATTATTAAAGGTCACTGCAATCCACAGCCGAATAATTTGAAATGTTCTCGTATATTGCATCAGGTGTTGTCTTCTAAATGGTGCGCCATTTCGCTAAGCTGTGTGCAGCCTTAACCCTTTGACTACCAATTTTATTTCAGAAATGTAAATTTGTGGTTTTTAAATTAATATCCTAATTAGAAACAATAATATGAAACGAATATTTCCCGCCGTTTCTTTTTCTAATAGGATTGGGCCTAGAGAGTGGAGGATAGAACATACAGGGTTCTTCCAGATTTCAGAACACTGTGCATAAACTACAAGACAAAACAAACACACATCAGTGGACAGAGAATCTCTCTCCAAGTCCGCAACTCACACTGCAGTTGTTCAAATGGTTCAAATGGCTCTGAGCACTATGGGACTTAACATCTATGGTCATCAGTCCCCTAGAACTTAGAACTACTTAAACCTAACTACCCTAAGGACAGCACACAACACCCAGCCATCACGAGGCAGAGAAAATCCCTGACCCCACCGGGAATCGAACCCGGGAACCCGGGCGTGGGAAGAGAGAACGCTACCGCACGACCACGAGATGCGGGCGCAGTTGTTCAATATGGGCTTCGTTTGTGTGGAGGCAAACATCAATTCGTGGGTGCAAGCCACAGACGCGATTTGTCCGGGAAGGCGCGAAGGAATCCCGCATTGCGAATCTGGTAATTAGCTTGCTCATTTACAGGTGTGAACTTTTTCGTTGTGACAGTACAGAGAGTCAGGTTAACAATGAAACTTGGGACCCAAGCGTTTCTTGTCTTTATTTAATGACGCATCATGTAGCCAGATCTCTACAGATTCTTTTAAAACGCAATCCTGGAACCTTCCGGTCTCGTGCAGTCATATTATTAGCTCTATCCTTCGGAAATACGGGGCCATGCGACAGCTGACGTTGTTGTACCTTGTCTGTGTGACACTTGTTAAGAGGGCATGCTTCGTGTACCGACAAGATTGTCTGATCCTATGCTTCCATAATCCTAGATCGTCCTTAACAAAACATAGCAATGCTTTCTTCTTGGACATCATGTGGCATACACACCTGATACTGTGACAACACCTTTTGTATTCTTCCTCTGCATGTGGCGTTGTAGATTCGTTTCGATTTTATGGCACGTCAGATCTAGCAGTGCCCAAAGTACAGCGACAGTAAGTGGAAAAATCCAAACACTTTACTACACCTGAGGAATTGAGACTACACTAAGGTCGGCGGAAAAATAACGTTGGGCAGTAAGCTTTCTGTGCTGCAAATGGCTGACCCTGAGAGTTCACTAACGGCCCTACAACATGTGATCCACATATTTACGAGATATATTTGTGGTATGATTTCGTTTGTAATGAAATAATGATATGTTAATTGCTATTATGTTGTTGTTAGACTGTTACTGCTACATTTTGCAAATTGTCCAGCTTTTCAACACACACTGCTGACTTAAAAAAATTAAAATGTATATAGAATCGAAACATTTAAAAAAGCGCAAAGTATAATCGGTTTTTACAGTTTTCTGTGAAAGTAAACGATCGGAAAAAGAATTTAATTTTCTAAATTAGTTCTCAGAAATTTTTAACGAGTAAACACGTCCTATATCTCGCTTATTCTCATTTTACAATCATCACAAGTTCAAAAGAACTTCTGCTAATAGGTGGAAAATGTTGTTTTCACTCAAGAAGTTATGGAAGAGCCATATTTGTAAAATGTATTTGATTTCGGCAAAGTAACTAAGAGATCTTTCACGATACCTGGGTGGCAACTGAAACTGCAATTTATCTAAGATCGTAGGGTTTACACTGCAGATAGACGATATTCAAGTTTCTCGATGACGAAATTGTAACTCTTCTGCGAATCGGTGCGTAAAGAAATCAACTTGCAAATATCTTCTTTGATCCATTGAACTCGTTTTGACCCCTGTAAGTAACTTCTGATTAGATCTGGTCAAGATACATTTTAAGACAAAAAACACGCACCACGAAGGAATTATATGAATAGGATTGAAATCGGTAGATGTGATGTAGTAGTATGTTCTAAAATATCAGAATTGTCTGAACTGCCTCACGACTGATTTGCATGCAGGCCACATTACGTAGCTGTCTTGCAGACCGTCTAAGGTCTTTTCCGTACAGTCGTCTGAATATTCAAAATGGATACCAAAAAAAGACTAGTAGAGAACACTGCCTTTACAGCAATTAATCCTAATGTAAATTAACAACACGATATTGCAAATACTAGGAAACACTTTATTGGAGATAAGACAGCCCTTAACGCCTGTAAACCCAAATTTATTACAAAAATTGATATCCCAAAGGCATTATCATACTTTTAGAATCTCATACAACTAACTTTGTGCCATATATAAAAACGTAATGCATAGACAAAACTAAATATTTTTATGAACAGGAGATTTTGTGCCAGTGTCTGGACTCCTAAATTTGTATGACAATTCTAAGAATTTTTCCTCTCCAAAAGGTTTTCCCACACCTGCTAAACGTCGTTCCTGTGGCAAGTGGTTTTGCATAAACTGTAACATCGGCAAGCGGTCAATTGAAACCTCATCGTTAAAACCGTATCACCTGTAATTTGCCGGCCGGGGTGGCCAAGCGGTTCTAGGCGCTACACTCTGGAACCACGCGGCCGCTACGGTCGCAGGGTCGAGTCCTGTCTCGGGCATGGCTGTGTATGATGTCCTCAGGTTAGTTATGTTTAAGTAGTTCTAAGTTCTAGGGGACTGATGACCTCAGAAGTTAAGTCCCATAGTGCTCAGAGCCATTTGAACCATTTGAACCAGTAATTTCTCTGTACTTATAATTCATGAACAGTTATTTGTATACGTGTTTCCCTTGTCAACTAACTACGAAAGACATTTAATATAGTTTCCGGAAACACTGTGTGCACGTGTTTAAAACTGAAATGCCATTATGTAGAGAGCAAAAAGTACTTCGAATTGTCAGATAACTTTAGGAGTCCTAGTATGGGCACAAAATCTATTGTTCATGAAAGTATTTAATTTTGCCTCAGGATTACTGTATGATTTATGTCACAGAGGTAGTTGTCTTAGATTCTAATGAGTGTCGCTATGTCTTTGAAACATCATTTACTGTAATAAAGTTCGGTTTACTAATGTTAAGGGCTGTCTCATCCCTATTAACGTCTTTCCTACAATTTGCAACATCATGTTGTAAATTTACATCTTGACCGATTCCAATAAAGAACAGTGTTCTCTGCAGGTCTCTTGTGGTATCCATTTTGTATAGTCAAGTGACGGTACCGCAAAGAGATAGGGGACCTGCAAGACAGCTACATTACTTGGGCTGCATGCAAATCAAGCAAACGCAGTTCATCTCGTTCGAATACTTTTGACCATGATAGTTCTTGCACAGACAAACAAATTATTACAGTCTGAGAGAAACTGGATAATATATTCAAGAGAAAAAGCTTCACAAACTGAGGAATTCAATAACGCATTGGTCCACACTTTGCCCTTATTCAAGCAGTTATTAGGCTTGACGTTGTTTGACAGAGATTTTGGATGTCATCTTGAGGGATATTGTGCCATATAATGTTCGAAACATTCTCAATTGGGGTGAGATCCGGTATTTTGCTGGCCAAAGTAGAGTTTTGCAAGCACGAAGAGAAGCAGTAGATACTCTCGCCGTGTGTGGGCAGACATTATATTGCTGAAATGTAAGCCCAGGATGGCTTTCCATGAACGGTAACAAAACTGGGCTTAGAATACAGCCGACAAACTATTGAGCCGTAAGTGTGCCGCTTATGGCAGCCAAAGGGGTCCTGTTATGGAAAGAAATGGCACCCAAGACCATTGCTCCTAACTGTCGAGCCGTATGGTAGGCGACAGTCACTTCGGTGCCCCAAATTTGTCCGGGGAGTCTCCAGAAGCGTCTTCGGTCTGGAATCTCATTGACTGGAATAGAATTGTCTTCAGTGATGGGTTCCGCTACGATCAAAGCCATAATGACCAGCAGAATTAAATGTTTTTTCAATTCAACGTCACAAGTATGTTGAAATAACGTGCTTGTTGCTTATTTAAGTAAGCACTCAGCTGAACTGATTTAGGGATTTTACAGGAATCCTAAGTCAGTACGGCTCGGTGAGAATTTGAATTCCGTTTCTCTCGAATGAAAGTTCAGAGTATTAGCCACAGCGAGCGTCACCTGTCCTTACGTATACTGTTATACTCATAGTCAAAAAAGTAGTATTTGTGGTATTAATTGCTCCACTTGAGACCTACCATGAAATTAACGAATAGTTTTCGTTGTATTGGCTGAAAATAGGTATTATCGTTGCTTTAAGTCTTCGTGGGTTCCCGGGTTTTTATCCAGCTGAAATCCCGGGAAGATTTAATTAGACTTTGGCACCGGGAGGAAATGAGACATTATGTATTGTCTTTCTTGTTTTTTGCCCTCAGTAGATAAGACAATTAAACGGTTCTGTTATAATGAAATTGGTTGGTTCATTATTGGTTTGACGACTGCCTATTTAACAATGAAATATACACGTTATTGTCAAGCACAGGGAGCCGATCTTACCATGACGATACTCGCGTTCAGTAAACGATTGAACGACCAACAAGAAAACACACAAATACCAATTGGTATCTTAACATCTCTGTCGTTTTTTCCGCACCTCATTCTAAGCTCCGTTGCAGAAAGACATTCGCTGCAGCGTGTAGCTATTTAGTTAAAGAAAGATATAGTGTGACACTTGACAACGACCATTAGTGTTTGTGTTCTTTCAGTCAAACATCTGCGGCTTTTGCGCCTGCGGAACACCGCAATACACGGACCTCTTGGGTATCTCTCAGCTTTTTTTTTCCTTTTAAATGTTTATCGGTATTCAAAGCAGGTGGAGTCCTAAGCAGATTCGTGATGAAAGTCTCTGTACAAATACAAAGTCGTATAATGACTAGAGCTCGAAGAAACTTCCTTGATACCGCAGTAATTAGCATGAAGCAGTATATTTGCTCATTACATTTAAAAGCAATGCACTTTCCGCATCATATTCATGGCATTAGTAACAAGTCATGCCGGTTATATTTCAGTTCCTTTGTTGAAAGCTAAGTTTCATTTTGCTGCGGCGAAAGATTATTAAAAAGAACTTAATTATTCTGGGCAGCTCATAAATCGTTGCAGAACTCATTCAGAGCGAGAATAATTATCTTTGAAGACTATAATGTAAGCTCCGAAATTAAATTAACAAGTTTCTGTTTATTCAGTCCATTTTCTCAGCTCGTCGTCGGCAGATTACGGTGGAATGATGTTGAAGAAAATGGAGTAACGAATTCCCTTTTTAGAAGACTGGTGGGGGACGCAGGTGTTTTACGTGAGAAGAACTCTTCTGACGATTCATTTTGTACGGTACTCTGCGAGGATGTAGTAGGGCTTGTACTGCCTGTTTGAAGATAAGAATTTGTGTGTTTAAAGTATGACTACGCGAAAAAATTTCAACGATAATTTGTCGTGTACTACTTTTATAAATATTTTTCGGTAATCGTACTAGACGTAATGTGATATTATCTTGACCATAGAGTTTACAATAATACTAATAATAATATAACAATTATTATTATTGTTATTATTATTATTATTATTATTGTTATTTTTATGATATTGTGAGACATCTGCATACACATCCGTAAACCTCAACCCACCATACTATGTGTGGTGGAAGCTACTGAGTGTATCAGCATAATTACTCCCGTTCAGCTACCATTCGCGGATGGTATGTTACAAGAAAGACTAACGGTATACATCTCTATATTCTTCTGTCATAACCACTACACAAGATGTACATGGTGATTATAATTAAAGTCAAACTTTCAAAACCCTGTAGAAATAACAGCACTCGTCAGATTAACGTCAAATTGCAACTGAATATTATCAGAGAAGGGGGAAAACGTATGGAAGAAGAAAAAAAATTGTGTGAAAATTGATCAATAGATGTGCACGACACATTTAATTTGGTATAAACAAGCAGGGTACACGGATTTTCCTCCCTTCGCGTCTGCGACCTTCGCCATGACTCTCTTAATGCAGAACTGCGTTCTGCTTGTAAAGCTGTATTACAAGAATGATGAATGTGCACTCATCCCTCTGCAGAAGTTCCGGAGACTGAAGGGTTTGAAAAGAGGCGTTGGTCCGATGACTGCCGCGGGTCTGTAGAAAATGATACGAAAATTCGAAAAGATGATTTCTTTTGGTGTGGAACCAGGTAGATGGAGGAAACAAACTGATTCGACATGAGTGGAAGCAGTGGTCCCAGCAATGCAGGAGGGGACAATTGGGGGTGTGCAAACGTGTAGTGCATGGTGTATTGCCCCAACATTGGACAGACCCATGAACGCGGTGTGTAAAAGTAGTAGGACAAAGCCACTACCACACCACTCTCCTTTGTTTCCTAATTTTTTCAAGATGGTGGATCCAAGATGGCGGGCACAGATGTGGCAACATCGCAGTGACGGCATGGCAGGATGTTCAAATTTTATCTCCACCTCCCCCCTCCTCTCCCATAGAAAATGGCGGAAAGTTCAAATTCCAGCAGGACAATGCAACATATAATGGCTACGTCCACTAACGTAAGAAAGTGGTGGGAAGAAAGTTCACTTGGGCCACCTCCACTAATGTAAGCCATCCGACCACCACCTCTTCCTAGGAATTAGTGCAGAAAGGACTCATCCTGTGTTTGGATGCTGGTTAGGATGGAGGCAAGCCTTTATTTTTTATGCAGTGTTTATTTAAACCATTTGAGGCAGCAGCTGCATCCAATGGGTCCAGCATGAGGTCCAGAGTTCAACTTACTTAGTACACAGTACTGCCACCAGAGGGCACTGTTATCCCTTCCATGGCATAATCAAAGATGGCGGTCTGTGGGAAAAATGGCGGGAAATGGACTCAGCCTGTTCTGTGCTGATGGAAAGAGGAAGGAGTGTTCTTTATTTATTTTGGAACAATTTATTTAGTGATAGATTTCATGTAGTTTATTTATTACACTGATACAAAACACTTGCTCTGACATACTTGGCGCTGAAATACACAGCCTATAGGCCTGCAAACTACTCATAAATCACAGAAATAATGTAGTACACTGATGTACAGACACCTAAACAACTCGTAAACTGACAAAGTAATACATATGTAATATTGTGCAAACACGCTTGCTAACTGTAAACTGTCGAAACAATGCATTGAACAGCATACAGAACTGCAAACTACTCCTAAATCACCAAAATAGTGCAGTTAACTGATGTGTAGACACATTAAATAATTATAAACTGTCTAAAGAATGCATGCTACTTATTTAGGGACAAATTTCACGTAGTTTATTTGTTACACTAATATGTAACACTCACCTTTGCGTGCTTGACGTCACAGTAAATAGTCTACAGACCTGCAAACTTCTCAGAAATCACCGAAATAATGCCATACACTGATGTGCAGAGATGCAAACAATTCATAAATTGTCAAAATAATGTATGCAAAAGGCTCTGTAAACATGCTTGCTAATTCTCAACGGTCAAAATCATGAACTCCACAGCCTGCATGCCTTTTTAGAAAATAACACATATATAATGATCTGCCAACATGCTCACAACGCTTAAACAGTCGAAAATAATGTAGATCACCAAGACTCAGTGCACATAAATAACACTTTCGAACTATCATCAACCGCGATGTATCAATGAACTGCCC
Source organism: Schistocerca cancellata (assembly GCF_023864275.1). Lineage (NCBI taxonomy): Eukaryota > Metazoa > Arthropoda > Insecta > Orthoptera > Acrididae > Schistocerca > Schistocerca cancellata. The sequence continues at coordinate 388,981,553 of NC_064629.1, read as the reverse complement.
ACCTACAGAACTCCAAGATGCGCATGCCTGACGGCGCATTCAAGCCAGTCCCATACGCAGGACGCCTAGGGTCCGCACATGCGTGTTTATCGTTGCTGGCGAGATACCTCTCTACCTGCAGATACTGGTGTCACATGGTGTGCTATAGAAATCTGTTCCAATACTTCCCAGAAGACCACAGGGTGCAGTGTTCCAAGTGGTCCTAGCAGGACATGCGAGCTGTTACTGGCTGTGGATGTGTTTACCCACCCAGTGTGGCTGACGCATAGCAACAAAATTTCACGTGGTTACTCACCATCACAGTTGCATCTAAAAGGCACCCAATGTTATACTGATGTCACATGGCTATGTAAATAAGAGCCAAGTCTACCTCTCAGAAATTGTAAAGTGTTGCAGAAATAGTTAACAGTCGCTTTTGTAGGAACTTTGGCATTGTCTCTGCTTGTCTGCATGGAAATTCATTTCCTAAAGGACGCTCTTTATGAAAATAGCCCAGAATAAAACCGACTGCATTCTTCCTCACAGTCCTAAGGTAGCACCCTGTCCATCATGTGTTACCTGTCCTGCTTTCAACAAACATATCCGAAACGCAAATGTTCTCACCGCTATGTAAAGGCTCTTATGTCCCAGCACAAAGGATGTCTTGTGAGTGAATGAAGCATTATGATCGGCTCTTAATGAATTTACCTGCCAAATTACTGATGATGCTGGTGTGGAAGCACAGTCCACCTTTTTCTTTGTTCCTGCAGGCAAGACTTTCAGCGTCAAAAATATTTTGTGTGGATTGCCATATTGCACTGACAGACCCTGCAAATGTGACCTACAGATCGTAAATTATGGAAAGACACAGGGTCAATTGCGCTGCTCTGCCACTGAGAACGGGATCTTGAATATTAGAGCGTGAAACCAATCTCTAACCCAGCACTATATCATCATGTATGGTGTCGATACAGTAAACATACAGTAAACATCCTGGGCCATACAAAATCGCCGCTTTTGCATTGTATATATAGCTATCGATCGCCACACACTCGTACATATATGGCGAAGACAGACAGCACTGCATATATTCCTCACAGCACTAGATAATTTCCCACAACCAATGGTCACAAGTCATCAACTTCCAATGCATGACCAGAGAAACCTTGACAGACTGAAGTCACTCTCAGAACTGTTGTACAAAGACTGGCTTGCTTCCCCTCGCCACAAAGGAGTCATCATCTCTGGCCCCGACCTATTTTCTTGCTTGCTTGTTTTCTGCTGCAGTCTCCAGACTCTGGGATAGCAAGAACACATGTATTTTTCACATGGTTTGCCAGTATATTATACCACTTACACGATACTTCTCGATATCAAGCACATAGCAATAGTGCTTGCATAGCAACATCACTGACGCAACATAATTCCCGCTTCCCACGCCCGGGTTCCCGGGTTCGATTCCCGGCGGGGTCAGGGATTTTCTCTGCCTCGTGATGGCTGGGTGTTGTGTGCTGTCCTTAGGTTAGTTAGGTTTAAGTAGTTCTATGTTCTAGGGGACTTATGACCACAGCAGTTGAGTCCCATAGTGCTCAGAGCCATTTGAACCATTTGAACATAATTCCGAGGATATAGAGTAGAAATTATTTCTCTAGAAACTCGAAACTTAAGCGAGGTGGAGTGTGCTACAAATCACAGAGTATCTAGAAACTTAACCCATCGGCAAAGACCTTTATGTGAAAACTCGAAAAAAATAGAGGAAACTGATATTTCCACTCGTCAATACCAATGTCAGTGATGTAACAGATTCCAAATCATCCTTATAATTTAGAAAGTCAATTAAGGGGTTTCTTATGTCTAGAGGACCAGCAGTTGTGTCTTCCACCTGATAGATGTGCACACTACAATCGATGTTCTCTCAACTAAATAAGGACATGAAATGTGCAGATGCAGTCAACTGGACAACTTACACGGGAGGGAATAATGGTCCAGCAAAACACACATCCATACTGGCTCTTCTCAGATTTCCCCGGGAACATGAAAGCTTTCTATCACATACTAAGTATTAATTCGCTGTTTGGTCGTCTAGAGGACGACACAGTTAAGACAGCTACATTACTGCATCCCAACAGGCCTCACCATTCAGACAGCGCCTACTGTTACCCGGTAACGGAAATGATTCCTGCCAATGGTCACTGGTGCTTCATGCCAAGCACGCATAGCCAGAATCATCCTAGAAAAAATGGTTCAAGTGGCTCCAAGCACTATGGGACTTAACTTCTGAGGTCATCAGTCCCCTAGAACTTCGAACTACTTAAACCTAACTAACCTAAGGACATCACACACATCCATGCCTGAGGCAGGATTCGAACCTGCGACCGTAGCTGTTGCACAGTTCCTGACTGTAGCATTTAGAACCACTCAGCCACTCCGGCCAGCTTAATCCTAAAAAACCAGCCATATATTTTATAACTGTACTTACAATTAAATGTTATAATAGCGCTCTCAATCGGATGACATTCGACAATGAGAAAGTATCAGAAATACACCCTGATGACGGCTGTGGCTCTGGAATAGAAATATCTCTAGCATTCTTATGACATGACATACTTCCCCCTTTGCTGCCACAGTATTCCACGTCAAATCCATGCCTTCCTTATGATTAGATTAATACTTGTTCCATAGATCATGAATACGACACTTCGTAATGATGTGGAACATGTCGGGTTAATAAAAGATGTCTGTACAAGATATTATATTACACAAAATATTGCATGACACTAATGTTTAATTTTTTTCCCCTTAATTTATATCTAAAAATTCAGCCAATGAGTAGAAGGAGTTGTCATCTATAAATTCTTTTAAATCATTTTTAAATGTTAGTTGGCTATCTGTCAGGCTTTTGATGCTGTTTGGTAGGTGACCAGAGACTTTTGTGGCAGCATAATTTACCCCTTTCTGTGCCAAAGTCAGATTTAACCCTGCATAGCGAAGATCATCCTTTCTCCTGGTGTTATAGCAATGCACACTGCTATTACTTTTGAACTGGGTTGGATTATTAACAACAAATTTCATAAGTGAATATATATACCGTGAGGTTACTGTGAGGATCCCTAGATCCTTAAATACAGTAGATGTCTGCAGGATGACCGTGGGTGGGCTCCAGCAATTATTCTAAATACACGTTTTTGAGTAATGAATACTTTTCTACTCAACGATGAATTACCCCAGAATATGATGCCATATGAAAGCAGTGAATGAAAGTAGGCATAGTTAGCTAATTTACTGAGATTCTTGTCACCAAAATTTGGAATAACCCTAATAGCATACGTAGCTGAACTCAGACGTTTCAGCAGAGCATCAATGTGTTGCTTCCAGTTTAACCTCTCATCAATGGACACACCTAAAAATTTGGAAAATTCTACCTTAGCTACAGACTTCTGTTCAAAATCTATATATATTACTGGAGTTGTGCCATTTACTGTACGGAACTGTATATACTGTGTTTTATCAAAATTTAGAGAGAGTCCATTTGCTGAGAACCACTTAATAATTTTGTGAAAAACATCATTTACAATTACATCACTTAGTTCTTGGTTTTTGGATGTTATTACGATACTTGCATCATCAGCAAAAAGAATTAACGTCTTTGCATCTTCATCAAAGTGGAATGGTAAGTCATTAATGCATATCAAGAACAGTAAAGGACCTAACACCGAACCCTGTGGGACCCCATACTTGATAGCCCCCCAGTTTGAGGAATCAGCTGTTGTTTTAACATTACATGAACCACTTATTTCAACATTCTGTATTCTTCCAGTTAAGTGTGAATTAAACCATTTGTGCACTGCCCCACTCATACCATAATGATTTAGCTTATCTAAAAGAATTCAATGATTTACACAATCAAAGGTGTTTGAGAGATCACAAAAAATACCAATGGGTGATGTCTGGTTATTCAGAGCATTTAATATTTGATCAGTGAAAGCGTATATAGCATATTCTGTTGAAAAGCCTTTCTGAAAACCAAACTGACATTTTGTTAGTACTTTATTTTTACAAATATGGGAGGCTACTCTTGAGTACATTACTTTCTCAAAATTTTTTGATAGAGCTGTCAGAAGAGAGATTGGGCGGTAGTTGTTGACATCCGACGTATCCCACTTTTTATGTAATGGTTTTACAATGGCATATTTCAGTCTGTCGGGGAAAACACCCTGCTCCAAAGAGATATTACATATGTGGCTGAGAATCCTACTTATCCGTGGGTAACAAGCTTTAAGTACCTTGCTGGTTATGCCATCAATTGCGTAAGAGCTTTTACTTTTCAGTGAGTTTATTATTTTACTAATTTCACAGGGAGAGGTTCGTGGAATTACAGTTGTTTCAAACTGCACAGGTATGGCCTCTTCTATTAGTAGCCTTGTCTCTCCTAGTGAAGATCTAGATCCTATTTTCTCCACAACATTTAAAAAATGATTATTGAAAATATTTTCAATTTCTGATTGTTTGTTAGTACACTTGTCATTCAGTTTTATGGCACTAAAGTCTTCCTGTGCTCTTGGTTGTCCTGTTTCCCTTTCAATAATATTCCAAATTGCTTTAATTTTATTATCAGAGTTACTGATCTCAGACATGATACACATGCTTCTGTACTTTTCAATAGCTTTTCGTAGTACCGCACAATAGTTTTTATAATACTGAACAATTTCGGCGTCAGTACTTCCTCTTGCTGTTAGATACAGTTCTCTTTTACGGTTGCAAGATATTCTTATTCCTTTAGTTAGCCAAGGTTTTTTATATGTTTTCTTGGAATTATTTTTAACTATTTTCTTGGGTAAACAATTTTCAAATACCCTTAAAAATGTATCGAGAAATAAGTTATATATCAAGTTTGCATCGGATTCCTTATACACTTCATCCCAGTCTAGCTGCTGTAGGCTTTCCATAAAGTTTACAATATTTATATTGTTAATTGAACGCACTGCTTTGAAAGTCTGATTTGATATACTGCATGGAGCTATGTCATGTACTGTAACTAGGTGTGCACCATGATCTGAAAGACCAATGACTGGACATAGTCATTTCCTTTGCACACACATACTTTATAAGCCTAATGCTCAAAATGAACCTCTCATGCATCCACTACTACTAAGTATAATACTTTGTCAATAACTGATTGCCAGTGATACGAAATAATACTGACCGAATATCAGCAGTGGCGTGATATGTCTCATAAGTTTTTCTTGCGAGTGGTACTACTGTGTCTTAGGTGATGATGAGGTCCCATACTCTGAGGAGCGTAGGGGGCGATGTGGGAGACCCACACCGCTGACTAGGCAAGGTCCTAGTGAAGGTAGTTTGCAGTTGCCTTCCTCCGACCGTAATGAAGATGAATGATGAAGATGAAGGCGACACAACTCCCAGTCATCTCGAGGCAAGGAAAATCCCTGACACCACCGGGAATCAAACCCGGGACCCCAATGCATGGGAAGCGAGAACGCTACCACAAGCTGCGGGCTCTGTCTTAGAAAGAGAGGCGTAATCGTCTTACCAACTGCCATATGTTAAAAAAAACACGACCATATTACTGTTGCAAGTGGTCTTGGTTCTACAGGTACACACAAGTATCCATGTAAAACCTATACTGTCCTTATAAATCGAGGTATGGCATTACCTCTGAATCGAGTGGTTTTTCTGGACGAATACCATGACACTGAATATAGACAGCGATCGCTGGAGTGTATATTATCAAACCAACAGTGCAGTTACAAGTAGCTGACAATGCAACCCTGTGATAAAATCACTGAATTTAGAAAGTGATTCGGGTAAGGAAAATGGTATGAAACCGGTATTTGCAACTACCTCATGCTGCCACTAGATATTTTTCCAGTATTTGTAACACATTCTGTCTCGATGCCATGTATGAGGTTCTGCGATATATCCACTGGGTTACAGGCGAAGTTTGATTGAGAAGGATCACAAAAAGTAAATAGTGTGCTGATTGAGGTCGTAAGAAGTGTACACAAGCTTTTCAGATCTCTAGTGTTACCCTCTCCAGTAGAAATGCTGTCTATGATTTGGAATCAAGTCTTCCCATTCAACCACATACCTGCATTGTATTGAATGGCGAATTCCTTTAATGATTACAGCCACTAGTGAATCATATTTCTGGCACTCTCATATCTTGAAATGAGTCACCTTTCTCGAACCTGCCTGCTTTAGCAAAATTTTAGATAGTCCCTGTGCCTCATGTAACTGCTGCCATTTCTGCAGCTTTGCACATGTGATCATTCCAGTTTAAGTAGGAGCTGAGCGGAAGTCTGACAGAGATGTATCTACCACCTTTTTCAACCTGTGTAGAAACACAGTGACCGGAGGTACTGTGACAGAACCGTGGTTTGACCATTCTGTCGAAATGGGAACATGTTGTCATGTACAATGTATAAGGTCAGCGCCAAATAAAGCCTACTCTATCAACACGAATTAGTATAAAAGACAGTACGGGAACTGAGGGGAAGGACAAGGATTTTCCTTCTGCATTGTGGTGCATCCCAACCTACATACAAGTACTACTGTATGAAGCAGATTTGCATCCCATAGGGCCCATTCAAGTCTATCACCCTAACGTGCTTTCTTCGTTATTCTGTACCATCCAATAGAGAAAAACCTCGAACTATAAAACTCCACTAACTTCATCCAATAGAGAACTTTTTACTGGAACTCTCTCCTCCCACATGTCGAAAACAAATACTGTCTGTGCACCGGCATCTAGCACATGTGACGATCCTATTAAATATACAGCTATTGATCCATTGCGTGGGCCAGTATAAAGTTTCATTGCTTGTACCGTAGGAGGATGACCATATTCCACAAACTAAGCTGTAAGTAGAACAGACTCACCCTGTGACGCTGTGTCGTTGTTTGAAACACTTTTTTTTTTTTTTGCTGTAACGTGCTTTGTCCACTGCCATAAATTTTGTTTTTTTATGATACGACTTCAAGGTCTGTGTCAGGTTCTAAACTGACATTAGCACATTCTGATCCATTGCTTCTCACAGAAAACTAGACGTAGCACAGTATAGGTCATATTGTTACTCGTGCTACCATAACAAACCTCACACACTGGATGACTTTAAATAAAAGTCAGTTACAACATAAAGAAACTGCAAAAGTTTTCTGACATTGTGGAGAGTTTCCAAACAGCTCTCTGAAGACGATTGATGACCTCTTATTTCGACTGATTCCTCATATTGCAGTAAAGTGCGTGACCACTGTTTTGGTGCCAGCCATCCCCAGAAGTTGTTGAACCTCGAACAAAAATTTTTCTCCATCTCAAACAAGCGATGTCAGTCAATCATTATGTGCTAACCAACTGCATACCAGTGGATGGATGGGATGGAAAAGACATCATCGATGTACTGTAATAGTAAGCATCACAGTTTAGAGTGCTAACAATTTTAGCAGTTTTACAGTAATTTCAACACTGATCAGTGATGTGAGAGCATGTTTCCCGATTTCAGTATCATAGGTAAACCGTCCCTTCTCTACTTTGCGAGTATCATTGCGAATGTAGATAGATGACAGTGCAGTGTGTCCAATCATTGTTAATTCTCGAACATACACATCACCAAAGTATACCAGACAATCCTCTACAGGCTGAAAGACCCCCAAGTGCACTGTCTTTGACCAACCTGCCCTGCAGCACTTTTACCACTTTAATCTGCAGCTGACCAGAAGTAGACCGTTACATTCCACGTCTCATGAATGAATGGAGCTTGCCGAGTCCTCACCCATCCAAGTGCACAATATTTCTTCAGATGCACTCAAGTCGAGGAGGTTAGCACTCGTTATCGATGTGAGGTAAGAGAATTTGAAAATGTTGTGATGTAATCGCAGACAGTTAAGAAGAACAAGAAATGGCTGATTTTTATGCATGATGGAGCTCCAGACTGATGGAGTTCGAAGCATTTTACCTAAATCAGCTACACTATTCATTTTAACGTATTGCACTAGTGTCTGGCATCAGTACCAGGAGGGTACTGGTAAGAGAGAACATAATCACACTTGCTCCTAAATCTACACGGTTCTGCACTTAAAACGTGCTATAATGTTAGATTGATTGAGTTGCCGACCTATCAGTCATGCAGAATGCAGCGCTGTTAATATCCCAATTTAAGAAACATATTTCCAGCACATGACATACATCAGTGTACTGCACTATTTCGGTAAATTACGAGTAGTTTGTAAATCTGTATGCTGTGTACTGGATTATTTGGACAGTTTAGAATTAGTGAGCGTATCTGCAGAGCGTTTTACATGCGTTATTTTGATCATTTACGAACTGTCTTCGTGTCTGCACATCAGTGTCCTGCATTATTTCGACAGTTTACGAGTAGTTTGCACGTCTGAACGTCGTGCACTGCATTATTTCGGTAAGTTACTAGTTGATTTTGTGCCTGCACGTCAGTGACCTTCATTATTTTGGTGATGTACGAGTGGTATGCAGCTCTGTATGCTGTGTACTGCATTATTTCGGCAATTTACAAGCTATTTTCGTTTCTGCACATCAGTGTGCTGCATTATTTCGGTGACTTATGACTAGGTTGGAGGTTTGTAGTTTGTGTATTGTGACCCAAAGTACATCACAGCAGGTGTTTTGTATCATCATAATAAATAAACTACGTGAAATCCATCCCTAAATAAATTGCTCCAAAATAAATAAAGTACACTCGTTCCTCTCTCCAGCAGCCCAGAACGGGCTGAGTCCTTTTCACGCAATTTTTTCCAGATAACGCCATCTTGGATTACGTAACATATGGGACGACAGTGCCCTCTGACGGCAGTACTGTGTACTAGGTCAGTTGGACTCTGGACCTCACGGTGGACACACGGGATGAAGCTGGTGCCTCAAATTGTTTAAATAAACATTGCTTACAAAATAATGACTTACGTCCGTCCTATCCAGCAGCCCAACACAATCTGAGTCCTTTCCCTGTCAATTCCTAGGAAGAGATGGCGGTCGGAAGACTTAGGTTAGTGGAGGTGGCCCAAGTGACCTTTTTTCCCGCCATTTCCTTTGGTTACTGGATGTAGCTGTGGTGTGCTGCATTGGCCTGCTGGAATTTGAGCTTCCCACCAATTTCTGGGGGAGGGCCAGAGGAAGAGGTGGAGGAGGGGAGGGGTTTAGGTTAGTGGAGGTGGTCCAAGTGACCTTTTTCGCGCAATTTCCTTGGGTTACTGGGGGTAGTCGTGGTGTGTTGCATTGTCCTGTTGAAATTTGAACTTCCTGGCATTTTCTGGGGGAGGGAGGGGGGAGGGGTAGGCGAGGTAGGGGAGGGGGTTAGGTTAGTGGAGGTAGCCTAGTTGCCTTATTTTCCCACCAAATTTTGAACTTCGCACCATGACATCACTGCGACATTGCCAAATCTGTGGCGCCATCTTGTATCCGCCATCTTGAATAAATTTGGCAGCAATGTAGAGTGGGACCATAGTGGCTTTGTCCCACTTCTCGTAAAATCCTATTCTTCCTTACTATCCATTCAAAATAACCCACATGCACGAGTTGCCTTCTGTTGACCTGCCAGCAAGGGAGAGCTTTGCTTTAGAAATTCTTGCTCGCATGGAAATGGTCAGTGAAGATATTGTGGACAGACAAAGCGCACTGCCATCTTACAGGATATGTCAATACACAGAATTTTCGAATATGGGCAACGGAAAATCCACACGCAAATCAACCAGTAGCACTTCATCCTAAAAAGGTCACGGTGTGGCACGCCTTTACGGAATAATTTATCATAGGACCATATTTTTCCGAAAATACAGATGCTTCAAGTTCTGTTCCTGTACAGTAACTAGTAAACGATATGAGTGTCTTTTGCGCAATCACGTCATTCCAGCTCTCGCAGCGTAGATGTGTCAATGGGATCATTCTTATACAAGATGGAGCACTTTCGCACATTGCAAATCCAATGAAGCAGCTGCTGAAGTGCCATTTCGGAAATTCTAGAATTATCAGCCGCAGTTTCGCTACAGCCTCGCCGTCCCGATCAGTTGTTCTTAATCCGTGTGACTTCTGGCTGTGGGGCTGTCTGAAAGATGCTGTGTTCAGTGTTCTGATTTGCAAAATCAGCTGCACTGAAGGCACGCATTACGCAACACAATCTGAACGTGAACCCGGAAACACTTCGATCAGTTGTGGAGCATGCTGTTTCTCAATTTCAACTTATTGCGGAAAACTGTGACAGCATATTGAACATGTTTTGCGCCATTCACACGAAAGTTAATAATCCGATTTGATTTTTATTGATGTTTTTTAAGCGCTATTTGGTCTCAGGACAATCATAGCCGATGTGTGTGATGATGTTTGGTTTGTTGGGCGCTCAACTGCGTGGTTATCAGCGCCCGTACAATTATCCAATCTTTGCTCAGTCCAATTTCGCCACTTTCCTGGATGATGAGGAAATGATGAGGACAACACAAACACCCAGTCATCTCGAGGCAGGTGAAAATCCCTGACCCCGCCGGGAATCGAACCCGGGACCCCGTGCTCGGGAAGCGAGAACGCTACCGCGAGACCACGAGCGGCGGACGATCATAGCCGATGTGATTGCTGCCTTTTGTGCAGTTTTTGGCGTCAGGACAGTTAAAAACCGACGTGGTTGATGCTTTTTATGCGGTTCTTAGCCTCAGGACAGTCTGTTTAACGTCAAACGCACACCTTAGGCACTATTGTATGATTCATTTGTCATTTGTAGTCTACCATTATTAAATTATGACGCTTACAGCACGATGTATTGCTACATTTTGTAACTATTTATTTTTCTTCTGCCATATGTCTTCGCCCTTCTCCGATAATTTTCCGTTACAATTTGACGACATTCTTATCAGTGGTGTTATTTCTACAGCGGTTTGAAAGTTTAATTTTAATTATAATCGTCCTGTATATCAAAGAGAGTAACACAGTCCTTAACTGATTTTTGTGCGTATGATTTCTGAATTATGTGAAGAACCCTCTCCGTTTTACACAAAGCCTATTTTGGCTGCCATTGAAATTCCTTGACCATTACTCTAGCACCTCGACGCTGTCTAAATGAACTCGTGCCGAAGTGTGCAGTACTTCTTCCAATATTTATCGATCTCTTTCGTTAGTTCACTGTAACTTGAAATGAGATTCGTGCTGAATCCGCATACTCACAGAAGTGACAGAATGTCATTAATAGTGGAGTAATAGCGATTCGTCTTGACTCACCTTTTATGATGTGGTTTGATCAACGAAAGTAATCTGTTTCTCCCTCTGGGCTGAGTTTGTAAATAAACTCATTGTTTCAGGTTCAAAGTCTTGAGTACGAGATTCACCTCTGGTTAACAGAAAGCTATTGCATTTCCGCTTTCTCTAAGTCGAACGCATATGGGCTTTTGTTAAATGAGACGCCTCTTCCATAAGTTCTGCCTTACCTACATCCGCTCTCTCCACCTGCAGTAACGTTGAGGTCTTTACTGTTACCCAAAAAAGGAGCCCCCACAACTAGACAGAAGGCCTACCAGGAAAACCCAAGAACTCCGAATCACTTGGTCTGGCGAGCGGAAAAGAGCCAAATCTGAGGGAATGAAAGTGTAGTGTGGGCTACAAAAGCTACAAGAGAACTCTGGAAATAACCTTTTTTGTACATTGAATGGTCGAGTAGGGCCCAAGCGTGAAAAAAATGTCACGTCGTAAACAGACTCAAATCCAAAACCGAAAGAAGGCTCGTCAATGAAGTCTGACATTTAGCACAGAAAGCACATTTATTAAGGGCCCATAGAACATGTATAGTAGAACTGAACTCATGAACGGAGAATGGTGCTACTTACACAAACATCGAATTTTCCAGAAAATACAAACATTACTAACATAAGAAATTTCTAAAACCTTCCATAAAAGATAAAAAAACTTAGAAACAAAGAATAGCGCCGCGCTGCGTAGTCGCGTGGTCTTCGGCGCCTTGCCATGGTTCGCGCGGCTCCTCCCGTCGGAGGTTCGTGTCCTCCCTCGGCCATGGGTGTGTGTGTTGTCCTTAGCGTATGTTAGTTCACGTTAGATTAAGTAGTGTGTAAACCTAGGGACCGAGGACCTCAGTAGTTTGGTCTCATAGCAACTTCCCACAAATTTCCAATGCAAATAATTGCTGGTGGTTCGGTTTTGAACTGGCGATCCGCAACACGCCAGTCAACGACACTAACTGCTACGTCATGTAACATGTACCACAGTTCACAGCTTTTCTCGCTGTCCTCAAGCAACAACAATACGTCGTTTCCGAAGTTCTCATTGGAATCGATTAGAGTGCCCTGGATCTAGATGTTGTGAATGATCCTTTGTATGGCAGTGCTAGCGGATAATCGCGTTCTGGTCGCTGTCAATCCTCATCACTATGAAGTGCATAGAAGGTAACCCTCCTGCCGACGCTTCATGGCCGTTCAGCTGGTCTTCATTTTCCTTGAACGAGAAGCTTCATCGCTGATTTCAGCCTCAGGACTGTAGGATAGCTTCATACAGAGGATATGGACGACGTCTTTCCGTTTTTGTATTCTTGAAGAAGGTTCATAATCATCGACCTCGTATGGTACGTCCGGCAAGCAACGAAGGATATGATATGGCAACTTTTGTGCACAGGAGTAAGTATACGGGGCTGCTTCTTATTGGACATTACAGAGCTCTCGGTATTTCTCTTGGGTGTCCTGGGCCCCTATGCGAGCCAGCTGTTTTGTTTATTCAGTCCTAATGATGAGGTATTTTACACCGTTATCCTGAGTATCGTCTGGATCCAATGTAGTGAAGCCTGTTGTGTCTTGCTTCACTGTGTTGTATACGACTGTCATAATGATCAATACTGCATTCCAATCTTTCTGGTCGACCTCAATGTACATTCACTGCACATCTTCTAACGTCTTTATTAAACCATTTTTTGAGGCCATTTGTCTCTGGGTAATAAACAGATGTCATCCTGTGGGTGACGTCACAACATGAATTTACCTCTGATACTAGTCTTGACTGGAAAACATATCCACGATTATAGACCATTACACGAGATGCTCAGTTATTCAAAATGAATGATGTCGTTTTCAAGGAACTTTTCAATCTTTGAAGCTTCAGCAGTTGGCACATTCTTAGTGAGAGTGTAGAAAGTCGGTGCAGACTATTATGCTTCGATTCCCGTTTGCTGACTATAAGAATCTCCTCAAGAGGTCAATTCCAATTTGCCGGAATGACGATGCCGCAGGTGGAATTGGTATCGGATGCCAAGGAGGTAACTGCAGCACGTGCTTCTATCGCTACCATTACTTACAGCTGCTGGCATAATGTCTAACAGATCATTAGAGACGTAGCTAGTGATACCTGAGTCTATTTCCGATTTGTGTTCTCACTAATCACAGGTGTACACACGCTGGAACGTCGTAGCAATACTTCAGGATACCTGTCCATGGATGAGCAGCGATTCATGCCCTGTTGGATCACAGTCTCTCTTATACAATTTTCTGTTTATGAATTGGATCTCACCTTTGGTCAGTTCCTCTTTCTTCAAGGCCTTAGTAGTGCCAGATTTTCCCTCCGTTTAGCAGAAATGTCTTAGTGCAGTGAGGATTGTGATTTCCTCTTCCCTGCTGTGTTCCGCAAATGATTCCTTGAAAGGCATTCAGCACCCTTGTGTTTCTGTCCACTTTTGTATCCTACCGTGACGTCAAATTTCCGAAGATTCGGAGCCCTTTTCACCAGTTGACCTGATGGATCCTTCAGGGTAGTCAGTCATCACAGAGCATAGCGGCCTGTAACAATGTTGAATAGTATTCCAATTAAACGGAGATGGAACCTGTTGATGCTCCAAACAAGTGAAAGGCATTCTTTCTCTGTTGTCGCGTAGCTCATCTCGAACTTGGAGAGTATTCTGGAAGCATTAGCTATCACCATTTCAGTGTCTTCTAGAATTTTCTCTAGAACTCTTCCTGTCCCGTAACTTCTAGCAGGGAGAAGTTCTGGCGCAACTTTCTCGTCACACAGTGCTAGGACAGAATATATTACCTTCTCCTTAAGAACAAGGAAAAGCCTTTCTTGCACTTATGAACCGCCAGTAGTACGAGCACAGTCCGAGATAACTTCTCATGTTATGAATGTTCTGAGGAACATGGAATTCTGTGACTGTTATTTTCTCTGAATTGGGATGGGCTCCATTACTAATCACCAGGTCCCCCAAGGTTTTTGTTTCTTCGACGGAAAATAGGAATCAGGCAGAGGCCTGCCGTGTGGACACACATCAGTACAGCTGTCAGGCAGCTTAGATGTTCTTCTAAATTTCTTGAAAAAACAACAGTGTCATCCGGATAACAAAGACACACGATCCGTTTAAGATGCCGAAACTGTTCGAAGGTGGTTGGAGAACGACTTACTTTTTGACTCACAGGGGCTGTCAGGTGTTATGGAAGCAGTGGTTTCCCTGTCAGTCTCGTCAGATTCGATTTGTAGGTAGGCTATGTGCATGTCCATAGTTTAAAAACGCATTACTCTTACATGCAGGTTTGGATATCATCAGGGCTTGGCAGTGAGTAGACTCCTTTCTTCGTGATTTTGTTCAGTCGTTAGTAATCGAGGCAGAAATGACATGTGCCATCCTTCTTTTTAACAAGGACCACAGGAGAGTTCCTAGGACTCTTTGAAGGTTCGCTGAGGTCATATTTCATCATATTGTCTACTTCTTCCCAGGTTATCCGTCGTTCAGGCAGTGAATCAGCGTACTGGCTCTGACTAATTTGTTGACCGTCCCAGTGTTGATACGATGTTTTATCATTAGTCTCTTGGTCCGTATTTTCTCTACTCCGGATCTGAAAGCATACGAATATTGGCGCAGAATGGTTAACACTTAGAAACGTTGTTCCTCGTCCAGGCAGATCCTACAGGCATTTGGATAGTATCGTCCTCGTCTGCGGTATACTCGAATAGTTGTAGCGGAGCATGATTCTTCGTCTGTGGCACTAAGCTGTCTTCTTTAACTGATTCAGCTGCCAATATACACCTAACTTTGGGGATGAACTGTGGTTGTTCGTGACAGTTACTGATCGAAGGTTCTCTCTGACCGTCAAATATGCTTATAACCGTCGCTAGCATGTCGATTTCTTTTGTGAGCCAAGGTAGCCCTTGGTCGTCGACGAAAGCTTCACAGTTAAACTTAGCATTTGGATTGACTACTTTAACTAGTCTCGTTGACGACACACATAAAACAACCTCTTTAATGGCAAATAACCACCCAGACCTGTCTTCATGTGTGCTTGTTCGAACAGCTTCGTCAATTTGGAACACTGATCTTCCACTGTCCAGGACATTTAGTGACGCCTGCAAGGAGTCCCGTCCGAGAATGAGATTATGGCTACATGCTGCTTAAACGAGAAATTCCAAGGGCTGCGTGCTGTCACTGATAGTGATTTTTGCAATATATATATACTCCTGTCGGCTGGACGTATTTTCCATATACGACTTTCAGCTCAATCGCTTTCATATCACGGAGCTTATACTGTTTTAGCTGGTGACGATAAAAATTCGATATTACAGAAAAATAAGGGAATGAGTAGACAAGCTCCCTAATTGATTGGCGGTATATGATGACGTCGACGAGATTTCTTGTTATCTTTCTAAATTTCACCCATGGAGAATTTTCACATGTGGCGGACTCACCTTTGTAGATGGCGGCCACGCTTAGTTTTCCTGAGTTTGGTGGCTATATGAATGTGTGGCTGGTACCACTGTACGGCGACAGGGAACGGGCTACGGCACGCTGGGGAGCGACCTCGTCTGGTGTACGGCGAGGTAGGCTATAATAGTCCACAGGTGACTAACTTGAACAGGACTGATGTTATGGTTAATGCTTGCGGGGTAATAGTCGTCAATCACTCGTCTTCTTCGTTGCTGTAACGAACAGCGTGTCTACGGCGTCCTCAGTAAAAACTTACTGGCGCGTTGTCCTCTGCACTCCAAATGTCTGTTTGCGGGGCGTTACTTGGCGGAGGAGATGGCCTTAGAAACTGCAGCTCCGTCAACATGCATAATATGTAGGCCACAGGACACTGCATGACTGTCGGTACTTAACAGGAATATTGGCAACATTCAATTCTGTTACACTCACCACAAAAGTGACTTTCTATACCTCCGTAACTCATTTCACTGTCTCTTACCGTATTCTCATGGTCCGTAAGCTAGGCTTACGACGGAGCCATTGAAAAAAGTTGCAAAATTTTCGGTTCTCTAAATTTGCCTAAAAGAGTTACGAATGTGTGCTAAATAACTCGGAAATGTTTCATCCGTCTAACTAAAAGTCACGCACCTTGCTTTGACCTTCGAGACAAAGTTAAACTTCTCATTACTCTAAAGACAATGATTTATGCCCCGTAGCAATGTAACTACATCTAGAAAGATTCCGAGATCTGACCACTGTATTGGAAAATCCATTCCCATAATCGCTGACACACTGCATCCAGCTGAGTAGTAGCAAACTTTGCCTATAATCTTCACAAAGACGGAGTTACACAAAAACAAACACACTTAAAATCACTTGGAATCAAAGTAATTTATTGTCTTCAGGTTCGTCTCCTTAAGTTCGCTTCCACAGCCGCTCAAAGGTGAGGCATTTGTGAATGTTTTAAAAGCTCTTAGACGCTACGAGCTCCAGATATCTTCCCAACATTATTTAACATTTATTTCTCTGCCAGTCGGCCCCCGGAACAAAGATCAGAGATTAGCATTTGTCATTTCCTGTTCCCGCTAGTAGCATCTCTCTGTACAGTTAGTTAGTTAGATTCATGCTGCATTGGTAGTTTTTTATGACAAATCGTCGTGATGTGAAACGTGTACTTTAATACTCTCATCGCAAATTAATTTGTAAATATGGCTACATGCTGAACAATTATGAGATTTTTTGTTTAAGAATACAGATGTGAGTTAGTAATTCGCACCCTTCACCTTTTACGAAACGGAAGGAGTTGTCAAGCAGAAACATTTTCAGTTTTTCAAATTTTACTTTGCTCTCTGTCAGACATTTTGTCCCACTGGATAAGTGATCAAAGAATTCAGATGCATCAATGTGCACACTCTTTTGTGCTAAGGACAAACTTAATGTGGTGTAATAAATGTCACTTTTCTTTCTGGGACTGTAATTATGCACATCACTGTTCCGTTTCAACTGTTGTCCATTTTTTACAACAAACTTCAAGAAGGAATAAATATACGGTGAAGTAGTGGTCAGAATGCCCAATTACTTAAAGGGATGTCTACAAGATGACTACATATTACTGGTATAGCACGTCTATGGGCAATGAAAACTTTATTTCTCAAAGATGAGTTCCCTAGATCTTTAATTGACATGACATTTTTGAATGAAAATATGCGAAATGTGTCAACTTACTGATTTGCCTCTCCCCAAAATTTTCAATGATTCTAAGTGCAAGTGTGGCTGAACTAAGTTGTTTCAGGAGTTCCAAAATGTACTTTTATGGTTTTAATTATAGTCAATACAGACGTCTAAAAATTTTGAAGTTTCTATCCCATTTATAATTTCCTAACCATGTACTACACTTATCACTGGTGTAGTATCCATAGACGCGCAGAAATGAATATGTTGTGTCTTTTTAAAATTGAAGATGAGACCATTTGCAGAGAACCAGTCAATAATTTTTTAATGACATCGTTTACGATTTCTTCTGTTTCTGTATGAGTGCTTAGACTGCTTACAATACTAGTGTCATCTATAAAAAGAACTAATTCTGCTGGTTGCATATTAAACGGTACATAGTTTACATGTATGAGGTACACCAATGTACGACATATGACCCCATACGTGATTTCTCCCCAGTCAGACCAATATCTCTGTACCAAGTAAAACTTCCTGCGTTCTTTTGGTTAGCTATGACACTATCCAATGGTTGTCTATACGACCAATCCCATAAAACGTCAGTTTATCTACGAGAACACTGTTACCCACACATTCAAATGCCTTAGACAGGTCGCAGAATATACCAGCCGGCGTTATTTTATGATTTAATGCTCGTAAAATGAGTGAACATGTAAATGGCATTCTCAGTAGAGCAACTATTCTGAAATATAAACTGCATTTTGCTGAGGACATTATTGTTGCCCATGTGAGATACTATTCCAGAATACTCCACCTTCTCAGACATTTCGGAAAATGATGTTCTCGGTGAAAGCGGTGGGTAGTTATTGTCGTCTCTCCTATCACCTTACTTATGGAGGGCTTCGACAACAGAATATTTCAGTCTCTTTGGAAATATGCCTCGAGTTATTCATGCATGACGTATTTCAGATAATACCAGGCTTAATACATGGGAACAAATATTTACTATTCTATTGGAAACACCATCAAAACCGGATTGGCTTTTATTTTTAAGAGAATGTACAATTTTCCTAGTTTCAGAAAGAGAACCTGGTGATACATTCATATGACTGAATTTTGTGATAGCTAGTTTTTCAACATATTGCTGCGATTGTTCTCTTGAACTGTTTGTCCCTATATTTTCTGCTACAGTTATAAATGATTATTGAGTGCATTTTCTGCCTGCGAAACATCATCTATAGCCCTTAATTCAACTCCATGCGGCTGGTAGTCCTGTCTCTCGTTTCACTACATTCATATAGCCTAAAGTCTGACTTCTTACATAATGTGCATCTTACTTGATAATTTAAAAACTTTTCTTAGTAATTTTGATTAGTTTTTGAAGGGAGCAACTGCTGAAGTATCTCTACTTGTTCTTGCCAACTGTTACATTTCCGTATTTTTTCGCAAGATACTTCGATCCCTAGCCGGCCGGCGTGGCCGTGCGGTTCTAGGCGCTTCTGTCTGGAACCGCGTGACCGCTACGGTCGCAGGTTCGAATCCTGCCTCGGGCATGGATGTGTGTGATGTCCTTAGGTTAGTTAGGTTTAATTAGTTCTAAGTTCTAGGGGACTGATGTTAAGTCCCATAGTGCTCAGAGCCATTTGAACCATTTTGAACCTTCAATCCCTCTTGTGATCTACGGGATATTACATGGCTGCTTAACGTCCTTTCTGATTAGCGTATGCAGAAACCTATATTGGAACAACGAGAGGAATTTATCATGGAATAGATTAAATTTCATGTTAGAGTGTGGTACATTGTAAATTTCATCCCAGGTTATCTCTTGTAAACTATTCTGGAAAACGTGTGTCCTGGAGTCATTAACCGTTTGAGTATCCATTTTGTAAGGCACTATGTTATTTACCCTAGCACAGGGGTTCCCAACAAAATTTTCTCGTGTCCCCCCTCACCGAGCACGATTGGTACCTTGTCATATCACAGTATCAAGTACCTACAAAAGCCAAATTAAGAGTCTTTTTATATGTTTTCTATTTTTGGTACTTAGAAAAAACATTGACATATTCATTATTGAAAAAATATTGAGCTTAAAACTGCTCATGCAGGAAAATGCCAAAACAAAATATCTGTTATCATACGAAAGACATTTAATATATTTTTTATTCTAATAGCATCTTGAGGACCCCTCCGGCATAGTCCGTGGACCACCTGCTGGGAACCACTGCCCTAGCAGATTGTGCATCACGGGAGTGCATTTGTTCCTGGTTAAACAGTTATTCTCTTGCTTTGAGCTTCGACAGAGAAAACACTATCAATTAAGACGTTATGAAAATAGACACAAATATGACAAGAAGTGAGTGATAGTATTAGTCGTTAATTTAAATACAGGTGGCGAGTGTATACTGCAAGTTCTCTGCAACACAGAATCTGTCAACTCTTTGTAGTCGGCCATTAAGAGCTGCTAGTGGAGAAGGTGACTGCCGGACATAAGTGGTACTAGGGAATGTGCTATTATTCGAGAATACGTGACAGTGGTGCTGCTAGAAAACTAGGCGTTCAACGAGACGAAGAGAGTTGACATTATTACATAATGATGTGAGTTAAATCTAAAAATCATTTTTAGATTTATTTATTCTCAAAGTATTTTAAGAACATTATGGAAGAGAGCTATAATCCGAATGCAATTGAGTTTCTAAAGAACTCATGCTTGTTTTTGTAATATTACACGTAGGTTCCTCAAGCTATCACAAGTGGTTTGGAGTGATGAGTTTATCTGCAAGTTCGACTATTGTGATGAAAATTTTCAGTCAGATGTACAACGTCAATATGAGGGAACTTCTCTTATTAAACTACGCTGTTAAGGTTGTCAATGGAAGCAAACAATATGTGGTATTCTTCTTTTTTATATATAATGTGCCAAAGATATAGCTCAAAAGCTGATAATGAAGTCACTCTATTTCTTATGGCGTAAGTTCCTTGCTAACTATGCTACACTGAAAATATGTCTGGATATGGTACATATCATCTGTAGAGAGCACTCTGCCTCTGCGAGTCACCAGCAGATGTTTACTCAAGTTACGCAGAGGGGACGCAGGCTTGAGTCGACCACGGCACGCCTGCAGCTAGTAGCGAGTAGCTGCCCCCACCCTCCACCTCACAGCCAAGCTCACTTTTCCCACCGTTATTTACCAGTATATTAGTGTCCAAGTAGCAACAGTGTTGTTTTAGTAGAGCGTGGCGTTAGCTGTTGAACGTTTTAAAGTTTGCTTGCAGGTTGTGCACAGTGGTGTGAAATCAATTCCTGTAGCTGCAATGTAATCTTTATTTGTTTATATTCAGAGATTTCTGTACAACAGACTTGTCTGTTTCGGCCTGACGATGTTGTGAATAGTGAATCTTATTTGCGCCTTACCTATGGTCAAGGTCGTTATTCTTATAAATTATATTTTTACTTACGTCTAGGCGAAGGGACCATCACATGATATCCAGGGGTCAACTGTGAACTGTCTGCTACGAAACAGTATTATTACAATTACGAGGTTTTTATACTATGAAATAAGTACCAACAAATTATCTGGGCTGCGTAATGAATAAAATTAACGATCTTTTTCAAAAGGCTATTGTAAAATTAGTATTTCGCAAGACCAGTAATCTGAAAACTCTAATTCAATCAGTAAAGGCCAAAAATCTCAGAATATTCGAATACAGGTGTCTCCAGAATTTCTTGTGAAATCTATACGAATTTCTACATCGAACAAACTGGAAGACACACCAACATCAGATTCAAAGAACATACGAGAGCATGTGAAAACAGTCAGTCAACCCTACGCCTAGGTCTTAAAAATAAAAACCACAAAGCAGAACACATCGAAAACGTTGTACAAATTTTACACAAAATATCTAAAGGACCTACTATAAATGCTCTGGAAGAATTAGAGATATACACTCATACGAGCAATTTCCTGAACGATTTACCCAATGAACAAACTGACCAGAAACACAAGCCCTACTAAGAAAATTTTGTAGAAATTTTCGACCACGAGCAAGGATGAACATACGAAATCACTGATAATACATATACAAAAATATTTAATCAAATAATATCTCTTCAACAAATATACCATTCCTGACCACCAAAGACGAAAAATGTATAAACAAACAGCAGCTGAGGATGCCATCTGTCAAACAGTTGTCAAACAGTTATCACGAAAAATGTCGTATTATAAAAACTACGTGATTATCATAGTATTATTTCATAACAGTTGGCCACTGGATGCCATAAAACCAACTCCACCTACATGTAAGTAAAAATATAACTTACAAAAATGACGTTATTGATCATAACTGAGACGTAATTAAGATTCACTATTCACAACACCCTCAGGTGCACTTGAAAATGATATTGTAAGCGGAAACTGGCAAGCTTGTTGTACAGAAATCTATAAATACAAGCACGTAAAGATAACAATGCAGTTGATGGAATGATTTCTTACAACTTCCAGTATATAAATTTGCATTCTCGAAAATCGACAGAAAATCGGTAAACAGCATTGGGTGCGATGCTCTACTGGTAATTTCGAATTTCACCCGAAATGCTGTTGCTAAAGCGAGGAACAGAGTGTGAATGACAAGTCCTTCTTAGTTTGATGGGTACGCTACGAGGGACGGTGATGAGGGGCTCATCCAATAGGAGCACAGGGAACCACTGCGGGTGGGTGGGTGGGAGGATGCCATTTTTTGGGAAATAAATTTTCACCATTATGATTAGTGTAGGACGCGTGGGTAAACACAGACTACTCATTAGTCATATTGGTCATAAAGTAGAGTAGTTATAATTACATTTATGGTTCATTAATTACGTCCTAAATGAACACTGTATATGTACAGAAGGCTGCTATGGCAAGTGGCTGATTTGTTTCAGTAAGGAGGACTATGCCCGGTTGGCACTGAACTAGCAAAGCTCCAGCACTACTGTTCGCTATTTGATTTGACTCACGTACGCCATTCTCTCTCCTTCTGTAACCACGTCATCTGCATTATCTTCCAAAACTGTCTGTAATAGACTCTGTTGCCAATGTACATGACTCAATATGGATTGACTTCGTGTCATATGCCTAACAGTTTTCGCCAGGACTTCTTTTTAATGGAGAACAAAACATTAAGTATTTGAGACAGCTCACGTAATTTTAGGCACAGGGCGTTAGGCACTTACTTCAAAAACACTAATTTATTTCATCCCTTCGTCTACAATTGTCCGTGAGTCACATTTGTAAAGGCAAACGCCCAAGCAATATCTATTTTCCTTCTCAATTCTATTCTTATTTCTGCTCCCCTAATTTCACTTTTTATTGTTTTTACTTCTAAGATATTATTAGTTTTTTTTGTAATATTAAGAAAACAGTGTCTCACTGCCATAAGTCAAAATTTATAATGCACACTGACTCTAGACTTTTGTTTCCAGAGACAACAGGAATTTATTTTTCAAAATTCCGTTTATTCAACCAAAAGAAATTCAGAGCAAAATCACTCATTTGTTTATTTCTTTTCCTGTCTCCCTAATCGTTTCCTTCAACTGCCATAACTACATTTTCCCGTCAGTTGATTATTCGACTTTATTGTTAAATTACACTGTCGTTGGCTGCATCTCATTTTAGTATCATTGCAGTTCTTGTTTCGGCGTGATTTGTCTGTAAAATTGTCCAGTTCGCTTTAGAAGATTATCTCCAAGCAATACAGTGTTGTCAGCAAGACGAAGGTGGCTCATATGACTCCCATTAAACCTTGTTCCCCCTTCGAAATCCCACTATAGAGATCTGAAAACTGCCTACTGTACTTATACGAAATGCTATAAATAACGACGAGCAAAGCTCGTACAGAAAAACGTAGGCTGCAGATGGTCCACGGCTGGCGCGCGCCCCGGGGAGCACATGCTGCGCTTTAGGGGCGGCTGAAATCCGAGCCTAACAGCAACAAGCTGTTGAAAGGATTGCCCTGTAGCCTGATTATGTTACAGTGACACCTTAGCAGCTGGCAGGCTGGCGGCTGGCGCTAAATCTGGCCGCAGCACTTGCGTTGCTTCAGCACGAAACGTTTCGCAGCACTGCCGAGTGTGTTCTCTCTGAGTCCGGCTATGGATTTAGTAGCCGTCGCTACCGAGTTATTTCCACCGAGCTCCCCTGTTGTCGTTTTGGGACGTCTCCACCCATTACTAACTTCCGGAGCAGGGTTCCCGAATCCAAACCCAGATGAAACAGACATTCCGTCTGCTGCTTTAGATATTCATCCCTTTCTGGTATTAGATTTTTTAGCTATATTCCTATTGCCATGATCCAATTTTCCATCTGTGATGAGTTTAAAAATTAGATTAGCGACAAGACTTTACGTCACAACTCGGCGCCATGAAGTAAACGAAGGGAAGGAATTCTGGCAACACTCCGAAGTAAAATAACGCAAGACTGACGAATCGAGGAGGACAAAATAAGCAGAGTGGCACAGGCATGGATTGTATCTCTCACCAAAAGAAGTCTACTTGTGAAAACCTGCGCCTTAATATCAGAGAGAAGTATGTGATAATGGTACGTCTGGAGAAAAGTATTGTGCGGAAGTGAATGATGGACTCTAGGAAATCCTGGAAAGAAGGCAACAGAAGCGTCTGAGAATTCGGTGCTGAAACTTCATGCTGAAACTTAAGGAGGCTGATAAGTTAAGAAATAAGGTTCTTCCGTTGAATCAGCGAACAAATACAATTAGCAGAAGAAAGCAGTGTTGTTTTTAAATGCCAGGAAATATATGAGGTTGATGGATAGGTTTGTAGCGTCCATAAGTTTAATAAACACAACAGATACACAAAACTGAGACTTTAGTCACCAGTAATGTATTATCCTTCACTATTTACAACAGTAGGCCAACGCTGGAGTAACTTTTCGATCCCGTGACTATAGGAATCAGGTAGTTTTGAGGCAAATAACTCGTCGAGCAATGTGCGCAGCGCATTTTCTTCTGGAAAGGAAGTTCCTTGAAGGTTGCTCACAGCGAGCGGAAATGGGGAAAATCTGAGGGTGCGAAAAAGATGGATGCGGAATTATTTCCCAACCAAACTCCTGTACAGTGTTTTCAGTGTTTTCTGTCAGTCTAGTAGAACACGGACGAGCGTTATCGTGAGGTAACATCACTTCACGCAGTCTTCCTCGTCGTTGTTCTTGGACTGAGTCTACAAGACATCTCAGTTGTTGATATATGTCAACAGTGATGGTGACAACTCGGGTAAGCAATTACTAGTACACCACGCTGTCGCTATTCCACCCGATTTATAACAGTATTTTTGGGGATGTGCGCAGGTCTTTGTACGAGGAGCTGCTGCTTTGTTTGGGCTCAGTCACTCCTTTCTCTTCTTTATGTTAGCATAAACCCACCACTTCTCGTCACCAGTATCTATGTAGTATGGGAATGGTAGGTGTTATTCAAGAGCGAACTGATGGAGAGCAAGCAAAGGTGCACATATGGTGACCGGTTGATTTTTGAGATTTTCGCTTAGAGCATGTGGCACTCATACACCCGATTTTTGAACCTTTCCCATTGCATACAAATGTCACAGGGTGGTGGAATGATCACAGTTCATCACATTTGCCTGTTCTCGAGTACACTGACGTGGACCACTGTGGATTAAAGCTTTTAAACGATCTTTTTTAAACCCCGAAGCTCTTTCTGAACGTGGAGAGCCACTAGTGTCAAAGCGTTCCTCCTTAAAACGAGCAAACCGTTGTTTTTGCTGTGATCTGTCCAGTGGCATTATCCCCATGCATGACGCAAATGTTTCTGGCTGCGTCCGCTGCTGTCACCCCTCTACTAAACTCACAGAACAGTATGTCGGAAATGTTCAGATTTCTCCACTTGGCACTCCATTTTCTAGCGTCCACAGATCCACTCACTATCTCCAAATGACAAAATGTCAATACGTAAACTCAAATAGCAACAGTGGACTACCAATAAAACATGACCATCGATAAATAAAAACAAAAACTCTATGAACCTTTGCACCATCGTAATAAATCTTGACCGCTTGGTACTTCGCAGCTTCTAAATATTTGTTAAAGGACATCTTATAAATACAATGAGCTGCATTGAAACTGAGCGGGGTGGCGCAGTGGTTAGACACTGGACTCGCATTCGGGAGGACGACGGTTCAATCCCGCGTCCGGCCATCCTGATTTAGGTTTTCCGTGATTTCCCTAAATCACTCCAGGCAAATGCCGGGATGGTTCCTCTGAAAGGGCACGGCCGACTTCCTTCCCAATCCTTCCCTAATCCGACGAGACCGATGACCACGCTGTCTGGTCTCCTTCCCCAAACCAACCTACTAAACTGGTGTTCGAGTGCATAACTCATTGTCAGTGGCATATTATCTGTCTCTGTACCAGTGACATGCATTTCAGATATAAATTCTTTCTGTTGTTCAAGTTGATGGTCATCTCGCAATACACGGGTTGTCATGTACGTTACTGCTGTCACTTCTTAAGCAGTGACATTTCGTAGTGACGTTTCACATAACTGTCGTATGATGTAAACATGGTACTAGAGAGAACTGTGGAAGGGGAAATATTGTTGGGGAAAGCACGAACTGTACAATAAAAATTTAAGGACGTGGGATGTGAAAGCTACGCACAAATGAAGAGCTCAATACAGGGGAGCAAATGGTGGCAGGCTACATGAAACCTGGCACAGGACTGATGACTCAAGTAAAATAAAATATTTTAAAGAATAGTATCTTAATTTTTTAATTCACATCGTACTGTTGTTGTTGTCGTCGTGTTCAGTCCGATGAATGGTTTAATTCAGCTCTCCACGCTTCCCCATCCTGTGCGAGCCTCTTCATCACCGAGTAACTACTGCAACCTGCGTCCTTCTGAATATACTTACTGCATTCATCTCTTCGTCTCCCTTTACGACTTTTACCCCCCACGCTTCCCTCCAATAGTAAATCGGTGATCCCTAGAGGTCTCAGAAAGTGTCCTACCAACCGATCCCTTCTTCTAGTTACGTTGTGTCACAAATACCTTTTCTCCCTAGTTCTATTCAGTATCTCCTCATCAGTTACGTGATCCATCAGTCTAATCTTCAGCATTCTTCTGTAGCAACACACCTCAAAAGATCGAATTCTCTTCTTGTCTAAACTGTTTTCATCCATGTTTCACTTCCATACATGGCTACACTCCATACAAATACTTCCAGAAAAGACTTCGTCTCACTTAAGTACATACTCGATGTTAACAAATTTCTCTTCTACAGAGACGGTTTTCCTAGTATTGTTGGCCTACATTTTATATCCTGTCTACTTCTACCAGCATCAGTTATTTTGGTGACCAAATAGCAAAACTCATTAACTACTTTAAGTGTCTAATTTCTTCAGCATTATCTGATTCAATACGACTACATTCCGTTATAATCGTTTTGCTTTGGTTGATATTCACCTTATATCCTCCTTACAAGACACTCTATTCCGTTCAACTGCTCTTCCGAGTCTTTAGCTGTCTCCGGCAGAATTACAGTCTCATAGGCAGACCTCAGTATTTTTATTTCTTCTCCCTGGACCTTATTTGCTACTCCAAATTTTTCTTTTGTTTCCATTATTGCTTGCTCAATATACTGATTGAATAACTTGGAGGATAGGCTACAACCTCTTCTCACTCCCTTCTCAACCACTGCTTCCGTTTCTTGCCTCTCGACTTTTATATCTGTCGTCTGGTTTCTTTGAAAATGGTAAACAACCTTTCTCTCCCTGTATTTTACCCCTGCCACATTCAGAATTTGAAAGAGATTATTCCAGTCAACATTGTCAAAATCTTTCTGTGAGTCTACAAATGCTATAAACGTATCTACCTTCTATGAAAAGTCGTAGGGTCAGTACTGCCTCTTGTGTTCCTACATCTCTCCGGAATTCAAACTGACCTTGCTCGAATTCATGTTAGTATTCTGCAAACGTGACTTATTATATGGAAAGTTCAGTGATGTTAACACCTTTCAGCACCTGTTTCCTTTGGAATTGGAATTACTGTGTTATTCTTGAACTCTGAGGTTATTCCCCCTGTCTCATACATCTTGCTCACCTGGTAGAAGTGTTCTGTCGTGGCCGGCTCTCCAAAGTCCATCAGTAGTTCTATCGGAATGTTGTCTACTCATAGGGCATATATGTCCTCTTCCATTTCCATAATATTGCCCTCAAGTATATCTCCCTTTTATAGACCCTCTATATACTCCTTCCATCTTTCTGCTTTCCCTTCTTTGCTTAGGACTGGTTTATCATCTGAGCTCTTGATACTCATACTTCCGCTTCTCTTTTCCCCAAAGGCCTGTTTAACTTTCTTATAGGTGATACCTGTGCTTTTCCTAGTGAAATATGCTTCTAAATCCTTACAAATGTCTTCTAGCCATGAGTGCCTAGCAATTTTGAACTTCCTGTCAACCTCATTTTCTAGACGTTCCCTTTCGCTTGCTCCATTTGCTACATTTTTGAATTTTCTCCTTTCGTCAGTTAAAATTCAATATCTCTTGTGTGACCCAAGGTTTTCTACTAGCTATCGCTTATTTATCTACTTGATCCTCTGCTGCCTTCACTATTTCATCTCTAAAAGCTACTGATTCTTCTACTGTACTCCTTTCCATTGTTCTTTTCAGTCGTTACACAATGCTCCCTCTGAAACTCTCTACACCTGTGGTTCCTGCAATTTATCTAGGTTCCGTCTACTTAAATTCCTGCCTTTTTGCAGTGTCTTCAGTTTTAATCTACGGTTCATAATCAACAAATTGTGGTCAGAGTCCACATCTGACCCTGGATATATTTTAAATTTGAAATCTGGTTCCGAAATCTCTATCTTACACTTATATAACCAATCTGAAATCTTCCCGTGTCTCCAGATATCTTCCACGCATACAACTTTCTTTCATGATTCTTAAACCAAGTGTTAGTTGTGATTAAATTACGCTCTGTGCAAAATTCTACCAGGCAGCTTCCTCTTTCATTTCTTTCCTCCAGTCCATACTCACCTAATATTTTTCCTTCCTTTCATTTTCCTGCTACTGAATTCCAGTCTCTCTCGAGTTAAATTTTCGACTTCCTTAACTGTCTGACTAATTCCCTTTATCTTATCATACACTTCTTGAGTCTCTTAATCATCTGCGTGTCTAGTTGACATGTAAATTCGTAATGCTGTAGTGGGTGTGGGCTTGGTGTCTATCTTGGTTACAATAATGAGTTTACTACACTATTCATAGTAACTTACGTGCATAGTAACTTATTGTATTGTTTTATTCATTATGAAACTTACTCCTGATTTACCCCTATCTGATTTGGTGTTTATAATTCTGTATTTACCTGCCCAAAAATCCTGTTCCACCTGCCACCGAACTCCACTAATTACCACTGCATCTAACTTTCACCTATCCGTTTTCATTTCTAAGCTTTGTAACCTACCTGCTCTATTGCGAGGTCTGACATCCTACTCTCCGATCAGTAGAACATCAGTTTTCTTTTTCCTGATAACGACATCCTCCTGAGTAATCCCTGCCCGGAGGTCAGAATGGGGGACTATTTTATCTCCGGAATATTTTATCCAAGAGGATGCCATCGTCATTGAACCATACGACAGAGCTGTATGCCCTCTGTAAAAATTACTGTTGTATTCCCCCCATGCTTTCAGTCGTTCGCAGTATCAGCACAATAAGACCGTTTCAGCTGATGGTACGAGACCAGATCAGTCAATAATCCAGACTGTTGCCCTTGCAAGTACTTTAAAGGCTGCTTCCCGCTCTTCAGAAACCACACGCTTGTCTGGCCTCTCAAAAGGTACCCCTCCGTTGTGGTTGCACCTACTGTATGGCTATTTGTGTCGCTGAGGCACACAAGACTCCCCGCCATCGGCATGGACCATCGTGGTTCACGGTGGACGGTGGTGGTGGTGGGGGGGGGGGGGGGGGACAAATGTATTGACATAAATTTTCTCCTAAAAAGTGGACTAGGGCGCACGCATAAAGTGTTTCAGGAGGATTAAAATTTTTTTCGAGAGGCTGTAGTTTATAACTTCAAGTTACTCGTCACTATTTCTTTACGTGCAAAGAATTGATTTTCAAATATTACATAAACAGCAAACTTCAGAAAAACCTCAATGAACACATAAATAACCCACTCAGTTGATTCATGTAAAAGTGTACGCAATTTATAATCACCATAGTCTGCGCTAATAGTTCAACATAGACTACAAGACGAACGCCATCATCTGCAGATTTCTTGACACATAATAATCTTTAGATATTCGCTTATTATACATTGGTCATTGACCACTAAGAAGTCCACAGTTTTGGAGATGTATATGTGACGTTTCTTTGCCTCGTGTTGACTGGGTGTTGTGTGATGTCCTTAGGTTAGTTAGGTTTAAGTAGTACTAAGTTGTAGGGGACTGATGAACATAGATGTTAAGTCCCATAGTGCTCAGAGCCATTTGAACCATTTTTGTGTATGTGACGAATGTTCACGTCTGACTGCCACGAGTCAAAACCCAAAATATACATAAACTTTAAACACCACCTTACGTAAAGCAGTCCAGACTGTGACAACTGCAGAGGTGTGATTCTCAGTAGCATAGTTTATTAGATCTCCTCAAAATTGAAAATGGACAGACTGGAAACATTCTTGGGCTTTAACAGGCATGTTATCAGGATAGTCTATTGGCAATAAAATATATCGTTAGTATGAAATAACTGTGCTAAGGCACTATGAATAAAACATGCACACGTATACCAAGCTTAAAAAGGCATATGACAGCAACCACAGCTACGAACTATATAACATTATGAATTGAAACTCAAGCTGAGACACTGTTAAGCACTATCTCCACTTTTATTAAAGTTGGTTCCAAAATGAATCCTCAGATAAGTCGCTGTGGTACTAACTACTCATCACAGATGGCGGCTCTGTGAAGACGACATTATATTGCTAGTCCAAGAAAATAATGAGCTGAGGAACATGACAGAACCACCCCCCCCTCCCACCCTC
This sequence comes from Schistocerca cancellata, assembly GCF_023864275.1. NCBI lineage: Eukaryota > Metazoa > Arthropoda > Insecta > Orthoptera > Acrididae > Schistocerca > Schistocerca cancellata. The sequence continues at coordinate 388,951,163 of NC_064629.1, read as the reverse complement.
CTCCCACACATCATTCTTCAGGCGACGGAAGGGTAGACACGAATGCATATAGAGAGAAGCTCTACATCTTCGACACAAGGACGATGGTAGGAATCCAAAGTTGAGACATAATTAGATTAAGACTGCGGATAAACGAAGAGGAACACAACGTGATTGGAGACTAGCGAATCACAAACATTCTTTGTGAACCAGAACACAAATGACTAGCCAGCCGTGATGGCCGAGCGGTTCTAGGCGCTACAGTATGGAACCGCGCGACCGCTACCTTCGCAGGTTCGAATCCTGCCTCGGGCATGAATGTGTGTGACGTCCGTAGGTTAGTTAGGTTTAAGTAGTTCTACGTTCTAGGGGACTGATGACCTCAGAAGTTAAGTCCCATAGTACTCAGAGCCATTTGAACCATTTGAACAATTGACTAATTTTCGTAAGTTTTTCAGGGAAAAATGGATTCTCTGAATCGACAGGGGAGGATCTAACTTGTCGAGGCAGCATGAATTCTTGATTGATGGTGATGTTTATGACTATGATGATGATAATAATGGTGAGTATGAAGCTGCTAATGTTGATGGATTACAGACTGCGTAAATTGCAAGCATTTACTGAATTCGTCCTTCGGTCAATCAGACAATGTCACGGGAGAAGACCTTAACGTATGGAATATTGGATGTGCCATACTTCAGAAAATTTATTAAGTTTTCCAAGAAACGGATGTAGTACTCGAGGGAAGAAGCTGGTTACGGTTTTCTTCAAAAGCAGGAAGTATTACCGTTACAAAACGCGTGAGCAGGTACCATGCCAGCATAATGAGCAAATGTAAATAAGTGCGATATTATTTTCAGTAGTTCCGATACAGAAAAACTGCCAGCTTCGGACAGCAGTGACGCGCGATTCAAGACTCCTCTATCTCGAGTCTAAGTCATCTTTTTCATAGACGCTTGACGAAATCGGAAATAATCTGAGTTTCGTCTTCCCTACATGCTGTAAAATTTGGATATACGTTTACAGAAAGTCTCAAACTCTAAACTGCCTTTACAGTATCTTCCTGAAATGTTTACCACTCATTATGAAAAATGGTGTATACGTGAAAACCGGAAAAGTGTATTGGTAGCGCCTTGCTTCTTACATAGATTCTTGCGCCACAGAGAAATGAAACAAGGTTAAAATACTATTATAGTACTGGACTAGGTACTCGTTAACGCTTACTACGTGTGTGAAATACTGGAACTGAGGAAATGTCTATTGTTTGAATTCAGCAATACTTTCACAACTTCCGGAACTGTTTACATTGAAATTAATTAACCTTGAGAGCAGCGCTCTATTTTCGTAGTCTCTTGTAGCTATAACGCCAAGTTAATGTTGATAACAGCAAGAATAGCGACATTTGCTGGACATGTTCTGCTCATGAACCATCTTCACTTTCTATTTCGTCCGTTCCTTCGGTCTACTGTTCCGTGTTTGCCTTTCGTGCACTGTGTTGAGAACATCGTCACTTGACTAGTAACTCTGTGTCACTTTTTAATTCTTTCACGTTTCGTAGCTTTCATATAATCTTCTAAGCAATCCTTATACCCTTTGGGCTGCTCATTCACTATTTTTTATTTATAATTGCTCGGCAATTACATTATCTCTCTGTTTACTAGTTGAAGATAATTATTTTTGTTACAGATATGTGCTCGTCGACAGCTGCCTGTTATTCTACGTCAAATAATTTAATTTCTCACTTTTTAATTCTATCACCTGTCGTAGCACTCATATCATCTTCCAAGCAATACTTATACTCTTTGGGCTGCTCATTCATTTTTTTTATTTATTGCTCGGTAATTACATTATCTATATGTTTACTAGCTGAAGCCAGCTATTTTTGTTGCAGATATCTTATCTGTCATCGTGTTCGTCGATAATTGCTTGTTATTCTACGTCATATAATTTATTTTATGTTCCTTTTTTTATGGTTTCAGTTACAAATGTGATATTTACATCAAACTGAGAGAACACAATGTATTGAAAATTCTGTAAGTTTTGCCAACTATGATTATTTAGAATATCGAGACTTTGTGCAAGCCTTTGTTTCTTCCTGATTTTCAGTGCAATCACCAAAATTTCCATGAGACAGGAAAGCAAAGCAACAGTTATATGATTTACTGGTTCTGTGCTAGCGTTTAGCGATGCATTTACCTACAAAGCAATTTCGTATCTCTCTTTGATGTAGACAAGTAAGCAAAAGAGCATTTACAGAGAATTTTCAGAGGTTATCTTTACCTCTGTGAAGACTACCCGCAATTAAAACTTTTCTGCAAGACGCTGTCGATGAGAGCCTCATTAAATCCGCTAATTTTCATCGATTCTGTACAAGATGCGAAACTTAAATTAATTCGCTTATGCTACCGTTAGCTACGTGAAAAAAGTTGTAATACCTTAAAGTATCAGGCAGATTAATATTCCAGACTCCACCTGCCCTTTCAGATGTTTCAAACACAAGCACAACGACTTTTGAGCAGTGAGATGAGATTTCTAAATTACTTATGACTTTCACTTTATAATTTTCTCAATTTGAAGGAAGACAACTTCTCACCCAAGATCTCATTTTTAAAACGTTTACTAATGACGACCGGTTCCCGTAAAACAGAGTTACCATAATTTGTTCTGTGAATAGTGTACATAAAGTGTAAAGCGTATTAAATGATGAAAAATAACGTACATTGTCATAAACATAATACACAGAGTGAATTATTATTGCACATACCTCGGTAAAGGTTAATAAAGGTACCAAATTAGAGCTATAAATGTACTCCATATCTTAATTAACCGAATAGCTGACGTAAGATGCACTGGAGTGCAGTTTGTACAATATGTTTCGTCTAGTGCACCCGCCCAATATTACATGTTAGAGAGTACATCTCTAATACAAGAGCGCCGCTAGAGTTCACTTGTCTGTTCATGTCATAGTCAAGTGCAAATATAAACAAGAAACGTGAAATGTAAATCAAAATGTGTGAACTGGTGAACAATTATCAAAATTTTTGTAGCAGGTAAGAGCTAAAATATTTTCTAGAAACAGAGTGTATAGATAACCACATGGAGGCAAAGCAATAAATAGAAAATGGCAACACGTTGTTAAGACGGCAATCTAAGCCGTATTTCAAAATCCAACGTCAGATACAAGACAAAACACTTGCACAACAACATTGATTGACAATATGCTTGCATAGCAGAACATAGTAGACGACAAGATTGCACAGTATAGGGCCCCATACGTACCTCATCACGTAGGTGACGAAGGGGCAATCCTTCATTAAGTAACCTGAGCATCATTGTCTTCAGGATGTACTTGAAGTGGTGAACACATTACAGGAAGTCATCCGCGCAAAAAAGCATGTCAGATATACAAAATGATACGTAGCCCGAAGTGTACTTTTAATTTTGGACTCTCAACACCTGTTACAAAGGGACAATATTAAAATCTCGAAACCAAGACGATAATATGGCAGCCGTGGCAAAGAAAATTCACTGTGAGACCAAATTATTTAAATGGTTGATTGGGGGAGGTGATCAAACAGCGAGGTCATCGGGCCCATCGGATTAAGGAAGGATAGGGAAGGAAGTCGGCCCTGCTTTTTCAAAGGAACCATCCCAGCATTTGCTTGAAACGATTTGGCGAACACGGAAAACCTAAATTAGGATGGCCGAATGCAGGCTTGAAACGTCGTCCCCCCGAATTCGAGTCCGTTATGCTAACCACTGTGCCACCTCGCTCGGTAGATGTAAATGAAATAGAAATATAGTCGTGAGTGTGACGTGTAATTATGTGATATGTATTTTTTTACTACTTTTTAAAAAATTATTATCCGTGAAGCCTAACAAAATGAGCTAAAGCCAAAGAAATTGGAATTACAGTACATCATGAAATAATTTAATGATTTTTTTATAGAACGTCATATTCGGCGTTAACTGTAGACATTATTTATTTCACAATTGCAGTTCCGGCCTTTGGACCATTTCGAAGTGGTACTGCCAAAGATTTTGCTTCAGCACATGTTAGACTTTTAAAAGGCCTATTTTTGACGATGACATGTATACGTGTCGGAGAATTTTAAAGTCCGACATGTGCTGAAGCAAAATATTTTGCACTACCAACTGAAAATTGCCCTAAGGTCGATATTGCAATTGTGAAATAAAGAATTTCTACAGTTAAGGGCGAGTATGATGTTCTTTAAAATATTGTACATGACTGTGAACCTCGACCATGAGAAGCTATTTTAAAGAAGTTGTTATCGGTAAAATCCAACTGGTCGTTACGAACATTACTGCTGTCTAGTTTCTTATGACACAATATTTGAAAGTATTCCAGAATATCTAACTTCTTGCATTTACTTCTTGGCATACGTAGAGATCGGGTTACTTATCATGTTGTATATCTAACAGGCTCTTTTGCACAGGTGGCCTCCTATAATACTTTCACGATTACGAGTATGTGCCGAACACCATGATATCGGATTTACTTAACGAAGGACTGCCTCTTCTACACTTACATGACGATTTACGTATGGTACTCTATACGGTGCAATCTTGTCGTCTACTATAGTGCGTTCAAAATTAGCTGCGACTTTTAACAGTTCAGTATGGACCGTGTGGAGGAAAGCGTAGTTTCCAGCGTGTGCTGATCGCATCAGCATGCGACGATAACACCGGGCCTGCTCGGCGCGTAACCTGTCAGCCGCCCAAGCCGGCTGATCTTCAACCTTTCTCTAACGGTTTCAGAGAAAATATACACACCTTATAGCTACATCAGTCAGCTTCATGATGAACTACCTGTTGTTTCTTAATGGTCATAGTTATTGTGATATTTCAGTATTAGCTAAACTACTACGAGAAATTCTTAAACTTTCTCATGAAAATTAAGGATCGCTACGAATTTGAGTTTGGTGTGTGTTAGGTCATATGTTGCTGCATATAAAATTTAGATAACATATTGAATTATTCATTAAACCTGGAAGGATAACGCTATCTATCTCCAATGTCCAGAAAATGGAACGTGTGTAAAGGTCTCCGTCACGAACGCAAATGCCAGTGAAAAAAACAGAATGAAATATTCATAAATAACTCATATCTTACAAACTGTCTGAGATATCGCAACAATATTTTAGCAAAGAGAAGAGTATTTTGCCATATTACCAATGTGCAAACCTTCCATATCTATCGCAGTATTCAAGCAACTACAGATGTTTTTAAATGAAGTAACGTAAATATCAAGGATCATCAACAGCCCGTTGAATGAAACTTGCAGTGAGTTTTGCAAGAACGTATAGAAGAAGTTGCACATTTATTTTTGTACTGAGAATGGGCTTCCTCATAACTACTGATACGTCTCGCCCTCAGTTGCTATTTTAATAATACGCTGCTTTAGGATTCTGTCACTATTTCAAATGCAGTAGAATGTTAGTGACATGTATATCTGTAAACTCTGATGTGTTTAGGCAAAAGAAGCAGTTCTTAACACAGCAACAAGAGAAGTGACGTATTACTCAAAACTCGACACAGTTCTTCATGAATCCATGTCTCCTTAAACACATTCTTGGTGTGGTTGATAACTTGAGACCAGTTCCGTGATGTAACATTTGCAATGACTTCTTTTGTCAGCATTTCAACCTCACTGTACGTAAATTACTTGTTGTTTCTTGCCTCATTACTTTTCACCTAGGCCTATATATTCTCAGTCGGATTTAAATGAGCATGATATGGAGGAAGCCTGATTAAACTATGTCCTTTAGCGTTAGCCATTTCGTCGACCTGTTAGCGTGGAGTTTTAGGCTTGTACGTTACTACAAGTTCCGTTAACTTCACCTTACACAATCTAGGTTCAACTTAATCAAAAATGGTTCGAATGGCTCTGAGCACTATGGGACTTAACATCTGAGGTCATCAACCACTAGAACTTACAAGGGAACCTCCCCATCGCACCCCCCTCAGATTTAGTTTTAAGTTGGCACAGTGGATAGGCCTTGAAAAACTGAACACAGATCAATCGAGAAAACAGGAAGAAGTTGTGTGGAACTATGAAAAAAATAAGTAAAATATATGAACTGAGTAGTCCACGCGCAACATATGTAACATCAAGGATAATCAGAATCAGGAGCGCCGTGGTCCCGTGGTTAGCGTGAGCATTGCGGAGCAAGAGGTCCTTGGTTCAAGTTTTCCCTCGAGTGAAAAGTTTACTTTTTTTATTTTCGCAAAGTTATGATCTGTCCGTTCGTTCATTGACGTCTCTGTTCACTGTAATAAGTTTAGTGTCTGCGTTTTGCGACCGCACCGCAAAACCGTGTGATGAGTAGACGAAAGGACGTGCCTCTCCAAAGGGAACCGAAAACATATTGCCCACGAAATATATCTCACGTATTTAATGCACTCTCGTCCAAAGTAGCGAACAGTCAACTGCCAGCCAGGGAGCCTCGTTAGCAGGAATACTCTCTCTTCCGTGCGCTGTAGTCGACTGACGTCGCGTGTTTCGATGTTTGTTTTGGTGTAGCGTCCCCATACTACGGCGCAGTTACCTCGCATCGGACGGACGGACGGACAGATAATAATTGTCTGAAAATAAAGAATTAAATTTTTTCACTCGAAGGAAGACTTGAACCAAGGACCTCTCGTTCTGCAGCTGCTCACGCTAACCACGGGACCACGGCGCACCTGAACTCAGGTTATCCTTGTTGTTGCTAATCGTTCACATGGACTACTCAGTTTGTATATTTTGCTTATTATTTCCATAGTTCCACACAACTTCTTCCTGTTTTCTCGATTGATCTGTGTTCAGTTTTTCAAGGCCTATCCACTGTTCCAACTTATAACTAAATCTGAGGGGGGTGCGATGGGGAGGTTCCCTTGTTAGAACGCCTTAAACCTAATAACCTAAGGACATCACACACATCCATGCCCGAGGCAGGATTCGAACTTGCGACCTTATCGGTAGCGCGGTTCCAGACTGAAGCGCCTAGAACCGCTCGGTCACAGCGGCTGGCTCAACTTAATCCAATCGAACGTTTGTTTGTACCTAGAGAAAAATAGCCACTTTCCTCCGCTGGATTGTTGGAGCTTTACCCATCACAACCGAGTGGTATTGCGCCTTGTCCATTGCTTTGTCGAATTCGGAGGAATATTTTGCAGTAGAACATTATCTTCACAGCCGATGACCGTGTTCTTGGACGACTACATTTATTGCGAATCTTATGTTCAGACGTGCTGCACTGTAATTATTAATGCAGTGCCAACACGAAACACTGGCTCACTATACCTAACGACCGTAGAAAACTTCAACGCCAGAAAATATCACTTCACTACGAGAGCTAAGGAACGTAGGTGCCTCTAAAGAGCGACACCACGAGGTACTGTTTATCCACGTCGTGGCAACAGTGTCGCTATACCAAACGAATTGCTGATGAAGTGGTAGGGGAAGCCGGCTCGCCATGGATGTTACCTGGGTAACGGCGTCCTGTCCCCACCGGTGTGCCAAATGTCAAAAGTCGCAACTAATTTCAAACGCACTATAGGTTTCGGCTACCCAAGCATATTGTCAATTAATGTTACGGTGTGCTTGTTCTGTCTTATATCCGGCGTTGTACATAGATATGATTTTGAAATACCACGTAGGTTGTAGTCTTAACGACGTGTTGCTTCATTCGGCTTACTGTTTTACCTGTAAATGGTTACGTATACTCTCTCGGTTTCTAGAAAGTGCTTTAGCTTTTACCAGCTACAAAAATTTTCATAATTGTATACCAGTTACAACATTTTTACTAAAATTAGATATTTATATTTGGAACTGACAATGACATGAATACACAAGCAACCTCTAGTGGCGCTAAGTATCGACATGTTCTCTAGTAACTTTCGTCGTGTGTCAGTTCAGCAGTGCTCCTCATCAGTCATGTAATCTGTGACTTGTAATAGGGGACGGATGCCCTTGACGAAACACATTGTAAATACTGGTGTTAACTTACACAAGACAATACATCTTACATCAGCTATCCTGCTAATTAAGATATGGAATATATTTTTAGCTCTAATGTGGCAATTTTACTAACATTTACTGGTGTATAGGTAGCAAAAATTCACTCTATGTGTTATATTTATGACACTATACGCTGTTTATCATCATTTAATATGATTTGCACATTATGCACACTAATCACGGATGAGAATCGCATATCGGAAATGAAGGTTTTACAAATGCGATCTTGGCTGAGAAGTTGTCTTCCTTCATGTTGAATATTTACAGATGCCCCCTTATTATGCACTATGAGCACGTTAACTTACAATTTTCTGCCAAACAGCCTGTCTGTCTATGTCTCGGGTTCTTCGGTCGACATTCATTTGATGATTTTTCTGACATTTCGCCTGCACAAGTGTCTGGCATCGTCAAATCTTCACCATCCATTGTTGGTGATGGACTTGAACCGAGCTCGCGGCCACAGATTATTTTTACCTGAAGTGCCAACGCCCAAAGGCTTTTCCGTTGTCATATCCGGTGCGGTTCTCCTCCTGCTACCTGCAGAACTTCGGTGCTCTGCCACGGCCGATTCCTCCACTTGCCATAACCTGCAATTCCGCTTATGTTCTGTGATCCTGGTGTTGACTGATCGTCTAGTCATTGCAACATAAACTTTTCCACTATTGCATGGTATGCGGTATGTTCCCGACATTGCAAGTGAGTCACTTTTCTCCTTTGCCGATCTCAGACACCCTTTGATCTTCTTTCTCGGTTTATAATAAATAGTCTTTACGCCGTGTCTGCGCAATATACGGCCGATTCTGTCCGTCACTCTGGGCATGTTTGACAGAAAGGCCGTACTCTACATTCTTTTCTCAGATGTGCCACTTTGCCGACTATTTGGCTCTGTTACACATCTTATAGAACTGGAGGAGTACCCGTTTCTCCTCAGGACACTTTCCAGTTGTAGTATCTCGTAGGAGGTGTGGTGGCTTACATATTCGTCTTGCTCGCGTTACGAGAGTATTAATCATGCCTCAGTTCTGGCTCGTGTGGTGATTTGACAGTTTGTGCAGGTATAGGTCCGTGTGTGACAGTTTTCGATACACGCTGTGACCCAGGTTTTCACCATCCCTTGTGACCAGTACATCTAGAAAGGGTAGTTGTTTGTCCTTTTCTACTTACATGATAAATTTTATGTTGGCTGCAAGTTGTTGGTTTACCTCGGCGCAGTATTCTGTCTGTTTCTGAGTGTATTTCCTCAGTTCTGTTTACTCATCAACGAAGTAACTTCTGTACGTCTGATTGCTATTAAATCAGTAAACCATCTAAAGCATATAGTCAATCATTCAACAATAATACTCGAGCAGAAACAGTGTTCAACAAATAAAAGACCGAATGCTGAATTCACTCTTCCGAATTTATTCATTTAGATAGATCTCATAACAGTTTCTGCATTCTCACACAATCCAGAATTACATATATGGTGACAAGTTATTACTAAATAGAAAATCAACCAAATATGCCCAAAAGGGAAAGACAAATGAGCCTGATACCTGTGCGTGTATATGGATTACAAAAATCTTCATCGTGATCTAGAAGAGATTCACCAAAGTTTCATGCACGAACAAAGCTTTGCCAGCGACTTAGAAGTTGCAGAAGTCTGTTCTGTTTCCAAGAAGGATCTGCAGCGGACGAGATGTGTGCCACGGAAAAGTTTCATCTGAAAGCTCCGATATCTTAGTTTACAAGAACTGACAAGAATCATTTTTTCTAGATATATCTCGCGAGATATCTCTTATCGATTACCACACGGCTAGAAGTAACCTTTCACTGCAAGCTTTTCGAAACAGCTGCGTCGACAGTTTGCACTTTGCCACTGAAAGACCACAATATAAGGTGAGGAATATCATGAGATTTGAACACTGATCTGATGGCTTTTGTTGCATTCTTTTACTGTCTCTCTGGGCAACCACTGTAGCTAGATCGTTATGAAAGGAAGATGTCCAACATCATTCCTGTGGTTTTAATGAAAAGGTCGATCAAAAAGTTTCCGTTTAGGGCATTGCTGTGGCATATATGAAACCCAGCTCAACTCAGAAGCGGGTATACAAGGACCAACATGTCTGCAAGGTGTTAGTTCGGCCTTCGAATGTAAACATTTTAGAGCCCCATATACAGGGTGTTACAAAAAGGTACGGCCAAACTTTCAGGAAACATTCCTCACACACAAATAAAGAAAAGATGTTATGTGGACATGTGTCCGGAAACGCTTAATTTCCATGTTAGAGCTCATTTTAGTTTCGTCAGTATGTACTGTACTTCCTCAATTCACCGCCATGATTTCATACGGGATATTCTACCTGTGCTGCTAGAACATGTGCCTTTACAAGTACGACACAACATGTGGTTCACGCACGATGGGGCTCCTGCACATTTCAGTCGAAGTGTTCGCACGCTTCTCAACAACAGATTCGGTGACCGATGGATTGGTAGAGGCGGACCAATTCCATGGCCTCCACGCTCCCCTGACCTCAACCCTCTTGACTTTCATTTATGGGGGCATTTGAAAGCTCTTGTCTACGCAACCCCGGTACCAAATGTAGAGACTCTTCGTGCTCGTATTGTGGACGGCTGTGATACAATACGCCATTCTCCAGGGCTGCATCAGCGCATCAGGGATTCCATGCGACGGAGGGTGGATGCATGTATCCTCGCTAACGGAGGACATTTTGAACATTTCTTGTATCAAAGTGTTTGAAGTCACGCTGGTACGTTCTGTTGCTGTGTGTTTCGATTCCATGATTAATGTGATTTGAAGAGAAGTAATAAAATGAGCTCTAACATGGAAAGTAAGCGTTTCCGCCATATGTTATGTGGACATGTGTCCACATAACATATTTTCTTTCTTTGTGTGTGAGGAATGTTTCCTGAAAGTTTTGCCGTACCTTTTTGTAACACCCTGTATACACTGATAGGCGAAAACGTTATGACCACTGCTCACCGCGGCGATGGATGCCGTCTAGTGGCGCTACGGGCACGTGACGCGGTAGCAAAAGTACGTAAGCGGAGCGGACACGGACGGTGGGATCACCCTAGCGAAGATACGGGCTGCAAATGGGGAAACCCATTGAGAGAAACAACATTGACAAGGGGCAGATTATTATTACGAGTCTGTGAACGAGTATATCGAAAACGGTGGCTCGAGTGTTCACGTGCTACTGTCGTGAGATAGTAGAACAAAGAAACTACCACTAGGTACTAGATGGTTGAACGTCCACGACTCTTCATAGAAAATGGTGTTCGGAGTTTTGTTTGCTCTGTATAGTGGGATACATTGTGAGCTGTAAAATCTCTGCCGAAAGAGCACTATGCTGGTGTACGCGCAAGTATTTCAGAGCACAACGTTCATTTCACATTGTTGAACATGCAGCTCCGCAGCAAACCACGCCTACGTGTTCACATGTTGACCCAACGACATCGTCAATTACCATTGCAATTGGTATAGGCCGATCGGGATTCGACCATCGATCAATGGAACGTTCAGCTTTTAGGGCAAATCACATCATTGGGACATTAGGTAGCTGGCCGTATCCACAATCGCCGTCATCGGGGTGAACAGCGACTCGAAACGTGCAGCGCGCCACGGACGCAGGCTTGTGGGAGCAGTATTACGCTGTGGGAGACATTCACCTGAGCTTGCATTGGACCTGTGATAGTAACCGAAGACACGTTGACAGCTACGAACCACCCGCATCCCTTCACACTTCATGTATTCCCAGATGACTATGTCATCTTTCAGCAGTATAACTGCTCGTGTCTCTGAGCCAGAACCTTGTTGCAGTGGTTTGAGGAGCAATATAGTGAACTTACGTTGATGTCTCGGCAACGAAATTCGCCGCACACAAATCCTATGGATCCCATCTGGGTCACTCTCGGGCGTCATCACCGTGAACGAAAATCAGCGACCCCTGCGTAGACATCTAATGCCACATCTACATCTACGTGATTACTCTGCTATACAATAAAGGCCTGGCAGAGGGTTCAATGAACCGCCTTCAAGCTGTCTCCATACCGTTCCACTCTCGAACGGCACGCGGGAAAACGAGCACTTTAATTTTTCTGTGCGAGCCCTGATTTCTCTTATTTTATCGTGATGATTATTTCTCCCTATGTAGGTGGATGCCAACAGAATGTTTTGGCAACCGGAGGAGAAAACTTGTGATTGAAATTTCATGAGAAGATCCCGTCGCAACGAAAAACGGCTTTGTTTTTATGATTGCCACTCCAATTCACGTATCATGCCTGTGACACTATCTCCCCTGTTTCGCGATAATACCTTCACAAACCTACCAAAAACTGTCTGATCCCTGATACGTTGAGTCAGCTACGTATTTCGTTCCAAAGACGGACAAACAAGCAAGTTGTCATAATTGTTTTGGCTCGTCAGTGCAATAGGGAGGTTAATCACAGTAAAAGCAAGCGACTAAGCGTTTCCGATGCCATTATGTATCATTGTTCTTGACTCGAATGATTCAAAGTTAAAACTGTCGCAAAGGAATACTAAACACGTTGTTTGTGCAGTTCTCGCATTATGCGGAATTTAATTTTTATATACTTCACTCTTGCTCGTTTTGTGACATGTGAGATTCTCTTGGGACATCCTGTGTTCTTCTAAGTTGGTGTAATATCATGATAATGAAAATGTGTACTAATATAGAACTGATGCTAGTTAGTTGCTTCGAGTAGTAAATGAGTTCCTCAGTAATAGAGGCAATTGTTTTAGTAGCACAGGCGTTTTAGATAAATACTGTCATTCTTATTAATTACAGTACACGTAAAATACCATGCATGAAGTTATACAGATTTTTCATTCCATCCACAGCGTTTATCAAGGGTTATATTCCCCCACATTCAGGTGAGAAGCAACAGTATAGCACTGAGTGGTAATGTAGATATTACGACATTTTTACGAAGCGTTGCGTATTATTAGACATGCTGCAGAAAAATGATATCTAGATATCAAGAGCTACATAACTAAGTTTCAGAAAACATCACTGTCTTACACATGTTAACGTGTAACACTAGGGTTAGCGGCTTGTCACAATGTCTTATGATCTGGCTGTTACACTGTAAATGGCGTGAATAAATAAAATGTTTATTGATCATTTAATTAACTTCGGAATGCTGGTGGAAAATAACTCCAACTGAATTATCATTTTAAGTCTGCTTTCCTTTATGGGCAGGTATACGAAAAGAATAATAAGTTTTCCATCCAGCATGTGAATAACACTAGTAAATTAGTGTAAGTCACTGCAGGTAATACTTACGAGTTACGTGCTTTTATTTATGAGATTATTGATAGCACATGTGCAGAGAAATCTAAAATCTCTCAACACCAGCGGGAAAGCCATTGCTGTGTGAAGTAACGAAGAAGTAAACATACAAATGAGTTCCAGGTTCAAAATACCTAGCCTACAAAATGAATATAACGCCGCTCTTTGGCAGAAGAAAGTTTCATTAGTACTGTCTACACGAAGAGTATATAGTTGCAGGAAATCACATCAAAAATGGTTGACATGGCTCTGAGCACTATGGGACTTAATTTCTGAGGTCATCAGTCCCCTACAACTTAGAACTACTTAAACCTAACTAACCTAAGGACATCACACACATCCATGCCCGAGGCAGGTTTCGAACCTGCGACCGTAGCGGTCGCGAGGTTCCAGACTGTAGCGCCTAGAGCCTCTCGGCCACCCCGGCTGGCGAAATCACATCAATATACCCTTATGTGACAAATATTTTGACAGAAATTTTTTGTCGGTATGCAGAACAAGAGCACTCTCTGACAGTAAAAATATAAAAGCACGCCAAAACTGGTATCACATTGTGTCTTAGTTACAACATTAAATGTAGAACTGTCGAGTTTATATGTACAACGAACGTAACTCAAACTAACACAAAAAAAACAATGCTTCTAGCTCTACTGCATGAGAGAAGGCATCGTTTGTTCGGTTTGTTTACCCAAAATTAAATTTCAATCCGTTTTCAAAATCTAAAAATTTTTCTCTCAACAGCTGAGTGTGCCCTGTTTTGAACCTCCCTCGCAGAATGAAATTGTGTTCCAGACTGTACTGTGAACCCGGAACCCTGTATTCAGAAGACTATGTGCTTCCCGACATGTTGTACAAAACATCATAAAATTTCACAAAATTAGGTCACAGTAACAAATAACTAGCTCAGTTCATAAATAATAACGAACATTATAATAATAATAAATTCCAAGTTCAGTTTTCACTACGGAAAATGTGAAAGCAGGAACTGTATTATTGTGCATCTCATTTTTCCTCTTTGAAAACAGCGTCTATTTTCTTTTATGTTTTTTATGTTGCCTCTTTTCGGCATTGTGCTTCTGCTTTTTGATGTATTTGTTTTAAAATATTATAGCTTAGTACAGAATACTTACGCTAAAGTATCTTGTGTAGTGTCGTTCCCGGTTGCGTATAATATTATAGCATGTTGGTAATTTTTAGTTCGTTGACCGCCTAATTTCAAATGAATGAAACACAATTTTTGTGCCATACGCGTTTGCCTTTATTCTTTGCAAGGCATTTTCTGTGAACGAGAATATGTACATATTTTTTGTACTATTTGTATATATAGATTACAAACAGTTCTGGGACTTTTTGTTTTATTATGATGCAGTAATGATTTAAAGCTCTACTTACAGATTTCGTGAATGTTGATCTTCATTTAGTTTGTTTGTTCCTTTGTTACCGTTGTTCTACTTCTTATAACTGCTATTTGAAAATTTGTTTTCAGACTTCACAGGATTAGGTACTGAACAATCGTTTTGACGTTAGGTTTTAGGTTCTGTTACCAGATGTCGAATATTTTGCCAACTGTTGAACGTTGTTGCCAACTATCGAATGTGTTTATGTGATATCTACGATCTGTCTGTGTGTAATGGTTTTTTTTTTTTTTTTTTTTTTGCTCCATAAGACGATACCGCACATAACATTCAACAAAAATTGCAAAGAGAACGACTTAATTCCAACTTACATTAATATAAAGGTCAAAAAAATTCTACAGGGGCACCAAAATTATCATGTGCAGACCGGTATTGTTTACTAAATGATGTTTAATTGCTATATTCGAAAAAACAGTACCTGAACGTAATACTGTATCAAACTCATTTAAAGCTAGGGCAGCACGCAGGAAACCGCACGGTCCTCATGTCACTTATAGGAAAAACTGAACACAACACATACAGATTGGCAGTTATTGAACTATATGAAATCAAATCGTTATAACGTCTGAACGGTTTGCGTTAGGACGTTCAAACTGCACGGTTGACCGTATGGCATGATGGTAATTTGTATGCGCAGGATGGTTTGGTTTAGCGACGAAGCCCACATTCATTTGGATGGGTTCGTCAATAAGCAAAATTGGCGGATTTGGGGGACTGAGAATTCGAATTTCGTAATCGATAAGTCTTTTCACCCTCAACGGGTGACTGTGTTGTGTGCAGTGTCCAGTCACAGAATAATCTGTGCGATATTCCTTGACGGTGCTGCAACTGTCGAACGGTACGTTATGATTTTGGAAGATGATTTCATCCGCATTATCGAAAGTGACCCTGATTTGGACAATATGTGGCTCATGCTGGACGGAGCTCGACCCCATCGAAGCAGGAGAATGCAGGAGAAAGCAGGAGAATGCCATCGAGGAGTACTTAGGGGACCAAATTTTGGCTCTGGGGTACCCAGAGGTCACTGGCATGGGCCTCGATTGGCCGCCATATTCTCCGGACCTGAACAAATGCGACTCCTTTTTGTGGGGCTATATAAAAAAGAGAAGGTATACAGAAATAACACCAAAACTATTCCTGAGCTGAAAACAGCCATTCAGGAGGTCATCGACGGCTTCGATGTTCCGACACTTCAGCGTATCATGCAGAATTTCTCCATTCGTCTGCGCCTCATCATCGCCAATGACGGCAGGTATATCGAACGTGTCATAACCTAAATCTAAATATATGTAGTGACGTTTACATGTTGAATAAAGTCTGTCCACGCGATAGTTTGTAAGTAATTGACGTTATTTTGATATAGTTTAATAACTGTCACCCTGTACATAGCAGTGAAACATATACGAAACAGGGGTAAACAGAAAATAATGAAACTAACAACACGAACATACATTTGCATTTGGAATGAGAAACCACGAGAACATCAACGTAAATTTCATCCACTTTTAGTGGACTTGAAAGAGACAGAAAGGATCGAAAAAAAAAAAATGCTATTGCAAAAAGAACTGAAACTCCGCACTGACAGCAGGTTAACGAATCAGTTCATAGATAATCTATTAATAGAAACTTAACACATCTTCACACACGAAGGAAAATAAAATAATTCTGAAAGAAATATAGTACTAACAGGAGAGTTAGTAAAACAAGAGATACAGAATATGATAAAACAAACACAGAAGGCACACTGTATGAACAACCAGACAAAAGCAGCCACCATGAAAACGTCGAAACAAAAGTTAACAAGGAGTAACATTAAAATGACGAAGGCAGAAAATATCACAAAAGCCAAGAAATATTAAAGCTCAACAGAATATCAAAATTGAAATCTGACCCAATCACATACTTTCAGGCAGATCTGAAATGCACACTGAAAAACAATGAACGATCACTCAGTGATAAACAAAGATACTACGTAACACAGATCCCACAAGCACCATCACTCGACAGCAAACTAAAAATACACAAACACGATACACCAATGAGAGCTGTTATTAATTTCAGAAAAGCCCCAACATACTACATGGACAAACATCTGTAAAAGTAAATCACAAACGATTATAAAGCAGAAAACAACGGACCAGTAATAAACACAGGAGACACATCCGGAATATTCTGGTACCACATACAGCATCATTGATTTCATTCAGCACAAGGAAATGTGTACTTCCACCCCAAAAACAGAGCAACAGAAATCGTAGAACTAAACCTCACGTTCCACAGTAACCTCAGTACACAAGCAATAACAGAAGAAAAGAATTTGTGATGGGTATGACACACATGCAGTACACAGACTCAATCAAAAAATCAAAACACAAATCAAAAACAAAAAAAAATCAACACATGCAATATATCAAGAATGCAGGAAAACGTACAAACCCTCAGATACACACCCCAGTCGTACTAGATGACAACAGCACTGAGAAAAGAAGTGGATACTACATTTTGCCTTTCACACATAAATTAACACACAGAGTGGTAAGTATACTAAAAAAACAGGGCTTCCAGATTGCATATACAACTGTGCAAACCCTCAATTCAAACTTAAGCCTACCAACAAACAAGAGGGAAAAATTCCAGGGGTCAGTAATATACAAAGTTGAATGTCGTAATTGTGAAACATGCATGGGCATGACATGCAGGAATTTTAAACCATGCCGGCCGTTGTGGCAGAGTGGTTCTAGGCGCTTCAGTCAGGAACCGCGCTGCTGCTAGGGTCGCAGGTTCGAGTCCCGCCTCGGGCATGGATGTGTGTGATGTCCTTAGGTTAGTTAGGTTTAAGTAGTTCTAGGTCTCGTGGACTGGTGACCTCAGATGTTAAGTCCCATAGTGCTTAGAGCCATTTGAACCATTTCTTTAAACCATGGTACAACGAACACATTATCTGTTGGAAGTATGAAACAAACCATTACACATTTGCATGGAAATTAAAATACCACAATCACTATCCTACAAATATGGAACGCTAAATGAAACTATCAGAATAGACAATAATGCAAATACCTTACACAAACGCACAAAAATGTAACAGCTAGAAACGTGATAAACGAGCAAACTCACATAAATAGTGACTCCTTACTAAACGTAATAAATGAAACGATAAGATAAAAATCATTCAATTACTACAATCTCCCTCTCTTTCTCTCTCTCTCTCTCACTCACGCACTCACACACACACACACACACACACACACACACACACACACACACACACACACACGTTTAGGGAGAAAGTAGAGCCTCCACCTAATCATACGAAAACCAACAGCAGATCACACACACACATACACACACACACACACACTCACACACACACACGCACACACACACACAAACGCACGCAGACAGGTCATAGACATCATCACACTAACATGTTCAATAGTTTGCAATAACATTCGACTGTAGACAACAACACACAACAGTTGGCAATACTATGAAGTCTAAAAACAAAATATCAGATGGCAGTTATAAGTAGCAGAACAGGGATAACAAAGGAATAAAAACACAACATGTAGATCAACATCAACGAAGTCTGTAAGTATAACTTGTACTTTTTACTGCATCATAAAAGAAAAAACAGTATAAGAACTAACGTCCTAAATGTAAACTTTATAGTATAAGCAAAAATACGTACATATTCCAGGCCACTGAAGATGCCTTGCAAACAATAAAGGCGAAACGAGTATGGCACAAAAATTGTGTTTCATTCAGTTGTAATTAGACGGTCCAAAAATAAAAATTATAAACATACAGTACCCTTGAGTATTTACGATATTTCTGTACTTTGTTATATTCCGTAGTAATGGTTCAAATGGCTCCGAGCACTATCGGACCTAACATCTGAGGTCATCAGTGCCCTAGAACTTAGAAGTCCTTAAACCTAACTAACCTAAGGATATCACACACATCCATGCCCGAGGCAGGATTCGAACCTGCGACCGTAGTGGTCGCGCGGTTCCAGACTGTAGCGCCTAGAACCGCTCGGCCACACCGGCCGGCTCCCGTAGTAATGTAGTATCAACAATTCTCCAGGTTTGTGTACTTTCTCCTTGACACCACGTGGTATGATGAAACGTTACGACATGTCATCAGACTTTGAAATGATATATTACGAGTTCATTTTAGTTTTCAGGTACGCTGTCCAGCCCAGACGTTTTATATCTTCTGTTGTTATAATGTGAAGCGAATTCCTCATTAAAACACCTTAGTTATCTTTCGTCCATTTCCACATTACCGGCGATCTTTATGCAGCAGTCGGCGTTATATTACGTCTTGCAAGTTCTCAATATATCGTTGAGAGACCAGGCCCCACTTTGAAAAATGTTCTACTGGTTGTGATCCTTCTATGCATCACCAACTGAGCTTACAAGGAACAGGTCCCTCCTACTGTACAAGCTTTGGAGAAGCTCTCATAAATACCTGGCGGCGCTAACAACTCCTGGAAGAAAGGATTCTCCACATAGGAATCGTGTCTGGATCACTCTGTCGGTAAAGGCATTGCCGACAAAAGGCAAGGTTCTGGGTTAGAGTCGGTCCGGCACACTATTTCAGTTTGCCAGGCAGTCTCACTCCACAGTTTTGTTCATTTTCATCACACTTTCTTGTCTTGCGCTGAGCAGTTACCAGACGATTGGCTTATAACCGGACAGTCGCCGGTAACAGAAAAAGTATTAGTGGAAGCATTTTCTTGATGCATTATCCTTTGAAACAATAAATACGTTACCATGATCCATACTCTGGCACCTTGTTCAGCTTCGCAACAGTCAACATCGTTTAGCGCTTCAACACTGAACCTTCATGAGGTACGTGCAGATGGCTAACAAGAATTGAACACGGTCCCTTTGTCAAAATAATGGGTAAACTAACGCTGACTTTTGTCTTAATACATGTGGTGTGTGCGGCCTGGTTCTGTGAGGCATCTTCACGTAATCGATGGAAACTGAAACGTAGCTTTCATCTCTCTACGATTTACAAAAAAATAAATCATTCGGAACAAATATGTAGGCTAATTATGGCTTCGAATACCTCAGCTGACAATATGTTCAGATAAACAGAGATTTACCCCATCTACAATCGATCTTCTTCAACCAAGGTCTTCCAGCCTGGGCCATGTGAGCATTGGATTTTGAACTGTTCTGTAAGGTTGGTCAGGGCCGTGTCAACAGCTGCCGCCTATCGCAAGGCAGATAGATAACTACGCTTTGTGAAGAAGGGACACTCTTACCACGTTGCTTCACTGTCTGGGTTTTAATTGCATTACACCTACCGCAAAACAGCCTTCAGTCTTTTCCTGCGTGGGCGGACTAGAATCTGAATGCTGCCATACTTCGCGTGTTGCATGGCAAGCAGTGAACCTTTGTCCATGCCACTTATCGGTGAGCCGTTTAGTGTGCTGGAAAGTTATTCTGTGTTTAACAACTTTTTAATTACCAGTTTTATGTATTGACCAGACTGTGCTTCATTAACACTTCGTCACGTATATGTGAACTTTCAGCCACTCAAAATGTGCATTAAGAACTGCAACGTAAGTTGGACCTCATTTTTCATGCTAAAAATGTGTGAAAACTTATGGGACTTAACTGCTAAGGTCATAAGACCCTAAGCTTACACACTACTTAACCTAAATTATCATAAGGACAAACACACACATCCATACCCGAGGGAGGACTCGAACCTCCGCCGGGAGCAGCCGCACAGCGCATGACTGCAGCGCCTCAGACCGCTCGGCTTCATGCTAAAAGTATTAATTTTACAGCGGTTGTTGGATATCAATTTATTTCCGAATTTCACCTCCATAGGTTCCCAGGTCGCAATCTCACCTTTCTGAAGTATATGAAGCTGCATGTTTTTTAAACAGAAACATTGTTTCAGTTTGCAAGGTAAATTCGCTGCAAGAAGAGACCACGAGCTGTAGAGGATTGTTACGGAAATATTCCGTTGATGTTATAATAAAAGTGAACAGACCACGCACGCATTTATGCTGCTGTCAGCAGTGTTCATTAAGACAAGTTTCAGAATATAATCTACAATTGTTAAGCATTTTAAAGCAGTTCCAATTTTGTGTAAGCTCATAGATCATCTTACTACATCTTAGCGCTTCGTTGTGATAAATTTCATTTAGTTTATGTTTAACCTAAGTCATATATTAACCTTTTAGGATAACGCTGTCTTTTCAGAAATACTGCAGGAAAATTATGCGGTATCTAATAACAAAAATTATTTTCAGATTCTCTTCTGCTGTTAGCCACTAAATATTTTCAGATATATTCTTCTTCACATAAATTAAAAAAAAAATTCTAAGAGAGAATTGAGTCATACGTCCCGACAACAACGTTGCATTTAGGGAAGGAGTTGAAGCCGAGACAGATCAGAATGAGGAAGGATATCGGCTGTTCCTTTTTCAGACCAATGAAACAAGGATACGCTGGAAAACCTAAATCTGAATTGCTGGACCGGAGTTTGAATCCTGGTGCTTACGACTTGGTTCAAATGGTTCTGAGCACTATGGGACTTAACATCTGTGGTCATCAGTCCCCTAGAACTTAGAACTACTTAAACCTAACTAACCTAAGGACATCGCACACATCCATGCCCGAGGCAGGATTCGAACCTGCGACCGTAGCAGTCGCGCGGTTCTTACGACTTGCACTTTGAGTGTACTAATCACTGCGCCGCCCACCTATGTGCATTTCATTGAAGACTTCTGGGCAAAGGAATGTAACTATGTTTCAGTTCCGAAAATATAAAACGCCTGTTATACACTCCTGGAAATGGAAAAAAGAACACATTGACACCGGTGTGTCAGACCCACCATACTTGCTCCGGACACTGCGAGAGGGCTGTACAAGCAATGATCACACGCACGGCACAGCGGACACACCAGGAACCGCGGTGTTGGCCGTCGAATGGCGCTAGCTGCGCAGCATTTGTGCACCGCCGCCGTCAGTGTCAGCCAGTTTGCCGTGGCATACGGAGCTCCATCGCAGTCTTTAACACTGGTAGCATGCCGCGACAGCGTGGACGTGAACCGTATGTGCAGTTGACGGACTTTGAGCGAGGGCGTATAGTGGGCATGCGGGAGGCCGGGTGGACGTACCGCCGAATTGCTCAACACGTGGGGCGTGAGGTCTCCACAGTACATCGATGTTGTCGCCAGTGGTCGGCGGAAGGTGCACGTGCCCGTCGACCTGGGACCGGACCGCAGCGACGCACGAATGCACGCCAAGACCGTAGGATCCTACGCAGTGCCGTAGGGGACCGCACCGCCACTTCCCAGCAAATTAGGGACACTGTTGCTCCTGGGGTATCGGCGAGGACCATTCGCAACCGTCTCCATGAAGCTGGGCTACGGTCCCGCACACCGTTAGGCCGTCTTCCGCTCACGCCCCAACATCGTGCAGCCCGCCTCCAGTGGTGTCGCGACAGGCGTGAATGGAGGGACGAATGGAGACGTGTCGTCTTCAGCGATGAGAGTCGCTTCTGCCTTGGTGCCAATGATGGTCGTATGCGTGTTTGGCGCCGTGCAGGTGAGCGCCACAATCAGGACTGCATACGACCGAGGCACACAGGGCCAACACCCGGCATCATGGTGTGGGGAGCGATCTCCAACACTGGCCGTACACCACTGGTGATCGTCGAGGGGACACTGAATAGTGCACGGTACATCCAAACCGTCATCGAACCCATCGTTCTACCATTCCTAGACCGGCAAGGGAACTTGCTGTTCCAACAGGACAATGCACGTCCGCATGTATCCCGTGCCACCCAACGTGCTCTAGAAGGTGTAAGTCAACTACCCTGGCCAGCAAGATCTCCGGATCTGTCCCCCATCGAGCATGTTTGGGACTGGATGAAGCGTCGTCTCACGTGGTCTGCACGTCCAGCACGAACGCTGGTCCAACTGAGGCGCCAGGTGGAAATGGCATGGCAAGCCGTTCCACAGGACTACATCCAGCATCTCTACGATCGTCTCCATGGGAGAATAGCAGCCTGCATTGCTGCGAAAGGTGGATATACACTGTACTAGTGCCGACATTGTGCATGCTCTGTTGCCTGTGTCTATGTGCCTGTGGTTCTGTCAGTGTGATCATGTGATGTATCTGACCCCAGGAATGTGTCAATAAAGTTTCCCCTTCCTGGGACAATGAATTCACGGTGTTCTTATTTCAATTTCCAGGAGTGTATTAGCTGACTGGCAGTTCAGTCGGCATTCATTCTAAATAACTGCGAAAATTCTCAGAGCTCTCAGTTAGGTATCCGACACGGTGCATTCGGTAATGCTCCAAAATAGCTAGTACATTTTGCCGAATCAGAATTTATTGCTTTTTCTTGGGTGCGATGTTATCTGGAAAGCAATCTTTACGTAACACACTATAACTTTCATTTATAATTCGTAGTTTGGAGTCGTTAGCCTAGTAATTGGAGACTCCTAAGCTAACTCATTTCGTGCCTTTAATTAAGGTAATAGTCAGAAAGTTAGTAATAACCGACTTGTCCTCCTGTTTCGAGCAGCGGCAGAGGGGAAAAATGAATCATCCTCGGCCCAACAATAAGCTGCTCCCACAGACCGTGAGTCGCATCCAGTTCGTAAACGTAATGCCTCCTTTTTTGTCTCTCTTTATTTGTGACGGCCGAAAGAGAATAGCCGGAGTTCCACAGTGCTACGAGAAATCACTGTCACGCCACGGCAATAACGCATAAGCGTTTTGGGCCCCTGGGGCTGCTATGACACACGCACCGGCGCACAATGATATGCCCTCTAATTAACTTGTCCACGTGAGGCGGCGACCTCACATTTACTGCGGGACAGTATTACGGACAATTAAAATACCATTGGTGCCACAAGACACCGGGGCGGCTTGAGCACAGTCTCAGTGAGGCTCAAAAGAAGGGCAGTGAAGCGACTTAAACGTCGCACCTATACAGTTTCCTACTTTGCATACCGCCCAGCCGGCTGATTAAGTATCTTGAGGTGGGCTGGTTTTTTTGGGGAGGGCGGCGCGCTCGCTGAGCAGCGCGCTCGCAGGTGCGACAGTCACCGAGTCAGCTGCGCCAGAGCGGCGGCCTGCGAGCATCTGCCCAGGCGCACCTGGCTGGCGGACAAAAACCTCATCCTCATATGCTCCCAATTTATCCTTCATCTGCGAGCTGAACGCACAGCGCGCAGGGATAACACCAGCAGCAGCACTACAATGATGAGGCAGTTGCGTGAGTGACCCTGCTGCTCTTTGTTAAGGTCCGACCGAAAAGGATAATAAAATAACTGAAGCAATTATCCTTTCAAATCATTATGTTTATTATTTCACCGTATACAAGCACTGCTTCCAGTCCGAGATACATACAAATTTACTTTGGAGAAGATACTAGCGATGCCAACAGATTTATGTAACAGATTAATAATTCATTATGTGATCAAAAGTATCCGGACACCTGGCTGAAACGGACTTACAAGTTAGTGGCGCCTTCCATCGGTAATGCTGGAATTCAATGTGTTGTTGGCCCACCCTTGTATTGTATTGTGTTGGTATGTATGCTAACCGGGGGCCTAGAAACGATGGAGAGGCTCCGTCCTCACCGCAGCCGCAGTGGTCCACAACCCCATGACGACTACCGCAGTCCACCCCTTCACCGCCCCACACCGAACCAGGGTCATTGTGCAGTTCGGCCCCCCGGTGGACAAACCCCCTCCCCCGCCCCTCCCCAGCCCCAGGGTACATCTAACACCAGACGAGTGTAATTCATATGTTTGCGTGGTAGAGTAATGGTGGTGTACGCGTATGTGGAGAACTTGTTTGCGCAGCAATCGCCGACATATTGTAGCTGAGGTAGAACAAGGGGAACCAGCCCGCATTACCGTGGCAGATGGAAAACCGCCTAAAAACCATCCACAGACTAGCAGGTTCACCGGATCTCGACAGAAGTCCGCCGGGCGGATTCGTGCCGGGGACCAGGCGCTCCTTCCCGTCCGGAAAGTCGTGCGTTAGACTGCACGGCTAACCGGGCGAGCTGGCCCACCCTCGGTCTTGATGATAGCTTCCACTCTCGCAGGCATACGTTCAGACAGGTCCTGGAAAGTTTCTTGGGGAACGGCAGCCTATCCTTCAAGGAGTGCTGCACTGAGGAAACGTATCGATGTCGGTCGATAGGGCCTGGCACGAAGTCGGCGTTCCAAGACATCCCAAAGGCGTTCTATAGCATTCAGATCAGGACTCTGTGCAGGCTAATCCATTACAGAGATGTTATTGTCGTGCAACCACTCCGCCACAGGCCGTGCATTATGAACAGGTACTCAATCCAGTAGAAATATGCAATCGCTATCCTCGAATTGCTCTTCAGCAGTGGGAAGCAAGAACGTACTTAAAACATCAGTGTAGGCCTGCGCTGTGATAGTACCACGCAAAACAACAAGGGATACAAGCCCCCTCCATGAAAAACACGATCGTTTCATAACACCACCGCCTCCCAGTTTTACTGTTGGCACTACACACGCTGGCAGATGACGGTCACCAGGCATTCGCCATGCCCACACCATTCCATTGGATCGCCACATTGTAACGTTTTTCCACTGCTCAATCGTCCAATGTTTACGCTCCTTACACCAAGCAAGGCGTCGTTTAGCATTTAGCGGCGTGATGTGTGGCTTATGAACAGCCTATGGACCACGAAATCCAAGTTTTCTCACGTCCCGCGTAACTGTCATAGTACTTTCAGTGGATCCTGATGCAATGTGGAATTCCTGTGTGATGGTATGGTTAGATGTCTGCCTGCTACACTTTTGTGCTGTACGTGCCCCTTCACGTTTCCACTTCACTATGACATAGGAAACAGTGGACCTAGGGATGTTTAGGGGTGTGGTAATCTCGCGTACAGGCGTATGACACAAGTGACAACCAATCACCTAATCACGTTCGAAGTCCGTGAGTTCCGCTGAGCACCCCATTCTGCTCTCTCACGATGTCTAATGATAACGGAAGCCACTGATATGGAGTGCCTGGCAGTAGGTGGCAGCACAATGCACCTAATGTGAAAAAGTATTTTTTTGGGAGTGTCCGGATACTTTTGATCACATAGTATATGTGCCACAACGTCCAGTTCATCATGCCCACAAATCAGGAATGTTATTTAGCTTTTCAGAACAACATAAGACAACAATGTACTTATGTAATTTTTTTCAAAATGATGGAGCACAGCAATCAGTCCTCCCTTCCTTTAATGTTTTACTAAAGCAAAGCTAGATTTCGGCTCCGTCGGTCTGCTTCTAGTATTGGCCGTTCAAGACAAAGTAGGTGATGTTAGCGTATGCCTGAAAAGTTGCGTCAGTTCTGCCCCGAATTTCTGACTGATTGAGTTGATAGAATCTTCTAAGGGGTCTCATGTAGGTAGTGACACGAGATAAAAGCTGACCATGATGTCTGATTCTTGTAAAGTTAGCTCCTTTAGGCAGCCAATGAAGCACAACTAATTCCGGACGGGGTCGCACATTTGCTCATGAGATTGCACCACTCCCGCCAGATACTGTGCCAGGGGGTACGTCCGCCCCTTATGTTGCTAACTATCACTCGCATCCTACGTTTTTGTGTCTCTGGAAGGCCATATATCGTCGGTGCTACCTCCAAGCGTTAGCAAAGCCTCTTGATGATCTTATCCTCGACTGTGCCATTTTTCAGCAAGTTGGAGATGCTTTGTTGTATCTTCTTAGTCGGGTCTCTTTTAATTTCCCAATATGCTGAATCGTCTAGTAATTACAGCATCCACTGTCATTCTGGAGAGACGCGACTATGAAACCGCCGAACTGAAGCCAGTGTGTTTTTTCTGATATGTGGACGACACATTTTAATCTGGCCACATCGAAAGGATCATCTAGAAGTATTTCTAAAGCATCTAAATTCCATTCATAATAACACACCGTTCACTATGGAAATCGAGAAAGATGTACAAATACCCTATTTTGATGTCCTGGTGCAGCGCAGGTCAGACAGCTCGCTAGGTCACGGTGCGTATCGCAAGACCACACACACTGACCTGTACCTACATGCTTTCAGCTGCCACTATTCGCCTCAGCTAAACGGATTGCTTAACACCTTGACACACAGAGCACATACGGAACTCAAACAGGTGGAGACTGTGTTCCGCAAGAATTACGGCAACCACTAAATCCAAAGGGTCTTCCGACAACAGAAGACCAAGATAAAGAAGAAACAGAAGAAGAGAAAAGAAAGCCATTCGTTTCTACGTTCTGCAAGCGGCATGTCGTCCACAATAGAAAGCCTATCGAGGCATCACAAGATCGACACAGTCTCCCGACCAGTGGCTAAGACGCGAGCCTCACTAGAAACGGTGAAAGACGATGTCGGCCTCAAGAAAGCGGGCGTATACAAAATTCCGTGCGGCTATGGCAAATCCAATATCGACCATGCAGTTCGTGCTAAGGCCAACCAAGACAATCTGCCCTACGAGAACAGTGCATAAACATATGACACACAGCAAATTATGACGAGAGAAAAGTACTGGCCCCCACAAATAACTGCTGGGACTGTATCTTTAAAGAGGCCATAGAAATTCGCATAACAGACAAGCTCGTAAACAGGAACACTGTTTACCAACTCAGTAAGGCCTGGGAACCAATACTAAACTTTGTCAAGGAGCAGTAGTGCAAGCGGACAAGCGGTCATTCCACCACGGCCGCGGAAGTGATAATGCCGCCCCCCCTCCCCTTCCACAATACCACCACCACCTACCGCAATCACTGGTTGCCCCACCACAGGACACGCCGCGCGCAGTGAGCGCACGGAATCACATCTGGACCCGCGAGGGAAAAATACTAGCGGCAGAGAGAGGACAGACCGTTGCGTCATTACCACTTGATGATGACGGAATGGTTATTCGCCGAAATATCTTATCTGGCTGGGCACCCAAGAACCCTTCAAACAGTTTTGTTGATGTTTTCAATAGAGCATTTAATGGTTTCGGTTATTGTTTCAAATTTGTATCGACATATAGATGCATGTTTGGCCTATGAATCACTTCCTCAGAGTGCCTGCCTAACATTCTTGTGAACTTATGCAGAGCGAAGAACATACTGATGCAGCCACATACCTTTACATTACCTTTTAAACAGAAACGCCAGGAAGTTTCGTGTGTATCATCTGTCATTAAATGTTCTGTGTATCTCAATTACCTGAAACCCATACTGTGAGTGATTCCAGCAGTTACCACATCTTGGTATAAATTCATTGAATGCCATGTCAGTTCCTACGAGTTCTTTATAAATGTGCTTGAAATTCAGATCGTTCTGTTTGAAAGTGATAATAACACTCGCATTATCCCTAGCCAACAACTTCAGAATCCTGGAGTATGTCTGGCTCGAATAGATGACATAGCCTTTCAGATGGCGACAAAAACGGATTTTTATTTTGTCAAATCATGGTTCTGCAAGTGGTGTCGTCAAATATGAATATGCTGTTTCGTTTTACTTTCTCATGGAGTGGAATATCACTGTTTTCGCTGAATTTCTGGTACGTTATTTCATTGATGCGATGCGGAATCTTCTAGAATAGCTGATACTCGGGCTGAAATAATGTCTTTGGAAGTATATATCAGTTTTCCATCAGTCAGATGATCCAACTCCTAAACCACGTATGTTATTTGTAAGAAGTGATAGATTTATTTTTTTCTTCTTGGTATCAGCATTATCACAGGACCAGTCGGTTACTGCGAAGTCCTGGTGACGATCATATTTCGTCCACTCAGCTATGGTGAAGACTACAGGTTCACATTAGAATGCAGATGATTTCATAGAGGAATACATTGCCCTTACACTTTTTTCTTTATAAATTCTATGTAGGATTTGTAGACTTAGAGAAAGTTTTTGACAATGTTGACTGGTATAATCTGTTTCAAATTAGGAAGGTGACAGGGGTCAAATACAGGGAGCGAAAGGCTATTTACAATTTGTACAGAAACCAGATGGCAGTTATAAGAGTCGTGGGGCATGGAAGGGAAGCAGTTCGTGTACAATGTGCTCTCCACGTTTAAAGATATGAACATCTTAAGGTTATCAGACTGTTACGAGTTGATGCTCATACGCTACTGTCAGTGTTAGACGCGAAATGTATTATCCATTTAACTGTCTCGCTATGTATCCATAGAATTGAAAATATCGTGCTGTAGAATTCAGTCTTAACAGTCAACAATTGTAGGGGGTGTTTAAATTTATGATATTAACACTTCCAGTTATTTTGGCAATGAGTATACTGAGCGATTTGTCTATTTCATGCCTTTCGCTAACATTGTCCTGTAAGTGTGCGTCGGTCGATGACTTTTAGAAGTAGCTCAGTCTAAATGCGTCCACATGCTACTGAAAGCATTTCCTAAAATTTATTCCTGGCTCAGCTACTTAATATATCAAACAATCTTGATTTACACACGATTGTTGCTTTTTATCAGTACAGTTAGTAGACAAAAGTCACGGAATACCTTCTAACATCGTGTCTGACCTCTTTTTGCCCAGCTTAGTTCAGCAACTCGGAGGGATGTGGACTCAAGAATTCGTTTGAAGTTCCATGCAGAAATATTGAACCATGCTGCCTCTTTTGCTGTCCATAGCTCAGTAAGTGTTGCTTGTGCCGTATTCTGTGAACGAATTAGATTATGTGTCATAAATGTTGGATGGGATTCATGTCGGGCGATCTGGATGGCCAAATCATTCGCTTTAATTGTCCTGAATATTCTTCAAACGAATTTCGAGTAATTGTGGCCCAGTGACACGGCTGATTTTCATCCATAAAAATTTCCTCAAAATGGTCTCGAGGTAGCCGAACATATTCATTTACAGTCAATGATAGGTTTAGTTGGACTAGAGGACATAGTCTGTTCCATGTAAATACGGCTCACACCTTCGTGGAGCCTCCAACAGCTCGCACAGCGCCTTGTTGACAGCTTCTGTCCTTTGCTTCTTGGGGTGTGCGTCACACTCGAACCCTATCATCAGCTCTTACCAAGTGAAATCGGTACTCATCTGACCAGGCCACTGTTTTCCAGTTGTCTAGAGTCCAACCGCTAAGGTCAGGAGCCCAGCAGAGGCGCAGCAACCTATAACGTTCTGTTAGCAAAGGGAGCCGCGTTGGTCAACTGGTGCCACAGCTCACTAACACCACACTTCGCACGCTGCCCTAACGGATACGTTCGGCGTACGTTCCACATTGATTTCTGCGATTATTTCGCGCATTGTTGCTTGTCTGTTAGCACTGACAACTCTACGCAACGCATTGGCTCGTTAAATGAAGGCCATTTGAAGCAGTTTTTTCCGTCGTGAGAGATGATGCCTGGAATGTTGTGTTCTCGGCACACTCTTGACACTGCATCTAGGAATACTGAATTCCTTCACGATTTCCGAAATGGAATGGTCCATGCGTCTAGATCCAACAAAGTCTGTAAACAGTCATCGTACGGCCCTAATCACACATGACACCTTTTCACATCAATCACCTGAGCACAAATGACAGCTCCACCAATGCACTGCCCTTTTGTAACTCGTGTACGCGGTACTACCACCATCTGTATATGTGCATATCGCTATCCCATGACATTGGTCACATCAGTGCCTTTGTTCTTATGTTGTGCATTAACTTTTCCGTCGTTCATCACTAGAGTGGAATTCTATGTGCATCCTTAATACTAGAATAGGTCGGAAAAATCATGATAAATCTTCAAAAAGAAGGCCATCTCTTTTCTTCAACAATGACCAGGAAGTTGGTAGGGTCGTTTTGCTATACATCAATAATATGAAGATTTTAGGAAGGTGTTGCGAAGGTTTTACATCATATACGTTCGTGCTTATTTAACTACCGAAGCTACAGATGGAGAGAGGAGTGCGAAAGTGCAAGTTGGTTTCTGTTAAATTCTTTGCTTTACTATTTGAGGACTGTCTTTTCAGGTAGCGGAAGCCAGTGCGGTAAACGTTTTTACTCAGTGGCAAATGATAAAGGTGTGCTGATTCTTCCTCCCATTAGCCTATATCTGATAGATGGAGCTGATAAATGAAAACTCCACATTGACGCCAATGCTAAGTGGCGCAACGGCTTGAATGAAAACAGAATTAATGCGTGCTTGCCACAAGGTGGTACGATGAAGTAAAATCAATTTGAAAATGCTCACGTGCTCTAAATGATGCGGAATGTCGCCAACGCGCCGTGGAGTACGTGACGGGCGATTAGCATCGAACGATATAAAGAAGCGGAAACGTTGTTCCCCGTTCTGCTGTCGAAATATTCAGCACGAACATGGCTGACGCGTTTAACTGTAGCCGCTAAAAATCACTGCCTGCTTGCGGCCCATCCCGCTCCGCTGCCGGTTTGTCTTTGTTAGCACTCAGTTTGACATGTTGCTCTAGTGGAAACAGAATCTGGATATGTATTTTTGGCGTATTTAGACAGAACAGCTTCAATAAATCACTGATAGACACTTCTTACTCCTAGTTAACCTTGAGGACCAAAGAAAGATACTCGAAGTTTATATTCGAGCTATTCGTTAAATGTACTATCTACGTGCGTACTATTTCTTTGCTAAAAGAATCGAGTGATGAGTCATAGGAGTAGGACACTGTTAATTTAATGAGGTTCCGAACTTGTATTTAGCATCTGGTGTAGAGTAAGGCAGCTCGGCTAGAAACATTTCATTTTATTTACCGTCTCAGTTGGTCACTTAAAGGCTGAGAAAAATGAAAACCAATAACAGTTGTTAAATACCATTTTTTATGCACTTGAGGCGCAAAACTGTATCTGTTTTCTCGATAATCCTCCCACACTCGATGCAAGCTCCCGAAACCTTAAAAAGCGTCCACATTCTCGCCTGTGATTATAGCAACTCCTGCACGGGCAGAATAAGACCGCATAGTGTCATGTCGCTACAGAAAACCTGCAGAAAGGAATCTGCATCGTTTTATTTGATTGTATGCAGGAGATGATATCTTTGGACTCAGTCTGATGCTCTATAGGTAGCAGTCGGTCATGACCTGTAGTGTTCCAAAACGACATCTGTTTCTTCATAAATGAGTGTCATTCCCTGCTAATGGCTGCTTTCGGAACATCTTTAATTTGTCGATGAGGAATCGCTACAAAGAAAGCAGCAAAAGAACATTGGTCGTCGATGATATGAGTTGCTGGTATGGTGACCATATACCACACTTACTCTGTTCGTGACCCGAAGATTGTACATCTGCCCAACATTGCTTACTAGTAAGCATTTGGCACGTTCTTAGTAACATGGTTACTAACGTTCCAGCTACAAGTACCATTTTTATCTGCTATAAAATACGATAACTTTTAAATGTGCGTGGGTAAAATGTTTGCGATAATTTAGGGAATGGCAAACGTCATGGAACTACGGCAACTCGAAAGCGATCAGGGTGACCTAAGGGAGTAGCCACCTTCCATTACCATTATCTTCTAAATATTCAGCACTACACTGAAACAGTTTACTAGAATCGTGACTTCTGTGCTTGAAGTTTTGAAATTTCTGTAAAAGCAGTTCATATTCATTGCCGCACACTCACAACGTACACCATTTGATCAAAAGTATCCAGACACCTTACTAAAAATGTCTTAGAAGTTCGTGGTGCCCTCCATCGGTAATGGATGGAGCTTCCACTCTCGCAGGCATACGTTCAATCACGTCCTGGAAGGTTTCTTGGGGAACGACAGCCCATTCTTGACGGACTGCTGCAATGAAGAGAGGTATCGATGTCGGTTGGTACGCCTGGCACGAGGTTTGTTCTATAGCATTCAGATCAGGACTCCGTGCAGGCCAATCCATTACAGAGATGTTACTGTTTATTATGAGCAGGTGCTCCATCATGTTGAAAGATGCTATCGACATCCACGAATTGCTCTTTAACAATGGGAAGCAAAAAGGTGCCTGTGCTGTGACAGTGCCACGCAAAACAACAAGGGGTGCAAGCCCCTTCCATGAAAAACACGACCACACCATAACACCACCGCCTCCGAATTTTACTGTTGGCACTGCACACGCTGGCAGAAGAAGTTCACCGCGCACGCGCAATACCCACACCCAGCCATCGGATCGCCACATTGCGTACCGTGATTCGTCACTCCACACAACGTTTTTCAACTGTTCAATCGTCCAATGTTTACGCTCCTTACACCAAGGGAGACGTCGTTTGGCATTTACCGGCTTGATGTGTGGCCTATGAGCAGTCACTCGATCATGAAATCCAAGTCTTGTCACCTCCCGCCATACTGAAATAGTACTTACAGTGGATCCTGATGCAGTCTGGAATTCCTGTGTGATGGTCTGGATAGAGGTCTGCCTATTACACATTACGACTCTCTTCAACTGTCGGCGGTCTCTGTCAGTCAACAGACGAGGACGGCGTGCACGCTTTTGTGCTGTACGTGTAAGTTCACGTTTCCACTTCACTATCACATTGAAAACAATGGACCTAGGGATGTTTAGGAGTGTGGATTACACAAGTGACCTCCAATCACCTGACCACGGTCGAAGTTCGTGAGTTCCACGGAGTGCCCCATTCTGCTCTCTCACGATGCCTAATGACTACCGAGGTCGCTGATATCGAGGGCCTGGCAGTAGGTGGCAGCGCAATGCACCTAATATGAAAAACGTATGGTTTTGCAGGTGTCCGGATACTTTTGATCACATAGTGTATGTGGAGTGCAGCAAGTGAACCATTACATGTTCTGTTGATATTCTCTGCCATCACTTACGAAAGGACACAAAATAAAGTCAAAGCTATATCCTCTTAAAAACAGTGGTCAGTTTTCATGAAGCAACACGAAAATGTGTTCCTTCAATCAGAGAACGTAAAGATACTCTCAGTTTTGAAGCAGTCACATCCATAAAATGTCTAGGCTATGCGTTCAGTGGGATTTAAAGTGGAATAATCACATAAAACTAATTGCGAGTTATGCATATGACAGGCTGAGAGTCACAGGAAGGGTCCTTAGGAAATGAAGTCCACCGAAAAAGAAGGTGCCTTACAAAAAGTTCCTTCGACCAATACTTGAAAACTGCTCGTCAGTCTGGATATCCACCATATAAGATTTCTTCAATTTCCTTATTAAACATGCCCGATTACAATGTAACACTACATGTTTATCAGATAGGACAGAGAGAGGAAACCGAGAAGGTTCAGCGAACAGCAGCGCGTTTAATTACATGCTCATTTAGTAAGCACGGTAGCGTCACGGAGGTGCTCAGCCAGCTTCAGTTACAGACGCTGCAAGAGAGTAGTTCTGCATAAATTTCCGAGAGCGTACGTTCCTAGAAGGCTCAAATAATATATTACTACCTCCTATGTACATCTCGGGAAAATATCATGTGTGTAGAGAGAGTCGAGCTTAAACAGAGGCTTACTAACAATCGTTCTTCCGGCGAACAAATCGCGACTGGAACAAGAAAGAGGGACATGACAGTGGGACGCAAAGTACCCTCCGTCACACGCCGTAGGGTTGCTTGCGGAGTGTAGATGTAGATGCAGGAGTAAATGTAAATTGTCCGCCGTTGCCGTTATTACGGTACATACTCTCAGTTCCATTGCCGTTTTCGAGAAGTGCACAATAGTTCATGCACTGTACTCCGTACGACTAGATATCTCTGACAGCTGACATTAGCGTAGCCAGCTTTCAACCACTTTTACATCCCTGACTTAAAGCCAGAGTTGTCTACAACCATGCCAACACTGAGACGATGCCACAGAAGCGTGAATCAATAATGCGTGGAATGGCATTTGGAAAATTTTTACTAGGCTGGAACTCTAATCTGAATATCACAGCGGGCGGCTCACCTTAGCTCTTCAGTTACATTTCTTTTTGCGTATCTCTGTCCTTCCCTTATAGACCATTCTTGACTCGGCAAGATCTCCTCATCAGCTTCAGCTTCTTCCTCCAAGGTGGAAATTTTACATGTTAATATTCGTAAACTATTTAAGACTTAGGAAATGCTTTGCATAATATACGAAGGTATTTAATTTTTTTTTTCGCCATGGATTTGGGCCGAATTCAGAGCATCATCGGGTCATAAAACGTAAATTCAAAAGGAAATTCCACAATTGCAATAATTAATAATTCTTATAAAGTTCCACCTCCTCAGGGGGACACCGCCTTAACGTAACGCTGTCCGTTCGGGCGAGGAGGTTTGCGTGCTCTGGATCGGGAGGACTTTCCCGGCGGTAGCTTACCTACCGGAAAGGTCACCCAATCCAGACCGAAGGGGGAGCGCCAGACGAAGTGTGTCTCACAACGGCCTATCGCTCCCCATTTCCTATCCCAAACCTGTCCACACCATGTCCTTTTCCTGTCATTTCCTGTTATATGGCCGGCCGCAGTGCCCCAGCGGCTGTAGGGGCTTCTGTCTGGAACCGCGCTCCTGCTACGGTCGCAGGTTTGAATCCTGCCTCCGGCATGGATGTGTTTGATGTCCTTAGGTTAGTTAGGTTTAAGTAGTTCAAAGTATAGGGGACTGATGACGTCAGATGTTAAGTCCCATAGTGCTCAGAGCCATTTGAACCACTTGAACCTCTTATATGTATAAGACCTCAACGGCAGCGACAGCGGAGAAAGAGTCTTTCGCAGCGGCGAAGCTGGCGGAAGTGGCACCTTTCCTCTTTGGGTACAAAGAGAGTACAAGTAGCGTCTGTACCCCGGAGGGGTGGCTACAAACAGCGTCTGACTCACAGTGAACGGCCGCCACATAGTGCTACTTCGTGCCTTCGGCAGCGGCGGCCGTGACGTCAGGGCCGAGGGTCGGCGGGTGGCTGGGGGTCGTTGGCAAGTAATCAGTTGGTGGGAAAGCGGCTAACCGTGAATTGTTTTGCAATGTTAATAAGATGTGAATCGGGTATATAAGGAGTAGCGATGTCTGTATATCATTAGTTTCATTTTGTTAACGATGGGTTATGGAGTCTCGTCGTGGCAAGAGTAGTGGAAAGTTTAAAACGTATACCGTTCGTGGTGAACAGAAACAATTACCTTGGTCAGCAATACGTGAAATTAATCGTAAACGTGCAGAGAAACGTAAAAGAGGCAGTTTAGACGAATCATTGGATTTGACGTCTGTTGATACCGATTTTTTCGATGCATTGGGAGAACTACATTTAACTGAATTGTTTGGTGAAACTCCGTCTGAACCAAAACGTCCCAGACAAGAAAGCGAGCCTACAGCAGGACCTTCTTCGAGACCTCACATTCAACCAAACTTGATAAACAACGAATTAGAAGAACGAGGATTACAAATTCCAAGTACCTCTTCATCCACGACGATGGAAATAGACGAAGCTCTACAGTCTGCTCAACAGATACGTCAAGGTAGTAACAACAGTAATAATACTTCAACTAGTGGAACCAGTTCTACACAATCAACTCCATTTCAATTGTGGAAATCAGTGGAACAAATTAAACAAAATAGTGTTATAATTGTTAATACTCACATATTTTTTGTATGGGGTTATGCACATAAATGGTTTGATATTGTTGCTCCTGAGAATAATAACAAAGTTGTAGCAAAGAGGTTAGTTACATCTGGAGCACAATTTATGACGAATGAATTAAGTCAATTTTTAAGTAAAGCTCAATTTGATTCATTACCACATAATTCGTTTGTTAAGAAATTATGGATATCTTTAAATCCTATTGGTTTAGAAGCGAGTTTTCAAACTGGAAGTACATTAAGTGCAAGTGGTAGTATTACGCATGTTCCACTGTTGATTTATAATAAAGGTGCAAATCTTGCTATTGCTCATGAACCAGTTAAAATAGCTACTGAACAGAACAATCCCATGTGTATTAGTAGTATTGCTGCTAAAGGTCATGTAAAAAATATTTTGTGGGGATCTAATGCAATGAATGATTATCCTACTTGTTTAACAGTTCCGAGAAATTGGCCTTATTATGATTCTTTTGTAATACCTCACGCCAAATCTGATGACAACGGAAATTTATTTGCTTCAGATGAAGTGATGTATGTTCTGAAGTAACATCTGCACCATCCATTTCGTC
This sequence comes from Schistocerca cancellata, assembly GCF_023864275.1. Lineage (NCBI taxonomy): Eukaryota > Metazoa > Arthropoda > Insecta > Orthoptera > Acrididae > Schistocerca > Schistocerca cancellata. The sequence goes on along the minus strand of NC_064629.1, from coordinate 388,914,346 downwards.
TATTGCAACAGTGGATGACGTGGATGTGCTCTGAGTTAGTTTCTGATTTTTCGGCAAGGATGAAGAGAAATCTGTTTCTTTGACTTTGTTTACAAAAGAATCTAACGCAATTTGTAATGTCTTTATAACACTTCGAGTATTGGCTTTGGATGAACACAGAGTGTGTCCAATCCAATTCTCTAAATTGGAAACACAAGTAATTAATGATGTCGTTTGAGGTGATTTCTCCCATTCTCCCTTCAATTTGCTGTAAAGTTTGTAAATGTTCAATTTGATATTTTTTTTTCAAAGTGAGAACGTAACCATAGAATGAATTTAGACATTCTTCTGGATCGTCAAATAAATTAATTATCTTTACAAGTAAACTTACAATTTCTATTACATCTATCTTTATTCCGTCAGTATCGTCGTTGTCGCTTGTCACAGTTATTGACTTTGGTTTTTTTACTTGACTTACTTCTTTATGTTCTTCCGTATCGGAGTTTTTTCGTTTACGTCCAGAGTCTATGTCTTTTCCAGGTGTAGTCGGTCTTCTATAGTCTTCGTCTGAGTAATCAGATGAATCAGATGAGATGTCCTTTTTGGACATATTAAAAAAATGAATCTATATCCTTTTGCGATGGCATGAAATAATGAAATGAATATCTGCCAGTCGTAATAATAGATCTGAAAATAGAATTAAAATTTTATAAGTCACATTGTTTACCTTGATTTACGGATCTTATTAAATCTTTAGTGAAAATACTTTCGATTCTTTCAGCAAACGTTGCTTTCAAACATATTCTACAAAATAAAATATCGCTCATCTGTAATAAAGTTTCAAAGTAATGAGCCTTGGATGTACATAGTATTACTTGTGTTGTAAATCCATAATGGTCCTGTGTCGGTTGTTCAGTCAGATATAATACATTAAATGGTCTATTTACAAAATTATTATTGGTTAGTATACGTAATTTACCTTCGTCGTGAGTATTAACAATAACATTCAAATAACAATCTGAACATAAAACATTATATAAAACTGGCTTTCTCATATGATCATAGTGTCTGAGACAATAATTATGTGATTGGTTAAGTGATATTAATTTATAATTAACATTGACAATCTTAATCCTATACCGTAACTTACGCATCGTATCAAATCTTGTCCATGTTATCAAATCTCTATCTTTTAGAGAACAAATACGCATAAAGTGATCATATCTCCTAAACGCTACAACACTCCAATTAAAATATCTCTCAAATTCTTCATTACGAGTAAATAATTTGTATGTCGTGTTTGGTACTGCTTTCATTACTGCGTTATCATATAAACAGCTTGGCCAACCCAAACCTTTGAGAACTATTGTCTGTCCTCCATAGTGTAAGTCTTTAGTTGACACAGGTACCTTCTCATCGATACATGCTGCCCAATCTGCACAACGTTGGACAAATCGATCATCAGATTCTTGGCTTCGAATGAGTGATTCTTCATTCTCACCTTCACTGTCACTTTAAAAAACTAAGCGTCGAATCGTACTACTATTAATATTGCGTCTCGGAGGAAACGATTCGTTACTCAATAAAGAGACACTGTTGGAAGAACTCTCGTTGGAATCGGACGAACTCATTGTATCGCTCCGAGTTAACGCAAATTAATTAAAATAATATTATAAATACCTTTCTTCTTTGAAAGCCACGATTTTACGCACTGTTTCACTGTTCAGACCGACCCTCGGCCCTGACGTCACGGCCGCCACATGGTGCTACTTCGTGCCTTCGGCAGCGGCGGCCGCACTCTGTGTTCATCCAAAGCCAATACTCGAAGTGTTATAAAGACATTACAAATTGCGTTAGATTCTTTTGTAAACAAAGTCAAAGAAACAGATTTCTCTTCATCCTTACCGAAAAATCAGAAACTAACTCAGAGCACATCCACGTCATCCACTGTTGCAATAGACGAAATGGATGGTGCAGATGTTACTTCAGAACATACATCACTAATAGTGTTGGGAAGCCAGAATTTACATCAGTCTTTAACACATCCAACGAACAAGGCCGAAGAAATTTATTCCAGTATTTCAGTGCAAAAAAACAATGCCATTACATCCTCTTCATGGATCGAGGAACAACAACCATTTTATATGATTGTTCAATTTTACCCAACACAGACAATAAAACATATCAACAGATCTCAATGGTGGAGACACAAAAAGAGGGAAATGAAATTATTTGTGAATCCCGATTCAAGCCATTCTCCCTTGAATCAAGCTGTAAGGAACCTTATAGTAATATCCCAACAACACCTGGACAGACTTACAAAAAATGGACAGGAGGTCACAAAAAAATATTCCTTTGAGGAACTCGTATGTATAGTAAAAAATAATTTAACTGTACCTATTAATAAAGTAATAGAAACATCCATACTGCCCATGTGGAAAGTAACGGGAAATTACCACATTACGTCCCCAAGCAGTACGTGGTCTGTTTCTCCGTGCGAAAGGTTACGGAGTTAGAACTTTCCCTCGTTCGGATCTCCGGGAGGGGAACATATTGAGAGTAGACATATTTGAAAGGAAGAAAGGGACAATGAAGGAAGGATAGATAAGGATTGGAACGTGGAGTGTGAGGACACTACTGTAAGCAGGAAAGCCAGAAAATGCAAAACAGGAGATGAAAAGGAACAGTTTAGATGCCCTTGGTTTGCGTGAAATGAGACGGGGAGAGAATGGGCAGATAGAAAGTGGAGAATATAAGCTCTTTTACTCAGGGGAAATCAAGAGTGGTTAAAAGGGAGTAGTAATATTGATAGGGCAAAAGTTGACAATTAAGGTAATGAAGGTACAATATACTGATGGAAGGCTGATGATGATACGACTGAAGGGTAGTTCAAAGGGTTTGGTATTAATACAGGTATGTATGCCAACCAGGCAGCATAGAGATGAGGAAGTGGAAGAATATTACGAGAAAATACAAGAACTCATCAAGAAAGAAAATAGAAATGCCTGCATTATCATAATGGGGGACTGGAATGCAGTGATGTGTGAAGGAAGAGATGAAGATACAGCAGGAAAATTAGGGTTAGGAATGAGGAATAAGATAGGTGAGCGACTAATTAGTCCCTGTAAAAATCCGTTAGCAGTGGGTAACGTATTATTTGAACACCACAAGAGGAGACGTTACACATGGATACCAAATTTGAATAGGGCCAGATACCATTTGGACTACATCCTAATACATAAAAGGTTTAGGAATTGTTTGAAGAATGCAAAAGCTTATCCAGGAGTGGATATAAATTCAGACCACAACTCAGTAGTGGCAGAAATACAAGTGAAGTTGAAAAAAGTCTGGAGCGGTAAAGCAAAAGAAAGACTAAACATAGAAAGACTCAAAGAGGTACGGAAAGCATCAGATATGGAAAACAGAGTTATGAAAAAATGGGAAAGAGGTAGTGTTGATGAAAGTGTTAATGACAAATGGATAAAAATGAGGGGAGGACTCATGGGCTAGGAATTAGAGTATCCCAAAGTACCACGAAAGAATGGATAACAGAAAACATTTTAAAAAAGATGGAAGAGCGGAGAAAGTGGAAAAATGTCGAAACCGAATAATGCAGAAAGAGGTACAGGAAACTGAATAATGAATTAAGTAGAGAAACTGAAGAAGCAAGGGAAAATGGACGAAACAAAAATGCGACGAAACAGAGAAAATGAAGAAAGAGCGAAAGTACGAAATGATTTATAGACTGGCTAGTGAGATAGTTTTTGAACGTAAAAGAAAAAGGAATGACATAGAAATAGAAACAGCGGATGGTATTATAGCAGAAAAACCACAGGAGGTTTTGAACAGATGGCAAGAATATACTGAATGCCTGTATAAGGGGGATGAAATAGAACGCGAAATTAAGGTTGAAGAGGAACAGTATGTGCCGGAAGACGGAAAGGGATTCACCATCTTGGAAGCAGATGTAGAAAAGGCGCTGGCGGAGATGAAGAATAGGAAGGTATGTGGGATTGATGATTTGCCAGCAGAACTGTTGAAGAGTCTGGGAAACAAGGCCAGAAAAGAAATAGTCTACCTCTGTAATGAGATATATGACAAAGGGTAATGGCCTGAGGACTTCCTTGCAACATTATGATACCAATAGAGAAAAAGAGAAACACTAAAAAATGTAAAGAGCATTGGACCATCAGTCTAATTTCTCATGCAGCTAAATTGTTGCTGAGAGTGTGGAATAGAAGACTGTATGGGAAGCTGAATAGGGGGATTGCAGAGGAGCAGTTCGGATTTATAAGAGGAAAAGGAACAAGAGATGCTATTGGCCTGTTAAAAATAAGAGGGAAAGAAATATGGAAAAAGGTAGAGAGATCTTTGCTGTTTTTATAGATTTAGAAAAGGCTTCTGACAGAGTTCATTGGAACAAGCTGATGGATATTTTGAGGAGGAAAGCAGCAGTTTGGAAAGAGAGACGACCGATAAAGAATCTGTATTTATGCAAGAAAGTAAAGATATGGATTGGAAACGAAATATCCGAAGGAAGGAGCCTTGGACGAGGTGTCTGACAAGGTTGATGCCTTTCCCCATTGTTTTTTAACGCATACCTTGAAGAGATTATTGCGAAAGGCTTAGAAGGGAAAAGAGGAATATGTATTGGTGGAAAGAGAATAGAATGTATAACATTTGCTGATGACATGTTATTAGTGGCAGAAAGTAAGCAGACAGTGAATAACGTGCTGAAAGATCTGAATGAAGCTTTTGTGGAACATGGGATGCAAATAAACACAGCAAAAACAAAGAGTATGGTCATCAGTAGAAGACGCAGACTGTCCAATATTAAAATACGACAAGCTACCATTAGCCTAGTAAGTGCATTTAAATACCTTGGAAGCACATAACTGAAGACTTGGGATGTCACCAGGAGGTGAAAGCTCGAATTGCCACAGTCAAGGAGACATTCAACAAAAAGAGCAGACTGTTATGTGTCCAATTAAATAAAGGTCTAAGGAAGAGGCTTGGCAAATGTTTTGTCTGGAGTGTGGCCCTATATGGGGCAGGAATATTGACGCAGAGACGAGGGGATGAAAAAGGTTAGAAGCATTTGAGATGTGGATGTGGAGGAGAATGGAGAGGATAGGCTGGATGGAAAGAGGGAGTAATGAAAGACAAGACTATTGGAGAGGGTTGGTGAGAGAAGATGTCTGTTGAAGGTCATAAGACAAAGGAAACAGAACTGGTTGGGACATTCATTGTGAAAGGAGTGCTTGCTAGCAGATGCTTTGGAAGGACTGGTTTGTGGGACATGACTGAGAGGAAGAAGGAGATACAAGATGATAGACGATAGAAAGGGAAGACGAAATTATGTGGACCAGAAGAGGATGGCAGATGACCCGACAGCCTGGACAACTACTACGTGAAAACCTGCCTTTTGGCAGAACACTAATGAGGATGATAAAGTTCCACTTACGTATAAAAACTGTCATAGATATATGTACACTCTGTCTGACACTGGAAGTTCGAACAGATCTTTTATAACCCGAGAATGGTCTGAATTCGACTGACATGAATAATCTAAACCAAAACTCTTAGTACAGTAGCGTATTAAATGATACATCTCCTAACATTTATGGAAGCTGTCCAGCATCTATAGAAGTTGTCAAAGATTCTTGATTGTTAATCCGTATAATATGATGAAATTCCTTTCTTCTTCTTCAGGAGCTAAACCCTAGAAATGATTGTGGATTTAATTCTAGACCTTGGCCAACTTTTTCTTTCTCCTAAGTGGAGAAGGGGGAAAACGCTTCGTTTTCCTAATAACTGTTCATTCGTAGAATAATATAAGTCTATTTCTCCTCTAAAGACTTACTTGAAGTATGAATTAGCTACGAAGGCGCGCTGAAAAGTAATACCTCTTAATTTTTTTGTGAAAAGTCTTAGAATTTTTTTAATAAAACAAACATTGTTAACATTGTACATCTTTATTCTTCACGTCTGCATATATATTTCTCAACATAGTCACCCTGTTGAATGTTTTACAGTGTTGACGGAGCGAAAACCTCACTTCTGCTTGCACCGCTTCATCACTATCAAAGTGAAGTCCTCGAAGGTGTTTTTAAGTTTTGGAAACAGATGAAAATCGCAGTGGGCCAAGTTGGGACTGTATGGAAGATGATCGAAGACAGTGAACCCAAAGCATCGTTTAGTTGCCAACTTTCACGTTCAGTAGAGAAAATTATTTCTAAAAATGGTTCAAATGGCTCTGAGCACTATGGGACTTAATATCTGAGGTCATCAGTCCCCTAGAACTTAGAACTACTTAAACCTCACTAACCTAAAGACATCACACACATCCATGCCCGAGGCAGGATTCGAACCTGCGACCGTAGCTGTCGCGCGGTTCGATACTGAAGCGCCTAGAAGCACTCGGCCGCACCGGCCGGCTCTGTTTAATAACTTGCGGTCTCAGAGTACAGTGAGAAATCTGCACAGCAATTTTTAGTGTTACTTTATTCTCCTTTGGGTACTAAGGCAGCGGAGTACGTGTGGCGTGCACATGGCGCTTTATTAGGGTAGTGAACCCCTCCCTTGGGATCAAAGACGATTTGCCTGTTAAATCAGCCACAGTGACTTGAGAGGAAATTGGTCGTGGCAGATAAGAGATAGAAAAGATTAATATGATTTTAGTAAATTGCAGGAACATCCAAGGAAAGGTCAGAGAATTAGTATCGCTTATTGAATGTTATAATGCACTGATAGTATTGGGAACAGAGAGCTAGTTGAAACCATATATCAATGACAACGAAATCCTAAGTTCACATTGGGATTTTGATGGTTAGTCGCCAATGGTGGCGGCGTGTTTATTGCAGTAAGTAATTGGGTAAAATCTAGCGAGGTTATCACGGATTCCGAATGTGAATTAATCTGGTTGAAACTGAGTATCAAAGAACGGTCAAAAATGGTGATCGGATGCTTTTATAGACCACCTGGGTGATGATCTGTAGTTGTAGAGCGCTTCCGACAGAACTTGCAGAATATCATAAGCCATTTTCCTGATCATGCCGTTGTGGTAGGGGGTGACTTGAACTTGTCATGTATAGATTGGGAGTGTTATGCCATCCGAACTGGTACCAGAGATCGGGATTAATGTGGCATTGTTCTAAATGTCCTGTCGAAAATTACCTTGAGCAGATAGTTAGAGAACCAACTCGTGAGGGTAAGGCCTTAGACCTCCTGGCAACAAACAGACTTGAACTTGTCGATTCAGTTAACGTAAAGGAAGGTATCAGTGATCTTATAGCTGTGACAGCATCTACGACGACGGGTCCTACAAGGAAGAAGGAAGGTTAAGAAAGGTAGGAAGATATATTTGCTCAGAAAGGGTGACAGGATACAAATTTCAGAACATCTCAGCAGTCAGAATTAAATAGTCGGTGTTGAGGACGAAGACGTGGAGAACAAACGGAAAAAATTCAAAGGCACCGTTCAGTATGCCCTAGACAAGCATGTATCGAGTATGGTTTTAAGGGATGGGAAAGATCCACCATGGTTTTTAATACCTGTGTTAGAAAAGCGCGACGTAAACAAAGAGCGCTTCAGCTCAGATCAAAGAGGAGAAAATCCTAGCTGACAAACAAAATCTGAATGAAACGAATTTGAGTGTAAAGAGAGCAATGAGAGAAGTGTTCAATGATTTTGAAAGTAAGACGTTGTCAACTTGCCTGAGGAGAAACCCTAAGAGACTTTGGTTGTATGTAAAATCAGTAAATGGGTCAAAATCATGTGTTCATTCTCTTAGCGACAACACCGTTACCGAAACGGAAGATAACAGTAAGAAGGCCGAAATACTGAATTCGGTCTTCCGAAGTTGTTTCACCGCGGAAGATCGTAACACTGTCCCTCCTTTCAATCGTCGTACGAACGTCGAAATGGCGGATATTGAGATAAGTGATCGCGGAATTGAAAAACAGCTGCAATCGCTTAGTAGTGGAAACGCACCGGGAACAAATGAGATATCCATAAGGTTCTGTAGAGGTTATGCGGAAGAACTTGCTCCCCTTCTAGCAGTAATTTATCGTAGATCATTTGAGCAAGGAAACGTACCTAACGGATGGGAAAAAGCGAAGATCACTCCCGTTATTAAGGAAGGCCGTAAGATAGGTCCACACAATTATAGACCTATATCGTTGACATCAATCTGTTGTAGAGTTATGGAACATGTTTTATGCTCAATAATTATAACATTCTTAGAAAATGAACATCTGCTCTATAAAAATCAACATGGATTTCGAGAATAGAGATCCTGCGAAACTCCGCTCCTCTGTTCCTCCATAAGAACCACAGGGCAGTGGAGAACGGTGCTCAGGTTGATGCCGTGTTCCTTGATTTTAGTAAGGCATTTGACACCGTCCCACATTGCCGTTTAATGATATAATACGAGCTTACGGAGAATCGGAGCAGATTTTCGAATGGATTCAAGACTTTCTTGCAGATAGAACTCAACACGTCACTCCTAAGAGAACAAAACCGAAAGATGTAAAGGTAAAATCCGGAAAATCACAGAGAAATGTGATAATACCGTTGCTGTTTACAATTCGCATATGATACAGTTATTTATACCAAAGTAGCCACGCCAGAACATAGTAAAAATTTACAGAACGAAATGCAGAGAACTGATGAATGGTGCAGGCTCTGGCAGTTGACCCTGAACGTAAATAAGTGTGACATATTGCGCATACAGAGGAAAAGACATCCAATACTGTACAGCTACACTGTTCTATTATATTGTATTGTACATTTAAACCGGGTACCTAGAAACGACGGAGAGGCTTCGTCCCGTGCTAGCCCTCAGTGGTTCACAACCTCACAATAGGCCACAGCAGTCCACCCATCCCACCGCTGCCCCACACCGAACCCAGGGTTATTGTGCGGTTCGGCCTCCAGTGGAACCCCCCCCCCCCCCACCCACACCCCCACCCCGTGAACGTCTCATACCAGACGAGTGCAGCCCTATATGTTTGCGTGGTAGAGTAATTATGGTGTACGCGTACGTTGAGACAAGTGTTTGTGCAGCAGTCGCCGACATAGTGTAACTGAGACGGAATAAGGGGAAGCAGCCCGCATTCGCCGAGGTAGATGGAAAACCGCCTTAAAAATCATCCACAGGCTGTCCAGAAAACCGGACTTCAACACTAATCCACCGGGAGGATTCGTGCCGAGGACCGGAACGCTTTCCCACTCGGGAAGCAGCGCATTAGACCGCGCGGCTAGCCGGTCGGGCACAGCTACACTATTGATAACAAACAGCTGAAGACAGCATCTGCCGAAAAATATCTAGGCGTAGCTATCCAGAGAGACCTGAAGTGGAATGACCACATAAAACAGATAGTGGGAAAAGCAGATACGAGACTCATTTATCGAAAGAGTCTTAAGTAAATGAAACTCATCCACGGAAGAAGTGGCTTATAAGGCGCTTGTTTGTCCGATTCTTGAGTATTGTTCATCTATCTGGGATCCCTATCAGGTAGTACTGATAGAGGAGACAGAGAAGATCCAACGAAGACCGGCGCGTTTTTTCACAGGATCGCTTAGCTGGCGAGAGAGCGTTACGGAGGTGCTAAACAAACTCCACTGGCAGACGTTACAAGAGAGGCGTTGTGCATCACGGAGAGATTTGCTATTGAAATTTCGGGACAGCACTTTTCAGGAGTCGGACAACATATTACTTCCTCCCACATACATCTCACGTATTGACGAGGAGGAGAAAATTCGAGAAATTAGAGGCAATACCGTGTTCTACCGACAATCATTCTTGCCATGCACTATTCGCGAGTGGAACAGGGTTGGAGGGATCAGATAGTGGTACCGAAAGTACCTTCCACCACACACCATTAGTTGGTTTGCAGAGTATGACGTATATGTAGATGTAGACTATTCAACGACTACGCCGCGCCGTTCAGAACCAACAAAGTGGTTTGTTAGCCGGCAGCATTGCTCTTCTTCACGGTTGCGCTAGTCCGTATTCTCCTGCCTTGACGCAGGATCTGCTTCGGCATTAGAACTGGGAATTTTTCGAACATCTGCCTTGTAGCCCGGACTAGGCGCTGAACATTTGCAATATTTTTCCCAAATTGCTGGATTTTTATTTATTTATTTATTTATTTTTGGTCGGAAAGCTCTACGGAAGTAACGACGTACTGAAAGAGTACCATAGTGAGTGGTTCCACAACTTAGCGATAAATGAGTTTGCAAAAAGCTTAGGAAAGTTTGTGGAGTGGTGCGCCAAATGTTGAAATTAAAATTATGTAGAAAAGCCACTAAGATACAAAAATACGTGTCAAATAAGTTTAATTTTTTGCCTTGAATAACAATGTGTCTTAGAAGAAACGTTCTTTACTTCTAGGATAGGCCTCGTAAATTTCGTCTTCATAAAGATTAGAGAATTTATTGGAGAAGTATACCTCCTCTTCTAATTTAAAATCTTCTGGGTACTAGATTCTTCTTCAAAACTAAAGTTCTTCTAGAGACCTCAATCTCCTTGGATCCTGAAAGCAGTCTTGCAAATTGCAAAATCTTGTTTAATCTAATGGTCTTCTTGAAATCTAATGGGGATTATTATGCCATTACTCTGCTAATGAACCTATTTGTAAGTTATTATGGAACTTATTTCTGTCCTTATCTCTCGTTTTTCGCTTATTAACCACGCTGCAGAAGAAAGTAATCTTGTCATCGATTGCTATTCAACTTGACGCCAATTCGAGACTGTTTACTGCTGTTTTGATATGTCCATGCGGAGCGATTGTCGCTTGACGGTAGTTGGCTCGCAAATTATTTTTGTTCCAGATGTTGTACATTTACGGGGCTGTCTATCATATATTTTTAAGATGAATACATTCTATGTTTAAACTGAATCTGTTTCTTACCAATTTGCATTAATATCTACAGGGAAAAATCTTTTACTTTACCATATTCTTGAAGAATTTACAATATTTATCCGTATGGTGACTAAGGTGATAGTGCGACTTTATCAGGAATTTTTGAAAGGTGAGACATATACTACAACGGTGTGTATTACGAAACTTTCATTAATGAGTTATCATTTATTTGATTCTCCCAATATTGTTTTGAAATACACGAAACCGTTGAAGTCCGTCACCAAAAATTCTCATATGTCGTCATATAATAAGTTAATGGTCCGCGTTACTGAACCTACCGTTATCGCATTGCACATTACATTGGTCGAGGTCTGTGTGTTAGCGGAGCGTTGTGATCACGTCCGTCCCCTGTCACACTGCCTCTTTAAGCAAGCTTGGCTTTGAGCTATTCTTGTGACATCTACCAGAGGTTCTACGCCTTTATCTGCATGACATGCACTAACCATCCGTGGTAGACCGACGTTACCGGTTACGAATCTTCTTACTCACTGTATCGATCATATTGCAGATTCGCTAAAGGTAATGGAAAAGAACAACAATGAGTTTTTCCCCAACGTGGCAGCTCTGTTAGAATGAGCGTCTACTGACGAACAGCGGGTAGCAACTGTGAAAACACTGCAATGACGCTTGCTGCATATACTGTACTATATAGCATCGAGAGACCTTTTATACTACAAGTTTTATTAGACGTGTAAAAAACGTAATAAATGATCGGCTACAAAATATGATTAAAATGATCATCTTGCCCATGTGATATTAAATTTTTGTGTTCATTTGGGCTACAGCTGCCCCTCCATTTAGTTAATTACATTACTACTCAGCATTCAGTGGGGTGCAAAACTTAAAGAGGAAGGTAGCTTCCGCATGAGTGACATTACCAAGTAAGATATCTCTGTGAAACTCGAGCCATACACAGGAAGAAATGCTACAGTGTAATACGGAAAGCAAGTGAAAGAAATAGGCCACGGGACGACCAGAAATCACTCTTTCTTTTTAAGACAATAGTTACACTGAAGTCACCGCGATTTGTGATGGTCCCCGGATTTACAAAAGGAGGGACACGGTTCTTACTAGTGTGTGAGATCACCACGGACAGCAATGGCCGGCCGGAGTGGCCGAGCGGAAAACGTGCTCCCATGCTGGCCACAATGTTTGATAACGAGTTGTTATTGTATGGCGTTCCATTCCTCCACCAGCGCGATTGAAAACCGCTGGATGATCGTTGGTGAATGTGGGCGTGCTGTAATAAGTCTCCCCAATGCATTCCACACGTTTTCGATGGGATTTAAGTCGGGAGAACGGACAGGCACTCCATCGATCCTCTCGTTCGAAGAGTTCCGCCACCTGTACTCTTCGTTGCGATCGCACATTGTCTACCAGGGCTCAACGCAGCCTGAGAAGGAGCATATGGGAATGCAGAACTGTTGAGTGTTCCCGTCTCTCATGATACGAGGATATTTCCAGAATTACTACTCATACTGAATCTGCTCTCATCAGAGAAGGGCAGACGACTCATTCGACGTCAGTCTGGTCTATTCTCTTGGTACCATCGCAAACGGTGCTGCCGATCAGCCATGCAGTCGCCGTGCTAAGGCAGTCCTGTTAAGTGTGGTTGTAATTACAGCCGCTGTTTGACGTGGTCACCCCTTCCCTGTCGCCCAATGTGGTGGTCATTTGCTGCTGTAGTTGACCGTGGTCGAGCATCACCTCTCCTTCGTGTAGCAGTGCGTGTGGTTCAAAACGCTTCCCATGCACGCGAAACAATGCCTTGAGCAAGACGAAACTCGTAGGAGTCACACGTTACATTTCTTTCTTCTTCTACATTCCCGACGATTCGTCCCCGTGCAAAGACATCCAAAAAAATTTTTTTTTTCTAGGCATGTCGTAATGAGGAACACCAACACAGTGTACCGTAAATGCTCGCTAATTGGCACCACACACTATCTTTTCCAATTCCTTTAACTACATCATGATGTCAGGCCAGCCCCATTTGACACTATAGTCAAGCTGATTTCACGCCATATGACGACCAGCTTTCCGTGCCACATTGGGAGACCTGTGGCAACACGGTCCTACACTTTTATACACTTCCACCGAGCTGGTTAATATCTCACCCTTAACTTTTGTAGGGTAATGGAGTTTCAAATTCATCTACACTGAGATGATAAAATTCAGTGGGGTACCTCCTAATATCGTGTTGGACCTCCTTTTACCTGGTGTATTGCAGTAACACGACATGGCACGGACTTAACAAGTCGTTGTAAGTCCTCTGCAGAAATATTCAGCCATGCTGCCTCCATGGCCGTCCATAATTGCCAAAGTGTTATCCATGCAGAATTATGTACACGAACTGACCTATTGATTATGAACAATAAATGTTCGATGGGTGGCCAAATCATTCGCTAGCATTTTCCACAACGTTCTCCAAACCAGTTGCGAACAACTGGGCCCCAGTGACATGGAGCACTATCATCCACAAAAAATGCCATCGTTGATTGGGAATACGAAATCCATCAATGGCTGCAGATGGTCTCCAAGAAGCCGAGCATAGCCATTTCCAGTTAATGATTGGCTCAGTTGCACCAGAGGACCCAGTGCATTACATGTAAACCCAGCCCACGCCATTACGGAGCCACCACCAACTTGCACAGTGCCTTGTTGACAACTTGGGTCCATGACATCGTGGGGTCTGCGCCACACCTGAATCATACCATCATGTGTTACCAGCAAATATCGAGACTCATCTTACCAGGCCACGGTTTTTCAGTCGTCTAGCACCCTACCGACTTGGTCACGAGCCAAAGAGAGGCGCTGCAGGCGATGTCGTGCAGTTAACAAAGGGGCTCGTGTCGGCTGTCTGCTGCCATAGCCCACTGATGCCATATTCCGTCGCAATGTAATAACGGATACGTTCGTTGCATGCCCAACACTGATTTCTGCGGTTCTTTCACGCGCTGTTTCTTGTCTGTTAGAACTGACAACTCTACACAAACGCCGCTGCTTTCCGTCGTTAAGCGAAGGACGTCGGCCATTGCGTTGTCTGTGGTGAGAGGTAATGCCCGAAATTTGGTATTCTCTGCACAATCTGGACACTGTTGATTCAAAATATCAAATTTCCTAACGGTTTCCGAAAGGGAAACTCCCATGCCTGTAGCTCCAACTACCATTCCGCGTTCAAAGTCTGTTAATAAACGTCGTGCGGCCATAATCAAGTCGGGATTGTTTTCACATGAGTCACCTGAGTACAAACGACCGCTCCACCAAGGCACCACCCTTTTATTCGTTGTGTACGTGATACTACAGCAATCGCTGTCCCATAACTTTCCTCACCTCAATGTAATTTGATACGTTAATGGAAGATATTACATACATTTAACTATTTATTAATTATACAGGGTGTTACAAAAAGGTACGGCCAAACTTTCAGGAAAAATTCCTCACACACAAAGAAAGAAAATATGTTATGTGGACATGTGTCCGGAAACGCTTACTTTCCATGTTAGAGTTCATTTTATTACTTCTCTTCAAATCACATTAATCATGGAATGGAAACAAACAGCAACAGAACGTACCAGCGTGACTTCAAACACTTTGTTACAGGAAATGTTCAAAATGTCCTCCGTTAACGAGGATACATGCATCCACCCTCCGTCGCATAGAATCACTGATGCGCTGATGCAGCCCTGGAGAATGGCGTATTGTATTACAGCCGTCCACAATACGAGCACGAATAGTCTCTACATTTGGTACCGGGGTTGCGTAGACAAGAGCTTTCAAATGCCCCCATAAATGAAAGTCGAGAGGGCTGAGGTCAGGAGAGCGTGGAGGCCATGGAATTGGTCCGCCTCAAAGAATTTGTTGTTGAGAAGCGTACGAACACTTCGACTGAAATGTGCAGGAGCTCCATCGTGCATGAACCACATGTTGTGTCGTACTTGTAAAGGCACATGTTCTAGCAGCACAGGTAGAGTATCCCGTATGAAATCATGATAACGTGCTCCATTGAGCGTAGGTGGAAGAACATGGGGCCCAATCAAGACATCACCAACAATGCCTGCCCAAACTTTCACAGAAAATCTGTGTTGATGACGTGATTGCACAACTGCGTGCGGATTCTCGTCAGCCCACACATGTTTATTGTGAAAATTTACAATTTGATGACGTTGGAATGAAGCCTCATCCGTAAAGAGAACATTTGCACTGAAATGAGGATTGACACATTGTTGGATGAACCATTCGCAGAAGTGTACCCGTGGAGGCCAATCAGCTGCTGATAGTGCCTGCACACGCTGTACTTGGTACGGAAACAACTGGTTCTCCCGTAGCACTCTCCATACAGTGACGTGGTCAACGTTACCTTGTACAGCAGCAACTTCTCTAACGCTGACATTAGGGTTATCGTCAACTGCACGAAGAATTGCCTCGTCCATTGCAGGTGTCCTCGTCGTTCTAGGCCTTCCCCAGTCGCGAGTCATAGGCTGGAATGTTCCGTGCTCCCTAAGACGCCGATCAATTGCTTCGAACGTCTTCCTGTCGGGACACCTTCGTTCTGGAAATCTGTCTCGATACAAACGTACCGCGCCACGGCTATTGCCCCGTGCTAATCCATACATCAAATGGGCATCTGCCAACTCCGCATTTGTAAACATTGCACTGACTGCAAAACCACGTTCGTGAAGAACACTAACCTGTTGATGCTACGTACTGATGTGCTAGATGCTAGTACTGTAGAGCAATGAGTCGCATGTCAACACAAGCACCGAAGTCAACATTACCTTCCTTCAATTGGGCCAACTGGTGGTGAATCGAGGAAGTACAGTACATACTGACGAAACTAAAATGAGCTCTAACATGGAAATTAAGCGTTTCCGGACACATGTCCACATAACATCTTTTCTTTATTTGTGTGTGAGAAATGTTTCCTGAAAGTTTGGCCGTACCTTTTTGTAACACCCTGTACATTATCGTTTCCGATAACATAACGCAAACTTCCTTATTCTACTGAAATGAATGTTTATAACCGATAGTCATTTGTCACTCGAGTTGATTATATAGGGTCCATAATTGGAGTTCAATAATTAATGTATCAACACTGTACACAGACAACAACGTGTAAAATGGTTTCATACGGTTTATTCATCTGGTAGCAGTTGCTAATAAAAGTTAATGTTTAACGTTCTGTCTACGGCTAGCTCAATAGAAACGATGATGTTGGTGTGCACCTGTGGAGTCAACAATTTGCCTCTTTCAACTAGCCAAAGTTTTATAATGTAGCTCTCTCTCTGTACAACAATGCATGAGTTTGGCTTCGAAACTTCACAATTCTGATGTCCGTAAATTGCAGTAGCTTTCTCAGAGAGAAATGCCACGTCGTGAATGATGTCGGGATCTAGTTTTCTTCAGCTGACATGAATTTCACGTTGCGGCGTCTCTCAGATTAACAAAAAGCAAAATGTTAAAGGATTATACTAAGACTGAAAAACCATCACCACAAAAATTTATGTCGGGGATACTGAACACATCGACAATATGTCGTATACTATGTAACACACCTTTGAAACTGACAGCTCGCTCACCTGCAGAAACTTTGAATGAGATTTTTCGTCCCCTCCCCCCCCCCCCCACTCCAAACAGTCTAACAATCCACATCTCGTACTTAGTGCTATTACTCATTCAGCGTGTCACGAAATGAAAATTTTGTTTGTGGTGTGGTTTTAATTCAACGGTATGCAGTTCTACGGAGAGAGCTCAAGTGAAATTCTTTCAGGGTGCCAAAATACTTGGCCGGCCGCTGTAGTAGAGCCGTTCTCGGGGCTTCACTTCGGAACCGCGCTGCTGCTACGGTCGCAGGTTCGAGTCGTGCCTCGGGCATGGATGTGTGTGTTGTCCTTAGGTTAGTTAGGTTTAAGTAGTTCTAAGTTTAGGGGACTGATGACCTCAGATGTTAACTCCCATAGTGCTTAGAGTCATTTGAACCATTTTTGAATCAAAATATTTGAAAGCTATGGCCACAGACAGACGTCAGGAGGACATGTGCTAGTATGTCCTTGGATGTTAAATAAACAACAAGTTTTATCCAGGTTTATTCGCGATCTTTTTGGTGAGTCGACCTTCCCTTTCCATACTCTCTTCGTATCATGACATAGGAAGCCGTATATGATCCAGTTTCAGCTTAACGTTTTAAGGAAGTGAGGTTATGTCTGATAGTCTCGTATACACAATGATCACTACAGACGGAGTATAAAGTTTTTTTTTATTCAATTGTTCATGAATCAGGAATGGAGTCACAGATAAACAGCAAACATTACTACCAAGGACAGAATTACAGTATGTAACATGGGTACATACTAGGCTGAAACGTGATTTTACACCTTCCGCTAAGCACTTGATATGCATCACACGTATTGTGGATTGTTACATCTTACTTAATAAAATAATGAACATTCTGATAAAGAATTCTATCAACCCTCTTCTCCAAGTAGATGCTTGTCATAAACAAACGGCAAAGGATTCTTCAAGCAAATACAGCTGGATGGGGAAGAATTCGCATATGGTCGTGTTTATACAATAATCTCTGTGTTGTATTGCAGCCATTTAGGAAAATCATGAATAACTCGAATCAGAGCGGTCTGAGGAAGATTCGATTCCCGCTCCTCCCGAATGTTACTGCAGCAGGCTAACCGCTGCACCGTCTCGCACGGCCTTAATGTTTTAATGGGAGGGCGAGCACGGATGAGGAAACTGGGGCACTACTGGCCCCGGGACAGGAAGGAGCTCTCACCAGTAATAGCGCCAGGTAAGGCACGAGCATCCGGTCCTCTCGCCTGCTGCCGTATTCGCCACTCACCACCCAGATGCTAATGGCTCATCCTCCAGTGTCATCATTTACTCTTTCTTCGTACTTTACCTTCGTATCACCAATGATCAACGGTACCAGTGCAGGTATTCGAAATATCAACAATTTGATTAAGTCAAAATGTAATTGGGCTGAGATCTTATCCATGACCTAAATAAAAAAGACAATATTTCTTCTATGCTCCAATTGTTACAATTTACTGTACACATTTACGTATTGAAGGACGTGCTCCATGAGTCATCTTTGCATCTTGTCGTGATACTGCATTAATCTCTCTCCCAGCGGAGGTTCGAGTCCTCCCTCTTTCTATGCACCAATTGTTACAATTTACTGTACACATTTACGTATTGAAGGACGTGCTCCATGAGTCATCTTTGCATCTTGTCGTGATACTGCACTAATCTCTCTCCTAGCGGAGGTTCGAGTCCTTCCTCGGGCATGGATGTGTGTGTTTGTCCTTAGGACAATTTAGGTTAAGTATTGTGTAAGCTAAGGGACTGATGACCTTAGCAGTTACGTCCCATAAGATTTCACACACATTCACATTCATTCGCAGTAATCTCCGCAGAGAATTTCGAATTGTTATTTCAACATGTTTGACGGTAGTGTATAATTCGCCGCTCTAGTTGTCCCGCCTTATCAACATTGGTGATACTTTCCTTAATTTTGCCTCGACTCAGGACAGAAGAAAACCTCGCCGTCCAGCACCCGTAAAACACACTCTCACTCACTTACACACACACACACACACACACACACACACACACACAGGGAAATCGAGAGGACTGAGATGAAATGATCGTGAAGGCTAAAGTACAAACCTACTCACCCTCTAGCTTTTGGACCATACTGACGCGTCGGATGTCGTCTTTTATCATCAACACCGTTATGGATCTCCACTTTCTTCAGAGTCACACAAGGAACTTCGATGAAATATGAGTCGAATTAGATCGAGCTGAAACAAAAAATATACACTTCGAATTCATTGACACTAATTAGGATAACACTTGATATAGAAGGATTGAATCATAAGCACACAACCGAAAGTATCTCATAAACGGCTTATTTGCGGACCTGTCTGGAGGAACGCTTTACTTTTTATTGTCGTTTACTTTTACCAGTGTCAGTTTTCACTGTTAATTATGGTACACCCTGTATAACCACAAGAACGCGTTCTCCTCACTCCGACGAACCTTCCATCCTCCCCACAGCACACAGCTACGCTGGAGTTTCCCTGGCTGTGTGAAGTGTGGAATGAAACCACTAGAATCCGGAAAGGAATCACCAACGAATGTGCAATGCATTAACGATTCAGCTGTCTGCTGGAAACGAGAAAAAACAAGATTCTCTGTCAGTGTAGATTTTCACACACCGGACATACACTCCTGGAAATGGAAAAAAGAACACACTGACACCGGTGTGTCAGACCCACCATACTTGCTCCGGACACTGCGACAGGGCTGTACAAGCAATGATCACATGCACGGCACAGCGGACACACCAGGAACCGCGGTGTTGGCCGTCGAATGGCGCTAGCTGCGCAGCATTTGTGCACCGCCGCCGTCAGTGTCAGCCAGTTTGCCGTAGCCTACGGAGCTCCATCGCAGTCTTTAACACTGGTAGCATGCCGCGACAGCGTGGACGTGAACCGTATGTGCAGTTGACGGACTTTGAGCGAGGGCGTATAGTGGGCATGCGGGAGGCCGGGTGGACGTACCGCCGAATTGCTCAACACGTGGGGCGTGAGGTCTCCACAGTACATCGATGTTGTCGCCAGTGGTCGGCGGAAGGTGCACGTGCCCGTCGGCCTGGGACCGGACCGCAGCGACGCACGGATGCACGCCAAGACCGTAGGATCCTACGCAGTGCCGTAGGGGACCGCACCGCCACTTCCCAGCAAATTAGGGACACTGTTGCTCCTGGGGTATCGGCGAGGACCATTCGCAACCGTCTCCATGAAGCTGGGCTACGGTCCCGCACACCGTTAGGCCGTCTTCCGCTCACGCCCCAACATCGTGCAGCCCGCCTCCAGTGGTGTCGCGACAGGCGTGAATGGAGGGACGAATGGAGACGTGTCGTCTTCAGCGATGAGAGTCGCTTCTGCCTTGGTGCCAATGATGGTAGTATGCGTGTTTGGCGCCGTGCAGGTGAGCGCCCCAATCAGGACTGCATACGACCGAGGCACACAGGGCCAACACCCGGCATCATGGTGTGGGGAGCGATCTCCTACACTGGCCATACACCACTGGTGATCGTCGAGGGGACACTGAATAGTGCACGGTACATCCAAACCGTCATCGAACCCATCGTTCTACCATTCCTAGACCGGCAAGGGAACTTGCTGTTCCAACAGGACAATGCACGTCCGCATGTATCCCGTGCCACCCAATGTGCTCTAGAAGGTGTAAGTCAACTACCCTGGCCAGCAAGATCTCCGGATCTGTCCCCCATTGAGCATGTTTGGGACTGGATGAAGCGTCGTCTCACGCGGTCTGCACGTCCAGCGCGAACGCTGGTCCAACTGAGGCGCCAGGTGGAAATGGCATGGCAAGCCGTTCCACAGGACTACATCCAGCATCTCTACGATCGTCTCCATGGGAGAATAGCAGCCTGCATTGCTGCGAAAGGTGGATATACACTGTACTAGTGCCGACATTGTGCATGCTCTGTTGCCTGTGTCTATGTGCCTGTAGTTCTGTCAGTGTGATCATGTGATGTATCTGACCCCAGGAATGTGTCAATAAAGTTTCCCCTTCCTAGGACAATGAATTCACGGTGTTCTTATTTCAATTTCCAGGAGTGTATATTACGCGCAGCTCACGAACGTTGCGACTGGTAAAGCCCGATAAATCTGTCGTGAACGAGCTCTGTATTCAGGCAAACTACGCTGTGGACTACGAGGAAGTCCACATTTTAACTTCCGTATCTTCCTTCCGTGATTCTGTAAATTGGTGAAGCGATTGAAATACGTTTGGTGAGTGGTTTAATGAAACGTGAGGCTGGTTTCAAACGTGATAATATGTGGATTCGGTCACTGACAGTAGTTAGACCGCACGGACAACGGTACTGTTCCCCGTGGACCAGAATTTGCGACAGAACTCCACTTACAGAAGCCTTCACGGTAGCGCAGCTCTCTGCCACCGGTGTGGTATTCCTTCCGGTTTGGTTTTCCGTGTAAATGAACAGAACGTGCTCGCTCTACCGGTACATAAAGCTAACAGGAGGGCTTTACCGTCAGTCTTCACGAGTCACTCTGAAGAGAGCAGAAGTGTTTGCAACAGGACATGTTAAAAGGCAGGCTGCATTCCCGCAGTTCTATGGATAAAGTGTTACGTATATACAACGTTTTGCTGTATTGCCACTCACGACGTCTCTTCAATAGTGCGAAACTCGCAGTCTGAAATACTTTCTCAATTAGCAGTAACTTAAGATGGAAAAATTAGATTAATGGCAATGATTATGATAGTGGCCACAGAAGACTGACTCGAGCAAAGAGCCGCACTGATTACGGCCCTGGACATGAATTCGAGGAGGAGATGGGGGAGGGGTGGAGGGGGGGGGCAATATACTGACGTTTCCACATGTAACACAAGGGATGGTTCTTTTGAAAGGGATGTAGCCGTTTTATTTCTCCCCTTACCCAAACCTGGCAAGTGTTCCGTTTCAACGAGCACATTAAACCTCAGTCTGCCTGCCTTTATTTCGGAAGACAGCCACTAAAACGAGCATTAATAAATTCTCAAAAATAAGTGGATTTCATTTTAAGTATTTCAGGTAGAAGACTTCCACTATTTGTACACTGGAGAATTAAGGAAGGATGGAAGATCCCGTCGACACTGAGGTCATTAGAGACGGACCACAAGCTCAGATTGTCACAAGGATGGGGAAGGAAATAAGTCGTGCCCTTTGAGAGGAATAATCCCTGCATTTGCCTGGAGCGATTTAGGGAAATCACGGGAAACCTAAATCTGGATGGCCACACGCAGTTTTGAACCGACGTCCTCCGCAATGAAAGACCAGTGTGCTAACCACTGCGCCAACTCGCTCAGTCCCTGGTGAATTGAAACGATTCTGCGTCCGCAGTACTGTTGGGAAAGACAATAAAAAGCACTGTGAACTAATGAGACACAGAGGCGTTGACCACATATCAGTAGAAGTAAACTGATTTTTACAGTTTTCAGAAGACAGCAAAATGTTTCATAACTCATGCTATCCCTTAGCAATTATGCTCTCTTTTTGTTATAATAGATACACAAACACCATCTGGAAAACAACTTTCTGTTACCGACCACAAGTTTCAATCTTCGGAAACAGATCGTATTCAGCCCTAAGATGGAACAAGAAAAGAGGCAACAATATTAAAAGTTACGAAGGTGTAATGCTAAAAACATTAAGTGCAAAGACTTTACAAATAACAGACGCATTTCTGGCGCCACGGAGTGCAGTTTGTCAACACTGGTACAAAACTAAGGCAAAATACCAGAATGTGGTCGGGAAAATTTTTTTCGTGTAGTCACGTGTCGTGTACTTAAGCCATAGACGAGATCATTAACGTAAGTGTAAAAGCGATATCTCTATCATTAAATAAAAATAACGCACCTAATAAAAATTAAGAACTTATGGACATGTTATGTAACACATTTCGTCATGTTAGATGCATTACACAATAAAAAATTAAAACAAATTTAATGAAGTACTTCTTAGTACATTGGGCATCTTACAATTTTTTTCTCGCTAATGTATTTTAGAAGACAGTGAAAAATTAAAGAAAACAAACCTACCTTGCACAGCTTGAATCCTCCATCTGCAAGAAATAAACTTTTAAGAATTTGCTCTCATTTCAATAAATAAAAATACACTAATGACTCCAACTTTATGTTGAAAAAGAGAAAAAAGGAATATGGTTACCAAAATAACTATATAGTTTAGCAAACAATAGCTCAAATTTACGAAGATGCTCCATGTGTTAGTGTTAGAAGATAGAGTGGCCGCTACAGTACTCCACGTATCATAGCAGTTTCAGTGAAGACGATGCAGTAGTGTGTTTATGCATATCACATGTTCCAGTATGCACTGACTACCTTCCAACAAGGACAGCTCACATGATGAATACATTCATGTTCACGGAAAGAGGAAATACATCAAGCATTGCTCATCTGCTGGAGCACATCATCGTAAGTAATGAAGTAAGTGTTGCGGGAAAATTCATTCTGTTCGTTTAGAGTTTTGCCACGTTCTTTTCTTTTGGCAGCATAAACTTTCCGAATTTCTTGAAGCGTGCCAACGTGCCGCTCCTTGTTTGCTCTGGGTAAAATCCCGATGTTACCGTCAGTACTAGTGATTGATGTTTATGTATGGCATTAAATTTGATCGAAGTCTTTCACTGACAAGAAATAACTTTTTCCAGGAAGGACAATGAAAATCTAGAAAATAGATAATAAAAAATTTAAACAGCACCTGGAAAGGGCATCTCAGAAATTAGTCATTAATTTTAAATGTGTCAGTTCCTTGCAAACATAATAAACTCATAAAGTAAATTCAAAGTATTTTTTCTAAAAAAGAATAATGCTGAACGGTAGTACTTCATCAGAAATCCTTTCTAGATGTTTATAACGTTATAGGCCAATTCTGTTATAGCATCGGCGAAGAAATTCAGTCATTACTCACTGTATATGACAAAAGAGGATACATAACTAAGTTTAAACCGTTTGTCCAAGTGCAGGGCGACACATAAAACGGGAACATTTCCACAATCCAATAAAACTAGAAGTGATGAAGAAAATAAATTGCATTCATGGTAATTGAAACCTTACAACTTTGCCATTTACGAAACATTGATGACATTTATAATTTTTTTAAAATTACGTCCTTTGGATGACGTCCTCCTGTACGAATACATTGAAATCTGCCTTTGAGATTCCACATTGACCGCTGCAACATCTCAGCTGGGATACTGTAAACTGCATCCCGAATTCTCTGTTTTCACTCATCCAGGGATCGTAGTCGAGTCGTGTAGACTTTTCACTTGAGGTAGCCCCACAAGAAAAGATCACAACCGGATAAATCTGGCGATACAGGGGGCCAGGGAATGTTAGCGAATCGTGAGATCACACTGTTGCCAAATAATTCTCACACATATGCCATTGACTGCCGTGCAGTGTATGATGTCACTCCGTCCTATTGAAACCAGGCTTCTTGAATGTTTGGGAAATTGTTCAGTGCGGGAGTAACGAAAGTTCGTAACATCTCCACTTATCGATCGGCATTGACAGTTATTGTTTTTCCCTGTTCATTTGTGGAAAAATACGGTCCGAGAATCCCATGTGATGAAATACCACACCATACTGACAGTTTATTAGCGTGTAAAGGGCGTTAATGAACCTCATTAGAATTTATGTTTGTCTAGTAACGGTAGTTCTGTTTATTCACCTAACGTGTGAGATGAAAATGTGCATCATCTGATATTCACAACTAGTTTGGAAATTCATTGTAATTGTTTATTTTTATTATCATTTGTTGACAGAATCCTAATCGTAATCGTAATCGTTGTTGCACCATCTGTAGTTTGTACAGATGAAATTTTAAATCAAGATGAAGAATTCTGCGAACACACTCCCGGGACATTCCAACCACTGCTGTTTACTTACGATTTGAACACCGTGGGCTCCGTAAGACAGACTCGCGTACAACATAAATGTTCGCTGGAGAATGCACACTTCTTGGTCGTCCTGTAGGTTTCTTCTTGAGGGCAGATACAGTCTATTCAGAGTCATTAGCCCAAAATTGTATTTCTTGTTTCGACGGAACGGCATCATGACGTCCTAAATTATAAAAACGTCGAAACTCCCTCTGCGCCGCTACCAAACTATCAATAAAAAATGGTTTAAATGGCTCTGAGCACTATGGGACTTAACATCTATGGTCATCAGTCCCCTAGAACTTAGA
Source organism: Schistocerca cancellata (assembly GCF_023864275.1). Classification (NCBI taxonomy): domain Eukaryota; kingdom Metazoa; phylum Arthropoda; class Insecta; order Orthoptera; family Acrididae; genus Schistocerca; species Schistocerca cancellata. Next base: position 388,889,638 of record NC_064629.1, on the reverse strand, counting down.
ACTACTTAAACCTAACTAACCTAAGGACTGCACACAACACCCAGCCGTCACGAGGCAGAGAAAATCCCTGACCCCGCCGGGAATCGAACCCGGGAACCCGGGCGTGGGAAGCGAGAACGCTACCGCACGACCACGAGATGCGGGCACCAAACTATCATAATTTTTATAAAACACTTTTATGGCTATTGCACGCTGTTGTCCGTTCCACTGATCCATGATTATTGCAATGTCGGAGTGTTTACTCGCTAATTGTCATGAACACACAGTTCTGCCACCTGCCCATGGCTGCCACTACTCATTTCAAACATTCATATTATTCTGTGTCACCCTGTACATGCTCCAGGCTTCCTGATATCAATATGCACATCCTGGCAGGATATTTCCAATGGCAAGCATGGCAGGGTATCTGTGTCTTGCTTTCGACAGGCGATTAACTTAGCGCCAACATGTCACAGAACTGTGGGATAAAGTGAGAAGAAGAAAGTGCCATCTATTTCCAGCTACACACCGTAGTAGTGGGACAAAGCAGGCACATGGAGAGTGTGTTTGTGCAGTTTGCCTACATACAGGAGTAAGCATACATTCAGGGGCAAACCTATTGTTCTTTTTCGATTGACAGTCCTTAACATATCGTTTTGCTAAGAGAATTATAATCCCCTGGGGATAATCAATCCTTACCCTCTTTTTTAGTGAAGTGGTATTCCATGTGACACCCAACCCCTTCCCACCCCTCGGAAACCCAACACCCACCACTTCTGATATCTAATTAAGTGATTAAATAATTAAACTGATGGGAAAAAAATTGGCGAGGAATAGATCAATTGTGCCACTTTCGGTATTCAGGAGCTGCGTCATTATGTTCGAATACCCCTCGCAACAGTTCTACCTATTTGGTTGACTAATTAATTAAATCGATATCCCTCAGTTTCCCATGCCATCCTCCCTTTCTGGAAATACTAATTGATCGATCACAGTGTATGGATTATTGTTTAAACAATTGACACAATGTCTGGAATATCATTTATTAACACAATCTGCTGAATACAAGATGATGTATAGAAAATAGTTTACTTAAAAAAAATTGTCAGGAAATCGATTGCAGTCTATGGAATATTTAAACAATTGCGGTGCATTTTTCATTCCGATTGTGTATTAAAACATGTAATTACACCATCACAGAATGCTGAAACAGATCTGAAAGACTTTCTCGCAATCCGCCACCCGCGCAGCCTGCCCTGGCTGCAGACCCCAGGGCCCCCAATAGCTGTCGGCTGCCTCACCGTGCAGGCCCGTCCAGCGGCGCGCTCGAGCTTATGCGCCGGGTACTTGGAACCACAGGTTCAAAAAATTGTTCAAATGGCTCTGAGCACTATGGGACTTAACATCTGTGGTCATCAGTCCCCTAGAGCTTAGAACTACTTAAACCTAACTAACCTAAGGACATCACACACATCCATGCCCACGGCAGGATTCGAACCTGTGACCGTAGCGGTCGCGCGGTTCCGGACTGAGCGCCTAGAACCGCTGGACCACCGCGGCCGGCGAACCACTGGTATCCGTGCCGCCCGCTACAAGAAGCAGCGAGCTAAGCCCTTCCAGAACAAAAACACACTGCCCGTGGGCGTCCACCATCATCTCAAGTGGTCTTATGCATGAGCCAACCTGTCGGATACCGGCGCACTCGAGACGCCTTCCATCCAAAACAAATGTTTGAGTGGGAATCGATTCAGAAATACTACTGAAGTTAATAAACAATTAATTCCCGGTCACATGATCATCATTTAGGGAATATAACGTGGATGCGGTAGCCACTTCACTTCCACAAATTGACGATGTCACATAACCAGTAGCAAGATGACACGGAACACACTTAAAAAAAATCGTTGCATACAAAATGGTTCAAATGGCTCTGAGCATTATGGGACTTTAACAGCTGAGGTCATCAGTCCCCTAGAACTTAGATCCACTTAAACCTAACTAACCTAAGGACATCACACACATCCATGCCCGAGGCAGGATTCGAACCTGCGACCGTAGCGGTCGTGCGGTTCCAGACTGAAGCGCCTAGAACCGCTCGGCCACTCTGGTCGGCCGTTGCAGACAAAGAGACAGAGAGAGAGAGAGAGAGAAGAGAGAGAGAGAGAGAGAGAGAGAGAGAGAGATATGGAGAGAGCTGTAGTTTGCGTTGCAAATGACATAGGAACTAGCATGAGATGGACTCTTTAACTGCCCCAGCCTCCCTGGTTCACTTTTCTTGTCGTACACCTCATGAACTGCTTCAGGTGTTATTAATCTTTTACGGAATGTCATGTCCTGAAGATGTCACCAATTGTGCTTCAGAAGATGTGCCACAGGATATGTTAAGTAAATAGTTAATATAGTCACTTAAACAATTAGCTTCACATAGTTTCCAACTTCTCGAATTAAAAAAAAGACCAACACTGCACAGTAGTTTGCATACATAAGCAACTGCGTTATGTTACTGACGAGAAATTTCATTAAATAATCCAAATCTGCTATTATTTGACGTCACGATTGGAAGTGGTGATGTATGAAATCATACTCAGATACTCATGTTTCGACTTGAATTTATACCGCCACGGTTATGGAATTTCCGACCACAGCAGGTCTGCTTAGTGTATTGACTTTTTTAAGAGTACTATAGAATTCCGAAAGAGTACTATAGAATTCAGAATGAAGAAGGAGGGAGGAGAGGGGTTACCACATGATAGTATAGTAACAACAAGAAATATCGCTGCGACGTATGAGAAACACAATCCGTTCACGGATAGATGACTGAGATCCTTGAAAACACTCTTACATCCCAAGTACACACCTTCGAGACGTCCACACACAGCGTCCAGTGCTGCAGTACAGTGCTGACGCTCAGAGATGGGGGAAACTACAGCCGTAAAATTGTCCATGACCGCAGTTGTAGAAGTGTGTGTGTCAGACAGAGAGAGGCCCGTCGGCCATGGTGGTCCCCACCCCAGGACAACTAGAGTGGTAGCATTTCGAATGCTATCAATTGTCCAAGCGCAAACAATCATCATATTGAATCTTCTCAAACTTCCACGGGTATACACACGACAAACGCTGTCCTCAAGGCTATTCAAGGCAAATTTGGTATTAGTTCACTATTCACCCATTCGGGGGGGGAGCTGTGAACCAGCTAGTCATAAACTTTGGCAGAATGGAAGCTTTCTCGTACTTTTAAAACTTTTGTACAAAGGATGGGCCAGCCCCAGCTACGAACAAAGGTGACTGCTGCGATACTGTTTCGGGCACCATCCTGCCTGCTTGCACCTATGCTTTCTATACCCAACTCCAGACTTATAAGAATATTGGGAACCAGGCAAACATTTATCAGTGTAACTACAATTAAATATTACTATTGCTGTTACCGTCTGACATCGAGCGTTGCGCTGAAAATGTCTCCTCTTGACGGCTATGGTCCTGGAACTAATCTCAATATCTATACCGCACATAATTTTTCATGTAAAATCTCTCTCATACGCTTACGGTTGTCGATGTGTTGAATCTGTAGCTTCTTTACTACCGGACAAAGCCATTTTCTTTCAAAAATGTTCAAATGTGTGTGAAATCTTAAGGGACTTAACTGCTAAGGTCATCAGTTCCTAAGCTTACACACTACTTAACCTACATTATCCTAAGGACAAACACAGACACCCATGCCCGAGGGAGCACTCTAACCGCCGCCGGGACCAGCCGCACAGTCCATGACTGCAGCGCCTTAGACCGCCATTTTCTTTGCACATGCCAAAACATAAGCCACAGTACCTATGCGTTGCAACATATACACATTTCACACAAGCAGTCCAGTTATCTTTCGTATGTGTACAGCACCTGAAAAAATAATTGTATGAACACACTCACAGCGGCTATATGTATCGATTCTTCTCAGTTATAGAAAATAATTTGAAATTTAGTTCTTACGGACAACGCTTCCGGAATGTGCTACATCCTGTCCAGACTCTCTCAAACAAGTGTTGTAAAGCACAGGCGTTCGGCACTATGTTATAATCAACAGCACTGTCGTGAATGAGGGCACTGGAAAGACATAATCGATCTGAGTAGGCGTACTGCAGTTAACATCGGAGTCGACAGTGCAACAAAGAAAACTTGAGAATCTGCTTAGGGGAGCCGATGAGGGGACGTTCTGTGTACCCATTTTATTACAGTCGTATTGGCCGTCCTGTTTGTACACTATAGTAGATCCAGTTGAACCCTCGCACTGCTATATTGTGCAGCTGTTTACGAAATGAATATATCACCCTTTACGTTCGGATATACTCCTCAGTCCGTTGAAATCACAATTCCCTACGTCAGATCTATCTTCCCCTTCCGACTAGACATATGTAATTTTTTTTACGTGAATAGTAGGCAGTTTACCTCTCACAAACGTCTGTTGATAAGACGAAACGTAAGCCACAGTACCTCTACGTTCAAGCAGCAGCATAACATTTCTGACTGCCATTTATAGGTATATAAAAAAATTATGAGACGCCCAAACTCGCACCATCTGGGTGTCGTTTTAACACTTCCCAGTAGCAAAAAATCCTGTCCCCATCATATATTTGTCGATGAATAAAGGCGGTAATTACAGTTTAAAAAAGCCCTAGCATCTTTTTTTCTTTTAGTGATTTCCCCCCTTCCACGAAACCTTTCCGTATTTTTGATAGTTCTAAATCCAGCCAATACACAGTGGCGTATATTCAGACTGCCATTTCGGGGTTTGTGTCAGGGCATTCCATGCATACCCACTGTAGATCGACCTACCCCCACCCAAATGATACATATTTCCCCTAATTAAGAGATCATTGCAAGCACAACATACACTAGATTACGTCCATTCAGAGTTAATTTCCAGGAGCCAAGATGGTGGGTGAAGAAACCGCAAAACAGTCCTGAATCGAGTTAACTCAGTTTTTAGATTCGTGTTGCTAAGCAGTGTACCTTTCAATACTTGGGAGCAGGAGGAGGATCACCGCGAGACGGATCGATTACTGTAGCTGGCAAAACTGAGTCTTTTAACGAAAAACAAAAGAAATTGCAAATTTGTGGTAAGTTGTATGGGACCAAACTGCAGAGGTCATTGGTCCCTCGGCTTACACACTACTTAATCTAACTTAAACTATCTTACGCTAAAGGCAACACACATCCCCAAGGGAGGACTCGAACCTCCGACGAGGGGAAACGCGCGAACCGTGGCAAGCCGCCCAAGACCGCACGGCTAACCCGCGCGGCTAAAGAAACAAAAGTGTGCGTAAGAGGGTCATACAAAGATTTTGTGTGTTACATGATCAAGAAACGGCGATTTAATGAGACACACCTGTTTAGATCCTATAGCACGTGTGTGAAGGAGCTTATTTTTCAAAAAAGGAATACCATTTTATGTAAAAAGCTCCTATAAGCTTGAAAGCAAAGAATGCTTTACTCCAAGTATACAATAAACGCCTGCCTTGTCTCTTTCAGCGCACCAGCTGTATGTAACTGAATAAACACTATGACTCCATCGTCTTCACTTACTCCACTTCACGTGTGTGCGGGATATCTGTGAATAAGGTAACGCCGTTGTTCTAATACGAGAGCTGGAACTTTAATAGTGGGAACCGTCAATTCAACTAAGTACCTAGGTGTAAAAATTACTAACAACTTCAGCTGGAAAGACCACATAGACAATATTGTGAGGAAGGCGAGCCACAGGTTGCGTTTCATTGGCAGGACACTTAGAAGATGCAACAAGTCCACTAAAGACACAGCTTACACTACAATCGTTCGTCCTCTGTTAGAATATTGCTGCGCGGTCTGGGATCCTTACCAGGTGGGATTGGCGGAGGACATCGAAAGGGTGCAAAAAAGGGCAGCTCGTTTTGTATTATCACGTAATAGGGGAGAGAGTGTGGCAGATATGATACGCGAGTTGGGATGGAAGTCATTAAAGCAAAGACGTTTTTCGTCGTGGCGAGATCTATTTACGAAATTTCAGTCACCAACTTTCTCTTCCGAATGCGAAAATATTTTGTTGACCCCAACCTACATAGGTAGGAATGATCACCAAAATAAAATAAGAGAAATCAGAGCTCGAACAGAAAGGTTTAGGTGTTCGTTTTTCCCGCGCACTGTTCGCGAGTGGAATAGTAGGGAGATAGTATGATTGTGGATCGATGAACCCTCTGCCAAGCACTTAAATGTGAATTGCAGAATAATCATGTAGATGTAGATGTAGATTTATTTACAGCTCGTACAAAATAGATACGTGTTTCAAAGTTTTACTGACCTTCAAAGTAGTCACCAGCATTGTGTATAGCCCGTTGCCAACGATGTGGAAGTCGAAGGATTCTCTTAGCAGTGCCAGTTGTGTTGACAGTTGGAGCGGCGCGGTCTGTTGTCTGACGAATTTGTAGCAGTTCTTAAGCAAATGCTGTGAAGTGTTACCTTCAGTTTAGATTGGAAGGAGAAACAGCCTTGGTCGTTTTTTTTGTTTTTTTGTTTTATTATCCGCAAAATCGATTTTCGGTCACTTAGTGACCATCCTCAGTGCTGTAAGATACAATTAAAATTGTTAGGCACTGCTATTAACAAGCTTAGAGCGATCACATAAACACTCCATGGAGTCGCCAATCAATTCAGTTTAGATGGTTCAAGTGGCTCTAATCACTATGGGACTTAACATGTGAGGTCATCAGTCCCCTAGACTTAAAGCTACTTAAAACTAACTAACTTATGGACATCACTCACATCCATGCCATCCATGCCCGAGGCAGGATTCGAAACTGCGTCCGTAGCAGCAGCGCGGTTCCGGACTGAATTCGGCTTCCGCATATACATGTTATAGGATCTAAAGAGGCATATATCATTAAGTCACCGTTTCTTGCATATATAATACACAAAATCTTTGTATGACGCTCTAACACACTTTTAGTTGTTTCATAACAAGCTCAATTTTTACAGCTGCAGTAATCGAACCGTCTGGCTGTGATCCTCCTCTTGTTCCAAAATGTTAAACAGGTACAGTAACTAGCAACACGAACTTAAAATGTGCTTAGACTCGATACAGAAGAGTTTTGCTTTTTCTTCACTAATCTGCTTGGTTCCTGAAAATTAGCTCTGAATGGAGGTACTCTAGTATATATTGCACTCGCAATGGTTTCTTACAAGGGAACCTCCTCATCGCACCCACCTCAGATTTAGTTATAAGTTGGCACAGTGAATAGGCCTTGAAAAACTGAACACAGATCAATCGAGAAAACAGGAAGAAGTTGTGTGGAACTATGAAAAAAATAAGCAAAATATACAAACTGAATAGTCCATGCGCAAGATAGGCAACATCTAGGATCGTGCCGGCTGCAGAACGTCGTGGTCCTGTGGTTATCCTGAGCAGCTGCGGAACGTGAGGTCCTTGGTTCAAGTCTCCCCTCGAGTGAAAAGTTTAATTTTCTATTTTCAGTGTATGTGATAAACTCTTCTGTTTCCATCACTTTTTTGGGAGTGATTATCACATCCATAAGAAAACCTAAATCGGGCAAGGTAGAAGAATCTTTTTACCCATTGGCAAAGTGTACAAGTTAGGTGGGTCGACAACATATTCCTGTCATGTGACGCACATGGCGTCACCAGTGTCGTATAGAATATATCAGACGTGTCTTCCTGTGGAGGAATCGGTTGACCTATGACCTTGCGATCAAATGTTTTCGGTTCCGATTGGAGAGGCAGATCCTTTCGTCTACTAATCGCAAGGTTTTGCGGTGCGGTCGCAAAACACAGACACTAAACTTATTACAGTGAACAGAGACGTCTATGAAAGAACGGGCAGATCATAACTTTGCGAAAATAAAGAAAGTAAACTTTTATCGGGAGGGAAGACTTGAACCCAGGCCCCCTCGTTCCGCAGTTGCTCATACTAACCACGGGACCACGGATCTCCTGAGATCGAATTCTCCTTGATGTTGCTTATCTTGTGCATGGACTACTCAGTTTGTATATTTTGCTTATTTTTTCATAGTTCCACACAACTTCTTCCTGTTTTCTCGATTGATCTGTGTTCAGTTTCTCAAGGCCTATCCACTGTTCCAACTTATAACTAAATCTGAGGGGGGTGCGATGGGGAGGTTCCCTTGTTAGTCAGGGAAAATTTGTATGATCTGGGTGGGGGTAGGTCGATATACTGTAACTATGCATGACATGCCGTGGCACAAACCCCTACATGGCAGTCCAAATATATGTAAAACGCCACTGTGTGTTGGCTGGACTTAGAACTATCAAAAATACGGAAAGGCTTCGTGGAAGTGTGGAAATCGATAAAATGTAAGAAGATGCTACGGTTTTCTGTAAATTGCAATTAAATCCTTCATTCATTGACAAATATGTGTTGCGGGAGGCTTTTTTGCTACTTGGTAGCTCAAAAACGACATACACATGGTGCGAATGTGGACGTATCATAATGTTTTGTGTACTTACAAATTATAGTCAGAAATGTTACGCTGCTGCTTGAACGTAAAGGGACTGTGGCTTATGTTCCGATATGTCACCAGACGTTTGTGAGAAGTAATCAGACAACTATTCATGTAAAAAAAAAAATATATCTAGCCGAAAGGGGAGGATAGATTTGACGAGGTGAATTGTGATTTTAATGCACTGACGAATATATCCGCACGTAAGGGGCGATATGTTCATTTCGTTATCAGCTGCACAATACAGCATTGCAAGGGTTCAACTGGATCTGCTATAGTATACAAACAGGACGGGCAATACGACTGTAACAAAATGGATACACAGAACGTCCCCTCATCGGCTCCCCTAAGCAGATCCTCACGTTCTCTTTGTTGTATTGTTGACTCCGATGTTAACTGCAGTACGCCAACTCAGATCGATTATGTCTTTCCAGTGCCCTCATCTGCGAGAGCGCTGTTGATTATAACATAGTGCCGAACGCCTGTGTTTTACAACATTTGTTTGAGAGAGTTTTGACAGAATGTAGAACCTTCTGGAAGCGTTGTCCGTAAGACTTAAATGTCAAATAATTTCCTATAACTGAGGAGAATTGATACATGTAGCCACTGTGAAAGTGGTCATACAATTATTTTTTCAGGTGCTGTACAGATATAGACGATAACTGGACTGCTTCCGTGAAATGTGTATATGTTGCAATGCATAGTTACTGTGGCTTATGTTCTGGCATGTGCAAAGAAAAGGGTTTTTCCCGGTCGTAAGGAAGGTATAGATTCAACACATCGATAGTCGTAAGCGTATGAGAGAGATTTTACATGGAAAATTATGTGCGGTATGGATATTGTGATTCGTTCCAGAACCATAGCCGTCAAGAGGAGACATTTCCAGCGCAACGCTCGATGTCAGACTGCAACAGCAATCGTAATATTTAATTGTAGTTACACTGATAAATATGAGCCTGAGTTCCAAAATTCTTGTGAGTCTGGAGATTGCCGTAGAAAGGATGGCAACAAGCAAGTATGTCGGGACGCGATACAGTATCTCAGCAGAGGCCTTTGTTCCATGCTGCGGCTGTTCCATCCTTTGTACACATGTTTGGAGAGTTCGAGAGAGCTTCCAGTCTACCGTGGCTTAAGACGATTTGGTTCGCAGACCCCCCGTATCTATGAATAGTGAACTAACGTCCAGTTTGCCTTGAGTCGCCTTCAGAACTGCGTGTGTCGTGTGTATACTCATATGACAATTTGAAAAAATGTTGATAGCATTTGAACTCCTAGCACCCCTGTCCCCTGCGGTGGGGACCCTCTACGGCCGGTGTGCCTTTCTGTGCATGACGCACACTTCCACGGCTGCGGTCATGGCCATGTTTACGGCGGTAGTTTTCCCCGGTCCGTGAACATTAGCACTGTACAGGTGTACCGTTGCACTGTCTGTGGACGTCCATAAGGTGAGGTTGCGGGCAGTCATCTAGCTATGAATAGATCGGGTTTCTGAATACACCTCAGCGGTATTTGTTATTGTTACTATCCTATAACGCGGTAGACCCTTTCCTCGCTCCTTCTTCTTCCTTGTGCAGCTGAGAGAACCAGTCAATTTAGGAATTCTACAGCACTTTTAAAAAAGAAAATACCCTTATCACTCACGTCGAAGTTTGAACTTTTAACTGTCATTTCAATCACCACCGCTTCCAGTCGTGATGTCAAATGTTGATGTCAAATGTTTGGATTATTTAATGAAAGTTCTCGTCAAAAACATAGCACAGTTGTTTATGCACGCAAACTACTGTGCAGAGTTAGTCTTTTTTTTTCTTTTTTTTTCGAGTGGTTTGAAACTGTGTGAAGCAGATTGTTTAAACACCTATGTTAACGTTTTTATTAGTATTTTTACCGAGCGAGGTGGCGCAGTGGTTAGCACACTGGACTCGCATTCGGGAGGACGACGGTTCAATCCCGTCTCCGGCCATCCTGATTTAGGTTTTCCGTGATTTTCCTAAATCGTTTCAGGCAAATGCCGGGATGGTTCCTTTGAAAGGGCACGGCCGATTTCCTTCCCAATCCTTCCCTAACCCGAGCTTGCGCTCCGTCTCTAATGACCTCGTTGTCGACGGGACGTTAAACACTAACCACCACCACCATTAGTATTTCCTGTGGCACTTCTGAACCACCATTTTAACATCTGTAAGATATGATATTCCATACCACATTTAATAACCCGTGAAGTAGTTCATGAAGTGTGTCGCTAGAAAAGTGCACCAGGAACGCTGCGGCAGTTTAGAGTCCATGGCAGAACGAAATATCTCATGCTAGTTAATATGTCATCGGCAAAGCCAACTACCGCTCTTTCTCTCTCTTTCTCTCTTTCTTTCTATGCAGTGATTTTTTTATAAATGTATTTCGAGTCAGCCTGCTACTAGTTACTTGACATTGTGAATTTGTGTGTGTGACATAGCTACCGTGTCTGCCTTGTATCTACTTCATCACAATCATGTCACCAGGAATTAATGAGCCGGCCGGAGTGGCCGTGCGGTTCTAGGCGCTACAGTCTGGAGCCGAGCCACCGCTACGGTCGCAGGTTCGAATCCTGCCTCGGGCATGGATGTGTGTAATGTCCTTAGGTTAGTTAGGTTTAATTAGTTCTAAGTTCTAGGCGTCTGATGACTTCAGAAGTTAAGTCGCATTGTGCTCAGAGCCATTTGAACCAGCCATTTTGAATTAATGATTTATTAAGTTGAGCAGTATTTCTGGATCAATTCCCAGTCAGATATTTGCTTTGGAGGGAAGATATCTTTCGTGTGTGCCAGTATGTCTGTTCATCCATACACACGCCAACAGGAAGTGTGTTTTTGTTTGGGGAAGGTTTAGCTCGCTGCTGCTTGTAGCGGTCGGCATTGACATGATGGTTCCAAGTCCCCAGCGCGTAAACCCGGCGCGCCACTGCAGATACCTGCACAGCGAGGCAGCCGTCGTGAGCCCTGCGGTACACGGCCGGGTTAGCCTGCGTGGGTGGCGTGATGCGAGAAAGTTTTCCAGGTATGTATAAGCGATACGTTATGGTGTAATTATGTGTTTGGTCTAGCGACCAGAAAGGAAAACTCGCTGCAATTGTTTCAATATTCTACGCACTGCGGTCAGTATCCTGAGAAATTCTTTAAACAAACTACACTAGTGTCCAAAATTACAGCAAGAAACATAATTTGGCAATTTTGCGTTTATTTTGTCCCAAAACAGTATAAACAGATGGTTGGAAAGTAGAAAGAATGTAAGGAATGCAGAATTTAAACAGCTGCAACATATATAACAAAAGAAAAATATGTTCTTTGTTTTTTCCAACTTAATGGATTTAGACACGTATTCTGACAACTGGTTAATGTGCTCAGTATAGGTTGTAACCACCTATGGCAACAGTACACGGCTGTAAGGTTTGGGAATGCTGTAAACGATGTCATCAGTCTCATGTTGCGGCAATAACGCCAATTCGTCCTGCAGAGCTGCTCGCAAGTCTTGGAGAGTGTTTGGCGTACGATAAAGTGATTCAACCCATGTACCTAGTGCATCCCAGGCATGCTCTAGGGGATTCAAATCGGGAGAGTGAGTAGGCTACAGCATGCATACAAGTTTTTCTGTATGCAAGAAAATTTCAACCAACTGTGCTCTATGAGATTGAGCATTATCCTCAATCAACACAAAGACTTGGCCGACAGAACCTCACAAAACCCCACACGAGTTCCCAAGATTTCATCATGATACCTGACGGCAGTTAAACCTTGCAGATTCAGCCTTCCAAGTTCATGAAATGTGTTCAAGTGGTAAACATAATCTCTGCTCATATCATTAGGGACCTTCCTCGATATCGGTCTCTTTCCACAATGTTTGGGTCCAGAAATCGCATTCCACGTTCCCACCAGATGCCAATCCGTCGAGAATCACTATCCAAACCAAACCGGGAATTATGTGAGGAAATAACATTGGCCCACTGTTCGACTGTCCAGGTTGTTGTTGTTGTGGTCTTCAGTCCTGAGACTGGTTTGATGCAGCTCTCCATGCTACTCTATCCTGTGCAAGCTTCTTCATCTCCCAGTACCTACTGCAACCTACATCCTTCTGAATCTGCTTAGTGTATTGATCTCTTGGTCTCCCTCTACGATTTTTACCCTCCACGCTGCCCTCCAGTGCTAAATTTGTGATCCCTCGATGCCTCAGAACATGTCCTACCAACCGATCCCTTCTTCTAGTCAAGTTGTGCCACAAACTTCTCTTCTCCCCAATCCTATTCAATACCTCCTCATTAGTTACGTGATCTACCCACCTTATCTTCAGCATTCTTCTGTAGCACCACATTTCGAAAGCTTCTATTCTCTTTTTGTCCAAACTAGTTATCGTCCATGTCTCACTTCCATACATGGCTACACTCCATACAAATACTTTTAGAAACGACTTCCTGACACCTAAATCTATATTCGATGTTAACAAATTTCTCTTCTTGAGAAACGCTTTCCTTGCCATTGCCAGTCTACATTTTATATCCTCTCTACTTCGACCATCATCGGTTATTTTACTCCCTAAATAGCAAAACTCCTTTACTACTTTAAGTGTCTCATTTTCTAATCTAATTCCCTCAGCATCACCTGACTTAATTCGACTACATTCCATTATCCTCGTTTTGCTTTTGTTGATGTTCATCTTATATCCTCCTTTCAAGACACTGTCCATTCTGTTCAACTGCTCTTCCAAATCCTTTGCTGTCTCTAGATGTTCCTTTCTGTGAAAATACGTCAGAGGTACACATGCAGAACGTCTTCGGCAATAAAGGCCACTCTACAGACGCCCTCTGTACACCGTTTGTGTCGATACAAGGCGTCCAGTCACTATGAACTGTCACCACATCCGAAAAACAACAGAATGAAACATGTTAAGCCATAGGGCCTCATCAGTTTGCGACTGCCCTGCTTCCATTCTACCTATGTCCCTCCACAGCAGAGAGTCTAGTGGGTGTCTTCATTGTGCCATGCAGTACCGTCTATGACTGTGTACACTGTGACTGTGGATTTGAACTATCCAGCAAACACTACCCCACTTGAGAGATGCACTGATGTCATTTTTGTTGTGGTTGTTCGTTGACCAGCATGCTGGCTTCCGTGCAGTACATGATCGTACAGACACCTGTTGATATTTTCTATGATTATACCACGCATTAGACATAGGATGGCGAAATAGTGGTTTGTTGTCTTAATTTTGACGCCAATGTATATTCCATACACCACCTTGTATCCTGTAAATTGTTTAAATAAAGAAGATTCCAAACATTGTCTAAACTGTTTAAACAATATTCTCTACACTGCAATCGATCATTCAGTATTTCCGGAAGTGGGAGGGGGACAAAGAAAACTGAGGGTTATCGATTTAATTAATTAGTCAATCAAATTGATACAGTGGTGGTGGTGGGGGCTATTCAGATAATCTGAAGCACCTCGTGAACACCAAATGTGGCAGAGGTGAACTATTTTCCGTCAATATTTCAATCAATTTAAGTAATAAGTCAATTAATTTGGTATCAGAAGTGGCGCCAGGTTTCCAAGGGGGTGGGGATGGGTTGGGGTGACATGGAAAACCGCTCAACTGAACAATAAGTTAAGGATGGATTCTCCTCAGGGGATCATAATCATCTTAGGAGAACAATAGGTTAAGGACCTGTCAATCAAAAGAGAACAACAGGTTTTTCCCCTGAATGTATGCTTGCCCCTGAATGTAGACAAGATGCAATAAACAATTGTCCTCATGCCCACTTTGTCCCACTACTCACTATGTGTTGCTTCATGCCGCCACTGATTTCAGTAGCAATCGAGGAGGTGCAGTGGATGGTATACTAGACTCGTATTCAGGAGGGTGACGGTTCATATCGTCGTGCAGCCATACAGATTTAGGATTTTCGCGTTTTTTTCTAAACCACGTCACATGAATACTGAAATCGTTCCTCTGAAAGGGCACAGCTGATATTTTTGCTCATCCTCCTCTAAGATGAGCTTCCGCTCTGGATCGTTAAATAGTAATCTTCCTCCTTCCTTACTTCAGAGCGAAATATTGTTTTAGTTATGTACTTCAAATTTAAGTGTTTCAATTATGTTTCAGTCTCATTGCGCTGAAAATTTGACACATTAAGCTTGTGATTGGTTGGAAAACTTTGAATATGGATGACGAGACACAGGGGCCTTTTGCTGCTGATGTAAGTCAACATCCAGCGGTCCAGTAGTGCTCAAGATTGGTAGGTCGACCAGGGCCTGTAGATTGTCCTCAAAGGTCGTCTGATCTCTATCGTCTATGTTTTTCGGTCTAGGATTATCTCAAAAGTGAAATGTGTAGCTCTCCAACTGATAAAGTTGTAGAACTGGAGTAGCAAACTTTACAGTCTTGTTATGGTTTGCGAAATGAAGGAATTCGTAACTCACTGCAAAGACGAGTATAGTGCCGCATCTAAGTGCAAGACGACACGTGGCACACCGCTGTTGACAGGTATGCGTCTACATCAAGTTGTAACATAAGACTCACTTTAGAAGCATTGTATTCCTTGTTAGGGTAGATCATGAGCTATATTTTGGCTAAATTAGTCCCTGACTTAATCTGAAAATTTACGTTTGTAATACGAGGGCTATTCGGAAAGCAAGGTCCGATCGGTTGTGAAATGGAAACCACAGCGGAAATTAAAAGTGTTTTATTTGCGACAGTTCGTTATAACATCCACCTACATCTTTACATAGTCTCCACTCCGAATTAGACATTTGTCGTAGCACTGTTTCAGTTTTCCTACATCCTCGTCGTAGCACGTAGCCACCTGTGCATCCCGCCACTTCTCTTCCTGATCTGCAGTTCTTTGTCTGTTGCAAAATGTTTTCATAGCTAGCGGTTCATGTGAGGAGACATGAACATCAGAGGGAGTCAAGTCCTGGCTGCATGGTGGAGGATCGAACACTTCCCATCGGAAACGCTGTAAGGGCGTTCGCATTTCCCCTGCAGTGTGCGGTCGAAAATTGTCATGAAGAAGGGAGTGCTAGACAGCTACGTTTTATGGGGTTGCATGAAACCAGGCGAAACACCCAAACATGGTGGTAGACACTATTGTTCTGCGCATCTTTACGTGATCATTGTGTGCTCAGAACTGGAAACAATGACGTGATGCTGTCGACAGACATAATAGAGACACAGTACAACATAACTGTGCAAAGCTTCATCGGATTTTCGCAGTAGTTTTCATTTCGAGACTTATTAGACCTAACTTTCCAAATAGCGCTCGTACATGAGTACTTACTATAATAATATTTCATACTGAAGTCAGTGCCGGCTCGTAACGACACATTCGCAATTATCTCGCAAAGTTTTCTTCTGGAGACCTAAGTGTTCGAGTCTAATATCGTATATATTCATTTGTGTCAGTTTTCGATATTAATTGTGTTACTGCCTGTATATTTAGGTGTAGATGTAAACGAGGACGACACTAAATAATGCTGGTGCGATAATAAATAATATTGACATATAGTTTTAAGTTGTTTTCAGAAGTACGATAGAAAATACACTTAGGTATATGGTGACGAAACAACTACAGAGGAAGCAACTTCCACTCATCGAGAAATATTCGTTACTTGGGATTTGTATTAGTAATATACAAGAACCCCTGTACTCAGCAAGACGGCTGACAGTATGTACTGTGCTTCTTGTAGCACTGTGAATTCATCCCTTTCTCGTTTCGTTGGCAAATGGGACTCTGAAAAAACGACTGTCTGTAAACCTAGCGTATACTGTAGATTATGAGACTTTCCTGTCTTGTTTATTTCACTAGATGTATGTTGGAGAAAGCAGTATGATTATTCACTTTTTTTTAATGCACGCTCTTAGAATTTTAACAGTAAAGCTGTTAGCGATCCACGGCACCTTACTTATGGCATCTGCCACTGTAGTTTTATGATCAGCTCCGTAAGATAGTCGCGCGTACTAAACGAACTTGTAATGAAACTCTTCACTCTCCTCCATTAATCCTATCCGACTAGGGTCCCACACTGACGAGCAATATTCAAGAATCAGTCAAACGAGTGAATAAACGATATTTCCTTGTGTTTTTTCAACGATTTACAGCAAGGCATCACCAACTAGTACTACCAATTTTAAGAGATCACTGTACTTTCATTTGACTGGAACGGTTACTACTAGATATTGTACGGTTTCTACTGTTTGTAGTGATTCATAACACTGTTTTAATAGAACAGT
This sequence comes from Schistocerca cancellata, assembly GCF_023864275.1. Lineage (NCBI taxonomy): Eukaryota > Metazoa > Arthropoda > Insecta > Orthoptera > Acrididae > Schistocerca > Schistocerca cancellata. The sequence continues at coordinate 388,872,914 of NC_064629.1, read as the reverse complement.
ATTTGTTCGTTCCCCCTATTTCTTTGCAATATGATAGATCTGTTTACGTTGAGGATTAACTGTAGTTGCCGAAGAACTGCATTTCAATACTGTTCTGTAGCACTCGTTTAAGTCAAAGGATTAATCGTGTTCTTCCAAAATGTCCTATATACCTGCGCTTGTTTTGTCGAACGCGCTGAATCTCGGCGATGAATTACACTCGTAATTTTGGGACTAGAGCTTGACGATGTACTTATCCGAAGCTTCTCACTACGTAAAAATGTCATGTTTCAACTTTTAAAGGAAGTAACTTAGAACAATATGTAAAGTCTGGAGAAGCTAGATTCTAAGCCCCTTCACGTAGTAGTCTGTAAATAACTTGCTCAGAATGTCTCTATGGTTCTTTTAACAAGTCCACAGCTAAAAAACTTTCCATCCTTTTGAACTATAATGGCCTTCGCGTCGACGGGACGTTAAATTCTAGCCATTCTTTCTTTGCAGTCACGGTTTTATTTTTGTTTATTTTGATCTCTGCAGAAAACTTTTCAAATTACTTATCTTTGCTTCATATAATGAAACGTTGCTTCTAATTTTATGAACACTTTGTTTAAGCATCACGGTGATTTGACATATACGGCGCCCCATTCCTCAGAACAATAGTAGTTGGTAATTCGCAGGAGGAGCTGATTTTTTTTGTTTTTTGTTTGTGTTTAGAGTGGATCGGAAAATAATCGCATGAGAGACAGCTCGCTGCGACAAACAACAGTCGGCACACCGGTGCTTATCAAAAGACAAAAGTTGCAAGATTCAACACGGCTACTTGATTAATGGTGAAGCACGTGAGGCTGCGGGCTTGATTGATGACGTGACTGGTCTCCGAGGTGCAAGACTACGTGCCGCCGCGATTGATGGCTGCGGGGTGTTCGGGGCTAAACAGAACAATACATCTCTCATCGGATAGCCAGCGGCCGTGCATCTCCTCACAATTCCGCGAGGACAATCACTTCTCGCTACAACCGGCGCTGCAACGGTAGCGTCCGCTTCGGAAGTACAGAGTCCTCTATATAGTGCCGAAAAGGTGTAACATTCAGCTGAAAGAAACGTCTGCGGGCCTTCATCATTGTCACACAGAGTAATTCATGGAGGATAAGTTATTATTCCATGCTAACCCGCTACGAGAAGATTCCTTGGGAAGGAAATGAATAAAAATTGTAGGGAATAAAGTGATTTTTGAGCAAGCTATGTGCTCCGAAAGCTATTGAGATGTTATGTAAAGATAAATTAGAAACTGTTTCGGGTGAAGCAGCGAAAATTTTCGAACGCAGATGTTTACGAGACTTGTTATCACACAAGCTAGAGTTACAGAACCAAGCCCTTCATGTTCAACCGGAAGTTTTCACCCTGAAACTGCTTAAGAAGCAACGTTCAAAATTCAATAAAAAGCGTGACCTCGCCATTAATGGAGAAATCATGATTTTCGGACGGAAAGCGAATAGGTGGTATATTACTGTCATTAACCCGAGTCGACTGATATACTAGCCGCCCTGGCAAATCATTGTGTTAGGGACAAAACCAAACGATATCCTGTCTCTAAAGAGCATCGTGGGGAGTGGGGATTACAACATCCTGTCATTATCTGCGCAGTCAAAATCAATGTAACGGAACATGAGTCCAAGGAAACTTAGATCTTCCTTAAAGACTGTTTAATCAGGAGAATTATGAAACAGGGCATTCAGTGAGTTAATATCATAGTATAAATCACACTCTGTGCACTTTTCGATGGAAGTTGTGAACCAGGTGAGAATCAAAGTTTCTGCTGTGTAGTTTACACAAGAGCTTTAAGGTTGAGGTACGAGGGACCGAAAAAGTTGATACGGCTGTAGAGGAGACAGAATGTGTGCAAATCTCTGCGCTTGTCTGCACGTAGCGCATAAGATGGTGAAATATGATAAAAAAAGCGAAGATCACAGACATATCGAATATAGACATTCATCACCAGTTGCAAGCGTGCAGTGAGTTTTCCTCAGAAAGAGCTTGCAGGTTAACGTTGCAGTAGTCAACAGATAGAAGCACAGGAATTTGTACAAGTTTTCCAGGTAAAATCTAAGAGCTTTTCACATCTTTTGTATGGCATGGAAAGATGCCTTCTTGCAAACTGTAACTATTTGCTCACCCCAATTTAGATTTTCATGTGGACTCTTTGCTAAGGCACAGAATTTTGTATTTGTCACTTTAATATTAATGACAGTGGGAATTTCGCAAGATTCGTGCTAACGAGCCAGGATGACCAACAAAAATCGCTTTGTTTCTGTATGGATTAAAATTTTAACCGAATTTGATAAAACACACAGGTCAGCATTGACATTCTCGGTAGCTGTCCTCAGGCTAATGGGTACAACTGGAGATCATCCGCAGGTGGTATTTACGGTGGGGCAGAACTGATAACACATCACTGAACCACTATGACAAGTGTATCGAATTGGATGCCTGATACTGTATGACTCCATTGGGACCATGTGGTCAAGTACGAGGGAAATCATTGGACTGAAGAGAAATTTACACTGCTAGGTTCGGAAAGTAAAATATGAAAGTCGATAGTAAAATGGCTTGGTAAGATCTAGAAAGCTTATAGTAATCCGTCTTGTCTTAGCTGGTCGTGAAATACACATTTTAGGACCTTAGACAGTGCCGGAATACAAAAGTAGAGGTAGGCAGAAGATATGGCAGCGTCCATCTTGGGTAGTGGCTTTACATGTTCCAGTTTCCGGGCTGCAGACTGCAGGGAAAATGTTTGCGGTCAAGTAGTTGAAGATATCTGTTTTGTGGGCAATAGTAGGTCTACAATAAGCTTGATAATTAGGACCGTGATGCCATCGTGCCTCATAGATGCTGATCATGTAAGCATGATGGATGTTTTGACGTTACTGTGAATAAAGTACTTCACACAGAATATTTTGTGGCTACATTCATTTATCCACGTAAAATAATAAAATAAGTCTGTGTTTCGTTGGCAGTTAAATGGTGACTGTCACTAAAGTGATTTACTACTTTAGTCTCACTACAAGGAAAATCGGATAACCTCTAGCTAGCTTTTGCTTTCGTTATTCATAGACCATAGACAGAGCACCTCGTGTTCCTGCTGCTAATAAGGCGAGGACACCGTTCGCTTGTTATAAATTTTTAAGAGCTTGTAACAGGAGGGACTTACTTACAGAAACCTGTGTAGTTACTAGATTATTTCTGTAATTTCTTGCGTGTTCGAATGCTTACTAGGCACAAGCTTTTATTTTAATAACAGTGTAGCGTCCAATGCCGCCGTTGTTATCGACCCTCCTATCGTTTAGGCTTTTGTTTGTTTTGGTTAGTGTAGCTCAGTGTCGTTTAGACCGTTAGTGGAAGAGCACTTCGAATTGCTGCTGCTAATAAGCCGAGTACACCGTTAGGAACTGTGATTGTTGTGTGCAGATCCGGGCTCAGCTGGCGATATTTCGCTCACAGCTCCAGGCATCGTTAGCTTCCGTCACACAGCTTGAGGCTGCTGCCAAGGGGCATCACTGTGGGGTGGTCGGGCGCGGGGATGCGAGGGACTCAAGTACAACTCACGTGTCCCTCGATCTGTCCACTGCTGCCACCACCCTGGGTACTGCCTGCACTGAGGTTGACCCCTTACCCGTGGTCGAGTGGGAGATCATTCCAGTGTCTGGCAGGCAGCGAAAATCTTTCCGAGGGGCCGATTGTAGGGCCTTCCCGGTTCGTTTGACGAACAGGATACGGGCGTTATCTGTAGGTGACGATGTCTGTGAGTCGGATGCAGCCGTCCATCCTGTTCCAGAGGAAGCTTCTCACCCCGCAAGGTTTGGGCATCCACAGAGCGTGGGTTTGCTGGTAGTTGGAAGCTCCAACGGTAGGCTCGTAATGGGGTCCCTTAGGAACATGGCTGCCAAGGAGGAGAAGGAAGCCAGTGTGCGCTCCGTGTGCATTCCGGGGGGAGTCATTCCGGATGTGAAAAGGGTGCTTCCGGATTCCATGAGGAGTACAGGGTGCATCTAACTGCAGGTGGTGGCTCATGTCGGTACCAATGACGTACGTCTCTTTGGATCGGAGGAGATTTTCTCTGGTTTCGGGCTGCTAGCGGAAAAGGTGAAGTCTGCCAGTCTTGTTGCGAGATTAAGGCGGAGTTCACCATCTGCAGCATGGTCGATAGAGCCGACTGTTGTCCTTTGGTGCAGAGCCGAGTGGAGGGTCTGAATCAGAGTCTCAGGCGGTTCTCTGAAAGTGTATGCTGCAGATTTCTTGACTTGCGCCGTCGGGTTGTAGGATTTCGGGTTCTGCTTAATAGGGCAGGAGTCCACTACGTACAGGAAGTGGCTACACGGGTAGTAGGGAGTGTGTGGAAAGGAATTGGCCGTTTTTTTTGTGTTAGAGAGTCTCAGGGAACCACATAAAGGGCGTTCGTCTAAAGGAGAACAGGTAAAAAACAGTAAGTTAGGTGAAGAGGCAATCGGTATTGTAACTGTAAATTGTCGTAGCTGTGCTTGGAAAGAACGAGAGCTCCAAGCCCTAATAGAAACCACTTAGGCTCAAATAGTTATAGGTACAGTAAGCTGGCTAAAGCCGGAAACAAGCTCAGCCGAAATTTTTTCAAACAATTTAACAGTCTTCAGAAAGGATAGATTAAATACAGTTGGTGGTGGATTAATTATTGATGTCAGAAACAATTTGCCTTGTAGTAAAATTGAAGTAGATAGTTCCTGCGGAATAGTATGGGTAAAGGTTATACTTGACAATCGGACTGAACTATTAATAGGATCGTTTTACCGACTCCCCCAACTCAGAAGATATAGTTGCTGAATAGTTTAAAGCAAACTTGGGGAGTCTCATTTCAAATAGGTACCCCACTCATACAGTTATTGTCGGTGGTGACTTCAATCTACACTCGATATGCTGGAAAAATTATACGTTTACAGCTCGCGACAGGCATAAAACGTCATCCGAAATTGTACAGAATGTTTTCTCAGAAAATTATTTCCATCAGTTAGTTCATGCGCCCACTCGAATCGTAAATGGTTGCGAAATCATACTTGACCTCTTAGCACCAAATAACCCTGGACAAATAGTGAGTATCGTGACGAATACAGGGATTAGCGACCACAAGGCAGTTGCTGCTAGGCTGAATGCCGTAATACCTACAACCATCAAAAAGAATTACAACGTATATCTAATTAAAAAAGCTGATAAAAATGCTCTTAACGCCATTATAAGATACAGTTTTCACTCCTTCCGATCTGGCCATGTAACCGTAGAAAAGTTGTGGAATGATTTCAAAGAGATAGTATCAACAGCAATTGAGAGATATTGTATTGTATTGTATGTTAACCGGGGACCTAGAAACGACGGAGAGGCTCCGTCCCCACCGTAGCCGCAGTGGTCCACAACCCCACGACGACTACCACAGTCCACTTCACCCCTCCGCCGCCCCACACCGAATCCAGGGTTATTGTGCTGTTCGGTCCCCGGTGGACCCCCCCCCCCCCCCCAGGGAAGGTCTCACACCAGACGAGTGTAACCTGTATGTTTGCGTGGTAGACTAATGGTGTAAGCATACTTGGAGACCTTGTTTGCGCATCAATCGCCGACATAATGTAACTGAGGCGGAATAAGGGGAACCAGCCTGCATTCGGAGAAGCAGATGGAAAACCGCCTAAAAAAACATCCACAGACTGGCCGGTTCACCGGATCTCGACACAAATCCACCGGGCGGATTCGTGCCGGGGACCAGGCGCTCCTTCCCGCCCGGAAAGCCGTGCGATAGACCGCACGGCCAACCGGGCGGGCCATTGGGAGATATACACAACATAAATTAATAATAGATGGTACTGATCCTCCATGGTACACAAAACGGGTCAGATCGCTGTTGCAGAAGAAGCGAAAAAAGCATGCCAAATTTAAAAGAACGCAAATTACCTAAGACTGGTAAAATTTTTCTGAAGTTTGAAATATGGCTCGTACTTCAATGCGAGATGCTTTGAATAATTTCCATAACGAAACACTGTCTCGAAATCTGGCAGAAAAATCAGAGATTCTGGTCATACATAAAGCACACCAGTGGCAAGACGAAATCAATACTTCCACTGCGCAATAACGACGGTGAAGTCACTGATGACAGTGCCACTAAAGCAGAGTTATTAAACACGTTTTTCCGAAACTCCTTCACCAAAGAAGACGAAGTAAATATTCCTGAATTCCAATCAAGAACAATTTCCAAGATGAGAAGTATAGAAGTAGATGTTCTCGGTGTCGAAAAGCAGCTTAAATCACTTAATAAAGGAAAGCCTTTTGGTCCACATTGTATACCAGTCAATTTCCTCTCATAGTATGCTGATACAATAGCTCCATATTTAGCAATTATATATAACCGCTCGCTCAAGGAAAGATCCGTACCTAAAGACATACTACCGGAAATGGGGCGACGACCCTGAACTACCAAACAAATAAACGTCATACCTCGCGACTTTTGCCGAACTTTGAAAATAAACTAATTGATTACGCCATAAAAGTATCTTTGATTCATGCGACCTTCATCGTTCTTGACAGTGAATTCAAATCTAAAAATTTGGTTTCCACACATATCTGAAAACGTCTCTACAAGGTCGTGAATAAAGCGACCACGTTCATGGACATCTGGTCATCAGTGTGTGAGATTTCGTAATTAATGAAATGAAATAAAATGTCATAACGACGTATATAATGAAAATGATAATAATAACTGAAAACCAAATATTTGTGAGTTTATATTCGGACTCAGACAGAATCCACGGAACTTCTACATCTACATCCACATCTATGTAGATGCTCCGCAAGCCACCGTGGGGCAGGGTACCCTGTACCGCTACTAGTCAGTTCCTTACTAGTCAGTCACTTAACTACAAATGGAGCGAGGGAAAAATGGCTATATGCCACCGTATGAGCTGGAATTTCTCGTATCTGATGTTCGTGGTCCTTATGAGCAGTGTATGTTGGCGGCAGTAGAATCGTGTGTCAGTCAGCTTAAAATGTCGGTTCTCTAAATTCTATAACCAGTATTTCTCGAAAAGATCTCCTTCCCGCCAGTGATTTCCATTTGAGTTCCTGAAGCATCTCTGTAACACTTACGTGTTGTTCGAACTTATCGTTAGCAAATCTAGCAGCCCACCTCTGAATTTCTTTCATGTCTTCCTTCAATCCGACTTTGTACTGATCCCAAACACTACAGTAGTACTAAGGAATTGGCCGCAGCAGCGTACCATATGCGGTCTCCTTTACAGGTTAACCACTCTGTCCTAAAATTCTCCCAATAAACCGAAATCGACCCTACCCCATTTTCAATGCCATGTTGAATATGGAAAAATTTGGTAAGTAGGGAAGTTGCCTAACAGAGTAGAAAATACGGAACGGTGCTGAGAAGAAGGCTTCAGATCTAGGATTATTAGGATGGAGGTGGAATAGCAACTGACTAGAGGTGTGTAGTTTAATGCACTGCTGTGCAGCCATTCGTTAACAGACGTTGTAAGAGACCTTAGGTCTTCCCTGATATGCAACTTCCTTCCTTGATATGCAAACTCCGTTAACAATTCCACAAATCAGGTTCAGATTAAACGATTTTTTGTCTGATTTAATAAGAAAGTAATAGCAGTGAATGTAAGCTCAGATCTTCACCTCCTACTCTGATAAACAACATGGGCTTACGTAGAGGTTTTATTTTGCTTGTGAAACTCAGTATTTGCACAAGCGGTAGGAACGGAGCACGGATAGTGAACCAGATCCCCAGCGCCTTATAGAGAGTGCACAGCTTGAGGGCGAGCCAACAAAGGACAGAGGTCAGTGACTGCATCAAACAGCAGGTAGGTGCCCAGGAAATTTGTTCCTGTGTGGCGTCACTGGGCGGCTTGGGCCAGCTTTCGCCGCCAAATGCAACACTAGCAGACTTGCTCCACCTTAAAACGGCATCGCAGCAGAAGAGTAATTATCTTTAGTGTTCGGCTCTTCTACGAGAGCACAGTCTGTTTTTTTAGCTTCGATGTGTATTCGGTGAGTTCTTGGAAGACGGGAATAGAGATACTAATTTCTACATGTCTATCATTTGACCCAGTCTGAAAGCAAGTAAAACATCCCGATGGACTTCCTGTGTGTCGTTTTCACCACCAGTTGCCGGTCGACTGTGTGGCGCCACGATTGTGTGGCGCCACGACAGAAAGAAGTGTCCTGAGAACTATTGAAAAACAAAATTGCCGTTTGCAGTAGTTTCCCATGAGAAATGACTGATCAGACCAAAACACACTTGTTCAAGATGGAGGAGCAATGCCCAGAATCTTCAGAACAAAGGAGGCTGACAGACACTGGATTTGAAGCTGTGTTTTGTACAGTGCATGGTATGAGTAAAATTGCAAGCTGATAAAGATATTATTTGCAGAAGGTAGGAAAAATCTTGCCGTTGATGGACAAAAATTTTAGCACGGAATTCAGCATAGAGCAGACACTTTGAGCAGGGTGTTCATCTCTCTTCACTTCATTCTTGGATACAGTACAGTTGACTTAAGACGCAAGCAGTGCCATGAGGCTCACCACGACTGATTTCACAGGCATAAGGCACGTCTAGTTCTCCTTCTTTCTTTCGATAATGCAATCTCTATTTCATGTAGCTCCATTTTGTTTATTGAATCTGTTAGGAAGTGGTTTATCATTGTCGTACATACCTTCATCAGATAGCCTTCCCAGACCATTAGTGCTCTTTCTCTTGCAGTCTATTTTATGTATTAATTAAATGCTCTTGAACTGCGTGGTTAAATGTTGTGATGTTTTATATTAATCTCTATACAAACAAAAGTTTTTAATAAAACGTATTTACCTGGGCCATGTATTGAGCTTCGTAGTTGGTAGATCCCACTCATGAGATTAAAAAGTATACTAACTAACGAAATATTGGAACTTGTAATTAAATGCTAGGGCCACTTTATTATCAAATTGCGTTAAATTTAGTTCCCTTGAGAAGTTCATTAGGCATTTTGATTTGAAAAATCACTCTGCATCTCAGTAGGTCTAGTTGACGCAGATCTGACACGGTCACACTCGGCATTTCGCAACTATAAGCAGGAGAACGCTTCATGAAGAATAAGCAAGCTCTAAACGGAAAGCTAGAAGCGATGGGATAAAGATCTTCATATAAAGTCTGCACTTCTGCTACGATGGACCATTCAGTAGTGCCAACAAGTCGCCATTTCATCTTCTACCACCGGCATGATTCGGTTGCAGTATGGAGGGGCATGTGGACAGATCACCGCACTATCTTCCGTTGTCAACTTTTGATACGTTGATGCTGGTGTTTATAATTGACGTAGCTCCTCAGTTGAAAACAAGGCTTTGGGTGGACCCCATTCCACGCCTCCCATCGATGAAAAGTTCCAGGCAGTGCCAGGAACGGAATGTAGATCCCCCAAGTGGGGGTGAGTCCGCCCACGGTGGCTGAATGGTCAGCTTGACGGATTGTCAATCCCCTGGGCCCAGGTTCGATTCCCGGCTGGATCGGAGAATTTTCTCCACCCAGAGACTGCATATTGTGCTGTCCTCATCATCATCCTATCATCCTCATCGACTGTGGGTCGCCGAAATGGTGTCAAATTGAAAGACCGGCACCCGGCGAACGGCCTGTCCGACGGAGGGCCCTAGCCATACGATTCAATAAATACGTGGTAGTGAGACATGCTGACCACTCAGCTACAGAGGCGTACACGAACTGCATCCACATATAGAAAACGTCATAAATATAATGAGAAAATGGAGAACTGATATCTAAGGACACATAAAGGGAGTGATCTCGAAAGTACGAAGTGAATTCTATCGTTTTTTTCTGGTCAAAAATCTAAGGATCTCTGCTTCACGGATGAGTAGTATCTTCAGGAAGTGGAGGAGAGAAGTAAGTCTTCCGGGAGCATGAACATTTAAAGCAGTAATTAGGAAGACAACGAAATTCCGAGGAAAGTCCAAAACCGAAAACTGGCACACTATGAGCTGAACAAAGAATCTAGTCTATCAGAAAACAAATCAATTTTATTTGCGGGTTGTAGGTGAATGAACGACGCATTCGAATTACCGTGGTGTATAGCTGACAGAAACTAAATAATAATAATAATAGTAAAAACGATCACTAGTAACGAACCACAGATTCACAAAGAAGCTTAAAATGAAGATTTGCAAGAAATGGACAATAGAACGTGAGAAAGAAACATAGGTAATTCATGAGTAAGTTTTGAAAGGATACGTAGCCAACAACTACCAAAACAACTAACAAATTAACTCGTGCTCCCTAAGTGGGGCAAGCAAATGTCTGGCGCCAGTCCCAGCGTTTCTTTGCTGTAAGGGGTTCCTGGTGTATTGCTGTAATTCCTGGTGGGAGAGGAAAGGTAAGTGGGTGATTTTCCACCTGTGAGGCAATGGATTACCAGTAGGCATCCCAGTCGGCACGGCGGTAGTCGTGAACGGACTTTGGAGTGGCAGTAGCGCAAGGGGGTGAAGGTAGGCCATGGGCAGAGGACATGGTGAGACAGACGGGCACGTGGACACTACCTATGGGACCAAGGACGTCCGCGACGATACGACCAAGGAGATTGGGGGTAGTGACGATAACATCCGGGGTGGAGTTACTTTCAGCATGGGTGGGAAAGGAACTAGGTCACCATCGAGGGGTGGCAAGGAATTGATGCCACCGCCGAAGGGCGGCAGGGTCACGGCTGTGGGTGTTGAGGTTGGTGGCAATCACATACTTGGAAAAGGTACGGTCAATATGGGAAATTAAGTTATAGGGGACAGGAGCAGCAGGATTGATATAGATAGTTGCACAGGTGACCGTGAGGGAGGGAAAAAGATGCTGAGGAGAAGATGTTCAGTCAGTTCATTGAGTAGGGGTTGTGGACAGACAGGGAGGTGCTTGAGGTGGCAAATAGCGACCCCACCATGGGCTAGGGGAAGGGGATTGTTGGTGCAGTGAAGGCGATAGGGAGAGGTGCATACAACATGGTGAGGTTGGAGAAAGGTTTCATTAAGGATGAAGGAGTTGACATGGTGCTCGGGTAGGGTATGCATGAAGAGGTGTTAGTTGGCAGGGAGGAAGCAAATGTTTAGGTAGAGGGGACGACACTGTTGATGCACCAGGAGAGGGGGAGGGGAAGGAAGCTGGAGGAGGAGGGAGGGATTTAAATGAATTTCTGTAGGCAGGTGAAGGTAAAGTGGGCCCGGTTGTTGGTGTAGGTGGCGAGGACATTCTAATGGAAATTGGAGCGAGTGGCGAGGGAAATCTGCTGGAGGGTGTGGGAGTGTTGGAAGGGGTGGATGTTCTGCAGGACAATGGTCAGGAACCTGACGGTGTCTGCAGCCACAGGGGGAGGGCAGAGGGAATTGTTGAGGTGGATGGGCTGGTCAGTGGGATAAACGGCGACAGTGAGTTCAGGGTTGGTGGGTGGGGGTTTGGCTTTGCATATGGAGGAGCACGTGGGGCGGGATTCGTTGCAGGTGTTCCAGGAAGGAGGAGAAGTAAGGTTAGGACACGGTTTAATGATGTGCGAGGCTTTACAATAGGGCAAGTTGGGGGGGGGGGGTGTTCTTGCTGTTTTGGGTTAGGTGGTCATAGTACAGCAGACAGCACTGGCAGCAGTAGTATTGAGGAGGGGAACGGGATGTGTCAATGTGGCGGCAGTGGTAGGAAATCAGGACTCCCTGAGTGAAGAGGTGATATATGGAGGATATGGACTCAGTGAAGACACGCATGAGGAAGATAGGGACAGAGGAGTTGTAAATACAGCGGGCCAAGCGGATTTCCAGGGCAGGGTGGGCGTTCAGTTCGCCAACACCTCAGCCGTCCCCTTGGATCACAGGGCTGTGTTTTGCGATCACGGCGGTGTTGTTTGCGAATGACGAGGGGATTGGGGCTGACAAGGAGATGTGAATGTAAAGATAGGGCTGAGGGATGCAGGGAGGCAAAGGTGATACTGGAAAGGTGCTAGACGAGATCAGCATGGAAAGAGGGAGAGGGGGATTTTATGAGGACAGAGTAAGTTGGGTAATGGAGGCACTGGGGATGTATTTACAGATTTTGAGGGTGAGGGTGTGAGCATCTGGAAATTTCAGATCGGTGTTGGCAAGGCTGAAGCTATACAGGGTGAGGAATGGGGAGGTGGGAAGAGGGGTGGTGTCTGTGGTGTCACCGCGAGACACCACACTTGCTAGGTGGTAGCCTTTAAATCGGCCGCGGTCCGTTACTATACGTTGGACCCGCGTGTCGCCACTGTCAGTGATTGCAGACCGAGCGCCGCCACACGGCAGGTCTAGTCTAGAAAGACTCCCTATCACTCGCCCAGTTGTACAGCCGACTTTGCTAGCGATGGTTCACTGTCTATATACGTTCTCATTTGCCGAGACGACAGTTTAGCTTAGCTTTCAGCTACGTCATTTGCTACGACCTAGCAAGGCACCATATTCAGTTACTTAAAAAAAATGGTTCAAATGGCTCTGAGCACTATGGGACTCAACTGCTGAGGTCATTAGTCCCCTACAACTTAGAACTAGTTAAAACTAACTAACCTAAGGACATCACAAACATCCATGCCCGAGGCAGGATTCGAACCTGCGACCGTAGCGGTCTTGCGATTCCAGACTGCAGCGCCTTTAACCGCACGGCCACTTCGGCCGGCTCAGTTACTTCCAGAATGTATTCTGAACAGATAATATTGTGAATCATGTACCGTCAAGAGCGACGTTCATCATTAATGAATTAAAGTTAAGTATCAAACTAATTATGTCCGCTTTCTGTATTCTAATTCCTTGTCATGTTCCAGACCTCACGTCAGTATAGTCCTTCCTTCCTCACGCCAGCCTGCTTGAGCTAAATCGCGTGCATTTCGGCCTCCTCTAGTAACACGGTGTTGGCTCTTCTGACAACACAACAGTGTCGATGGGGGGGATAAGAAGGAAGAGGGGTGGGTTGTGGTTTTTTTGGAGGATTGGATCGAGGTGAGGTCTCCACTCGAGCAGTTGGAAGGTTTATTGCACGTGTGGCCTGTGACGAGGGGTGAGAGACTGGATGGATTGGGAGGTGGTGGGAAGCAGACCCCTCTTCTGAGGCGGTGGCACTGGGAGTGGAAGTGGGGCACACTGTGGTGGCAACTGTGGCTCAGCAGACAGTGACTCTGGTAGGGCAAGCAGGAGTAGTTGTAGTAGGGTGGGTGGGGCGGTGGGGAGAAGTCATCTCAGTGGGCAATAGCAGCAGTAGGGGGCAGGAGCAGGAGCAGGGCAGGAACAGGAGCAGGAGCAGCATACCGGTGGGGATACAGGGTGGGGAGGAGACTGTGAGGATGGGAAGTGGAGTAGGCGGGTTAAGCCCAGAGGAGGCACTTCACGAGGTAACGGTGAGTGCAGGGGAAGGGGAGGTGTCCATGATGGAATGAGCTGTCCAGTGGCGGCAGGAGTCGAAGAAGTGGGAAAAGAACTGAAGTCGGCGAGCACCGGGCGGCAGCAGCGAGAACCATCCTTCGATGAACCCTCTGCCAGGCACTTAAACATGATTTGCAGAGTATCTAGGTAGATGTACATGTAGATGTAGAAAGACAAATTGCTTGTCACAGTCGAAAAGACATCAGCCACAATGTACTCTGAGAATGCTTTTCCTCACAAATAGGATGTAGAAAAATTAATATCATACTAGTAAACTGCAAGAGTATCAAAGGAAAGACGCTAGAAACAATATCACTTACTGAAAGTTATAATGCCCAGATAGTATATGGGGCGATCAAATAGTTTCTGTTTGAGGGCGTTGCTGCAGCGTGTACACGAAGTAGTGCCACTCCGATGCGGGTACACAAGCAACGACTTGTAAGCAAGGGATTAGTGGGTCATTCGTGTCTTTCCGAAGTGCACCTCGTAAATGCGGAAACTTGAACAGTGGCGCCGTTACTACCAAAAGCGTCCAAACAGGACCAACATGCTTTTATTCTTTTCTTGCCTAACGACAAACACTCGTAGAAGTCCACAGGAGAACCAAGAATGTGTATGGGGCAGCATATCTGTTGGTGCGCTACAAAGGGTATTGCTGCTTCATGTTAATGCACGCCCCATATCGCTAATGTCGTAACGTAGTAGTTGATCCAACTCAAATGGAAGACACACCTACACTATAGACCTGATCTCTCCCAGCGCGATTTATCACGCCCCCAGTTGCTTCCAAATGGGCTTTGAAGGGTAGACGATTCCTGTCGGACGAGGATGTGCAGAGTGCAGTTACAAACTTCTTCACACACCAGGCCACAATGTTTTACCAGACGTGTATCTTCAACATGATGCGTGGATGGAATGTTTGCCTCAGTGCTGGTGGTGGTTTTGCCTGATTAGCATACAGATACTCGACTGTGCGACCTTCGAACGGAACCTTTTTGATAGACACTTGCATTAGGAACAGAAAGTTGGTTGAAAACGAAATTGAACAGCAACTAAACCCTAAGTTCAGATTGGAATATTTATCCTAAGGATAGGTTAGTCATCACTGGTGGCGGCTTCTTTATTTCAGTAAGGAATTCGTAAAATACCTAGCGAGTCTGAATTATTCTGAGTCAAGTTAAGCATCAAGTGTCGGTAAAAAATGGTAATCGGATGCTTTTATAGACGGTCTGGGTCAGGAGGTGTAGTAGTAGAGTGCTTTAGAGGGAACTACCATAATATCCTGATCATACCATTGTAATAGGTGGTGAGTTGAACTGGCCATGTGTAGAGTGGGAGAGTCGTGCTATCAAAACTTTAGCCAGAGGCAGGGATTTGTGCGACATTATTCTCAGTGTCTTCTACGAAAATTACTTCGAGCAGATAATGAATTCGTGAAAGTAACTTCTTGGACGTCCTAGCAACAAACAGACCTGAACTTATCGAATCGGTTAACGTAGAGGAAAGTATCACTGATCATAAGACTGTGACAGCAACTGTGATTACAGGTATTATGAGGAAAAATGAGTAAGATACGAAAATATTTTGGCTTAGCAAGAGAGACAGTAAACAAATTGCACAGTAGCTGAGTAGCCAACATCAAATATTCAATGGTGAGGACGAAGATGTGGAGCACAAATGGGAAAAATTTAAGGGCATCGTTCACTGTACCTATACAAGTGTATTCCGAGCAAAGTCTTAAAGGGTGGGAAACACCCGTCATGGTTTAAAAGCCTTGTTAGAAAACTGCTACGTAAGCAAAGAGAGATTCATCACAGTTATAAGAGAGGTAAAAAAACTTAGCTAACACACAAAACCTCAACGAAGGGAAATTGAGCGTGAGGAGAGCAAACAGACAAGTGTTCAATAACTCTGAAAGTAAAATTTGGTCAACCGATCAGACTAAAAGCCCTAAGAGATATTGGTCTTACGCAAAATCAGTAAGCGGTTTGAAATAATCTATTCATCACCTAGTGAGCACGCTGGCACCGACATTGTTTCACCTCGGAAGATCGTAATATGGTCCACTGTCCCTCCTCTCAGTCATCGTGCGAAAGGCAAAACGGCACATAGTGAGAAAACCGATCGCGGAATGTAAAAGCAACTACTTTTGCTTAGTAGTAGAAAGGTATCAGGACTAGGTGAAATACCTGTAAGATTCTGCAATGATTATGCGAAAGAACTTGTTCCCCTTCTAGCAGCTGTTTATTGAAGATCGCTAGAGCAACGAAGGGTACCTATCGACTCAAAAGACCACAAGTCATTCCCGTTTTCAAAGAAGGTCGTATGACAGATGCACGCAGTGATAGACCTATATCGTTGACGTCAGTCTGTCACAGGATTATGGAAAATGATTTATGCTTAATCATTACGACGTTTTAGGAGAACGGAATTCTCCACTACAAAAGTCAACAGGGATTCCGCAAACAGAGGTCCTGGGAAACTCAACTCGCTCTGTTCCTCTATCAGCTTCGTAGAGCTGAAGCCAACGGCGTTCAAGCTGATGCCGTGGTCCTTGACTTCAGAAAGTCTTTTGACACCGATCTACACTGCCGTTTAGTGAAAAAATACGAACTTACCTAGTATCGGAGCGGATTTGCAATTGGATTCAAGACATCCATGCAGAAGTCAAAAGGTTGCTCTTAATGGAACAAAATCTACACATGCAAAAGTAATTTCTGGAGTAGGCCTACCCCAAGTAAGTGTGATAGGACCGTTACTGCTTGCATTGTACTTAAATGACCTCGTACAAAGCGTCGGAAGCTCTATAAGATTGTTCGCAGATGATATGATTGTCTGTAAGAAAGTAGCCACGACAGAGACAGTACCGATAAGCTGCATAACCTACAGAGAATTGATGAACTGTGCAGGTCCTGACAGTTGACCCAGAACGTAAATAAATGGAACGTACTGATTACATAGGAAACAAAAGCCCACAACAGTACAACTACACTATTTATGACAAATTTCTAGGAAAAGTATCTACCGTAAAATGTCTAAGTATAGCTGTTGAGGGCGAGGTGCCAGACTGAGATTCATAGAAAGAATCGTAAGAAAATGTAACTCTTCCACAAAGGAAGTGGCTTAAAAGGCGCTTGTTCGACCAGTTTATGAGTATTGGTCATTCGATTGGAATACTTTCCTCGTATGAGTGATGGAAGGGATACAGAAGAACCAACGAAGGGTGGTACCTTTCGTTACGGAATCGTTCAGTCGGTGCTAGGGCGTTATAGATATGCTCAACAACCTCCACTTGCCGGCCGATGTGGCCGAGCGGTTCTAGGCGCTTCAGTCCGGAACCGCACTGCTGCTACGGTCGCAGGTCCGAGTCCTGCATCGGGCATTGATGTGTGTGCTGTCCTTAGGTTAGTTAGGTCTAAGTAGTTCTAAGTGTAGGGGACTGAAGACCTCAGATGTTAAGTCCCATAGTGCTCAGAGCCATTTGAACCAAACTCAACTTGCAGACATTAGGAGAGAGGCGTTGCGCATCACAGAGAGGTTTAGCATTGAAATTTCGAGAGATCACTTTCCAGTAAAATACATACATCTCGTGATGACGTCAATGAAAAAATTTGAGAAACCTGAGTTAATACAGAGATTTAGCGACAAGCATTCGCGAATGTTATAGAAGTGGAGACCAGTTAGTGGTACCAGGAGTATTCTCTGCCACGCACTGTAAGGTAGCTTGCGGAGTATGCTGCAGATGTATAAATTCTGCAAAGATGTCTTATATGGCTGGTGCACTACATACGATTATACACGCATTATGCAAGGCATTCACTTTTGCCAATTTTTTACAGCTTTATATTTATCTCGACATAGTTTCCTGTCATGGGAAACAGTGTTTTGACTCTTGGAAAAAATTCATTTTCGTAGGTAGTTATTACGTTTAGCCAGCCGGAGTGGCCGAGCGGTTCTAGGCGCTACAGTCTGGAACCGCGCGACCGCTACGGTCGCAGGTTCGAATCCTGCCTCGGGCATGGATGTGTGTGATGTCCTTAGGCTGGTTAGGTTTAAGTAGCTCTAAGTTATAGGGGACTGATGATCACAGCAATTAAGTCCCATAGTGCTCAGAGCCATTTGAACCATTTATTATGTTTAATCGAGATGCCTTAGTGAAGTCATTTGAAATGCTCGTATATACATATTTTTCTGTAAATGATTCGTTAACACATCTAAGAGATGGATATTCGATCTGCGATAGACGGTGAGTGGTTCACAGGACCAAGGTTTCAGTGAGCATGCCGTGGAAGCATCTGTGACTAAATTCTTATTGGTCTAACTCGGAAGCTGCACCTTTCGTGTCAGATGAGTGTAACCACTCGTAATGAACAAATATCAACAACTTGCGTTTGGTTCACAACCTACTACAAATTATTACGATCTCTTCAGCAAATCATAAAGAAGTCTTATGGTGAGACAGGTAGAACACTTAAAAAGGCCATTTAGAATTAAATTTTAGAAACCTCAATGGATGGAATGTAAAGGAGCGCAACAACAGTTCTCTGTCTGAACAAAAGGTATTCCCATTCAGTAAATTCTAATGCGAGCATATTTCAGTAAAGTAGGAAAGACTCCTCTGGAAGAACTGACGAATAAATTTCCAAGAATATTCTTAGCAATGAGAAGATATTTTAGCAGCTTTCTCCTAACGAAAAATCACGTATAAGGCAAGTGGACTATCATTAAATTTTAGCAAACGGATATATTTGTTGTTTCGTCGTCTCTGTAAGGGTAATAATACTCATTAGTCCATTCACATTTGCAGCGTAGCTATCGATAAAATATGTTTGGTATTCGTTTTTAGTGAACAAGTAACAGTAGTGAACAAGTAATAGCCGATCGTGGGTGGTAACTGATAGTAAACATCCATTTGTAAGCCATTGGCAGAGTATCATATACAGCAAAAACTATGGCATTTCCAGATCTTCCAACGGAAGAACATCTTTGTCGAATTCAGGACACATCCAGAATGATGATATTTATCAGAGTTGACGCGATACTGATTATTTATTAGAGATCATCTCGTTCGAACACGAAATCTTATCAAGTGTTAGTAGTACCTGTTCCTACGTTAAACAAGGTTACCAGAAACCGTAATATTTTGCTTTAAGAAGGGATGAAGCGTACGAAAATTGACGGTTGCGAACTTCTTAATCGAGAATACGTTCTATTCTATGTACTCTTCCTCTTGTGTGTTACTAGGTTCAGAACTTCTCCATTTGGGGCACGTACTAAAAATTCTATTAGATGGCTAATCTTCGCTGATGGATTAAGCTAGAGCGTACCATTAACAGTGATGTGCCTTCCTTCCCCTTCGGGCGGATGCCTTATGAAGCTGACTTAAGGCAACACTATACACCGACCACGAGAAGCTTCCTAAGCTTGCTTCCTGGCGTCCGTGGCCCGCTAAATGCGCTAAGGCCCATGTAAAGCGGCTTTCAGCCCCAAAGGCGCACCAGACTCATGAGACACACAGCGCCAACGGCACCCTTCTCGTGGATAGGAGTTTCTGCATCTTCGGAAATACATCAAGAAGTACAAAATTTTGATTTACGTATTTATGAAATATTACTACATTTTATGCATTGAAGTGGAAGGAATTTTTGTAGTTCTTTTGTGCTGTGAAATAGGAAGTTGTTTAGTTTCTTCATGTGACCAAGGATACAGAAAATTGCAATGCTTTGCTATAGTAACTCATTACTTCTGTTACGTTAGTAAAATTCACTTTGATATACTTTCCTTGCATAATCGCCTGCCGGAGTGGCCGCGCGGTTCTAGGCGCTACAGACTGGAACCGAGCGACCGCTACGGTCGCAGGTTCGAATCCTGCCTCGGGCATGGATGTGTGTGATGTCCTTAGGTTAGTTAGGTTTAATTAGTTCTAAGTTCTAGGCGACTCATGACCTCAGAAGTTAAGTCGCATAGTGCTCAGAGCCATTTGAACCTTGTTTAATCGCGAACAAGTTCCCTTCTGAGATGTTAACGTCGATCGAACCGTAACGAATTGTACGAATTCTTTTCACGATCTCAGTCAGGTATTTTGAATGACAATGAAAATACTTATATACGCTGTGCTCTATAGCCTTATTATTGAACGAGATCAGAAGTTGATGAAAATAAAAAAATAAAAATTATTCTTGTGTACAGTTATCTTAACAAATAATTAAAATTCCTGACTTAGGTCAAAGTATTTCAGCCATATCCTGTTGTTATGTTACTTAAATACAACAGAATCAACTTTTGTTGAAAACCTTATGAGTAGCATCTTATTCTAAAAATCATAGACTTATTTTTGAGAACGGAAAGGACTTTCATAAATTTCTTCTGTCGCAGCAACAGCACAACTTATAAATTATTTCTCAGTTCCTACAGTTTCGTGTATCTAAGAATATTTGGTCGCATCACTGAATTAAGTAGGACGTTTCTCCAGTCTTAGTCTTCCAGAAATGATTTATCAATGGCATGAAGATGATAGCCAACACATTTTAAGCTTGGTGACACTGATGAAGGGAATATACACTATTAATCGCTGAATACTCCATGTTCACACTGAAAAGAAGAGTTTAACATACATGTACAAAATTTATTGGATTTATTGAATTTAATTAAAAAAAACATATTTGTGACACTAATTTTGTTAGTGGTGAGAGGTTCTACAGATTGCACAAATGACTGTAGTTCAAATAGCAATGCCCAATCCAAAAGTCAGAATATACTAACAATGCTAATAACATTGTAAAGGTCGAAAAATAGTCAAAACAGCTTAAATTTCTAATAACATTGTATCGTTGTGTTACTGTGATTTTCACCATCTGTTTTTCCATTGCTTTATAAAGAGCATATTTTTGTGCTAACTGAAGTAAAATATCAAAATAAATGGGTCTAATACAAAATTAAGATATTAGTCTCTTTCTCTGTGCCTGACTGATTAATCTCGCTGACATAGGAAGGAGTATATCTGCGTGTAAGCTGAGTTATCTACTCCTGAGGATTCACTATGTCAATAGTGGGGCAACAGGGACATGATGCAATTTGTTAGTGCAGGTTGCCTACACCGGGGGTAAGTATACATTGAAGGGCAAATCTATTGTTCTCTTTCAAGTGATAGCTTCTTAACCTATTGCTCTGCTAAGAGGATTATGACCTCCTGGGGATAATCCATCCTTTTGAATTACAGGTCTTAAACCTCTTGGACGGTTAAGTGGTTTTCCAAGAAACACCCATACATTACCCTACCCCTCCTCCTCAGCCTCCTGTTATTCTTCTCCCATCCATCTGGGAACACCTCTCGCCGATATAAGCACACTTTTAATATCAATTTCATTGAATAATTAATTAAAACGATCAGTTAATTAACACCTCCCCCTCTGGGAAACTGGGGAACTCCTTGCCCCATCTGGAAATTTGTGCCAAATGAACACAGCTGATTTTGATGATTTGGGGACAAACGATTGCAGTGTATGAAATATTGTTTATTTAAACATTTTCTGGGAAAGAAGGCGTGTTTAGAATATAGTTTATTCATTTAGTTTCTAGAATTTGTCAGGAAAGTGTTTGCAGTATACTGAATACTGTTTATTTAAACAATTTATGGGATACAAGGTGGTGTATGAAATACAGTTTTTTGAAGGACTGTGTCAGGAAATCTGTTGTAGTATGGAATATTTAAATAATTACAGCGCCTTTTTAATTCTGTTCTTGCATGGAAACGCTGTGTAGGCTTAGTTTATCTTTGCTGCTGGTGTGAGGGGTGTTACGGGTCTTATGTTTTTTTCGTCATCTTACAAAGCACACTGTTGCCTACGTACAGATGGGAAAATCAGAACTATTACATATCTAAAAGTTCATGACATTTTTCGAAACCTACCGCCACTTTCTGCAGACAGGCAAATTACTAGAATCTCAGCAACAAATAATTTTGTAGAGATCGAGAAACATACAGCAGTCATATTGCACTGACAGTTAAACTCTGCAAAAGGGATCTACAGATCATGAATGGAATGAAATGCGGTACAGTATACACCGTTTTGGGTCCCCCATGCTTTTGTCTATCGTCAGTGCACTGCCACCAAGGACAAAACCGCATAACGTCCTGTTACAGACTACGTTACTAAATACCACTGGCCATGAGCCGCGTATCAATCTCCTTTGATCTCACGGCCCCCAAACAAAGCATCAAGTGGCGGAATTCTGTTGCTCGGGAAATTTCAGGCTCGCTTCCTGTCTCTGTCATTCTCAAGAGGCCACACACTGTTTGTCTGTGTGAACCAACGTCTCGCAACATCCTGACAGAGGTTACTATCTCTCCTCAGCACACAGTGTTCCTATAGGCCAATGCTGGAGACAAAGGGAATGGTGACGTAATTTTGATATCAAAAATGGAGTGAAATAAGCCATCTGCACTGCCCTATCAGATTAATTGTCAAACAGTTTACAGGATTCAAATAGATCACTTAAAACACTCACCTCCACCTTATGATGATCCTCTTCATAATGAAACATATTTTCCACCTTCGAGTATCACCCACAAACATTCTGCAAATCAAGTAATGAAATTTCCGCCACAAATAGATTATAGCACCACATATGTCCAAGGTCTAGTGTGCACCATTGTTTGAGAGCACTACCATCCTCCTCCGCCACAATGTTTCCATTAAACATATCTGGTGAAAAAGAAATCCTTCTGATCAGGCAGGCTAGTGACAGCGAGGCGCAACCCATCCGTGAACCACATGGCAGACCCGTCCGCACCAGCCAGGAGACAGACCTGCACCCACACAGGCTATAGCTGCATGTACTGAATGCATGGTTGCTGCAATATATAGAGAAGCACTAAACATGATACATTTAAACCACGATTCAGTCAGAAATTGTATTAGTTGTCATGGCTAGAGGTCAGAGATCGCTATCAGTCGGGAATTAGGTGCTGCGATTTTGTTTTTCAAGCAATATAGTGTTACTTAAGTGGTTCTCTCCCATTCACTCGAGAGGAGGAAGGTTTACTACATGATAGAAGAGAGACAACAGCAAATACTGCTGCAAGACAGAGTCCACTGTGATGTATTGAGAAGCATAGAACTTGACACACTTAAACCACAATCCAGTGTATAGTAGCATCTACCATGACTAGGTTTCAAAGATCGCCGAAAACGCTTGTATGTCCCACGCATTCTCCTCCCAGATGTCCAGACGCAGCGCGCCCGTCCCCTCGCACACTGCCAGAAGCGACAGTCAGAGGACAGTTAATTCACGAAGTTGAACCACCCCAGCCATGGGGGGCATCCAGGGATGACTGGTGTGTCTAGGAATTTGGATGTTATCAATATATACAGCACAGACACCCATAATTTTGAATCTTCTGTCACGTAACACACACATATCCAATTCTGTTGGGCTCGCCCAGGACTCTGGTCACTTCGCCGACCCTCGCTATCATGGGCACGGTCAGGTACATCAACGCATTCTTTGTACCTGTCACAGGATAAGCTAATCTGTTACTTCGGGTTGCCAACTCTTTGCGACTGCCGTTACAACCAGCCGCAGTGTACTGCAAAACAAGTAGCGGCAGCTTGGACGAATACAATAGATCTATACAATTCCATCTCGACATAGACGCACCACTTTAAAAAATCCACTTCATCCAATCTGAGGCAACAATGTCGTTGTCTATACACCTCGAAATTGTCAAGGTAAACGTAGGTTTCTTCCGTTTATACAACTTATTTTCGAAGACAGAAGAAATCAGAGCATATATGCTTTTTCACATCGCTGAAGTATCGTTACTTGTTGTGAAAATCCTATAACAGTATATGGTAGACTAGTTCTCTCTAAATATTTTTTCACTAGATATGAAAAAAAATTTCTTATCTGTTGCGCTATGCATCATGGGACTACAATATTAAATGTCGGAGTGCTAAGCTATCACAGGACACCTACTCACTTTCGGACTCTCTCTTCAGGTAACCAGATGTTTAGTAACATATCAACTCTCTTAAGGTAACAGCAAAGAGAAGTAGTAAATATGAGTTTCATACCATGCATCATTTTGTGAATTCGGTAGTAGGTATGATTTCATCACAATGGTTGTCTCTCCCTGTGTAGGTGGATGACTGAAATATCATTAAAAGATACCGCCACAACGAAAAATTCGCCCAATTACCGTTCTAAGTCAAGAATCATTTCTATGGTGTACTACCCATCGCTTTCACACACCAGGTAGCATGTCACTGATATCAAATTGTTAGGTTAACTAATGAAATTGGTCATGAGAGCCACTTTGCACAGCGAGTAATATTTCTTTTTCAGCAGACAGACTACACTCAACAGGTAGTTCAAAAGGGAATTCCCAGAGGGAAGACGATATTCTTTTCTAGGAACATTATGGAGAACTTACCTTTCAGGCTGACTACAGAAGGAGTCTTCTGCTGGCAACATGCATTTCGGATAAGGACCGTGCTTTTAAAAACACAATCACAATGGTTATGTTGCTCTCGCAATGCATAAAAAGCGGTCTTGGTTCCACAGGCACTCACAAGAGTCGCTAATAGGGTTATGTTTTCTGGTAGAAATGCTGTCTGAGATTTGGAATCAAGCCTATCCGACCACATACTTGCATTGAATCCTGTGGAGATTTCTCTTAATGATTACAGCTACTGGTGAATCACATTCGTGACACTTTCACATCTCGAAATAAGTCATATTTTTAGATGCTATCAGCTGCAGCAGAAACTATATCTTGGTTCTTTAGACAGTCCCTCAGTATCTTGTAAATTCTCCTTAGTCTCTGGCCCGCCCTCCCTGCAGCTTCATCCATGTGATCATCCCAAGTTAAGTCATAACTGAACGGAAGTCTGAGAGGGCTGTATCTAAGATCTTCTGCATCCCAGGGAAAAGCAAAGTGAGCTGAGTTGAAACGACAGGGCTGTGTTTTGACAATTCGATGGAAATGGAAACTTTTTGCCATAGCTCCACAGACCGAGTATAATGCGTAAGGACAGCAGCAAACGAAGGTTTCTCCTTCCCGCAATACGAGGTTGTAGGAAAGACAGTACGAGCAGTTCCAGGAACTGGAAGAAGGATGAGGATATTGCTACTGCACTGCGATGTGTTCTCTAACTACATACATGTACTGTAGTACATAGGAGATTTGCATCTTTCACTGTGCATTGATATCTGTCACTCAGACATTCTCTCCCTCCTCGTTATTTTGTACCATCCAACGGAGAAAAACAGTGTACCATAAAAACTCCACTAATGTCTTCCATTAGACAGATGCATGGATGACAAATACTGTCTGCATGCCGGAATTGAGCATATGTGGTGATCCTATTAAAGATACAGGTGCTGGTTCAATGGGGGAGATGGCTCATGATCAAAGTCGCTTCCACAGATCAGTGTAAAGTTTCGTCTTCTGTATAGTAGGAGGACCATATCGTACAGATTATCAGACACAAGAGAGGGTCCATGTGTTGTTGTCTGATACATTATTTCCTTCTGCTGTAACAAATCCAAACAGTGTATGATTACAGCTACATAAACCACCATACATTTAGTTTTTTCTACCACAACTTCAAGGTCTGCGACGGGTTCTAAATTGACATTAACGAGTCTCAGTCCATTGGCTCACACAGAAAACTGGACATGGCATGCTGCAAATTATGGTACTGCTGCTTCCACAACATATACAGGACGACTGAAATAAAAGACAGAGGTGATGTTTCTTATTGACGAAAAATGCAGACGACATCATGACATATGGAAACTGGAATAGATTTGCGGCAATATGGAGCATTTCCACACAGCTGTCCGAGGGTGATTGATGACCTCTACATTTAAAGCAATCTTTCATAACGATATGGTAGCAGATGTCTAGGGGTTCCGTTTTGATTTATCTCTCATATTGCAGTCATGTACATGATCACTGTTTCTGTACAGACAGTCCCCAGAGGATGTTTCCCCTCCACCAAAACTCTCTCTCCATCTCAAACAAGTCACGTCAGTCAGTCAAATGGTCCAAATGGCTCTGAGCACTATGGGACTTAACTTCTGAGGTCATAAGTCCCCTAGAACTTAGAACTACGTAAACCTAACTAACCTAAGGACATCAAACACATCCATGCCCGAGGCAGGATTCGAACCTGCGACCGTAGCGGTTGCGTGGTTCCACGCTGTAGCGCCTAGAACCACTCGTCCACTCCGGCCATCTCAGTCAGTCATTATGTGGTAATCAGCAGTGTACCAGTGGCCGGGTGATATGGAAAAGACATCATCGATGTATTGTATTAAGCACCACAGTTGATAGTGTGATCAACTTAAGCAATTTCACCTGTTTTTATGTAATTTAAGCACCCTCCAATGACGTGGCAGCATGCTTCCCAGTTTCTGTATTATTGCTAAATCACCCCTCCACTATTTTACGAGCACCATAAAATAAATTCAGAATGTAGGTGGATGACTGTCAGTAGGTTCAGTTATTTTTAATTCTTAATATGTGTATACCAAAGTAAACCAGACAGCATTATTGCTAATTCCTGAAAATAAATACCAAAGTATACCAGACCACGGTCTACATATTTCTAACACTATGATCATAGTGCGTACTTTACGATCATGACTGCTCATGTTTCCCTATATCGATGGGAGTCAGAGAGCATTCTCACATTGTTAGGATAAAATTAGAGATTGTAATATCTCCTCACATTGTCTTTGACCAACCCTTCATGCAACAACATCACATATTTAATTATCAGCTGACCAGAAGTAGACCGCTATATTCCACATCTTGTGAGAGAGCAGAGCGAGCCACTCTGTAAATGCTGTTCAGCAAAGACTGTTCCCCACCCATTCAAGTGCACAAAATCTCTCCAAATGTGTGCATATCGAGGAGGTTAGCCCCACTTGCCAGTCTATAGGATATGAAAATGTTGTGGTGATATATCAGAAAGTTATGAAGGAGGAACTTGTGGTTTATGCATGATGAAACTCCAGACAGACGTAGTTTGGAGCATTTTGCGTAAATCAACTGCGCCATCAATTCGTAAGTATTGTTCTGGTGTCTGGGGTTAATACCAAGAAGGTACTAGTAAGACAGAAATGATAATAGAACATAAACACATTTCTTCCCAAGCTACATAGTTCTACGTTTAAAACATGCTATAATGCTGGAGTGGTGTCTCTTGTGACCTATTAGTCATGCAGAATGCAACACTGTTAATATTCCAATGTAAGAAATATATCCCCAGCACATGACCTCCGTTCTTTCTGCAAGTTTCCCTACGATAAACTATGGTGACAAACTGTAAAATGATAAAACTACAACCATGCAAGCAAAGAAAACATCGATTCTTTGTGACACAGACACTACATAGGTTTCCAGAGATGTATGACGGCTGCTGTTTACGAAATTGAAGCCTGATTACCATCGGTAGCCAGAGGAGATGTAACAGCTTACTGCAGTTTACCACTGCCCCTGGTAACCATTGTCCTGCACACAGAAGTCGTGCTCTGACGTTAGGTTGTACTGCTCATTTGTAGGATAATATTGCCATTTCACCTTGACGTCATATCTGTAGAACGCCTACTCTCCCCACCATTAAGGTGTGTATATCTAGCATGAGTCTACTCTGCTCCTCGAGAACAAGCAGTTTTATTGATTTTGCTCTGTACTCTTTTATGGTATTTGTCTCTAATTTTATGTATTCTTAGTAAGTTTCCGTAATTTTACTAGGTTTTCGCGATTTTACACATTTCGTGGTATTTCCCTCATTTTTTACGCATCTCACATCATTTTTTCGTGATTCTACCGTGTTCGCCTCGAAATTTACAGATTTTCTGTCATCTTCCATATTTTTTCTAGTGTTCCGTATGAATACGGTCATGTTGCTGACATACTCATGTGCTGTTTGATTTTATAAGAGAATATTTGCGCATCTTATACACCAACGTACAAAAAAAAAAATCCTAAGAATGGCCCTCTCCACAATGATCCATTTGCGTGCATTTAGGATAGCACGAACATGAAAAGTCGCTTTGTACCTGTATGAAATTGAAGACTCCTTTTTAGTCCAAGATATGGCTGCAAAATGAGCCACTTCTCATATATTTTCGTTCGCCTAGAGCAGGGGGATCAAAACAGGTTTTCCATTGATGGACATGTTTCGTCATATATAAGTTGGAAGTCCTCTGATGACTGTGGTATGGAGAGGTTTGCTGTTAACGATCACAGGTTGATAGTGCTCTAAGTCATAAACAAAACACGATGTTGTATACGAGTCGACCGCAGGCTATACCATACAACTGATACACCCCGAGATAACAAAGGAAAACAAAATGGTTAAGTGCATTGTTTTGTGTTAGCAGAAGAGCCAACACCGTGGTACGAATGGAGGCCGAAATGCACACGTTTTAGCTCACGCAGGCTGGCATGAGGAGAGAAGAACTATACTGACGTGAGGTCTGGAACATGACAAGGAATGAGAATTCAGAAAGCGGACGTAATTATTTTGATACTTAACTTTAATCCATTAAGGATGAACGTCGCTCTTGACGGTACATGAGTCATAATATTATCTGTTCAGAATACATTCTTGAAGTAATTATAGTAACTGAATATGGCGCCTTGTTAGGTCGTAGCAAATGACGTAGCTGAAGGCTATGCTAAACTGTCGTCTGTGCAAATGAGAACGTATGTAGACAGTGAACCATCGCTAGCAAAGTCGGCTGTACAACTGGGCTAGTGCTAGGGAGTCTCTCTAGACTAGACCTGCCGTGTGGCGGCGCTCGGTCTGCAATCACTGATAGTGGCGACATGCGGGTCCGACGTATACTAACGGACCGCGGCCGATTTAAAGGCTACCACCTAGCAAGTGTGGTGTCTGGCGGTGACACCACACATTGTAAACGACCTGCAGCAACAACTCTCTCTCTCCCTCTCAATCGATCACTCATTCCACTTTCTGTCATCCTTTAACGCAGGTGCAAGTCAATTTAGAGACAAATGGCAGTCTTTTTTCCAGGAAAGCATCAAAGACAGCAATCGCCTTCCATGTATCACTATTAACTCAATAGACATAGAGTAGAATGTTGCCACGTCATGTAGCATTAAATCAGCTCAACCTGTTTCTCCACGAAATACAGAAGATCTTACACTTTGCTCTCTCCGACTTCTGTTCAGTTCTCACTTGACTTGGGATGTTAACATGGACGAAGCGGTAGGGAGGGCGGGCCAGAGACTGAGAAGCAGTTACAAGACGCAGAGGGACTGTCTAAAAAACCGAGCTACAGTTTTTGCTGTAGCACATAGGTTCTAAAATGGTGACTTGTTTCGAAATGTGAGAGTGCCACAAATATGATTCACCGGTGGCTGTAATAATTAAATGACACCTCCATAGCAACAAACACAAGTATGTGGTTGAATGGGTAAACTTGACTGCAAACTGCAGACAGCAATTCTACCACAAAGAATAACGCTAGTAGCTACTCTTGAAAGTGCCTGTGGAGCCAAGACCGCTTTTTGTGCATTGTGACTGTAACATAAACGTTGTGATCATGTTTTTAATAGAGCGCTCCTTAAGCGAAATGTATGTTGCCTGCGGTAGAATCTTTCTGTGGTCAGCTTGAAATGTTGGTTCTCAATAACGTTCCTCGGAAAGAACATCGTCTTCTATCTGGGAATTCCCATTTGAAATAGATGGTGAGTGTAATCCGACTGTTGGAAAAGAAAAATTATTCACTGTTCAAAGTGACTCTCATGATCAACTAAATTAATTAGCTTACCAGTTTCATGTCAGTGATATGCCGCCTGGTAGGTGGAAGCGTTGTCTAGGGCGCCATCGAAATGATTCTTGACTTGAAATGGTAATCAGGTGTTTTAATGGCTGCGGCAATATCTTTTAACGATATTTCAGTATTCCACCTACACAGGGAGAGACAACCATTGTAATAAAATTAGATGTATTAGTGAATTTATAAAGTGATGTGTAGTATACGCTTTATATTAACAACTTCTCTGTGCTGTAACCTTAAGGGACTTGATATGTTACTAGACAATTGGTTACCTTAAGATGCAGGTGTTTTAGTAGCTGCGGCGAAATCTTTTAACGATATTTTAGTCTTTCATCTACACAGACAGAGACATCTATCGTAATATAATCAGATCCATTACCAAATTTATAAAGTCATGTATATTATAAAGCTTATATTTACTACATCTCTGTGCTGTTACCTTGAGAGTCCTGGTATGTTACGAGACATCTATTTGCTTTAAGAGAGAGTTCGAAAGTGAGGAGGCATCCTGTGATAGTGGTAGATCTTAGAATTCTATCATGAGTCAAAAATGAGTTTAATATTCTAGTCCCATAGTGAATGACGAAACAGATAAAAAATTTTTTTCCTACCTGAGGAGAAAATTCTTAGAGGAAATGTAGCCTACAGCATACTGCTACACGATTTTCACGACTAGTGTCGGTACTTTAGCGATGTGGAAAAGCGTGTATGCTCTGATTTCTTCTGTCTTCAAAAATAATTTGTACAAAAGTTACAAATCTGTAATTCGCATGATACATTCGAGGTGTATGGTCAATGAAATCGCTGCCTCGGACTGAGGAAAATGGGTATTTCATACTGGTGTCTATGTCGGCGTGGTATTACTTGTAACTACTGTATACGTCCAAGCTGCAGCTGCTTGTTTTGCAGTGCATCATGGCTGGCTGCTGTAGCGGTCAAGAGGCGTCGGGAACCGGAAGCAACAGATTAGCTCAGCCTATTATGGGTACAAAGAATGCGCCGACCTCTTTTATCTTGCCCACTTCCGTGAAGGCTGATGAAGTGACCAGTCTACCGGGTGAGTGTGACAGAAGCGAACTTCTCTGTGTGTGTCAGAGAAGTTTGAAAATGGTGGGTCTTTTTGCTGGATGTATTGATAACACTCGAGTTCATACCACTCCCATCATCCCTGACGCTCTACATGGCCAGAGGTTGTGCACTCTGGTGTACACGATCATCCAAAACGGTGGCTGTGGCAGTAGTTTTAACCGATCTCTGACTGTAGGTGCTGGCAGTGTGTGAGGGGACGGGCGCGCTGCGTCTGGGGATTAATACGCGGGATGTGCAAGAGTTTTCAGTGATCTCCGACATCTAACCATGACAATTGCTGCTACGGACTAGATCGTGGTTTAAGTGTGTCGTGTCATGCAGTATGCGTTCCTCCTTCCTAATGTAGCAGAGAGATCCAGTTTACGAACTCTATAGTGCTTGAAAAATACACTGGCGACGTCAAATTCCCAACGATAGCGATCTCCATCATCTAGCCACGACAACCACTACTACTGCAGATCGGATTGTGGTTTAAGTGTGTCGCGTTCAGTGCTTCTCCATACATCACAGCCTGCATATGTTCGGTATGGGCCCTGCTGGTGCCGATGGGGATGCCCTGTAGTCGGCAGACAGAGCTCGCTTCGCATTCTCTAGTTTCTGTGATTGGTAGGAATTTTTTTTTCATCACATGTGTTTAGTAGAAACGTTTTGTGGAAGAAAGTGTCTGTGCTCTCAAGGCCTTAGATATATTTAGTGCTATCATCTAATTGTGGTGGAAATTTCATTAGTTGATTTTCATAATATTTGCGTGCGACATTTAAAAACTGAAAATATGTTTTATTACACTAAAGGATCATCATAAGGTAGTGGTGTGTTTTTTAAATGATGTGTTTGACTCCTGTAATCTGTTAAACAATTAACAATAAGCCATTTGCACACAACAGTGCAAATGACTTATTTCACCCTATTGTTGATACCAAAATTGCGTCCGCTCTCCCTTTATCTACAGCATTACAATATGGGAACATGAAGTGAGTCCGGAATTTCCTGATCAACAGAATGCTGCCAATTGATGCTTTGTTTAGGAGCCCTGAAATCAAAAGAGGCTGATAAGCGGCCTGTGGTCGGTGGTATTTTGTAACATGGTCTGTAATTACAACATTGGGTGGTTGTGACCTTGGTGGCAGTGCCCTGACGATAGACACACGCACTGAAGCCCACAAACAGTGTCTACTATAGCACATTTCATCCCACTCATGATCTGTAGACCCCTCTTGGGGAGTTTAGCTGTCAGTGCAATATGACTGCTGTATGTTTCTCAATCTGTACAAAATGGTTTGCTGCTGAGGTTCTAGTAATTTGTCTGTCTGCAGAAAGTGGCGGTGGGTTTCGAAATATGTCATGAACTTTTAGATATGTAATACTTCTGAATTTCCTACCTGTGCTTAGGCACCAGTGTGCTTCGAAACATGAGGAAAATAAAAAATAAGAGCCTTAACATCCCTCACTCCGGCAGCAAATATAAACTAAGCGTTTCTATGTGCGATCAAAATTAAAAAAGCGCCGCAATTGTTTAAATTTTCCATACTTCAATTGATTTCCTGAGAAATTCTTTGAATAAACGATATTCCATACATCATCTTTTATCCTGTAAGTTGGTTAAATATACAGTATTCAGTACACTGCAGTCAGTTTCCTGACATATTCTTTAACTAAATGAATAAACTATATTCTCCCATAAACTCATCAAATAAACGATATTTCGTACACTGCAATCGGTTTCCACCAAAATCACTAACCAACCGAGTCTTTTCCCCACCATTTGCAGGTTGGGGTGGGGTGGCAGTTTCCCAGAGAGGTTTTGACGTCGCAGTGCAACTATATATGGAAAAAGGTCTCACTACAAGAAATGTTCTTCAGTGTGATGCATGTTTGCATGCAGTAGCTATGGGTCAGAAAGCAGTTAACGTCGATCTTTGGCTACTGTCAGAAAGACTCCTTGTGTGAAAAATCGTTTTACGACCGACACCCAGAAATATTGCCATCAGCTTGACAGTTATACTACGAACAAATTCTGATCACTCGATACTACAACCATTTGAAAACATGTTGATAACGCGTTCACCTTTACAAGAAATTGATTAGGTGTAACATAGAACATCATTTGTCTTACAGTTCCACTCACTAATAGCCGAAGTAACTGCTCGTGCACTAGTTGACAAATTGTCTTCAAGGTCATACAGTATGGCCTCTTCCAACTTCGGCGTGCGGCGTCTCTTTGGAGCATTAAAGTCACGCCTGCTAACGACGAAGGTACCCTTTTCCAAGTCGTTGCGTAATTGTGCCGGAAAGAGTACGCAATGGAGTCGGACGTTGTGGAGAACTATCTTGATAAAGGCGACGGGCAGCTCTTTCATTACCGTGAGTTTCACCATTCAGAACGGCCTGTCGTTATATTCTGCAAACGTGTACTCTGTCACCCTGCTGTAACATTCACAGACACGTGAATGAGGCGCCTACCAGGACAGAGAGGTAGCATAGACGTTAAATGAAATCAGCCTATCTTACGTAAGCCCCCCCCCCTTCCCCCACCCACCGTGCAAGCCGACTGCCTTGTTGCATTCCTACCTAGCACACTTGCTTTCAAACCGCTGTAGTACGGAAACGGTACGCTTCCAAAAATGAGTTCGTATTCGAAATATCATGCATTCACTCCCCTATATAAGCCCTATAAGTTTGCAATGTGGATTTCCGAACATTCTGGATACCTCTAGACGCTAGGAATATACACTACAGCTGTAGCAGACGTTGGCAGATTACTTCAATTCATATAAATCTGTAGTTTTTATCTTGGTCTGGTAAAATTTTGTGCGTAGTAGTCTTGTTCACTACAACACCGAGGGAGCTCAAGAGAAAGAGGTTTCTGATGAGTGTGGGGACTGTATCCAAAAATCTTAAGGTCAATAAAAGAGCTCACTTTTGCAAAATTCTTAACTAGTTTTATATGAAATACGTAGTGACAAAAGGTATTGTATACAAAGATTTTGCGTTTTGTATTGCTGCACAACATAGTAGTACTTATTTCCATATGATGGCCACTTGATTATTAAATAAACGTCAGCTTTTTAAGTCTGAATCACTGCCAAGAATAGAAGGTACTATAATTATTTATAGAAAATGTAAGGAGAAATTTATTTATAGCTGTGTTGTATAATATATTTATTGTCTTTGTAGTTCTGAACTATCCACGGAATTTTTCATGTCATTTGTAACTTATAGTTATCTTTGTAAGCTGTGTATGTTGAAAACGTCGGAGCTGCTTCATTGTGTTGTCGTGTACAGAAGAAAATACGAAAGTGAAATGTGCACTAAATACATGTTTTGACAAAAATCCGCACACATTCTTTCATATATATTTCGCCATAAATTCGAAAATTGTAGTTGAGTCTGCCTTTTAACTCCCACAAATACGCGCTTTTCGCATGCTAACATCGCAATGAAGCTTTGGTGAAGAAGTTACGACTTCGAAATGTACATTGTTTGAAATAAAAATGCAATAAAAACAGCAGACGGCGTATGTTTTCAAGGTTTTCGTAACCACGATAGCTGTATTTTTGTCAGTATGAGATTGTAGATGGTAATTGTTGCGATTATTGTAGGCGTGGTCCTTAGTCCAAAGACTTGTTTGATACAGCTCTCCAAAATTATATATCCTGTGCAAGTTTCTTCATATCTAGATAGTTACTGTATCTCGCATCCGTTTGAAGTAGTCCAGTACAGTCAAGCCTTGGTGTACCCCTAAAAATTTTTCAGCCCGCACTTCCCTCCATTACCAAACTGAATTTTACTCGGTCTTCAAGATCTGTCCTCTGGATCGATCCTTTCTTTTAGTCAAGTTGTGAAATAATGTCTATTCTCCCCAATTCGGTACAACACCTCTTGATTAGTTACCCTATCTACTCATCTAATCTTCACCAATGTCTTCTAGCACCACATTTCAGAATCCTCTATTCTGAAATCACCTGATCAGTTTATCGTCCAATTTTCAGTTCCTTATGGCGCTAATAACTAGACAACTGCCTCCGTGAAAGACATTCCTGTATTTAAATAGCAAGAAAAGCGTTTCTGGAAATGAGAAATTCACATCGAATAAAAATTGAAATACAGGAATGTCTTACTGCCTATGTCACTTATTTTACTGCCCAAATAACAATGCTCATTTACGAGTTTCAGTGTCTTATTTCCTAATGTCATTCCTTCAGCATCACCTGTTTAATTTGACTGCTTTCCATTACCTTTCTTTCACTTTGTTGATGTCCATATTATAATTTCTTTTCAAGACACTATACATTCTGTTCAACTGCTCTTCCAAACCCTTTGACGTCTCTGACAGAATTACAATACAATACCATGGAAGTAGATACCACAAACCAACAACCAGTACCTGTACAGCCAAATGCCTGCATGTCTGCATGCTTTCATTCAACATTCTGGCGATAAAACCTGTTATTAATGTGCCAGCATTTCACGTCTGCAATGGCTTATCTCGAATATCACTTAAATACCTTATCTATTAAATAAATTTCGTTATTCTACATTATTCTTTTATGTTGCGATTATTTATTCTGTCAGTGTATTTCTTCAACATTTCAGTCTTCCCGTCTTTGCTTAGTATTGACTTGCTATCTGAGTTCTTAATACACACAAATGTGCTTCTCTTTTCTCAAAAGAGTTTTCTCATTTCATTATAGGTGGCAGCAATCTTTCCCCTAGTCGTGTATAGTTCTGTGGCTCTAGATTTATCCTTCAGCCATTATTGGTTTCCCATATAGCACTTTAAGACAGTCTTCTTTTTAGACATCTGTATTCTCTTTTAATTGTTTCGTTCGTTTCTTTTTTATATTCTGTTTCGTCAGTTAGATTCAGTTTCTCCTGCGATATCCAAGCATTCCTGCTGCACCTTGCCGTTTGTATATACGATCTTTTCCCCCAACCGAGTTTGTCGAACCAGTTGAAGCACTGTTTGTACTTAAAAATCTCGTTTAGGAAGTATTCTGTCAAAGAATAATATCCGCCAAGTGCGTGGAATGTAATGAAACGGGAGACGCGACAACCAGCTACAAAATAGCATAACATCACTATTTAATTTAACGGAAGGGCTATAAATGATGAGTCATAGGTAGCAAATATATGTAATAATCATTTCTTACATCTAGTGGAAAATATAGGGACAAACAGCTCAAGAGAAAAATCACTGCAGTATGTTTAAAAAGGAAGTATCATAAAATTAAATCGTATGAACGCATCTCATTCTGAAATTAATAAAATTATATAATCTCTAAAAAATAAAAGCTAATGTGGTTTTGATGAGGTTTCCAATAGAGTACTAAGGATTTGTTCTAGACATACTGAGATATTCCGTTTAAAACCCTCTAAATAAAAGGTTATAGGTGAGATCTCAACAACTACCGAAATTCATTCATTACTGCCACAATTTTCCAAAATTCAGAAGAGTTGCTCTACTGAGAATGCCATTAGCTTGTTAACTCACCCATTTTCACATGCACTAAATAACAAAATAGCACCAGCTGGTATTTTCTGCGACGTATCTAAGGCATTTGATTGAATCAAAACATTCTCCTAAATAAACCAACGTTTGTGAGATAATGTCATATATGGATAATATCATATATAACCAAAAGCATGTAGATAGTTGTACTTGGTAATTCAACCAATGTACTCTTAGGACATTATTCTGACTGGGAAGAAATAACGAATGGCGGTGCTCCAGGCTCAGTCTTAGATCCATTATTGTTCCTCATGTATATACATGATCTTCCATCCAACATACAAAAAGCAGAACTAGATCTTTTTGGCAATGACACTAATACTGTAATTAGGTCAAGCATACATGCTGCGACAGAAGATATGGTTACCAATGCTCTTTAAAGTGATATTGACTCGTTTTCTGTGAATGGTTTCACCTCCAATTGTAGTCAGACACAATATATTCAGTTCTGCACATTTGCAAGTACTACACCAATGATGAGTATATCACATGATGAGGAAATAAAAAGTAAGACAGATATTTTAAAATTCATAGGTGCCTATATTGTTAAGAATATACTCTGGAGGAAGCACATTTAACAGCTCCTAAAACAACATAGTTCACCAACATTCGTATTTAGTATCACAGCAAACCTTGGGACAGACAAAACAATAAATTGGCATACTGAGCATGTTTTCATTTAGTAATATCATATGGGGTAATGTTGTGGGTTAGATCATCTTTAAGAAATGAAGACTTCATTGTTCAAAAACGACCATCTAGCAGATATCTGTTTAAGGAGTTGGGCAGTTTGACTAATGCTTCAGAGTATATTTATTACCTCATTAAGTTTGTTGTAAATAACGCACCGCAGTTCAAAAGGTACAATGGTGTTCATAATTATAAGACCAGAGGAAACAAATGACATACCTTACGCCACATTAAGGTAATCCTTAGCACAAAAAGAGGTGCAAATGCCGCAACTAGTTATTTTGATTAATTACCAAGTGATATAAAATGTTTGACAGACAGCAAAGTAAAATCGGTAGACAAAATAAAAAAAATTCTTTTTGATAATTCTTTCTGTTCCGAAAAAGTATTTATATTATTATAATGTGTAAAAGGTAGTGGACATGATTAGTACCTCACATCTGTATGTTGCTTATTTCCCGTAAGTCCTTGTAAATGATCAGCATTTAGGTAAATCTACAAAGCATTTTGTGAAAATTATCTATGGAACATCGCAAGCGTATCGACGTGCGATAGAAGAAAACGCTTGGTCTTTCGCAAGACCAAAACTGACACCAATGAACATAAACATTGAAGATTTGTCAGGCAGCTGACAAGAACTCCTACAAGTTATACGTCAAGATATAAAAAGTGATGTTTTGTGTATGCAAGAAATTCACAGGGATATTACTCAACAAAGAACAAAAGTAGCAGGCACGCAGACAGCCATTGGTAGACCCACAGGCAGTGTGTGAATTCCTAAGGGACCAAACTGCTGAGGTCATCTGTCCCTAGACCTACACATTACTTAAACTAACTTACAATAAGAACAACACACACGCCCATGCCTGAGGCAGGACTCAAACCTCCGGCGGGAGGGCCGCGCAATCCCTGGCATGGCTCCTCAAACCGCGCTGCCACTCAGTGCGGCCAAAAGCAGTTTAGTAGTGCCATTTTTGTGACGCACGGTGTAGCAGTACTCTCAGTTTCTCTTACAGAGATGAACATTACTGAAATCGTAGCAGTTGAGCTGAGCAGTTGAACAGTAACATCCGTCTACAATCCTCCTGTTGGATAATTTAACTTCATTCGCCCAGTGATTTTTCAAAATCAGGACACAACTTCGTCGTGGGTGACTTCAACAGCCGCAGTATCGTCTGGGGCTACGGGGATGATGATGTAAACGGAGAGGAGGCACTGAAGTGGGCTGACTGTAGAAGATTAATCGTACATGACAGTAAGCTACCACCTTTATTTAATAGCAGCAGCTGGAAAAGGGGACATGACCTCGACCTGCTTTGCGTCAGCGACACCGTTTCTCACAACTGTGTGGAGACTGTATCATTACCTGTACCTGGCAATCAACATAGGCTAATCTGCTGTCAGATGTTTGAACCAACAGACCGCAAATGATCCCGTTCCGTAAGCAGTTCAGCTTTAAGAATGCCAACTGAAAGAATTTTGTGGAAACTCTGGATAAGCCAATACTAAGCATCGAACCCTTGCCAGAGTCCTACGACCGCTTTTTAGATGCTGTGAAGAGGTGCTATCGAGCAGCGGCCGCTGTACGACATACATTCCGGGTGTGAATGAAGAACTAGCGTCAGAACTGCAAGAATACCTTAGACTGTTTGATTAAGACCCTTTCAACATGGATATAGGAAAACCAGGACTCACAATCCCAGGGATTGATGAAAGCCTAACAAAATCGATGGATTATAACGGTAGCAGAGAAGCTTGGCAGCTGCTCAAAGGACTCAGTAATGATCCAACCCTTCCCAAAGTAAGAGCCAGCCTTACCCTAATGAAGTCACCCACCAATTGTTGCTGAATGGGAAAACAGAAGGTAGAAAAAATGGGGTAATCTGGCAACATTCAGAATCAAAAGAGTTGTCCGCTAAGTTTAGTTTGGAAGAACTGAAAGCTGCTATTAAAAAGCGTAAACCTGGAAAGGTTCAAAGACTTGACGATTGATTGATAGAACAGATAAAGCATTTTGGTCTTGCGACTATGGCATGACTACTGCAATTCTATAATAGCGACCTAATATGACAGCGGATTCCTTGTGTCTGGAGAAGGACAGAGATCATCGTCATACTGAAACCTGGCAAGCCAGCTTGCGATGTCAAGAACCTCAGTCCTATGTCTCTTTTGTGAGATCTTTATAAAACCCTCAAAAGAATGTTGCTTAATCGTCTTAGCCCTGTCACCGAGCCGCAACTGATCCCACAAGATGAAAATTTGTACAGCACTAACACTCAGTCTGACAAAGAATGTCGTGGATGGTTTTGAGTGGAGTTTGATCACAGGAGCAGTATTCGTAGATCTCTCCGCAGCTTATGGCACCGTGCAGCACAATATCATTTTGCACAAACTATGTCAACGAACGAGAGGTTATGAATTTACCAGCTACATAGAACTCTTCTTCAAAACCGAAGATTCTGTGTCTAACTAGACGGCAAGAAAGTAGATGGAGAATAAAAACAAAAAGCGGTCTACCTCAAGGTAGCGTCGTAGCAGCAACCTTGTTCAACGTCTATAGCACAGATCAGCCACAACCTCTTAACACAAAAAGCTTCGTTATGCTGACGATCTGGCGCTAATATCTCAAGCTAAAGACTTCGAAACAGGAGAGAGGCATGTAAGAAATGGACTTCACACTCACGCGGCATACTACCAATATAACTACCGGAAACCGAATCCGGGTAAAACTCAAGTATGAGCTTTTCATCTACGAAACAAAGACACCTGTAGAAAATTAAATGCCGTATGGGATGGCATGGAGCCAGAGCATTGTCATAATCCATAACATCTGGTGGTCACGCTGGACCATGCGCTGACGTTTATCAATCACTGCCTAAACACAAAATAAAAAGTACCCGCCTTCAATAACATCACCAGAAAGCTTACAGCTCACAAGTAGCGAATGGGGTGCACAACCAACGGTGCTCAGAACATCGGCACTTGCATTGTGTGACTCTGTCGCTAAATACGCCTGCCCTGTTTGGTACAGATCTGTTCATGACAGGCATGTGGATGTTACCCTCAACGAGAGGTGTAGAATAACATCAGCATGCTTGAGAGCAACACCTGCCTACAAACCTTACAGCCTGGAGGGGATAGCCCCACCAGATATAAGGCGGGAAGTTGCTGCGAACACAGAGAGAAGCAAAGCGAAACTGAACGCTGCTCACCCGCTGTGTGGACACCAACCTCCACCAAGCAGGCTTAAATCCAGGAAGAGCTTTCTTCACCGTCAGTGGTACGACAAAACCGGTGGACAATCGGAAACGCAGAGTTCGCATCATGGGTCGTACCTTCGGAAGCCCTCCCCCTTCCTGGCGAAAACCTGCAATGGAAAACGTGGATGTCTCTCAACAGACTAAGAAGTGGTGTGCGTAGAACAAAGGATAATTTGGCCAAATGAAACTATCTTGGGGACCCATCAACTGTATGCGAATGTGGAGTCGAACAAACCACTAAGCACCTGTACAACTGTCCTCAGTGCCCTGTTTCCTGCACGCTGGAGGACCTGCTGTGGACCAGGAACAATGCCAACGAAGCCGCTAATTTTTGGTCTGATTGGATTTAGTTTTTGTAATCTATTTACATAATTATTATTATATGGCTCTATTTGCCTCATATTGTGTCTGTATTTCCTTTGTATGTTTTAATTTTGTAATTTAGTCTGCTTTTTTCTTTTGTTTATTTTAATGCAACGCTTTGGACACAAGTAAATATATAATCCATGGAACATGAAACACACTAACTAACTAACCAGTGCTAAGAGCAGCACAGCCTTGGCAGGCTAGAAGTTTGATGACTAGGAACAGTGAAATTTCATGTATCAGGTAATGGCTTGTCATGGTAGAAAATGCTAACCAAGTCAAGTGCGTTGAGGGAGAGCAGTTGCAATTAGTGAAGTTTTTGTGGATTTCAATGTAACATTGTTTCTTTAAGCATGTTTGAGTCAACTAATCTATCAGAACTTTGCACTTGAGAAGACGTTGTCCACTGATTGCTTTTACACTGGGAAAATGAACTCGGAATTTTCTCAGCGCGCCTGAGAAAAGGCCACGTCTCTTCACTTTAGTCGTGTGTGTACTCAATGGATTAAATTACAGGCACGCACATGCAGTACAAGCAAATCATTATTCACTGTATCTGTTACACCTCAATGTGGTGGCGGAAGACACAAGTGAAATATCACAAGAGTCTGGAGGAATATGTTTTTATGATCGTGATGAAAGCCCTGAAGTAACGTTCTGGACCATAGACACAGGACATTTCATTCATAACAGGAAATGTGGAAATGTCACCAGTAGAGAAGACTATAACAACGTAAATTAAATGAGCATATATTTGTGATTTGATGATGCAGTAGTTAGTTAGCTACTTTGAATCACTGCGCGAATTTCGAAACAGCAGACATTGAGATAAGTGATCGTGGAATAGAAACCCATTTACAATAGTTTAGGGAAAGGTATTTGGACCAAACGATACACCTGCAAGACTCTACAGAGATTACAGGAAAGAAATTGCTCTGCTTCTAGAAGCAGTTTATCGTATGTCGCAGGAGCAAATAAGGGTACCTAGCGAACACAAAGACGCGCAGGTCATTCCCTTTTTCAAGAAGGGTCGCAAGGTAGATGCACGTAAAGACACATCCATAACGCTGACGTCAATCTCTTCTAGAGGTATGAATCATGCGTTATCAGCACGTATTATGTTGGTTTTGGAGAATGAAAATCTCCTCTATAAGACATCAACATGGTTTCCACAGACGGGGAACTTGAAGAACTCAACATCGTCTGTTTGTTCATAATACCCAGAGCAATGTAGACATCGGCGCTTAGGCTTATACCGTGTTCGTTGACTTTGGGAAGATATATGATGCAGTTCCACATTGTACTTTAGTGCAAAAAAATCGTACTTACGGCGTAACGGATGTTTCTAAGCGTATTCAGACTTTACTTGCAGAGAGAGATCAGCACCTCCATGCTAGTGGAACACAATCCACAAATCTAAAGGTAATTCCAACTGAGTCCCAGAAACTATGACAGGGCCGGTACCGTTTATATCAATTGATGACTAATTTGATAAGGTAGGAGACGCCACGAGGCTTTTGTCAGATGGTGCGGTTGTTTACAAGGAGGTGGTAACGTCAGAAGACTAGAGTGAACTGCAGCGAGACCTGCAGTAGACCTGTGTTTCATGCGCGGAATGACAGTTGATCCTAAACGTAAAGAAACATTAACGAGTAACTACAGCTGCACGCAGACAGACACAGTAATACCGTCTTATTCACAGTACCCAGTAACGCACTAATATGCACATGTCCGTGTGCCACGCCTCTACCAATGGGTATAATCCTATCCTGATTGACCTCATCCTGCATAGGAAAAAAAATTGTAAACTGTACACCTTGTCTATGTTTCCTCTGTTGCCTCTTCCACTGTTTGCATATATAATACCATCCACAGGACGGGTGTCACAGGGTGTAGCAAATACACTGAAATCCTGGAACTATATTATTTCCTAATACATGAAGAATACAGCCCAGTGTATTTTCAGTAGCAAAGAAAATACCAAATTGCTGGCCAACAGTGGTGTGTGCAAATTTATTTGTCCTTGTTATGGTAAGTTTTATATTAGTCATTCAGGCTGAGACATAGTAACTTGGCTTGATGCATATGAACGCAGGTGGATGTTGCAGAACTATGAGTCCACATCTGGTGAGCATTTACTGATTGAGTTGCCATAACTACCAGCCACAGTCCCACGTTCTTCACTTAGGAAACAAAGCCTAAACATCAACCTTTTTGAAGCTCTAGAAATCAACAAGCAACCAGCGTACAGTCCTCATTTAATCTTAAATAACCAAACACAGCTTAAAACTTCCACTCTTCTAAACTTCACGTAATCCTCACAGTCTTCCGTTACTTCATAAACTGTTTGTTCCTTCATATCCCCCCATGTTCCTTATTTAATCATTTATTTTTGTTTTACAGTGATTGTCAGTGTACTCCATATACGAGGGTTGCCCAGAAAGTAATGCACCGCACTTTTTCCTCAGCTGAAAACAATGCTACGAAGGCGAAGCGTTATGTACGTATTATTTTAAGTCTCCTGAGCGAGCACGCCAAGTTTCCGTCACTTCCGACAGACAGCGTAGCTGCAGGACAGTTTCAAATTGGTGTCTGTAGTGATGAACGTTACAAGCAACGTGCCAGCATTGAATTTCTCACTGCAGAAAAAGAAACTGTGGGAAATATTCACAAACGCTTGTGTAAAGCCTGTCGAGCATCTGCTGTCGACAGAAGTACAGTTTAGGCGCTGGGAACGGACGTTGAGGTCATCAGAAGGCGGGTCGGCGGAGCTCCGCGATTTGCAGTGGTCGGGGAGACCATCCACGACTGTCACACTTAACATGTTGCAGCGAGCTGATGTTTGTCATTCGCGAGGACAAACACATTGCAACTCGGCAGTTGGCACTGCATCTGTCAGTCAGAAAAGAAAGTGTAGATGGAATCATCTGCACTCTTGGATATTCAAAAGCGTGTGCAAGATGATCCCCGCGGTGTCTAACGGTGAATCACAAATCGCACAGAAAAAGCATTTGTCTTGATTTCTCGCAACGTTTTGAAGCTAAGGGGAAGGCCTTCTTGTCCCGGATTGTGACAGGTGATGAACACATCGTAAAAAAGTCTTGGACAGTGTAACCCCATCCACCCTACGGACATGACCTAGTCCCTTCGGAGTCCCACTTCTTTGGGCCATTATAGAATGCCATTCGTGGAGACGTTTTAAGGGCGATGAGGAGGTGATTGCCACAGTGAAGCACTGGCTTCGCTACCAGGACGAGGATTGATATAGACAGAGCATTCACGGCCTTGTTTCACGATGGAGGAAAGCCATAGAACGGGATGGAGACGACGTGGATAAATAGGGTGTGTAGATAAACACCATTCTTAT
This sequence comes from Schistocerca cancellata, assembly GCF_023864275.1. Classification (NCBI taxonomy): domain Eukaryota; kingdom Metazoa; phylum Arthropoda; class Insecta; order Orthoptera; family Acrididae; genus Schistocerca; species Schistocerca cancellata. Next base: position 388,829,371 of record NC_064629.1, on the reverse strand, counting down.
GTTCAATAAAGAATTTTTGAAGAAAAAAATGCTGTGTACTACGTCTTGAAGTAGTTTTGTCAAGTACTAATTTTGTTTTATTTACTCGGTTTGTATATTGAATGTAAGCTGTTATGTAGACAGAATATCTCGGTTTTTGTTGTTAATGCTTTATATTTACTCATTGTTCAGCTTTCTACATTTTGCAATATGAAAGATGATGTTTACTGTTTGGTTGTGTCTCAGTTTAGATGACTAAAATCTTCTCCAATGTTGTTTACAGAACATTGTAGCTTTTTAGACGATTATAGTTTAAGTCTGATGGTGGCCTTGTGAGCCGAAAACCGGTTAACTGGAACAAATAAAGTCTATAGAACATACACAATACAGAGCTTTTCATTTATTGGCGAAAAAATGTTACATGCTACTTATAAACAGGCAAAGAACTTAACTACTGCACCATTATATTATTGGTGGAATACAGCATTTTTTATAAAATCCATTACCAAAAGTGTTTTGTGGAAGTCACAAACTTGTTGATATTGCCCATACGAGATAACATTGTATGGCCAACACGATTTAATTTCATTACACCTGACGTAGTGATGAGTAGCCAATAAGCGATTGAAGACTATGCTACAAGTCATAAATGAGTTGTAGAGAAACGCAAAATTCGAGTGCGGGATGAAGTTGATTTGTTTGATTCCAAATCTAGCAATGTTGCGAAAGTCTTGAAACTAGCTGCCTCAGAAACTCAGTAACGATACGGTTAACTTGACTGATTTGTATGTGATACTATGTGAATATATCTTAAATCAAAAATAACTAGCTCAATGGTGATGAAAATATATGTTAGAAACCGGATTGTGGAAATAAACCATTATTTTTATGAACAAGAGCCGATATATTCATGTGAAACCCCAAATTAATGGTTCCCTAGTATAAGAACAAAATTCAGTAGTTCTCATTGCTCACAAAGAGGGAATATTGTAGAAAATTAACATTATCCAGTAGGAAAGGTGAGCGTGCGTCAGTGCCTGTATTAGCAATAAGAAAAGTCAGAGGAGATAGCCTGTTCTATTTTACTGAAAGGACCGCGAGGGCGCAGCAGCGCCTGGGAACTGTCGCTGCAGGCAAGAAATTTACTACCTGACCATCCAGACAAATGGACGACCGGGTCTGAGTGAGGAGGCCGTAAGCGCCCCGTGGCTCGGACGCACCTGTAACTGCTTCACAACGTCGTACTAAATGCTGTATACGGTTCACTTTTACCAACAGTGTACTTTTTTAACGATTGTGAGCATTCGTTCTGACTGTGTGAGGGACCAGTAAGCGGAGAATAACGCGCGTCTTGCCGCTTATTACACAACCTTGGTCTCCGGAAAAATCGAAAACGGCATCAACATCTCCCCATGTCCTCCAAAGACATAAATTGTATTTTTGTTTTGGCCAGAAAAAGAAACATGTGTTAAAGCTTATAATGTAACTGCCGATTACAGTGATGTAATCCTGCAGTGTCTTTATCGCGAACGCTAAAGCACTTGGAGCTGGTGATGAACGTCTAGGCTGCATACGATACGTCTGTGACATTCGACGTCTCGACCATATTTCACCACGCTAAGCACAGCGTTCCTAGCAATATACAGATACGCGCAGAGATTATAACACTCTGTATCTCTTTCGCCGTCTCACAAACGTGTACAGTCATTCTATCTCTCCTCGACCTCAACTCTCTTGTCTGAACAGCACAGCAGAGTCACACGTTCCTGTCAGAGTAAAATCCCTTCAAAGCTACTCCCTCTCCCTCACCCAGCTGCCTCCTCTAAGTCATTTTAAGTAGCTGACACTACACTCTAGAACGATCTTCCTCACTACATCAGAGAACTAATTAACGTTCCCAACTTCATACGGCAACTTAAGTCATATTTACTACAACAACAAATATATCTGCATTTGTGCAGACTGTGTTACAACTATGCATCTTTCTCTCCCAAGAGAGGTTTTTTTTCCTTTGTCAAAGCCCTAACCTGGCGCAGTCTGAATGTCTATCTCCCAATACTCGTTGTCATAAAATATCACTTTTGTACATCCATAAGAACGTTTTGTATCTTCGACTGTCACTACTCCAATCACTATTGCATAGTAGTAATATTGATAGCATTGCTAACGTTTGACATTAGTCAAAGCTAATATTGTAAATGACATTAGAAAAATTGAAGTGTTATTTCAAATAATTTTTATGTATTACTATGATTTCACTACTAAATCACATAAAATTATTGCTTTTTACGAAGCACGATGCGTAAAGTTCTTGTCCGATGCAAGAGAAGGAATTAAGATACTAGTCTGATCTAATTAAATAACTAAATGAACAATAAATAAATGGGTGACGCTCATCCATTACGCATCACAAGAATTGTAAAAGACTTCTGGCACTATTTTTCAACATATAAGATAGTTGGGGTCAAGTTCCTCGGAAACATCTCAAGAATGGTCAACAAAAATTGACTAACAAAGATAACCTTGAGCGCAAGTTCGCTAAAACGCAATGATGTTTACGTCATTCAACGTCCCACATATTGTGTATCATACAACCACAATATTGGCTGCTAAAGACAACTGGGTGCGGGAGTCGAGGTCTCCACTGGTGAGCACAGCATGAGGCTACGGAGCGTAGTTGAACTGCTTAGTCAAGGATTAACTCACAACAGTGCTACATTGACCAGTGGTAAAGCAAAGCTATGGCAACGTAAACAAAGCAAACATTACGTTATATCTACAAAAACAGTTGCCGATGTTTACATTTCCTCAGTTAGGAACCCAAGGAATTTCGAATAGTTAAAAAGAAGTGACATGAAATATTAGCATTCCTGCAATATAAGTCAGTGGAGTATGTGGTGTTATATACTCTCGACTGTGCGGAGAATGTACGTGAAGAGGACAATTATGACGACACGTGCTTCACAAGTGCAAGTGATGCTGAAACAGGTGTCGAACCATGTACTTCGTCATCCTTGTCGGACAGGGAGCCACAAGTTCCGTCTCCAGTGAAATGAAGTAAAATAGAATGGTTCTGCAACGAGGGGGTACTAAACCTAATTACGTAATGGAAGATCACCCGCAGCATAGTAAAAAAAAATATGAAAAGATATCAAGTAAGTCAGCAGCGATATGACCGTGTAGTGCTTAAGAAAAACGAAGGATATTGAAGGGAGGACAAGGCGCACTTGTTACAAAAACTGGTGTCTGCGCTTTTCAAGGTTGTTCGATACAGTTTACAGGATGTCCATGAGAGTGACTTACTACGTTATATACATCAAATTGCGCGCGGTAAAGGTTACAGTGATTTAAAGGGAAGCCGTGGTTTCTTGCATAACTTCAAAAAGTGCTACAGTATTTGAAGAAGTAAGATAACGAAATTTCAAACAAAGCACAGCAAACTGCGGAATTGGTCCAAGAATTTATAGATGAGACAAGCAATCTTATTCTATCGTTCAGTAAGGAATCTGTTTTCAATTTCGACTAATCGGGATTTGATGAGTAAATGTAAATAAAAGGAACCCTGGAAATTAGAGGTACCAAGGGAGTTGACTCAAGATCAATTAACATCAATGTCTTAACGCATTGGCATAGAATTATACTGAGTGTTAATCTGGGTGGTAAATTGACTGGAAAGTTATTTATTGTGCTGAGGGGAGTTGGAGGTCCTCTGCCCCCTACGATTCTTTCTTGTGTGCGTGATCTTTCAAGGGTAGTAATGAACAGTTACGTCGCAGAAAGCAAGAGTGGGATAATGGGCGGAAGAGAATTTGGCCAATATCTGGCGAAAATAACTTGCTTTTGCTTGATTCCTGGTCTGCGTATGAAAATCATACTATTTTAGAGAAAACTATCCCTCCTCAAAAGTGTGTGACAATGCATTTCACGTGACCTGGAACTACTGGACAAATTCAGTCTCTGGATGTTTGTTTTTTCCGTGACTATAAGGCATATCATTGCACTCCGTGCAGCTACGCCTTAAAGGATAGCCAGTTTCACGATAAACTATTCGATAGACTGCTTGGCCTTCAGCTGCATGCCACCAGATTCGATCAGCTTTCATTACCTCGTTACACCAGTATAGTTCTGTGGATACCTAGCTGAACATCCCTCACGGTTTGTGGCTCCCAAAGAGTTCACCTTTGATCTTGATGGTGCGAACCTTTGTGATCACTGTGTAGCGCTATTTTTCAATCGATGTTCATAGTGCTAGTTAAAGGTTTGTTTCAAACATTTCTTGAATGCCGACGTTGTGCATTTTGCGAAGTGCAAGTCATACATCCCATAGATCGTTGATCTCTGCATCTCCCTGACACTCATTTTCTGTCGCCCTTCTAATGCAATTGGTGAGTCATTAGCAGCTAATATTTTTCCTGTCATGGTGGTTGCAGTAGGTACTGGGAGATGAAAAACCTTGCACAGGATAGAGTAGCATGGAGAGCTGCATCAAACCAGTCTCTGGACTGAAGACCACAACAACGACATGGTGGTTAACACAACACTTTCAAATGAACCTTGCTAAAGACTCAGCTTGAGACCTCGCACTCAAGGGGTTCCTTGAAAGACAATAAATCACTTTATGATGACCAGCAACTCGTATGAAAAATAGTTTACAAACACCAAGAGAAATGAGGATTACAGAATGTGGTTTACAAGAAAACAGAGGCAGATATATTTCAGATGTTCCAGGAATCAGACGAAGCACCCAGAAACGAAAAGCTTTGAACGGGAGAAAAGGAAGATGCAGCTAGCACGAGAGTGAAGAGATATTGCCAGCAAAGACAAATGATATGAAAGGTGATTCAAGTTGCCCATGCAAGCTAAATGTGATTCTGCAAATATGCAAGGAAGATTACCTTATACTAATTATTTTCTCTGTCATTAGGAATGAAAAAAATTGTATTAAATCCATGCAAAGAAATGCATGCAACAGCAAAGTATGACGTAAAACATGGTATAAAAGAACAGTACATTCAGACTTTTAATGGAAAATATCAGTAATGTCCAGGAACAGTAAGAGAAATATGAACGGTTGATGAACGAAATAACAGATGGGAAGAAACGAAAAACATGAAAAGTTATAGGAAAGCGAGAACGGAGGTGGAGTCCAGACGAACATTATATTGACGATTAATTTTATGTCCATCAGTTACGACCAAAATTAGTACAAGAAGAAAAGTGTAAAAAGAAGATGTTTAATTCTTGTGCGATCTTTGGAGAACAATATAATTTTAAAGGAAGCTGAGGAACAACCTTACGTTTTCACACTCGTGTTCGCCTACCACACTAAGATTTCACTACAAAGCTGGGTCCAACATAGCTCACATAATTTGTCGTTCAGGTTTGTTGTCACATACAGCTTTCCTTTAAGTAAACTGTCTGGTAAATAAACATGGTTTCCTTTGGTTTTGAAATAAGACACTAGTGTTGCTTCACTTTACCCAGTAACAAGAAAAGCCACACCGAGTAATTTATACAGTGGAATCCCTCCATTCTTTTTTTTTTCAGTGACAAAAGTAGACGGAAGCTGTTGCTGGGAGAGCGAGGTCTTCCCTCCGCTCTGCGGTGGTCTCACATGCATATGCAGCGGCCAAAGCGCAATTAGGAGAAGAGACTGTGTGAGGCTAGCTCCCCAGAAGACGGAAGAAATTTCAAGAGGAGCAGCAGGGACACATTTTTACGGTCCTCGGCGGACTTGTGTCGGCCGTTCCACAACTAGGATAATACAATTACATTCCATTACAAAGAGTGGCGTGCCGTGGGCCGGCCGCAGCAATCTGCCGTCGCCGGCCCAAACAGTAATGAACGAGAATTACAACGCCAGCCGTCTGCCCGACACTCATTACACCTGGCCATTCTTTTGTTTCCGCCATCGCCCGAGGCCGCACTAATCTAGTTTCGTAAAATTATAACCAGCCTTCTGTGTTTTAATTAAAGTTAAAAATTAGAAAGATTTAGGATTAATTCGGTGTTCACCCAGTGCTCACCGTCAATTTCCGTGGAATTCCTGCGCAGGGCATTACTTATCGTGCAGACCAAAAGAAATTTTAAAATGTCTTATGGAGGCTGATCGAGTGGAGCGCATAAGACTCAAAATGTTACAACGCTGGTATATTAAATTTTGTGAATCTCATACCCGACTCGCATTGTATTGAGTTGCAAGAAAAGTAGTGTATAATTCATGCTGGTGAAAAATTTAGATTAGAAATAATCTGCAGTCTTGATAACAAAGCTGGGGAGTTCGGTATCCCGCAACTACGTATTGGTGCATATGACATAAAACATTCTCTTAATTTTTTCCACAATGGTGGGAAATTATTTATTGTAAATACAAGTTGACTACACTCATTCAGTTTGAGGGGCCAGAGACAGGTGAGACAAAATGGACGGTAAGATCTATTTCACTGTAAAACACCAAAATGAAAATTCAATAAGTTTCGAAAACGAGCAGGGAAAATCTCAGCATCAGAATACAAGTTTTGACTGTCTGGGTGGAAAGAAGAAATCTGGCACTGATTGGAATCTATGCACCTGAAGAGGGAAAAATTGCCGAGTCATCAGATTTTTACAAGTTCTTCCAAGACATACTAGATAAATATAACAATAAACACCAAAAAATACTTCTGGAGTTCTAAATGCTTGAGTGGGACATATTTCCACCTCAGGAGTAGTGGGTACAGTGGGGAAGAAAACTATAAACGATAACGGAGAGTTGCAAGGGGATTTAGAAGTTCTTTACAAGTTATAAATGAAAAAATAAATTTTCTTAAAAAAAGGAAAACTTTAGTAAGAGTCACCGGAATTTTTAGATGATACGATAATTATATAGTAATATTCCAAATCGACATGTTCAAGGAAAGAAACGGGCACAGAAATTTACGTAAAGAACGAACCAGTGATTAAGTTTATGTAGTATATTTCCTTAATCTGCTTAACGAAGATTCTGACAGGGACCTGTATCAATACACCTGCAGCGTACGTTATCAGTAAAAGTTCTGATTTAGCATCGATGGTACTATCTAAGAAAAGCAATAACAAAGGCTGTTGATGATTTACTGAATAAGATGACTAAGATACGGTGAAAAGAGGGCCTTAAAGTCTAGACACCAGATGCTTAAGCGACAATAAAGCACCAACGTAAAGCTTTTCTGGGGTGCGTTAACAACCTGGCAAAATAAAATCATCATATCTACAAATAGGACAGAAAGATTGCCCGTACGGTGGTAAAAGAAGCCCACAAAGAATCTTGAGCGCCGCTTATAAGTATAATCAAAGATGAAGACAGCGGCAGAAACGAGTAACCCGCAAGACGACAAAGCAGACAGAGAAACAGTAGAGATAAATAACAGGACAGCAGCAATGTGTCGAACACTAAAATTCTCCTCTGTATTCAGATGGGAAGAAAGAAAACGAGCCAAAGGAAAATAGACTCGTGAAGCGCAGGATATTTAGGCATAGAAGAGGTGACGAAGGCTCTAAGGCCTTGAGGAAGAAGAAAGTTACATTCATGGAAGGATCAACAGTGAACTTCTAAAATACTGTGGAATTTATTTCTATCTGAGACTGATAAATGTATTTAATACGCGTTGAAAAATGTTGCAAACCAAGAACATGGTAGCAAGCAGGATGTATCGCTGTTTAAAGTAGGAGTTAGAATTAATTGTCAGAATTATATAGGGATAAGTTTATTGGACGCAGCGTACAAGATTTACGCTAGGATCCTAAATGAATGGCAGGATTCTTATTAAATTTTAAAGACCCCTGAAGCGATGTAGATGACGATGAGCCAACTAATTTAGTATGAAATACATGGGGCCACGAAAGTCGGAAAATACCCCAAAAGTGGAGATCAAACATAGAATACATGACGCCATCAGATGGCGTAACTCGCCGCATGTGCAGCGGTCGGGCTTGTCGATCCTACCCTTGATGGTAGGGGGCAGTACTGTACATTGCTCTAATAGGGAACTCTGCTTTCGCTCTTGCGTTATCCGATATGATACGGTAGTGCTCACGGTAGTGGTAGTATAAGATAACGATGAATTAGTTTACATTTACGAAAACAGAGTAGACTAGGGGAGAGATGCGTAAAACTGTCCTCAACCAGCTACAGTAGGATCGACAGGCCTAACCGCTGCATGTGTGGCGACTCGAGTCATCTTGGAACAGCATGCTTTCAGCATTTGTCATCCTATTTAGGTGTTTTTCCCGACATTTGTGGTCCCATGTGTCTCATGTTAAATTACTCGTCTCACCGTCATCCACGTCGCTTCGAAGGTCTCTAAACGTGAATAAGAATCGCCCTATACATACGATTTACTGCTTGCATGGAAAAGCACGTTTCATACTGTTACTAAAATTATCTGAAAGGCTACTCTGAACTGGGTATTATGTTCAAACGCTGTCACATTTTTAAGGAAGGACTGACTAGAAAAAAGGAATTTACCTACCAAGCAAAATAGCCGGACATTACTAACTGACAACATGCACGGATAAAACTAACAAAATGAGTTTTACAGAATGGGATCCAAGAAGAACAAAAACAGTGGTGAACAATACAGTAGCAGAACAGGTTAGCCATGTAGAATCAGACATAGACCAGGAAGTAGCAAAACCTGGAAACATGTGTGGAACAATAAACAGATATTTTTTTTACTATAAAAATACAGCGACCAGCCACATTTTTTTTAATGCGTTTTATTTATGACAATATGCATTCCGGGTTTCTTCAGCTGGCAAATTACATATGTCTTCAGTTTCAACAGTGGTAAAATATCGACAGCAGTTTGTATGCTGCAACTGTCGATATTTTACCACAGTAGAAACTGAAGATACATGTAATTTGCCAGCTGAAGATGGGTGCAAACCCGAAATGCATATTGGTGTAAATAAAACGCATTAAAAAAAGTGGCTGATCGCTGTATTTTTATAGTAAAAATATCATTATCCACGGCCACGGAGCTCAACAGTCCAAATAAAAATGGACAAATTGTTAATAAACAGATACCTTAGAAAAAATTACAAAAATTAACATTCATGAAGTTTCACAAAGAATGGCCGTCACCATACTACTCTACGGAAATGAGTCATAGGCCATTTACGAAGGAAAACGAATTAAGGACCACAAAGCGTTCATGAGATTCCTTAGGGGTGTGAAAGGCTGTAGTAGAGTAAACAGATTAAGAAATAAAAACCTTAGGCAGGAATTAAACGTGCTAAACGTAAGGAAAAAACTGAAATTAACAGAAGAAGACAGAGTTCACGTCTCGACATAATACACAATGGCACACAACTTTACAAAATCACAAATGATAATCCGGTAGGCCAATGAAGTCTCGTATGGCCAAGGGAAAGATGGGCATCATAACAGGCAAAGGAATTACACATGAAGTACGGTAGGAGAATACGTATCACAGTAAAATTTGAGGGCTTCAGGAAAGAAACTACCGTAGATGTTGATACAGTTCTCGACATATTTTCCGAGACAACATAAAATGACAAATTTCGGAGTGATGATTCACAAATGACATACCCTGTCACTTGATGAGGAAGAACCACATTAACTGAACAAATGTGCGTTAATGGATAACCTCTGGAATGACAGAGTAAGATAATGAACACTTCAGCTGTTTTTATTGGTTCATTCGCCACCGGTTGCTGGCTATTAGAAGCCCATCCTCAACTGTACAAGAACCGTGAGGCGCGAGGCCAACGCACACGGAACACCAAGCTGCTGGCAGGTGACAGGGGCTCGTATAGCCGAGATGGAGATATTTCATACCTCGGCTTTACGTGCGGCTGTCACCGGTCCGCAGGCTAGTATTCGATGTGCGGTGGCCACCCGCCTCACGATTCTGCCACAGCTGAGGATAGGCTTCTAATAGCCCGAAATCTGTCGTGATTGAACCAATAAAAATACTTGCAACTGAAGCGGTTTGTTATCTGATTTTACCATGATGCTCAGTTGCAGATGTCCTTTTAATCAAATCTGGAAAGGCTTTGCGAAAGAAAAGTATAAAATTAACAATATCTGTATAGCCAACATTAATACAACTACTCCCCAGCAAGCCCAACAACGTACAGTAGTACGTTTCACGGAAACAGCATCATACAAAAATGCAAATTTATTTCGTATTATCAAACTGCCAATAAATTCATCCAGAAACAACAACCTACAGAATAAATGCATGCATAATATGAATAAAGAGTGTCTATTATAGGATACATTAACCAGGAATTTACAATCGTAGCCGTTTTTCTTGATCCTGTTCCTGCAGATTATAAACGGGAAGAAATTTTAGTACCGGGTACAGAGAACATGTAGGAGGAATTAGATAAAAAGTCGAAACAGGCAGCTCAAGAAGAAAACGGACAGTCCGCATTTGCTTGTAACTTAGCTGAAAGTGAACAAATATCCACCGATATTCAAAAGAAAATTACTGATGTTATTTTAATCCCCTCATGTCTCATCAAACTTATATTGGCACTTAATATCAATACCTCTGTGTGTTAAGAAACACACTAACGTACACATTGTCCACTGCAACGAAAAACGTTATTCCTCTGAGCTAAGATCCTTTGTACATAAAAGACAATCTACAGATAACTTCATCATAGTTGTTAAAATATTTTTAGCATCCCCTGTAAGAAAATTCTGTAAACAATAACATGTTTAAGTCACTAATAGAACAATAACCATTACATATTAGTATTTCTTGCATAGGTTATCAGGAAGCTGTAAATTTTATGTTTGTTCTAAAATAATGTGAATCTGGAGTTGTTGAATGTCAAACACTAACGCATTTCTTAGATAAGTTTTGAGTATGTTGATCATCTAAAAATCAATTATAGTTTCTGGTTACTATGAGATACTAAGTGCTGTTTTCTGTTTTTCTTTTTTGTAACTTCAGATGCATGAGAAGAACATACTGCTTCTGCAATGTAATCTGCTATTATTACTGTAGCCACTTTGACAAAAAGGTGGAAGATGCTAGTATGAAAAGCAGATTGCCCCTGCTGCTTTTTACAGCAGTTTTCAATGTTTTCCCTCCTCAGATATGTTTAAATATTTATGAAACTGGCAGAGGTCAACGAGATAAAAGAAAACCAAAATAATGGCTTGTTGCTGTTAGTCCTTTTTCAATAAAATATTCTACAAGTGTATCTACTACTTACGAGGAGAACACCCCGGACACAGCGCACCTATTCAACTCGTATTTGGTAGGTCGCTTAGCTACAACCTGAAATAAAAAATTCTAAGATATTTTGACCCAAGACCCCCCCCCCACCACCACTTCCCTTTTATACACGAAGTGTATTCGCAATTGTGAATACGAGCACCCATAAACTGTATAAGGGAATGACGGCAACGAAAATTTGTACCGGACTAAGACTCGTACCGTGATTTCCCGCTTGACACGAGCGGTTTTCCTTAACTGCTTTGGCTATCTGTGCAAGACTCATGGCCAGATCCAAAGTGCGTCACAACTTGCACTCGTACTCACATTATGTAATTTCCGTACTTACGCTTTAGGCTGAACACAAGCGACCTGCCAAATGTGAGCCGAATTGTGAGGCCTTCCCCTTATTAGAGCTGCTTCTGTTAGCTTCCATTCTTCTCTCCGTTAGATTGTTTGAGATACAAAATTGAACTCACAGTAACACGAAGGAATTTAGTAACACATGACATTGGATCTGAAGAGCTGCAAATTAATTTTTTCATATAAAATAAACAAGAATCATCTTGGGAAAGCTACCACATCAGCGACCGTAAATGTGACTGTAATTTATTCCAGTGGACATACGTAAACAACATAATTACATGCTCAAGTTTAAGTCAAGAAAATGGTTAGGATGTTCCAGATCTGCTACTTGCCTTTTAACGCACTTATTTCTGATAGTCCCTCATTGTGACTTCATACCATCCTAGAAAAAAGTCTTAAGAAATCCTTTTCCCATGAAGGGCATTTATGAAGCACCTTCGGACTACCGACCCACATTTTTTCATCGAACATTACCCAAAGCTTCAGAATACTGAGTTCATGGCCTACTTCTTACCTATATAATCACAAACAAATTTACAAACGAATATAGTCTCTCGAAAGTTCGTAGGACTTGGATTTTTCTAAACAAAAAGTTATTAAATATGACTTAAAAGAGACTTATTCGCGAAATACATGTAGGACGCAGTGATTTCGCTCGCGCCTCAAATACCGAGGACAGACTCTGATATATGAATCGAATAGGTCACTATAAAAGGATGCAGCATCATGGATTTCAAAAGGGACTGTAGATAGTCCTTTACGCTTCTTTTTTTAGCTTAATCAAAAAACAACAGTTCTGTCAAACCACAGATATCATTAGTACACTAACAACTTCTATTTACATTCAAGAGAAGGTCAATTTAATTTAACAACAGTTATCTAGCTTGGAAACACTACCCTAGAAGCTTCGTCTCAGTGGCCACAGTATTCATGTTTGGAACTTAGTCAAAATATAGCTATTGGTGAATAACACAACCAGCAGCAATCACGTTTAAAATGCTTTATTTCAAATGACATAACCGATTTTTGGGTATCTTAGACATTTTTCTGAAGACGCAGCATGTCGTCCACTCCTAAATGGTTCAAATGGCTCTGAGCACTATGCGACTTAACATCTGAGGTCATCAGTCCCCTAGAACTTAGAAATACTTAAACCTAACTAACTTAAGGACATCACACACATCCATGCCCGAGGCAGGATTCGAACCTGCGACCGTAGCGGTCGGGTGGTTCCAGACTGAAGAGCCTAGAACCACTCTTCCACAGCGGCCGGCTCGTCCACTCCTACACCGCACAAGAGTATCCTAGTATTTAGCGTCATCTTATAGGTTTTTGCACAGTAAAAACATGCTAATCTACCTTTATTTGTGTATATATCAGGATAAACAATTGTTTACAGTTACGTATGTTCCAGCTTACAGCATACGGCATGTCTTGCTGTGGTCCTTAAACTTTACCAGGACAATATATAAGCCGTTTCAGGGAAAACAGAACACATATTCTGAAAAATTAATGTGGTGCACGAACACCGCCTAGTATCTTTCATATCAGTTATGCCACGTAGGGCTTCACAAACGTGCTTTACATTGGATGTTTTCCATTATAGTAAAAAGAGCTTCCACTAAGCTATCATTCATTTTTAAACTAAGGAAAGAAAATGTAGGGGATGGGAAACATGATAACAAAAACAAAAATGCTTTTACTCTAAGAATGGACTTATTGTTTAAGGACTGTAGTACAAATCGTTTTTAGGAGGGCTTCCTTTTAACAACTTGGAACGCAAATTTTTAGTAAAACATTACGAAACCATTAGACTGCATACTGTAAACATGATATACGTGTACACACACACACACACACACACACACACATACACATATACATATATATATATATATATATATTCAATGTTCTGCTAAACTTACGGGTGACCTAGGTAAAGTAACGTAGCAAATAAACTACTCGATGGTAATGAATGAAAGGGCGGGAGCACGTTACCAGAGGCCTCCCAGTTGTGCACGGAAAACTGGACACAATATGGTATAAGGTCAGAGCTAGTATGTCGCCAAATAGGACTAGCACCGCGTCACGAGGCCATTGAAGGACCGAGAAAAAACGGTGTGTGTCAATGAGCAAGCAGTTACAGTGCACTGTAGTGGTGTTCCTCATTACAACGTCGCTCGGAGACAAAAATTTGGATGACTTCACACGAGAATCACCAGGAAAATGGAAGAACGGCGAAAGGAACCATAGACACTGCTGCCTGATGGAGAGGAGGTGGTCAGCCACGGTCCGACATAGCAGCAGATGACCGTTACTTTCCGTTACAGGCAAGAAGGGACGCAAGTGAAATAACGGGTGTAACTGCAGCCACACAGGGCTATAAGGCACACAATCTCACCCTCTACTGTGGCATGGCGGTTGCACGTTGGTGGTCTCTTTGCCCGACGACCATTACGCTGCATTCCGTTTACACCCGCACGTCGGCAGTGCCGTTCACAACCAAATATTGTGCCAATGCAGCTAATGTGACCATTATACTCATGCTGTCAATACCGTCTTATTGATCTTCTCGTTCACCCTTGATTCATCTCTGATGAGTGACTTAGTATGCTGCTCAATTACCACTTTTCTTCCTATGATTTTATTTAGCTTTTTTAAAGTGCTATTTCAGCTACTTTACTGACTTCTCCTGCAAAGTACGAAAGTTATATGTAGCAATATTCGTATTTCACATTAAAGTTATGCACAGAATAGTTCTTTTATTTAATAGATTATCTCGTCACATCACATCACTCTTATCCCTTTACCTTGTTCGGTTCTAGCAGCACATCCACTTCTTGGAGTTTCGTCAGTTTAATTGTCTGCATATTAATTATCCTGTTATCCATCGTTACCATCGTACCTAAAAATCTTATCTTTCAGAATACATCTCGTTATCTATTATTTAGGTATGGGTTTTCTGCAGTAGCTCAGACGTCCGTCCTGAAAACAACACAGTAAAACACATAAAAAATTTACGGATCCTACTGTCACCGTATCTTCACATAAAAGTTTATGTGTCCTCTTAATCATAAACCCAATACCCTATGACGCAGTGCTGCCTCACAGATGGCTTACTCACACATATGCCCATCATCTCTTTGCTACCTCGCAACTGACTCAGTCAACAGCTCATTACTACCTCGCAACGGCTCAGTTACTCTCTAGTCTCCAAGACTTCTGTTACAATGCCACCTCACAACTGACTTGCTAAAAATCATCATTATTACGATATGCGTACCATTCTCGGTGTTCAACTCCGTATAGTGGTTTATTCGATGTTTCTTCTTTTGGCATATCCTATACAATACATCTAATAATGACTGGAACTATCCCATATGTAAAAGTACTAAGTACGGTCTTACGACTCCTTTTAGCATTTGACACACTACCTCCCATTCACAAATACACACGTTCTTCTAAGGGACACACGATACAATGTAGCGTTCTTGTTTTTTGTTACGGATTGTCTTACTTCTTTAATATTTTGATGTGAGAAATTTTCCGCCATCCCTTTGACTTACAACATTGCAACGTCTCCAGTAGCACAACATTGTCCTGTATTATTCTTCGCATATGTGGTCTACAAAACATATAAAAGAACTTGCTGCATATGTGTTCACTTTATCTGCATCTTCTCGTTCATTCAGTAACAACTTATCTCTCATGGCGAACTTAATTTTTCGTACTGCTCCCTTCTGATTTTGAAAAACTTACGTTTGTTCACACATACACTCTCATTAATATTCCGCATAATACACGGACAACCTAATCTACAACAAAATTTTCTAGATAACATAATAATATCTTCTAGTCTATCTAATACTTCTTTAAATTTCCAATACATGGTACCTTTCTTCACTGACATTCCTTCGAACAGGTTACCTCATGATTTGTCCTCGCTGCCGCTATCCATTCCTTCCTCTTCCTCTCTCTATGATTCCATCACTAGAACAGCTGAAGTTCCTTTCCTCACAGTATGATCTTCTCTTTGGTCCTTCATCACACACTCATTAATTGACTTGCTCTCATATTCACACATCTCTTCATTTTCCTCAGGTGCCTTCAATAGCATGTCAACAAACTCCCTCAAATTGTAAGTATTAAATACAAGACCTCTCTCTTCTAATACACTACAACCCATGTCTCATCGTTCTCAGAATTGTTGGTTTACAGGCTTTTACGCTCTTCGTCAGTATTACATTCCACTTCATTGTCTGTCATACTTCCCTCTGTGAGTGACTTAGGAATCACATCCGTCATGAAGTTACATGTTTACACAACTCTCTTCTTCATGACTGGCCTCCTAGCCATTCATGTCTCTTGTCTGTTCCGGCTCACCTCCTAATGACATCTCCTCCCTATCATCCGTGAAAACATGTCCTAATGTGTCAAACCTTCCTTATGCTGTTTCTTCCGCACTGTCTCTGTTATTTTACTTAATTTCCACATTGTTTAGATGCAACAGAACAAATATTTCCTTCATGTGCGAAACAGATAGGGAATATTTTAAAAAGTCGAATCCTAATGTCACTTTTACTGATAGATTGTGCGTTATTGGAATGTTTGCACTGAGAAGACGTGCTTGGCACGTGAAGTGCGCTGTTGTTTGTTCTTTAATGTCCACACTCTTGCCGTTCAATGTGAAGTGTAATTTCGTCACTCTCTGTCGCAGTTTTCTTACACTTCCTTATCTACCACTGACATTTGAGTCCCAGAGACCAGTTCACAAGGTAAAATGTTATTGTTCATGTTTACATCAATAACTGGGTATCCAGTATCATCTGTCCTACTGCCGAATTTCTTAGTTAATCATAGCAACATATTCTACATCTGGTCACAAATTACAAACTACATTCCTGGTAGATATACATATTCTAATGGTGAAGTCGGAGCATCAGGCACCAATCAGTTTTTCTAATCACATCCGTCCTTTGCTCCTCATTCTGCTGGTTACTCCTAGGATTGGGCTTGTGGCCTCTACTATTTCAGCTCTCTATTTATAATGGTCTTCTCTTGTCAAATTATTTCGTCGTTCATCTGGCCTATATTTTGGCCCCCATTGTCCATTTTCATTTTGGCACTACCACCAGTCTTTGGGGTAGATGCCCTGTTTTCCAGTTTTAACTTCCTTGTTCAAGTCATCTCAGTTGAAAGTGAGTCTGTAAAAAGTGCACGGTTTCTTTTCTCCTTCACCAGAATCATACCAAGCTCCTGAATAAGTGCTTGAATGGTATCATGTCGTGCATATTTCTGTCTACTACAGCAGTACCTCTTTGTAGATGATAAGGCAACTTTGGCAAGCGGATCCGTATCAACTTTTCCAACTCATAAGTTGCGTTTAAGAATTGGTTGCTGTAAACGATTACTTTTAAACATTGTATTACATCTTGCCATCTGGCATCTACGTATCTCTCTATCACGGGAATTCTTAACTTCACTTGATCTTATTTAGCCTTCGACCAGTAATCGTTCGAGAAAACCTACTTAAAATCTTCATACTTCTACAAACAAAATGTATCCTTAATGCATGCCATCACGACGTTGGTAGTGCCTCCCGAAAATTGCTATATCCGGTTTTGACTCGAAAACTATTTGACGGATCCTGAAACAACGAGCACTTTTGTACTAAAACCAAATGTTTTTCGATTTGATCCTCATCAAAGTCTTCGTGTAGCCTTCCTACTGTTCCAGCTGAATCTGTTGGTGGAAATCAAAACAACAACAACAAAAAAAGCCCGTCTTTTAGGTCTCCGTAGCTCTTCCTCTTCTCGACGTTTCTCTGCTGTGCTCATGTTCACACCGTTGCCTTCACCAAAACTTCATGAGTTGTTGCCCTTATCCCTTTCCTTCTGAAGTGCAATCAATGTTTCCTGGTTCCGCCTATTATGTGGATCTGTGTTTCTTTGCATTTTTGTAAGTCCCTGATCGAATCATGGCTTCGTAAATTCACTGGGATAGTTCTATAGTTGCCTGCCTCGTTCATTTACTTAACTTGTTGCTTCTTTCTCTGACTTGACTCTTTGTTTCACGACATTCCCTACCTCTGTGACTTCATGCACTGTCTATTTCAGTACTCTATAGATTAAAATCAACATTGTTTCTTACTTCGACTGTATTTTGTTTAGTGTTTCGCATCAGTGTCCATAATTTATTATCAAAATCATATGCATGTCCTTCAGCTTTCTGTTTTAACAGATCCTGCGTCTGTTTCACATGATCTTCGATATTATTGTCCAATTTTTTACACTACTCGATGTTCTCTTTCCTCTGTTTCTCAATCCTCTTGTCCCTTTTTTCGAACTGTTGTACCAAAAAGGCTAGCAAGTCAAATGCTGCTGGAGCTTGAGAACTGGATTCGTAATTTACAACACACTGAGACACCTCCTCGTGACCGTTGTCTTCGGATGATTGGGACACCAGTGAACTTATCACAGTAGCCTAAGGTATATTCGGTATTCTGCATATAAATCTGATAGTCTTACTCTACACTATGAGGTTTCTCTACGTGGTTCATCAAAATCAACCTGTCGAGTATTTTCCTGTTGAATTTCTATCTTTAATTCGTTGACTACTCTTTCGAAAGTACCGACAATTTTCTTCCTTTCTGCCTCATCCTTGCCAGACTTCACGCTCACACATGTATTAATTTTGGCACATCCACAATCAAACCCTCCAAAATACAGATTACAGATATATAATACCCAGCCAAAGAACCCACGAAGGTCGGAGACGAGATACTGGCAGAAGTGAAGCTTTGAGGACCGGGCGTGAGTCGTGTTTGGTAGCTCAGATGGTAGAGCACTTGCCCGCGAAAGGCAAAGGTCCCGAGTTCGAGTCTCGGTCGGGCACACAGTTTTAATCTGCCAGGAAGTTTCATATCAGCGCACACTCCGCTGCAGAGTGAAAATCTCACTCTGAACCCACGAAGACTTTTAAATCTCGACAACCACAGACTGCTACAAAAAACGTCGTATTGCAGAAGAAAATACATGAGTTAATTACGCACCAGTAAGTTAATCATATTTTATATTCGTTTGATCAATGGTTATTAATGTTGCAGTTGCCATTCTTTCTTCGTTATGCTGGCAGATACAGAAAAAGGCAAAAATTTAACTGAAATTTCTTGAAGTTCTTTCCTCAGTTCAGTCAGTCCTTGCACAATTCTCTCAGCAATTTTCAATCTCCTTAATGTTATACTTTTCTGCAATGTTTCACATTTTAATATGTTGTTCACAATCTATGCTCAGAATCCACATGTACCCCTGTAAATGTTTTGCTGTTTAAAGTGTGATTTCTGAAATTATGTTATCTTTATATAGAAGGGTGTTCAATAAGTAATTCTACAGATATTTTCTCAAAACAATTTGGATTCAACCTGGATTCCAATACACCACATCACTCCCAACTCCTCTGGCTATAATCTCTATTCCTCAACATAATCTCCTTTCAATATGACAGGTTTACGCTACTTACTTGGAGGGCCTGTATATCACCATGGTACCGCTCTACTGGTCGACGTCGGTGACAACTTCTTGCTGCATCAATAACCTCATCACCCATGTACTGCTTATCACCTACTGCATTGTTTATTGGGCCAAACAGATGAGAGTCGGAAGCTGTGAGATAAGGAACAAAGTCCACAGAATTTTTTTTTGAAGTTCTCTCACTTGCGTGAAGTCTTGCGTTGTCACGGGAAAGGAGAAGTTCGTTTGCAATTTTGTGGTGACGAACACTCTGAAGCCATTTTTTCAATTTTCTGGGGGTAGCACAATACACTGCACAGTTGATCGTGGCACCACGACAGAGGACAGTTTGTCTTGTTTTTTCTACCGCCACGCTTCATTAAATCCCATCATACGAGTAGATCTGTCTGGTTCTCTTTTTACGTCGTTAGATTATGCAATGTAGCTTTAGACGCTCTGTGCCATAGAATGTCAGTTTTGACGACGATCTCCTAAGTATTCCTTGTTGCATATCCGATTGAGGGACTATTTTACCTCTGAAATATTTTACCCAAGAGGACGACACCATAAGTAAAGCATATAGCAGAGCTTCATGACGTCGGAAATATCATGGCTGTAGTTTCTGTCCGCTGTTCGCAATAGCAAAAGAGCAGACACGCCTTGGCTACGTTACACTGAGATTTCAATCAACTATTCGCATTGTTTATCATGTAACTACTGCCAAGGCTACTATACCCTCCTCACGAACCATTACTTAGTCTGGCCTCTCCACAGTAGCCCCTCTGATATGGTTGCCACTCTGGCATGTGGTATGGCTATCTGATTATAGAGTCATGCGAATTACTCCTCCGCAGGTTCAAATGGCTCTGAGCACTATGGGACTTAACATCTGAGCTCATCAGTCACCTAAAACTTAGAACTACTTAAACCTAACTAAACTAAGGACATCACACACATCCATGCCCGAGGTAGGATTCGAACCTGCGAACGTAGCAGTCACGTGGTTCCGGACTGAAGTGCCTAGAACCGCTCGTCCACAGCGGCCGGCGCCCTTCGCAGGACGTCCATGTTTGTGGCGAAGTATAACACACTACACAACGAAAAATAATGCCTGCACTCCTAACAGTCATAATCACTGTCATTACTACCCTGTCGTTGTGTCGAAATACTGTCTGTTCCGTCAATTTTAACGTGGCTACAACAATACTGATATTCATAATATCACAATCGCTCTGAATACTACTTTTATTATCAGATTGTAACTCTAACTACTGCCGCAAATGCAGTTTAATAAATTAAAAGAATTTATAGATATTTAGAACCACAATACATAAATTTTGTCATCTAATAATCTGACATGTATATTTTTCGGTGCTAAGTAAAACAGACTGTCATGAATCTCATCTAGCCAGGCTCAATAAACCAATCTATAAATGTTGTAAAAACGGATGTATGTTTCACACATCCTCATAAACCACTGGATTGATTTGAACCAAGCTTCGTACATATATACCATACGGACAGGCAGCAATCGCTGTGGGGGTCAGAGTCACCTATCTAACAGAGGGGTGAGTCAGCAGATGAAAAAGTGGCGTATCCCACGATGCGAGAATTCTCAAGCTTTCTTCATTCATTATTTGAGAATGAAAGCACTTACCAACTTTAAGTTAACTTTACACATAATTTCAAACCTTTATGAAATTTTTTCTCACTGATAACCCCTACACTATAATGAAAAGGAAAAGTTTCTCACTTTTCTTTTGCGATGTTCATACTATAAAACTACCACATGAGGCATGACGTTATAATTTAGTAGTCCTTTACTATTAGCTATATTCGCGACGCACATTTTGCACAGAGTTTGATATTATATCACTGAACGTATCAGCCAAATTATATTATTGTACGACATTTAGCTCAGGAGATGCGACGTCATAAACAATGAGATGCGTTAAAAATTGCTGCATTGTGCACTACGTTTAAATTTACGTCTTCTTTGCTACTGCTTCTGTTCGCAACACATTTTGCTAACAGTGTCCCTATATGTCGCTGAATGTACCTAAACAAATATATTATTGTACAGCTGATAGTTCAATAGATATGACGTCATAAAATACGAGATACGAGAAAAAATGCCACGTCGTGCATGAAGTTTTGAAACATTTATTCCTTAGTACTAAGACAAACCTACAGCCGAGTTAAATTAAAGAAATTCCTGACACTTGGCAGCACATTTGACAGCTTTGATCTGCGAAGCGCAAACGGCTGTAAGTGTTGCAGTAGAGACGTTTATAAAATCGTGTTGTAGTCACTCAAAGCTGCTGCGCCTAGCGTACAGAAACTGTCCGGGATCATGTAAGTAAATTTCGATACAATACTTGTCCATTTGTACTTTATACACATTTCTGTGTATGGCTGTTTCATAGTTTTAAAAGTATTTCACGAATACAGGAAAATGAATTTTTTTTCGATACGTCACTACAAACACAATTCACTTTTTTGCTTTCTGTTCTAACAGAAAATTGGCAAAATGAATACTCAGGCAATGCCGGGTTTGTCAGCTAGTAAATAAATAATCAACTAAGCCACTGTTCCATATCAAAATGGTCCATTAGGCACGAGAGGTTTCTTTCTTTCTAGTATAGATAACTTTGTTTCACTGTATACATCGACAAATGTTTCAGTTTTCGTATCCTTGATAGAG
The DNA here is from genome assembly GCF_023864275.1 of Schistocerca cancellata. Classification (NCBI taxonomy): domain Eukaryota; kingdom Metazoa; phylum Arthropoda; class Insecta; order Orthoptera; family Acrididae; genus Schistocerca; species Schistocerca cancellata. The sequence continues at coordinate 388,807,598 of NC_064629.1, read as the reverse complement.
AACGACGATTGTTATACATCTATGCAACAATTCTTTTCTTGATATATGTGTCTGATTATAACAAATAACCACTTCTTTCTAACTTACCCTAGATTTTTATCGAAATAATAACTAACTAAAGTTATATTACAGTGAGCCACATGGAAGTATTAATAATCAGATAGCAAAGAGAAATCCGACTCGTCTAAACTGGTGTGCTAAGGACGCATTTTCAAAAAGTTCGCTACTCCTTGGAGGTCGTACTTGGGAAGGGCTGACTGCACTGATGGGTGGCGGCGCTGTTTGAGTCTCTCAGTGCAGATCTCAACCACAAATGAAATATAAATACACTTGAATACTCCAATTAAGAATCTATCGCTTCCACTCCACCGAAATATTGCTATATAGGGGTTATGCGACTGGACATCGACATGTTTAAAACATTTCGTCAATAATGAACGTTATGTAGTGCTTTACATCACACTGATTACTTTCTCATTTTTCTTACAAATCTTATGTTGTAATTATTACTGAATACGTTAGCTGCTAAAATGCCAAGTAAGCAGATGAAATATTTTGATCTTTGGTTTGTATATGGCTTTCTCCTTGATGCAAAACACAGCAAATACTTACGTTATCGATCAGTTGTAAATCAGAAACCAAACAAAATCTGAATATGTACCACTTTACTGAAAAGGCAACACTACCGGTTTCGAATTTACAAAAACGCCATCAAACGGTTTGCAGGAATTTATCAAAACACGTAGTAAATTCCTTTGATGGCGTGCTGTCCTAGGATAAACAGGAATGACAGTGCTGAGTACGGTACAAGCTATTGTTAGAATCCAACTTACATAAAATGATCTCCTTTAATATTTCCATTACGCAACCATCATTTTCACACTTTGGACACTGTGAGGTTCGGTAAAAACAGGCGAGCAACCTGATGATGACTCTGTAAATTACAGACTGGTAACGAGGTTTTTCCATAAAGTGAACCAACATAAAATAATGGCTGATTTTTGCAAAACCTTGTAAACATCCTACATCATTCAACAACCACTTTTATAAATAATAATATTATTTGACAAAATTTTTTGTTTCTAATTCAGAAAATTTCTCTGCAGTTTTCATCGTCTTTTATTTTCTAAGAACTTATAAATTAATAGAGGATATTTGGGGTGTAAGTGCAAATACTTTTATTGGTGATAGAGGGTAGTGAACATAAAATTAGTAAACAACATTACATTAGTATTTACATAACATTAGTATTTACAATATAACATTATTACAACATAACATTAGTATTTTTTTTCACCTAAGGCTAATCATTACAGCTATTAGGAGCAGAAGATTTTTAGATTAGTTAGTACCTCAAAGTATATTTGACAACATCAAGCCATTGATGCTTATTTTCCCATGAGCAGCAGGTTAAGTGATGAAGTGTGGACGTGTGGACACAAAATGTTTAGCGTATACTAACGGAGGTAGTAAATTTAGTGTTGCAGTTAATACCGTGCAGAAAATATCAGGTAGTAAACTATATGGCTTGATTTCGGGAAGACTATCAGATGCACAAAAAAAAAAAAAAAACACTAACACCCTGACGTGGGTAGACACGTAATAACACATTTTGCCGGATTTTGTAATTATGTTGTGATTGTCTCTGCAGTACAGTTGATTTCATAACAACGTTTTTAAATGAAGTCTATTTTTTGTGCATATGTTGTTCACATTTGCTTCAAATATTTGTAACAGGGAATATGCAAGTTTGGTGGAAAATGATTTGACTTTTTACAGCATATCAACTTCCGATGGAGAAAGGCGTATCAGAGGCTCACAGGGAGACTGCTTAGCATTTTTGTGCGCCAATCGCTGCAGGTATCTAATTCGTTTCGATACTAGGAAAACTACAGTGATAAGCAGAGCTGTCGCAATCAGTGCCTACAGTGAGGCAGGATGTCACCTGGCGCCATTGCGGGAACGTGACACGCAAGTGAGACTGTATAAAAGCTGTACAGGTGGTTGCCGAATAATTCTAGCGACGATACGGGCAGAAAAGGGAGAAAGCCACTAGCAGAAGCAACCTGGAAAAAGGAGAGGAATTTAGCAAGAGAAACGACGATGCTGCTCGACTATTGGCATGTTACTGTCGAGAGTGCATGTGGAAAGTGAGTGAAGGACGATGAGACCACAAGTGGGCGTTGAGG